>NC_055662.1:8137742-10537742 GCF_017976325.1 Chelmon rostratus | reverse complement strand
CCACCCCAAGATGGAGAAAACATAGGAAGCAATTAAAAGCTTAGGGTCGTCCGTCGCAAAGAGGCCTCTCACCCTGATGCTCCCGACACTTCAGGAGCAGGAGGACGCCTGCTAAACAGATAAAGCTTCTCTTTCTTCAGCTTCTGTTACACAGAGCGCCCCCACTCCACCCAACCCCACCCAGCCACCCCCCTGGCTATTCATTTGCTTACTCAGCTTTCCTTTCAGCCTCCAAAGGTCAATAACCAAGCAACACCTGTCTCAGTCAACACTAATTGGAACAAAGTCTGCTTCTTTGTTTGGGGACAACAGCAACACAATTATTTTACCCGCTGCACTGACTTCTTCCTCTGCACACACACACACACACACACACACACACACACACACACACACACAGAAACTGTCTGTTTTTGAGCAGTATTTATGGTGAGATGAGGTGGGTAGACACATGGGAACCTGACACCACATTTACTGCCAATTGCTGTGGAATGATGAAGTGGCCCATTTGGTTCAGATACACGATTTGTCCAAGGCAGGCTTTGTTCTGTGTGCCTGCATATCCATCATGTACAGCAGGCAGTGGGACGCCCGTGCCCCTCCCCTCATGGTGACACACATGATGATATTCAGACCACCTGTAATGATCCAAAAAGGAAATGTTTATTTAACTTTTTGATTTAGTTCAAATCTAACTGAGTTCAGGGACATCTTTTGGACGGGAGACATGGCCTCGTCATCAGCATTATAGTTACAGACAAATCATTACCTTTGTGTTGTCGGACCAATTTGGAAAGCAAAAGCGTTACAGTTGTTGTGGGTGTGACTGTAGGGTTGTCCCCCCTCTAAACCAGCGCCTGAAAGGCGTCTCTTACTGGTTTATTTGCCTCTCTGGAGTGTGACTTTAATGCACACTTTATTTGGACGGACATTTTAAATCATACACAAAATTATCTTATTCAGTGTCTTTTTTTTGCAGAAAAATTTGGTGTGAGATTGTTCCAGTTCCAACTGCTGCTTCCTGTCTTTCTGTTCTTTAATTTACCTTGAAACAAGAGAAAGAAAGGCAGATATGTTTGGGACATAGAGTAATAATTCTAAAATATTCTTGAAGCCTGTTTTTCCAGGAAACTGAAGAATTATCTGCAAATGTGCGTGAAAAAAGGATTACATGAGAGATATTGTTGGTTTTGATATGTGATTAAACACATTTGTTTCCTTGTTTTGTTTTGACTCACATTTTGAGGAAACTCTTTTTTTATTTTTGTCAAGCACCCAACAGCAGCATTATGTTGCCGCGAGAAGCGTAATGACGTCTAAATCAACAGGACTCTGCGACTGCAGTTGTTTTAACTCCTGCCTGCTCCTGGTTTTACTGCCAGACAGATTTTGGCTCTCGTCTTCCCTCTACTGAGGCCTACAATCCGCACCAAATGTTTCACATTACCCAGTGTGAAAACCCTCCTATTCCTCAGATTCTTTTTTACAAGTCCATACATCCGTGGAAACTTGATATTTCATATTTCATTCTGGTTTGTGGATGTCATTGCAAGTGGACGCCGGTTCACATGCAACTGCCCGACCGCTGCCTTTGATCAGCCTGACCACGACTAATTGTGGACGGAGAACAAATGAAAGAAATATCGGGAGATTTCATGGGAATTGCCACTATGGCCTGAGCTGCCCGGCGCTGCTATTAGCAGTTAAAATAGCCAGCGAGCACTTGGAGAATTAGCCTGTTTCCTCTGATGGTTTAAACACAGCTCTAACAAAAGGCCTTCATGCTGCAGAGTTTGGTTGTGTTTGTGGCTTAGAGGAGCGCTGGGATTTAAAGTTTTCATCATCACGCTGAAGCCATAACTCCTTGCTCACTTCTCAGCACATATAAACAGCAGATGGAAACATAACATTTACGCTGTATTCCTTTAAAAAGCTTTAACAGCGTGAGCGCAAGTCATCTCTACACTGAAGTGACCTATTTCATGCGTCCTCTTTGAGTCCGTAATAAATTGCATCTAGAAACATAATACTGCAACCGCGAAATCCCCACATGTACTTAAAAGGTATTCAAAATAGAGAGCGAAATTGTTCTGGCAAACAAAATTCATTTGACGGGCCAAATATCAAGGGGAAGATGTTCAAAAAAGGGAGAAATTTAAAGCAGCATAAATGTTCCAAGTGTTTAAGAGTGGCCAGGGAGTCCCGTGGGGCTCGTTCGGTATCGGTCTTTGTTCCTTGTACAGGATGTAACTTTGCAAGCTGGTTTTCATTCAATCTGGAGCTCCAACAAACCAACAGCTCGCTCTCTTTACACTCTCAGCTTGGATTTGCATGCATCAAAAGCATCTTTCTTTTCTTTTTCAAGACAAAACAATTTTTGTTTTGGCTCACAAAACGTGTTAAGAAGTGAAGGTATGCGTCCGTCCAAGAAGCATGTCGACCTGTGGCAGCTTCAGGGAGCGTTTGTAAAAAGGCGGCTGATTTTCCGGTTCGGAGGGCAGGTTAGCCACGGTCTCAGCAGCAGGTGACTGGAATGAGGTCATGATGTGGTCATGGGAGGGGGGACAACAGGCCTGTGTGTGTTTGAGTATATGTGTGTGTGTGTGTGTGTGTTGAAACCTCCGAACAACTGCTGTGAGGGAGGTGAAACACATCAGAGGCCAAGCTACAGTGTTTTTCTCCTCGGTTCAAGGTGTCGTTTCACACCGCCGAGCCCTTCTGCTGTGGAATCCTCAAAATGACAGCGGCGGATTGATTTGCTTATCCATGAAAGTGATGGACTGCTACTACGAGCCCCAGGAGATAACAGGGTAAAGGACCGCAGCACACACCATGGAGAAAGACTCTGAACCACCTGTGTTGCATTTACACCACTTTATCTTACATCTTGCCTTTCTCTAAATGGTTTCGCAGAACATCTTGGCTACTTAATTCAGAGGCGTTTCGATGCATCACCCACTGACACAACACAGAGAGCCTTCATTTTATTATTACTTCATAAAAGCTTTAACTTTTTTTTTTCTATCACCTTTCGTGCATCCCAAATCATGGGCTTAACATTTTGAAATCCAAATTTGAAATTTGCCAGAAGACGTCAAACAAGAAAGAAGTCTTTAATTCACACTGCAGTATTTATTTTTGATAAAATCCTGCTAAGAATTATTCATGTCAGAGGAGTGAGATGATTCCACCTGTTGCCAGCCATGTTTCAAATGTTTCAGGGTTTTTATTTTTAGAAATGGGCCTCGAGGCAAGAGTCACAATTAAAAAATATTCTCAAAACTGATTTCTGCCTGAAGTGGTGAGATTATGTCCAGACAGGCATTTTAGGGGTCCAACAAGGCCTGCCCCATTTCAAAAGGACAGAGCAAAGGCAGTAACACAGTTTCTAAGTAACAAAATAGTTTGCAGCACTCGGTATCCCACTGTGCGCTGGTCACTTGTTTAATGGAGCATTCAGATGCTCCTCGTAAAAGTGTCAACTTGGAAAATAGCACGTGACCACATCACATTTCGTTGTATTGGTGGATACGTGGGTAACACCTGGACAGATCCAAAAATAAACAGCAGTCTGTTTGTGAAAAGGAGAGTAAGAATTCAGTGGCTGAGGAGCAGCTGGTCAGGTGAAGAAATAATAATAAAATAAAATAACAATTCCTATAGCATAAAATGTGTTATACCTGACAGTGGGAGATTTTGCTGTGCTCGTATAAGATGTGGTGGACTCTAAAATTTAAAAAAAAAAATAAAGTGGAAAATGAAATTCATTTTCATTCTCTACTGTGCTTTAAGAATTGTGACAAACTTGGCTTGTAGATTCCCATTTGATCAGATTAGAGGATGGAACTTTAATTGAACACCTTTCAGACAATGTTTCACATTTTCTATATATTAATTATTAAAGGATGAGGGTGGAGGATTTAGTGGCATCTAGTGGTGAGGTTGCAGATTGCAACCAACTGCCTCAGCCTCCCTTTCCAAGAAAAGTGTAGAAGAAACTGGTTGCGAAACTCACAAAAAACCTGAACGCCCTGTTTGGTTTGTCCGTTCTGGGCTACTGTAGAAACATGGAGGACCTGCTCCCCCTGTAGATTTAATGAGCTCATTGTCAGGTCACGAAAACACACTGTTTTTTTTTTTGTTTTGTTTTGTTTTTTTTGTAATTACATTTTGTTAAAGAAGACAAAAAAGAAGACACTTTATTGAGAGAAAATCATGATAAACTTTATTTCTACAGTATAATTCAGGTAAAAAATGCATCACAATGTGCTTTACAGAAAAGCAACAAATCCTACATTTACAAAAAAAAAACTAAAGGACTTCAAGGTATTTTTTGAATGCATTTTTATTTTCAAATTGGATTTCATAATGTACCTTCCTCCCTCCACCCAGCCCACTGCTGCCTACACAGCTGCAGCAAAATCACAGCAGCTTACACATAAAATAACAAGTAATCAATCACAACCAGGCTCATTTCATTTCCATCATATCCCGACCTCATCCACCTCCTGTCGGTTGTTAAGTGTTCTCAGTGAACACGCTTGTCTTTCATCTGTCGCCTGGAGCCACATACTGTACATACTGCAGGCGCAGGTCGGGCCACTCGCTGCCTTCGCTGGGCATCCAGACAGCTTGGCATGTTTTGGCAAGTTTTCTGCGAGATATTGTCTTCAGTGAGGTATCGCCTTTCGCTATTTTCCTTCCCGTTCCGTTTGCCGCGCGGCGAGGGCAACAAAGAGGCATAAATCTCCTGAACTACCTGTTTGATTGTCGACCAGAGGCATCCGTTCACTACTGCCAAGCCGAGGAGGGGAACTGGTGGGGGACTGGATCTCAGCGTAGCTCCTAATGAGGCTTAAATAAACCCCATCCCTCTAAACAGTAACGGGACAAGGGAGGGTAATTATCCAGCAGTCCCAAAGCTGTTTTAATTCTCAGTGGCTTCCAAACGCAGCCTGTTATCTGATATGATTCATGGAGTGTGTTGAGAAAGACGAGCGAGTGTGAAATTTTCTCTGCTTGGCATTCTCGGCCCTCACATCCGACAAGATGAATGAGCTTGATGAGTTCTTCAGTTTCCATCTCCGCCTCCTCGCATTTGGCCTTCACGCTTTCTTCCTCTCCCGCGCTGCGGAGCCATTTTACGGGAGTCATGAGAAATGCCGCCATCAAAGAATGACTTTGTTAGGATATTATGAGCTGATGTGAAGTAGGAGAGGGGAAGAGAGGCAGGGAAAAAAAAGAAAACATTGGTAATGGATCGTAAATTACTCTTTTTATGGAACGATGCGATTTGATCTGGGTGTCAGCCCTTCTGAACTGATCGGAGCCAGCAGAGCCAATAGGTTTCCTCAAGCTGTTTGAGCTCCAGATGATGTTAAAAGTGAGAAGAAGGACAGTTAGGCCGAAACAATTAGTCTCTACAGGCCAATAGGCTGCATCGTGCCAAAGGCCCTGCAGAAATGAGAAACTCAGATGTTCAAGTCAGACCAAATGTCAAATCGGATTGACTCATTTGTGGATCTGGTTCAAATGTGTACGCATATCTGTCTGGGAAGAGCTCCGAGTCTACAAACGACGCCCCTCATGTCTCCCCAGTATCTCGTGGTGTCCAAAGGAAAACTGATCAGATGATTGACCCCAGACTTCAAGAGGCAGAACAAGTCGATCCCAGAGAGCCAACCTACAGAGAAACTGTGAAACAAGTGCAGAAATATTCTACTGCAGTGATACTGTTAATTTTTTATTTAAAATAACTGATGGAAAAATGCTTACATTTCACACCTGCCTACACCTACCAGTGTAATGTGAAAGGAGGTCGCTCATAGTCAGGGGCACTGCCAAGGGGAGGCCATTGACCAGCCCCGAAGAAAACAGAACAAAATGCACACACCACACACACACACACACACACACACACACACACACACACACACACACACAAAGAGAGAGACATTTTCTTTAAGTGTTTTTGAACAACGAGCACCATATCTGAACAAAAGCTGGAAAGCTTGTAAATTCAATTTCAAATCTTTTTTTTTTAGTCAAACAATTTATATGACATGATAATGATGATATATTCCAAACCAGTTTTGAAAAAAAAAATCAGTTTATTTAGCATCTAATAGTTTTGATAACAAGCTTATTTGTGAGCTCTTTACATAACACGGACACTTCTTATAAACTGTCAGTTTTATTCACAGAGTGAAAAAGGTGCTGAAGCCAGTTTCCCACTTTTGAAACAATCTGGCTGAGGGTCCTGTGTGACTTTTTTATGTCATGGAGTTTTATTACACTGAAGAAAATATGTGTTTTTAATGTAACTGGACTTGAATCATAATAAATAAAATAAATGAATACTGAAAAAATAATTTAATTCAGTTAGAATTTGCATTGCAGTTTGTTTGCTTCACTGTAACTTTTTCTCTTGCTGGAGCTCGTCGGCTAACCTTTTCAAGCGACCAGTGTGTGAAAATGCTGCGCCCAATCTGTTGTATTGCAACATTAGTTGAAGTGGAGGAATGCAATTTAAATATGCACGATTTGTGTCCACACTGAATAATAATTGTCTGGCTTTATGCTCATTTTTCACAATGTTACGAGCTCATTGTAGCGAAACCCTCCCTGACGAGGGTATCGTATCCCCCTGAAGTGAAGAACAAAACATCAGACGGCTCAAGAAGAGTCTCAGCAAGTGCAGCCGCCACATACCACATTTTAACAAGTATCTCACCACACTCACGCTGTAACCAAGTCAAACCATATGGACGGAGGGAAGGGTGGGTGCTCTGGGGGGGGGGGGGGGGGACTCGGCCCAATAGAAGCGTCCCATCTCAGGATCAAGCCATAAGTCATGTTGAAATACCTCAGAGAACAACAACATGTGCACAATTACCTTCCTGTAGATGGAAAGCAAAAACCAGACAGACAGCTAACAGAGAGATAACAGCGTTTTACTTTATTGGAATGATTGGAAACAGCCTCTGGAGACAGCAAGCACTTATTATTAATCCCATAAAATTCAGTTTTCCCACTAAGTAAAATAAACCTATTCCAAACAGTATATACTGTATCTATATATATTGTTTTCTAGATGTCTTTGTCATCATTTTAAACACATTTACCATCAATGTTGAGATCTCCTCTAGAATTTAAAACAATGCTCTGTTGGTTTGAACACAGTGCATGAGCTCATGTGATGACTGAGCCGGCAGGATTTAAGAGTTTAACTGACTCTGCTAGCGTGTCATCTTCACCCAAGGAACACATTATGAACAATATATGTTTTGCAGCAGCATTAAAAATATCACAACGATGTCATCACTGTCTACCGCCTTATAATTAACATGCTAATGTATATTTTTTTGTCTTCCAAATGCATTAGTTGAACATATTCCAAAAATTACATTAAAATGTATTTAGCGATCTCTTGTACATAGATATTAGGTAGATGTTACTTTGTGACTGCCAGGTCGCTGTTTCATGCTCGTGTCATTTTTTGGCGTGACTGTATATTGTATCACGCCTTCTGATGAAAATCTTTGGTAAAACAATAACCATGTAACAGTGGCAATCAAATCAAACGCATGCCAACATCTCTGCTCCAATATTCTAACAGGCTGCAAAAAACATTCCAGGAAGCTTTCTAAACACTTCAGGTTCAGGCTCCAAACTTTCCAGGAGCAGCATGTCAGCTTTTATTACCTCTATTTATTAGTGGGAGTAAAGATGCTGAACGTGACTGTCGAAGCTTGTCCAAGTAGATATTAGACTGATTTATCGTATATTATTTTACAATATTGATTTATATAGTTCAGTTCTGTGTGTTTGTGAAACATAAGTTATATAAGATTAAAGCAACAGTGTCTCCTAGCAATTATGTATAAATGCAGCTAATTTGCAATCATAATTACTGTTGTAATTATTGTGTTGACAATAATAATCGCTGCCTGGATTACGTTCAGAGACATTTGTTCAACTGAATGAAACTTTACATCTATGAACCACGCTGGAGTCACGGGGCATGGTCGGGTGGAGGATGGTGGGTGTACAAAGGTGCGGGACTGTGACACCAGAATCTTATCTTATCTTCAGAATTTTATATTAACCAAGTGCTGCCGGTGTCTAAACACAGTTGGTTGCAATGCAGACACATCAGATATGGGTGTAAACTCACAACCTCAATGCAAAGCCTCAATCACTTGTGCATTGGTTGCAATCTGTTCTTCATATTTTATTCTTATATTGTTACTTTGAGCAATCTGAATAAAGCCAAAACGATTATTCAGTATCATTAATGCTTCATGCAGCAATACCTGTTACTCGAACAGTTAACAAAATCGGAGCTTATGGAAAAGTGTTTCTCATGACGCTTATGAAGATAAAGAATTAGCCTTGTGTGACAGCGAGCTGGTCGGTGAAAAGCTGCGCCTCCGCTGACAGCGCCAGTTAAAAGTATCTGTGGCAGAGAGTAAAAAATGACCTCGCTTTAAAATTGCCCAAACATTCCTCCTACAGACATGCAAAACCTTTTAGTTCTACACAGCATGAGCACGTAATGGTCAGCCACCTGGCTCTGCTTGGCTTTTCTTTTTTTTATGTGGGAATTTCAGACTAATTCAGCCTGGAATGTCAGATGTGTTCTCAAGATGATGCACCTGATACTAAAAAGCACTTCACAAGAGCTCCAGTACAAGACGGATCGCTCCCTGGAGAATGTTGCTCTTCTTTCCATCCCAGAAGCTACAATCTTCTTTTTCTTTTTTTCCTTTTTCTTTTCCACCATGAGACGCCTGCTGGTGTGCACTTGACAGCCTCCCATCAGGTCATTCCATTTTCAAAGATACTTCTGGTAAGAGGAGACCTTGTCCGGAGGAATCTCGTATTATCTGCAAACACGCACGAGCTGCAAATCCAGCGGCGTGTACGCTGAAAGGCCTCTGCTTTTGTGAGGATGATGGGCCGAGACACCAGCGGGCCTGGGCTCAGTGGGGGAGCGGGGGTACGTAGAGGGGGTGTCTTTTTGAGTCTTTTTGGCAGCAGCTTCAGAGAAGACGGGACACCTCGGGATCAGGTCGATTAGGCCTTGCGTGCCCGTGTCCAGGTTTATGGTGGCTTTTCACTGGAACATAACCTCTTTGTTGGACAAAGGGCTGAGGCAGGTGTCCCCCCCCCCCCACTTCTCCTCATCACCAGGTCGTGTAACTCATTGAGACCCCGAGATAGACACACACACTGGAGGATGAGCCGCCGGCCTGAAAGCGTCACCTCTTTATACATTAAAGCAGATGAAACACTTCATATATTCAGGTGTGAGAGCCGCTCTTTCCTCCTGCTCAACCTTTCACACCAGTGAAACAGAGCAGAGCTCAGAGACGCAGCTTAACACCACCAGGTTACCACACAGTGATGGGAAATCCTGGAAAAATCAGGAGGTTTATTGCACCCAGCTGTTTTTTCTTCTCTGGAGGAGTATCATCACTATCAGTGCCATTGTTAGCGAGGTCCGTGGCTGAAATGACTGCGGCTGGAAGAAAATAATGGTGTGAACCTCATGCTTGGTGTGGGATGATAAGTATATTTGACTGATCATACCTTTGCGCTTTTAAGTTTTGAATGAGGGATTTTTACTTGTAACAGGGTGTTTTGATGCACTGCTGAAGTAAAAGATCTGAGTCCTTCCTCTAAACGCTGATGGTTTTGTTGGTAATGAATTTAAGGATTAAAGTTATGTCAATTTAAAATGCCACAGTAACAAGCAGCATTTTAGCAGGCAGAGTTAGCATTATTATAATTAGAAGGTACAGCTATGGCAGCATTAGCTGAAGCCGTATTCTGCCCTGTGAAGAGATGGACAAGTGGACGTTTGACTGCAGCTAAAAGTCAGGAGATCCTCGTCCAGCAGCTGGCTACATATTTCATTCAGGATTAATAAATGCACAGACTACATTTTAGACTCAAGATCAAACTGGGACAACAAAATGAAAATCATATGTGATAAGTTTTATATATTGTATTATAACTGTGGATAACAAAACTTAACATATATAATTTTTATTTTTTGTCTCAGTCTGAATTAATTTGTATTGTCAGATGTCAGATTGATTTAATAATATAGAGATAGAATAGAAAGAAACACATAGACACAGTTCATTTCTTCTTCCGCATTTCTAGAGCCAAAAAGAAGTGAACGATTGTTTCTCTGTTATCATCCTCAGTGACAGCAGAGAAACCTGATAAAAGCATTTATGCAAATAGTTGAGAGCGAGGGAAATCAGCTGTGCTCATCAGTGATCCTACACAGTAGAAACGCCTGTCAGGCTTGTTGGAGGTGACCCTTTGCTTGACCTTTGCCCTCAGTCAGTTATCCTTTTAATGACCAGTAGCAATACACACACACACACACACACACACACACACACACACACACACACACACACACACACTTATGCACACCTCTGTTTGCAAACCCTGGAGTGGACAATAGGTACAACTAGGCCTTTGTGGAGAAACAAAAAGACTCTTTATCCGAGCAGATACTGATGACTGCTTCAAGACAGTTTGTCCTGTGGTGTCGGTTTGTGTCAGTAACGGAAGACGTTTATTTTACTCAGTAAAATTAATTAACTAGCTGATCCAGTGAAGTTCATAGACTGTTCGTGATATATTGGCTTTTTTAGTCTCTTTGGGGTTCAAACAGTCATTTCAATTAATTAATCTGTAAGGTTAAAGGGAGAAACATCTCATCAGCATCTGAGATATGATGATGAGGCAAAGCTAAAACAGCCACTAGTTTAATTACTAGTTTTAGAAACTGTATCTTATAAGCTAATCATATGTTTTTTTTTCATGTAAAATCTAAATTTGAAAAGTAAGTAACTACACCTGTCAAGTATAATATTTCTCTCTGAAATGTAGTAGAGTAGAAGTACTGCACAAAGTAGCACAAAATAGAAATACTCTGGTAAAGTTCAAGTACCTCAAAATTGTACGTAGCCACTGGTTTTCGCTGACTCCTGCTGCAGAATGAGCTTGGTTTTTGAAGAAGGTTTTAAAAAAAGAAGCTTGTCTTGGGTGGCCATATGGGGAGCGAGGCATGAGCAAACGTGCACATGGCGCAGCCTCCCACCGCCAGAGGAGAGCGAAACAGGCTTGACACATCAATAAAGCGTACGTCTCTCACATGCAGAAATGCCAAACTATCCGTCACACAGCAGGCAGCAGGGCCGAGTCCGCGGACTCCCCTGCACTTGATCTCACATCCTCTCTGAACATGTGCGTTCAAAATGCGTGCCACCTTTCTCCCATTCACACCCCTGATTGGAAGTGCTGTTTGTGCGGACTATAAATCATATTTAACCGACGCCTTTTATACTTTATCCTTCAAACAAAGTCCACTTTTTACCTCAGCTGCTGTTCTGACTCCGGCCTGCCTGCCCACTAAGCAGTGATTTGGTGATTTGTAGGTAAAAATGTGAAGATGTCTACAGTAAGTGAAGACATGTCTAAAATGCTTGAAAAGTGAACGTTTTCTTTGCTATATAGCAGCAATTCTGGGTTGTAGCCTGAAATAAAGTGGTCTCTATTACTGCAGTGGCGTCATGCTTGTAAACCCATGTGATAACACTGCAGTCTAAGTTAAAGAGTTGACTTTTTCACCGTTTTTGTACAGCTTTTACCAAGAAATGTGTCAATGAGGCATTTCACAAAGACAACTACACGTTTTATTGGCACTAGTGCACTAACAGTGCACTAACTGCACTGTTAGTTTAAGTTGTTTTATTGCACATGTGCTATATTAATGCACATATCAAGCACATTTATTTGGCCATATCTTTACATGCTTTTCATTTAATTCAACATTTATATTTTTAGGTCTGAGTGTTTTTATTCATTACACTTAAACTACTGATCTGAGCTGATGTTTTTTTCTTCTTTTTTATCTTTATCTGGTCTGATCCCCACAAAGATCAATGAAGTGTTTTCTAGATACCCAGAAATGTAACTTAAAAGTTACGACTTTAGATTTTAGCCCAGCTGTGGACCTCTAATGGGACTAAAACTGAATGCAAAGTCCAAAAGCTTCACCTCCTTGGAGTCATTTTCTTGTCATGTCCAAGAAATTCTCATGCTTTGTCTAAAACCTGGCTCTCTGTGCATGTTTTCAGGCTGCAAGGAAGAGAGCTCTATTTTTTTTTTTTTTTTTTTGCAGTTTCATATGTTTCAGATTTTATTGAAATATGTATTATGTGTGATAAGACAAAGATTCAGTAATTTCCTAAAACAGCTGATCGCTGCAGTTTTTAGCAAACTAGAAAATGGGAGGACATTTTGTATTTGTTTGGGACTATTTTCAGCAGCACTTTTATCCACATTTAGTGCTGTAGTGACAATTTTCTAAATGAACTACAGCCTGTGTGCTGACGGTAATAAAGCAGTCTGTCACCCAGGGCGACAGCGTGGCTCACTGGTGTATTTCTGGTTTAAAAAAATCTATACAGACAGCCTCTCCTTTTGACCAGTGTTTAGATTCCCAGTTAATCTGATAAGATAAATGAACTGCGTTTCAGTTAATAACCAATATATACCTTCTTTTATCTCTGCAGGAATTGTTTAAGGATGACATCTTTGTTTGAGGTGTCATGCCAGAGAAGTTGCGTCCACAGATAATCTTTGTCTTCGTGAACCTGCTGAACTAACCGAAGAAGTCAGAGCTTAAGTCATCTTTGTGTTACTGTACTCACCACTACGGGCATGCAGGTATTTGGATTATATATGATAAACGATCATCATAAACCACCACCAAGGTAGATATGATTGAGGTGACAAGAAGACCTGTTGACTGTGACCAGTGCTGATAACGGTCCCAAACAAAAGGCCCGGCTCTGATTGAGGCGATAGCAGAGAAGCAGCCCTTTTTTTGGGAGATACAATACTTTATTTTGCACGCTTACGTGAGTAGAACTGTGTTAACATTTTGATGGACGATCTTTATCTGACTTGCAAACTATCCAAATGCCATCATCCTATCAATTTTAGCATGAACGATAAACTGGCTCGTTGATTTGCAGATGGGAAAAATCCCCCGGTCAGGGTCTTCGCTTTGATCACGACCTCAGCAAGATGGCTCCTCAGATCTCAGATGTACAGCAGCAACACCTGCGTCCATGTTGTTTGGCTATGCTCCATTGGCTGTCTATCAACACGAGTGCTGATATACTGCCAAGGTCTGCCTGCAGGATAAATGACCAACAAACCTGTGAGAAAAAAAAAACAAAACACAGCCAGGAGAGACACAGTCCATGCTGAGAAAATACAACTCAAAGTGAGGCATGAGACGTGTTTAACTGACAATACATCAAAGTTAATATCTCAGTTATATCAGATATTAATATATAATGTAGAAATAATGTGATAGCTATGCAAAATACATGTTTGATCAAATCTGTCAAGTCAAGTTTGACGTTCACAATTTCAACATTATTCAAAGTCCATAAACTAAAGCAAACACACCTTTTTCATTGTCTCACAGAGAGTTTAGTGGGAATATTAATAACACTCTCATATCTATGCAGTAAACATGAAGCTCCAGCCTGCAGCTAGCTAGTGTTAGCTGCCTCTGTCCAAAGGTTAAACAATCCACCTACCAGCACCTCTAAAGCTCACTAATTAACATGTGGTGTCTTGTTTGGAGAGAGTGAAAATGGAAAATTGCTGTTTTTTTTATTCATGGGATTTGTTGGCGGGGCCTGGGCCCGCTCCCCAGACAACCAGAGACTCCAGGAGGTTGCTGGTCCAAACTCACGCTGGCTTCTTATTTAAGATACAGACGTAAAAGTGGGATCATATTTCTCACCTCTTGGTAAAAAAAATCAACAAGTTTCCGATTAGGAAAGGAAACGGCTCCACCTCACAATGTTGTGTACAAAGTTTTGTGTAAATGAAGTGATCACACACACACACACACACACACACACACACACACACACACACACACACACACACCAGTTTCCCAAAGTGATTTAAATATCAAGATTACATTTTATGCATATTATAACAGGGAAAGAAAACTTTTGTATTTAAATGTAGCTTTAAAACACAACAGTCCAACATAATGACGACTGGCTGCTGAGAAGGCATCAGAGGAGCATTTGTCAGGAGAGGACTGCAGCTGCTAGAGCGCTTTAATACTCGGGAGTTTATGATCTCCCCCTTTCACCAAAGTGCTTCCTTCCCCAGGGGGTCATTACCGGGCTCCTGACTTCATATTGGTACTTAACATTACCAATAAAGGGGGATCCAGTGTCATTAAACGGCACCGCTGATTCTTAACCGTTTCTGAGCCGAGGGGGCTGCTGACGGACTCGAACCAGAGGGGGTTAATCCAGGATACACAATGCACATTTCGGTAGAACTACTTGATCTTATTTTAGAGCTTATAGAAGATTAACACGTAAAAACATGAAGATGTTCAGGGGGCTGACATTTTTCAGCTCTTATCTGCCGTCCTGCCTGCCGATCAAAGTGCAGAAACCTTTCTAACAGCTTCCTCTAGAGTTTCAGCCTTTCAACTTGTATCACTTTGGCTTGATTTGCATCGCTTTAAGTCTCACACCTGATCATGTTTGCCTTCTGGGTTCATGAGCGTGACTTATTGGTGTTGTCTCCTGGCTGTTGTTACATGTCACGTCAGACAGTCAGTTGGGTTCTGCAACTGCCAAGATGTAATCTCTCTCTTTCTCTCTCTCTCTGTGTGTCTCTCTCTCTTTGCATAGAGGAAATCTGCAAGACACAAACAAGAAAAGCATTCATCAGAAAACTCAAAGTATGCTGTTTGGCAGAGATCAACAGATTGAGCTTTGTTTCACTTCATCATTTGTACGCTCCTGCACCAACCAATTTCTCCCAATTCATTGTTGCCTCAATACGCCCTGCACTTTTTCTTCTTCTTTTTTTGTTTAAATATTATATACACTTGTTTACTCATAAAATAAAATCCACAGAAGGCAGGTTTCACTTGTATTTATACAACAGCTTCTTTTATAAAGGGTACGGTTTCTTTCATCAGAAATTCCTATTTGACATCAAACAAGAGGCAGAGGTGGGTGCTGCGGTCAAATGCTGCCTGTGTGTGTTATGTAAATATGCATTCGAGCTTTCCAGGAATATGTGTGATGGGCTCTTTCCTGCTGCTGCTGCTGCTGCTGCTTAGTGAGTAACACGAAACACTGACTGCAGGATTAGAGCCCCGGGATCACAGCATGGAAACACTCGCTGAAGCTAATTGGACGGAATCACTAGAAACAGGACTTTTTTTTCCTCTAATATTTGACTTTAGAAAATTCAGCTTCTATAAGAACAAATCCAGTAAAACAAGGTCTCTTCACAAAGAGAAACTTAAAATGGAAAATGTTGAATATGAATAAATGTGTCATATGTTGTGAGCTCAGTAGAGTGCAGGTTTCTGCCAGGTGTGTCTGGGGCCATGTGGGTGGAGACCAGGGAGTGCAGGGCAGGCTGTGTGTCCACTGTGTTTGCATGACAGCAGTGGAATGAAGCAGAGACTCCCAGATTCACAGCTGTGCAAAATGTGAAATTCAAAGTGAAAATGGCAACAGAGGAACCCACCATCACCAATGTGACCGCCACGCACATTGTCGCTTTAGCGGAAACTAGCAACCAGACTGAAGCATGATCACTTGCAGCAGCTGGTTAAGAGGAGTTAGGAGTCAGCAGTCAATGGAGATATGAAGCAGAGCCGTCCATAAAACCGTGAATCACCACAACCATGAGAGGTCCTTCAGCGTACACTTATAAATGTGCACAAAAATGTTAGGCTGATGGGTCCAGAAGTATGTGAGATTATCTGCGGAAAGACACGCACGAGACCAAACGCATGATCCCCTCCACTTGGGTCCCTTCAAAGTGAAACTGTATTTTTCACGACTACAGAAAACATTTCAGAGGTTGATTTATCGAGCTATCTGCACTAATTCAAAAGCACAATATCTGTCACTGTCAAATAAAAAAAGTGTTTCACATATCCATGACATTGTTGATGCTGCACAGATCCACATTCAGAGCCTGATTGATACCTTGTTTGTGCAGTAAAGTACACTAAACCCTGCTCTTGTAGCTTTGTGCTCAGCCCCCCTGTGGCAAAATGTCAGAGCAGGCTGGCACACGCTCAAGAGAAAGATACAATATTGCAGTTTATTATAGATGGAGATAAAAACTTCTCGGAGGCACCTCGCCCAATAAAACAACAAGAAATAAAACAGCTCAAGTGTACTCATTCAACATCATTGTTGACGTGACAGCTTATTCTTCTGGCAAGCGAGGGAAAAGGGCCTGTTACGTGCTTCTCTGACACTTTTCATTATCACCTGCACAAAAGCAACAGTGAAAGGCGAGGAGGAGGAGGAGAAGGAGGAGGGTTGAACCTGACAGTATCCCCACGCTCATTCATCATAGCTGAAGCTATCTGCATCATGCATTAGAGTCAATAAAGCCTGGTGAAACTGGAGCTGATTTCTTGCTAAATTCCACCATTAGTCACAGGCCCATATTTCAGGATTAGCCAATCCTAAAAGGGGTAATTGTTGCACAGGGGGGACACTTAAGGCTGCAGGAAGCCGAGTGCACTCGACTTTTTAAGAGTGTTTGTTTAGGTATACTTTTTTTAAAAGTGGTGTCATTCTTTAAGATTGACCGGCTGTAAAATTCCTGTGTTTGCGGCCGTTTCAGGTTTTGAGTGATCTTGCTGCAGGCACCCCAATGGAAAGGTTACTGTATGTTTTAAAAAGTCTAATGGTTACCTTCCAAAAGTATTCAATTGTTGCATGTACCCTTGTGCTTTTTTCTTCCCCAGCAGCGCTTAGCGTGGCGCGATCACGTTTCTTCGCCGAGGTGAGGCGTGCAGAAGACAATACGACGCCGCAGAGCCACTTAAGATCCCCGCTGATATTTGATAGAAGCCTTAATCGTTATTTTGGGGCAAAGCGGGACAATGGCGCCTGCAGGAGCACCGTCAGATTGAGTTCCTTTTTTTTCCCGTTAAAACTCAAATATGTGTCATGCATGTTAAATCGTTTGCAATTGAGGGAAATTTTCAGCACCGAGCCATTATTTGCAACTCAATCCCGTTTGATTTCTCTCCGCAGTGAAAGGAAATAGTTCCCATTGAGCTCTGTGAAACAAGTAAACCATAACATTTGGTCAGTCTCTCTCGTGTGGTTTCATGGAAAACCAAAATATCCCGTTCAGAACAGGCTTCCACAGGCTCACGGTGCACACTGAACTCCCGCTGAACTGGTTGTTAATGATTATAACCCTGATATATGCGGGTATATATGGTAAATGAGGGCACACTTAGGAAACCACAGGGGCCTTGTTATGCTTTTGCTATTTTCTTACAGCTTAAGGAGGTCCACCTGTTCCCCGTTAAGTCACACCATGTTACTGTTAACCCAGAATATTTTAAACATAACATGAAGAAACGCAAAATCAGTGCTGTCAGCGAGTCCGCTCCAATCGGTGTTGCTCAAAGGTTTCAATAAAGAGAGATGAAAACATGAAGCTTCTCTTCCTTCACACATTAGAAACACTATTTAGGACCTCACCCGCTCACAGAATTGCAAAGATGTGTTTTAATATGTAAGTAATTTCAACACATTTGCGGCTTTTTGATTCATGCATGCGAAGATCTGGTGACAAAAGACAGCAGCTCCACAGAAAGTCAAAGAAGAGGTGGAACGTGAAAACAACTCGCAGTGCTTTGACTGTGTTGCTGAAATGGGGGGGTTTCAGGACGTGTCCTGTCGCTGCAGTAAGTGAAAACCTTTCAACGCGGCTGAAAGGAGAAAATATGAAAACTAAAAACACCGTATTCACGCTCACTTAGAGCTGTATCGAGCATCTGGTGAGCACATCCTGTGTTAGCTTGCTTGTGTTTTAATGCACAGAAAAGCAGTTTTGTGCCGCAATCAAACTTTTTAATTCTTAAACAAAATACACCTAAAAATGTAAGCGACAGGAATGATGTAACAATCAGGTGTTTCTTTCTTTTTCTTCCTGGTACAGTCTGAACACTGGAGAAGGAAAACTGTTGTGACCAGTCCGTCATGCTGTGCTAAAACTACAGGGACAGGAATCATATTTTGTTTTGAAATATTAAATTCACTTTATTTTGCACTCATGGTGCCAGAGAATTTTCGAGTATTTGTGTTGGAAAGAGCAAATTTCCATTAAGCTGAAATGCTTCAGCTTGATCACAGTGAGCCAAAAACCAGTCAGACTTGTGTATTTTATGTAAATCATGAAATACTGCTGCAGAAGTGAGTCACACTCGCCTGCGTGTCAGTCAGCATCCTTTTTCATACCGCTTCGTACTGTCTGTCAGTAGGTCTCAGCTGATGTTTTACAAAGTAGTTTGTCTTGGTTTCATGGTATGACTCACTAAATAATCTAGCATCTTTCTCAGCGGTGCGCCTGCAGTTTAGAAACAGAAGATTTGGCATTTTGGAAGTTGTTTTTGAGCTCTTTGTTGCACTGAAAATGCTGCTGCCTCTAATCAACCTCAATTTCAGTTTCTGAATCTTGAATGTTTGATTCAAGACACAGCACATTCCCCCATTACTACCTTAAATATCTATGAAGGAGTTCAAACCGGGCACCTGTGACAGCGGGAGCTGGAGTTGTAGAAAACAGTCACACTTGTGTATCAGTGAATTTAAATACAGTGAAAAACAAGTCGACACGCCTGTATCAGAAAAGTTGAGGAGAAAATCTGTGAATCCACAAATGAGTGCTTGAACTCATGCAATAAGATTTGCATACTTGTTTTCTCATAAATACGTTTATTTTAAGAGCTCGGGAAACGTGTCATCTTTGGGCAAAAAACAAACAAAAAAAACGAAAAAGAAGAAAAACTAAAGTACTCGTAGGAGGAAAATCAACATGTTTTGGCTCATATTCACTAAAGCAACTGGAGAAAAAAAATGCAAGTGTGCAAGTTTCTTAATTTGTGATTCATAGCACAGAACTTGTGCATCTGCAGTGAAGAGGCAGGAACTGTTGTGTTTGTGTGACAGAGAAAAATTCTGTATGTTTGCCATTTAAATTTACTGATACACGTGTGTGACTATTTCCTACAAGTTCCACTGTCACTGGTGCTCAACTGCTTTGCTCCAATCATACGTTCAAAGGTTTTACATTATTTTGTCTAGTTGCTGCAGCTGATATCAACCAAACAAATTCATGTTGATTCCCAGAGAGCCGTTTATGTTCTGGCACCAAATAAAAAAAAATGAAATCCAGCTCTGGTAAGAAGTCACTCTGGCCAGCTTTGGTTCATTCTACACAAGTCTGGCATGAGTCTTGCAACCATGCAGCAGATTCAGGTCATCAGCTAACCATTTTTGGCAACCTTAGCAATGAAGCTGAATTTCAAGTGTTTCTCTGCAACATCAAACTGCCAGTAGGCCACTGTGTCTCACTGACTGTTTTCACACTTTTCACCTTCTTTTATCAACAGGTTTCTACTGGTCACATAATTACTCCCTCATCACTGCTTTGAATGCGACGTGAATTCCTCCTGATGACTGCAGTGGGTCTGCTGCGCTCTGGCTCAGAGCCAGCCCTGTCTACATTTCAGTGATGGACTCGCACAGCAATTTGCCTGAACAAACTTATCCCAGCTGTACGGTTAAACCTCTGGAAAATGCATCACTGTGACAATTTCAGGCATGTTTGCCTTTTCAAATGGATATTCAGAGATGTTCCTTCCTGCAACTTGTGTTACTTGAGTCAGAATAAAAATAGAATCAAACTGACTTATGTCAGCACACCCCTCAAAGATGGCATTCAGTTCATGTGTGAACGTTTTCTTTTCAGACGAGTAACACTGAGTTCAGCTGAAACCTGTCAGCGGATGAATAGCAGGGTAATACAGGCTTTGAATGTATTACAAATGTCACCATCATAAATAATTTTTCCACAAGACGGAACAGACGGTTTGCTTTTGAGAGTTTTTTGATGTTGTGGCTCTCCACATATTTACAACCCTGCTTCCAAAAAAGTTGGGATGCTGCGTAAAACATGAATAAAACAGAATGTGATGGTTTGCTAATCCTTTTCGACTGATAATCAATTAAAAACATGCAAAGATGATATATTTTATGGGTGACCTCACCAGCTTCATTGACTTTTGTAAATATCTGCTTATTCTGAATGTAATACAGCAAAATGTTTCAAACAAGTTGGGACGGGAGCAACAAAAGACTGGGAAAGTTGTGGAGTGCTTCAAAAACACCTGTTTGGATCATTCCACAGGTAAACAGGTTCATTGGTAACTGGTGAAGGTGTCATGATTGGGTATGAAAGGAGCATCCTGGAAAGGCTCAGTCGTTCACAAGCAAGGATGGAGGGAGATTGAACACATGTTTCTATAAAGGATGTTACATGAGTGCAGGAACAGAAAGCTGTTGTCGGTAACACAGATCATTTGCAAATGGCTGCACTCTGTTTTTACGTTTTACACAGCGTCCCAACTTTTGTGGAATTGGGCTTGCTACTTGAAAATATGTTCAACTTCTGATGGGCAGTATTAAACACAAAGATCTGGACAAATGAAGATCATGTCACCACAAAGGGTGACAAAGGTTTTTTTTTATAATAAAGCTATAAGCTATAAAGACTTGTTTTTTCATCCCATTAAAGCAAAAAATTCTACCACATCTACTTCATTTCAGTTTTCTATACTGGCAACATAGTAGCTAAAATCCATCCTTTATTTTTAATTTTTACATAAGTCTTCTTTCTCTGTTTGTGAATCCTGTAAACTGTTTCTAATGTTTGTCACTTGTATCCTTTTTTAATTTTGTTTTGTAAAAAAAAAATGTTGTTGGCGGAAGAAATACTTTACTGAAGTTAAAGTAATAACACTACAGTGCACAAATATTCAGTTAGAAGTAAAATGACTGCATATAAAATACTGATTGAATAAAAGTATGGGGGTATCAGAAAAAAAGTTTAAAGTGCTCAGAGGGGATTGTGAGAGTATATATATCATATTTTATGAGGGTATTATTCTGTATAATTTGTATTGTATATTATAACATGTGTTTGAGATATTAAAGGCTGTTCACCCATGCAGGTGTTCACTTATGTTGCCTAATTAGTGCTGTGTTTGATTGACAGCTCCCTGCCTCACTCTGTTAATTTTATTGTACCAGTTGGAGCCTGTCTAGTCAACCCAGGTAAATAAAAATACCTGTGTGGGTGTGCAAAGCCTTTCATTTGCAATGTAACTAAAAGCGGTCAAACAAATATCATGGAATGAAAAGCATAATCTTTTACTGTGAGATGTTGTTGAGCAGGAATGTGAAGTAGCCTCGACAGTAACACAGATACTCACAGAGATGGCGTCTTTCCACATATGACAATCAAAGCAAAATGTATCAGCTCGCACTTGGACAGGTTACGCAGAAGAAGAAGTTTGGCTGTGAACCAATCACTGAACACCACTGGCTGTGAACGTTCCTCCTGCTTAATGCCATAACAAAACCTGAGTCTGACTAATATGACAGGTCGATCTGTTTGTGAATGACAACAAGTCATCACAAGATTCCTGTCCCGGGTGAAAAAGTTACATACACATCTGCTCCGAGAGAGAGGAGGGAAAATGCCTTCTGAAAGCGCGGCGGAGGCCTTGAGCTGCAGCCTGGAGAATGGTGGGGGGGATTTGTATTGTGAAAGGCCTGAGAGGAGAGAGGTGGGGCACTTTGACAAGCTCTTTGTGAGCGGAGGAATCACATATTAATTGCAGCGGAGGGCGGCTGCCATCGCTGTCAATGGGCTTTAGTCTGCAGTTCCAGGTGAAATACCACAGGCCTGAATTCAACAACTAAATACTTATCTCACGCATTGTTCCTTTAAAGTGAGCGCTGAGTCTCGAGTGAAAAGATGAAGGCTGATGCATCTGAAGGCACCGGCTGATCCCATTTGTCAAAAACATGTCTGTCGTTACCTCAGTGCTGGGTTAAGCCTCGAAACCTGCCAAATAGCGCAGGGTTGACAAAAGATACATCATCTTCTCACACACTGTTAACTCCGATAAGAAAGCTCTGCATTACAGCAAGTGATAACCTGTGTGAATGCCTAATGCTAAAACACAATATAATGTAAGTGTGTAAGTTTAAGAATCACCATAGCGACACTTTCTTGGTTCACTTTGTAATCCACATGGAAAATTCAGTTTTCAGTAGCGAACAATAAAAACAAAGAACAGGTACAAACTAAATGGGATAAAATCATTTTAAAAAGCTGATACAATCAAAAATAACATGTTGCAGATGCAGAACAGCGACTGCAACCTGACAACAAAGACGTTTATCAATGCCAAATCAAAATGCAGTGTTAAAGTATAGCAAATTTTGACGTTTTAATATTAGGAGAAAAGAAATGAAGGAAAAGTAAAGTAATTATTAAAAAAACTACAAGCACACAAACCCAAAGCAGAGTTTTTATGGAGGTCAAAATCCATGTGAAAATATATTGTATGACATTATATCATCATTTCTGTGGTCAGGTGGTCAAACTCATCATGGTGGATTGTTGTTGAAATTTCCATGAATGTACTGAGGTTCTGTCTGTATGACAATGATGATCTCTCAAAGCTGCTCGTCCACTTTTGAACATTTTCCACGCTTGCATTGTGTTTTTTGGTTTCCTCTGTCAAACAAGCTCAGGCCAGCGTAGCAGACAAGGAACACAAAATATTACAGGAAGTTTTCTATTCTTCTTTATTTTTTCACTGATGAGCTGAAAAATAACTATTAAGGTGAATACTTGGAACTTAAAAATCTCTGTATGAATAAGTACCATAAAGGAATACCTCAGTTTCATTTATGCTTATTCTTGCCAAATGTTAGCTTAGCTTAGCACAAGGACTGAAAATAAGGAAAACTGCTATCCTGGTTCTGTCCCAAGGTAACAACATCCACCTACCAGCACCTCTAAACCTCACTAATTTAGATGCTGAATCTTGTTTGTATGACCAGTACAAAAACCCAGGTATTTATTTGCTGTGACAGTATGTTCTTGCTGACTAAGTTTCTGACCACCAGACTTTAATGTGCATTTTAAGTTTCACAAATGAAGCCCACTGAAGCTTTAGCTCCACTGAAGATGCAAACATCAGATCTTTGGTCATCTCTGGGGTATTAGCACTGTCAACTGTTTGCGCCCCACATTAATATACACATCAGTAGCGGATGGAAATATGCATTCATTCTCATTTTTTTGAAACTTGCCCGAAACTTGGATGGAAACTTGACTTGAGACATCCAAGAGCAAATCAAGTCCACTTCTGGACCAAAATAGGCAGAAGAAGTGTCCATAGAGTTACCAAAAAATGAACAGAATATAGAATGGTTGGAGAAATCTTACAGGATGTAGAAAAATTGGTGATAAGAGTCCAAATGTTCAGACCGAGCCACCTACCACAGATTCACTAGACATGTTGATCTTTGGCTTTTGACACCTCACTTCCAAACCAGGGCAGGTCAAAGATCGGGAAAACATTTTGACCTCACAAGCACCCATATTTTTACAAAAGAAACGCAGCTGCCAGTCTGAATTGTAAAAGTATCCATTTGAACACTGCTTACATGTTGAGCATATAGTTTTTCAGTAGGGATGGAAAATGACTATTCCACATGCTAAAACTGTCCATCGTTAAATGGTTAAACACTAAACTTTGTGAGTGGAAACAAGCAATTAGTCCCAGCACGCCACACATACCAACGCATCACCCTGAGCTTCTTGTATCTTCTTTCTCCAACAATTCAGAGGAGCCACAAGACAAAACACACACATACATGTTCTCCTTCAACACTGGATATTCACCAGCAGACACATTCCTTTACAAATACAGATAGACGTATTGCACCCTTCCCTACATCTTAACACCACTAAGCCCACTCCTGTGGACGTGGTTAAGATGAAGTGGTCTTAACAGCTCACAGATGCTCACCATGCGCTGATGGTGGGCAGGTATTCAGGGTTGACTTCATCCCCCCTGAGCTGCAGCGATTCACTGTGACAAGTTTAAAACACATGCTGGCGTTGCACTTTCAGCCAAGCCTCTGCTACAAGTTGAAAGGCCTGGAAACACATTCGGGTAAAAAGAGCCAAACTAACCATTCTGCCCTGTTTCATCTGTTTCATCCAGTTCCAAGCAGCGGTGAAAGAAGTGGACACAACTCAATTACAGATGTCATTAGCAGACGTGTATCAAAAGATGTTTCTTTTTCACTTTTTTTGTTTGTTTCTGCGCTTCACTTGTCAGTCATACAGTTTTTAGCCAGGGCTGTGATGTCTTATTCCTTCAGTTGGTGAAGTTTGAGGGTCTGTAGTGCGCATTGACCATTTAAAGCGAACGTTTACACAGTATCAGATGAGGAACTGATCCACACATTATACAGACAGTACATAAGAGGTAGGCTGAGGTGTCAGAGGTACAGTGCTGGAAGAAATACTCAGATCTTTTACTGAGGCAAAAGTAGCAATAAAACATTATACATGTACTCTCTTACAAGCAAAAGTCATGTATTCAAAGTTTTAGTTTCAGAATATCGTGTTTATCGTGATTATGTTTTGTATTGTTAATCAGAATCTGCAAAGTAACTTAAGTTATAAAAGACATGTAGTGCTGTAAAAAGCATAATATTTCTCTTTGAAAAGTAGTGGAGTAGAAGTGTAAAGTAGAGGAAAATGGAAATACTATTTAAAATATAAGTGTGACAGCACTGACATGAGTATTATTAGCAAAATCCTAATAAGTTTCAGGTTATAAAGACTGCACTGTACATTGGAAGGAATATGATTGGATGTGACTGTTGGGCTGGTAAATGAGTCAGTGAATGAAACAACTGATGCCAGTGAGCTAATGCAAATGTGGCTCTGATGATCTGATGGAGGAGAACTGGATACCAGATGTCAGGATGGTGCCCATTGCACATGTGCAAGCTTTACAAATATAAAGCCTTCATGGGTCTTTTCTAATGCTGGTGGGGGATGATGATGGGGAAAATGCTTTTTGGGGCACTGACACACAATTTGGCAGCAAGGCTAAACGGTGGTGCTGTGTCCATCTCTCTTAATACATTCATGGTTCATCCGGGGAGGCTTCAGGTCCCGATGCAAACTGTGAAATACTGTCCGTTTGAAACACATGACTGTCACACTACTGTTGCTGCTGTAAAACACATCACCCCCTTTGTGCAAGAGGATTAGTAATCTGGAAGATTTACCAGACATTAGATGCTTTGAACAACAAATCGAGAATCATTCTGTGTGACCGTCCTGGGAAATAGCCTGATGTTGTTATAGAGCCTCAGAGGGAGGAGGTTTGCTTTATGTTTGCTACTGCCAGTCAGGTTTTTTGAGCCTGTTCTCATCCCCAGAGTGTCAGATACCACTGCTTTATCACACCGCACCACAGTGGTATCAGATAAGAAAAGACTTGTATGTGATGTGTTGTATGTGTTGTTCTGGAGGGCAGACAAACAACAGATTTTATTGTTTCATGTGGTGGACTTGTTGATTCTGTGATAGTACAAAGCCAAGTTGACATTTATCCACTCAATGCTGTTCCAGATTTTCAGTCAGAATACTGAACAACATGTGCAGAATGCTTACACATCATCTGCTGATAATCAACATCTGTCCTTATGGGTAATCTGTCATCAGATATTATCAGGCAGGGTCATCCCTGATCATCAGGCTGCTTTGGTCTGGCCCAGGCCACCAGATGTCAGGCAGGTTGTAATATTAAACAGCGTGCTTTAACAATGAATGGCAGAACACCTGCAACAAAAGCAACTACAAAGAGGCTTCCTCTGACAGCATTTCCTCTCTTCTCAGCCTCCTACATGACCCCGGCACCATCTTGGAAAAAGATCTCTGTGCCGTTGCTCTGGACCAGATGCCAGTCCCTCGAGGGAGCTCAAAAGCAGCTCTCGCAAAATGAGCAGTGGCAGGCAGATATTGAGGGTGGAGTGATGGAGGAGGGCACGGCGCACCTGCCCGTAAATCTTGACGAAGTTTTCCTTTCAGGAGAAGTACTTGATGAGAGATGGTCGGAGGGCCAGGGGATAAAGCTGAGAGAGGGGGAGAAGCCAGTTGGCCAAGAATGATGTTTAGGAAATCCTTCACTGAGACGACACAACAGCCGGGGCCAAACTGGACACCTCTGAGTTCCACGCCAACCATGCAGGCATTAAACGCTGAAACGCTTTTTCCAACAGTCTGCCCAAATGTGGACTGCTCTGGTAATGTTATACCCCATCAGTTTTGAGGATCACAAATAGATAAGACCTCAATTAAATGAGAACGTCAGGAAACTATACTACCATATACCTACAGTACTACTGTTATTATTACTATTCCTGTGTGAAACAGCAAAACTACTGTGGCTTGAGGAGCGCTGGAGAGTCTAAAACGGAGGAAGCGATCTGTGTTGCACCATCTGACCTGTCGATCCTCCCGTGTTTCCCGGAATTGTCCCATATTTTATGCTTCTCTCCCGCTTTCCCCCCATTTAAATATTTTCCCATAAATCTCCCGTATTTTTGATTCTAACACTGACAGGAGGTGTAACTGCTTATTTGATGCGTTAGTTACATTCTCCCCCGGTACTGCAGGTGGCAGTATGTAGAATATTAGCTGTAACATCAGTTATCAAGCTAGTTAGCCCCATTAGCTAGTTAGCATTTTCCTTCTTCAGTCAGTCAGTACTGAATGAAATGATGTAAAATCCTGAGAACAACATGCCCAGAAAAGAGAAAACAGAAGGAAGCTTGTAGACTAATTGTGACTGGCTAGCACTAGCTGGGCTGGGTAGGGTGTTAGCGGTTAGCTCTCTGGCTAGCAAACTTCTAGATTCACATGTTCATGAAGCTGCGTGGATGGATTAGTGCCTGGTGTGACTGGAGTTAGAGCAATAAGCTTAGGAACTAGCAGAAAAAAGAACGTATGAAGTAGAAAGAAGAAGAAGGAAAAATAAAGGAAAAGAAGGACAGCACAAAGGAAGACAAAAAAGTTATTTCAGCTGCCAATATCAGTCATAATTTGTAGCCTACACTAACTATAATAAAACTGTGTGCAACAAGGAAAAATTGTTCTTATCTTACACAAGCAGCAATAAATCTGAAGTGTAACATACTAAACAAGCATATTTACTAGTGTCGAGTAAATATTAAGCCTCTTTATTATTTTGATGTCTCCCATTAAACAACTACTCTAACTCCTTCTCAGAAATGAAATAAGTGCACCACAATGTAAGCACTGGTTATGCAAATGGGACTCTCAGATAACACAGAGTAAAAGCAAACAGCCCGCTGCCGAATGTGGCTCATGTAAAAATAATTATAACACACCCTTTGGTTGCACACACCTGTGGATGGTGCATGTACACAAGCAGTGTGTGTCTCCCTGCTGCCAGTGAGTGTGTGTCTGATGCTTGACAGTAAAGCTAAAACCAACTGACAAAATCCTTACATCTTTCCTAAAAGCTCCTAAATATCATTCAATACAAATATCATATAGGCTACTTCATGACGATTAATGATTCACAGTTTTGTTCTGTTACAGTTGGCAAACTAAAGGTAGTACAAAATCTCACATGACATGATGAATGATGCAAAAGAACTTGTGCCAGTAATGTCTATATTTTAGAGAAATATTTTTTTTTCTTTATTTCATAATGTTTCATAAAACATACAGCAATTTGAAAGTTTCAAAGCATTCAATTGTGTGTTTCAAAGTCACTAATGGTTTATTTAAAACAACTTTTGCAATGCAATTACATTTCTCACTTACAGGAAGAGACAGAAGGATGTTTCCAGAAATAAGGCCACTGTATTGCACTGCATGTGTGTTCCCGTGGGTATAATTTTTTATACATACAGGGATGGGGGTGTTTTTGTTTTTATAACATGGATTATAGCTAACTACCATGTGCTACAATTTGCAATTTTGTGCATATTTATTATGTTGAGTGTGTGAATTTTATTCTATTTTTGGTGAGCCTTTTTAACAACTAGTCTGGTACAGCAGATAAAAAAATGTCTTTTAGACCAATTCTGGCTTATTTATTGTGCTTCTTTCAGCACTGTTCTTGTCACATACACACGTAAAATAAAAAAATAAAATGCAGGACTGCAACTAATGATTAATTTACTTCACAGAATTCATTCATAGATAATGAATGAGTTCATTCATCAGTCAGTCTGCAAAGTATCAAAAAGGACTTCCATTGTCCACCAAAAGCTGTCCAAAGTGATAAGTTGAAACTGCCAAAAAACGCCCCAACATATGCAGGAATGTCGTTGTATTTTGCCAATATTTATGGTGTAATCACAACGATTGCTCTATAATTGAATAAAATGAATTGTGCATTACTGTCTAAATGCTAATAAATTGGTTTGGATGTCAGTCAAGCTTCGTTTAATGAGGAAGTCCTGTTGAGATCCTAATGATAAATTACAACAAGGGAGCAAAAAGAAGAGTCAGTCGCACACAGCAGTCGTCACACATACAGACACTCTCACTGACACAATAAACAGGTAATTACTGTACGTGAAAGCACAAGTTTACAGTCTCTCAGATTATTAAGATCCATCAAATTACTTTCTATTGATTAAAAAATGAATAATTTGCCTAATTATTTTTACTCTACTGAGATGAACTGCCATTAAAAGGTAAATTAACAACAAAATACAAGATAAGAAAGATGGTAAAATTTGTTCCAGTATTATTTCTTGGTACATAGCGCATTACATTTTGACTGTGTCTTGATTCAGGTCAAGCTCATTTAATTTTGCCATTCTACAGTCAAATTAAGCATTAGGGGCATCATCAAAGAGAAAGAGGGGAGAAGGATAAATTCAAGGTACCTTCTTTGCATCCTTCCATTGTTCAGCCTGTCCTTTTAAAAACCTGTAGACTTTGAATAAAATGTCATGCCAGTGATTCACCGGAGCCTTTTTACGGAGGGTTTCAAGGTGAATGGAAGCCACAACCACTAGTCCTTTCACTGCCAAATGACTGCGGCCGGGCCCTTTCCTGGCTCGGTGAATTTGAAGGGGGCGGTGGCTTTAACCACAAAGTTAATTAAGTTTGTTTATTTGGGTAAAATTTACATTCAGGAACTCTGTGCACATCCTTTATGAGACATATAAGAAAAGGCAGAATTGTTAAGGAGGGGAAGTTAAGATCAAAGTTTAAATGTGCAGCTTTGTTTATTGATATGTGAGGTATTCAAATGATGGGCTGTCAGGTTGAAGTGCTTTGAATGTCTTATAGGGTCATCTAAGTGTCATCACTTATGTACAGTGTCATCACCGATACAGTAGATAGATAGATATGATGATATATATGAACATAAGCTCATATTTTCTAAAACTGGTCTTAAAATAATTATTACCTCAGTTCAATCATTTATAGTGTAAGAAGCTAAAAGCAATAGAAATCTAAAGCTAGATTTAAGAAAGGTTATAGTGAAAAAATTTGAATATTGACACATTTCACTAGTAAAACAGGTTCTTTCCATTATTTTTCTTTAATTCATTTGGATATGATACACTTGATGTAAATGCAGACAAATTATGAACTGTACTACGTTGAAAAGGGACAGAAAAAAATTAGCTCAGTGGAGTTAAACAAACAAATGCCCCAGTAAAAACAGCTTTATCTTTTCATTATGAAAACAAAGCAAAGTTTCTGATATCAGAAGGATGCAAATGGAGCCTGTCTAAACCTGTGTGTTATTTGCATGGTTTGCCTTTGAAACTCCACATTGCTATCATCAGACTTTCTAAGTAAGTGTATGTAAATGAGAGCTAGCACTCAATCACTCTGGCCTTGCATGTTTGTATAGAGCTCAGATGTCTGTGGTAATTCATTCTTGCCAGGTGCTTCTGTGTCTCAGCGCAAAGCCGCAGAGGCCAGTTTAATGAGGCAACTGCTGGTCACTGCTGCCATCTTGTGTTCTTTCTAAGGACCGCACAGAGGTGCACATGAACGTTTCAGAACATTTTAGCCTCTGGATTTCCCTCCTAGGTTGATTTAAAGTTAGAAAAACATATTGTCCAAAAACTATGGCATATTTTCTTTGTATTTTTTATTGTAGTCTATGTGATGCTGACATTGGCTGAAACAGTCAGATGGCATGTGTTCTATGGCTTCGCCATTTCTTCAAATTAATACACAATAGATGACTTTCACGCTTTTCTTCTACATAACTCTCCAAACTGCTGCATGATCACATTTATAAAAACATCAAAAATATCAGTCCTTGTGTGTAGGTTCATTCTTCATTGACATGTGTCATGTAGACTCATTGGTGCAGGTCTCCTCTCTTTGTTAAACAGCTGTTACAACTGAAAAAACAAAAAACTGTGTTTCATGTGAAGTTTTATCAGCAACATGTTTTATATTACTGGATTATTATTGATGCTACATTACACACATTTGAGTATTTTAATTTATTAAAATGCATCATGTTTTCTAAGCTTGTTTTGTATGCAAAATAGTAATCTGCAAAGTAACTGGTAGAGTGGAGCAAATCTAACCTAAAATAGCTATAGCTATAGCAAAAGCAAAGAAAAAATGAGGAATATCTATTTATTTTTGTGCAGGAAGAGGGTTTCGCACTAATAGTAGATAAACCCCTTTCCCATTTGCACTGATGCTTATCACAGAATTGAATTACTTCTATTAAAATATAACGATAGCCCCAACCACATTCATTACGGTTGTGATTGATTGGTTGTAAACTTAAACATCAGTGTCGTGTTGTTTGCAACCATGGCCACTCAACCAGAAAGTTACAGCAACGTTTACAAGGAAGATACACGCCCAAGAAGCAATATAAGATGACTGACATGTCGCTCAGCCAATCACTGTGAGGGTAGGCTGGATTTCCGGTGACATTGACAAATCAGTAATGGCAAGACAAGAACAACTTTAATATGTCAGCAAAACAACACCGAGGGGGAGTGAACTTATGGACAGCAGTCATATTTTGAAGAAACATAATATTTTCACCTAATTGTGCGCGGGCACAGTTCAGCCGAAAGGTAAACTGACTAACGGCGCTTCTTTTTTGGTATATTGTGACATGTGACTACTCAGCGTAGTGCTAACTGTCCAAACTTTCTGACATGGGTCCAGTTCGCTAGCTGGAGATTCTGTAACTAGAGCCAGCGTCGCCCGGACTAGCTAGCAGGCTAGTTGCTATGCTAGCTAACGTCAGCTAGCTGTTAGCTAAGTTCCCCATCGATCGAGCGATGCAGACCGCCTGGAACGTCTAAAGGCGTTTGTTTTGTGAAACTGTGTGCTTTTAGTTTTAATATTAAAGTTTACTTTCGCCTCTAAAGATGGCATCAAGGTCATGTCAAGAGCTTGACTTTCATCTAAACTTTGATTTTGCTTGTACATCCGTGATGGCCACCAGTTTTGGGGAAGCCATGATCCAATCAGAGTTCTCCAAAGTGATAGTTACCAAGCTAACGTTACTGTAGAAAACATACGATTGTCAGAAAACAACGATGTAACGCGAGCGCTATTATATTGAAATAATCTTTGTCGCGCTATTCGTTCTTTATCTTATTGGTAATTAGTTTATCTAACGCTAGGCGTATGTTTTAACGCTGTGAATACGGCCTTTTTTTCTCCCCCCCGCCTTTCCTTGAAATTGTTTACATCATTGACAGTGGTCGTACTAACGGTACTGACAGCATTCCTTTAGCATTATCAGAGATGAGTCGTGATATACTTAAACAAACATTTTAAAACTGTAACGTTAGGTGAGATAAATAGGATCAGTTGCATTTGACATCAGAAATTAATAAGAGTTTCTAATTTGATTAAGTAGTCATTCAAAATGATGCTAAAGTGGAATGGATGTCCAGTGATGCCATTGCATGCTGTCTCGAGTGATAACCATGCGCACAGGTAGCCTACACTTCACTGTTACTATAAGGTCTCGACCTGCGCGGAGTGCGAGGGGGTGTATCTGCTTTGTTTACTGCCACTGGCAGTCAGTAGGGAATAAAAAGGGCCATCGAAATCAAGCATTTGTTTTCGGAGAAATTTGCAATCCATGTACTCAATGCATACTTATACTTCTGTAATGTATATCTGCAATTTACATATTATGGTTCATTTAATGCTTATATTCATAATGAGGCTGATTTTTTTGTACGGATTTATTTATTTTTTAAATCTCAACATGTTTCAGGTCTTAGGACGCACACTGACTATGATTAGTAGAGGGGGGAGAGAAAGAAGGAATGACATAAAACAAAGGTCCCTGAGCAGTTACTGTATGTGGTTCACATTATAAACTCGAGGTCACCACAGTGTAACTAAGTACATTTACTCTACTGGACAGGAGTACAGATTTGAGGTATTTGTATTGATTATTTCTATTCTATGCAACTTTATGCTTCTACTCCATTAAACACTTGCTTTTGAGGGATGGACTATCCATTTTTAGCAAGTCATGTGCTTTTGCAAGTTATCCACTAGGTTTTGCAGTTTGCACTAATTGTTTTGAGAAATGCACTAACTGTTGTGAAAATTTTAAGAGTGATGTAAGAAAAGCACCAAAGCTATTGAGAAAAACTGTAAGTAAAGGATCTGAATACTTCCTCCATCACTGGGCCACCGGGATGCCACCTGATTCATGTAATCTGAAAGTGATTAGATTATCTTGTTAAATTTTTTTTTACCTGAAATAATAATAAGGACTCCAGTTACAAGGTAGACACACAATGCATATAACAAAACTGAATTTTTACCGGCCACCTCAATTTTTGCCCATATCCCACCGAAAACATATTCTTTTAATGCATGCTGCTTAAAATGAAAATGTACACCGAAATGCTAAAAACAGCAGTGTAATATAGAAGCCTTTTTGGATCTTATAATAAGTTTTTATTTACACTGGCACAGAGCAGTTGATTTAAGACAGAAAGGTTTACGTCATTTAAGAACCTGTGTTTTCAAATAATAAGAAATCACTATTTCACATCTTTCTTACATGAAGTCCAGCTCATAAAACGAAAGAGCAGGAAATTTAAACAACAGTTAAAATATTAAAATACCTAAAATGTTATAATGGCATTGAACTTGTAAGGTTTGCATGGCATTAAAATCCTGTCTCTCCTTTTTTCTTCCTGAAGCTGTCTGGTGTCCTCCCAGCAATTCGGTAGATGTCCACCCCTTCAGACACATCAGGTGGTATGTCCCATCCTGGACCTTCTCCCGGGGCAGGTCTATCCCCGGGGCCAATCTTGGGCCCCAGTCCTGGACCGGACCCTTCACCAGGTTCTGTTCACAGTATGATGGGACCCAGTCCTGGACCTGGAACACCCAATGCACCTCATGGCATGCAGGGCCAGGGACAAAGTGATTACTCTCAGGACAGCATGTATCCTATGCACAAGGTACAGTGCTGCTGGATAGTGTTGTAATACTTATTTTATCTCCTTGTAGTCTTCAACAGGCTTGTTGTTGCTGCATGGTTTTAAAGAGACAAAAGGCCAACAAACAAATTTGCCAGACCAATATGTCGACTGTATTGGCTTATTCCACATATATTGCCGCATATGTTTCCTGATAAGTAACAAGAAATTCCAGTAAGAAATGCCAAATTTTATTTAAGGTAATTTTAGAAAGTGTCTCTGTGACATAGTTTGTCTGCTAGAAAGCAAGGATATAGTTCGCTTTAGGATTTATTTTAAGATCTAGTTGTTTATGAACTGCATTTATGATAACAATGTAATGGTCACTTGTTGCCTGTTTGCAGCACAATACCGAAATAAATGAAAGATGATTAAATCTGTGTTTTTCATCTTCTTCTGAGATATTTATTTGTGCAGTTATGTGTAGTGTCTCTACAGTTTTGGCATGCAGCATCTAAGAAATACAGCTACACATATATGCAATAAATGAATTTTAATCTTGAATTTTTTCCCCCTATTTCTTTAGACCATGGAGGGGATGAATGACAAGACCATGGCAGATGCGATGCACTTTGGGCACATGAAAGGTGTGGGGATGCGATCTCTGCATAGTGGTATGGGGCCTCCACAGAGTCCTATGGATCAGCACAACCAAGGTATCTTATTGCTTCGCTTTTAAAACTAAAAGCGTTGTAAGATGGGGAAATTGAATTATGTTTGTTTTATTAATTAAAGTTTGTAGTAAGGCAACTTTATTTTTGCTCAGTCGCATCAGAAACTTCATCAGTACTTAACAGTAGTGGTTCCCAACCATTTTGGCTTGTGTCCCCTTGAAAGTGTCCCTTGTCACAGGTTGCAGATTTTGTCTATAGATTATAACTGGACCAACTAAATGGTGGTTATTCCTTCTGTTTTATTTAAATACTTTTTATATGTTTAAAAGGTTAAATATTCTGGTCGTCAACAAAAAAAAGCAAAGATTTGGGAGATATGTATGTTTCCCTTTTCTGTCTTGTCCTGTCCTACTCCTTGGGAACCACTGTTTTAAGGATGCTATTTGAATTTTGGGTATGTAAAATTCATTCAATCTCCTTCCCATTTACTGTAGGCTACATATCCCCGCATCCATCCCCCATGGGTGTCCATGAGCATGCCTCTAGTCCCATGTCGGGAGGTGGTGGGGGACCCACACCACCCCACATGCCTCCCTCCCAGTCAGGTCCAATGATGCCCATGGATCCACAGGGAGCCATGTCCAACATGGGCCAGCAGGGGCGTGGACCTTCTGCTTTCAGTGCAGTCCAGCTGCAGCAGCTCAGAGCTCAAATCCTGGCCTACAAGATCTTGAGCCGAGGGCAACCCCTGCCTGAAAACCTCCAACTGGCTGTTCAGGGCAAGAGGAGCCTACCCACAATGCAACAGCAGCAGCAGCAGCAACAACAGCAGCAGCCACAGCAGCAGGCACCTAGCGCTAGTCCTTACAACAGGCCTGCAGGTGAGAAAGTACAGTTGTCAAGTGATACAAACTTGACATGCTTGTTTCTTTGTTATGAGCAAGTGAATCTAGATTGTGCACGATTGTCTTGTTACAGTGTAGGATCTCTTAAACTCACAGGAATTCTGGTCAAATATTATTTGATAATGTACCCTGTTGTCCAAGTGACTAATGGAGACAACAATTTTTTAAGTTTTGTCAAAATTGAACGAGAGCCCTGCAGCCAGCAGCCATGAAACACGTTGCAATGTAATGCCTCCGGGTGTTTGCGGACCGTTGGTGTACATCCACTAAAAGTGTTTGTTTTTGCAACTGACAGGCTCAGATTGTTATAATAAATGTCTGACAACCTTATGGAAAGGATCCCTTCCGAGATAGGCTAGATAGATTTTTGTTTAACCATAAACAGCTGTTATTTAGCTCTTGCTAAAGCCCCCAGCCTCCGTTCACAAAAAGTTTTGCCTGAAAAGTTTTATCATTGTTAAACACACTTTCAAATGCAACATAAACAAAAAAAACTCACCAAAACCTTCTTGGTTAATCTTTTTGCTGTTCCAACAATCATCACCAATTCTGGATTGGTTGAAATAAACTCTTAATTAACCAAATCAGGAGAGGAGAGAGAGGGTGGACATTAGAGAGGCAGTAGGGAGAAACAGCGCGTAGGTCTGGAATATTCTCACATCTACATTTAAACATATGCATAGACTTAAACATGTTGAATTTTCCTGGTAAAACAAAAACAAACAAACAAACAAAAAACGGCATGTACTGGACAATAGAAACTGGTTTTGTGACTCTGTAGTCGGTCATGCAGGGCTTTCAATGCAGCTGCATTGAAATTGTGTCTTGCACTTTGAAAATACAACAGACGAATGACTGTATGAATTGCTATTATGTTGAAAGGTATGCCAATGGCACCTATGGGTGGTCCCCAGTCAAGTCCCTGCCCTACCCCAGCAATGCAAGGACACAGTCAAAGCGCAGGACCCAAGCCTTGGTCTGATGGTAAGTTAGTACTTTATAAGTGCATATGGTTGACCACTTGAGCTGTAGAGCTGAATGTATGCATTGGCTAAAGCCACTGTGAGCTGCGTTAGCTTTGGCTTACCTTCCACATTTTGAATCCAAACATCATAATCCAGGGTTGAAGTGAAAGGTTTGGGACTTACTGGGCTACATCCATATGTTTGATGTGTAGTCTTTCATCTGATTCTCTTTGAAAGCAGACTAAGGTGAATCCTCCGTTCCCTGGAATATTGTGGAAGGATTCTACAATTCAAGGTTGACTTCATTTATAGTTTAACAACACTGGCTTTAAAGAGGCAGCATAATTTTTTTCTGCTAAGAGGGAAATCCACCACAAAAACACAATTTGCATATGTTGCTGGACATCATCTGGACAGCTCCATCTGGACAACACTAGTTTTCCCTGGGAGAAAACTGGGAGACATACAATACATTGACAACACCCACAGTCATTTCCTCATGGAAATTTTGGTACATACAGTGTTATTGTTGATGAATGCTGCAGTGAAATAATTTCTCAGTAGGATGAGACATTGAAGTCTGCATGTCTAAAGAGTCTCCACTTCTCCACTTCTCCCTCTTTCACTTGGTGTCATTCAAAATGTATTCTTCGATTTCCAAGATTTTGAAGCAAGTTTTTTTTTCGTTTTTAGTGCTTTTATACACATTAGACCTTGTGTCAGGTATCCCTGGTGGAAGTGTTACAGCTGTCATTAAAACGAAAGGTTTATCCACCTCTGAAGGATTTTATTAAACATCCCAGCTGTCTGTAGCTTTTAGACAACACTACCACAGTGTTCACCCACACACCAACAGCAAAACAGGTTTTTCCCAGGTGTCTGCCTCAGTTGCCAAGTGCCATTATGTGTGTCTATAGGAGATCTGTACTTCACAAATGGACCAGGGATCTTAAATGATTCCTAATAATTCTTATGAATCTCATGACTTTATCATGAATAGACAAAGGGGTGAAAAGGAGGGAAAAATGGTAGCAAGCAAGACACAGCGATAGACATATGCTATAGATCCAGAAATGTATGCCTTTTTGTCATTCATAACCATAATTAGCAATTTCTAGCATTTACTGAAGTTAAATGGTGCATTATACAAGTAGCACTTCTCTTTTGTTTTTTCCTAATTGTACAAATGTTTGCAGATGTATAAATGCATATCAAGCAGTACATCGATAACTCAGGCAGTTAAACAACTTGTCATCATTATTTTGTGATTTTGATCATGTTTGTATCAACCTGCCCTACTGAGAATTGACCCAATAACAGAGTCTTTGGTCTCCAGGTCAGGGTGGTGAAAATCAAGCCAACACCCAAAAGCACCTCACTCCTGCTGCCAGTGGACGCCCATCCCCTGCTCCACCTCAGGCTTCTGCCGTGCCAGCTGGGCCAATGCCGGGCAGCACAGTGGCCCCTCAGCCTCCCGGGCAGCAGGTGTCCCCCATGCTCCAGATGCAGCAGAAACAGAACCGCATCACGCCAATCCAGAAGCCCCAGGGCTTGGACCCAGTGGGGATCCTGCAAGAGAGAGAGTACAGGTATTTATCTTTATTGCACAGTTAACACTGTTCTCAGCATACAGAAACACTCACTGCACATTCAATTCATGAACAGGTCTTATTTTGAGAACCTTCCAGAGTTCATTCGTGAGCAGCATTGTAAAGATGTTCAAAATAAGACTGTAGCAACTTTGAGGTTCTACATATACCACAAACAAATATGAAACTGTCTTTATTTAGTCCACCAGTTTTTGGAGCTCTGGAACAAGTGAAAGTATAAGGCTGTTTGTTTGTTTGTTTTCATGTCCCTGTGTTGGAATAATTTACATTTTCAGGCTGGTTTGTACATGGTGGAGTCTGATGCTTTCTCCAATGTGGGAAGTTTTTTCAGTAACTGGATGGCTTAAAGTAGAGAACCTAGCAGGAGACGTCTGGGTCACAGTCAAGTCAATTTTATTTATATAGCCTATGATCACAAATTACTAGTTGGCAGAGGGAGGGAGACAGTGAGAGAGAGAGAGGGAGAGAGAGAGATGTTTAACCTTGTGTCTGCTGAATTCTAACTTTTGAATTGATTTAATTCAGACTTAAGCTGTGAAGGAAGTCTAAAATGAGTTTAATTTGAAATCTGATTTACGTCTTGCCTGTGAACTTAATAATGTGAAGAACATTTTGTGGTGAAAGCCCCTATTGTCTTTGGTGAAGGTGCTGTGCATACACAATCACAACTCACTGTTGCCGTCTGTTATATTACCTGCAGGCTGTATCATATTATAAAAACAGAGATGTCTGATGGAGATATGATGAAAGCTCACAGGCCTTAATCTTGCTGTGGTCCAGAGGCTTGTTTTACTTCATATGACTTCAAGGCTCTTGTTTTGATGATCTCCTCTAGTGCTCTCTGATCATCTCTGACAAGCTGCATTGGTCAAGAGCAATGCTCAGAGACAGCTGACCTCTCTTTGTGTTATCTGTCCAATTAGACCATCTGAACATACAGTACCTCTGTGACAACAGCAACATTCATAGTGCTACATTGTAACAGTTTATTGCAAAACATTGACAGTTATATAATCAAATTGATAAAATCAGAGCATGTAAAATATTATGGAGTGTTCCCCTTGGGTTAGTATGAGGTGAAGTATATATATCCTATTCAGTACATGCAAAAATGCCAAACAAATGATTTCTTTATTAACTCTAGTTATTTACTTCAAATGAGGCTCTTGACGGTCCCTCAGTGTTACAACATTAGTCCAACATCGCCCCAGCCTGTGGGAGTAGCCACATTAGCTGGGCAACATGCTAACAGTAAGATTAACCTAAAAAATAAACAGAAAAGCAACATAAAACATGGCAAAATGTACAGCTTCCAAGTTTGAAGACGGGTCATGGACAGCCGCTATCGATCCATCCTTGAGGCTGAACTCTTGCTGGCTCTCTTTGACAAGGGAGAGAATAACCCCCTTTGTTGTTGACTTCGGGCTTTGTGCCTTTGCAGACGTTTTACATGCACCAAAAGCTATATAACACACCAAAGGAAAGGGATAAACCCCCAAAAGCATAATATAGCCTCTTTAACCTTCTTGCTGTGTCATGCCTTTATTATGTGGTCTTTCCAGGGTAGTTGTTTTTTATTTTCAAAAAAAGGCCTGTTTGGACCAGTTTATTACAGACTGACTTACCATCTTCATGATGTTCCTCAGGTTGCAGGCTCGGATTGCACATCGAATCCAGGAACTGGAAAGTTTGCCTGGCTCTCTGCCCCCTGACCTGAGAACTAAAGCCACAGTGGAGCTGAAGGCATTACGTCTCTTAAACTTTCAACGGCAGGTATGCAGCAGTTGACGTGTTCCATGTTCAGTGTGGAACGGAATATTGATTTCCCCAAAATTACTCACAGTTGAGGCAGTTGGTTTTTCCTCGAGAGAAAATTAATTTTAAATTTAATGATGCAATTTTATGTATCATAATGTATTATTTTCAGTTTTGCTTACTGTTGCACTTAACATCAGTTAACCAAAAAAAAATGAAAAGAGTCTGGTCTGTAACCTGTGCATATCTCATAACAGCTGAGGCAGGACGTAGTAGCATGTATGAGGCGAGACACAACCCTGGAGACAGCCCTCAACTCGAAGGCTTACAGACGCAGCAAGCGGCAGACGCTGAGGGAGGCACGCATGACTGAGAAGCTGGAGAAACAGCAGAAGTTGGAGCAGGAGAAGAAACGCAGACAGAAACATCAGGTGAGCCACACTAGAATAACTATAATAAAATTCAGACAAAAGCTGTGTCAGGACTGGTTGCAAGATTCAGGAACAAAAGTGGTCCAGTGTGTTAGTATTGAGTCAGTACAGCAGCAGTACTGCTTTCCAACATGTGTTGTTCTATTTTTTTTTTTTTTTCATGAATTTGCCCTGAATTTAATGCCCTGCAAACAAGTGTTTTCAAACTGAGATTTCAATACAAAATACAAAGGTGATTCACTCTAACGATGTTAGAAAGTAAAGTTCAGTACTTTCACCATTCACGTTTTCTGCAAGCTGCTGCTGAAAATGTTTGATGAAGACGAAAAAACATTGAAACTGACATCGGTGATGTATTTCTTGACAAAACTAAATTTAGGAGTGTCAGAAGGAGCAAGGCAGCATCATCAAACACTCTTGACTTGAGGTCTCATGACTTGTTTTTCAGGAATATCTCAACAGTATCCTTCAGCATGCTAAGGACTTTAAAGAGTATCACCGCTCCGTGTCCGGCAAAATCCAGAAACTCACCAGATCTGTCGCCAACTGGCACACCAACACAGAGCGGGAGCAAAAGAAGGAGACTGAAAGAATCGAGAAGGAGAGAATGAGGAGACTTATGGTAAGGACCTCGAAGTCAAAATATAGTATACTGTACCATTCAGAAATAAAAAAACAGTCCTAAGAGCTGTACACTTGAGACTTTTCATGGCAGCATTTGCATTATTGCAATTGATTTCAAACAAAACAGTTTTCATAAATCAGTTTTAACTACTGATTATTTAGGCTTTTTGTTTTCAATTAATTTACAGCTGTCAGAGATGAGAATAAACATCACATTTTGTCACCAGCTTAACTGATCATAAACAGTCATACTGACTGATGCTGGTATATGTACAAGTTAAAGACACTGCATACTTTGTACATTGTATAAATATATCACATTTTCAAAGCACTGCCTATATTATGTACTGCATAATTAATGGGTAGTTTTCCATTGATTTTAAAAATAAAACAAATCTGTGACACTGAACATACAGTATGCTTCCAGATAGAGATGTATCGATGGAGCGAGTTTCACCACTTTGTAAACACATGATTGTATTTAGGATGTTACTACATGGGCTCAGGAACACTTGGTTAAACAATTATTGATCAACATTGATGAGTCGAGACTGTACAGCATATGGGATTGATGCATTTGCACACCAGGGCTGGACTAACCATATATACCACAGACAAACTGGCTTTGAATGAATATTATCAAGCTTTAGATAAGTGATCACCAACTGGTGGCCTGCGGGCCGAAACCGGACCTCTGAACCGTCCAATCCAGCCTGCGACTGGACTCAAAATTGTGAGGATCAAAGAGGAAATATCGTGTGGTCCCCACTATTAAAGCAACTGAACAGTAATCTGATCAGTAATCTCCACCATTTATGATTCTATTTACAATCTGAAATGAGGACAAACTCACTGCGCTGTTTAACATTTATTGTTTCACATTTCTTTTTTTATGTAACTTTTCCTCATGCCTTTGCTTAACATTTGGTTTTTATTTCAAAGTCTCAACAACAAGCTTCAAACTAGAAGACTTGTCAGTTCAAAAAAGGAGAAAAATCAACTGAAAATAGCATGGTAATTACTGACCTGGTATCAGAACAAAACACAGGTCACAAATAATGTTCGGCACATCAAATAAAACGTTAGGATAAGTAGGATATAGCAAGTCATTTTACTTGAATTGAGTTGAGGCAAAATATCTCTATCATTCCTTGTCTGTGGTATAGGTGATAGGAGCCTGACTGATAAAGGCTAAAAATGTCTTCAGTTTTGTAATAAAACAGTATATAAACATTAAACATCAAATAATAATGTTAGGCCCAAATGTGATTTTTATTTCATTTTATTTGAGTATCCGGGCCCCAAGGTGTCCTTCCAGAAAAGTTCTGGCCCTCCGACAAATATAGTTGGTGACCCCTGCTGTGAATAATATTTTGGCGCTTTTGATCCTCAAAAGGCTCTGGTCTTTTTCTACCATTAACCTCCTGTCACCATTCCCCTCTCAGGCAGAAGATGAAGAAGGCTACCGAAAACTAATTGACCAAAAGAAAGACAAGCGGCTGGCCTACTTGCTGCAGCAGACAGATGAATACGTGGCCAACCTCACCACCCTGGTGTACGAACACAAAGCTGCCCAAGCTGCCAAGGAGAAGAAGAGGAGGAAGAAGAGAAAGAAGGTAGGAAGAGAAGTGGTGATTATTCACAGGTTGCTGCTTTTAGGTTAGAAGGTTTTTGGTAAAAAAGAAAAAAACAAAACAAAACAAAGATCCTAGGTTGGTTCTCATGGTCTCTCAGTGTTGTTGGGTTTGTATCCTTACAGAAAATCTGGCCACCCCGAGGAGCACAAGCCACTGCTGAACAGTGACGTGAATTATGCCTTATGATTGCTTTAATCTCACAGTTCATTATTTTGTTGCGCCTTTCAGAATGACAATGTGGTTATTGTTAGGGATCACATGGCCTCCTCGTGATTTAAAGCATTGAAAGGCTGTCAAAGCCAGTGGCTTAATGGGGAGAAAGTGGAAGCTACGCCACATCATTTCACACCTGTTTGAGTGGCAGCACTAATCAGTGAACTCTTGTTTGACTGGAACGAACACCTGCAGACTCTCAGCCGCTCACAGCACCTGGTCTGAGATCCCTGACACTGATGCTAGCCATTTTAAAAAGGCTCTTTATGGAACCACATGCTGTGTTGAGTAAATGTGGTAATGTTTCTGGGAATACAACAAAAAAATATAAATTTCAGTACACTGCGTGGTTCTTGGTAATCCTGTTTGAGAGCTTTTCCTTTGTGACCTCTAAAGAATGAGTGACTTTGCCCTTTAACAGCGTAATGGAGGACTAAAACCTAAACCATTATAGAACCTCCATTGGAGAGAGATTGCCTAATGTTGGTGTTACCTATACTTTCAACTTACCCTGCTGTTCTATAAAATAACAACTTAATGACATGTCAGCTGAATGAGTTTATGTGTTTGATGTCTAGAAGGTGGATGGAGATGGCGAAGGCACCAGTGCCATCGGACCTGATGGAGAGGTGAGCTGCAGTGCCTTATTCTGTCATGTTTTCCTTTTAGTTGTAATTTTTTCCCCATTTTGGTCATTTAACATGTTAACCTGTTCTGGAGCTATGTGTTTAAAGTGGCTATAATCAGCATTTCTATAATCGTAAATTATCAAATGATAATGTGATGAGATGTGATGTGAAAGGGGCGCTCGTAGTGATGAGCTGGCAGAATTATCAGAATTACCCCTCGTCTGCATCTCCCCTCAGCTTTACTGAGATTTATAGTGAGGTTCAGCTCATTGTTAAGTTGTCTGGCCAATAACGTTACTGTTTTGGTTCACAGTCAGCACTCTCATAGCATTGTTTTCAGCTGCAGGAGGCAGCTGTTTAGACTGAAAAAGCTGTTAAGACCCACAGTACACTACCTGCTCAGCACCAAACAGCAGGCAGACACAGAGACTAGCTGGTGAACATAGTGGAGCATTTAGCAGCTGAAGAGTCAGACATTTCCCTCAGGGGCTAAAAAAGGATAAATATTGGACTTACTCTGATCACGTGGACAGAACATGTCCAAATGAATGATAATGTTGCCCCATAACTGCTGTATGTGTAAATAAGCAACTGTTTGCTGACAAGTTTGACATTATCAACTTAAAAGGTGATAAAATGTCAAAGTTGTGTGCACAACTTGTTTCTGCTGACATATCTGCAGTGAAAGAGCTTGATAATAACTGCTGGTTAAGGTAGTATTTCTGAGCTGTAATCAAATTTCATATAACTTCCACCAGCTCACAACAGCAACAGAAAAGTGCTGTATTAAAACTCAGTAAATGTGATCAGAGAGAGCAGGGAGAGACTGAACACAGGTTGAAATGAGGCTCCTTCCTCCTTCTCATGGTCTCCAGTTACAAATAAGAAAAGCTTGTTTTGTTTTTAAGACAAGTCAGTAACAAATAAAATGCATAGTTAAAAACCGATTTTAATTCACCTGTCAATAATTACAGGCACTCATGTGCATTCACAAATTCCGTGCTTCGTGTTTGTCCCTGCGGTGTGTTTGTCCCGTAGCCCATGGATGAGAGCAGCCAAATGAGTGAGCTGCCAGTCAAAGTGATTCAGACAGAGACTGGGAAAGTTTTGCAAGGAACAGATGCTCCCAAATCCAGCCAGCTGGAGGCCTGGCTCGAGATGAACCCCGGGTGAGGAATCATATCATTGACACATAGAACTGTGATAACCTGTGATATTCCTCTGAAATTCGAGTGATGTTATTTTTGTATTTCCAACTTTCTGCAGGTGTTACTATCGGGTTGAAGATGTGTGTGAAGCCTCCACGTTTTACAATTTGTAGCTTCTTTGCAGCAACATCCATATTTTAAGCATATAGTTCACCACATGCTCATTGGTTCTGCTGATATTGAGCTTCAGGTGATTGTGGTTGCACCATGTGATGAAGCTCTGTCAGTCCTCTGTAGTCCTCTGGAAAAACAGTCTCTAAGTGAAGACAGCATGTTTTCAGTGGAATCATACATGTCAGGATAGTGAGAACTTATGTTTCACAAAAAAAGATACTTGATACCTTTTATTAACATCCTTCAAAAGCTTCACTACATATATTGCGTTAGTCTGGACGACATGGATGTAAATGCAGCTTGACTGGTTGCCAGCCATAGTGGTTATCACTGCTTATGTTAACTAGCTAGTTGTTTTAATGGATAACAAATCACTGTCACTAATGCTAGGAACAAATGCTTTTGCTTGACAAAAGATTTCTTTCCTATAAAAGTCTTTTTCATTGAAGTGTTGAATCTTGTACTTTTGCGCACGAACCGAAACTGAAGGACCCAATTTTTTTAAATAAGCGCTTCTTCTTGCAAGCGCGCAGTGATCTTACTATGGTTGGATAGAATAATGAGGCTTTGTGCTTAAACAGATATGTAGTTTGTCAAGGTTGAGTGGGGATTTAACCAGATGTCATCCCAAATAAATTAGCAAACCATGCCTGTATTGGGAGCTGCTTAAGATGTATGTTCTTTTGTGTTACAGAAATATTAACTGTACATTCTATTTCCCTTGTTTTCCTCTTTGTGGCCGTTCTTCCTTCATAACCAGATATGAAGTTGCCCCACGGTCAGACAGTGAGGAGAGCGGCTCAGAGTTTGAGGAAGAGGTTTGTGACTTTCTCATTAATGAACTCCCTCGGTGGAGGAGTTTAAATCAGCCTCACTCTCCTGCAGTTGTTCAAATCATTCAGATGGTTATTAAATGGGATTTAGTGCACATCTCAGTCAGACTAACTCAACATGTACAATACATACACACACTAAAAACACACATCAAACTCCACCAGGGGGCTGTAGTTGTATGCACTTCAGTAGCGCTATTTCTGATGATTTTGTTTCATCTTCGTCAGAGCTACTTCTGTTATCTGTCATTATTATATGAATGCTCTCAGTCATGTGTTATCAATTTTGCCTTATAAGGAGGAAGAGGATATGGCCAAGGCAGAAACAGAGGAGAAGATAATCGATCCCAATGGGGACTTGGTGTTTGTGAAGGCTGCCAAGCACATCATCGAGTATTGTATTACTTCCCACTATCCCACTATCTCAGATTTCTTGACTGTATGCTTTTTTTTCATCCCTGAATTGCATCAGTAAGAGACAAAGATAAAAGATAAAATCTTTTTCCCAACTGCTATTGTTTAAAAAGACATAATACATTAAAAGTGAAGAACGTGTTTTTCTTCTTCAAAGGATTTCAAAGAAATTCCTTCTGATTTTCCCAACAGGAGTCTCACGTTGGGGTAAACCAGTCACTGAGATTAAAGAAAAAATAAAATAGAGTAAACACATAAATGAGACAAGCTGTGTTAGACCTTGTGCTGAATCTAGACGTTTCCACAGGGGCTCTTAGAGAGAAGCTCAGGCTGTACTCCAGCTGAGCTCCCGGTGCCAGACCCAGCTAAGCCTTGAAACTGATCATTAAAATCAATTGTAAAGTTCAGTTGGGGTCAGAGGGGTTTCAAATACTTTCTCTTTTTTACGTCACACACACACACACACACACACACATTCAGGTCGGCCAAGCAGGATGTGGATGATGAATACAGTGTTCCTACTGGACAAACCAGCTCCCAGTCTTATTATGGTGTGGCCCATGCTGTCATCGAGAGGGTGGAGAAGCAGTCGTCGCTGCTGATCAACGGCACACTGAAACATTATCAGGTACACGCAGGCACACACATAAACTTGCATCCCCCTTTATTTTGTAGACTCCTGTAACAGCTTTTTGCTGGTTTTATTGCTCACCTTTGAATAGTGCTTGTTATTGTAGATTATTATTTTTTATCCACTCTGTTTGAAATGAGTCTCAGAGTGTTTACCGCCTTTCTGCAGACAACCTTTTTGGCATGAGACGCAAACAAATTCACATTTGTATTTTCACTTAGCAATTCTAATTTGTTTTGTTTGTTTTCCTGGCTTTGATTTTTTTTTCCAACAACATCAAAACCACTTTAACAAAAAGTGTTCATTTTGCACCATTGTTCACAAATCTTGGATGATCAATTGTCCTTTAAACTAGTCACTAAGGAGGATGTTTAAAATGGCAGCTGATTTTGACACGGGACAGTAATTTAACAAATACAAAGGTGAAAAACTGAAAGGAATGGAAATGATTGAGTTTCCATCCATGAACTAGTTGGCAGTGACTTAAAATTGTTACACTGAGAAAAGGAGTGGCAACATACAGTGCCAGAGGTATGGTCCCAGTGAAATTTTACCATTTTTCCTTGATAAATGACTTGAACTACTGATCCAGTATAAAAAAAAAATTGTAATGAATTTTCTTTCAAGTTGCTTGCGTACAACAACAACAACAACATCTGAGCATGTCAAACAAACTCAGGCAGGCAAAAAACTCTGCTTCTGAAATGCTCCTGGTGAGGTATAAAGCCATGTGGAAACAAACACCCTCATGTTTCAAGACATATTTAGCACTCTAGCACAGGGCTACAGCCAGTGATCATTTTCATTATTGATTAAATAGTTGGTTCACATCAGAACAACGCTCACACCCCCATACAGTATACATTTAAAGAGACACTGGTTGCTGTAATTCTTCTTCCTATTTATCCTGGTCATGAAGAGATCCCCTCATAATACAGTTCCAATGTAAATGATGTTGGATACAATCGACAGTCTTTGTTCTGTGCAAAAAGGATTTTAAAGTTTATAGAGACTCAAAGACTATATCTTTGGAATTCGTTTTTTGCACTCAGCTAGGACTGTGGGTTTTGTCTCCCATCTTTTGCATTTGAATGATGTTAGAAAGGGATTTCGTCATGTTTTAAACATGTTAAAGCCAGATTTAAAAAAAATGTTAACCAGTTATCTTTCTAAGTTCATAATATATAAGTTCACGAGCCCAGAGCCCATGGTGCCTTTAAAAGTCTTATGTAGAGAAGCTGGAGCCAGTGAGTATTTTATTCATCAAAATAGTTGCAGATTAATTTTCTGTCTATAGACTAATCGATGAATCAACTAATCTAAACAAGGAATGTTGCCAGGCAGGATGGTAACTCAGCCTCTGTTTTGTGATGTATGTATGGAAAGGCTGTTTCATATTTTTGTGTTGTCATATATATATATATATATATATATTTTATTTATTTTTATTTTATTTTATGTTAAAGCTAATGGCATTCTTAATGTGCACACACTTGAAGCTGAGCTGGAAACTAGACCATGGACCACCTCTGTTCATGTCAGCTCTCATCATGGATCATGCAGGGTTCCTAAATACGTTGCTAAAGAGCTGCTGTCATGTAGGTTTGGTCTTGGATGGAGGATGCAATCAAACATATCTGCTACCAGGCAATTGAATACTGAATCGTCTTAGTCAATTTTAAAGACAGCTGTCTGCTCATAACGATGCTCCCACCTTGTTTTTCAGTGTGACACAATAATATTGTCTTTGCTTTACTAAGTTGGGATGGCAGTGAGAGATAGTATATTACAAGAGATAGGGAACTGGCAGTTGGATGCTGCTAACATTTTTCTTTCTTCCAATCAGGTTGCAGTCCTAGCACTTCTGATTTATGGTGTGCCAGGCTTTAAATGAGATATGGTGGCAGCTCCTTGGGGAAATTGGAGCGATTTCAGCTGAACAATAATTGGATAATTTTTTTGCTGTGCCAGCAGCTGTGTAACAGACCATTGTCAACAAGAATTTACAGAAACTACCACAGCAATAGAATTTCTTATGAATTTGACCCTCTACCAGGCTTTTTCTGTGCTATTAGCTGTGCTGTCATTCATTAACTACCGTGCTTGAAACACTTGGTTTATAAAATGCCAATTTGGCGATGAAATTGAAGTGCATTTACAAAACTGACTGCGAAAAGCGTTTAAATAACGTCTTTAGGCACATGTAAAGGTTTGTATTGTTACATGTAGACTGGCAGAAGAAACATATCTGAAAGTCCACTTCAGCCCTAATTATTTTCTCGTTGAGGTGGAACCATTACTCAATTAATTAAGTAGTCGAACTTCTGAAAGGCCAAATAGCCATCAGCTTCTCAGTTGTGAGGATTTTCCAGTTTTCTTCATCTTATGTGATAGTACATTGAATATCTTTGGTAGGACAAAACAAGCTTTTTGAAGACGTTGCCTTTAGCTTTGGAATCTACAGCGGCCATTTTTCATTATGTTCTGATGATAGACCAAATCAAAAAAAGGAATCTTCACATTAATAGGTAATAAAAATATATTGTTAGGTGTTGCCCTGTTTTCTTGCAGCTTAGAGATTACAAGAAGAAGCAGGAAATGATGTGCAACTTTTCTGTTTGTTTACATATGATGCGTATGAGCTAGCTGAGCCACCAGCAGAATTGTTTTCCTTTTTAGTATTCAGATTGTCATACCTGCCCTTTAAAGCAGGGCAAAATTTAGTCTCTTTGATTTTTTTCTTGAATGCTGCCCATGGCACTCTGTCTTGCTCTATTTATAGTTTTCTTGTCTTTTCTGTGCAGGAGTAGTAATAATACACACAAATGTTATGAAGAAACAAGCAGAGTGAATGATATTTGGTCTGTATGTGTATTTTTAGGCATGCCTTTGTTTCTCTGTTTAATCTAGATCCAGGGCCTGGAGTGGATGGTGTCGCTGTACAACAACAATCTGAACGGCATCCTGGCTGATGAAATGGGCCTTGGCAAAACCATCCAAACCATCGCCCTTATCACCTATCTGATGGAGCTGAAGAGGCTCAATGGTCCCTTTCTCATCATTGTTCCTCTCTCGTCAGTATTCCACAGCTGCCATCTATCACCGCTCTTATCGTGCAGTGTTATGACAGCCTAAAAAAGTTTTCAGCAAGGGACAGATGTACGCAGTGTTTAAAATTACTCTTGGAAAACATTTTTGATTGAAATACACAGACCTTATTAGTCTAAATCACATGATCAGGCTGTGATAGAGAACAGGGAATTCAGGAGTCCCATCCCTGATCGAGATACTGATGCACCTTTTTGCTCAAATTAAAGTGTCAGGTGTGCACATTCACCTGCCTACAGGGAGTGATGAGTTAACAGCAAGCACAAACTGTCTCTGAAACAGCAGTGAGTTACTACTCAGCTCAGACAACTCAGGACTCCCCAGTGCCATATTTTAGTTTCAAGTTTGAGTGAAAACTCACCGACAGCCATACTAGATATGAGTGTACTGGATATACATCCTGCCCCGTAGAAATAATGGGCAGTGAAGTTCAGGTAGTTATCAGGTATTACTGTATTCACCTGACTATAAGACAACCCTAATTATATGGTGACCCCTCCACCTTTTTTTTGGTTTCCATTGTAACATCATCAGAAGGTGTTTTGACTTGTTTTCACTTTTTTGGAATTTTGCTTTGTGGGACCAAAACGTCACACAAGTTATAAAAACCTCCTTAGCCTAGCAATATTAGGGCTACAAGCAACCCATAATGCAACACTCTGTAGTCGCCCTTGTTACATAATACATGATTGTCTAGTTCCCTAATATAATGTGACATACACTTTCTCAAACATAATTTTCAGAAAAATATACTGACTTCTAGCCAGGCCAGTCTGGAAGTTACCACTTTCTGCCATTTGGAGTGCATAAAGCTTCCAAGCTTAAAGAAAGCTGAAAAAAAAAGTTTAAAAATGAGCTGTGTTAGGTCAGAATTGTCAGCACCCCTTTCATGTCAGTCTCTATTGGTTACTATAAAGGCAAACACAAACAAGTCCAGCCTTCATTTGCAAGCAGCAGGAGACCACCACTCCAAGGTGCACCAGGGTATAGTTGGTTGGTGCCTTATTTTCAACCCCACTCCCCGAAAAGACTTTGCTTGTGGGTTAATGCTCCTGGGTTTTTCTCAGCTTCTTTAAACATAGCAGGTGAAAGCAGCCTCAGTGCTCACATATATTTACCTTTAGTAGATTTAGAGTTCAGATAAAATTGTGTTGTTATTCCCAGTTTCACATTTCACCTGATTAGTATTTGTTTGTGATACTTTCAACTGAAGGTGTTAAAGAATTAGAATGAACAATGGGTTTATTTTTCCAACACCCATTTTTTAATCATTACTGAGGGGTGCACCGCTGTTTGTAATCAAACTGAGCACAGCTGGGGCTTAAATTTGAGCTCAAGGCCACTGTATTACATTTTCTTCTTAATATGCGCAGTGAGCTAATGTGGAGAAAAGCCTTAAACTTGCCCTCTTTTACTTGTGTGTGTTGCGACGTTAAAGTTAATAGCAGAGAGCTGATCTCCCTGAGGGACCTAGTTTTGAACAAAGCCCTCTCTCAGAAAAGTTTCTCATTGTGAGCTCCAATCCATTTGACCCTTGGAAAGTCATTGTGCTGCATCACTGCCAGGGCTTTTTTCTTCTTCTGATGTTTATCCAGCAAATTATGCCAGAACCTTGATGATAGACATTTCAGTGAACACTCTGCCTCTTAATGTGTAATTCCTCCATTCACTCTTGCCTTTCCTCTTCATGTCCTAGTTCAGCCCAGCTAAGTTGTGTCTATAATCGCTCTAAATTCTCGCCACTTTCTTACACATTATCTCCAACAGTTGTGGTGATTGTCATTGATTTTCTTTTGTCCAGGACCTTGTCAAACTGGGTCTATGAACTTGACAAGTGGGCACCCTCTGTGGTAAAAATTGCTTACAAGGTAAGAAAAATCGTTTTTATGTCAGTTTCCCTTTTACTTTCATCTGAGACATTCTGATTGCTTTTGGCTGACTTATGACAGAAAGTTTTCTTTGTGTCTCCGTCATGGAAGGGCACGCCTGCTTTGCGCCGTGGGTTTGTGCCTCAACTCCGCAGTGGCAAGTTCAATGTCTTGCTGACCACCTATGAATACATCATCAAGGACAAGCAAATACTGGCCAAGGTAAAAGAGATCAAATCTTTGTCCTCTCTGTATAATTCACGTTGTCACTTGCACTCTATTGCCATTTTGTACACATTTCACAGACTCTTTTATCCACTTACAAAGTTTTCACTCCAATTGTACAACTGAGAAGTTAAATGACTGATAGGTCTTGAGTTGTTTACACAGTGAGCTGGAAGTCTGTGGCTCTGAGGGCCTCTATAGGGAACATACAGTGCCATTCAACAGCATGACATTATTATTATTATTATTGTTATTATTATATTAAGTCCTCTTATTGTTTTATAGACAAGTAGTAGGATCATTAGACTCACATGGGCAAACTTGACACAAGTGCTGAATTTCAAAACAAGTGTGATGTGAGCACCTTTCTTTGTTTCAGTTTAAAATATGGCAGCATCAGCACTCTGTACAAGCTGATATATCGACTCTTCGGGGAGGCCCAACAACTGTGTGCTGCCGCGGTTGATCCTGCTTGTAATAAATTAATGCACCAGCTTCAGCTCAAGAAAAAAAGAAAAATCCGATATTGGTAATGCTCTTTTGATGACAGAACGGTTGTTAGCTGTAAGCCTTGTATGTGACTGCAAAGGTAAATCATAATCGGTTATGACATAGGGCTTTAATGTGCTGAGCCCCAGTTTTGTCTTTACTCAGTTCGAGGACATCCATACCACAGTATCATGTTTAATGTGTGATTAGCTAATATATAAACAGTGAGTAATAGTATAGTCTGCCCACAGGGTCAAGAGATTCAAATGCTGTTCGACAAAATGTTAATGTCTGCAACCCCTCAGCAATTTTTAATGAACACATTGAGCTTAGGCTGGGCTCAGCAAATGTGTTCAGGCACAGTGTTGAATCCGTGTCATCAGCATGTTGGCAGCACTCAGAACGGCATATACTGTCACCGTAGTAGTGTAAAACAGAATAAAATAGACTTGGAGCCTTAACAAGACTCTGTGGGTTGCATTGACATGCATCAAGCAGAAGTGAAAGGTAATCTGTCACATGGCTTGTGTAGACAGCTGTTTTGTTTGAAATCGAAGTGTGTCTGTTCTCTTAGATGCCTAAAAACATGACTAAAATTCCTTCTGTTAAACACGACAGCGTAAGTGACTTTAATGTTATTGCCAGCTGCGTTGGTTTGTTTCTCAGACACAGCCAAGGCGTTTTACCTATTACAGTATGCCAAGCGTCAGGAATGTCATGTATTTAGGTACCTGCTATACCAATGGAAAGAGATGGAATAGAGGGTTTTAATGCATGGTCAAAGAATCTGCAGGAACGGCATGAATCTGTTGCGTAAGTGTGGAATCCCCTTGAAACTAGCCCCTTGTTCAGTCCATGGTTTCATGTGTTACGGCCAACATTTGGTGGCAAGGAGCTGAAATAACACTCTTACCCATAGAGTAAGCAGAAAGTGTTCTCTTTTATTAAAGAAGGGGTATATTAATTTCTTCTCACCACTTTAAACTGTGTGCACAAAGAATTATTACATGCATATAAAATAAGAGTGGGAATAAGAAGCCTGTAATTTGTATGCAGTAGTGTTGTGTACTCTGAGGGTGGTCAGAGTAGGAAATCAAAATGTTCTTCTCTGCAGCCACTCTTGACCTCGTTTGGCTTCAAAAATATTTTAAACGCAATGTGTTTCTCACTATTCCAAAAGGTCCAATAAGTCTTCTTCCACATACAGATTCGTTGGAAGTATATGATTGTGGACGAGGGTCACCGCATGAAGAACCACCACTGTAAGCTGACCCAGGTGTTGAACACCCACTATGTGGCCCCCCGTCGCCTCCTCCTCACTGGTACGCCACTGCAGAACAAGCTGCCTGAGCTGTGGGCTCTGCTTAACTTCCTCTTGCCCACCATCTTCAAGAGCTGCAGCACCTTCGAGCAGTGGTTCAACGCCCCGTTCGCTATGACAGGAGAGAGGGTAAATACTCATGTCTGTTCATCAAAATTACAAAGCTTAGATGTAACTCTACACTTTTGTCTTCATGTAGCATATGCAGATTTAAGTAGTCCCCACCTCTATCGCCACTTACCCCCTTACCTACAGCTTTGACTCAGCTCATCAAATAGAAACCGCATCAGCAACTTAGCTATCTGACAAACTCATGTCCATTGACTGTAACTTTCTTTGCCAACACCCTCGAGCTATTTAAAAGAGGCTACTGCAGGCTAGCTTGGCTCTCGGATTTTTTACATTTTTTGATAATACTAAAAAAAAAATATTAAAAAGAACACCATGTGGACATGTTAACAGGGATAAAAACTTTTCATTGGAGGGGGTCATTATCAGGCGGACATGGGTCATACAGTAGTTCAGTTCGTTTTTGCAGATGTCCTTCATTGATTTCTAAGGTGTTGTATGTGCGTTACCTTCACCGTAATCACACCCGTCGGTTCCACTGAAGTGTTATGAAGTATAAAGTTAAGTATGAAAGCTTCAGATTTTATAAAGTGTATTTGAAGGTGGAAGGTTTGTTTTATTCACACTTTTAATGCTCAGAAATGTTCTGAATAAGGAGAAATGTAATTATAATTTCCCTCAGGGAAGTGTTAGTGTCACAGTTGTGAATGCCGGGGTGCAGGGGAACGAGGGGTTGGACCAAAACCATAACAGTTAACCAAGGTCGAGCCAAGGTCAGATACAAGCTAGTATCCTTTAGTTAAGTGGTGCAGCAATATGAAACTTCACAATTTTTTCCCCAAGTTCTGATAGTACTGTCATCTTTGCTCACAGACGGTCACAGTAGGTTGAATGGGTCGCCATCAGGTCGCATCTGGCTCGAGGCTCAGGAAACCCATTAACTAAATTGGCTTGAGCAAAAGAAATCTGTTTCTTCATGTTAATTTGTCTCCCAAATCTTGTGCTGCGTGTTGGTCAGCGCAGTACTTACCAACCCTTCACTAAACTAGTAGCAGCTACGTTTCAGAGACTCAAACAGTGTTTTTTTTTAAACCTATTATTTTTTCTGTAAGTCAAGAAGTAGCGCACAGCGATTAACTTCACCCACAAAGGTCAGCACAGTTCAGGTCAAAGTTCAACAAATTTGAAAAAAAGCCAAAAGATAGGAGTGCTGCCTGGAACCGTTTTTCTTGTTTTCTATTTTTCTTTTTCTCTCTTTTCTTTTTTACGATGGTGCTCTTCGGTTCAACAAATTTGAACTTTCAGTGCACCCCCACACCACCTGGAGCAGTCACAGCACACCACATATACAGTAATTTAGCAGATGTGTGCCAAAGGTGTTTCTCTGCGATACTGTGAGAACGCCTTTGCAAATTCACAAAGCTGATTTTTAAAATATTTAAATTGTGCAATGTTTACGTCAGTCAACGTTCAATTTGTGCAGGAGTCTTAATGCAGTGACTGTATATTGTGCCACCTGCACATCCTTTGTATTCTGTGCATGTGCACAATACAAACAAAACAGGATTCACTCATAAAAGCATTGCTCCCTATTGACACAGGGTACCTTTAGTGTGACAATTGGGCTCTGCATGGCCTCAACACATGGTAAATGCAATAAAAACACAAACCATGCCCAATAAAAATCCATCAGGCAGGCAGGAGGATTCAGGCACAGTCACACAGTGTTGTTATTCTTATTTCACATTATACTGCAGTTTTCAGGACACATCAGCGGTTCCCAGTCTTGTCACTGTAATGCTAAATCCTGCTGCCCAGTTTGCATACAGTCACGCAACATTCTGCAATATATTGTCACGTGTACTCTCCGACTTACTTAGGTTGATCTAAATGAGGAGGAAACCATCCTGATCATTCGGCGTTTGCATAAGGTGCTCCGCCCCTTCCTGCTACGCAGACTGAAGAAAGAGGTGGAGTCTCAGCTGCCAGAGAAGGTGAGATTGACACTGAATGTTTCTACTTTGATTTGATGTAGCATGATTATATTTGCTGTATTGTTTGCAATGCAGATACTCTGCATTGTTGTTTGACAGTTTGAAGTGTGATAAAGCGCACATTAGCAAAAGTAATTCCCCAGTGGTATGGCTAATAACTTCTGGAGATTGTGTTTTTGTAACAGCATGGGTTCAGATGTATTGGTGCAGCCTGTGAGCAGCTGATAATTAAGTTTACTTTCTTGAACTGACTTCCCCCAGCAACAATGAATTATAATGAGCTGTAGACTATTTATTGCACATGACAGTTCATTTTCATACTGAACAGTTCCTAGCATAAAACATTTCTTTGTGATGTAGGTGTTTTTGACATATAACACAGCTTATCATGAAATACGCAAAGAGAAGAAGTGTATTCAGCTTTGTCCTAAGCACCACAGACAGCCAGCGTTAAGACTTTCCCAACATTCTGAAGCGTGGCTTTGGGAAACGTGTAAAAGTGTTTATGAAAGAAATGACTTGCATAAACTGAACCTCACTTTTTGTTCTTCACTTGTATATTATGGAAAGGTATGTTAGGTACCCTTTTTCCCCTCTTCTTCTCTTGTCTCTGTTATTAACTGATACTTTTTTTTTGTCATGGTGTCAAAAGGGGACTGTGATCAAGGAAGTGGTGTCAACTCAGCCTTGCCAGTGAAAAGACGAAACAGCTTCACTGATATATTGCCTTTACTGTCATTCACTCAGGTGGAGTATGTCATAAAATGTGACATGTCTGCTATACAGAAGGTTCTGTACCGCCACATGCAGAAAGGCATCCTCCTCACTGACGGATCAGAGAAAGACAAGAAGGTAAATATACCGAGACCCCTGTGGCTTCACCATATGTCTCTTTGTTTTATCAGTGTGTGTCATGCTGACAGACTGAGCTGTATTCCTGCTGTGTGACATCGGAAGGACTTTTGTTGTATTATTGGAAGCACAATTGCCTTGTGCTTTCGCTTTCAAAGAAGTGCTGTGAAATGAGCAAGGTATTTTTTGCTGAAGATAAAGAGGATATTGAAATGTTTTTCAACTTGTAAGGCTTCATCTTGGCTTTTAGCTTCAGCTTAGTTTTGAGCGCAGGAGACTGTTATCCAAACCACCTGGGGATGCAGGTTTAAAAGCTGTTAGGTCAAACCTGCAGCACTTGACAAGACTAAACTTTATTTATATAGCAGTTTTCCTAACAATGTTGCTAAGTGTTTACAAAAGTTGCCTCTGTCTGGAGTTTGCAGTGTGTCATTTGTGATGTTAACAAGAGCTGTTCCGGTAGTATGAATTGCTGTAAAACCAGACTGGAAATTGTTGTAAACATTGTTATTATTCATAAAGAATATAATTTAAGATGAAATTACTTTCTCCTGAACCTTAGATAAAATAGACAGTTCTGAGATTGGTCTGTAGTTACTTGAAGACAATTAGGTTTTTAGCAATGACCTGTTTAAAGCTGTCTGGAAAAGAACCAGAGCTAACAGCGGGGAATACCTCCTTGATCATTTTAGTGGGGATTAGAGGGGGGGACATGGGAGTGGATTTTCACTCCTGTGCCATCCCGTTCCCACATGTTGTCGCTATACTTTCCAGATCACTTTTAGACAGATTGTGAAAGAGCAATAGAATATTTTGTTAGAGTAAAAGTTGCTTTAAAGACATCAAGTTAACTCAAGTTTAAATACTGCCTATCGTACTGTATGGTAAAAATGTGCTTACCTAAGTAAAAGTAAAAAATCTGTTGAAGTGCTCTGCATAAACATTACCGCATTACATTTTGGAAATTGTGGGTGATATATGATGCAAGTTGTGTTCACAACTTGTTTTAAGTGGCAAAAAAGGAGTAAATTCTTTGGTCTGCTATTTAATTTCTTTTATCTGCGTTATAATTCTCCGCAGGGCAAAGGAGGAGCAAAGGCCCTGATGAACACCATCATGCAGCTGAAGAAGATCTGCAACCATCCATACATGTTCCAGCACATTGAGGTGAGTGCTGCTATCCCAAGATCACTGACGCTGACTGTTAAAAGCTTGTAAATACTGACACTGGAAAATATGACACTGATTTCCACTTGTGCATGTGTGTTTTATTTACTTACTATATTGCATGTCCCTTAGTATGCTTATATAATATCACAAGTTATTTTGTCTATTATTTATAGATATATTTTTTAATGGTTCATGCATCAGCCTGTTAAAATTTGGGATTTGCCTAACATCAGTCTTCTCAAGCAAACAAATGTTTCCTCGTGAAAGTGCCTTACACCTAATGGTCCTGTTTAGAGTGAAATAGACAAAGAAGGGCCTTTGGGCAAGGCTACCATGTGATTGACAAGTTGCTACCACAGCATGTCATCAGGTTCTCAGATCAGGATAGATCCAGTCAGGATAGAGGCGTAGCAATGCTTATCATCCTCAACTCCGCCTTCTTATCCATATATGGTCACTTCTGGCTCTAAAAAGATGGAGACGGCCATGATGCCAAACCAAAAAACGATAGTCCACAAACCTATGGGTGACTTCATTGTGGTTAGCTTGATGAAATGTTCTCTGTTATAGGAATCGTTTGCTGAGCACTTGGGCTATCCAAATGGCATCATCAGCGGGTAAGTTGGACAAAAAAGGTCTTCTGTCCTTCTCCTGTCCAGTGACACACCTCATTTTATTGTATTTCTGTCATCCAAAGCTATGAAGCACTGGAAGTGACACAATCATGATTTTTGCCGTGCTTGTACTGCTTTATTTGTGTATTTTGTAATGTGCAGGTGTGTAGACCTTTTAAAAGATATGTTTATGATGAAATGATATCCGAGTAGTGTGTCTCTCGTTGTACTGGTTTGCCCTCTTATTTTTAGAAAGAATAATCAAATATCATTTTTGGCTTATTTTGACATTCCTAAGCCTGTAACGTGCATGCTGCAGGGCGTGAGTTGTAATGGTCAGTGTAAAAGTAAAAGTGTCCAGATAAGCTGAAGTTGCAGCCAAATAGTGTTAGAAAGCTGTGCGTTCACTGCTGCAGAGGAGATAAAGTTTGTGTTTATGAACTCCACTACCACGACATCTCTCTGCCATCCCTCATCAGTCTGCTCTGTGCTCCAGCTAGTCTCTCGCTATGAGCCAGGCTAAATTAGTCTGCAGACACCAGTGCACTCACACACAGTCATTTGAGAGTGAAATACTCACTCTACCTCTGCACACACACACACACACACACACACACACACACACACACACACACACACACACACACACTGTAGATACAGATGAAGTTGGAAGTTTCCATACACTTTGGTTTCAGTCATTAAAGTGCATTTTGTAACCACTTTACAAATTCCATGTCAACAAACTTTAATTTTGAAAAGTTGGTCTACTTTGTGCATGACACAAGTAATTTTTCCAACTATTGTTTATAGGCCGTTTATTTCACTTGTAATTCCAGTGGGTCTGAAGTTTACATACACTAATTTGACTGTGCCTTGTAATTTGACAGCTTGGAAATTTTCTGAAAATTATGCCATGGCTTTATAAGCTTCTACAAGCTAATTGACCTAATTTGAAACAATTGGGCGTAAACCTGTTGATTTATTTTAAGGCCTACCTTCAAACTTAGTGCCTCTTTGCCCGACATCATGGGAAAATCAAAAGAAGTCACCCTCAGAACTCAGAAAAATCATTGTGGACCTCCACATGTCTATTACATCCTTTGGAAAAAATTCCAGATGCTTTAAAGTACATAATTCGTATATATAAACAATAGTATGCATGTATAAACACCATGGCATCACACTGCTGTCATCCTGCTCAGACGGGTTCTGCCTCCTAGAGATGAACAAAATTTGAAACGAGACGTGCAAATCCATCCCAACTGTTTGGCCATAATGACCATCGTTATGTTGTGTGTTGTGTGAAGCACGGGAGTGGCAGCATCATGTTGAGGGGACTAGCACACTTCACAAATAGATGTCATGAGGAGGGATAATTATGTGGATATGTTAAAGCGATATCTCAAGAAATCAGCCAGGAAGTTAAAGCTTGGTCACAAATGGGTCTTCCAAGTGTACAATGACCCCTAACCTGCCTCCAAGGTTGTGGCAAAATGGCTTCAAGATATTCGAGTGGCCAAGCCCTGACCTCAATCCAACAGAAAAATTGTGGACATAACTGAAAAAGAGTTTGCAAGCAAGCAGACCTACAAACCTGACTGAGCTACTTTTTGTCAGGAGGACTGGGCCAAGATTCCAGCAATTGTGAGAAGCATCTGGAAGGCCAGTTAAACAATTTAAAGGCAATGCTAAGAAATACTAACTCAGTGTGTGTAAACCTCTGACTCACTGGGAAGATAAAAGGAATAAAAGCTGAAATAATTCATTCTCTCTACTATTGTTCTGACTGTTCACATTCTTAAAATACAGTAGTGATCCTAAATGACTGAAGACAGAGAATGCTAACAACGATAGAATTTCAGAAAAACTCATGTTTTGTCAAAAAAATGTAAATGAAATGCTTTACAAGTCAAATTATTTAGAAGCGATGGAGGTTTGTAGTAATAAACTAGATGCCGTAGAGACTTATTAATCATTATGTGGGTAATGGTGACTAATGTTATATGTTTTGCCTGATTACCTCCACCCAGGCATGATCTGTATAGAGCTTCTGGGAAGTTTGAGCTTCTCGACCGCATCCTGCCAAAGCTACAGGCCACCAACCACAGAGTCCTCCTGTTCTGCCAAATGACGTCACTCATGACAATCATGGAGGACTACTTCAGCTTCCGCAACTTTCAGTATCTACGTCTTGACGGTAAACTCACACATCTACTTATCTTTCCAAATTCTGTGATAATCCAATGAACAGGGGATTACATCTTAATATTGTGTACGATATAGAATATGATATATTTAATTATTAGAGATGTCCCAAGCCAGCCCTAAGGATTGGTATCAGGGCCAATCTGACCATATTTTCATGCCTCGTCTCAGCTAAAATAAAGCAAAATCTGATCTTTCCTTTACTAGTTTTCCTAGTATTGCAGCGCTGCTCTCCGTAATGACAACCAGGCTCTACAGTACGAGCAGTTTAAGCATATTTAAGTGAAAAAAGTGTGTGAATGTGGAAAATTGTTTTGGTGCATGCATGCAATTTACTGTGTTCTGACACTTCAATTAAAGTTACACAGATTTACTGAACCAACAGTAACAAACCTGTTTCTCCTCCCTTATCGGTGAAGAGCAACACAACATATTCAGGCAGCAGCTTCCCATATTTAGCACTTTCACCAGTTGAGTGACAAACGTTCACGGCAGCAGATCATATCAGCAGTTGCTAACTAATGTCAATGCCCAGAGTAACTTCATAACAGGCCTAATTTCAACCTGCCTCTTGCTCTCTGCAAGTGGCTGTCTATACTCAGCCAGCGATCATTTGTGAGGGATAACGCTCCACATCAACATCATATAGTGTAGTTTTGAACCAGGATGGAATTAGCTTGTTGAAAATAAGGTTTGTCAGATTTAGTACTGCAGGTTTCAATGTGTCAGATACATATTTCAACAACATTTAGATGATTTCAGTATCATGTAGAACTCGGCAGATACCCAGTGTTAAAGGACTCGTATCACACTTCATCTGGACATTCCTAATAATTCTGATATACTGTGTAATGTGAAGTAGAGAAAATAATTCTTAGCAATGGAACACTTATTTTGTAAATCAGAACAGTTTTTAGTATATAATTGCTTACATGTCAGCGGAACTAGGAGGACATTTGAAGCTTCCCGTGAAGCTTATCACACCTCCTGCAGTGATCATGTGGTGTGTAAAACCATAATACATCAACACACAATGCCTTCTGTGTCCCACGCAGAGCAACAACATATAAAGAAATGCAGCATTTTTCCAACCAGTCCCTCCAAAACACAAGATCATAATCTCATGTTAAATAAGATTTTAGGCTCTTGTAATAATCCCTTTATCCCTTTTTGTATTTAGTGTATTAAGATCAATTTTTCATTTCTGATTTATGTTGACTCCAACTTGTCAGGCTAAAAGACTAATAATCTGTCACACCGACGTGTCAGAGAATTTACATCACATCCACTCAGCATGATGTCCGCACTCAGCTTCTCAAATAAAAGGCAATCCTATTAACCGTTAGGTTGGCAACAAAGATCCATGTTCACTGAGATGTTATCGATTTTCACTGTTATTTTTGGGCTCTTTTTGAAACAGAATAAAATTTAAACAAACTAGTCCTGCATCAAAGAAATCTGGTCTGAACACTGCCTCAAGCCTCACACCACTTTTCAGTAACTCACAGGTTTGTGTGTTTTGTTTTTTTGGGAACAAATTCAGGATTTTAGTGTGAAAGAGACACAGTCAGAGAAGCATTTTTAGTTATTCAGCTTTGAGGTAAAATGTTTTGATTATTTCATTCATATAATTAGTATTTTGGTCTCCAATCAAACAAAGAAATTAGTTAGCAATCAGCTAATCATTTTGATAAGCAACATTTATCCACACTGCACTTTCAGAAACAAACTGAATTAAAAGGCTTGTCTCAGATATGCAGCTGTGCACTGTGAACCTGTCAGCCAGATGAACTGTTTGTTGGATGGGTTTATCATGTTTTGAACCCTGCTTAATTGGAGTCACTACATGCCCTTTTCAGACACTTTTCTAAAACAGGGATGAGGCACAGGTGAAATTTTTACCCTCCTAACAAAACAACAATACGCTTTGGATCAGAAGTTCAAGCAGAGTTTATCAAACTTAACTTGGCAGACATTTGTGTGGAGAAATTATCATGTTTGATTTTTCAGGAACCACCAAGTCTGAAGACCGAGCAACACTGCTGAAGAAATTTAATGAGGAAGGATCTCAGTACTTCATCTTCCTGCTGAGTACCAGAGCTGGTGGCCTCGGCCTCAACCTGCAGGCTGCAGACACTGTTGTTATCTTTGACAGTGACTGGAACCCACACCAGGTACGTTCAATTTTATGTTTATAAACCGTAAGAACAGTACCTGTTCTGATTAAAGAAAGTGTTGTTTATAGTCATGGCAGTTCTCGGTTCCTGATTATATTCTATGTCATTTTTGCCGTTTACCAAAATTATCGAGTCAAAGGAGTTTAAAGGTTTTTTTTTCTCCACTCCGGCGACGGCTGTGGCCAGTGGCATTATGTTTTTGGATTGGCCCTTCATACATCCCATTCTCGTGAACGCAATATCTCAAGAACGTCATGAGGGATTTTCCTCAACTTTTGGCACAAGCTCAAGGATGACCTGGTTAGATTATGGTGGTCAAAGGTCACTGTGACAACATACAACACAACATCATATATTGATTAGCAGCACTTCATGTAAATTAGATGAACTCTAGCTGAGTTAATTTACATCCTTATTCTTTTTAATATCTCACTAAATAGAAAAATTGCAATGATGCAACACTTTGGGCCCCTGCGGATAATTTGCAACAGGCTCTGTGAATATTATGAAATTCATTGGTTCATTACTAGCAACTAGAATCCAGATGAAAGTAGCAACTGAAAGCAAGCTGATCGTTGACCATCACATCAGGCGCTGCTTTGTGTTTGTTGAGTGTCTGTGAGCGGCCATTACTTTTAGTCTTTGTAATGTGTTCAGCACCATTGCCTCCAGACAGCCTTTTAGCATTGGCTGTTAAGTCGAGTGAACATATTGAATTGGCAGAGATTGGGACGCCTAGTGAATCAGTAATTCACCCATTTTGTGTGGGTTTGTTTTTGTTTTAGTTTTCACCTTTTTTTTCCACAGATGAGCCTAACCACACCAATGCAATGCAAAGAAAAGAAAAAGTAAACTACAGTGCCCATGGCAACTTTTCAGCAACATCTTCTCCATTTATATTCTGAGTGTATGACTAGACAGATTCACAGGAGCATACCGTAAAAGTGGTTTGTTTTGTTTGTCTTTTCATGATGTTTGAGGCTCAGGAACACAAACTACAGACTTCCTCTCATGTAGGTGCAGAACGTACCTGCATGTGTTAACAGAAGCTGTGTGTTGACGCAGTGCATTTCAGCAGTTGTTCTTTGATATCAGCTTGTAGCGTCAATGCTCTGACAGGCAACATATATAGTTTTATTTTTGTTTTTATTTACTATTAGAGAAAGTATTGCAAAATTGCTAGGCTTGAAAATAAAGCCCAAAGGCTGTATTGTCATCTTTGGAAAATTTTTGCCCTTACTGAGATATTCACAATAGACAGTTATTCTGGCATTGGCTCTTGAAATGTGTTAATTTATTTCGTCTTTTGTGTTGAGGCAACTGGATCTCATACTTCTTTCATCCACTGATTCCAGGACCTTCAGGCTCAGGACCGCGCTCACCGCATCGGTCAGCAGAACGAGGTGCGTGTGCTTCGTCTCTGCACGGTGAACAGCGTTGAGGAAAAAATCCTGGCAGCTGCCAAATACAAACTCAACGTGGATCAGAAGGTGATCCAGGCAGGCATGTTCGATCAGAAGTCCTCGAGCCACGAGCGGCGCGCCTTCCTCCAGGCCATTTTAGAGCACGAAGAGCAGAATGAGGTAAGGTCTGAGTTTGTAACTTGTTTCATTTTGTGTATTTTATTATTTATCTTGGAAGTAAAAGCATCTCAGGACTAAGATGATGCTCTTGAGATATGATCAGCGAGTTAACCATCCTTTATGTGTAATACTGCATTGCATTTGTAATGCAATCTCAGCTATTTATTGGATATTTGATAAAATCTGTATGCCATAGTTGGCTGATTTTATTTTGAACTGAGCATGTGTGGCTTCTGTTTTGCTGAAACAGTTAAAACTGTGTCTTGGAATGTCTTCAGAGACTTTTGATGTTTTTCCAAATGTAACTCCAGGAAGAAGATGAAGTACCAGATGATGAAACTCTTAACCAGATGATAGCCCGCAATGAAGATGAATTTGAGCTCTTCATGGTAAGAAAAGCACACGTTTTTGTGAGATCTAATTGACGTTTAAATTGCAGGGTAAAAGTAAAGTGCTTATTTATTTGCTAAAAGAGGAGAAGCTGACAGCTGGTTCTGTAATATCTACCTCCAAAATAATTGTAGGTTGTCCATCATGTCAAGAACATTAATCTCATCATTTACTCAGGTACCTTCAGGCAAGGCCTTCTTGCATAGTAAATGATTGAACTGCCATGGATACAGGACTTACAGTCACCACGTCAGTCACAGCACATCACACCATAGTTTTACACCACACCATTCTGTTTGTGGCCATCTGTGCTTGAAATCTTCAACACAGTTGTTCTGCCCCTTGCTAAACACCACCAAGTTAAAAAAGAAAACATAGCACTACACAATATCAAGAATCACAGGTTCCTGGTGGTGTCACCTCATCTTTTGTGTGTTATCCAGCTGGAATTGGCTTGCTTCATGGTGACTGGGTGCAAGTTATCAAATATTCATAAGCATCTGGAAGCAAGCCATAGAATATGGTTGATACCAAGTTAGTAACTTCTAAAAAGGCTTCATCTGAAGGTACATTTAGGATTACAGAATCTTAAGCTGGATTTACAGTTATGTGTTAAGAGGCTACAGCATAGCTGATAATGTGCCTCCTGCAAAGTAACTGCATGCTGGGGCGATGGCAGCAACTGAGACTACAAGAACTGTGATTGGTCAGTTTGGCTCAGTTGTCTCCCTTTTAGTCACACACATCTATCAAAGAAAATATATCACAGTAAAGTAAAAAAAGAATGTAAACACAGAACTGTGGGGAATAATTAAAGCACAGGATGGCCTGACCGTGTCTGATACATCCATCTAATGATGTGGTGGTATCCACAGCGGTAATGCTGATAACCCTTTAATTCAAGTATAAAACTATCTTAAGGCTTTCACTCTTGTGGTAAAATACAAAGAAACCAAGAACCATGTCACTGCTGTTTCACCTGACATGATTTTCCTGCTTTTCTCCCATAGCGTATGGACATGGACCGACGACGGGAGCACGCCAGGAACCCAAAGCGTAAGCCTCGTCTAATGGAGGAGGACGAGTTGCCCTCTTGGATCATGAAAGATGATGCTGAGGTAGAGCGCCTCACGTATGAAGAGGAGGAGGAGAAGATGTTCGGCCGAGGGTCACGCTGTCGTCGGGATGTGGACTACAGTGACGCGCTGACTGAAAAACAGTGGCTACGGGTGAAGTCTAAACATATGTTGCAATCTATGACACTTAATCTTTTTCTCAGAAATGAAAGAAACTGCTGTAAAACTGTGAAATTGGCTAGCAACCTAGTTTGTATTTATTCAATTGCAGTCTATAGCGTGATTATTTATTGACAATGACTGTGTAGAAAGAGAAAACTGTTGTTTCTTTTTCATTCTTCACTCAACACCACTGCAGTTAATTATACCAATCTCTGTAATATACTGACTGATTTGATTTGCATGAACTCAATTGGAGTAATTGAAGATATCAAACGGCTCTGCGCTTCACACCTGTTGGAATGCTTCACAGTCAGTGTACATTACAGTCTAATATGCAATCTCACATTAAGACTGCTGTTAACCTGCAGTTTAATTTCTTTTGTCGTGGAAAAATAAGCTTTTTTTTTTGTATTTTCCTTGTTTATGCTCACACTCACAAGTTATAAATCAGGGTTATACTCCTTCCAAAGAAGAAGTTCAGCACAAGAAGCCTGTTCGTTTTTCTTTCTTTCATATTTATATATATATAAAAAAAAAAAAAATCAGCAATGTGTTGGTCTGTCTCGCAGCACTTTCCAACTTTCCTACCCTGCCTGTGGCTCTCAGCCCCAAGGCCATTTGTTCCTATTGAAGACATCTTAAAGTCACAAATATAAAATTTCATTAAAAAAAAAAAAGTAATTTCCTAAAACATCAGTGACATCATCCATTGCAAGCAGATCAGGCCTTAATCATGACTGGATTCACTGCCAAAGTTTTGCTCTGCCTGATGCTAATGGCACCCAGTCACACATACCAAATATACTGTGACACACTCCCCTGGAAGGACATGTCAGGCCTGGCAGATCCATTTTATTGACTGTGGCTCAGGTGTTTCAGGGAAACAAGAATAGAACAGACAGAAACTTTGAGACCGGGGTGACAGTATGTTGGAAATGCTATCTGTAGCTCAGTGAGGCTCAATTTGAAAGCAGAATATGTAGAGACCTAAAGGCAATGCTGGAGAAAGTTATGCTTGTGATCGTATCTACAGGAGCTCGAAAGTCAGAGTTAAAAATACTGCAATCAGTGAAAGTACTTGCTGCCTGATTGTGTTGCCAAGGAAATTTCATATCTGATGATGGAGATGGTTTGTGAAAATTGTACATTTATTGAGAGTGATCCTACTATTCCACATCATATGCAGACAAGTTGAAGTGATTGTGAATTAACCTTGTCTTTGCCCTGGGTCTTTTCAACACCAGGCCATCGAGGATGGAAACCTGGAAGAGATGGAGGAGGAGATCCGACTCAAAAAGCGCAAACGCAAGAGACGTCAGGACAAGGACTCATCGAGCCGCGATGACGGTTGCTCTAAGGCTAAGAAGAGACGTGGGCGTCCACCCGCTGAGAAACTCTCCCCGAACCCCCCCAAGCTCACCAAGCAAATGAACACCATCATTGATACAGTCATCAACTACCGAGATGGGTAAGGAGATTTATTTACATGAGTTAAACCAGACTGAACTACCATTTTATTTCACTGCATTATTATTTCCGTCATGGTGTTAAGGAGGTTAGTTTATTTTCTTTTGCACTTGCCAATCTGTAGCAAATGACATGTCTGCCTTCGCAGTGTAACTTTTTTTCAACACAGAAGTTGTGTTAGCGCTTGCTAAGAGCAACACAATGTCTTGAGGACAGGAGGTGTTGTTTCTGTTAGTCGACCTAAGGCAACCTGTAGATCTCATCCTCACTTGGCACTATCTTTGCAGCTCATTTTTCTGCTGCTGATGCCATTAATGTAGCTACTATTCTGACTCCTCCACAGAGAGATGACGTTTTCATTCTTAATCCCATATACAGAGCTCTGATTAGCTTGATTTTCAACTTGGGGAGATATTGAGATTGCTTGGAAAAAACAAAAAAACTGCAGTGATTCAGAGGTCTGAAACTATTTTGTCTACCCCATGTAAGTCAATGAGGGTAGGGTAAATATTAGAAACACCTCCTCTCTGTAACTCAATACACACAACAACACTGCAAACTACTGCCTTCTAAAATGACCAAAAGTTTGAATCTTATTCTCTCTAAAGCTTTTTTTTTTTTAAATCAAAAACTGGACATTACAGTCTTCATGAAGGTAGAATTTACAGCTGTCTGTTGTATTAGCCTGCATTAGGTGTACCTAATAAACTTGCAAACCAGTATATTTCTGACGTCATGTTCACCATCTGGTGTGGAAGGACACCAGAGGACAGCAGATCTCCGGTTACAGCGACTGTAATGACACTTTGCCTACACATGACAGCCATCAGCTGTGCTTCAATTGTCCATCTGACAGAACAGATATATGTCAGTATTAATCAACGCAGCTGTTCACACCAGCAGCGTAATGGCTCGCTCTGCATGACACAAGTAACTGTAAACTCAACGTCTTATCTATACTATACACCTATACTTTGATTGTACACTGGGCTGTGAGAGTCGTCAAAAAGAGAATGAGAGTACAGCAGTGCTGTGTCTGAATACATCCTGTGTAGACACGGACTAAAAATATTACTGTTGTGCTGGTGAAATGCTTCTTTCGCTACATGGCCAATGTAGATGAGGAGTAACTCCCACTTTAGACCCCGGGAGGGTGAATAGGCACATCTCAGTTGTAGGCGGAAGTAGATAAGCTGGCATAACCCTAGTAGCACCTCACTGTAAGCCAAGTATCTCAGGCCCTGCTCCAACAAACCTAAAAGTAGCCCTATTTAATATTAGGTCCCTGTGTAGCACATCACTTTTAATCACTGATTTTATAACTTCCTACAAGTTTGATTTTGTGTTTTTAACAGAAACTTCCTTGCTAATACTCGGAATGTGATCCTTATTAAATCCTTTCCAACAAACTTAAGTCTGACATACAACAGGACAAAAAAGGTGGGGGTGGTTGTGCCTTTTTTAGAGATAAGCATATTTGTAAAAAGATATAATTTGGAGAGTTTTGATTCTTTGAATATGTGTTGTTTAAAATGCAATAAAATTATATACATAGTCATATATAGGCCATTGAAATACTCACCACATTTCCATAATGATTTTACTGAGATGCTTTCAACTACCTACACAGATTTGACTGTCTAGTTATGATGGGTGATTATAATGTGCACATAGGTAATTTTAATTACAAAAATGCCACCCTTGACATGCCCTTTCAGATCATTGCTGTGTATTCCTTGATCTGTTTTTATGGAAGCCATTAAATCTGAAACCGTCCCAGCTTCTAATCATCTTGATCCATTGAACACCCTCAATTCTAAAATGTCAAGTTCAAGTGATGCCATTGCTCCTGCTTAAGTTAAATTTATCACTAGTAAGAAAAACTGTCATTCAGTAAGACCCAGAAAAGGGAGTGGAGGAAAGCTGAGCAAAGTTGGCATGACTCAAACCTTTAGACTTACTTTGAAATCTATAAATCTGTACCATAAACTGTCGAAAAGGTACTTCGTAGTTCTGGAGTGGATTAACAGGTTTGTGAGGACGTATTCTGTCCTTGTTATAAAACTGTACATTTGAGTGCCAAACAGTATTGCTGTTTTTGAGAGTGCGCTTTGATTATCCAATGGAAAGTATTTCTCCCTGGTCAGCAGAGTGTAAATGAAAAAACATGAAGTCATGTCTGTCTAAACATCTTTATATTCTTTCAGTCCAACAGTCCTGAGTGTTATTGTCAGTGTATTTCTGTGTGTGCGTGCGTGCATGCATGTGTGTGGTCGGTCCATTTTCTGTATTATTTTTTTTGGTTCGTGCGAAATCATAAGTATGTGTGTGTCTGTCTCTGTAATATTCACCCGTGCATGAAAGAACATTTGCATTTGTGTTCCCATTACTCAGATATGCACTGGCTGAGTACTACGCCGGAGCTTTTCCAGGAAACTGCTACCTGCTTTTCCAGAAGTCAAATTCTTTCCTCTCCCAGTTGATGGTTGTTCATCCCAGAGCATCTCAATCATAGCTCTGGCACTCCTCTCAACTTGACTAGACTGAGACAGATTTAGGAATTTCCACTCCAGAACTTAAGGATTCCTGGGTTGCAATATTGTTTCCCCATAAAACAAATTCTATCGCTTCATTGTAGCAGTCTAAGCTCCATTGCCTCCATCAACCAGATTTAGGTGTAGCTGTGTAGGGATATCTAATAAACATGGCAACAGAGATCACTGTGAAATGAAAGAGTATGTCACTTACAGATTGTTTTGAAATCACCACTGATGTCACAAGCCATTAGAAAAAAAACCCTTGTTCAAAGCCTTCGTGATCACATTTCTATTCATTCCAGTGTCTTTCACAGAAGTCAACAATAGGGTCTCTTCCCAGAGGTACCTGTTGCCATAACACTGGACTTAGAGGCATCATACTTTATACATCAAGGGTGTACAATTTTCAACATATCATCCACCTTTGTGGTTTCAGCACAGTTTACACAGTGGATCGAAGCTCACAGCACGTTCAGGAATACTTGTACAATATCCAAGTCATCTGAGATCAACAGCCTTCGAATGAGGCTGAGCTACTCTGCAGATTCAACCTTTAGGTGGTAGCCTATACTTAAAATTCATTTTGTTTTTTGATTCTTTCAGATAAATCCCAAAATGTGTCATTGTCATTATTACAAAACAGTTAAAATCTGATCATGAAAGACAATTCAAAAATCAGATTTTTTAAAAAAAAAAAAGAAAAAGCAGTTCCAATATTGTAGTGGAATATGGACGGACAAGGCGTGAAGAAAATCTCTTGAAGTAACCCTCAGTTTACACCTGACAGTCTGTTAAATATTTGTGTATTGTGTCTATGTCTATATATCTATTGGTTTATACATGTCTGGGGAAAAAAGCAAGTACAACCACACTGTATAGGTTGTTTAATTGTTGCACCAACCCTGTAACAGCTCTGTGTTTATATTATTATATTTTATTCAACATCCTACTTGTATGAGCTTCTCTAATACGTTACTTTCTCTCCTTTTGCCATATTGCAATTCTTTCCATGTACTCAGTTTCTTGTTATTTACCAAGCTAACTTGGAAACAGCCAAACTGGCCCTAAGCATAAACACCTTATTAATTATGCTGTATTATTCATATTTCTAAAAACATATCTAACATAGCACACTTCAAGAAGCCAAATTGCAGTTATTAGAGCAAGAAAAAAATAGAATAAAATATATCGTGTGTAGTAGTTTCTTTGAATGTGTGTCTCATTGTTAAGCCTTAATTGGTCCTTCTTTAGAGATGATAGCTGATGTTGCAGATTTACAGTTAATACTCACCTTCTCACTTAAGGATTACAGTCTTCTTAAAAACTCCATATTGTTTATTCATTTTGCAGATGTTTCATTGACTTCTTGTTTTTTAAAGCCGCTGCATATAGAATTTGAAAATTTATGACTTTGTGTTCCCCCGTTGTTATATCATAAAGACACTGTGGCAGACAGCACTTCACACCACTACCTATCAGTTGTCTGCTTCCACATTGTTAGACTTGGCATACATTTTGCTTGTTTTGCTGTATTTTCTTGGCAGTTAGTGGTTAGAGGCTCAGAAGTTGAAAAGGTCTAGTAATTGCAGGGTTTACAGTTCCTGGCTTGTGTCTGTGTCTTTGCCGATCTCTTCCTTGCAAATCAGATGATCTGCTTGCAAACAGGGTGAAATACGAATCTAACAATGATGTGAAATGATTCTGTGTTACCAGGTCAGGAAGACAACTAAGCGAAGTCTTTGTCCAGTTACCATCCAGGAAAGAGCTCCCAGAATATTATGAGCTAATCAGAAAACCTGTGGACTTCAAAAAGATCAAGGTACATAAACTTTGATGATGCAGCAATTAATGTGAATGAGGCATAAAGATGGTGATGATGTTGATAGTGAGCAGAATAAAAAATCTGCAAGCTTTAAGTTGATGATTCAAGTGCAGACAGTCCAACAATAAATGTTCTTCTATCGTAATTATAAATTTGTATTGCATTTTGCAAACCAGCAGCTTTATGTTTATTGTGTGCTTTATTTATTTTTAGGTTCATACTGTTGTTAGGTTTACATGCATTCATTTCAAAAACATTATTTTTCTCACACTGTATATTGATGCAGCACCTCTAGTCACCCACTCTCTGAAACACTTTTAGCTCCTGTCTCTTTAAGCCCCCCCTCCTGAAAAGCCCTTTCTGCTCTGATTGGTCAGGTTCCACAGGCCTGAACAGGCAGCACAGCTCGCAGCTCATCTGGGGATTTTAGCTTCCGAGTTTAGCTACACTGTTCTACTGTGAATATCACCCCAATAACTGCTTCAAATCAAAATCTTTACCACTGTACACATTAGAGCATGAATCCTATCTGCATAAGCCATGGACTCACTGCAACTTTGTAACAATCTTTGAATGGTCTGAACAGGCTAGCTGCCGTGTAATAAAGTTACACAACATTGCTAAGCAAATGAATTCGTACAGTTTGAGCATTTCATTTTCGCGCATAGCTATATAATTAACCTTTAAGGCATGCCTATTAAGTAAATTTATATACAGAAGCAATACAGACACACACAAAAATGGGTGAGGATTCTGAAGTAGAACAGGCTTTGTATAACAACAAAGGTAATGCTAGCTGAAGAAGAGCTGCAGTATAAACACCCAAAAAGCAACATGAAACTGGCATCCAGTCCACTACTTTAAATGAGGCTTAATGTTCACACAGTTTCTCTTGACTGTCTCTCAACATTACATCAGTCTAACATGTCCCTGAGTCTGTGAGAGTAGCCACATTAGCCGAGCAACATGCTAGCGCCAAGTTAAACAGACTAACCAGCAAAATAAACGACATAACATGACATAAAAAATGGCAAAACGTACAACTTCCACGTTCAAAGTCAGGTTATGCACAGCCAGTATCAATCCATCTTTGAGCTTGTCCTGTTACCGGTCTTATTGACAAAGCAGTCCAGTGGAGTAAAATGCACACACACAATTCAGTAGTTTTCGAGTTGTTTCAGGGACATTTCCACCACATTTCCATTGAAGATAAAGTTAATCCACTGAGTCTAGACATCTTCAGATGTGGGAAGTAACTGAAGTCCTGTGTGTTGGTTCTATAGAGCTGCAATAGTCGATCAATTCATTGAACTTGATCTTCAGAAAATTCATCTTCAACTATTTTCATAGTTTAAGCGTGGTTGAGAAATGGGAATGTTTGGTGGTTTTCTTGGTCTTGCTTGATGAAATAAAGCTAAATATTTTGGCTATTTATAAAAGCTATTTTAACATGTCAGTTTAGGGTTTTGAAAGTTGTTCTGTCTATTTTTTTTTTTTGCTATTTTGTGACATTTTTATGGACCAACAGATTAATCGAGAAAGTCAAATCACACACATCACATCATACTTGAGTTTAAGCAAGGACACACTGCTTTCTCAGAACCTGAGAGTGATGAGTGTGAATCAAGCTGTTGCTCCATGCTGATGTTTTTTTTTTCTGTCAACAGGATCGTGTGAGAAACCATAAATACAGAAGTGTGGGAGACCTGGAGAAGGATGTGATGCTGCTTTGTCACAATGCCCAGACCTTCAACCTGGAGGGATCCCAGGTCACAAACTCCTCCGTGTGGAACTGAAGTTTCTCTGATTTGCTTTTTCTATCCTTTTTTCCCCTTTCTGTGTAGTCAAATGGTGTTGTGTGTAATGAAGAGGCAGATCTGCACGTTCACACTCAAGTAGTGCGGAGATAGTCAATTGCTAATTAATTGAAAGAAAATTGTCAACATCTTTAATCACAAAGTAATTGTTTTTTGAGGAAAAGTAGTATAAATAGTAAACATGTGATTCACACTCTTCAAGGAAGTGTTTATTCCATTCGATCTTCTTTTTCTTCCCCCCGCAGATATACGAGGACTCCATTGTCCTTCAGTCTGTGTTTAAGAGTGCCAGGCAGAAGATTGCCAAGGACGAAGAGAGTGAAGACGACAGCGATGAGGATGATGACGACGAGGATGAGTCAGAGACAGAGGGTAAGACACATTTCTCAGACATGTATACGAATGCACTCTCTAGTAAGCTTTTGGCTAAGAAAGGTCTATTCAACTGAAATGTCTGACAAACATAATCGTGAAAATAAACATAATGTAAAAGTTTTATCTATCAGTCGCAGCAAAAAAGGAAAGTATTTGTGTAAAGACACAGAATGAGCAAATGTTACAAAAGACAACCAGTTTAATTTTTGAGTAAAGCCTTAACATGTCCAGTTTGTTAGCTTCCAAACATGCTATTTTTAACATTGATATTAGGGTTGCGACTAATTGCTGTCATTGTCAAGTAATATGATGATTGTTTTCACGATTAGTTGATTGTTTGTTCTCAAAATAATGAAAAAAAATTCCAGAACAATAATATAAGACAGATAAAACAACAAATACTCTCATTTGAGAAACTGACGTTTTAGCTCAAACTATGATTTTGATTCTAAAAAGCTGTGTAAAATAGAGCTGAACTGAATATCATTTTTAAACATTTGAAGCGTCTTCTGAGATATTCGTAGCTTTGAATGTCTGCTGTCTTATTTTATGATGTCATCATCGACAAAAACAAAGAAGCATGTTGTCGTCTTGTGTTTCACCACGGGATCATTTGTTGGCCCCAAGCAGCCAGAATAACACTGTACACTAGCCATAAGCTAGCAAGCAAGGGATGGCACCAACAGTGTGTGTGTGCGTGCGTGCATGCGTGTATTTGTTTTGTGTTTTTGTGTTGAGCCTCTGACTGAATTCAGCACTTACCAGACTCCAGTTCTTTCAGTTATTCCCTCCTGGTCTCTTTTTTCCCCTCTCCTATTTGTACTTTAATAAAGTAAAGTACATTCACCCTCCAGGAAGTCCAGTAAGCAGTCGACAACAAGAGAGACTAATTACAGCACAGGTTTAAAAATAAAGTCTGACCTCTCCTCCAGCCAGTTAACAGCCAGATCAGAGCAGACTCCGGTGTATCTGGGTGTTTATTCCTCCAGAAGCTCCGGTCTGCCCCCGGCTTTCCAGAGCTCTCCGTCTCTCAGCAGCTGTCTGTCGGCTTCTGATCCCCTGCTCCGCCTGGTCCTCCCCACACAGCACTCTGCAAAGCCGCGTGCATTCGAATGTTGATTTAGAATTCAAAAGTGAACGTTATGAATGAAGCTTCCAACTATTTGGTACAAATTAAAACAGAATGCAGTGATTCATTTCGACCTCCATTCGATTGAATACAGTACAAAGATATTTAATATTGAAACTGATTCATTTTATTGTTTTCATTATTTTTGATGTTTGCCACTGTGTTACAACACGTTTTCTTTGAACAGCACTCAGTAAGCCTTTTGGAACTGAGGACACTAATTGTTGAAGTTTTTGTGCTTGATTTACAGCTTTACTCGCTCAGCAGTCCGGGGTCTCCTTTGTTTGGATTATACGTTTCATAACACGGCAAACATTTTCAGTGGGAGACAGGTCTGGACTGGACTTAATGTTTCAGTTGTCATTGAGATGGATTGATGTATATGATATAAAAAACCTAAAAAACCTAAATCATAATTTCTAAGGTGGCTGGTCAGTTGAACATAAACAGGTGACACCAGATATTATCATCCCGTCCACTGAACCTAAATGTAGGTAGAAGCTTAAATCAGCATAAGCTATGTTGTCTGCCTAAGAAAACAATGATAAAATGTTGTGCAAGACTTGTCTGGTAGGACCATCAATCACTCCAGTTTTCCCTTGTGCTCCATTCAGCCAAGTCCGTGCGGGTTAAGATCAAGCTGGGTAAGGAGGCTCGCAGCCATGACAAAGGCAAGAAGAGGCAAAGCCGGGCAAAGGCCAAGCCAGTGGTCAGCGACGATGACAGCGACGAAGACCAGGATGACAATGTAGGTTGTCCCACATGACTGTATTTTAATCATTAACACATCTTTCAGCAAAAAGAACTCACACTTACTTCACTACTCAGGAAAATGTTTTTTTGTTTTTCACTGTTTTATGAACTCAGCAGGTCTCCATCATATGAATATAATTCTGAATGGGCAAACAAAGTAAAAATTATTATAGCTACATGGAAAAGTCACTGACATAAATTACAACTATCAAGTAATTTGAATAATATTGGTGACCGTATCGTAGAAGAGCCTACAGTAGCAATTTATCTATCTACCCCTAATGTTTCCAAAGGGTATTACTGTTGCTACAGAGACATAGAATACACCACATTTGTTTCCAAATTTCCATGAAGAAATTATGAACACCGCTTCAGAAAGAAGAGAGCATGTTCATTGAAGAGGTGAAGTGAAATTGTCATAGTTTTATATGGAGTAATAACAGTTTAAGTATTGCTTTGTGCAAACAAGTAGCTACAGCAGGGTTTGGCTTGAAGAAAGCATCAGGAGAAAGAGTGTGAGTTCATACATTCATTCAATCTATAATGGAGACATGAAAGCAGATCGAAACAGTGCCAGCCACACTGAATCACCAGTCAGCCTTCATTTTCCTGGGAGATTGTACCTGGTGGCAGACAAAATTGCATAGTGAAGGCGAGGCTCATCGGCAACCCATCTAAATGCAGATGGTGTCATTATTCTATACTCATTATGTTGTCCAATCAACATTTGCTTCATAATGATGCATTAAACCAAAAAACATGTCTGTACAATTTAATCATCTAATTGTTTGTTCTCTGAAAGATCAGAAGAGTTTTGTACTGTCCCAAATGTCATGTTCAGTGTATAATAATATGAAATAATATGAAAAATATCAACAGCAACTATTAATTTGTAGGACTAATCAATAGTCTGTTGTGTCAGCACTGAGAGTAACTCAAATACTGACGTGTTAAATTGCAAGAATAAAATTGGCTCATGTTTTTGTTTCCTCTGGTTACTTTTCATACGTTTAAGTACATGTCAATGAAGCACAGAGCAACATCTGTAAAATTTGCATGAAGCTCATCAGACATGAAAACCTCCATCTTCTAAATCAGAGTGAAGAGAAACGACAGGCGGAGCATCGGGTGAATAATGATACAGCCCCAACACTGTTCATGAACTGAAAAACAACATACGACATGTAACACTGAACTAAAACTAGGTGTGAACAAGAGGAAAATGGCTGTTTGGGTTGTGTGCCATTAAATATTCTATTCTATTTCTATCAGGCCATTTCTCAGTCAGGACTGTACTTGATTGTATAACACGCCTGTTGTGTGTGTCCATAATCTAATTTGTTGGAAGCATACAATGAAAGCAGTAATGGGACATCAATCCATGGCAACCACCACTAATGTACCCATCTTGATGCAATTATCACCGTGTATCCTCTTCTGCCACCTGCTGCTTTTCTTATTTGTTGTGTGAGTGAAAGCTCGACTAGACTGAGTCGTTCATATACACATCAAAGAGGTCTGAATTTTTATCTGATTAAAGCAAACTCGGGCTGAAAGGACTGGTTATAATATGAACTGAGAATGCTCAAGTAGGGATGGTCAAGAGTAGATCGTTGACTCACAGAATGACGTTCAGACAGGTAACAACTACAGAGGCGTTGACAGCTACTATTCGCCTAGCAGCATAGCGTTGTGTGTGTGTGCTACACGCTGTGTAAAAACTGAGCAGCTCTTTGTTTTGATATGTGTGTTTGTGGCTGCAGCCACTGCAGAGTTTACACTGTTTATACTCCTCTGTGCTGTCTGCTTTGGTGATGTTTAATTCTGCTGTTTAAGTGTGGCTTACTTTATTTATTGTTGGTCATTTGTGTTTAATTTCCTAGGTTTTGTCCTTTTTTGGTTAATTCAAGAGAGACTGTACAGAAGAGGGCTATTGTATGTTTATGACTGATAGTCAGTGGTATGTCTGGCTGTAAAATCTGTGTGTACAAGTGGACTTTCTCTTGCTCTGTGGTGTGATCTGTTGTTGTTCCACTTGTGTTGTTGGATTGACACTGAAGGCAATTTTAGCCTAAAGGTGTTCTACAGTTTAACAGTCGGATCATATATCACCAGATCCTCTGTCACCAAGTCAGCTGTAATGATGATGATATCAAAATACCTCGTGTATTTACAAGTGTCCACAATCAGTGCCTGCCGTCTTCGTGTAAATGAGCCTTCTTCACTCTCGCATCTGGACTTCCAAGGTTGTATTTCATTATTTCTCTGGTACTTCACAACATGCTTCCACTAACACAGCCCCCTGAATTGTATTAACTCGGGCCTCTTTTCACTCTGAATTCCCATTAACTCGGAAGCAGGACTCCAGCTTGAGAGCATGAAATGCATTTTGTTTTCATTAAAAACAGCAGTGCACTGTTAAATCTGTAGGGATCAGAAGTTGTTTCCCTTCCATTAGATTTTGGTTAATATTCAGCACAAGTGAGAAGCTAAAGTGAGAAGCTCAGATTTTTATTCATGCCAACAGTGATACTGAACTGCAGGGTGTTTGAGGTTAATGTAAACAGCTCAGCCAAAAGAAGACCTTCACCAGAGCATGGCCAAAAGCCACGTTACGCTGTGAATACAAATGGAGTGAGGGATTTCCTCAGCTGTCCATCAGTCATGGCGGTAACAGATACTCGTACTCTTTGCGCAGGCTGTTCAGAGAAAACTCTGTGTGTCTCTTTAACTCTCATCCCACTCGCTAATCAACCAAAAATTTAACTGAACTTTACCTCCTGAATTTCCTGTGGGTCTTTATAAGTCCTCACCCTCCATCCCCATCAGCTTCTACTCAGAAACAGAATCTGGACAGCAGAGGATGTGAGGAAAGGCCAGTGGCTTCACTTTCCTCTGGAGATCTTTATTTGTTATTTCAGCGTGTTGACATATTCAGCTTGTGATGACCTGCACCACCTCTTGTTGATGCTCTCTACAGAAAATAAACCTTAATCATACGCCGTGCTTCCTCTTCTCCTCTGCCTCTTTGTCTGCCTTTAAAGTTCCCTCTGTCTTAATGCTCTTTATCTCTTTCTTTCTGCAGGATCAGTCAGACAAGAGCAAGAGCGACGATGACTGAGGACGTGATATTGTTTATAGCACTTAGAAACAAAAGTACAATATCTTTCATGACTGTCCTTCAGGTTCATATTCTGATTTTTTTGTTTTCATTTTATTTTACTTAATTGTCTGACGTCTGTTTCTCGTCCCTTATCCCACCAGCTTGGAAATGTATTACTAATAATCAATAAGCTACAGCAAACCCCAATCTGCTTATATTCCTGTTTTTAAGACAATTTTGTAGTATATTTTTTAACTCTGTGCTTTAAGATTTAAAATCTGTATGAAAAAAGGACAAAAAAAGGTCATGCTATACATGCTTTTGCTTTATTTGTACTTGCTTGCTTGCACATAAAATATTAATATCCAGTTTGCCTAAAATATATATATATATATATATATACACACACACACATACACAGTACCAAAAGTTTGGTACCCTCTCAGCCAACAAGCTCAATTTTTCTTTATTGTTGTTATTTTCTACATTGTAGATTTTAATACTGAAGACATCAAAACAGTAAAAACACATATGTGATTATGTAGTACGCAAATAAAACTGTAAACAAAGCACAATATATTTGACATTTTAGATTCTGCTTTGAAGACAGCTTTGTACACTGTTGGCAGTCTCTCAGGCAGCTTCACGAGGTCGTCCCCTGGAATGGTCTTGGAGGAGTTCTTATTTATGCTGAGACAAATGACGGTCCCACTGAGCTCAAACCAGATGGGATGGCGTGCCACAGCAGAATGCTGTGGTAGCCATGCTGGTTAAGTGCACCTTGAATTTTTAATAAATGGCCAACAGAATCACCAGCAAAACACTCCCACACCATCACACCTCCTCCTCCATGCTTCACCGCGGGAACCACACATGCAGATACCATCCATTCAACTTCTCTGTGTCGTAGAAAGACACAGCGGTTGGAGTCTGCTGCAGCTGCAGTCAGTTATACATTGATACATGCTTTAAGACCTTCATGACTGACAGTCGTTTCTCTTTACTTGCCATAATATGGATTTCTACAGCAATGCGATTATTTGCTGTATACCAACACAAGTGGTGGGCTGAATGCATTAAGAAGGCAAGAAATTGCACTAATTCACTTTTGACAAGTCAAACCTGTTGAAAAACATTTCTGGTGACGACCTCATGAAGCTGGTTGGCAAGCAGCTGCTATTCTGAAGAATCTTATATATAAAATATATTATTATGTTTTCGCAACAACATAATTCCACGTGTTTTTTCATAGTTTTCTTCAGTATTGATGTCAAATGTGGAAAATAATTGAAAAAAATGATCAAAAATAAATTGTGAGCCAGTGGTGATTACAAAAGAAGAAAAAAACCTTAAAGTTTTTAAACTTTTAGGAGATTCATTGTTTCACCTTGTGCAGTGCCAAATGTTGTGTTGAGAAACTGATTGTCTGCTAAACCCCTCCCCCTACCAGCAATTGTCCAATCATAGCTTAGCAACCGTAACCAGGCACGGTAGGCCTGTCGAGCTTTAGATTTCTGCACTTGTTGAAGTGGTGTGTGGTGGTGTCTTTTTTCCTTTCCAAAGCCAAAAGGAAAAGGGCAAGTTTTATGGCTGCCGTATGGATTTGTCAGAATAATGAGACAGGCAATATACGTATTTCTGTTTGAATCAAGCGCTTATTGCCTGTATTTTTATAAAATTCGCTTTAAAAACGTAAATATACAAAGGACACAGTGAAATGGCTAAACACACAGTCAGCAAATGTAAAAGTCTTTGTCTTGCTCATAGATCAGTTATAACTTTTAAAAAATGCCGAATAATTGTAACAGTAAATCTCCCACTCTTATCATTGTGAAAATGGAAGGCTTGACACACATCACTACAGTCGCTACGACGTGAGGGGCTTAGCAAACAGCCACTTATGAGACAACACGACAAACTGTCAATTGTTAACTTAAAAATGAATTTGAGATGGCAATGAACGCTGAATGCTTTTCTGAACTGCTTTTATGAAATGTAACCTTGCTTTACGTAGGCGGCACACCACTTAGGAAAGTCCATGTGTTTCCATGTACCCTTTCTCCTAATGCTTTCACGTTGTTGTGTATCAGAGCAGAAGCTTTGGACACTGTTAATCATTTTCTCACTCAGAAAGGAGTGTCAAGGTTATTTTAACAGAGGAACTGGCCTTCAGAGCAGTATTTGATTTCAGGCAGCAGATTATTGGGGAAACGCCATGTCTTGTAGAGTAAAACCAGCATCTATTGTAGCAGGAAATGTAGCTTTTTAAAGCATCTGAAAGCATGTTGCACCATGCGCTTCTTAACAGAATGTAAAGAACCAAGTCTTGGCTGGATTTGTGCAGACTATAAAGACTGTAGACAATAAGCAATATTACAAAAAACAGTATTATGGGATTGAAAATTAGATTTCAACTATTTTGAACAATGTATTGATTTCTACATTTGGAATGAAGTGTTTGTGTTCCCTTTATTAGTTTGAGCCCTCATTCTATCGGTTTATATGTTGTTTGTAGCATGGACTCTTTTGGCAATATACTGTGTACATGCAGATATATCATTTTTGTTTGTGTAATATGTGCTTGCCAACTCTCCATAAGTGTGACTTAATCTTTGCTTTCTTTGCACAGTGTCTTTGTGGTTGTATCTATAGCCCAGGGCAAATAAAATCTCACCGATTTTCAGCACAAAAAATGTCTTCTTGTTTTCATTGTGTGTCTTGGAACTGTCCTACCAACTGTTAGTGTAACTGGTTTTGCAATGCACACAACAGAGACATGCTGCAGGATGCCAAAACAAATACATTAACAGTGAACACACTGCAAATGCAGAAACAGTGCAAAGTCTAAAACACACAAACTCCAACAACAAATGCAACAGAAAAATGCTGCACGCCAGCCAACACAACAGAAGTTCTCCAGAAGTGTTTGTTGTTGATGTGAGCAGAAAAGTAAAGAGCCGACATGATGTACAAAGGCAGGCATTCTGTTTTACATTTGGCTTAAGTCTTTAAAATTAGAGGATACTTGTAAAACCCCATCTAGTTGTACAACCCTGATTCCAAAGAAGCTGTGATGCTGTGTGTTAAAAACACTCCAAAGACAATATATTTAACGTTTTACCTTGTGAACTTCTTTGATTTTATATATATACTTTTATATCCTCTTCTTTTAAACATATTATGACTGAGGCAACAAAAGACTGGGAAAGTTGTGGAATGCTCCAAAAACACCTGTGAGGAACAGGTAGATTGGTAACAGGTGACAGTAGTTGTTAGGGGTTTAGGGATTTCACTATCTACAACCCATAATATCAACGAAAGATTCAGAGAATCTGGAGAAATCTCTTCCTGGCAAGCCTGAAAACCAACATTGAATGCCCGTCACCTCTGTTTTATTAAAAAAATGCAAATTAATATCCTAAAACAAAAAAATACTTGTACCTGAGCAAGTAGTACATTTGGACATGGGGGTCTGGGGGGGTTGGGGGTAAGGATCCAAGAAACGTAAGAATTTCAGAAAGAGTGAACTTACCTATTGTGCGTTTGTCCAGTTTCTCCCTGTGGTGTATAATGAGCATCACAGCCTTACAGAGCTGCTGGCTCTTTAGACCTGTTTCTGTGTACTCCCGCCAGTATGTTTGTTTCCTGTACTTCATGCTGTACTCTGTCTGGGAAACAAACCCTGATAGATGAATCATGGAAACAGAAAATGATTGCATCCGGGACTCTCCATGTTGTTGCTCTGCTTGAGACCACTGGTCACCAGAGTGTGTGTCAGGCAAACTGTGGCCGACATGAAAATACACCAAAAACTTGGCCTTAAATATTTTACTACTACTACTACTGCTGCCCGACCTGGAGCCAGACATTTGAAGCACATGAATTACTTAAGATGCAAACTACCAAGCCAGATTTGTTCATATTCAAAAACAGAATATTCACGTACTCCTTCAGCTGATTTTGACAAAACCCCGGAGTCTTTCTGATCACACTGAACACATGTACAGCCAAATTCTCTTATTCAGCTGACTGAATACTTAAACTGATCATTTACGGCAGATTTCAGATGCACAGCCTTCATGCTGCTGACGTATTCAGTTCTTATTAATGTGTTTATAAAGTTTAATGGTGGGGAAGGCTTCATGTAAACACATACCTCAGTGTAATGCTCAGAGCCCGGCAAGTGCCATCGAGGAAAAACACTAAAAAGAGTGTGTCCTCTTGAATCCATTATTCATGTGCACAAAAAGGTAATTAGACTCTAATTACTTTGTACAAGGTTAGTTTTCAGTTTCCTGTTCACAATTTTGCAAGAATGATCATTTAAAAGGTTCTTGTAAGTCTCCAGCATCTTTATCCTGTTTTTATGGTGATAACAATTTTGACCAAATAAGCAAACAAGTTTAAAAACAACAAGGAGATGTTTGTTGATTTCAATTTCATTTCCCCTTTAAAACCAACCTTACTTTATTCTCAATTTCTTTGTTTTCTGGAGTTTTTTTTTTTTAATGACACTGACACACACGGGTCTAAACCACTGCAGGGACCTGTCCGCTGTCGGGCTCATACTGTATTTCATGGCATCATGGCTGTATTGTGCAGCTCAGACACTGGAGGGCAGAAGGAGGGCCGTCGTACTGTACAGCTGGCCGGACCCTCACACTCCGCAGCACATCAAAACAGCTTTCCTTTTTGTATTCCTGCCATTTTAAACAGAGCCTCACTAAGCCAATTCCCCCTGAAGAATGACCATCCATCGCCCCCTTTTTATCTCCCGCTTTGAAGTGCCGGGCTGTTGGGATAGACTTGAGCCCAGGAAGAGAGAGGCAAATTGGATGTTAATCCTTGTCTGAGTGCCAGAGATGTCAGCCGGAAAAAGTCAGGTGCCAGTGCGATTTCTGCTATTCCCCTGTAGCTTTTGTCCAGAATCATCACATTCTCCAAGCAGCAGATGCAGGTCCTTCCAATCGCAAACTGATTCAGGGAATTCCTTCCTAAAGACTCATGAATGGTGATCTGAAAGGGCCAGGTGCTCTCTATTATCAGAGAGTCCGGCATTATCTGGTGTTGTAACCCGTCCACATTCAAGGCGGGAAACGGCCGCTATCAGTGCTAACTCTTGCACAACTTAAAAGGAACAGCGGGAAAAGGCTTTGTCTCCCTTCGGATTCCGGGGTTCACTATCAGTTTAACGCATGATCGGGGAAAAGGCTCATTTTTCTTTGCAGCGTTGAGTCCTGGTAGGATGAAAGGCCACATCACAGGCAAGAGGACAATGGGGCTTTCGTGCATGTACCTGGTTCCTGCAACAAACAATTCTTTTTCACCTTTTTTGACTAATCTACCAAATGTTTTGTCTATAAAATGTCATGGTGACATTTTCAAGTTGCTTATTTTCTCCCAACCTCAAAGGTGTTCAGTTTATAATACGACACAGCAAAGGCAGCCATTAATATTTGCTGTTTTGTTAAATAAATGACTTTAACGATCAATCAATTATCAAAATACTTTCTGTTGATCGAATATTCAATTGTTGGTTGGTTCAGCTCTGGTTGTTTTATATGCAAAGACTTGCTTTTTGATTGTTTCTCTTATTGATGCAACATGCTAACAATAGAAAACAAAGCAGCTTTACTACCTGCCTGCAGTAACACGTAACTCCTCAAACCATAGCGATGGACAAACCTGAAATTAAACATCTTCACACACACAGATTTGAGATTTCTGGAGTAGCACAGAAGCTACAATGCTTGACGGACGTCGCTCAGCGCCCTCTGTGATCCATGCAGTTTGATCCTTGTCATATATCGTCATATGTGCAGTTTTGTCATTCCATTTCTCCGTGCTGTAATTTTACTTTGGTTGTTTGGTTGACTTTGTCCCTTTTTTCTCCTCATAAAAGATCTTTTTGATGGACTTTTTTCTTTTCTGAATCAGGCCGTGAGGATTGAGGGGGTTCCAGGCTGCACAGAACGTAAAGCCTTTAGACACTTCATTCGTGAACTCAGACCTAATTTGTAGCTGAATGGCATCCGGTGCAATTACACACCTAACTGTGTTTAATTATCTCGTCTTCGTCTTCACCTTTTGCCACAGCTCTGTGGTGAGATGAGATCTTACTTGTTCGAGGTGAGAGGAGCTTCGTGTGCAGGGTGACTCACTCTGTCGCTGTCACTCTGGATTGTGGCCGAGCCACTGAGCCGGACCAATCAGCGTCCTATGAGGAACTACTGGCAGCTACATGCTGGCGTGGTGTAAGTGTGATAACAGCACGACTGTTGGTTAGATTTTTTTTTTTCAAAGGCAGCTCCTAAAGAGGTTAGCATAGATCAGAACTGGAGAGTATTTCTTTATTGAAAGAGGAGCAAAAAGTATCACTGAAGGTTTTGTCAATGGAAAAGACGTTTTTGCTCTTCTCCTGGCTGACTTCAGCTCTCCTTCTCCATCATATTGTTCATTGATCTGATTGAAGTAGCAGTACTGAACGACTACAGAAACCACTGGGCTAGAAGTGCATCATTTATATATCTCTCTGTTGGAATCTGTGATAGCATTTTAGTTTTTAAACACTGTGTTGAAATATGACTGACTTGGTTGTAGTGGCCACTGAAAGATAGATAAAACCTGCACACTGTATTTAAACTTCTTGGCTTTTTTTGGACCTTCTTCTGGATGCTACCACTCTTTCATGAGCGCCTTGTTTTAGAGTATTTACACAAACTAGGGCCTGCAGAATGGGGTTTTAGAGCTGCGATACAGCATTGACAGGCTTTGCTATTTGTAAGCATTGAGCAGTTCTCACAGTATGTAGAGAATATGAGGTTTGTTCAACCAAGATTGTCTAATGCATTTCCAGTATTGTTATTGACGGCCATAACTGGTTTAAAAGTACAGTCCTACTAGCAACAGTCACCAGTTTCCTTCCTCGACTGAATTTTTTCAACAGAGCAAAATGTCAAAGTTCAGTTGTTTCTTTGAAGCGGGGGCAAGTAAATAAAGCTGAGTTAACAAAGAAATCAATTATTTACACATTTCCGTACAGACGCACCTCTGTGTGCTACAACAGTAATACAATACTGATTTCCCTGCCCATGCAATGACTGCATTCAAAGGACATAAATCAATAATTTTCCCAGGGAAGATAATTGATGGTGATGAACGCATTTCATGTCTAATAGATAAGTAACTTCCACATATCAGAAATTGTGCTGTTCAGAGGAAATGCGGAGTGAATTTTGCTCTGATGAGATGATGTGAAGAAGAATGAACAAAAGCGTTGCTGTCAGCTCGGGCGCCGGGTGTTCTGTCACCAGATGAGCGTCTCCTCGGAGCCCGAATAGGTCACGCTGGCAGCAGCTGTGCAATGTGAACACTAATTTGCCACAATAGACCAACAGATTTCATAACATCTTTAAACTGTCGCTTTATAAGAGATCACGAATAAATCCTCCTCTGATGAGTGTAACGCCAGTCTACTCCTCTGCCCTGAGATAATGAGTCAGAAAACAACGTTTGTTTTAGGAATATTTGGCATGAACGTGCATGTGCAGTTACACATGATGATTTGGTTAACATCAGATAGTTTCTTAATTTTCTCTGACAAACACACAAATATTTAGTTTGCAGCCTTTCATCACGGGCTCTATGCTGTTTGATATTTTCTAAACTTTACCACAGTTTTTTAACGCTAATCTGATCTAATATGAGTATTTGAATGTAAAGTTATTGGCAAATCTTCCAGTTAATACATCTCAGTTTGCCACTGCATTGCATGGCCTGTTCTGGTGTTGTAGAGCTCATCTACACCTTTTTTCATCCAGGAAACGTCCACTGCAGCCTCCAGTGATGTCATAGTGTCCTGAGGTACACCTGTACTTCACTGCAACAAGGTGAAAGTTCAGCAGGTCAGCCAAAACAATATTTATAGGGTCAGATAGTGAACTATGTGGCAAACAATTAGTAAACCAGATTGTGATTTAACTCCATGTTCCTCTTGTGTTTGGAGGGTACTGACTCTAAAGTACAAGCTGCAAAAGTCCCAAACGAACTCTATGAAGGTTCCTCTGGTCTGAAAATGCCTGATGGTTTTTTATGGTCTCAGTCACTAGTTTCAAGTCTTCTTTCAGATCATGAACAGTCAATTTAATTATGGAAGCTAGCTAGGGCTAGCATTAGCTGATAACATGGGTTTGCTCTTACCCAGCCCGACCTCTCGCCCAAGTACGCTCACCTGTGGCTCCAATAAACCAAGATGGCGACGGGCAGAGCGATGGCTTCAGAACGGTAACCTACAAACCAAGGGGCGACGCCACAGTGGCTGCTTCTTTTACAGAGTCTATGGTCTTAACTGTGAAAGCTTGACAATAATAAAGAGGGGAGTGAGAAATATTGCATGTCAAGCTAGAACTCTTAATATTTGTTTGTATAAACTTATATCTTTTAAGAGAAGCTTTTCATTTTCAGTTCAAACTCGTCCACTACTCTTTTTGTTTGTGTGTCAGTGCTGCAGGGACCAGAACACAAACCTTATTTTTCACTCTTCTTTCTTCAGGTGAAAGTTTAAATCAGCCCCAAATGGTCAGTTTCACCCCGACCGCAAATCCTTTTCTCTGTCTTGAACTCAGATCACCTTCCAAATAGGAGGACCGTGTACAGGTAATGATCAATTTTTCCGACTGCGCTTGTGTGTGTGAGAGCCGACTGAAGGTGCTCTGCATTTTCATCAAGGTCTGTGGGACAACATGTGTCCACTCGCAGCTCTGGGATGTTGTCAAACCGGACAGACAGAGTTGAGCGGCCTGTTTTCTCCTGCCCAGCTGGTCCAACTGACGGCTGCACCGGCCCACGTTCCTGTTGTGCCGAAAACAGACAAGCCGCTTGCTGCAATGTTAAAGGAGTTTTCCATTATCACCAATCACTTTTAATGAATTGATCTGTCGTGTTGTCTGAACTTGTGGATTAGTCACACGCTTCAGTTACTCTGTTGTTCCATAATTAAATCTGACGGTCGTTTATTTATACTGGACAGTTAATTGAGGCGTTTAAAGATACAGACAAATATCTCACATCCTGCAAAGTCTGAGCTGGAGGTCGTCATCCTGCACACACACACGCGCGTTTCTACACTTCAAGCCCATTTTCTTCCGTTTTAAAGGTGCAACTACAGTGTTTGCTGCTGGTCTTGCGCATGTGCAGGTGTGCTGCTTTAACAGATATGGTCAGGATGTAAAGGAAAATGAGGATTGTCACAACACCAATGCATGAAAACCAACCTTTCGGCCAAATTACTGTCATGATGTGGTTTGTTTGGTTTTGTTATTTCCTGTTTTATGTTGAAGGTTTACCTCATGTGTCATCTGTTGCTCTACTTTCTGTGTTTTTTGTTGATTTGTGTCACCTGTGCCTCATTTGTTTTCACCTGTGCCTCATTAGTCCTCCCTCCTCAGTGGATTGAAGCTAGTGTTTTTCCCTCAGTCTTTGGCAGACTCTTGCCTTCCTCTTGTTTCAGTCATCCGTGCTTTCTGTAAGTGTTTCCCTGTGCTTTCTGAGATTTTGGACTTTTGCTGTATTTTTCCCCGGACTTTGCTTGAATTGTCCTTTTTGGACTTCTGCTCCTTTTAAGTGGATTTTTTTTACGTTGGCTTTGACCCTCACCAGCCTCCCCTTCCCGTAAGTCTTGATTTTGTTTGTCAGTGATTTAAATTCATGAAACTGCCCCAGCTCTGCCTTCTGGGTCTGCAATCTGGGTTCAATCCCCTGTTCATCTGTGACACATTACGACAATTATATATATCAAACAACCCCGAATGATTCAGTCTGTTCTGTGTATGCATCCACATTGTTATAGCCATATTGCTATGGATTATGGCTGGCTGAGCAAAGTCTGCATCAAACCTAAAGTGGACTCTCGGTCTTTGTGGACTTGATGAATTGTAGATGTAAACAGCCGTTGTTCCAGATATTTGGATTTAACTTAAGTAGGTGTTGGCATGTTAGAAAACATAGCATTTAGAAAGACCAGTCTGTAATATGTACATGACTTGAGGTTTATTAGATGCAAAAACACTGCAGGGCTGAGTAATACTGTCACAGGAATTTACTGCTCTGGCTTAGGGTTAGGGTTAGGGTTGACTTTTTATAGGTCGGGCATGCCACATATTCAGGTCTATAGGCTGTGGATTGTATCAAGATTATTCTTATGGCAGGTTATTCCTTTTGCAAAGTGGGCACAACAACTGGAAAGATGAGACAGGTGCATCAATCACATGTTCATGCTGTCACAGGTGTAATGAGTGGGCCATTGGGTGGTAAAGGTCGACTGGCCAACGTCGAGTGTTTCCAGATGACGTTGCATTGCACTGCAGCAAAATGTTTTAAATGGCTTGTCTGACTCAGCATAGAGGTCCCATCAGTGGAATCATCAATGTTACTGTTAATCTGAACATTTAACAGCGTTTGTTTGACTTTGAGCTGAATGTTCATACGAAGGCAGCATGTTAGCATGTTAGCACTGAACGTAAAGTAGAGCTGAGGCAGGTCTGTTTTTAGAAGTCTTATTTTCATAAAGTGTTTCATTTGACTGTCTGGTGGCTTTTGATGAAATGTCAGAGAATCACCAAAGTTATTACATTTCCCCCCTCTGGAGATCATAAATGTCTGTACCTATATGTCAGCGCTATCCAGACAATAATTGATCTTTCACTCAAGAGCAAAGCATTGGACCGGCAGTCCCACTGTGCCCGACTGGCTGAAAACAAGCTGTAGTCATCATCGCCATGACTGATCAATTATGATTGCGGCTGCCATAAATGTGGTCCTTTTTTTTTTTTTTTTTTCCCCCATTGTACCATCATTAGACCTGAAACAACCATTGTAAATTGCCGATAGCAGTGTTTTGTGGCTGATGTTTAGCTCTTGACTGAGCGATTATGTCTTCCATTCACTTTAATGGTCAAAACCAAGATGCTATATGATGTTTCTCCGCCTCAGTAATTTATGTCTGCCAATTTTCTGCCGGGTGTTTGTGTTTATCCCGTCCCTGGGTGAAGGATTTTAATCCGAAATGAGCGTTCACTGTGGAAAAAATGCAGGAATCACCATTGCAAACATAAACCGAAGATTTAAGCTTAATGACCAAGAGAGAAATCTGAATATATCGAAATGACAAAACGTTCCAGATTGTGCAAGTGCTAATCCTTCCCATCCTTTGCATCCACACAGGTCTGTATAGACAAGTAAGAACCAACAAAACAGTGTGTACAGAAAGTTGCAACAAATGCAAGATCATGTGAAAGTTTCCTTGTCAACTGTCTTATTTCAGTCACAGCAGGCGGCAAACTTGGTCTTTAGCACAATCTCAAATGTGCAAATCTGATATATGATTATAAATATCAAATTCAACAGGAATCATGATTTACAGGCTGCAGTAACTGGGGAAGTGATTGAAACACAGTCTCATTCTTCCTCAAAGTTTCCATTAAACGTCATTTGACTCAGGTTTCTATGGAAATATGCTTTAACTTCTGATGTTTAGATTTTACCTCAGGATGAATGAATTTAAAATAAGCCCACACTAACACACACACACACACACAATGAACTTAAAGACTGTCTATCAGTCTTTCAAGAGGGACCGGAAATAAAGGAAGGTTATGTTAAACATTCATTATCAGGGAATGTAGCAATCATGTAGCACTTTGAATTTGTGTTGTCACAAACAAAGTATGTGGATGAAAAATGTCCTCCGTGCTCAGTATTATTCATTACTGTTCAAGTGCTGCAACACACTGGACTGGAAAACAGTATGCATATATAAAAATGAGAATACATAGAACTTCAGGATGATCAGAGTTTTGTGTAGTTCAGATGATGGTAACTTTATTCATGGTTTTATAATCAACCTCACAGTTTGTTTTCTTGAAGGTGTACTTGTGGTTTATTTCAGCTCTGGCCTGATTTGTGTTGCTCTGGCCATCATTTCCACTTGTGGTACTCCTCAAACAGTGTCATCTCTGCAACAGTCCAAACGGTCAAGAAACAGGCGCAGTCAGATGAGCTGACATGTTGTAAACAAGCCAACCACAGTTTAGTGAGACTTTCCTACCACTCCATTTAGTGGTGAAACCAAAAAGGCTGGAAATAACTCCTCATTGCTCTGGAAAATTGTGTTGAATTACGCTGGGTCGAAGTTGAAACGGTAAGTTTGGGCAGTAGTTGAACCTCTCATAAGTTTGGCTAACAATAACTCAGTGGAAGTTTGGCTTTGTTTTTTTTTGCCACTTGGGGGCAGCAGAAACAACATTAGCACGTCATCAACTTTTAAGTGACTTGTCAGCCAACTGTTTCTGATTTACACATCCAGCAGATGTGGGGCAACATTATCATTTATTTGGAGGTGTGTTTCAGTCCACTTGATGAACATAAGTCCAATATTCACTCTCTTTTAGCTCTGTTTTTGGTCTCTACCAAATCCTGAGAGAAACGTATGGCTCTTTAGCTGCTAAATGCTCCACTACGTTCACCAGCTAGTTTCTGTGGCTGTTTGGTGCAGAGCAGGTAGTACACAGTGGCTTTTTAGACTTTTTTTTGGCAGTGTCTGGAAGAGCAGTGAGAGTGAGCCAACGGATGAAAGTTGTGGGCCCGACAGAAACAAGGATCTGAAAGTCACCATAAAGCTCTATAAAGCCAAGGGCAAGCTGCAGATTCAGCTTACTCAGCGGCTGCAGCCACACTGCACGAATCAGCTGCTGCTAGTTTTTTTAGATTCCAGTGATGAAACAGGAACTAACATTGCCTAGCGACACCACTAAGCCAGCAGCCCACTCAGGTATTTTCTCCTGGATAGCCCTAGGTGACACTAACCTGGACTGCTGCTGTATGAATTGTAAGGTTTGACTTACTGTTGCTTACTACACGATTTTAGCATACTTTACCATTCTTATAATTGCATGCACAGCCTGTTAATTACATCGACTATCCACTGAACTGTATTTAAAATGTCATTAAAACATACGGTAAATCATTTCATGGTAGTCTTTTAACATAGAAACCTGCACCTTATTGAACTATTCAATATGAATGTGTTGTGTTAAAAGTCAGAAAAAATGACAATGCCTTGTCAAGGCCCACTCATAAAAACGAAATGCCCGGCCAGTTTTTTTCCTCTGGCACCTGGACTGCCTGAGGTCAAAAATTGACTTTCCGCCTGAGCTAACAGAAAATAAAATATTGAGTTTATTTGAAAAATGTGGAGTGGAGGTTTGAACAGCACATTTAGTGGAGCATATAAAAGCTTTTTGACTGATGAATAGGATCTCAAAAGTTGGTACTCTTTCTGTTGACAAATGACCTGTGATGAAAGGTTTACAACAGAGGTCATTTCCTGCTTTCTTTATAGATGTCTTTGTGTGGATGCACAGAGTGATAGTAGTAACCAGAGAGAATCGCTCTGGACACAGCTTGTTTGCTGGCTGAGCTCTCACCTGAAAGAGAGCAGTTGGTTCAGGGAGTGAAGTGGTAGGAAAGGCAGCAGGGGGAAAGACGAAGAGCAGTAGACAGCCTGGCACGAGGACAGCGCTCAGATCATCTCTGCTTTCAACCGTCTGACCCTGATGTGCTCAGGAGGAATTCAAGGTCTGAAAGAGAAGCAGGGCTTGAAACGTCCGCCGGAGCAGGTGGCCGGATTGTAGAGAGAGACGATCGCAGCCTGTTGCCTCAGCGGTTCAACCTTCTGATAACATTTCCCTGCAGCTGCACCATCTGGGCTTTGATTTGTATTTTTTTCATTGCAGTTTGTTAACAGTGGTGCCACAAATGTCCTAGCGGCATGAGCCAAGAACCCTCACTGCCCAACCAAATTTCACACGGCCAAGACAAAATGAGTGCGTGCTGTTTTTAGAGATCCTTGCCTAACTGAGCTGAGTGGAGTTTTGTACAGTAGTTAGGTGAATTTGGGTGACGTGGGACTCTCGATGCTTCAGTAGATTGACAAAAGAAACCTGTTAACTGTTGCTCTGGCCATCATTTCCACTTGTGGTACTCCTCAAACAGTGTCATCTCTGCAACAGTCCAAACGGTCAAGAAACAGGCGCAGTCAGATGAGCTGACATGTTGTAAACAAGTCAACCACAGTTTAGTGAAACTTTCCTACCACTCCATTTAGTGGTGAAACCAAAAAGGCTGGAAATAACTCCTCATTGCTCTGGAAAATTGTGTTGAATTACGCTGGGTCGAAGTTGAAACGGTAAGTTTGGGCAGTAGTTGAACCTCTCATAAGTTTGGCTAACAATAACTCAGTGGAAGTTTGGCTTTGTTTTTTTTTTGCCACTTGGGGGCAGCAGAAACAACATTGGGCTGAGTGGAGTTTTGTACAGCAGTTAGGTGAATTTGGGTGACGTGGGACTCTCGATGCTTCAGTAGATTGACAAAAGAAACCTGTTAACTCTCTCCAGTGATGTTTCTATTAATCATTTTAGGCCTTAACATTTTTATGTTGGAATTATGCATGACCCCGACTCTGATGTGGGACACCTTCTTTGCTGATAAGTGAATGCAAAACCTTTTTATAAGCAAGAAACAATTAACCATATAATTCAGTGTAGAGAAACATTATACAAGCTATTCATTTAAAAATGTTTTGCCACTATAGGCCATTTCATCTGATCTCAGATGCCAGAGTCAAGACTCCAAATGAATGTTAATGCTGCTCAGTCTGCTGGGTGTTTAAATAGGCAACACCAACTTTAAAGGTGAATAAATCAATTGATACTCCTTTTAATCTAAATTTTATTCATAGTAGTGAATGTTAGTGGTGTGTTATGCTATTAAAATGAAGCACATTCAATATGGGGCACAAATTACTTGTGCTCATGAAAACTATACACATGTGTGTCTGAGGGTCAGCAGTGGGAGGCAGAACAGAGCACAAACACCACCAAGCTAAATAAATGCATGCATAAACCCGAGGAGATTGACTTCTGCAGAAACCTGGTCGTCATCGCCTGAAGAGGCTCAGTGACTCAGTTATACTCACAAAATCTACATTTACATCCAAGCTCACCAGAACTCTCACATGAGAAGAAAAGAAATGTATCAGCTTCTATCAGCAGCCGCTGAAGCGCAGCAGTGAGGCAGTGATGCATGTGGTAAATTGTAATGCACGGAAGGAGAAACTATGCATTCATTATATGAACTAGGGAGGTATAACAAATTAGAGTATTGATGCAACAGGAAAAGTGAAGAGGTTATTTGTCCCAGTGTGAAATAAACTGCAGAGTGGTGCTGTTTTTTGCTTCAAAGCTAAATGTGTTGCTGTGTGAGGGATCGGCATTACTCAGAAAGAGAGAAACAAATCATTTTCTGTGTAATTACTGAAATAATCAAACAGACTTGAACTAGTCAGGCTTGAACTAGTAAAATGTTTTTCACCCCATAAAGGACATGACCAAACAGTATTTTTATCACAGCATGTTTTGTTGAAATCCACATTTATTTTCTGGAAATGTAAACGCCTGGTTCTTTTGAAAAGGTAATTTTCTCCTGATGGATTAGAGGTGACCTGATTATCTAATAGCCCTGTATTTATCATTTGATTAATGTTAACAGGGAAATAATGAATCTTTATTTTCTTCTTTTGTGTGTTAGGACACTGGAAAGTGGAGCCAGATTCATGGTCACAGTGACATTTACAATTCCAAGAAGTAAATTTAAAGATAGGACATCTTTTAGGCGAAGCTGCAGAGTGATAAATGGTCTGGATTAGCTTCAGACTGGGCTGCCAGGAGCCAGTATGCCTGCTGCAAACTGGACTTTTAACCTTCCTGACATTATTTCAGAGTCAAGCAGGAGGTAAGAATAATCTCAGGGGTTCAGTTAAACTTCAGCAGGCAGACAATTTATTTTATTTTTTCATATATAGAGCTTTTTTTGGGGGCCTTATTACGGTTGAAGAGAGACAGGAAAGCGGAGAGAGAGCAAAGAGCCACGGGTCTGAATCAAACCTGCAGCTGCTGTTAAGGACTCAGCTTTGGTATGCTGAGAGCACAGGCTACCAGAACATCAACAGCCTTATTCAGGAAGTGCAAAACTTCTATATTCGAGATGTTTGCATGGAAAGTGAGGGAGGACTGGTGCTTTTTCTGTGTGTTGACGATGGCAGCACAGGCATTAAGCGCCTCTGAGTGTCCCTCCTCTTTGTTAGAGGCTGTTAGTTAATAGTAACACCTGTGCCTTTCCTGCCGTGATGAGTCAAAATGATAATATGAGGCCTCTTAATCCATGTATCAATACAAATGATCATGGTGTAAGCCAGTTCTTAACCACACAGTGCTGAGAGGAGGTCTAATTAGTCACATAAGTCATTTGAGTACCTCTGGTTTACCCAAGAGAGACTGTGCTCAGACATTAGCACTACATATAAATAATGCAAATCCTTCGTTCCCATCAGTGAGCCCACTGCACTGACGCAGTGGGTATGTCGATGTAGAGGCTTCAGAAAAAAACTTCCAGAATTATCAGGCCAAAAAGCTGAACCCTGAATGCAACCAAGTCCTGCAATGCACTTCAAATCTGTGCGAGCACACAATCTTTATAGGGAATCCATGTTGTTCCTGAATGGGATAATTCTACTTTTTACTCAGCGACTGTCTCAGTGCAGGATAAAATTAGTGGCAAAATCCCGCTGCGCAGTGATACAGCGAATCAAAAGATGCTTTAACCTGTGACTCACAGTGAGTGGCCACAGGGAATGTGAGTAGATGCTTTATCTGAGGATGGAAGGATGGATGAAAGTCAGTCAAAAGGGTTAGGGGGTTAGGGTTGACGGAAGAACTGCGAAGAGGAATAAATGGAATAACTGAACCAAAAGAAAACCTGCAGAACCTTTTGCCATTCAGGTTTTTATCTCCCGAACAGGGAGTAATCTCATTTGTGGACCCATTGTTGATGTTTAGGAGGGTATCACACCAGGTCACAGGGACACAGCCTTCCTTCACTAAAAAGTCATCACTTTGGCGAAATAACCTCATGAAGGTGGGCAAAAAACAGAATTAGAAAACATGGGCTGAAGCAGGAATTATCTGTATTGAAGATCTTTTTGAAGACGACAAGTTTGTCTTTTGAACAGATGATGGCTGAATATAAAATCCCTAAAAAAAAAAAAGGGACTTTTGGGAATATCCTCAATTAAGAAGCTGTATAATGTCTGTACAAAGGAAAGGAAATATTTCAGGGCAGTTGTTTGGCCGAGGACCAGGCATCTAGATTTTATTGTCTTATGAGACGACCTAACCTGCCAAATCTTGATGGAGTCAAGAAACCTCGTGGGTATAAAGGGGAAGATAACTAATGAGCCGTAGAGGGAAATTGCCGGGTCCTGGTGTGAGACTTCTAGGGAAGCTCAGGCTCAGTTAACAACATGTGGAATTATTTATAGGGGTTACTGGACCTGTAAAATGGATAGATTAAAACTACGGGATTCTGGTATATGTTGGAGATGTGATAGGAGCAGAGGCAGACTCATACACATGCTTTATGAAAGGCAAATGACTTGGAATTTATTGGAAAATATAATAGCATTTCTCAACTAAGTGCTTGGAACAGGGTTACAGCAGAGCCCTGAGTTCTGTATATCAGGTATAATAAACAAAGGGGGGTGGGATTATTGGATCAGTCGACTCCATGGTGCAGACTGGCCCTTACCACAGGTTGAAGGATTGTGCTCAGGCACTGGAAAGCAAAAAATATCACCCCTTTTTAATATGGCTGGACATGTGTCTGACATCAAGAGATAAATGATGGTATGACGGAAGGTGAGACAGACATTGCTGCTGTATGTAAGTAACAGAAATGTGATAGTCGCGGCGATTCCTGCCTGATATGTTATACGGGGTCGTACATGTGTAGAAGTGGATGGTTGGAATGTAACGTGAAGTTTGCCTCGGATGTAATTACTTCTAGCAATACGAGAAGCAGCTAAACGTTCAGTAATTCTTGCCCTGGGTGATACTTTCATTTTAATATTTGAGTGGTAATTAGCTTATTCTTGTTTACTCCTGCTAAAGTGGTACGTGAGTGATAGCAGTGTGAACTCTCCCTGTGTGTATTATTCTTTATAATGAAATATATGTGTATGTAATGTAATTTATTTTTCTTTTCGTTTTATTCCTTCGGATGTTTAGTTGTGATGTCCGTGTTCTGTGAGGTTTTGTTTAGTGTGAAAACCAATGAAAAGAGTTGCTACATCAGGGACAACAGACCGGTCACAGACAACGGCCACTCATTTCCAGAGAAACGCTAAAGGAAAGGCTCCATCATGCCGCCACTGAACCACCTCATATGTGCATGTTCACAGGAGAAGCGGCGGATGACATAATCTGCAACTCAGCTGTCATTATCATACTTTACAAAAATGTTTGTACTTTGACAAAGCCTGGCACATTAATCTTTGGCTGGTCAGCTGTCAGTCAGAAATAATGTCAGTGGAAAAGTGCTCAGCCTTTCATTAACTGCAGCAGCCTGCTTTAGTCAATTTTGAGCCTATTCGCAAAAGGGATAAGTGGAAATTTTGTGCTCAATAACTGATGACGAAGGAGAGTTTTTGTGAAGAAAAGTATAACGAAAGCAAAGTTTTCTGTGTGTGAGTGAAAATTGAACAAGACAACAATATGTGCACAGGCAGGGACAAAATGCAGATCTATGCAGTGAGCGATGGTCATATTTTAAAAGCCTGTGACACTACTTCTTATTTCACAGGTAAAGTCTTTCATTGTGCTTTAACAGACAAAGTGACACAGAAAGACAACTATGGGGGAAAAAAGGGTAATCAGAGAAACTAGTAAATGCCCTTTCTGAATGGCTCACAGGAGGTGAACTGTGTCTGGACAGGAGACAGAAGTTCATTTTGCAGCCTGCCCACACATACCCTCCTGACCAAATATCCAGCAGGCGTGTAGGCAAACCAGCCATCTGCATTCCTGCCGTCCTCTGGGGTCTGCAGAGTTTCATGGAGATCACATGAGGACTGTGAAAGAAGACCTTCTGAAAGCAAACACGGCTTCACAAGAAGGAAAAAAAAAAAGCACAACTATCCATCAAATGGGTTTATTTTGAAAGACGCACAGGCTATAAATAAATACATCAAGCTTAATGTCCAGAATGCTCGGCCTGCTTGTGTGAATCACAGTTCTTACAGGAAAGCTGTCATGTTTTTAGCAGAGCAGAGCTGACCTCAGCCTCCCTGAAATAGTTTGTGATGACAACAGCTTCAGGTATAAATTTAATATATGGTTGTCTTATGTAATTCAATATTTTTGAATTTGATGATGTAAAAACAAGAGTCTGCTTTGAGCTAAATCCTAAAATCAGCATGGCCACGTCAGTGGTGACGCTAAGCATGTTCACCATCTAAGTATAGAGTATTAGCGTGCTAACATTTGTTAAGTAGCATTAAACACAAAGTCCAGCTGAGGCTCATGGGAATGTCATTAGTTTTGTAGATAATTGGTCATAAAGCAAAGCACTGGACTCTGATTTAATGTTTGACCTGACGATGGCGCTGCAGGAAAAGTCACCATCACCAGAAGTACTACAGTTTGTCCTGAGGGGGACATAGATGTGTGTACCAAATGTCATGGCAAGCCAATGAATCCCAACGTTTGTGCCAGATAAGGTGCCAGATCATCTAGTGCAGGTACTGTATTTCACAGTATGAGTGAAAACTCTGATCTGCTGGTGTTGCTACAGGAAGTCTGTCGGCTTCTGTCAGGATGATTAAATTTCATGGTAAACCATCCAACAGATGAATAGATATTTAAGTGTGGACCACAGTGGTAGCATGCACAAAAAGTTATGTCCTGTTGTATGTTGAAAGATTCTCCTCATGTTGTTGTTTTACTTCCTGCTTTTGTCCCTCTCCTTCTCTTGTGATTAGTCTCACCTGTCCCTCGTTAGCCTTCCACCCTTCATGTGTTCAGTCAGTATTCTCCGTGTTTTCCCTCTTTCAGCTGTCAGGTCGTCTGTTCTCTCGTCCTGCAGGTGTTTCCTGCCTGTGTCATACAGGTAAGTTAGCAGTTTGGTCACTTGTTTTGGGATTCTGCCCCTGCCTGCTCCCTCAGTTTTTGCTTGGCTTTGGTTATTGAAGCTCGCTTTCTGTTCTTCAAGCTGCCTCCCTCTGCGCTCTGCATTTGGGTCTTTTGAACTGCTGAAGTGTAACATCTGTAAGAGAAACATCTGTTAAAGTATTTCTGAAGGGAGGTCTGAAGCAGGCTGAATTGAATTCTGTCGATGTGTAAATATTCCTCTCGAGCATTAAGCACAAGCTTTCATTATTGGTTTTACTTCTTTCAAAAGTGAGTTTAATAGCAAAAATCTGACGGTAATGGAGAGGAATTATAATCCCTATGTTAGCAATGTAGGAACAGGTCTGAAGTTCTTCAGGTCCTCAGGTCTCAGTATGCAAAAATAATGTGATTACTTACTGTTGTACTGAAATTGACCGAAATGTTGTACAATGGACTGCACAACTTCTTGCCTTTAAGGGAACACCGATCATGAAATTCAGCACTATGAATATAAATGTTTTGCTCTATGATTGCATGCTTACCATTAGGAGCTGTATGGTTTCCAAGCCAGTCAGCAGTCAGTAGTACACACCAAGTCGCCTGTGCTCATGTATTCATATTATTTCTAAACAAACCAAATGAAGTATATAAAACATTGTAAAATATCTGTGTGTGTGTGTTGTGTGCCAAGGCTGCCAGCAACGAAATTCCAAAAATGAAGATATTTAATAAAAATAATAAGACCTGAACGGTCTGCCCGCAAAACACCCAGATACTCACTTCCTGCTTCATATAATGACTCAACACTGATAATTCGAGGGCGTTCATGAAATAATTTGAGGTTTCCTTCAACATTTCCAGGAACAGTCACTCAGAAACATACCAGACTCTCTCCTTGTTGCTCCAATGAACGTCACTTCAAAGGCTATTACTCATGACTGCCACTCTCCATCACTGATGACTGCACACTCTCAGATTTCCAAGAAGCAGCATCATCATCTCCACAGTGAATTATTATACATTGTGTCCCATCTACGCTACTCTCTGCTGCTCTCAGAAATCCCTTCGGATCAGCTCACAGTCTGTCTCGTCGCAGCTCTCGTAACAAGCATCTGATGGAGGCAGTTCCACCTTAACAAGCTGGAAACCTCAACATCATGATCATGCATCTATCCTGGGTTTTCGGCTTTGCATTAGCTGGTGGAAATTTCCATGATTTTATTGTCATTTTTTTAAGGCAAAGATATATTCAAGTACCAGTACTTCAAGTCCAGTTAAAGGAATGTGAGAAACATCTGGAAGCATCTAAATATTAAATGCATCTATGGCTCTATTGGCTGTGAAGCAGAGTGCTCTAAACTGTTATTTGAAGCTGGGTTAGTGAGATGTTTGACCACAGGGAGGAGAAAAACAACCAAAACAGAAACACAAAAATGCAGTGGAGAGATTGTACTGACTTATCAGGCTGTCAGGCACAGAACAGTCGTGTTTCTGGACATGCAGTGAATGCATCACTCTCGTTTCAGTTCTGTCACTAATTTAATGGGTCCGCTGTGGTCACCATCTCGCCTCCAGCTGTGTCCGTCTGCCGTTTACTGCTGAGCAGGTAGCGTACAGTCGGTTTCTGGGACATTGGTATTATAAGAATATTGATTATAGCTGCTTTAAATAATTGTTTTCAGAAGCTTTTTAACAATTTTCCATAACTATTTTATTATCACTATGATTAGCTAATATACAGAGTTGTTTTCCAGCTACACTCTGTATGTACCTGTGGAAAAGAATATTAGTCAAACACTTGAAATGAAATACAAGAGATATAACCAATACCCGTGAAGCGCTGCACCAGCACTTTATGCATTATCAATAGTAATTGTTCTACCATCAGCTTCTTCAGACAGACAATATCAGATACTCTGGAGGCAGAGATACTCCTACAGTCAAATGTATTCCTGAATCTGTTAATGTTCAGTTGTCAGACTTACTCAGAATAAGTCAGTTATATTCATGCTATAGGGGTTATTCAGATAAGTGGATGTGAAGCATCCCTGTAGATCAAACTTAATTCACAGTCACATCCAGCCGACCAAAAGGAGAGGTTTGATAAGACTCATTAGTCACTAATCAACTGCAGGACCTGAAAGGCTCGTGCGAGTCATTCGCACAAGACATCGAGGGGAAAAAGGCAAGAAAAAGCCCCAGAAAGTGTTTTGTGCCATTTCGAAACAAAACTATGGTTTGTGAAAAGAAGTTCTCTGGTGCAGGACAGACAGACGATGTAGTGTTATGAATGATTGTGTTGCAGGCTCAGAGCTGTAGAGGTGACCGGGGACAGTAACACAACAAGACGGTAGGAAAGAGCTGAGTGGAGTTCAGTGATTGGGCAAACAGAAGAATGCGTTGTTGTTGTTTTTAACAAGGTTTATTTATTTTTTATTACCATTTTTATCGAGTCAACCATGAAAAGACCTGGGTACCTCTAATCCACAAAAGATGACCATCAGTAAGCAGGACCCTGGTGTTCTGCTGGGACCGATGGGTTAATTAGCACATACTCCAAACAAACCTCACTGAACATGATCGTTAATGTCACAAAAAGAGACATTTAGAATTCTAGATTCATGCCAGATAACATTATAGCACATCTATGACAAATCCAAAAACACTTAATTTTTAAAGGTCCACTGTGAAGGATTTAGTTGCATCTAGTGGTGAGGTTGTAGACTGCAACTGATTGAATACCCCTCGCCTTACACACTCCTTCCCAAGCATGTAGGAGCACCTATGGTGGTCGCGTGACTCCTGAACAATGCGAAAGGCCCTCTCCAGAGCCAGTGTTTGGTTTGTCTGCTTTGGGATGCTGTAGAAACATGGCAGAGCAAAATGGTCTGCGGAAGAGGACCCGCCCCCTCTGTGGATTACATTATTCTAAAGAAACAAACACATGATTCTTAGTTTCAGGTGATTGTTATTCACCTTCATCTTAAAGTAACTGAACTGCCCCTCAGCACTTTCTGTGACTGCAACGTCCTGCTGGTATTTCTCTCACAGACTCACTTCACTTCTCACAACAAACCCATTAGACCACAGCACATGCAGGTGAGTTAGGCTCTGGCTAACTTAACTTAGCAATATATGAATTCATATAATAAAAATATGATGAATTTCTTATTTTACCTTGTCAAAGAAGTGCTCAGATACTGAAGTAAAGGTACTTATTACATATTGTAAAAGTACTCTATTAGATAAACAGTAATGCTCAACATAACCTACAGACATTTCAATGGTATAGAAATACATGCAATTTAAGAATTATGCCATCAAATCTTATTACAGATGTTCTCTCATGTTGCACCAGAGAGATGCTGCGAGGGACACCTGGACCCACACACACAGCCTGAGAGAGCAGCAGAAATATGAGCCAGAGATGGACTGAGGCGCAGAGACTGAACGGAGCAGAGGTGCAGTTCATCAGTTTGGATCAGGATCAGGATCAGGAGCTTGAGACGCTAAATTGCAAATACTAGCTTCCCAGTCGGAGCTAATTCATGTGCACAGAAATCCTTAAGTTGTAGACAGAAACCAGTAATGTGCTCTGTGAACAACTTAAAAGAAAGCCGTCTTTCTCCTGCACTGCTGAGTGGGGGACCAGCAGAACTGCAAACACATTCATTTACAACATCTTCCCGATGCTGCCACCTTCCTTGACCCCAGGTTCAAGGACAGTTTGGTCAAGCTGGAAAAAGAAGTTAATTATTGTTAGTTTTTACTAAACCAGCACTGCAGTTCATTGATGATGCCTACGACTTTTTTCTTTTTGCCATGATATCGGAAGAACGATCAAGTGTAATTACTTTTTATTGAATATCAATATCAATACTTATTGCCTTGAATATCACTTTCAAAGTCCATTAACTACTCGGCTGAGCTGAACTCAGTTATTTAGCTGCTTAAGCTGCTTGTGTTCTGTGGTGTGAAGCAAAACTCAAACAGAAAATGATCACCTCTTAGCTGGAGTCAAAACTCCAGCCAGCGTGGCTTGGAAATTGGGAACAACAGCCCATTTTTAATATCAGTATTTGACCATCTTTTAAATTGAATTAGCCCTCATCCTATTTAAAGCCCTTATTCATAAGACAGTCACTGGGATGGAAGCTTTTTCTTTCTGTTTTTTAACAGGAAATAAGGCATCTGAAAAAACGATTCATGGGGGGCTTTGTGTATGTCTTGCCGTGAAACCTTTACCAGTCACAAACTGACATCCCTGCGTCAGCGTGATTGATGGGTGCTTCCCCTTTCTCTTCTTGTTTTGCCTCTGATTAGGACGACTCTGCTGAAGAAGATGATTATCTTATGGGCCAGAAAATTACAAAAACAAAACAAAGTGTGTTCATGTGATCTTCAATTGAAATTATATTAGTTTGATTCCTTCAAGTTAATAAACACACTTTTACTTATCTTTGTTGACTGTCATGATTGATGTCCTCTGCTTTAGGATTGCAAGGATCCAGGGTCAGGAGAGGATGTGAGCGGGAAACAGACTGCTACAATGTGGCCATGGTTTGTCCTCGTGGACCCCCTCGTCCTAACTGCCACCATCCCTGAGGACACACCAGTCTCTCTCTGTATGTGTGTGTGTGTGTGTGTGTGCGTGTGCGTGAGCACTTTGGACAGTTACTATGACTCAGCAGCACACAACCTTTGGCAAACATCATCCAAAGTCTGGTTAATTTCCATTTCCAAAACCACACGACACTGAAATTTGCATAGAGCAGGGCAGCAGCGGAGAACTGGTGTTACAGCGGGGAGTTTCCTCCTCCCTTCAGCATCAAGTCCTGGAGGACAGATGATCGTTGTGTGATGAAAACGGATTGACAGTGGGGAGCAGCTCCGAGCAGGGTTTAGTCTGAAATGACAAATGCACTGTGGTGTAACAGCTCCTTCCAGAAAAATGTTGAATTATAATTTAAGAATGAAATAAAGTAAAAATATTCAGAAATAAAAAGTTTTCTGTTTTGCGCAGTTCAAACAAATGAATCTTTCTCGCTCTTTGGCTCGGCTGATTGAGATCAACTCAACCATAAATCAATAAACTATTGACTTTTGAGCATCAGGTGCTCATCAAGTAAATTTTCTATAATTTTTTTAAATGGCACTTAAATGTCTAGTGTTTAAGATTTAAGGGATCCACTGGCAGAGGTTTTGATTATTTTATAATCACTAGTCACACTAGTTTTGTTAACTGAGAGCTCTTCACAGATACTGAGCAGGTCCTCTTCCACAGAGTCCACCATGTTGCACCGCCATGTTTCTACAGTAGCCCAGAACGGAAAAACCAGACTCTGGCTCCAGAGAGCGCCTTTCACATTGTTTGTTGCAGCCATCGTAGGTTCTCCTACACACATGGAAAAGGAGTGTGAGGTGATGAGGTGAGGGATTCTCAGTTGGTTGCAATCTGCAACCTCACCACTAGATGCCACTAAATCCTTCACGTTGGACCTTTAAACTTTGGATGTGGTTGAAAAGGCAAGTCAGTGATAATATACTACTCGGCACATTGAAAAGGAAAAGTTGAAGTTGTCACCGCTAAATAAATACATCTTATCAATTCTGGTTTTGGACTGAGTCCAAAAAAACCTAAACAGTTAAACATTAGAACATTTAGAAGACAAGAAAAAAAACTAAACTGTTGGCACAAATGGAAGAGACCTAAAAAGCTGTTTTCTTTAAATACGTCAAATAAAATAGAAAATATAATCTCTCCAAATCTCCAAATGCAGTGCAACCATAGGAAATTAGTGTGTCTGCATCTTGAAATGAGACAGAACCAGGTAGCCTTCCGCACTAAAATCGAAAATAAATATCACACACACACAGTTACTCATAAGAACTATTTGATTAGCAGGCTTTTGCAGAGCCAGTGATGTTAGAAAGTTACTTTTTGCAACTCCTGTTTCAGAGCTTTTTAAACTCATGTTTCCCACAGCAGTGCAGGGAGTGTTAGTGTAACACTGACAGTCTGGTCTCTGTATTTCTTCTGTCTGGTAGTCAGAGCCGCTCTCAGCCAATCCACACTGCAGTGGAGTGAGAGTGAAAAGTTCAAATATTGGACTTTCCTGTGAAGCTGGTTTGGCGACAACCATCCGGTGCCAACATCAGCACAAAGGGATGAGGGCGGTGAGGGTCTCTGGCCGGGCTGCGGCGAGCTGTGTTTGAGACGTAGGAGCAGCAGCAGTGTGAAGCTGCGATCCTCCTTGTTGCCTCACAAATGCAAATTCAGAATTCAGTGTTAATGTTATTATTGTAAGTGAGAGGATGTTTTTAAGCCTCATGTGTGTCATTCTGGCTCCACATGGGATTCGTTTCTTCTTCCTCTTCCTGAAACACACACACACACACTCGCATACATGCGTTTCCCTTCTTGCCAATGCAAGCAGTGAACAACTTGAGAAATGGGAGAAAATGTGAGAATTACACCTCAGAGACTTGCTGATGCAGTTGCAATTGCTTATTTTTTTTACACATATACACAAAGATTGTTGAATCCAATTAACAGCGGCTCTACCAGCAGTGCGGCCGTTAGTCACAGCGGATGAGTTCTGAACCACAGATGGTGCCAGTGAAGTGGGAGAGACGTGTTTATCGTGGGACAAATTCACACCAATAGTAAACTCACTCACGATAATACTTGACCTCTGTAGGAAATGTGTGATTTTTTTAATCCCCAGGATATAATGTAACATTCTCTACTTCTCTCGGCTGCTGCTGCTCTATAGGCCTCCATTACCACTTCCTGCCAGTGTTAGATATCAGGGAGTCAAAGGGAAGTCCTCCATCAGGAACAACACCCACTGACCTCTTCCCTTATCATCACTGTGTCATCCCAGATAGCTCTGCACTGCAGCGCAAGAACAACACTTTGCCTGGGATCTATTGCTTTAGCATCTGTCTTTTTATAAAATATGTAGGCTATTTGGCAAAGAGGTGTGTATTTTTAGAGAGCCTTTTTACACAGTTCTTATTTGAAAATGAGTCAACTGAAAACTCTTGATAGTCAGCTGGAGACAGTTTCCAACCAGCTCATGGCTCTAAAGTTTAATTAGCCAGCTTGCTACAGCCCATCATGTGTTGCAGTGACAGCGGTCCTGCAGGCCTGACGTGGATCTCCCAGACCTGAACAGGGCTCTTTCCAACAGAACATATAAACTAATGTACTAACGAGCAGATAAACAGTTTCGTTCCTTTGTTTTTGGTTTAGGAGACTCTTTCTCTCTCTATCTATCTCTCTCTATATCAAACAAAGAAAAGAGCAAATCCTTACATGTAAAAAGTTGGACACAGCGAATGTGTAGCATTTGCTTGATTCATCGATTGTCAAAATTGCTCTCGGTTAATTTTTTTGTCAGTTTGGGGTCCAGCAATGACGCGGGATGCGTAGTGGTTCTTCCATTTGTCCGCTGCAGTGAAATCAGAGGAGGAATCAGGGTTCAGCCTCAGTCTGTTCATCCATCTGTCTGTTTGTCTGCAATTCTCATTTATTCCAGCCACTCATGTCCAAGCCCTCGAACAGCAGTGGCTGGATTTAATGAGACTTAACAGATCGACGTATTTCATTGCTCATTTGCGGCTTTTTCAAAAAGGGGCGCTGGAGGGGAGCTGCGTTATATTTTTGGTGTCTCCTTGTTCCTCTGTCATAACTTGACGTGTGCTTGTGTCCTAATGAGGTTTTCCTGGAGGATTCCAGCAGGGGCTCGGTGGCAAGGTGAGTTGCTAACAAATTTAAAGCAAATATTTGGAATAAAATTACCTGCACGGTTCACAGTAACATGACTTGTCAACAGCCTGGTTTTGCATGAGTGGTTTATGTCTGGAGGGATGTCTTGAAAGATGCGCTGGCCTAAATCCTAATAGGAAGTTACATTTAATAGGAAAGGATTTTTCTCCCTCATTCAAGCTGTTACTGTTAGTGAAATTATGAAATTACCCAAAGATGAGTTTTCCACCACCGCAAACCGTGCTGCTCTGTCTACAGAATATGAACAGACATACATCATGCCCACTCTGAGTACAGTTATGAAAATGTATGCGCACTGATTTGGAGGAAGTTGGGGTGGGGGGTGGACGAATATGCAAATATCTGTTATGACAAGAAGTCTCCAACTTCACTGTGAAGTCCAGTCTCAGTGTATGTGCACTGGAGACTTCGGGTTTCCACATCACACTTATCTAAGTTGAATATTGGATTGGCTTCCAAACTATTTGTGATGTGACAAATCATGCTCGAAGACCTGCTTTAAAATCAGATTTTCAATCAGCGCAGAGAAACTTTGCACTTTCAGCAGATGAATGTGACAACAAACTTCTTGTGTCAAACTCTGCATGTACTCCATTCTGCACAGCGAAGCTCAAACATTCAACTGTAGATAAACACGTTTGACTGGAGGGAGACTTTAGGATGTGTTCAGACAGAGTGAAATATTCTCATAGGTGTGAATTTGACTGCTGGACCGTTCATGCTGTCTTTGTTGATGCACCCCCCAAAAAGCCAATGCACCAACTGCACAGGCGTTAGCTGTAAGATAGCTGGCAATGGACACACCAGTGCCATGTTCGTGTGTTCAGTGTTTGTCAGCTGAGCCTCAGACTGAACCCAGAACTCCCCAAGAGCTCCAGTTCTTTGTTTTCTTGCAGTTTCTCTCTGCTCATCTCTGAATGTTTATAAAGCTCATTCATAAAGCTCTGTTTGGCCTCAGTTGGTGCAGGCCTGTGCAAATTAACGCCTAATCACACTCACCTGCATCTTTCCCTTCATACGCTCCAAAAATTGCAGTTTTGCCTTGATAATATATTTCTACATCTGCCAAGTCCATAAGCCATACCATCAAATAGAGAGCTGTGGGAGTGAGCTAAAACAATGAGCTGAAAGAAGCTAAAACACCCCGAGGGGCTGCAGAGACTTATCTTCACAGATGACCCCTTCACACACAAGTCGTCATGTTGTTAATATGGTAATATTGATTAGAACTGCTTTAAAATCAGGTGAGTGTAACTGGATTTCTCCTGTTTCAGGTAAAGTCAGTTTTACGAATGCAACCCCAGATCCCACATTTGGCCACTTTTATGATAAACTCACACATGTTGATTTGCCACTGCTGGAAATCAGTGATTTTTATCTCCAGGAGGTTTCTTCTTTTCTTCAGCATGTGTGAGCTCATCATTGTCCTCCATCAGCAGCTGTAGCCTGAGCCGGAGGAGCCTGGGGTCAACCTGAGCTGCACACGGCATCTCCGAGCCCCATCCAGACAGGATAATTGATCCAGTGGGAGGTGAGTAATAGAACATTTTCCTTTAAAACTCAGAAATTCAACAGCAGTCAAGCCAAATGACAGAACGAGATTCATAGAATAGAAGGATCTTCCATGAGACAATCATACTAAAATCAAGTATATTCAAAGTATTGTTATTAACATAAGTATTGCTAAATTTTTGTGTCTTAATTCCTTAACTTGCAGTTTCCCATTAAATAAAGTTAAGTAATTTTCCTACAATAAATATTTGAACCAGAGACTTTAATATTTTGCATTAGTCCAATTAGACTGTAAAGGTCCTGTTTTATTATGTTTTTTAGAAATGGGCCTTACCAAGCACTTTGAAACCTTAAACTAAATTAAACAGGCAGGTGAACTCACGTTGACACTGAACTGAAGCTGAAGTTAAAATGAAAACTCTATACTGGCACAACAAATTATTCCAAAATGAAATTAAGGCTATGTTAACTCTTGTTGTTGGCAGCCTCTCCTGCCCTTTTCTTCACACTGGTAGCCTGCATTTCCTGCCACGTGTGAGATTACGTGTTATGTTTATGTATGAAAGCTGTGGCCTTTACTCGTTGTAGCCATTCATAACAGGAGCCTTGTTTTGCATTTGCACAGTCTTCAAGTTAAGGAATTAAAATTGTCCTTGTTTCTTGGATGTTAGAAATGTATGCATGAACAGCAGTCTGAGCACACGGCCCTGGGCTGCTTATATGTAAAAATGTTCCTTCCTCTTGTTTAACATGCCATTTGGGGTAGATGGTGGGCAGGCCTGCTCAAGGTGGTTGTTTCTCAAAGGTTAACTGTGTGGGATGTCTTAAGAGGTAAGAGGACAGTATCAGAGAGACTCTTACACTAAATGTAGTACAGAGATGATGCACAAAGACATGAAACACTGGAGCAAACAGGGAAGCAGATGAGTCATGATGCTCTCAACATCACTGTGGCGTCGACTTTCATTTATTCCTTCAGTTTTAGCAGCTGGTGTCTCCAACCACCCCCAACACATGAACAGTAAACTCTGTCCAGCCTCTTTCTCAGGGTCCTCTGTCAAGGCTGCAGTGATTTCAGTCGTGATGTTGTTGGTCCGTCTGTGAGTCAGCATGACAGCTCAAAAACGCATTTCTGTGAAATTTGGTGGGAAGTCTGGCGATTCATCACAAGAACCAGCACCCAGGGATGTTTTTGAAAGAGTACACACTGTAGAGTATCTTCACCGAGGCTGCACAACCATCTGAAAGTGGCTTTTTGTTTAAACGACAGGAAATGTTTTCTGCTTTTGGATCTCGCTCTGCATAAAAGCAGCGCAATGCACTCTGTTTAAAGCGTTCCAAGAATTTATCTACAACATGAAGATGCTCTCATTACTTTGTGAAGTCATTTTTTACACAAAAGCAAACAATAATGGTTATTACTGAGCAACAATTAGTGGACAAATGTTGTGTAAACATAGCCATTCATTGCTACAGTATATTTATAGGAAGAAATTTGCACCCTATGCCCCACTAATAATAATAGAGTTTACATTTTTAGTGTTTTTCTCCCATAAAAGTCCCATGCAGAGAGGCAGTGACTGCATTATGCTATCAAGTAATCCTGTCTGTATTTGCTGCACAAACACATATGATTGCTATTCAATTAATGATGCCGCACAGTGACTACGGCTGATTACTCCAATCATCATGCAAAAATCCCCCAAATTAGCAGGTTTCAGCTTCTCAAATGGCACTTTTCTTTCTTTCAGATAATTGTAATTTGGACATATTTAGAAATCTGGACTGCAGTTTGATGACCTCACCCTTTGACTGACATTTTTCACTATTTTCTGTCCCTTTTTAGACCAAACAATAAGTAATAAGTTGAAACAATAATAGAAATAACCATTTGGTAAGGCACTAAATATTGAACTGTGCTCTGTGACTTCTTTATTTTCATTCAGCAGCAGTAAAAAAAAAAATACATCTGTATTCAGAAGTAAAACCTGATTGTTCACCACGAAAAATTCTTTTAGGGGATTATTGTGTTTGCTGTGCTGCAACATCCACATGTGAGCAGCAGCAGCAGTTAGAGGGACAATAGTGTAGTGGCAGGACTTGAAATTACACTCATTCAACCCCATCACACACACAGGCTTACAGAGACGGTCTGACACAATAAAAGCTGAGTTTAAATGCCTTGTCGACATTATCTGCAAACGTGTTTTACAGTAGCAGAGGAAATGCACAACACAGGAGCTTAAGGAGATGACTAATGCGTGGGTGGTAGTCTTTTTCATCTTCTGTTTACAAGGTGACGTGTAAAACGATCAGACAGGGCAACATGACCTAGTTCTAACTCCATATGGGGGCCACTAATTCACCTCCTTCACAGTTTGGGCACGCTTTATAGCTGTTTCCGTTGGCCTTCTCCTGTTCAAGTGAGACCCATGAAAGCAGAGGGAGACAGGGGGCAGGACTGCAGCGCTCCACTCTCATTATTCACCATTGTTTCAGTGGTTCGTGTGCCACGGTAGAGGAAGTTAGAGATGACTGTGCTCTGCAGGAAGAAAGACACTGATCGACAGCAGGAGGTACGTCTTGAATGCGTGTGTCCACAAACCAAAAACTCATGAGGAAATTCACTGTGACAAGAGTTCACGCGCCAGAGAAACACGACTCTGAAATCTTAAGTGAACACGTGCAAAACTGTACTGGAATTATTTTCACAAGCACTCAAAGACAAATTTAAGAAAAACATTAAGGTGATGTTAGCTTTCAGTTTTTAAGAGAAGCACTTTTTCCACTTTTAAGTGAAGTTGTGAGTCAGGTGTTGTCAGGTCGATGTATATTTTCAGTGATGCAGCTACATGGCCAGGGGTTTGGGTTTCTGTTCGGTAATAAGATATAGTTTATGTTTTGTCTTGTTCCAGCACTTCTCGGAAACATTATTCTTAACCAGATGCCATCAAGCAACATTATTATTAATTTGGAGTTATGTTTGTGTTTACCAGTTTCATTTAAGCCCATTATAGATAGATAGATAGTTTTCACCAACTCTTGAGAAAAATATCTGGCTCATTAGCCACTTAATGTTCCATCTTCTTTACCAGCGAGTTGCTGACGTTGTCTGTTTGGTGCTGGGCAGGTAGCGGACAGTCTGGTTTTATCAGAGTGTTGCTGTTGGAAACCAGCTGATTGAGAGTGGTGACACTGAACCTGACAGTAATCTAAATGTGCCCTAAACAATGAGCTGAGAGAGGCTAAAATGTTCTGCGGAGCTGCTATGAATCTTTGTATCTGCCTCTCTGGAGCCATAACTCACACTATGAGCAACACCTGTGGTCATATCATTCAATATTAATATAAAAAAATATTCCAAGTTAACCAAAAAAATTGAAGTCAATTTCAGGTGCCGTTCTTTTAGAGGTTTCTGATGCACATTTGATCCAAGGTCTGCCCTCATGCATTACAAGTGCAGTACATTGTTTCCTATCATGGCCCATGGACTGAAGATAAAGATGGATGATGCATCTCCATCCCGCTGTACAAAAATGAAGTGAGAACATCCTGAATATGGGGCTGCCATCTTGCCCTGTGGACGTCAATTGGAGCCAGGGTCTGCACAGTAGTGATTTGGGGTTGGAGCAGCAGTATCGTGGTCTGGCCCACAGCCCCGCCGACTCAATGCAAGCTAAACTAAATAAAATGAATAGTTGAACATACATCCATGTGAGAGGGACTACCTAAAATGACAGAAACCATCTTTGGTAACAATTTATTTGATGCATAATGATTTCTTTTTTTTAGTTTGGTTTATGACCTATACTTCAACCAGCCACCAGGGGGCGATCTAGATGTTTTGGCCTCTCTTTATGGGAGCTGTCCTGTTGTCCATCTCTACATACAGTCAATTCTCAGAGCACTGTAAGCCCACTCAATGTATTTACCACGATAAGAAGGAAACATTATACAGATAATGACAGCAGTATTTCTCTGTGAGCAAAAACAAATGGAGCCTGTTGTATGAGCTCTGGGATGTAAACCTGCAGCTGAATGAAAAGCTTGAGCTTCTGAGCAATGCAAACATAGTGGCAGGAGAAAGCTAAAAATACCTCTGCATTACACTTCATGAGATGATTATGCTAAATAAATCTGACTTCACATATTTCCTTTACAAACAAACTAAGCTAGATCTGTTTTTGTTTTCTTTTAAGGTGTGAACATGTTTATGTGGTTCTACACCATGAAATATTAACTGTTTCAATTATTTCAGTATTTATTCAAATCACATCAAGACAGAAAAACAGGTAAAAAGCTTCACTGTACTTGAAAATCTGGATTTGTCCTGCACTCAAGGCAAATTTCATTTCATCCTCATTAATGGGAGCATGGACATGCATCACAAAAGTCCATAATTTGGTGGAATCAGGCAAATCAATGGAAGCAGAGAAAAGAACACATTTACAAGGGGCCCATTACAACCTGAAACTCATCAGCATTTGAGAATTGAGGCAAAGGAGCTACATGTTTTTTCTTTGTGAAAACAATGCAAATAGTTGATATGTTTAAATATACTCAGAAAAAGAATGATCAAACTAGATAGAAACCCTACTGAGAAACTGACCGCCTTCCAAAACATTTTTCTGCGCGCTCTGCATCCTAATTCAAAGAAGGTTTTTGAATGTGTTTCACGCTGGAATTAAGTATTCTCAAAAAAGTCAATATGGGTAATAAAAAACTCTTTTTGCATGTGCTGTTGACGGACACTGCTGTCAAACAGCGCAATGCACAAAGGAAACAGAGATGTTCACAGCTGCATGCAATTAAAGTAAATTATGTGTGGTGAAGAAAGAGCTCCAGGAAGGACAAGAACAAAACCAAAGTGTTCTATATTATAATCGTCGGACAAACTTTGTTTTTGTGACGTTTAATTGGCAGTGGCTTGGAAACGCAGTTGGTTCGTGTTTGATTTTTTCCCTTTAGTACAAAACAGTTAAGTACATTCAGTCTTTTATAGTCAGTAGAAACACAGCAGGAAATTAGTTAACGTACTGAACGAGTAGAACATTGTCCAATCATAGCTTAATGTGACAGGCGCAGCAGTCCTGTTTAGCTGTCAGTCTTGATTGTCTGCTCTGTAGGAGCCTACATTTGCATGCCCCGCTAACTTGCTTCAAGTGTGTGATGGAAAAGTCCAGTGAAAAGCCAATATAGCAGGTGTCCTTGATGCTACCATATCAGAGTTTAGGGTAATGTTAAATGAACTGAATGAGCACTCCAAGCTCTTTTACTACGCAAGTCAGCATTCACCCACGCACACATTCCTACACTGGGGGCCAGGTGTTCCTGTAGGTCAGTCCCTTGCACGTCCTTCCTGATGACATCACGCAGGTCATGGAAGATGGCAAGCAATGATTGGTCTGGGACCGACGTTGGCAAAGTCACGGCAAAAAACGTATTACTTTAAAAGGCTAATTTGACTAGTGACCACCATAACAGACAACACGGCATTAGCATCACCAGCCTACAGCCCACATTGCTGAGTTAGCATGTACATAGCCATCAAATGAAAACCTAAGACCCTTTGCAGGGTTCTCATTGGCTCTGAGTTGAGCTGCTGTTATCCTGCATACATTTAGCGCTAGCTCACAAAGCCTGACAGGCATGCCAACAGTAGCCAAGCTTCTGCCGGCCCTTCTGGCCTTACACCAATTCTCGAGGTCATAGTCTGCCTTTAGAGGCACTTTGACGTCACTCTTCCGTTAATTTGAAAGAAACTTCCTCCAGGGAAACCCCAAGGCTTCCTCATTCAGCGCCACTGAACCCAACAAGCATTATTCAGCGCGCGGTATCTGGAGACGGGCAGAAAAGACTCCGTGTCGGTGCTGTTTCTGAGCTAAATTCGGCAGCGTGTGAGGACGTTCCTGGTCAGCGAGTCTTTGTGCGGGCTGCTGCCTCTGCCAGGGTTGCATCAAATCCTCTGGCGCTGAGAGTCGTTGAAATTCACAGACGGTCAGAGGCTCCGCTGGTTCCGTTTCCTTAGAAACGGCAGAGGGATGGTGGGAATCAAGGAATGCAGGACAGCAGTGGTTGCATTCCCATGTGCTGAGAGACCCGTTCATTTCTTCATTTAATGAATGCTGCAAACAGACTAACGCAAACAAAAAGAGGGAAAAGAAGAGAAAAATTGAGCAAAATTGAGAGATTGTGGTGAGCTGAGAGGGAGATTAGCCTGCAGGTGACAGAGAAAACCTTCTGCAGTTTGGCCTCACTGGATGATGATCGGATGATTGGCTAATGCTATCAGAGCTGATCTTTCTACACGGTTAGTCCAAAGTGGCAGCACTGACATTGATGCATTAGCCGGGTGGCACAAACTGGGGCTTTTTAGGAGTCTCTAAAATGCAATATATAAATGGAGCTATTTTTGATGAAGTTTAGTCTGTCTTTCCCTTAATCAGTAGTTGTAAGTAAAGCCCACAATGTTTCAGCAAATGATGGGTCCTTCGGGCAGTGAAGCATTTATATTCTCAGTATATCCACTGTAATTGATGTTATCTTATGCTGCAGCTTTCTGTGTATGCTTCACATATGTATTTTCTCATGTTTTGAGTATCAGGTGGTTTGCCTGGCTCTTACACAAATTTCCTTTTGTGGACAATGAAGTTAAAGTTGAGAAAATAAACTTTGCACAACGTCTGTTCAGCAGCTCCTCTGGAGCTTAAGATCTTCATTAGCTGTTGGACTTTGTCCAGTTTGTCATGAGAGTTATTTTTTGTGAGGACTTTAAGGACTTCTCAACTATGCTGGCCTAAAAGATGAAGTTTAGCTCTTGACCTTGGAAACAGCAAGTGAGAAAACGGACTCACGGCCATTTGTAGTAGCCGTTCTGGAGCTTTTAATCATCTCTCGTGGTTTGTCTGTTTGAAAGTGTGCACCGTCATCCACATATTTAACTGATTATCACGTCTTCCCCCTCCCTATTACAGCTGGATTTTCACCCTGCATTTCAATGTGGCTGTTAGAAAGAACTAATAAACACGTTTGCCTTCCAACATGAGCTATTAACTTTCTAGCGTTAGCCTTAATGTGAACTGTATCTGATGCTGTGCGCCACGAAGCTGGAGTGATCTGCAGGGATCAGACAGAAACCTGCCAGACTGACTGGACCACTGATCTTAAATGATGTAAGAATGTAAAGATTTTCTATATTTCTTGTACCTCTGCCTCAAACGGACTCCATGATGCAACAAGAAAGATCAAATCGAATAAATGTTGAACTGAAAATGTATGAAAAGTACATTGAGAATACATAGACTCACTTTCTGAGATTTTGACAGTAAAACTCCCGGATGAGGTGAGTGTTTTTGACCCTTTCAGATCATGTGTCTGATCACTCCCCCTCCACTCACATGCGTATCGGAAAACACTACAGTCGCCCTTCTGCCCTTCATTTAATTGTTTTCTCCTGTTCCCAAACAAACCTATTTAGAGGCACTCATGCTTACGTAAGAGCCACAGAAAAAAAAAAAAAAAAAAAAAGGTTTCCCCTCAGGAGGAGGGAGCGGGGGCTCCCATTCAGAATATGACAACCGTGTTTTAAATTATGTCAGATCCCGGCGCTCCCCTCCCTCTGCTGGAATGTCTCCTTTAGCACAGAGGAATTTTATTGCCCTACCTTCCCTCTGTTGTGGTGACACTGGGGGACAAAAACCAGCGCTGACCCCATGGGGGCATCTGCTCCTCTCACCACCTATAGATGCACATTGTGACTCCGGCATAACTTCGCCGTTAGACGTCACAAGTCATTGTGTCGGGGCGTTTTTGTGTCCTGGGACAAAGCGTGAAAGAGAGAAAAGAAAACAATCCAGATGCCTGCTCTGAAATGGCTCAGCTTGCCCTCTTTTATAATGCAAGTGGGGGTCAGCTTTGTTCGAACGCGGTGATAGTTGTCGTTTTAGAGAAACCGACTTTCAAAGCACATACCTATGTCTTGTAATTAGGTTAGCCGTTCCCCATGCTGATGGCTCTGTCCTCTCATGGGGATTACTCTCACTCGGCGAAATTATACAAATCAGACTCACGTGTTGGAGCTACACATTAATTTTCTTTGACTGAGTACCGGTTGCCCAAACCTTAGGCACGCACAGGCTGTCATTAAAGACTTTTGAAACAATGGGTTCTCACCACCGGGGTAATTTTTGTTTTTCTTCCCTGCTTTTTGTAAATATCTGGCAAAAAAGCTCCTGAACAATACAAGAACCCAAGGAGGACTGACTGTCTTTCAGGAAACCGATGTCCAGATGTATTTCATTAGGACAGAAAAGAAAGTACCACTTGTGAGGAACAGTTGCTACATCGATCAGATTTGGCTCTCTGTCCGGGAAAAGCTGTCACTTTAGCTTCAGTACATTATTAAGAGTAAAATGTGCTGGGAAGACACATCCCCTAATATTAAAGTTTCCTCCCTTTTGTTTTTCATTGTTGCATTGTTGTTTTGTATCCTTCTTGCTTTCTTATTTTATGTTTCCCTTTTTTTCTTTAGTTTTGTCAAATTGAATCTTTTTCTTGTACATGCATTGGTGAGATGGATGATGGATGATGGATGGAAATGATCGTAATCACTTCACACAGATCTGATGTTTTTGTGTAGAATAGAATTAAAATAATCAGTTCTTCAACATTTTGCTTGAGTGCGGTTCTTACGCTACCACCACTGAATATAAGTGACCAGTGAAGTTCATGGGAGTAGGAAGGAGTTTTATAGGCACAGCATGAGCAACAGGAAATAGAGGAGGTCCTGCTGTGTGTTTAAGTACATATAAAATGCAATGACACGGCAATTTAATGGGACTTTTTACGGGGAAACATTTCTGGACTAATTAAATTTGTCCCACTCAGAGGAATCATAGAAATGTAGGTCGTCCTTCAGTGACAGACAAAAAGTGAAAGGGGAGTCGTTACCACAACCGTTTAAGCAGAAAACATCTGTTCTCTGGAGCAATTTCCCCAAAAAACCTCTTCCCAAAAACCTACATGAAAAAGCAACAATAAAGTCTTTCCCTGTAACCTCTTGGGTGAAATGTTTTATCACACTATCTGCATTGAAATCCAATTGTGCCTCAGAGGCCTGCTTTCAATTTGCCTCATGTGATTCACCGCCAATTGTAACAGCAACTTATTTGTCTGGATCTGCGGTTGTGAGGAAGACCAGATGTTGGACCATGAGGCCAGATGAAGGAAGTCGGAGGGTCTGTGTCTCTGCGGCGGGTCAAGGATGAACAGGATGTTGATAAACTAACAAACCAGGAAACCTTGACTCCTTAAAGAGAATCTCTCTTCTTAGCTCTTCTCCCAGCTGCCCTCATCCCTTCGTTTTCTCTTCCTCCTTTATTCCTCGCATGTTACGACCTCCTGGCCCCTTGTGTATTTCCCCCCTCATCTTGCCTCTCCCAGCCCCGTCGCCTACTTTCTCCCACCTTCCTCTGCCTGTTCTGTCTGTCGCTCGCCCATGGCGGCGAAGCCATGAGGCGTGCAGATGTGCCAGTTAATTAGGTCTCCTAATCTGGAGGCAGCACACCTAAAGTCCAGGTCTGGGAGCCTGTGAAGCAGACCCAATCACGGACGAAGGCAGGCCTGGTGTATTCTCTCTTTCTTATCAGAGCATCTAATGAACGCTGCAGCAGAGTGAGAAGGCAGCTTCATGTCGTCACAGTGCCGACAGAGCGAGAGTGAGGAAAATGAGCAGGTTGTCTAACGGCCCTTTGGTTGTGCCCAGTACAGCGGTGATATATGATTTATAGGAGTCTCCATCCATACGAGCCTTTTTTTGACAGTGTTACACGACGTGACGAGAAAGGCGCAAATGAATTCTGAAAGGCACATCTTGGACGCATTTCTTTATGCCTTGAGGTAAAACACACTGGATGTAATCAGGCTTGCACTATGACGTCGGATCTGTCTCGCTGTCTCTTCAGCCGACCTCAGAAATGTTCTGGTTAAGTGCGTGACATTATGTGACATTACGCTCACTGGAACACATATTTCTGTGCAGTCTTCATACAGATCACATCCAGCGTGAACCGAGCACTGCGGGCGTGAGGGTTTTGTGTGGCACGAAGGGGCTGGAAAGACCCGCCCGATTGCATCCAGGGCGTTTTGACGGCAGTTTTATCTTGAAATATGGCTCGATGTCCCTCAAGTCCTTTAGGGGCAAATCCAAGTCAAGGTGCAAGACTTTCAGCTGCCTGAGAGCTGATCATTAAAATGACAGAACATTTTCCTTTAAAGCTGTGTAAGAGTGTTTTTTTTTTCTTTCTTTAAAGATGAGTCTTTACACTGCAGAGGCCGGCTGATCAAATATTTAGTCTGGAACAAGTCTGTAGTCAGTCGTGCCCAAATCAAGTCTCAATTATCGATTCTTGTGACTTAAAATGCTCTGCAGGCTGTGAGATTTTAGGCTTTCGCGGAACAAAACCTGACTCATGAGAGGAGAAAATGAGGAGGAAATGTCTAATTATTTTTATCAATCACAAACTGAAGTCGTCAAAATTATGACAGCTTTATTTAATGTAGGACCTCAGTCCCACACATCTACAAACTAAATCAAGTCAATTTAGTTTTCATGGCTCAGAGTTCCAGATTATCTCAGAGGGCTTTGCAGTTTGTACACACACACAGTTCAAACCCTTTCCCCCAGAAACTGCCATTATGTGATACTGAATTGCTTTACATTGAGCTATCTAATGTAATTTCTGTCTGTTCACAGGCACATTGATGTATGACACCGGAGTCACGGGGAGGCTGGAATGGAGGAATAGTGTACAGAGTTCAGGGCTCGCCTCCTGAGCCCAGTCTGCGGTCAAGGTTTAGGCAACAACAGCACTTTGATTGAGGTTAGAGGAAGGTGAGATGTTTTTGTGTTGAAGCAGACCACGATCTTTCCCTGACCTGAGCCAAGTGCTGTCAGTGCTGAAAAATAACCATAAAAAAGTGTAACAACAGCTGGACTCACCTCAAGTGATACTGTGGGATCAGATATTTTGGCAGAAAACAAATGAAGTAAGTCATCAGCCAACATTTATACGTTCATGTTTTCCTGCTTGCCAAATACGTTCATTCATATCCTCATGACGTTGTTGGAAAATGTAATCCGGCCGCATTATGTCTCCTTCTGGTGTAAACTACTTGTGCATAAACAGGCTCCTAGTGGACAGACGTGTCAATTTAAATCCATAAAACAAAGAAAAAGCTTTAACGGGACAGTAAACACAGCATGAAGTGACACAGACGTGACGCTGTATGTGGCCGTTTTGAATAGTTTTTGTGAAAAGGCAGGCCGGTGCGTTTTGCTGCATTTTATAGAACAGGTGGGTGAGTCTAGCTGCTGATGAGTGTCTGCATGTACACTTTTTTTCCATTTGAAGTGTCATCGGTTCATCTAGCGTTCATCACACAGTCTGACACAGATTGCAGACGAGATGTTTTGTCACATCCGTCGCGCACAGCATGACATGAAATGAACCTGCTCGACTGCTGTTGCACTGCGTGCGTCAGACTCAAGGCGACTGTGACCTGGTCATGCTGCCTCTCATTTCTTACTGACTTTAAATGAGCCTCCATTTTTGTTTTTGACTTTGTCCCAAATTTAAAACGTGTCAAACACCTCAGTAGGTTTGTGCTTTATAGACTTTTTCTTTAGTAATTCTTTTATTTTCTCCCATGTTTCTCCCATGTTTCTCCCATCTGTAAAGTATTTTAAAGGTAGTGGTTAATGACACAGAACAAGCTCTGAAACAGAAAAGTGTATCTGAGTAAAAAAAAAGTACCCTGATCGTGATCAGTCCGTCTTTTATGTTTTCCCCATTTATGCTGGTGCTTCTGAGCTTCTGACCTGTGAACAAAAATGCCTCTCTCTTCAAAAACACCGAAGTCAGCGAAATACTGCTACATCTTTCTCTCAGTGTTGGGAAATCAAAGAGATTTCTGTAGAGGGAAAGTCATGCAGCAAACTCTGGCTGCGAGGTAAAGCTGCTGCAACGTTTCGGGCTCAGGGCCGAGAGTCACTGACCTCGGCTGGAAAAGTTCAGCTTTACATCAGAAACAAGTACAGCAACGCAAGCTACCAACAGTAGAGCAGCGGTGCAGAGGTCAAAGAGGAAAATGGGTCAGCTGGTTAGGTGCCGGTCCAGCTGGTGTACTGTGCTCAAGAATACCTCAGAAGCAGTGGAGTAAGTAACTAAGTCGGCCACATTTACTCAAACATGTATACTCTTCAGGCACTTGTATGTGACTTTCCATTTTATCTAAATATTGTCCTCCTCTTTACTCCATTACATTTATTTGACAGCTATACTTTTTAGGTTGAGATTTTACATAAAAGCATGAGCAGTTTATCAAAGAATGCACTGTTCATGATAAAACTAGTTTTATGGCCTCTTGTAAATCATCACTCATGAATTTAGTGGAACCGGCTCATCTTTTGTCATTAACTTAACTTAAATGTTTGAGTTTGACTAATTTTAAGTCAGCTCAGTGTCAGATGTGTCGTTTTCAGAGCACGCCGCTCTGACATCCAGGAGTCAGTTAATGTACTGAGAGCTCACTCAATGCATTAAATCAATTTTCTAGAGAAATGTGACCAGCATATTCGCAGACTTCCCAGCATGCATTGTGCTCTCTCCAGAGGCCCTGCTGTTTTGTAGTTTGAGGAAAACATACATTAAGGAAAGCTAAGTCATGGTGGTTTCTTTTTATAACAATGGGGGGAAAAAAGAGAAGCGCGCTGAGGTAGCGACTTCAGTCCAAACCCTCATGCACTTTTGATTAAACAAGGTCACTGAAGGCAGTCTGACATGTTGCCTTTGGACTAATTCTGATGCAGAGTGTGAGAGCTTTCTGTCTGAGCAGAAAATGTAACAGGAATGCAAATCTGACTGCAACATTTGTCAGCATGACTCAACCGTCATTGTTTCCTTAACTCAATGAACCTTCCTCAGATGGTTTTGTATTTTTACAACTCATGAGACAACTTTGCACTTATCATTATCCGACTTTAGTTGAGTTAATGTGAATTTCTAAGGCATATAGTTTCATTGAATAATTGTTTGAGGCCCAAAATGCTCACAACAAAGCATTGTAAAGCAGATTAGAGGAAAAAATATAATACAGATTTGTGCTGCAGAACTTTTTTTTTAAAACTACTAAAACTAAAACTGTAAATGTGGGCGACATTTTCATTGTATTTAAAGTAGTCAAAAGCAGCTGCATGTCAACCGGCTGCATAAGTCCACTGGCAATCAAATGATGCAGCAATAATACGTAGGCCACAGTAGATCATTGTCTGCAGAGCAAGAACTTTTACTTTTGATACTCAAAGTGCATTTATCTACTTTTTCTTGGGTCGGATTTTAACTCAGGATGTCTACTTGCGGTGGAGTATTTTTAGATTGTTCTGCTGGTACTTTTACTTCAGTAAAGGATCTGCATATCCCTCTCAGCAGGTAGAACCGAGCCGGATCCCTCTACTCCTTCCTGCTGCCTTTTGAATAGCAGTTTGCAGGTTGGAGGTGGTTTTCATGAGACATGCCCTGTTCGTGTGAAGCCATCCATATTTATAAATGTCATTGCTATTCAGAAAGCGCGGGCCCGAGCCATTTTCCTGCTTGTTAAGTCGACGTTCAATGAAGACATTTCGGCTAATGTATTCCCCCAAACTTTTACAGATCTCTGCTGCTGTGGCTGGAGGCGTCTCTATTTGCTCGCCCTGAGTTTCTGTATTAATATTCAAACGCCCCACTGGACCCTTCTTAAATCTAAAGTCATGGCATTACAAAGAGCTCTGACATGGCAGACGACACAGAGCGAGGAAGAAAGAAGTCAATGATGTGCAGTCTGTAATGAGACCAACTACAGCTCACATTATTGCAAATGATTGCTGCGCACGCCCTCCTAACCTGATTTTACATGCAGCTCTCGCCCTCTGGAGCCTTTCAGCCATGAGACAGAGGAAGTTAGAATATTTTAAGACTCGATAGTCAGATACATGAGGAAAGTAGTTGAGAACAGTAACTTTCAGCAGTAAAAAGCACCTGTTATGGCACAACAGCAACTTCTGCCGAACAAAAACAGAAAGTTCTGCCAAAATTAAAAGTGATTTTATCTTTTATCAGTATTGAACTGTTTGATTCAATATATATTTTATGGTGTGTTATTTTCATTGACTTATTAGCAGCATTAGTATTCCTTCCTCTCTTTAATTCCTTATCGGTTTGGGTTGTAGAGGTTGAGTGCCTCTCCTTGTTCTCCTGTCCCACCATGTGTTCAGATGAGGAAGGGTAGGCATTATTATTAAAACTGCCGGTGGCACTGCTGCCACCTCAGCTAGAGGTCACAAGATTATTAGATTAATAACAAAAAATCCTCTGTTGCACAAAATCACTTGTGCTGGTGGAATATTGAATATTTTAACCCTCTTCAGGCCTCTGAGGATCCAAATGAATCAGCCTGAGAAGTAAAAATCAGTCTTTAGTTGAGCAGCTAATCTCTAAACTTAGGCAATAAGGTGGGATGAGTGGTTGTGTGTGATTTAAGGGGTCACAAGCCAAAAGCGTTGGCCGGTGTCGGTAGCAGACGTTCAAACTAATGGCTGTTAAAGTAAGAGTAGTGATGGTCGGAGTTCGAGTTAGTGCAGTTTTATTTTTGGATGTAATGTGCTTCAGCTCCTCTTCTCTCTCCTCTTCAGTGATGTCAGGGCAGGGTTATTTTATTTTATTTATGATCTTGGTATCGTCCTGCCCGCTGACCCTACCTTTTTTTTTTCTTTTTTCTTGGGAGCAGACAAAATGTACTCGAAGTATGAAAAGAAAAAGTGCTCATTGTGCAGTAAAATGGTCTTTGTCAGTGTCTGAATGTTATATATCACTGCTGCATTCCTGTATTTGTTGCATTTGTTGCTGTAGATGTCTAAGGTTGAGCTAAGGTTGGGTAGTTTAATCCACAGCAATGCATCGTATAAAATCATCACACGTTCGTAGCACCGCTCAAACTCAAACTCAAACCTCCACGAGCTCAGAAAAACAGACTGTTTTCAGCTCTGTGACGATGGATTTTCCCCCTCATCCAACAGGGTCACTGGACAAGACTTGTGTGAAAAATTGTAATCTGAGAAGTAACTAGTAACTAAAGCTGTCAGACAAATTACAATAGTTGCCTCTGAGATGTAGTGGAGTATGAAAATACTTACATATTGTAATACTTACAATAAATGGTAGTAGTACTTTTACTCCAGTGAGGTTGTGAATGCAGGACTTTTACTTGTGGTGGAGTATTTTTGCTGTGTGGTATTAGTACTTTTACTGAAGTAAAGGGTCGGAGCAGGCCTTCCACCGTGCACACGGGTGGGTGGGTTAGAATAAAGTCACCATATATTTAGCACTAATGTGGAGCCCTCCGTCCCATCCTGTCCTGGGATGAGGTTGGAGGTGGAGGGGTGGGGTTGGGGGCTCCTCCTCCTCCTCCACCTCTGTCCCTCCATGTGTTCAGGCAGCAGAGGGGGCAGGCTGACGTCACGCAGGGCTGGTCTTGCCGTTTATTAGCCAGGGGAGCAGAAGTGCCAGGTCGCAAGCGGCTCACACTGCAGCTCTGTCCGGCCGGCGGCGGAGGGGACGTCCGGCTAACTCCACCAAAACTTTCTCGAAACTCAGTCAACAGAAAGAAAAAAAACAACAAAAAAATAACACTGACTGACAAAAGTGTCGCAACTCGCCTCACTCCTGCTTTCATGAAACTTTAACTACTTCACGTGTTTTTTTATGTGTGTGTTTCACTGAAACAGAGGCACAGTCTGCACATCCACTTTGGTCACTTTTTGAATGAGCCGGGTCGCGCTTGCGTACAGATCCCCGATTTTTCTCCTTATTTCCATTTTTGTGACGTTGGGATAAAGTTTTTCTTTATCGTTTGAGACCCGTGATGGCTGTCCTGTCACTAGCGCTGCTGCTTGTAGGATTTGCGTTGACTTCAGCTGACAAGGTAAGTGTCCGCGCCGCCTGGTCTCCCTGCGCGCTGTGCGCACCGTCGCCGTCAGAGAGTCATGAAATCCGGCGTTAAAGCGGAGCTCGGCGGGCCGACGCAGCAACAGGTTTAAAGCGTGGGCGAAGTTTCACGTTTGGCCCTGTGAGTGCGCACACTGCTTCCTCTGTGAAATGCGTGTTGACACTGCACACGCATGACTTTCGCCTGTTACATAAGACATGTGAAATAGAGGCATTTCTGTTAGATTTTTACAAGCCTGCAGTAAACTGTGCTGCAGGGCGGCAGCGCTGCTGCTGGACATCTCACACTCTCACATTATGATTTCCTCCTGGCTTGTACCGCTTTTAACGAGCTTTTTCTCTCCTCTTACAGGCTGGTGAAGTAGATAGAGAGGGTAAGTGTTGTTTTTTTTTGTGTTCATCTTGTTCATGACTAGATGCGAGTTGAGAGAAAGTAGAGATTTTCCTCCAGGCGCGGATCAAAACGCTGGAGAACAACCTTGGTGCACTGAGATCAAAGTGGGAGGGGAGTTTGTGTGTGAGGAGCTCTGTAATACACCCCCCCACCCTCCTCCACCTCCACCTCCACCCTCTGCTACCACCCCACCATTCCCCCTAAACACACACACACACACACACACACACACACAGTCCTCCAACACACACACTTATATTACATGAGCGAACTGCTTCAAGGGCTTTGTTATACAGGACAGAAAATTCCACTTCTAAATCCTGCACATCTGTTATCCATTCTGAGGTTAAGAAACAAGTGAGCTGCAACAGTGTCCACGTAGGATCCTTTTACACCCACCGCTATCTTCTGAACACGTCCGGGGCCCTCACGCAGCAAGGTGACAGCTGCCAGTTGGCCTTCGTGGTCGCCCGTCGCCTGCAGTTTGGCTCTTTTGGGCCATTATCGGCACTGTAAAACGTTTATTTCACTCATTTAGTGTGGTTTCTCTTAAATTTCCCCCTCTGACTTTTGTCAGAGTGAGTGAGTTAAAGTCAGCGGGGCTCATGCAAGAACGGCTTGTGCCAACAGATTTCGTGCAAAAGCGATTCATGAGAACTTGTCCCATTCACCAGTTTTCTTATATTTAGAGTTTTCTCCTGGGTGCAAAACAAATTCAGAAGATTAGAGAACCGACTTGTTGGATGAGTCTTCGCACTAACCTGAATGAGTTTACGATAAAGATTTTATTGGCACATTATGGCAAGTTGCTGTCTGTTGCTGCTGATGTTGCACCATTAGACACTGAATAATATTCTCTGTGACCGTCACACCAACTTGAGCACTTCCCACCTAAGTCATGGACCACTTTGCTTTAGCAAGACACGTTTTTCTTAAGCAACTTCATGTCAAATCATTCTATCTCTGTTTTAGTCACAATACCGAAACACTGTCTCCTAATACAACTACTGACACCCTACCAAAAATGGAGAGGACCAGCAACCGTCATTTGGCAATTTTGGGGGCGTTGATTCTGCTAATCACATCTCATGAGCGTGCACCTGAACAGGTGACACTCATCAGGTTGAAACGAGCATTTTATGACAAGTTTGTGCTTTTAAGAGAGTTTGGCAAATCTGACTCGACACACTCAGACGAGTAAACCTGACAGAAAAAGGTAAGACTGGTTTGAGATAAGCATGTGAAAACACTCATGAATGAGGCTAATCAAGTGCAAGGCGGAGCAAAACCAGTGAAGCTGCAACTCTCTGTCATATTCTTTATCCAAATCTGAAGCTGTCTTCACAAGAAAGTGTTTGCCGGATCTGCCGAAGTCTGAAATCACCTTTTCCGGTGTTGAGGTGTTGCATCAATCATAGTCGGCACTAGTTCTTTAGGGCAGCTGTCATGGCTCTGAAGCCAGCAATATGCTTCAACCCAAGTGCTCGTCGGATTATCAAATAGCGTCTAATATCCTGCTCATCATACACCTTTCTGACCTCAGAATCCAGTGGATGGGTTTTACAACTTTCTGAAACCCGACAATCCAGAAACCATGGCAGTGACTAGCCAGGTGTGCCGAGATGTGAAAGGTGTATGCAGGGTTCGAACATATGTCTCAAGCTTCCCTTTTTGCCCCTCCTTCTAATGTGGCCACTGGGAACAGCTATTAACACTTTTGTCCATGCATATGTTGGTGTGAAAATGGTTGGTTTGTTGGTTTTGGCCTTCTGGCTTTAAGGAGGATTTAGTGTCACCTAGTGGTGAGGCTGCAGAATGCAACCAGCTGAATTCCCCTCACCCCTCCCTTTTTAAGTGTGTAGGTCAAACCAAGGTGGCCCCGAAACTCGCGCTAAATGCGAAAGGTCTTCAGAACAGTTTCCAAAGTATCCACATTTGCCAAAATAACCCAATGGATTGAGATCTGGTGACTGAGAAGGCCACAGCAAATGATTCACTTCGTTATTGTACTCATCAAACCATATAGTTACCTTTCGTTTTCCAGTGCGAGGTTGCCATCATGCATGGGATGGTGAACGCAGTGTTTTTCAATGCTTTGCTTATGGCGCTCTCTTTATACTGCACATTCATCAGCCTTTATTGGAAATAATATTCATAATCAAAGAAGAGTGTCTTTGAAGAGCTGCCTTTGTGCCCCAGTTTTCAACATCCAGATGGACGGTTCACAGCAGAGGCAGAGAGACAGATTTCAGATTTTGAAAGTAGTACTTGCTGGACTTACACTAAGTTGGTGCCGATATTTTTTTTGAGGGTGTGCTGTGTTGAAGTTGCTGCAATGAACTGGATACCTCATTAAAGCAGAGATATGTGGCTCCCAAGCGAATCAAAAGCCAAATACTGTTTTGTCTTAAATTGTTCATCAGGTTGAAATGAGCATTTTATGACAAGCATGTGCTTTTAGGAGAGTTTGGTGGTAAACCTAACAGAAAATGGTGAGACAGGTTTGGGATAAGCACGTGAAAACACTCGTGCATGAGGCTAATTGAGTGTAAGGCGAAGCAGAACCAGTAAAGTTGCAGCTCTCTGTCATATTCTTAACTGAAATCTGAAGGACGAAGCTGTCTTCACAACAACTGTTAAATTGCCAATGATCCCGATTTTATTTGAAACATTTTCACATTTGATCCCCGGGTGTCAAGACAGAAAGATCTGAAATGGTGAAGTTAAACAAACCAAATCAGTGTGGTAGTTAACTGTACTTTGACTTTTGCAGGGTAAAAACTCTCAACAACCCAAACCTTAACCCTTACAACAACTTCTAGTTTCCAGACTCCTTCAAGTTTTCCACATTTTGTTATGTGTCCTCTAAAAACAGATTCAATTCATTTTTTCTCCTTAACCTTCACACAGTACTCAGGTTTTAGAGGGTTTTGTAAATTTATTAAAAGTAAAAGACTGAAACATTTAATTTCTGTAAATATCCAGACCCTTCATTTTGTGCTTGATTAAAGCACCTTTGGCAGCTACGAGGGTCTCACTTTGGAAACGATCCCACAGGTTTTGCACACCTTTCTCTGAGGCCTCTCCCACTCTTTTTGTTAGAGTCTTTCTAGCTCAGCCAGGCTGGATGGGGGCAGTCAGTGCACAGCCAGTTTCAGATCTCTCCAGAGATGCTCTATTGCAGGGCTTCGCAAAGTCTGGACCTGGTCTGGATGCAGACGGCATTGTCAGCGGGCGGCCTGCAGGTCACATCCAGCCCGTCACATTCCCAGAAAATGCGGTCCATCCTCAGAGTGACGGCCGATTAGCTCGCCAACCCCTGGCAACAAGCCAGAAAGTTCACTTGCTCCATGGACAGAAAATAACAAAGCTTGTCTATGAGATGCCTCACTTGGGTTTTTTTTTGTTGGCCATCTGTTGTGTTGAGCCCCCGAAGAGGAGTTCTTAGTTGAGATAAGGACTCATTCATTGGTAGTTGAACTGTGGGTTTTGTACTCACCATGAGTTCTTTTCTAGTTCAGCATCTAGTTATCATTATGGATTTTCCACGTTCTCTCATAAAAATAGCATTGATTTAGTACAAAAAAAAAAAAAGAGAAAACATAACAATAATAGGCTAATTGTGCCTTAAAAAAGGTTTGGCTCTTGGACAAATGTAGCTGAGGACCTCTACCATACCTTGTATAATAAATAGACCACAGAAAGTTGTGGACTGTAATGTTTTCTATGTTGAAATACATTTTCTATTGATCAATCATGTTTTCTCAGTGACGCTGAATACACAGTGTAGCTGGAGAGTGTTGTGTGCTGTTGCTGCTGCGTTCACCCATTAACATTTGAGAGTTCGCTGTCAGAACGCGTCTCCTTTTCTCTACAGTACACAGTTTCTACAACTGGTGTTGATGTTGTAAGAGTCTGAGTCATAAATAAATATGGACTCACTGTCTGAGCCTCCTCTGCCTCGGTTTCATCTTGGTCCAATCACGAGAGATGTGAGGTTAATTAATTGATTACATAGTATTTTGTTATCACCAATTGTTCTGGATCTCTGACCTTAAATAAAAACCAGATGCAGACCTTGAGTAATAAGTTTGAGAACTCCTGCTCCATTGGATTCAGGTCTGGAGTCTGGCTGGGCCACTTCATGACTTTCCTAGATTTTTCCCAAAGTCAGTCTCGTGTTGTCTTGGCGTTTTGCTTCGGGTTGCTGTCTTGTTGAAATGTAAACCTTCGCTCCAGCCTGAGATGCTGAGCACTCTGGAAAAGGCTTTCACTGTCCCGACTAGTCTTCCAGTCCCTGTCCCAGAAAAACATCCCGCAGCATGATGCTGCCACCACTGTGTTGGACTGCAGAGATGGTGTTAATGAGGTGATGCTTCAGTCTTTGTTTCATCAGACCTGATGATTTCACAGGTCTGAGTGTTGTTTAGATGCCTTTTGTCAGACTCCCAGCAGGCTGTCATGTGCCTTTTAGTGAGGAACGGCTTCCGTCTGGCTGCTCTATCATGAAGGCCAGATGGGTGGACTGCTGCACTGATGCTTGTCCTTCTGTAAGGACTCATCATTCCAAACCTCTTCCATTTGACAAAGCGACCTCACGACTTGCTTTTTACTCTGACATGGACTAGTCTTTTATTTTTAAGAACTAAAACATTCCAAGAATTCGTTATTACTTTGTTATTGTTGAGTATTGTGTGTAGATTGATGAGAAAAAAAAGAACTGAATCCATTTTAAGAGGAGTGGAAAACGTGACAAAATGTGGAAAAGTTGAACGGGTCTGAAAACTTTCTGTCCTCACTGTTTACTTTAAAAAGCTGCCTGACATTCTAACAGCGGATCATCAGCTTTACGTGTTTGGTTTCAGGCGGTTTTTAGATTTTTTCGGACTCCAATCATGAAAGTCAATGGAGAAAGTGGAACGACCTTCCCTTTAAACTCTTCTGAGCTGCTTTTTCACTTCGACAAAATGTGACATTTTGATTAGACTGAGAAAAATCAACTCACTCAAAAACTGACAGACACAAAAGTGCAGTCTGAAATAACTTTGTACCGCTGAATAGCTGAATCCCTTATTTCGGGGGGTGACACAATGAAGGATGGGCCTCTGGGCCGATGATCGTTTCGAAAAATCTAGCGTGTGGACTGTAAATGCAGTCTGGTCTCTGAATGTATTTCGTCTTTCCCTCAAGATTGTAAGCAGTTGTGCCTCTTTTGAGAACAACTACACCGTTTAACTTTTGGGTTTTTCAGCTTGTGAGATTCATCATACCCCTTGTAAATGACTTCCAATCCATAGTTCAATATTTGCAGCTCAGTTCAGTGGATCTTACATATTCCCTCAGGGCAAATGTCCCACATGATGCTGCAGAGCCAATGTTCAAATTAAATGTTTAAATGTCTTTAAACTGCAAGTTAATTTTATGCAGAATTTTTCTCTAAATTAGCTCTTGTCCCATCTCATTTGCTAGGGTTGATCTAAACTTTTATGGATAAAAACTTTAAGAACATTTTGTTTTCAGTCTTTCATCTTAAGTCTTCATAAAGCAATACTGTTCTACATAAATTCATCAGTTTTATTAGTTCTCATGAGAGATTTCTGGATTCCTGTTTTTATCTGTGTTTCCTGTCACTGGGCTCATGCAGAAAACTAGATGTCAAGTAATCACATGCACCAATCAGGAACATTTCAATCAGATGTAATGACCGTTGTTTGGTTTTTTCTGGTTTAATTGTCCTTATAGTGAGGTTTTCAGGAGCTTTAAGAAAACATCAAAATGCACCTCCTTTGTGTGTTGTGGATTCAGCAGTGAAACCCCATCCTTCAAATCCTCGTTAATGAACAGTGCTAATTCTTGACTCCTCTTTGACCCATTTCACTCTAACTTTTTTTTTTCCTGAGAGATTTGTCCACAGCTTTCTCGCAAAAGGCAAAGTGGAGAAATATGTAATACTCTATTTAAACTTACATCAGTCCTGCATATGTTGCACAACCTTTTCCCATGTCAGCATCGAACAACTGACTGCACCATCCATGCTTGCAGAGAGAGTAGAGTTAGCCGGATGTAACTGTGGTATTTTCCCTTTAACAAAGTCCTCTGATGTTCTTGCGTGTTTGAAACCAGACACGTGCCCGCAGTTTGCTTTGGTTGTAGACTTATGACAAAAGCTCTCAGTGTTTACGAATCTGTGTTACAAAATCAGTGTGACCAAGCCGCTTTCGTCCCCCACAGCTTAATGTGTGGCATTTTCTAAGTGTCGTCATCAAATTAGCTGAACAATATCTGCATGTTTTTTCTCAAAAGCTTGTTTTTTTTTTCACATCACATTTGTCCAGAACGCGCACACTGTGATTTGTAAAGCATGTCATTTCCTCAAACGTGTAATTTGAGTTTCACCATTGACACCTGTTTAAATGTCTTCTAGTCAAAACCTACAAGATAATGACAGGGTTTCGATATTCATGCTACATTTTTTTCAAACCAAAACCAACTGAAACATTTTGAATGTGTCTGCTGTTGGACACATTTGGAAAAGTCAACCAAGCCTGGGTGGAAATTTCTTTTAAACTGAGTGTTTCAAGACCCGCAGATTTCCTTGTGCAATTAAGTGGACCACAAATTAGCCAATGGACAAGGGCCTGAGGGTAAATGAAGCACTCTGCCAAAATGATATTGATTGCCATCCAGTATAAGCTGCATATTTTTTGTGCTAGATATTTACTTTGGACATGTTAAAGGCAGGAACAGCTTATCAAGAACTTCTGGAAAGAAGGTTTTTCTGCTCTGTGCTCTCTAACTGAAAGGCTTCAGCCTGTAGTTGCATTGTCGCATCTAAAAGCATCGTGTCTGAAAAACAGTCATTGGCATCAGTCTGGTGAAATTCTGACCGTGCCCATCTTAAATGGAGAACAAGGCCGTGATCGCACCAAAACAACCTTCTTTTTAAATTAAAATTTTCCTTTACTATTTTTTGACAAAAAAACAATCAATCAATAGAAACACACTGAAGAGCTCTGCTGCACAGAGCCACAGCCATCAGGTCAGAGCATTGTATCCTCTTCACATTGCAAGACTGAAAAAGAGGCTGAAAAAGTTTTTGCATGCAGCAGAGTGCTGTTATTTTTTCTGTGGCTTTGAAAGAAGAAAAGGTCTCACTGTCATTTTGTTGTCTGACAGGCCAGCTGAGGAGCCGGCTGAAGGAATATGGCCTCGTCACTCCTTTCAGCACCGACTCTCATGGACACTACCTGTCACACCTGCTCTCTGCTACGCACAAGCAGCGCGTCAAGAGGGAGGCGTTTTCCTCCGGTGAATCCGAACAGAAACTTTTCTTCAACATCTCTGCCTTCGGGAAGGAGTTCCACCTCCGTTTGCGGCCGAACAACAGGTTGGTGGCACCAGGTGCGATGGTGGAGTGGCACGACGAGGTCGAGGGCTTCGGGAATGTCAGCGAAAGCGCCGGTGGCGATGTCGGCACGGGCGTCAACCAGACTGAATCCACCAACAGGACGGAGAGGATACTGCGCCGTGAGCTGTTAAAGACTGACTGCACCTTTATCGGTGACATCACAGACGTCCCTGGGGCCGCGGTTGCCATTAACAACTGTGATGGACTGGTAAGTCCTCCTCCTCCATAAAGCTCCCCCACCCCCTCAAACCCTGTTTTTTCATTACAAAAGTGCCATGACCTTATCAACTGGCATTAATAGATTTAAGATGTCCGTAACTCCTGAGTTTAGCATTTCTTTACGTCAGCGCTCGGCATTTTTACAGCACCTTGTTCTTGGAGATATTCTTCAGGCGGCCAGACGGAATAACGTTTTGTACAGAGGTTTGTCACGGGTGAGTGGCCAACCATTGCACCCACAAACCCAACGGGTTTCCCCCCCAACCCTTTCCCAACATAAAACACGAGTTCCCTTTGTGCGCCACAAAAGTCTGCCGTCCTATCCTCCCCATCACCCCTCATAAAACACTTGAGCAGTAATTGGGGAATGACCTGGGCCAAGATGTCTTAGAGTAGGCCACGAAGGAGAAGATTCAGTTACCAAACACAAAGACTTTGAAATGAAGTTCTCTGCTGAAATGCTGCGGGGTTTAAAGGCATGACAGTGGTTGTACTGTAGCTCATGACCCCCGATAGACATTCAGAATCACTATGTCATAAAGATAAAGCTGGTGTTACTTCATCTGTTCATTACTAAAAGCATTCTGCTGAGGAAACTGAACCAACATTTAATTTATCCTGCTGAGGAGTTCTGTCTGGAGCCAGATGTTGCTGAACAGGCGTGCTACTCCTCCACTGAATTTCTCTGGCACTGCAGTGTGTCTGTTTTCCCGGAAACAGAGTCAGGAATCGGTAATAAAAAATATGATGGTCACCTCATGTCTTGATCATTGATTGATTAATAAGGACAAATCTGCTGGCAAGTTCCTCAGAGCATTGAGACCCGTCGTTTATTCACAGAAAGAATGAATGCAAAAAGGCATCCACAGAGTGTTTGAGACAACACTACACTGACCGAGTTTAGCACACTAAAATGTGCCTTTTTCATGTATTTTTAGCCTGACTGGTTGTGGGTCTGCAGGAATGACAATGACAGTCGGTCTGTCGGTCCTCCACTTTGGACCAGACTAAAATATCTGGAACACTGTTGGATAGATTGCTATGATTGCAATGCTTTTGCACAGACATTTATGGCTCCCAGAGGATGAATCCTAATGGCTTTAGTTGTGCAGTGATTCATCATGTTGCGCCACCAGCAGGCCGGATTCATCATTTATCCAGTAAAATATTTCCACATCTATCACATCGATTGGCACAAAATTTTGTACATTCAAGGTTCCCAGATGACGAATCCCAGTGACTTTGGTGACACTCTTCATGAACGTCTTTTTTCCAGCACGTTGACAGTTTTGGATTTGAGCGAAATGTCTCTGCAACTAGTTGATGGATTGCCATGATATTTGATACACACGTTCATGTTTCCTGCAAGATGAATTGTGATAAAATCCTCTGAACTTTCGACTTTTCATCCAGCCTCATTAGCTTGTGTGTCTTTCGTACTTTTTTGACCAAGTACCCGCAAAACCAACGACACTCTTAATTAAACTACTACATACTTTGTGTTTTGTGTTTAGTTTTGTGCTAAGTAGTTAATTTTACCATGCTAACATGCTGAATGGCCAACATACCTGCCCAACATCATGTTAGCATTGTCATTGTGAGCATGCTAGCACACTGATGTTAGCATTTAACTTAAAAGTGTCACATGGCTGTAAACTTTTAACCCTTTTAATTATTTTGGACAACACTGGAGGTGTATGGTATCAAAGTAGAACCTCAATCAGACTATGGCTGCACAGACAATACTCATTAGTAGGATAAGTTGATGGTTGGTTTTAGTTAAGTAACCTGTTACAGACCACTGGTGCTGCTTTTGTGAAGGTATAATATGCTCAAACCAGCCTGCAGCATCAAGTGCAGCCATATCAAAAGGCAGCACTTCTTTTCAGGACCACTTAAAAGAGTAACACATGGATTTGCTGATAATGACGGAGAGACCCTCAGGGACTTTGACTTGAATCATCATGAAACATGAATGAAAAGCCTGGCGGTCTGCATTTTCTTAGATATTGTGTGTGTGTGTGTGTGTGTGTGTGTGTGTGTGTCCCCTCGGGATTTGATTCTCAGAGGATGGTGTAAAGGTGCTGTGCAGGGGTTCACTTCATTCTCTCCACATTACAACAGTTGTAACAAGGCAGCTTGTGTAGAGAGGGATTCTCCCAGGCAGGCGTGGGAGCGGGAGGCTCTGCTTGCCGGCCAGTAAAACTGAAGTGTGTGACACTGACATGCATTTTTTAATGTGGTGGGAGGAGAGTTTCAGGAAACGCTGACTTGGCTGGAAAATATAAACAGGTTGATTCACAACAACAAAGCCTGACAGGTATTGTTTTGTGTTTCGCACGAAACTTGAGTCTACCATCATGTGATGTCTGACAGACAACAAACAGCATTTCTTCCCTGATGTAGACTACAGTCTTACAGTAAGCGGACTGAAATAAGAGCTCCACACAATAGATAATCGAAAATCCAATTTTTACGCAACTACAGACCCTCTTGACATCGTGAATGACTGTAATAGAGTTGATAATTATATGTGATCACATCAAACCTTTCTACATGAAAGGAAAATAAATCAATTTAATTCAAATAACTCTAAGGAATAAAGGATGTGGTTGTTTGTCTTGAAAGGCCAGTGTGTTCCTATAGTTGTTCTTCTGTTTGAGGTGGATGTTTGGAAATGTAACATGATGTATATGTTGCATTTTAATGTGTTGTGATGGTGTACGGCTGCTACCTTGGCCAGGTCTCTCTTGTGTAAGAGATTTTTGATCTCAATTGGATTTCCTGGTAAAATAAAAGGCAGAGAAATAAGTGATTTATATCCCCAGCCGAGCTACAGTGAAATCCTGTCTTTTCTAAATAGTTTTAAAAGGGGTTTATAAAGATGTTGCCGCTTTGAGCTCTTCAGGAAGCTCTTTCCATAATTTGGGGAAGTGAAATTCAGATCACCTAATAAGATTTTAGTTTTCTGCAGCCTCAGTAAAAAAAAAAAGATTTAGATTTAAAACAGTTCTTTAAACATGCCATGAACCTACCAATAGCATTTGTCAGGCTGTAGTTGTGAAAACAGTTCAGGAGTGAGGCAAGAATAAAGAAAGTGGCTTCAGCCCAAGTGGGACATGGCTAAGATGGTAAATGACCATTTTCCTGTCTTGCAAGATCCTATAAAACAGGCTCTCAGACTTCCTGGTAAACAGTTCATCATCAGTGGTGACCTCATGCTTTCTCAATAGATGAATTGTTTGGTCTATGAAATGTCACATAAAAAAAGGAAAGTGAAATAGCCATCACTGTTTCCCAGAATCCTAGCTGACGTGTTCATGCTCGAGTGTCCAGAGCCCAAAGTTATGCAATTTACTGCTAGTAAAGCCCAAATATTCACCTTTGAGAAAATGAAATCAGTGAATTTGTGTCATGTTGCTTGAAAAAATGACAAACATTTTGTTGATTAACAAATTTTCTGCCGATCAACTGTTTGCAACTAAATATAAATCACTGGTTTACACTTAAAATTGACAAATTGACATTTGTCTATTGAGCCAATCTGTCTGAACAGGAATTACGTTATAGCAGTAAGGATACGATGTGCCCGTCAGAGTGAGGGCTTATGTACCCCATGAAGTTCCTGGCTGAAGGTCAAATGCAGAATCGAAGTGAGCCCACATTATTTTGACTCACATATAACATTTTTCCAACCTTCTATCATTCATCTGAAAATAACTTGACATTTAACTGCTGACACCAGGCAGAAGCAACAAAAGGACGTTTTATATTTCCAAAACCTAAGGGTATGTGTGTGTGTATATAGGGGAGACAATAGAAACAGAATATGAATTAAAATCTGCAGGGCTGTACGGTGTAGGTTTAACTCCATTATCAAGTCTTTTTTGTTGCCCACAGAGGCCTCAGCTCTGCCTTTGAGAGATGTTCATTCAGTGGCCTACTGAATATCAATCAGCATATTCATTTTATATTTGGACTCAAAACCTAAAGGAGTTCATGTGTCTGCTGTTGTGTCAGTGTAAAGAAGCACGAAACCTTTTAAAGAAAGGCTTAAATGTTTTGAGCCAACTCCAAGAGTCCAAGTCAACTCTCATATCTTAAGATAAATGATTGGTGTGTCGTCATTTTCAGGGCTGCAGGTAGGAAGGTAAGCAGGGCAGGAGGGGAAGCCATGGAACTACTCTTGTACAGACTAATAAATCTAGAGTGAAAGGCTAACTTAGAGTTTTCTCCGTTTTATTCTGGTGTCAGTAGCTGCAGCAGAAAATGTGCATGAGGTTACTGCGACGTTGTGCACGTCCTTGTTGTGTTGTTAATCATTCATAACAGTTTGACAGAGCTCCAAAAGACAAAAAAAAACTCAAGTCAAGCCTCCTAAGTGTTTTGCCTTGAAGTCTCAGGTTGACTTTTCAGGCATTCGTGTCTCAGTAGACACGTCGAGTCAAGTCATTTTTGCAACTTGAGTCCAAGTCTCGAGTCTTGGCGTCTGTAGCTCAGGCTGTAGTGGCCTAATGATAAGTTTAGACAAATGATTTAAATCCAGTGTTTCCACAGACTGCAGCCAGGGCCCTGGCAGGAGAGTGTGAAGGCCCGGTCACTCCAAAGACTGGCACAGCAACATGGATCTGCTTGTCCTGGTCTCGTGGTGGCTACTGGCAGAGCTGCTGGCCAAACTGGTGCAGCTGGTGAGCTAACCGCCAGCATGCTAGCCAGCTGGGCCAGCGCATGTCGGTCACAGTCAGGGTTGGCAAAATAAGCGATGCCTTGCCAGTGTCCCCATGCCCGGAGGACGCAAATAAAGCGGGGGATTGAGTAAGGGACAGTGCATTTTATTTGTCAATGCGGGAGGATCCTGTATCATACAGGATGGGTGGTAACCATATTGACGGTTAACTCTCACAGTTTCTCTCTGTTTTCTCTGTACTGGGCTGTTTACAAGCTCATGAACTCAGTCGCTGACAGGCAGATATGTTTACATACTTTTTATTTTTTATTAAATTTATGAGATTTTATGAGATTTTCCTTCTGTGTTAAAGCAGATGTCAGTTTCCTCTGTAGCTCTTTGTTTCGCTGCCACTGACAGTGAACTGACAGAAGGTACAACATGAAAATACCCGTCTAACCACTTTTCATTCTCGCTGAACAATGGCAGAGTCTCTGTGTGACCTCCTGAAGATAATGTCTAAAAATATTACAATGGCAGCGTCAAGCACACGTCCTAAACAAATATCATGCCAGTCCGACCTCTAAGTCGCTCCTCTTCACTGCAGGATTTGGTCATTTCCTTTGATTGGAGCAGGAAGCTGTTCATCACTTGGGCAGATTCAGTCTGTCAGAGACATTTATAGTTGAACCTTGCAGGAGACTCAGCCCTGAGAAGTGGCCACACAGGATGTGAGAGTTTTGCTTTGTAAATACTGTTGTGGCAGGATGTCACTTTGAAGACGCCAACAGTCCTCAAAGAGTAGAGGGCTGATTTGCTGCATACAACACTGTACATATCACGCGACAGTGTGCCGTCCTATCAGTGTTTTTTTATAATACAAATGCTCAAAATCTGACAGTCAGTTAAATAAAAGTCTTCTTCCATTTTGCAGCACAATAACCAGTCGTCTTTTGTCCTTTAGAGACTGCGGTACATAAGCTGTCAACATCACAAGCGGACCTCTTTGGTCCTGTTAAGAGGAAACAAGATATTTTGAATTTGGAGTGAAAATAAATCTCTGAAATAAAATGTGGGTCACCTGACCCGCCTTTTGAAAACTTTATTTTTGTGTGGCAAGTGGCAACCTCCAGGACTGAAAAATGAAACAGAAGTGCCAAAAAATGCAGTTTCTGGATGGCTGAGGCAGCCTCTAAAAGTGATTCAATCCCATGGACCCCCATATAAAAATGCCCAACTTTACAGCAGAAATGAACATGTTTACAGCCTGGTCTGTATAGTTCATCTACCTGTTGATGACAACTGTACGAGAGGTGAATGTTTATATAACTCTGTCGTTTAAATCACATTCTCCCTCTTTGACTAGCCAGGAGTTCGGCGTCAGGCACTGCCAAGATGGCGACGGCTGGAGACACTGAGCTTCACAATGGCTCCTCAGAAACCTGTGGGTGACACCACGGAGGCCGTGTCCATGTTTTACGTGTGGGCAGTGAAAACCAGAATGACTTCTCAATACTCAGTGATGTAGAATCCAGGAAACATCTGATTTAAACACTCTTTAGTATGACCCGTTCATGTTACCTGGGCAGAAACTTTACTCTTTCCTCTGTCGTCTACAGGCAAACATGAACTGTCAACATCAATGCAACATATAATTGGGTCTAAATCAATTTGTCCTGCTCCTGCTTTTAATGAGCAGAAAATTACTACATGATAGCACGATACAATTCTAGATAAAGTAGGGTTAGCCTACGCTGTGCTATAGTATCATAATCTTTTACTGTCTGGTCTTCTGGCTGCTCTAATGCAGAACAGGATCATCTTTCCTCCTCACATTGTGTGCAGCCTAAATGCAAAGCATGCAGGACCGCATAACTCCAGATCAAACGCTCGCCAAACCAGTGGTTGCCACTGAAAAAGCCTGTTGTTGGGGGCCATTGGTCTTTGATCTCAAGTGGTAGCCCTAGCCCTCACTAGGTGTGTGTTTTACTGTTTCTTAATTATAGCCAGGCTGCTGTCTGGAAGAATTTACTGGAGCAGGCAGGCAGGCAGGCAGCCTGACTGCTGACTGCTTATGAGGCAGATACTTCCTCTGCCTCAGCAGCAGCGTGGGGGTGAAATGAGCGTGATCTTTTCTGGCCAGTGTGTGGGAGACAGCCCTTCATGTTTCATGCATGTCAGAGAAACCGGCTTGATAAAGGCAGGTGAAATGAACCAGGGCTCAGCTCTGTTTTCTGCCTCTTCACGTCCACTGTGTGCAGCAGAGATGTATCTGTCAGGGTTGCAGCACATTCACATATTGTGCAGCGCAAGCGTCTGACTGCTCCATTAGCCCGCAGATTTCTCATGTTCACTCCAATGATTTATGATTGGAATCTTGCCACAAAACCGGAGTTTTCCAACTCATTACCAGGCTTTAAATTGTTAAAGTCTGATGTCTTGACAGTTGTATGCAAGCGGAAGCCTCCAAGAATTCCAATTCCAATATTTCCTCATTAATTCTAGCACAACAAATTGGTATCCTGGTCCTATTAACCCTTTAACACCCTGAACTTTTCTTGAGCCTGAACACTTGTACTAAAGTGAGTATATATGATTACATATACAGTATTCTATATGACTCGAAACTCATTTGTTCGTGTTGTTGAGTGATGAATGGATAAAGCAGACATCTGGAGACGCCGCCTTGTGCTTTGGGATAGTGTAACAGGCCCTTTTTTCTTTTTCTCACATTTTACAGACAAAACAATCAATTGATCAATTGAGAAAATATACAAGTGACAAATAATGAAAATAGTTGTTAGTTGCAGCCTTAGGTATGTTACATGTTTCATAATGCTGGCAGTGAGGGAACGTTCCACACAATGCTGGCATATCACCGGCTAAGCAGTGGGCGGGAAAAGGTTGATGGTCGATAATCAAGGCTTTTCTTGAGATGCACATGGGTACACGTTGCTCTTAATGGCCTCCTCTGAATTATCTTTGGCATTTAAATGAAACAGAGGGATGCTGTTGCTCGGCAGCAGACAGACAACCAGCCTTGTGTGGATCAGAAACTCTCTTTGGAGCTGTATGAGGATTGATTAGACTGATAAAGTTATATAAACTCGTGACCTTGTAGCCATCCCCTGGGTCTAATGCATGTAAATTCTCCAAGAGCAGAAGCTGGTGTTGCGTTAAAACATGGACTGTCTCTTCAGCCTCACTGTTTTTGGACTTATGGGTTTCCGTGAAGGTATTTGCTTCCGTTTATGAGATATAATGACAGCGTTTGATCCTCGGAACACACCTGGTCTGCGTGGAGGGTTTTTTGTGAAAGGACGGTAGTTTTACAAGCACGCAACGTCCATCGTAAACAGTCAGAAGGGCTCGGCTGAGGAGGATGGTTGGTTATATAAGTCTTGTTTCTTCTTCACGTGGATGAAACATACAGCACACAGCTAAAAAAAAAAAGCATGCGAGCAAACAACAAAGGAATGCGACTGACCTCGATGTCAGACGTGGACGTATACTGTATCATTCCCATCCTCCTCCTCCCCCAACATGACTCTAGCTTCATGTCTGGCCTCTCTTCATGTGCTTCCTTGTCACAGAGTTGATGGTTCACATGCTGCAGATATTTTATTGTGGAGTTGTTTTCCTGAAAGGCCCAGCTTCTCATGTCTGATGTATTTTTGGACTGAGGGACTCAGGACGTAATCTCTGCATCTGCTTTTTGTCCAGCTATGCAGGGCAGGGAAGATGAGCGAGGAGTAGGAATTAATGACATGTTTCTACGACTGATGTGAGATAAGCAACTCCCTCATGCTGTTATAAACGACATGGACGGTGACGGAGCCCCAGGCCTTTAAAACAATCAAACTTCTGATTAAAATAAACAGCCTTCGGAGGCAAACTCTGACCTATGTTAAGCCACCAGTGAGCCTGAGTTTAGTTTTGTCATTGAAGGCGGGCTGCTGCTTATTTATTCATTTGGATGTCGCTTATATGTCCTCTGGGATGCAGCACACATCTGACGCCAGCTAGATTGAAACTGAACGCTTGCAGATCAGAAGTGCTGCAGGAGTAAAACTCCTCTCCCTTATGGTTTGTGTGGAGTTTTTAAATGCATTACCATATAAGCCACTTGCTTTTCTCTCTGTATGTTTTTAACCAAACAGTGAGGCTCTTGGGAACAACTGTCTGATGGATGGCCTTGACATTTGGTACAGCCATTCATGGTTTCCAGAGGATGAATTCCCATGACTTTGCTGATCCCTTCTGACTTCCCTTTTTACAGCCACCATAAGGTTGATGTTTCAGGTTTTGGAGTGAAATGTCTCGACTAATGGATGGATCGCCTTGAATGAATGTTTCCCCTCACGATGCATTTTTGTGGATCCTCTGAATTTTTATCTGGCGCCATTATTGGGTCAATATTTGCATTTTTTCATGTCATTTAGTTTATGCCAGTATGCCTGCCAACAAAGGCATTCGCATCAGCCTCGGCTGTACTTTAAACATTATACCTGCTGAACATCAGCATGTTAACACTGTGATTGGTCATTGTGAGCATGTTTGCATGCTGACATTAGCATTTAGCTCAAAGCACCTCAGTGCCCAAGTGCAGCCTCTCTTAGCTTCCAGCATGGCTTAAGATTGTCTTGCTGTGTAATGCTTTCTTGTTAATGTTTGCTCAGCTCTACTGAAACAGAATAAGAAGTCGTCTTAGATGAATGATGCAGTTTGTTACACTCATTGTTTACACTGACGCAGACGAAGGCTTTGTTTACTTGGTATCAACGGTGTAAAATCTGATCTAAATCTGATCCTTTATTTGTTGAAACTCATTATTTAGTGGAAGTCATCGTGTATGTCAGCTGTTGGCAACACTCCGTTAATACAGCAGAACCAGGATTTGGTGACTATGTGAGATAAAAGATGTTTGACTGGAGGAGATTTTGTTATGCTCTGGCATCTATACCTTCTATATCCCTGCTTGTGCTTGGCCAGTGTGGAAAATGTTGCAAAGCAATGATCAGGTGTGCTTTATGGCAATACCGGATTTATAGGACTTCTGCATCAATGTGATGAATTGCCTTGATTTCAGCCAAAATCATGCATTTCCATCTTGTTTTTATATATGTATATATAAACCCCCCAACACACAAACACACACACACACACACACCACAGTTAGTGTGTTTAATGTGATGTTTTAGGTTAAAAAATGGTCAGTTTGCCCTGTGTTGAATGAGATTTTGTAAGCAAAATCGTGTTGAGTGCTGCTTTTGAAGATGAGAAACTTTTTTACATGCTGGAGATGAAGAGAACCTGTCATAATCCTTTCCAAAATCTCTCGCAACAACAAGTCTTTGATCTCTGCTGATATTCTACAGAATATTGTCGAAAACACTGCAGGAGGTACCCACACAAAGCACTTGAGGTGAATCTCTGACACAAGCTGTACTTTCTTAATTTAGAGCTGTCAGGAGGAGAAGTAAATGTGCATTATAGACATGAGTGGTGGCATACCTTCAACACATGCCACAGCTGTATCATGTAGGAAAATAAAGAGTAATTATCAGAGTGGTCTGGCAGTAGATATTTATTAGAAAAGGACATATCTGGAGCTGCCATGGACACAAATTGGGATCAGGGACAAAAACAAAAGGAAAGTGCCATCCCTGGTTATTGTCGCTGCGTCGCTGACAGGTTGTGATTCGAGCGTTCAAATAGAAATCTGTTTGATTCGGTGCCGTATATTCATGTGGCTCAAGACTGCAGGCAGGTTTTTCCAATTCCTGCTGATTACGGAACATCAGATTTGTGTCACATGTGTGGGGGGAATCAGACTTTAACGCACTCTCAGCTGCAGCCCGACGTACAACTATGTGCCACGAAGTACCAGCTTTTATTTCATCTTGACAAACAAACTGAGAGCTGCCTGGAAATGCCTTAAAGCAACCATGAAATACTGCTTCAGCCTCACTCATTTGTTTCCATGAAGCAGGACAGCTGGAACAAAAACCTCCTCTTACCCTGTGTTGCATGAAGGGGAATTATTTATTTTTTTCCAGCAGGCTTTGGCAGGCGGACCAACCGATCGACTGACAGATACAGACAGACGGAGGCAGAGCTGACCCGAGGACAGCACAGGCTGGATGTCTGACTGTTGATATTAACCTTTACCTCGCCGACGGCTTTGTAGAACTTGGACACCTCTTAATGTGTGTCGTGTTGCATAATCAGCCCTGCCAGCCAAAAGGGGCGAGGCACTGCTGTGTCTGTGGCATGTGAGACTCGCGAGTGTAAACACACTGTAGGCCTGATGGGTAATGCACCAGTTAGAGTATCCTTTCACCGCAAAAGCCTGCCTGTTGGAGGACGTTTGAACTAAAACGTTCTCCCGATGCTCTGCTGTCAGTCCGTCCGGGCACTTTAACGCCTCCTTCTTCGGGCAAAACTCGCCTCGGAGGAAACGTTCAGGACGCTGAGATTCATGAAGAGTGACAAAATGAGTAAATAAGACATGCTAATGTTTTGCTAAAAGATATGTGTGTTCAGTGGCCTAAACTCTTGGCCTTGGAGACATAAAAGAGCATTCTGGACGTGCACAGCTCCTGACATATTTGGAGCTGCGGTGATGGAAAAAAAAGCAAAGAAAATATCCTATTTGATTAGAAAAAGAAAGTGAGCCAGTTCCTCTTTGCAGTGAACTGTAGTTGGGCACAAGAGTTTTATTCACTAATAGTTCTTAATGTTCCTTGTTGACTTAGCCAAGGCTTGTTGCAGAGGCTTGACCCCAGAGCTGTTTGGGTATATGGTTTGAGGTACAGGAGGGGAGGCACACCAAGATATGCAAAGCCAAGTTATTTCTTCCCAGTTTTCTCCTCGGCAGTCGAGGCTTCAGTTCAGTGTGTGCTGCAGGGGTGCCTTTATTGATATTTATGTGTTGAAGCATTTTTAATCATGACCTATATAAACTTAAGAGGAGCCCACATTTTCTGTTGTCGTTACAGACAGACATTGAGCGCCATTCAGCGGCGTGAGGTTTTATTTTAAGTCAAGTGTGGACTCCTCACCGCCTCCTCAAAGCCGTCTGTAAATGTTTGCTGTTTGGTGGAGCAGCACAAAAAGACCGAAGTGAAACAAGTTCTTGTATTGTTTCTCAAAGTGCAGCCTGTTTCGCCCTCCTCTGCCCTGCACGTTTACCAAAAAACTGTCCTTCATTTCAGTTCGTTATCTATAAACATTTTGCTTTTGACTTTCTAATTTTACCATTTCTAGAAAAAAAACACTGTATAAGGCAGCAAAATCTGCTGAAATACAAGAGGGGTCCAACTTCAAGCACAGATTTGCAAGAAAAATGAAATGTATGGAGGATATGGACAAGAGGATTTATTATGCTAATTCCCCTGCAAAGACTTCTGAAATATGCCTGTAAATTTCTGTTTATTATTGTTAAGCATTCTCAAAAATAGTCTCTACTTCTCTGCCAAGGGATTGAGACTGTCAGTCCCCCCCAATCACAAGAAATTAACTTGTGTATTTTTTCCCCATAAAGTTCCTTTAAAGGCTGTGGATGAAAATGGCAGGTAATGATGACGAAGGTTTGCTCACATTTTTGAAAGCAAACACACCTTTGAACAACACCGAGGGTGAAAGGTGGCAGTGTCCTGGCTGAATTCAGACCTTTTTTCAACGTTGCAGTACCTCAACTTTTTTTTTTTTAACGAAAGCACGTTCATACCGACCTCCTTAAGAAGTTTAGACTGAAAGAGACTGTTTTTGAAAAACTGGAGCCCTTCAGCTGAATCCCATATGTTTTTTTTGGCAGACGAGTGCTGTCTGCTTGGCTGGGGCTGATGTTGGGGATATTAAACTGATGGAACACAGGACTCTTGATCCCTTTTTTGAGGGTTGTGTTTAGAGCCTCTGTCAGACACCTGCCATTGTCTCCTGTGATACTGGGTCACACAGAATACTGGGTGGCAGAAAACGAGCCATCAGAAACCCTTCTGCTGTAGAACCGAACTTGATGTGGCAGAGAGCTTTTCTGAGTTTCAAGCTTTCTGTAATGTGAAAATGTGTTTTTAGAGCTGCTTGTTGCACCACAGTTTTTTATACTAATTGGGGGATTATTTTCAAATAATCCTCCACAAGGCATTTTATCGCACAGCCTTGCCCTCCCAGAGATCATTTCCAGCTGTATGTATTTTCCTGATGTTTTATGCTGATGAAGAGATTCCTGGATGATCTTTTTTAGGTAGTTTGGATGAGGGTGACATGATGCGTGAACACTGCACATGCGGGATAATGTTCGGATAATCACATGCATGCTTTGGTCCACACATCAGTTCACCTGCAGCTGACCTCGTTGATATTCAGCAGATAAAGTGAAATCTTTTGTCACTGGAAAAACTGACTAGTTTGAGGTTATGCAACATATCTCCTTGTATTTAATTTGTAGTTTTTGAGATGAAAGGTGCAGTCATTTTTACAGCCTTGCAGCACCATATGACCTTCATTTTTTGTGGGTTCAATCTACTTTTAGGCCTGCAGCATATGTTTTCGTTGTCCGATTAATCAATTAGTCCAGTGCCTCCCAACCTTTTTGCTTTGTGACCTTTTAAAACACAGCTACGTCTACTCAGGCGTCTCATTTAGAGGCAGCTGTGGCTCAGCAGGTAGAGCAGGTAGAGCAGTCCAGTAATTGCAGGGTTGGTGGTTTGATTTCCAGGTCCTGCTGACAAATTGAGTGCTTTTATCTATTAAGGTAAAAAAGTAACAGGTCATTTTCCATTTTAGCTGCTAGCCCTAGTCAGCAGCTGGATGCAATAATTTCCACAAGTAATATTTAGAGTTTCAAAGAGATAAAACTGTCAAAGCATGATATTTTCTCTGAGGGTTTTCAGAGAGAAATGTGATCACACAGTATAACCTTTGGCCTGCTCACTGGTAATAGTTTCTAGCAAACCAGGCAAGAACACTGATTAGCCAAGAATGAAATGATAAATAAAACAGAAATAATCATAGTCACACAATTGAAGGCTTCATAAACAACTCCTAAGTGGACCTTGAGGAGCGATTGTTTTGTTGCTTTTGTCAGAATCCTTTTCTTCTGCCATTTCAATCCCGATTGAAATGATTTTCTACATGGTGGTTTCCAGCCACAGTTTTTATTTCTTGTTGTCAGGAACTCACCCACAAATAGTTTAATGGGCCAGAGAACTGTCCTAAGTGATTATACGCCCTCAAAATGCTTTTAGATGTCTGGAGCTCCAGAAATTTCCCTGACCAATGACCAAAGGCAGAGTTATTGTTGCAGTTTCAAGCTTTTAACCTTAAAATCATGCTTAAAACAATGCTTCTGCCTTTTTGGAGTGCAGCTGCATGTTTTAAATACAACCCTGTTTCCAAAAAGAGTTGGGACGCTGTGTAAAATGTAAATGGAAACAGAATGTGATGATTTGCAAAACATTGAACCCCCATATTTAATTGAAAATAGCACAAAGACGACATATCAAATGTTGAAGCTGAGAAATTTAAGTGGCAACAAAAGACTGGAAATTCTTGAAATGTGAAATGTGAAAAGAAAACAGCTGGTGGAACGTCTCACTGTTAATGAAGCAACAGGTTAGTTACGTGACTGGATATAAAAAGAGCCTTCCAGAGAGGCTGAAATCCCTGATCTTCAGGCCTGAAATGGCACCGCACTGAAAACAGACAGGATTCTGCAGTGGACATCACTGCGTGGGCTCAGGAACACTTCCAAAAACCATCGACTGTGAGCACATTTCATCGCTGCAGCCACAGATGAAGCAGAAACTCTACCATGCAGAGAGGAAACCCATTTAAGATGGACTGAGGCGAAGTGGAAACTGTCCTGTGGTCTGACTGGTCAACTCAACTTGGAAATCATGGATGCTGCGTCCTCCAGGCTAGAGAGGAGCGGGACCATCCAGCTTGTTATCAGTGCAGTTCAAAAGCCAGCATCCGTGATGGTATGGGGGTGCATTAGTGCACAGGGCACATGGGTAACCTGCACATATGGCTCCATTGAAGCTGAACCATATATACAGGTTTTTCAGCAACATATGCTTATTCCAGCAAGACAGTGAGAAACCACATTCTGCATGTAGTCCAGCAGCACCGCTCTGTAGTAAAAGAGTCCGGCTGCTGAACTGACCAGCCTGCAGTCCAAACTTGTCACCCACTGAAAATGTTTGCCGCATCATGAAACATAAAATACATCAAAGGAGACCCTGAAATCGTACATCAAGCAATAATGGGAACACATTCCACCTTCAAAATAATAATAATAATAATAAACTTTATTTGTAGAGCACCTTTTTACAGGAATTGCCGCTCAAGTGCTTTACAACAAAGAAATCAAATGCAACAGGTGAGCTTGACAGCGTTTGGTCTCCTCAGTTCCCAAACGCTTACAGAGTGTTGTTAAAAGAAGAGCTCATGCAGCAGAGCAGTAAACATGTCCCAACTGTTTGAAACGTGTTGCTGACATCAAATTGAGGATATCATTTCAAAACCAATGACATTTCTCAGTTTCAACATTTGATATGTTGTCTTTTGTTGTATGTATGTTTCTGTTTCTTTTTTGGAAACAGGGTCATATTAGTGAAACTCCCAGTTCTTAAATCATACTGTTGAGGAGGAGGTTAATCATATTTAATCTGTGTGGACTGTTCATTTGATTTGTCACTTCCTGTGAGCCACTAAGGCATTCCCGCTGTGAGTCAACAGCACAAACCACTGGCTTAAAACAGTCACGCTGCACTGCACACTGCACTCTTGTTTATTGATAATTGCATTATGACACTGTCGGTGAAAGAATCACTCAAGCATCCCGTGTCCTTCCATTATTCATCCAGCTGCTGTCCAAATTACTTTTCTTTTATGAGGAAGATTTCTGTGTGAGAGAAATTAACTGTACGAAAAGTGACTCCACCGTCCTGGTGTCTTAAATGTCTCCTCTTTTGATTATTTTGTCTGTAACAGCAGCTAACATACAGATTATGAATCATGCTGAGAAGAAACATCTGGACTGATTGATGCCACTCTCTACCAACAGTATCATTTAATGGCATTGACCAATTGAATTGTTCTGCTTCATGGTCCTTTTTAGAATAAACCTGTAGACTGGACCTGGCATTTCTTGTTGATTGTCAGTATTATTGTAAATTCTGTCTCTAAATGTCATTGTGTGTCATCCATTCATTCAAGTTCTCTCTGAAAGTCCACATTAAATGATTTGTTGAAACTAGCTACTTTGATACTAAAGCTGTATCGATGCTTGGTGGCACCACAGAGACGTAAGGTTCATCTGAACTCCTCAGGTTAAAGTCCAGACTAACTAAAATATTGTCGTACGAAACAGGAAGTGAGCTTTTCACTTCCTTTGGCCAATCAGTGAAGAGCACTGTGCTTAATGCAGTGTTTGTTATGTGTTGTCTCTCCTGCCCAATCATCTTTGAACGCTCCGCAGCCCAATAGGAAAGAGGATAAGTTGTATTGTAAGTAAGTAAGTATTTTGCAGCTGGTGCAAAATAACAACAAAAATAACAACAGTGCCATCGAGATGTGAAACCATCAACTACAACATAGGCTCATACAATGGACGACATTATTGGACAGATTAAATTGTAACAAACACGTAAGGGATAATATATAGTGAGCAGGTTCCTATGGAGAAATAAACCCCGACGGGATGACATAGAAGCCTGACGCGAAGCAAAATCATCCTAATTTGATTTGACTGTATCCCTGAATGTTTGTAAGGGAGTACTGCATGTGGACAGTACACAGATAGGACGTGTAGTGTGTGGCTGTGTTTGTAAAAGAACTTGATTAAAAAGTCATCTTGTAATCAGTTTTTCAAAGGCTGATAGAATTCAATGGGCTATAGCAATTTTACCACCATGTTTTTCCTGAACCCAGTTCCCCGATAGATGGCTCCAGTGGATGTAAAGGTAATTCAGCTGCCTCCCCCCTTGAACATCCACTGAATTTTTTTGTTTTCTGCTGTGTAATGAGCATTCCAGCGTCATATGGTCTACTAGTGGACTTTTACACACTAGCCATTTCCCACTCTTTCCTCCGTCGTGTGTTGAGGGAGCGTGAGAAGGCTGTCATTTAGGTTTCTGGAGGGAGTGGGGGATGCGGAGAGACACCTGCTAGATACCTGTTGTTTGATTTGATTGTATGGATGATTTGACGGCTGATTTTTGTGTAAACGTGCTCCTCAATCAGACGTGTTCAAGCACGGCAGGGAGAACCATTAATAACATGAATGTAGAAGAAAGAATTAATCCATTCGGTTTTCAGTGGTGCATGCTTTAGCCTGATTTTCACAGTACACATTGGTCTCATTTTTATTGGTTTACATAAAAGCAGAGCTGAGAATTAATGAGCTGCTCTGCCTTCAGTCCTCATGTTATTTGTCATTATAGACAAGCATTGATAAAAAGGTTTAAAAACGACTGAAACAAGCAGTAGTGTTGATCATAGTCGTGCCGCACTGGCTCACTTTTAATCCCCAGTGCATGAAAAAACGTTTTATTTTAAATGCCACCATCATTCAGTGAGAATGCAGACAGTGCAAGTTGTTGTCTTACACACAGAAAGATCTTTGATATTGTCCGAACAGTCTGTAGTTGTGCATCATGCCCAGCAGCTTTAATCAATATTAAAATGTCAGCAATCTCATTACGTAGACTCTCGCATGACGTTGGTTTTTAAAGTTAGACCTTGACTCCTCACGCGGTTTGCCTCAGCCAGCCCTTAACAAGAAGGTGGCATTTCCAGCTCCTCAGATAGTTCTCAAAATTAAACAGCAGTGCTGGATAGAATCACAGGGTTTGTCCAATTATCCGTCTGTCAGTTTGCCGGCACATCACACACATCAGAATCCCACATTCACCCGATGAGGCGCTTTAATAGGCCTGCAGCCTAATTTATGATGTGTGCGAGAGCAGGGATTCAGATCTGGACCCTGTTCTTCCCCTCATTTTATCCTGAGAGACATACTCAAGCTTAACTTATCCTCAATTGAAGGATGATCTATTGAGGGCTCAGATCTGGAGGTTTTTATTATTATTACTGGTGATCTGAGCACATTCACTTCTGAGATGCTCGACTTTTTCTTCTCTCTTGACTCAGTGAGTAAGAGAGAGCCACGTTGCACGAATTCGAGTTTAAAGCTCAGCTGCAGTCAACATGGCGTTCTTCAGGTGAATTTAGTCAGCTGCTGGCCAATGGTCAATCAAGGTGGGAGATGAGTTCAGAGTAAATAACGTAAAAAAACAAGTGACAGCACATGGTGATGGGTGTAACGGCTGGATTCCTTCAGGCTGGATAATCCGTGGAGCTTGTCTCTGAATAGTAGTGCATGTGAGGTAACTGGTAATTGGCACGTGGCTTGGCAAACTGCATTACAGCCTGACAATGTATGCTGACATACAGAATATTTATTATCAGTGTTTGCCGGTGATGCCTGCAGGTGTAAGATAAATACACACAATAAACCGAGGACCAAATCCCTGCTGCAAATATGTGGAAGTTAACAAGCCAAGGCAACAAGAAAAAAGTGAATTTTAAACTCTTCTCTTACGTAAACTCCTGGTTCATACTGTCTGCTATGCATTTGTAACACCTGACTAAGAGCGCCATCACTCTGCAGGAGACGCTGCTCTCTTTGATAAGGAAGATGTCACATGATCTCTCTTCTAATCCCGTTCTATAGCCATTCATGTCATGATTACCTTTAGCTGCCATTGTAGCTGTCAAACCCAGATTTCAATTGGATGTGAACAGAATATCCTGCTGTAAATCGTCTGTGTCATTCAGATTTTCCTTTCAGTATGTATTTATATCCTCTCTGCTGTGAGATTGCTGGCAACAGACATCCTACATTCAAGGCTTCATTGTGATTCCATTGTATGAGCAACATGTGGTTAATCACAGGAACCTTTACTTTACGGCGCTGAGCTGCTTGCTCTCGTGTTACCTGGGGATGTGCAGGGAATTTGAATGACTGTCAAACGAGAAAGATCAGCATAGATAACCAAAAATCTGTGAGTGCCCCTGATGATAATATAAGAATAACAAGACCATTTTATTTCTTTTGTCCGACTAGAAGACGCCTGAGGACGCACATATACGTGCATGAGCGTGTGGGTGACCTGATACACATTGCAAGTGTTTAGTACGTTCAAGCTATAAAACATGAAAAATAAGAAGACAAACAGGTGAAACAAGGTGTAGAATCATCAGCTGCCAGCGAGGCCTGCTCCCTAAATTGTAAATTTAGCTGGAAACTGAAACTGGCATGGCAAACAAAGGTTTGCCATGTCTATATCTGGAGAAGAATAACACTAAACAGCTGTCAGCATTGTTTTTTAAAGCAGGACCACAATAGTTGCATAACCTTAACCATATGTTTATTACTGTAACCATGACGACGGAGCTCTCCTAACCTTAACAAAGTACTTAGTTCAACCAAAACGATGATGTTTTCCTCAGCCTAACCAGACTTTAACCATAGCGTTAACACATCATAAAACAGACCTACTTTTCTCCAGTGATTTGTTGTGGACGGCACAGACAAACGAGGTCAGAACAGAAAACCCTTCTACGTGTCGCCCCAGGGGGCTCGTGAGGACGGAAATGCATTCAGCATCTTTACTGTGTTGCACAATATGTTTTGAGGGTGAACACTAAGTGTTAACCTAAGTAACTGTGTTTGCTTGCAAGAAAATCCTAAAGGGTGCGTTTAAACAAGTGTATCTGTTTCTGTTGAAGCAGAGGACTGATGATTCATAAGGAAATCATCATCAGAACGACCCAGTTTTCGTGTCTGTCAGCATCATAACCTGGTTAGAAGACTTAAGCAGGGAGTAACCCTGGAAAACCTGGTCCTCTGAAGCTGCAACAAATCAGACTAACACAGCATTGTGTTCATTACGATGTCAGATAGTGGCAGTAAGCAGTACTGACTTGTTTTCAAGCCAGAGGTCATTTGGTTGCTGAACCTTTTAATTTCATTTTAATGGCAGTCTGTCCATCTTTTAGCAGCACACCTCGGGACATGAATGTTCTGTTAATGTGTTTATTAATGCCAACAGGGAGACTCAGTCGCACAGTATCAAAGTTACATGCAAAGTTGAATTAGAAGTTAAATTGGATTCTGGCCAGTAGTGCGTGTAAACAGGGGGGGTGTTTGGTTGACTGGGGACTACGGGAGTTGGAAATGAGTTCAGTGTGCGTCGCTCGAAAAGCGCCATATGTGCACAGTCCAGCAGAGTGTGAGTGAAGAGGCCAGAGCGAGGTGCGGCGGTGGAGCTGGACCGGCCGGCCGGCTGACCGAGAGCTGGAACAAATTCCTCTGGAGCCCCGTGAGAGGTGGCTCTGTCTGCGTCCAGGTGCGCAGTGATAGCATTTTTTCAGCCAAGGCGGCTCGCTCTCTAATGGATGAACGTGATTGTTAAACATTAAATCATTAGTGTGCCTCCTGTCTGGCTGGCTGCCGCTGGTGTTCGCTGCAGAGCGGCACATGTTGATGATGAGCAGCTCAAACATATTTGCATTTTACATTCATGCCCTTGATGAATCGAAACATGGCACAAAGCTGAGGCCGTATTCACATTCTGAATTGCATTTTTGATAGATCTGAAGGTCACATTTGTAATGTCCCTGCACAGTAATTACAGAAAATGCATGTAGGTGGTTCAGCAAAGCCCAGTGAGAGGTCGCTTGCTCCTCAATGGCAGCCTATCATCCTATCACATGTTTTGTGGCGGCTTTACTCAACCTTCATGTGTGTCACCTGCTTTAGCACATCATTTTGGTTTGATGAGCTGTGCATTCGGTTTGCTTGTACATCACTGTGTTAACTGGACAGTGCGACCCTTTATATCCGCCCTAAACTACGGGCATGACTGGCTTCTTATTGCAGGAAATCTGAGGGCAGCATGTAGCGATCACGAAGCAATTTCTCTCCAATGTTCTGCTGATGATGTGGAGCTTTCTGATCACCACCTGCAGCTACTTGTAACCGGCTGATAACCGCCAACAAGCAGATTGCAGGAAAAGTAACCAGAATATGTGACGGGAAAATGGATAATTAGAAACACTGTTAAATAAATCACTGAATATGACATTAGCGCAGCTGTCTTTTCATTGCCATATGTTTAATGCAGGATTGTTAGGAAGGACATTATGATTTTGTGCCATCGTCTGTCTGTGACAAACAAATGAAATGAATTCATTTTCACCCCATTTTCCCCCATAAAGTAGATGTCTCTGAGAACCTCCGTGCACACATTTACATAAAGAAAAACACATTATCTTGAACACAACGTCACAGGTCAATGCAATAATTATCTTGATTGATCTCATTTGCATAATTGCTTCTGTTTAATAGCTCATGGTTGATTATGGGAGGTCATTGACGGATCTACTGCCTCGTTATGGCAAAGTCAGTGCTCTTCAGGTGTTTTAGGAGCGAGTTTCCGGAACTGTCCGTGTGTCATATTTCCTCTCAGTACGGAAGCAGGTTAGCTTTCTGGATGAGCACTTTCACTGACCTGGTGTTGCGTTGCAGGCTGGGATGATCCGCACCGACTCAGACGAGTACTTCATCGAGCCGCTGGAGAGGGGCACTCAGGAGCTGGAGGATCAGGGCCGAGTCCACGTGGTTTACCGCAGGTCGGCTCTGCTGCAGGCCCCCTCCGACATCTCCATGGACTACCAGCTGCAAGGTAGGACGCACAGCCGTGGTGTTTACTGCTACAGTCCAAAGGGTGTTACTAGTACTGCTACTATCTGCAATACTGCAGCTTCTTGCTCTTTGTCTACGATGACACTTTTTTTTGTCCTTCCAGACAGTGGTGAGGTTGTAATGTGACTTGCCGTTGTCCTATAATCTGGCAGAAGAAGCTTGGAGTTGTATTTGAGGGTTCTATAGTCAATCAGCCACTTTTCTATGAATACTTAGTACTTCACTCAACTCATGTACGATATAATTAGTACGTTCTTGCTAGGTGCCGTAACTGCTGTCAGGCTGAAACATCACCATCTGTGAGACAACCCCCTGACTTCTCTCCAGTTGTTCAGAAAAGAAAATAAAAATCACTTGAGAATATGCCTTCACACCGAGGTCCTGCGACTCACTTCAATATCGCACACGGATTTGCACTTCATTATAATAAATCCCTGAAGGGTGAGTGGAGCCACTTAACTTGACTGAAAGGAGTGCCTTCACCCAAATGGGGCAGTAGCTATCCTCTTCTTCTAGCCTCAAAGGAAATAAAAAAACTCTCAAGCCAGACAGGTTTCTGTTGCTCCCACAGCCACCTGCTACAAACTCCCAGTGAAAAAAAGCCCGCTGATACACTTGAGGAAGCAGGATTTAAATGAGCATGAGCCTGGTCCCAGAATGACGTCAATGGGGCAGGTACATCGTTACTGATTGCATACCGGTGTCATGATGGCGTCCCCTTCGATCAACACTGAGCCTTGTCTACTACTACAACTATGACTAAAGTAGCTTCTAGAAGGCAGTCTGCAGGTCACTAGTGTTTATAATAAGACAGCTCCTTTGACTGCTGTAACACCCGCTGTCTCTACCTCCACTACAAGGAGAGCTACTTGTCATTATACTCCTGCTACTTTTGTCATTATCGCTGTGACTAACTGGCTACTGCTTGTATATTTCTACTCACACAGCTACTGTCACATGACTAGTACACGACCGCCCTGAGTGCCGCAAGTGGAGTTATCGCTCTCAAATGTGGAAGGTTTGACTGACTTTGCAGCAGTATGTGTGACATAAATTCTCAACTTAAAGGTCAACTTATCAGCTTTCATAAGCTTTTCATCAGCTAATGGAGCTGATTCAGGCGACCTTTGTTCCACTCTCAGGTCACGTGATGAAAACCGAGCCGGTTCCATTTGCCGATGGCGACCGTGGGGTGCAGTTTAGAGGTCAGAAGTGATTGTTTTGTCACACATTTGCTAGAGCTGCTGCAACTATAATTATCAACACGAATGGCTGTCGCTGCTTTCTCGAGCCTGTCACTAGCCTGCCCTCTATTTGTACCAAACAAATGCCCCTGTTGCTGCTGACGGAAACGGAGACCTGTGAATCACTTTGTGTTTAGGAACAACAAATAGAATGTCCAATGAGTCACTCTTTGTGTTTCAGCAGTTGACTAAAAATGGAAATCATTGCTTTCAACTAGAATGAACTAGAAAACATTTCAGTTCCGCGCAACATCAAGTGTTTTCCCATTGAGTCAAAATATACAGTATAAGAATCCTTCCATTGAGAGTCACAGTCAGCTGGGAAATGTATTGGGCTGAGTCCATATGGATTTGGCTGGGATATAAACAGAGCTGAAAAACTGGTTTTGAGCCAGACAGGCTGTATCTTCTTGGGCATGATGTGCACATGCATGCTGTCTTAATGACTGCACGGTGGTGTGATGCTTGTATTAACGTCTGAACTTGTCACAGCAGCTGCTGACAGACTCATTAAGTGTTGCTTTTCCTTTGACATTTTGATGTAAAATCATCTGCTAGTGGATATAATTGCCCTGAATGTTGTTATGGGAACTATTTTTCATGCCGCTGCAGACTGAAACTTAAAGAAAAAGTCAACCCAAAAGAAACAGAGCAAAGAGTTTTCAGGCAATCAGCTGCTCAATTTATGACTCCAAAACTTTTGTTTTTCCTCCCCAGAGTTGCACAAACTGCAAAAATTGCTTTTTGAATATTTCTTTGCTTGGCAGTTTCAAGCAATTCGAAAGATGGGGTTTGGGACGATACTGGCAGAAGCTGTAATTACATTAGTTATTTATTTAACACATTAAGGAGCACCTGAAGTCATGAATAGAAATTTGAAAATTTTAGCTACTTAGTTCACGTCTGATAGCTCCCAAACTATGCAAAGCAGCTATCAGTGCTCATACGTATGAGTGTTCAATGTTGAAAACAAATGTAGCCAGTTAGCTCCTGGTAGCTTCAAAGTGAAGGGCCAAATGGTTGCTCGTAGTGATGGCAGCTGTTGAAAACACACACAAAAAAAACAGAACACGTAGCTGTCCTTCATAAAACCTTTAAGTGTACTTTGATCAAATTTTAATACTCATCTCTGTTTAGATGCGGCGATAAACATTTACTTGAGTTAATTGTGCCGAGCAATCATTCACCTCCCGTAACATTCTTATAATGTAGGAAATTAACCTTTTTTTTTTAATATACTGTTTAATCGAAAAGTGGCCCATATTCTACCAACGCATTTTTGGACAAATTTGTTCAGAAACAGCTTTGGTGGATTATATAGACACATGAAGTGTTTCCATTCTAAGACTATAGATACTTGTTTACCTTTTGGCTAATTTGCACCATTAAAAGTATGCAGATTTAGCTATTAGCAGTTCCTGTTTGCAATGTACCCGTAGACGTACAGATGCTATCTTTTTTCTATGATAGGTAGGCAGATTCATTGGGTTTTTATTTACTATGACCATCAGAGATAATGATATCCTTGGGACGTGTGATTCACAGTGAATGCAAAATGTGTGCATCATGTCTGTGAGTTGCAATTTTTCTTCACCTCATGCACTATCTTTGTCTCACGTCTCTCCCTCCATGCCTCCTTAAACTCTACTGTGCTTATCCACATCTCTTAAAGATCCTATCCTGTCATTGAATATTTCATACCCCACCTCCCCCTGTAATGCTTAAAAAAATGTAGCTTAGCATGAGCTAGGTGACGTGGTTATGTGGGACTTGTAGGCTCCGGATCGTCTCCGTCTCTGTCCCGTTCCCCCTCCTTCAATAAAACATGCCCTACTCTAAGTGCTGAGAAGCCTCAGAGCTTTTTGGGTTGTCAGTTACTGTAGGAAGCAGCAGTATCAGTAAAGTAGTGAAGGCTAAGTAAGCAACTTCTTCATTTTATCATTCCACACCTCGCAAGTACAAGGTAAATGTATGATGACATTATCTAGTTTAAGTTGCGTCAGACTGTTTGGCCTTGGTTTATTTCCCCCAATTCTCCAAGCAAAGGGACGGGAAATGTGAAGGTTAGCAGTACGCTACATCACCATTCATCTCGCCCAGGGTAGACTAATTCACACAAGGTATCACAGGGCTAGAAATATGGCGGATAGTGAACAAAAAAATATACCCAGTAGAATTCTGTTAGCGGTAGCATGAATGATGAAACAACATGTGATAAGGGGTTGAGTTTCTTTCATGTGGTCTTTCACAAGGACACACTTTTCTAACAGACGATGACTGAAATGTCACACTAAATTGGTGCCTCTGTTGATTGTTCATGACCATCTCTCTCGGGATGCAAGCCCCTCATATGATCAACAGGAGATGAATCCAGCACGGAGGAATAAACAAAATTCTGGTGGAAATAAACACAACAGGGCTGTCACATGCAGCAAACAGCAGGCGTCAGTATATAGCCGCACTGATTGCCGTCATCACGGGGGGGGGGGGGGGTGTTAGTATGTGCAGTGTTGTCATCATCTGGGAACGCATGTTAGTATCAGCCACAATCAGTAAGCTGCAATGTCGAGATGCTTTCCATCCTCCTAAGTGGAAAGTAGTCGGAAATGAAATTTGAACTTCTACATGTTAAGTGATGCGTTGATTCCCTCCATTTGAAGAAAGCTTGACTCCCTTCTATTTTCTCATCTCTTTGAAATGTAGCACCACAGAACAGCCATGTGGTGCAGGGTGGTAAACAACATGTTCATGTGCTGATGTGCCCCTCATCACTGTCGGTGTTTCACTCAGTTGAGACATCCAACACGACAGGCTGTCAGGAAACATCCACTTCCACTTTCAGCACATTTGTGTTATGCTGCTGCAACATTCTCTCACAAAATCAATTACTCTTAACATCTGAGAAGTGTTTATAGCTGTTACATGATAGGCGCAGGTATAACACACGGCTTACCTGGCTGCAAGTCGAGCCCAGACCCAGACTAGAAAAGCTCTATGTAAATGCAATCCCTCCGCTCTTTCTCAAACCCTGTGGTAGAATCATGTTAACGCATGAAACAGCAGCTCATTTAAAAGCACTTTAAATTAATTTTGCTTTCAGATTCTGGGTCAGTTTTGGATTAACTCAGCCACAGCTTCACAGTGTTTTGTTCCTGGTTGCAATGACATTCTGAAGAATGCTACGGCTCAATTTTGTGCCTCTGGCTGCCTCCGTCAGCACAGCAGAGGCTCGTGGAGATCACTGTGAGCAATTCCCCCTGTCAGACTGATGTAAAAAATATGGGCTCAGAAATAATCAGATTCATTTGCGTCTATGTTAAGGAACATTGAGGTAGTTTAGATATGAATGTACACTTGGAAAGTACTTCTACTACTGACTTAGCTGCCCTGACATTGGCTGATGGCAGTGCCATAATTAGTTTTTTGTCTGTTTTGATTGCCGACATTTCTTTGATGCAGGTTTTATGGAGCAGGGTTTCATTGTTTAACATGAATACAGACCAGCGTCATGTGACAAAGACATGCAGACATGTTCAATGCTCTGTCAACATTTTAAGGCAACCTGTTGCTTCCAACATGGGAAGTTACTAAAGCGCAACTTCACCAACTTTTTCTTTTTAACAGGATATTACGGGAGATGGTGCGTTAAGTAATCTAACATACAAGTAAAGAACAACTGTACCTTCCTCTCTCGGCTTATAAAATGTTAACATCGATCCTGGCAGGTGCTGTGAAAGATTGTTTGCACTGTACATCAGACTCATTGGTTCTTGGCTGTGCTCGTCGCTTGTGATATTTCGGTGTTGATTCGATCTCATGCTTTGAACCAATCTACCCTCTGTTATGACCAGTGACAAGAGGATTGCAAGATTGATTTTCCAGACTCACTCTGGGTGATTGCAGTGAAAGGAATAATTCTTCCCTACTCTTGACATGCACTGCTGTGATGTCTCTGAACAAGGCGCGTCCTGCCTATGAGGAGCTGCTCAGCGGGTGAAATTGCCCAAGCAGGTGTACTTGGCAGCTCTCAGGTGTGTTTTTTGCTGGCTTGAAAGGCACTTTCCTAAAACTTTGCTTCATCCAACGGTTTTTCCATTTGTGCATCTAATAATATAATATCTGAAAGCCCATGACTCTCCTTGGATCTACATGTTACGGTTTTGAATGCATTTCATGCATTTCACATCAGTGACTTTCACAGATGAAAGGTTTGGATAAACACATTTGTACAGGAGTCATCTTGATCACAAAGCAGACAAGGCAGGAATGTCTACATCCATTGACCGCACTGTGAACTGTTGATATGTAGTATTTAATACAATAGTTCTGCATTTAATGTTAGATTGAGTAGCTCCTGTGACCCTCTGTGAGCGTGATTGTTCCTGCACGCAGTTTTAGATAAGCCAACATCCACTGAGAGTGGGCTTCACAGGAACAGAGTGGGAGAGGGGAGGCTACAACGTGTTGCTGTTGTTTTCTTACAGTCCTGACCTCAGTAGTGTGTGTGTGGGTAAGACACTGTGTTTGTTTCAGCACCTCTGGTTTTTCCCGTTGAGGCCTGAGAGTCTGATTAACAGCCGCCGAAGTGTGTGAAAGGAAAGGTGCACCTCAGCGGCAAGTGGCTTCCCAGTGATTAGGAACAGCAAAGTTTTACTCAGAAAGCAGCACTTTTTTTCATGTTACTTACACTTGTAGGCCATAAAAGGAGAGTAGGCACTAAAGAGAAGGCAGACACTTCAACCAAGTACTCTGATGAAATATTCAAAACTCAACTCTCTCGTACTGACATTTTTCAGCGGCAACCGGCAGCAGTTTCTGCAGTGAATGTAATTTGCTCAGGTGTCATTATGTGAGTGAAGGGGCATGTTCAAGGGTGATCCTAGGGGTTGGATGTGAATGGCCTCCCTCAGCTTTCCCTCAGGCTGTCTCCTGGTCAATGACCCTTTAAATGTTTCCCAGTTGATGCTGTGACTGGTTTTGCACCACTGTACTGTTCTGTTATGAAAGATGTTATTTATCATCGCAGCCATCCTCTTCTGGTCAGTCCAGGGAAAAAGCTAGCAGTGAGTTTACAATGTTTAATCACACGTATACATTTCCAAGGTCAAGAATGGATCACCTTGCTTAAAGGTCCAGTGTAGGATCTAGTGGCATGTAGTGGTGAGGTTGCCTCACCCTTTGAAAGTGTGTAGGAGACTTGTGGGGACTGCGGAACTCCTGAGAGGCACTTTCAGACATGACAGAAACATGGCGGTGCCATGTTATATGGCAGAGGACCTGGTCCCACTGCAGATAGAAAGAGCTCCTTCTAAGGTAACGAAAACACAGCAATTCCTATTTTGAAGTGATTATAGACTAATAAAAGCATAATTCTGAAAATTGTCTTTCATTTCTGTCACATTCTGCTGACAGATCTCCTTCTGGGAATCGTACACACTGGTCCTTTAAGAAGTACAACATACTTAATGTATGACACTGGATCACGTGATAGAACATCTAATTCCAAAAAATCCTGGCTGCAGGGATTTTCTCCCATTCAGCAGGAAGAGCTTCAGTGAGATCCAACGCTGATGTTGGGTGATAAATTTGAGTTCCCAACACAGAGCGCCCGGCTATCTGAACCTGGCTTCATTTTTACATGTTTTTATCGTTTCATCATCGTACCTGAACAAAGCCCCGTCTACTTTAGCCCAAAGGCGATGGATGGGGTTAAGGTCAGAGCTCTGTGCAAGCCAGGCAAGTTCATCCACACCAGACTGGCAAAAGGACTTGGCTTTATGTATGAGGGCACTGTCACGTTGAAAGGGGAAAGGCTCGACAAGACTGTAAAATGGTAAATGATTCATTCATAGACTGTATTTTTGATCAGGGTTAACCTTGGCTTTTAAACCTAAATAAAAAAGAGTATTCTGAACTTTTGTTTAGGTCACCTCGACTGTGGGAATTGTGCCTGTTGCGGCCTCGCCTATAACAAAAGATTATCCTGCTGTTTGTGGAGCAAAATTCTGAACAAATAATTCTCAGCATCTTAGCTTTATTTCTCAATTTTAACAATTCAGTTTGTAGAAACGGGATTCTGCGGATACTCCTGCAAGTAAAACAGCCGTGAGCGTTTGCTGTTTTCCTATAAAACAAATTCCTGTGATATGAGATGCCAAAGAAAGCAAGCAAAAGCCAGAGGATTACACATGGAAATGTGCTAGTAATCATCCAGAACATTGTTTCTTTACATAGCTCCGCTGGATAAACATTTTGATTCATGGAGGAGAATCTTTATCTGAAAAGGACTCTTGCATATCATAATGTTCTCCAAGTTAAGATATTTACCATAAATCCATCTCACTCGGCTCTCAATTATTTATCTTATTTATCTCTTATTTATCTGGTATTTTTTAGGACATTAACAAGCAATACAGTTCTTTTAAATGATTCTTACTATGGCTGCAGTAGATCCCTAACACTGTGAACATTCTACAGAAGTAAATCAAGTTGAGGTTTACGAGTTCATTCTTCTTTTATGCCATTTGAAATTTTGCGGGGCTTTTTTCCTGGAAGTTGACAGGCTTTTAACAGTGCACAGTAAATATCTGTATATGAGAAGTGTCAGTGAAATATAAGGACCATGTTGTTGGGATATAGAGCTTTAGTGATATCAAAGAAATGTATTAATAGTTTTTTTACATTTAGGGATATATTTTTTTTAATTCTAAATTTTGACAAATTTACAGCATGAACTGTCTGGAACAATGCTGAATTAGTATTGGCAGTTTCTGTTTGCAGAATGGCTGTACTGATAAAAACTGAACTGTTACTGTTGCTGTTCTTTTGTTACAGAAAAAAATGTCCAAAAACATGATGACTATTGGTTAGATTTTCATGTGGCCAGAAAGTGTCAGTCATGCTGAAAGTATAAGTTTGTGCACTGTGTCTGAATATGAGTTATCTGCTGTAAGCTGCATCTGTCCGATGGTTCGGGTAGAGCTGAACATGTGCTAGTACCCTTAAAGTGTTCCAAATATAGTGTGCTGCCTTCATCTAACATGTAGACTTGATTTTGAGATCCTCCTCCTGGCCCTCATTCACCATTTGCCTTCTAGAACGCTGCGATCATCTGCTGCTGGTTTACTGGAGGTTCCCAGGAAGAGCAGAAAGAAAATCAGGGATGCAGCCTTTGTCAATTACACCCTGAAGCATTCCCTTTATATTTATTTTTTTATCCTTATTCTATCTTATTTTTATTACTATTATCAAGTGGGTTTTATTTCGTATGTCTCTTTCTTGATTCATTATGTTCTCTTATGATTTCTTTGCTCTGAAGCAGCAGTTCTTGTATGAAAGCTGTATGACAGTAAATAACAGCTACTAAGTGAATGTACCAATTAGCGTTGGTACAGCAATTGCAAAATGAAATTGCATTGCAGACTTTCTGTCAGTAATGACTCTGAGATCATACTAACCCCATACTGATCACACCTCGGTCCTCTGCGCATCCAGAAAACCCCCCCTCTCTCAGCTTGAGAACTCCCCCCGAGGGCTCAGAGGAGCACGCAAAGAAAAGAGCAGCGATGCTCACTGCGAGCAAATAAGTTTTCAGGAGCCAAAATGACTCGGGCACAAACAAATGGGAAACGTGTCTGGAATCACAAAGTTGAACGGGTCTGATGTGTTGGTGATAGATTGGCACGTCTGCCTGGGCAGTGTTGCTCCACTACCTTCTGTTGTCCCCCCAGGTGGAGGAGAAGAAGTCCCCAGTGTGGGCACACACACACACACACACACACACACACAAAAAGACTCTCAGTATACCAAGGTAAAGGAAGGAAGGAAGATTTTCAATTCTCCCACTTTCATACAGGTTTTCAGGTTTCTGATGCATGCTGTTCTTTCTCCTTTTTCTCCAATTTCCCACAAACATTGATGTATTTGAAAAAGACAGCTGTGATAGATCAATCGATTTCTCTGAAAGCTGGGGGGGGACTCGCTTGTTCGTGGTCATGCTTGGGAGCAGACTTTACCCTATTGTTGTGTACCTGCAGAAGGTCTACATTGGCAAATAATGCTTATGCATTTTTGGAAGATTTTGATTTTCCAGATTACTGGATCACTTTTTATTATCTTCTATGAATCACGGCATAAAAAGGCAGCTAGAGTTCATACATGTTTTTGTGATATAGCCCCGGGGCGTATGGCTCAAGACAATGTCTCTTACTTTAGAAACTGTGGCCACATATGTAGAAATATTGTACTGACTTTAACTGGGTTTTGTAACGAGGTGAGCACTTGGAGCAGTACAGTCCATTATTGTCATTGTAGCGATACAGTATAGGCAATAAGAGGAACATTTCTGTTTATGCAAAACCTTAAAAATGAATGAACATGTAAAATGCAGCTTTGACATGCTCATCGGCAGAACACATCAAAGCCTGACTGATCCCAATCCTGGGGAAATGAGAATTACAGTGAGAGCAAATGTCTGGACTCCTCAGTGTGCCCCTGAGATCTGATCTGTTGTCTGGCCTGACGCCCAGGTGAGGGATTCACCCTCCGCAGCACTTGGATATTAGGTTTTATTTTCACATGGTAGTGAAAATAGAGTGAGAATTTAGTGAAAGGCCTCGTGTCTGAGGGCATATCAATGGCTTTCACGACCCGATGGAGTTTGGGAAAATAAGCCGAGCTCTGACAGAGGCAGAAGAAAAAAAAATGGACTCAGAGAAAGAGAGAGAGAGAGATTCTTACGGTGAAGAAAAATAGTGATTTATATTTGTCACACAGATGTGTTAAGCAGAGTGGGGGCTGGCTGAGTGAGAAGGAATTTGGTGAGCTGGCAGGAATGAAAAACATTCAAGGGAGGAAGAGACAAAAAAAGCAAAGGAGAATAGTCTTTAGTTTATAATCCTGCTAGAATTTGCCTGAAAATGCGATCTAGCAGGGGAGTGAGTAAACTGACGACAGTGAGTGTAATTGGCAATAGAAGACAAGCTGGACTGAGGCGCCTTCACTGCTTCCAGGCTGCTTGCTGCTGTAATTATTAAGCTATTCGCAATTGCAGAGGACAAATTTCAAGTGCAGCTGAAGCAGGGGCACGTCTTCGTGCTGATTAAATGTAAAAGCTTGCTATGTTTCCCTGTTAGGCCCTTATATCACGGCACAGTCCGGAGGCAGGTTAGAAAATGTATGTAGAACTCATTTCACCGGCCCCTCACAGCTGCTCTGAAATAAGACTTATAGGTTGGGTCGGGTAATTACTTCATAGATTGTAGTTATGAGCCTCTTGAAGTGGCCCTTTTTTTTTCTTCCTCACTTTGAATGCAGATACTGTACTCTTTTGTGCCAGCATCAACAAAGCCGTTTCTTCTCTCAGGGCTCAGGATTCTTTTGAATTCCAGTGGAAAAAGCTCCACAGAAGCTTCCAGAGGATGTTAGTGACAGATGACGGCTCTTCGACCATCTGTTTCCAGGTGAAGCAAGCGGAGGTTGTGCTTCATTCTTTCTGAGGAGGGTTTTAAGTCTGCCTAGAGCCTGCGCCAGAGGGAGGATTGGAGCAGCTTGTCGCATGCTGGCTTTTGTAAGAGATGGTGCTCTGTGATTTTGAGGATTGTAACCTCCACACAAGTCACAAGATAGAGGATGAGTGGATGAGGATGAAAGTAAGCAAGCTGTGTTCAGTGTTGGTTAAGTGTCAAGTTTCAGAGATTTTATTTTATTTTATTTTACTGAAACCAAGTGCCACAATCTGCAGGAAGGATGAAGACCCGCTTCGCTGTCTCTCTCGTTTGGGTTCGTGCCCAAGTAATAGTTGACCAATCCTATGCACCGCCCCTTTTCCTACAGTCACCAATGACAGCTAAGTGTCAATCCACAACTGCCACCATCTTTTCTCTGACAAGCCACAACTTCATATAGTAGATTTATTTCCTAATACTTTCCAAACGGAGCTGCACTGAACCGTGTTTGTATTCCTCCGCTCCTTGAATCTTCCTCACAGAGAAAGTCGGCTGCAGGTAATCTGGGTCTGCCGGTGGCGGGCAGATATGCTGCAGTGCTGGTGTGCAGCCATTTCTACAGAGCTTGCACAGCTGCTTTCTGTTTGTCTTGCTTTATTCGTGCCCTGATGAACCCATTAGCTGAGCCACACCTTCCAATGCAACATCTGATTTCTGTCTGTGTTGGATATCTCAGGTTCAAATGCAAGGATACACCAACACAGATAAAGCAAACGAATGCTGCATATGCGACAATGCTGATACCTCATAGACTTTGTTCTCATTCAAACAGTTAGCGTACTTTCTGCACAGAACTCAACGCTGCAAGCAACAAAATAGCCTGCGAACCTATTTGCTGCTGTGTATGCAGTGCCGAGCTTTCTTTAATGAATAGCTTGTGTTTGGATCTCTTGTGATAACAACAAATGAATCCCCAGAAGAAGCTAATGGATTTGATTTCACACTCAGTAGTGTCGCAATTTGACTTCCCTGTACAGGTTCCTGCTTCTTCAAACACAAGAACACATCTGCACTTTTCTTCCCCCCTTCAAACACAATTGAGCTTGACAGACTATTATAAAAAAAAGGTGCGTCACCATCTGATTTCAGAGGCGTGTGTTGCATGTGGATGCAGATGTGAGAGGCGTGTTTAGTGATAGGAAAAGCAATTTACCTTTAGTAATGCAAAAACATTAAAGGTTATCAGGTTGGCTTTGTGCCCATTTGGTGAGGATGGACCCTCTAATTTATTTTAAACAGCTAATTTTAACGATGTCAGAGGTGAGAACGCTCAGCATCCTCTCCCCTCAGTTGTGTGTACATGTGTGTGTGCGTGCATACATGTGTGTCTGTGTTTGTATGAGATGCCTGAGAACAGTGAAGCCAACCTGAGTAGCTTTAAAGTCTTCCACAGATGCTCAACGCTGAAAATGAGTGCAGCAAAAAGGCAGAGATAAAACCTATGCTGGATACAACAGACGTGCCTCCCTCCCTCTTCAGTGTCATCAGAAAACTTCATTATTCTTTAATGAAGCTGATCGTGCTCTGTCTGATATTTCTACCCTTCCCTATTTGCATGATGAACCACGTTGCCTAGCATCTTCAGAGGTATGAACCCTGAAAGCGTCTGATCATTTCTTTCCATTCGAAACCTGGTGATAATTAGCGACTCTGGCCCGAGCCAAGGATCTGAAGAGACGGTGGAAAAGACCTTGGAAGCATTGAGCAGTATTTTGAATCAAGGAACGCTTGGTCGTGTTCTCTCCTGACTCACTGTGATTCATCGACTCGCTTTCCAAAAGTCACATGGCAGCTGGAAGGCGCTCATGAGCGTCTCTTTCGTCTTTCCATGCAGTCTGCCTGCTCGCGAGAGCCAAATACTTAAAATTCTTGCTGCTTGTTGCGATACTACATCCACTGTAACATTTACAGAGAAACGCTCTTCAGAAAGGGAGAGAAGAGACGGGATTCCAGCTGTTTGCAAGGCACAAAAGGAGATTTGTGTGTTTATCGTTCCCTAGTATTGCAACACTTTGGTTTGTTGCATTGTGTATTAAGCTGAGAGCTGCAATAACACTGCACATTGCACCACGTACATCAAGGAAATGATGCAGCATTCGTCTTGTGATGAAGTGTTTTAAGTGTTTGTTTGATTTAATATCAAGTGCTGCTTTCAGGATTTGTACTTCTCTCGTGTGTTTTCTACCTGCTGTTACTCCCCAGCTTAGCTCCTCTACCTACCATTGTTTTATTTACCACCTTCTGTTCTCATTATTCTTTAAACATTTATCTCATTATTAGGAACAGTTTTTGGTTTGACAAAATAATCTTATTGCAAGGTCATTTTGTTTATTTTTCCAGAGCTTTCAACCATATCTCACAGTCTTCATGAGCGGATTTGCTCAGTTATAAGCTCTGGAGAAAGCCAGTGTTGTAAGTGAACCTTTTGAGTATTGAGATTGTTTCATCAAGCCATTATTCCTAAGGTCAAGAATCTGGTTAAACGCATGGTAAGGATGTTCGTCAGTGAAATACATGTGAACTGCACATGATCCAGCACTCGAGATCTGTTGTGAGTTTAATTAAGGGCATGCCCCCCTCACTTCACACTTTGATTTACTCACCAGAATCTCCTCAAACAGTGTTCTCTCTTCAGTTGATACCTTGTGTTCACGGCAATTAAGCTTTATGAGCATCAGTGTGGTTAATTGTGGCCCTGGATTTTGCCTCTCAGGCAACATGGAAGCTGTTCTGCTGTATTGCTGCATGTTATTAGGACTATTTGAAGCCTGAGAGGAAGACTGCAGAACTACTCAGAGCCGAAAAAAAAAGCACTGCCACCTCACCTGCATGTTTCTCGGTTTAAAAATCTCTCATTGTATCTGTTTATTCGCAGTCAGTGTTCTATGAAAACACGTCAAAGATAAGACAGCAAATCACAGCGCTTTGGATACAGAGATACAGAACAGAATAGCACAGTAACCAGTTTCATGTTATCATGTTATTTGCTAGATTGAGCTAGCATATGATCCTCTGAAATTAAACCTGCACCCTTGAATTTAATTCACGTTATAGCCTGTTACTATGCAAATGAGCAGAAAACATGGCAACCTGAGCTACAGCCTGAGACGCTGCACAAAAGTGCTTTATTTCTGCGTGTGGAGTGTGGTCGAGTGCTGACTGCTCACTGTTTAAAAAGTCAGCTACCTAAAATGTCTGCTAGTGTCTCTCTGTTGCAAACCTCCTTATCTGTTGTTGTGCTTTTGATTAACAGAATATCAAACCTGTGTGGAGTGTGTTTGTGTGTGAGTTCAGAGAGGCAGAGAGAGAGAGCCCTGAAGCAGACAACGGTAGGCCTTGTTGGGGTCGGTCAGTTACAACATGCAGCGAAACTTAGGCTTCATTCATGGTAGGGTGCGAACTGCCTTTTTGGAAGAAATGCTCACTGTATTTCCTTTCAGGGACTTCAATATATTTTGGTGACCTGCATCCGTTTTTTTCTCTCTGTTTCTCTCAAAGAACAAACAACCCAATGTCATCGTCTAAAAGGTCAAGTGACAGACTGTTTCCACTCTCGCCCTGCCCAACACCACTGATAAAATACAGAGATTTAAGAAGCTAACATCCTGAGAAATGGCTAAAAAGTTGTGGGTGATGCAAGATAGTGAATGGAGCCATGAGTGTTTTTTGTCCTGTTTATTTTTATTTTAGCTGGCAGTGTATCTTGAATAGTACCAAACAAACCGCAATTTTTCAAGCATTACATCATGGACTCACTTTAATCTGTAACCAAATGAAGATTAAAAAACAAAAAAGTAAATAATTGTAAAAACCATAGAGCTAACTAGGATCAATAACATAGCCTGCTTGGCAGAGGTGAAAATAGAAAGGAAAATTGGCCAACTGACAAAATGAAATGTAAAACCATCATTTTGTCTCGCTCACTGGACTGAGAGCCTGCACGTTTGTCCAACTAATCACCGCTGCAGCTGATCTCACTGATGAGTTTGTCCGGTCTGGCTGATGAGATTACGGTCCAGCCAGATCAAAAGTGACAAAACAGTCAGACACCACCAACGCCTCATCTTGTCTCCAAACACAAACATAATGCAGAGGCCAAGTGCTCAGTCAGTCCAGGGAACCTAAAGGTGCTCTTCAAATTGAAAAGACAGGACACAAAAAGAAAACACTCCTCAGGCACTCCTGGGCAAAACAAAGAAGAGGTTTAATGGTTTAAAACACAGCAACCAGCTGGTCTAATAAACAATCATGGGGCATCTAAATAAAGATCTTTAATATGCTTTTTCTCCTTGCTTTGCGTGAGAGTTTCTTCTGCAAGCTGTTTTTAAGTGTTTTGAATCAAGTCAAAGTCAAGCTTCAAGACCTCCCAAATGTATTCAATGTGCTATCATTGAACACTAAGACAACCAGTAAATATTCACATTTGAGAAGCTGGGGCCAGTATATGTCTGAGCTTTTTGCTGAAAAATGTCTTTAATGATTAATTGAGTATCAAAATTATTGCCATTCAGTTTATTGGTGATCGACTAATCAATTAAGAAACTGATGATTTCAGGTTTGCATCAGTGTTTAATACAGCCATAAAATAAACGGCCATAAAAGCTTTGCCTGAATGTGCCACCAAAAGAACTTACATGTGTGTGTGGCATGTGTTTGGGTTGTGGCTCTGGTCTCGATTAACTTATTTTCAAAGGAACGTACTTGGACACCTCCACTGGTCTGGCAGTTGGGCTCCTTCTTTATTTGCATAAAAGATTAACTGAAAGATTGGAAAATTAAAACACCAAATAAATCGTTTTCTTAGCCTAACTGCAAACAGACACTAATTTAAAGAGGGATGGTCAAATGTCCTGATAAAGGACAACTTTTTTAAAAGGCTGACACGAATCGCTTGTTATTGCTTTAATTATTATTTGTAGGTAATTGGTTTCAAAATGCAGCAGTTAATCCATAGTCAGATTAATGTGATATACATTGATCTAGTATGCTGTTGTTACTCATTGACCTGACGTGGAAACAGCTAGATTAATTATCAACCTGAGAGAGATCTGGCCTTCTCAGATCACTGTTCCAAGCCAATGGAAAAGAAAGATTACAGCATGATGTTTTGCATCACTAAATACACTTCTAACCTTAATTAGCTGAGTGGGCTACAGAGCTACTGTCATGCAAGGGTTGCAGCAAAAATAGTGTCTTAATAGTGTCTAATTTTAAAGAAACATCCAGAGCAAGTGTGGCTCTCAGGCCCAATGTATGTCATATCAAAGCTGCTGTAATTTTCAATTCTGTACAGAGAAAACACACTGCATACCAATATTTTACAGTTTACAGCAGGCATAACTCTACAGCAAACCTCCAATTTTAGGTGAGGTGGCTCTCCACTGTGACCAGCAGCATCCATGAGTTCATTTCCCAGCGCTCTGTGTCCTGCAGGCATGCAAAATTACTCTGTTCGAAGCAGACGCATTGGCAAATTGTCAGATACCACCATGGTCTTTTTCCTCCAGTATGTATTTCATGTGGTAGTAAAAGTGTTATTTTTACCTTTTTACCCGCTGACCATCAACTCCTGTGGAGACTTTCATACTAAAACGTGACATTTTCTCCACCGAACAGGCATAACTACAAAGATTTTCTTCCAGCATGGTAATGGAGCAGCTCATGGCTTTGACTTTGGCGACAGACATTGACTTTGATGTTTACTCCCTCAGCAGGTGGTGAATTGAAATTTGATGAGGTAGTGAAGTTTTATTTTAATGGGGTCCCATTTGTGTTTTACTTAGTCACATTATAGCTTTATATTTGTTTATATTTGCACTGCATCTTGGATTAATCTGATACAAGGCTGATCCTGAGGCACAGTAATCTTATATGTTACATGGCAAATTATTGTGCTATCCTGTGCCAGTCAGCGCCTCGCTTGACGTGGGCAGCCCAGGTTTTATGTTATGGTATAAGATTAGGTGCCAAAGTTCTAAGTTTCCAAAGTAACAAATCAAAGTAATGAACTTTGCTAAATCATAAAAATGACAGTTGTTTTCATGTACTGCAGGTTTCCAGTGTCTGCACGCTAGCTAACTAGCTTGGCTGAATAGCTATTTCCTGGCGTGGCTAGTTTGACACTGAGGTGAGCAGCATCAGTCCAGTTTCTGCTGTTTTCATTAGCTGCAGCAGTATTTACTGATTATTTTAGGCACTCGGGAGCAGCAGAACAACCTGTAAACTATCGCCTTTAAAAGTTGTCGTGGTGAACATGCTAGCAAACAGTCATCTGTTTACAACCAGCAGACACAAAGCAACATTAGCATTCCTCTGGAGTCATGTTTCTGACCACCTGGCAAATGTAAGTCTAATATTTAATCTCCTTTTAGCTCAGTTTTGGTCAACGCCATCTCCTTAGGGAACCGTACCTTGTTTAAGACATGACAGGGCAGCGATAGTGAACTAAAATGTGCAAAACTGTTCTGTAGAGGTTAAGGGGAACATACAGAGTCGGGTTTTTCAGCATTAGCGAAGCCGTTCATATTAGCATGTGGTAATTTAAACTAATGGTAAGATAAAATGATTGTCTAGTGCATCTTAAGCTCCTTTAAACAGTTAACTGTTAGACAGGAGCTTTTGTAAACTGCGTCTTACAGTGAGTTAATGGAATATCCAATCCTACTTTTATTTTTGTTCTGTGTAGTGATTGTAGCACTAATTAGAGGTATCGCTAATGATGATGCTAATGGTACTTTGGCCTGTATGCCGCGTGTCTTGTGTCTAAATACCAATATCAACCTTTATAGGTGCAATATTCTTCAAGGGTAATGTCGGTTAAAGCATCTCTGACAAGCTTTTTAAGGAACATTTCTATCATAAATGGTCCTTTACTTTTTCAACGAAAGCCTCTGAGTGTATTTTCTTAGGCAAAGGAGCCAAGACTTAGAAATCATTAGTAATGCTTTAATATAAGGCCCAGTGGGAGCAGGAGTGTTGGCTTCAATTTTATGCCTGTAACTCCCCACGAGCCTGTTAATAGTGCTTCAGACGCTTCGGGTGGGCCACAGAGAATGCACATAGACACAAATGCGCCTCTTAAAATCTCCACCACAGCTCAGCACAGAACCACAAACCTGCATGGCGTCTCGACCATGTGAAATGCCTCGGCCAGCATCTTTTCGCCTGTTGCGGTGCGCTGCTGGTAATTAGGCTGCTGTTGTTGCTGCTGTCACCACTCATTTTCAACTCTATTGAGGCAGGGGGAAGAAAAAGGCTAAAACAATACCGCCTCAGTCATAAAATCCAGTGTAATTATCCTGGGTTTTATGTGCCCTAGGGAGTCAAAAATCCCCTTACATGACAAGATGTACATTGGCAGCACTAAATCAACTACAGCTTCTGAACACCTTGGTGCTGGAACCACCACATTGCAAAATGATAAAGCAAGAAATGATGGTAATTGTGGTTTTCAATTGCGATGTTAAGGTGGAATTTTTGGTCTTGTGCACATACTGAGTTAGTGCACCTGACAGGCCATTGTTCAGTGACACATACTACAATGAAACCCATGTTCAGCTCTATATAGAATGAAATTGTGCAGCGGCAGCAAAACACACATTATTCAAGACTAGTGTAAAATGAGATGTCACCCAAGAAAATATGCTGCATTAATGGCTTTTGTTTCACCTTGCTTTCTTCGTATGGACTAAAAAGAGGACATGCATCAGACCACTCGGTGTTTCGTATGAAGGAAAAAAGAAACCCCTGATCAGCACCTTGTTCCACACATAGCTGCAATGAGTAAGAAAAGGGACCTGTAGTGAGCCAGTATTAAAGCTGACCCAGCAGACATTAACATCAACTGCCTGTGGGTGGTGGGTGGATTGTGCTTTGCATGGGTAGTGTTCGTGTTGGTGTGGCCAGGTTTTTAACATTGTTGGACCAGGACAGTTGTTGTAGTAGGATGGGGAACATTATCTTGTTACAGCCATTAGTGTAGGAGCCTGGTGTACTTTGAAGTTATTGTGCAAAGACCGACACTTTTTAATTTAGCAAAACAATGTCTAATTTTACAATCAAATTTAGCCCAGTACTACTCAGAAGGCTGGCCATCGTTTGACCCGAAAACCACCTTTTTTGAAATCTGATTCATAGCTTTTATTGCAGTCAGGTGTCCTGATACACCTGTGTGCTTTGCTGTAACTTTATGGTTGACATGACAGTTAAATGAATCTTCAAATAATAAAAATGAAACTTAAAAATGTAAAAGCAACTAATGCATGCTTACTGGACACAATGGGTAGTTATTTACAACAGGGGTCTCCAAGCTTTTTTGCACCATACACTTTAATTATATTGACAATATTCTTATTAGATTAGACTTTATAAGACTTTATACGTTCTTTATTTAAATTTATTGGCTAATGGGGAGAGGTCTTCAAGTAAACTTTGTCATCCAGTTAGTTGCAACAGTAATAACTTTACAGCATACACAGAACAAACAGCCAGCAGGGTTGTGACAGACTTGCAACGGTGCATGCTTGCAAGCATGGCTTTTATTCAAGACATTCAAGTCCGCATTGGATTGTGTGCTTGTTGTTGTCATCACTCGTTGTGGCCTGAGCCACCTGATCTGTGGCATCCTGCTTCATTGACTGAACTCCTTTGCGATTGCTTCCTTTGAAAAGCAGTGGTCAGGTGTTGCTCTCACCTGCTTTCTCCGGCGCCTGTGAGCCTGCCTTTTTCATGCCGCATCAGATGACACTTTAAACACATTTTCAGTTGTCTGAAAATTGTGTTGTGTGGCCTACACCTGCTTATGTTGCAGTCTGGAGTGTGGCCAACACGTTCTCAGTCCTCAGATGGAGGAGGTTGGTGCGGTGTAATGGGTCAAGCACAGGACTTTCTCCCAGGAGACCAGGGTTCATGTCCTTTGTGAAACCAAAAGTTAACATTGATTTCTTAATGTACGTACTAATGAGCTGACTGTTTTAACTCCAGCATCATTTAATGTAACACTGTCTTCATTCAATCTCCGTTCATTTCCATTACATCTGTGCAAATATCTTCATCGTTATATCTTCATATATCTTCAGTATATCATGCAAGATTTTTTTTACTGTGCTTATATAGTTCTATTGTTGTTCTATTGTCTGTAACATCTTAATTTCCCCAGCATGGCATCAATAAAGTTTAATCTTATCTTATCTCATCTTACATAATTAACCTACTTTTAACTAACTTACGCTTTGTTGCCTAAACCTAACCAAACTCTGACTCATTCACAGCATTAACCACGTGTTTATTATTGTTCTCAGCTTTATTTTGAAAGTCTAACCAGATGTTGTTGACTGGATGTTGCATATTTATTATGTCTGACTAGCTCACAGAGCCAATCCAATGCTAGAGGGGTACTCAGTGCACTGTAGTTTGAAAGTTAGGGCCACTGCAGAAACATATGAACAGTATGTGATGAGTTGGGAGTGAGAACCTGCATCAGCCTTTCTGACTTTAATGCAAGCAGTCTCTCTACTGATGAGTTTCTGATCTTTGAGCCCTCTCCTGTCAGAGCACCATCAGGTCATCCTGCTCAAAGTCAGTTTAAAGTGCTCTTGTCATAAAGTCCCTTTTAGACCCTCAGTCGTTAAAAATAATGTGTGGTATTATAGCTTCTCAGGAAGTAAGTATAATCTGTCAGTGACATGATTTCCAACCACTCTAACAAAATAACTGTAGAAAAAAAAATCTGGCTCCCTCCCTTTGTCTTTTTGTCCCACTTTCTTTTACCCCATGATAGTTTTGCCACATGAGACAAATTACCTTCAGCTCACGAAGTAGATTTGATGCAGATTCCCCTCCCCTGTTTAAATGTGCATTTCCGCATCATTTCATAAACAAGATACAGTATATAGGCCAATCTTGCAGCTCCGTTTCATAGCAGAAACAGATTATGGGCCATATTTGAATGCAAAAACACTGCTTATTGTCTGTACTGTAATACCCTGGATACTAGGGCATTTTTCCATAAATTAAGATGCATTTTCTGTAATGTGCTAACGTTTATGATTTATTAGATCTGTATCCTTTGCCCTATATGTTTATGCATTTGAATCACCAGTCCACCTTCCACCTTACAATATACAATATGCCATTCCAGCAACACATGTGTCGTTTCTCCTGATGGGGTTGCTAGAGTGTGAGTGTCTGAGCAGTGGAGTATGGATATTAATGCCGTCACAGCAGACACAGTAGATTTCCACTCTAGGCTCATGGCGAGTTGCCTGTCGCCTACCTCAGTGCCATTTTTAGCCTGCGGCGGCTCTGGCTGGCCTCGTTGCCACCTTGCCGCACAGTGCCACGTGTGGGCAGGCGCTGGCTGGGGGCCTCTCCCATCTCCTGGGCTGTTGCTGCTGCACGGTGGGGCTCCCATGGGACTGGGCTGTGGGCCTGGGGTGGGGCGAGGTGGGACGCGGGGGCATAGGAGCTCGCTGACTGAAGCACACTAGTGGTCTTAAGGAGCGCTGCTGAGGGGAAGTCCTGTGTGTTTGAAGTAGGGACCTCAGAAAGCCTGTTTACTCAGGAGGGGGGGGGGGGAGCTGGCCCTCTGCACAAGAATGCCTGTGTCATGACGGGAGCGGCGGAGAGGAGGAATGCACTCCACAATCCCAACACTGTCGGAGCTGCGCCAGGGCTGAGGTGGCAGCCATTTCTTCCTATTTATTTTAGCTCCCTCTCCACTCAATCACTGGCCCTGTCTGTGGCCCTAAGCATCCCTGGAAAAGTGAAAAATGGCCTGTGCTTTTATTTATGGCTTGAGATTTCCAAGTATTTGCCAGCACAGTATCTTCACCCAGTGTGGATGAAATATAATAAGTGTGAACTTCTTTGCTTTAATCTTTTATTTATTCGGGGCACCTTCACAGAGCATGGACAAGATTTTATTTAATTTTTTTCAGAAATTCTCAGCCTTTCCTTTTTTTTCATGTGCAAACATTCATACTGAGGAGATTCAGTAGTTCAGTCTTTTCAGTTCACATTCAATTAATTTGAGTGGGTGAGAAGGCCAAAACACTGCACTGAGACACCGGAGCACTGCGCTCTGGGTCAATACCAAGAGGTGAGGGTGAATGGTTACACAGCAAGCTTATATTCATCTGATTCTTCAAGTGATTTTAACTGGTTTGAAGAGCACAGAAGGTTAATTTCAGTACAGAGTGCAGAGACGTCCATCAGGTTCAGCTAAATTCGCAGGCACTGGAACAAGATTTGTTTTGACTCACCCAGCTGCCAAATTTTCTAACACGGCAGGAGGAGGATTACCAAAACCTCCTTAATACACAAGCTACTTGTGAGTCCATGTGACCTTTGTTTACCAACCCTGGTTTGTTTGTAAATGGGCCGTGTGAACCTACATGAACCCAATTTTTAGTTCAAGGCCAGCAGTGTCTAGCTGGCGTAGCACCGGAGGTTTATGGACACTACCAAATGGAAGATGACCTCCCTGGGCTTCAGTTTGAGGATCAGAACGAGGATGTGCTGGTGTTTAACAAAGGCAAAAGGGCCCCAGGGGGGCATCTTATGCACAGCCAGGAAGCCTGCAATATGATTTATTCTGAAAAAAGTAGGGACAATTTGCACCCAGCTGTGCGAGTACATGTGCCATTGTGTGCATTAGTCAAATATTTTAGCTCAGAGCAGATATATGACTCATGGCGTTAGCCTAATAATTTCATAACTATGAGTCTGCTAAGTCTAAAGTGCTCTATGAAGCTTGTGATTGAAGCCAAAGAGAAACATTTAACTCGATTGCTTTATCTGTGCTCTATTAATTAATTTGCCGCATATTTGCACAGGGATCTTAGATGGCTGTTAGAGAGACTTTATTATCATTTAATGAGATTTTACAGATAGTTTTATTGATTGACAGTTGTAAAACACTACAGGCATCACATTTTCACACCGTGAGCTTGTGAAACAGAAGGTTCAGATCCTTTGTGTTGCTGATGGAAACGTTATCAAGACAAATGGCAGTGTTTGTGTCAATGAAAGGTTTGATAACCTGTAGATTGTAATAACGTTTGATTGAGTGATGTTAGAATGATAGAGAAGGTCTCAGAGAACAACCTTCTCCCCCTGAAAACATTTGAGAAAATTTTAGATTGTGTGAGAAGAGATTAAAATTAACCTAACGCAAAACTAACCATCAAGGCGTCGATTTTCCAAGGCGGTTCAGGCGGAACAAAACAAACAGCAGGCACAATCACAGCCTGACTGTTGGCCAGCAGCTACAGAGAAGCGAAACAGTCTCGTTCAAAGACACCCTGGTGATCGCTTCACATCCCTGCAGAGACTTTACCCGCCAGGGTTTCAACCTGCACCTCTCCTGCTGCCTGCCTTAATGGCCAATCAGGCTGACAATTTCATTACAGCGGAAAATGTAATCTCCGTTGCTCGTCCTATTGCAAAGTGTAAAGTAAGGGATACCTGCGGCCACTTTCTCAGTTCTCAGAGTGGGCGTTGCTTGCTAACGTCAGGATTACTGACCGGACCAGATGAAGGATTTCATATCAGCAGTGCTCCCTGAGAGGCTTGACAGAGACGGCCTCAGCCTTCAGAGTGTAAAGCTAAGCAGTATTATGGGGACGTTAAGAACTGGAAGGCCGTTCCATCAAAAAAGGAGGTATTAGCAATTTCATGGTCTGATTTCGCAAGTTCGGGGCGGCCGAATACTGTCACGTCAGATAGCACACTTCATTTTCATATCGAGGGGAGACAGAAACATGCTTTGAAGTCAGATGTGATTTTCCTTTTATATGACGACTGCGGATTATCTGAGGATTGTAAGAATGCCGTAAACTAAGTGTAGATTGTTTGTCTCGTAGTGCTGTTACTGGCATGAAATGACATTGTTTATGTTGCATAAAAAAATGAGCCATGGCTTGAATGACCTGCTTTTACCGCAGTGTCCCCGGCCTGTTATCTTTTTATCTCAAGAGATTTCAAGGCTTAATGTTGGCTTTCAGCATCATGAGCTCGATAGTCTTTGGGGGTTTTAAAGAGTGTTCACAGTGTGTGAGAAAAGCAGCAGCCCGTGGCTCCTGAATGCATCATGTCAGCTGTGTGTGACACAGCATGTTGCACGGTAATTGAAAATTGAAAATCATTTACTTCAGGGCATGGTTGCAAACTAGTATGTAAATGATTTCTTGTCTGGCTGAATGAAAAATACATCAGAATGTCACAAATGTATTATTGACAGTTGTTGGACTAAATCATGTATAAAGGGCCATTGAGGGTTTCCAGTTGGAATCAACTTCTAGAAAAAAGAATAAAATGAAGTAAAACACAAAATAAAAAAGGAATGTTTGACCAACTTCTCACATGTAAACATCTTTATTTGTGTGTTATACTTTTTAGATTTGATATCAAGTTTAGAACTGCAATGTTTTCACTACTGAGTAATTTGTCCATCCAAAAAAAGTCCTTTAAATGTCATAAAACAGAGAAAAAATGTATGTCACCATTTATGTCACAGTGTCATCTTCTGATTGCTTGATTTGTTTGACTAACAGTTCCAAACCCACAAATGATGCACAGAAACAAATAAAATCCACTCATCTGAGAAGCTGAACCCTGAAATGAACCTGCCATTTTTGCTTGAATAATGGGTTCAAGGAAATGGTTGAGTGGTTTGTCAAATATGAAACAGATTCATAAACAACCTGGATTCTGCGAAATTGAACCTCTAACACACACGCACACATGCGCACACACGCACCAGCACACACACACGCACATACATGAGCTGGCATCTAGAACATTTCTATAATCAGAAGAAGGCCTGCATGACACACTCATTAGTGTAATTCAGCCCACTGACAGCTCATAGCAACTGTTGTAGACAGAAACATTTGCATTTTCCTGGTACCTGAATACATTTGTGTTGTGACTCATATCCTCATATGTCAGAGACTGAAATTTAAAAAAAGTTTTGCCACTTTCAGGAATTCAAGCTTTTGCACGTCCACGTTAACACTTGTGTCCCCTCTTGTCCTGATCCCTGTGCAGAACCAGAGCTGGATGTACCTGGGACTCTCGACTCTGTAGCCCGGCAGGTCAACGAGACTGTCCGGCGCAGACGGCGCAGAGACGCAGGGGAGGACGACTACAACATTGAAGTCCTGCTGGGGGTTGATGACTCTGTGGTTCGATTTCACGGCAAGGAGCACGTGCAGAATTACCTCCTCACTCTCATGAATATCGTAAGTCACTGACGCTCGTTTTTGTTCCGAGCTTGAATAGTCCAGTCTTAGTTTAATGCTCGTAAATGCATCGGTCTTTGTGCTGGACAGGATTTAACAGGGATGGATGTTTTCAGAAGGTACTGTGATTCTATGAGGCATTGTAGACTGTACTGATACCAATGAAAGAAGCTTGCAAGGATGAATATTGTGGAAATCATCCTGATGTAGAGAGCCAACAACATCTTCACACCACTTCCTGTCTGGCATCTCTGCAACTATTAAACCTTCAGTAAAGCTATTGAGATTCTGGTGTCAGCCATACCTGAGCTAGTCACAGCCATCCTGCCCATGAACTCACCTCACTTGTGTCACGCCAGCTTTTCTGTTTTTAGCTTGTTTTGGCCAATTGTTTTGATTTTGCAACACATTTACTTCATGTTTCTCAGTCAGAAACCCTTTTCCTAGCAGCAGCAGGCAGCAGTGTTCAGCCAACAAGCTCTAATAAACAAGCTGCATGCTGACCACCTTGCACCAAACAGCCTTCAGACAAAGCTGCTGACTGGCTCGTGAAGGAAGGGAACATCTCGTTGCCAAAAAGGCAGATATTTTTCTCAGGAACTGATGGAGATCAGAACAGAGCCAGTGCCTGCGTCTGTCCGTTTACCAAGTGGCCAAAAGAATCAATGAATCCATCGTTATGTGGGTGTAAAAGAGGCAGTGGTGACTACTGATCCAGTGTTCCTACTTTTTAAGTCGTTTTGGATGAAAGTTTCCAGCAGCACCAACAGACAGCTAAACTTCCAGTCCAAGGGCCTGAAACAATACAGAGGAGGTTACACTAGAGGGTAGTGTAACCCTCTAATCCGCCATCACAGTCACTACTGTTTATAGCAGTCGTGATCTGAACCTATGAGCCGTCAGCGTTAACAACATCTTCTCCCCAGCGAGTCCTCTGCTGTGGCTGGGGGGGCGTCTAATGCGTCTGTGCACAATTTGTACTTCTTTCCACGCCGGGACGCCATGCTGCTCTCTCTAGATGGGACACAAAGGAATGTGCCATCCAATCCCAAGCAGGCATTATCCCATCTACATCTGCCCTGGGTGTAGTTGAACATCAGCAGGGTCATTTAATCAGATACTCTTCAATGGTGTTTTGCTATCGATTCAGGCAGTCACTTGCCTCTGGAGGCAGATTAGGATTGAAGTGCCTACTCAACACAGATGTCACAGAAAAGCCTCAGTAGTGGTGGAGGTATTCCTCTAATGAGACATTTCAATACAGATGGAGAAGCAGCAGAAGGCTGCTGCCGCGTTGTTCTCATGCTTTGTGTGGAGAGCGGCTTCACTGTGGAAGCTGCTGCTGTTCCTCAGCAACAAGTCTGCTGATGATCAGAGCTTCCCGGAGGGGCTGTGCATGGCTTGAAGATGACTGTGAGCCACATTAGCATATACGTGTACATGCAAATTCCGATCGGTGTCATCGGAGAACGCTGTTTTGCGCTGTTGACGACAGGTTGTGTGGGAGAAGAATCAGACTTGGCCAACAAAATCAAAGAGATGAAGCTAATCGTTGACGAGCAGGTTATGGTTTTTGATCGGGTGAGGCTTGAGATATACAGCATGAGTCAGCCGTGAGGAGAATGAGGCTGCCATCGATTTTATCAGAGCGACACCAAGTGTGTCACAGTTTCAGCCTGCTATCTGTTGATTGCAGAAAGGACCGCCTGTGTTGCTGATGATTTGTCATGCATTTCCTGCGAAGGCCTTGTCCCAGAAGTATTTTTAAAATCCCTTTCAGAGCTGGAAAAAATATTCCTTTCAAATGCATGTTCATTCTCTCACTGCCCTCATTTCCTGTCATGTCACCATTGTAACTATCTGATGAATGAAATTAATCCGCCAGGTTTATTCCTTTCTACTGACCACTGGCTAAAGTCACTCGCTGCTTTCTGAACTCTGTACATTCACCCAGAAGTGATGTCACTGAGCGATCAGTTATTCAGAGAAAAATGTGATGCCATGTGTTGAGTCTATCGAACCGTCTCTCTCACTTGCTCTCACTCTGCTGTGGCAGCGATGATATTATGAGCTTATTTATGATGTTTTCCAGTAGGAGTCTCGGGTGGCTTTGACTGGAGGCTGCTCGGGCTCTGAGCACTGATTATAGTGATTGACAACAGTGTCTGGTTCCAGCCTGACACCTCTGCCTGCGTCTCTCTCTCTCTCTCTCTCTCTCTCTCTCTCTCTCTCTCTCTCTCTCTCTCTAATTGAGTAAAAATATACATGTAGCAGATAATTTACATAAAATTAGATTTGATAGATTAGATATCTCAACATAAAATGAGATATCTACATTAAATAATGAATGGATAATGAATTCATATTCATGTGTCACAGAACGATTTTTCTGCAACACATAATTAAATAATAATAAAAAAAAAAGGAACAAAACAAACAAATTGATTGTAAATATAGACAGGTGTGTCGGGTGTTGTGATGGCTGTCTCTCAGGCTGTGACACAATTTGACATATTGAGCTGCTGCTAAGCTGTTCTCTCCAAGGATGTGTTGCATTTTAATTTGATCAGGCAGAGAATCAAAGTCAGTTTTGAGCGGAACTCTGCTCTCGCGTGCTCATAATTGCTGCAGCGCAGCAGGAAGTGTGTCTCTGTCTCCACTTGTCTGTGTGGACAGAGCTGACACAACCTATCCTCTCTGGGCAGCCAGGTCTGCCTGTGTCTGCCCGTCTCTATGGCCAAGCTGTGGTCACTAAGTCTGTATATGGTCAAAGTCTTCCTCAGTGTCTCATCAGTCAAGGTGCTCAGATTTTCTGCCACCGTGTACTGTCTGATTAGAGCCCAATAACATTGAAGTTTGCTTTGTGTTTTTGTGGTAGATGTCCAATAGTTAATGCAATGTTGTTTTTGTTGTTCTATGATTTGGTGGGTCCAGATTGTGTGAGGGCTGCCCTGAGAGGAGCTCGCCATCAGGATGAGCTGGCTGAGGGGGCTCTTCTCCATGTTCTCCTCTTGGCATTGCAGAGCTTTGTGGTGGTAGGAGTTAGGGTCGCTCTTTTTTGAATGCTGATTAGAAGGGGGATTGGCCCAGCTCGGCTCGGCATCCATTGTTGGGGGTGTTCCTGTGCAGTCTGAGGATGCTCCTGCAAATCTCTGTGTGCAGGGTTTAGATGGGGTGTTTGTCCCATTTTTTTGATTTGCAAGAGGACCCCACACCTGACTACCATACAGAATAATTGGTTCAATTATAGATTTGAATATTTCGAGCCAGATTCTAATGGGTATATTGACGTTTGAAGATTTCTTTATTGCATAGAAAGCCTTTCTTCCCTTCTCTCTGAGATCATCAACAGCCAGGTTCAAGTTTCCTGTGGATGTGATGTGTAGTCCTAAGTATGTGTAGTCGTGTGTGTGTTCCACCTCCTGAGAGCCCAGGAAAAACCTGGTTTGGTTTCCCTGACCCCTGGGTCATTTCTGGAATATCATAATCTTGGCTTTGTCCAGATTAACTGTCAGGGCCCAGGTTTGGCAGAAGGTTTGCAGATGATCCAGTTGCTGTTGTAGTGCTTCCTTTGATGGAGCAAGCAATATGACATCATCTGCAAAAAGTAGGCATTTAATCTGTGTGTCAGACAGAGTGAGACCAGGGATGTCAGATAGTGCTAGTGATTTGGCCAGTTCATCTATATAAATGTTGAAGAGGGTGGGACTGAGACTGCAGCCCTGTTTCACTCCTCTGCTCTGAACTCTGTTTCCATGTTGTTAACTTTAACAGCACATTTCATCTGTGTGTACATGGTCTTAATGATGTCATAGACCTTCCCCCCTACACCCTTCTCAATTAATTTTTAGAACAGACCATCATGCTAAATTGGGTCAAAAGCTTTTCTTAGATCTACAAAACAAGAGAAGATTTTCTTCTTATTATTAATGAGGCTGTGGAGGGTGTAGATATGGTCTGTTGTTCTGTGTTTGGGTGTGAATCCTATCTGAGGAAGTCTTGCAGTCAGCTGTTTAAGATGCTGCAGAACAACTTCCCCAGGTTGCCCTTCCCCAGATGCCCTCAGTAGTTGTTTGGGTCCATTTTGTTTCCACTTTTAAAGATTGGTGTGATGATTCCTTCACTCAAGAGGTCAGGGAAATGTCCAACACCCAGAATGAGGTTAAATAATTTTAGTATGGAAATGTTAAATTTATTGTCATTGAATTTTAGCATTTCATTTAAAATGCCGTCAGGACGGCTGGCTTTCCTTGGCTGCAGCGCCTGGATTTTAGCAAGTAGCTCTGCTTCAGTAATTTGGTAGTCTAGGGGATTCTGGTTGTCTTTAATGACTGATTCTAGAATTTGTAATGTATTGAGGAGATTGTTTTGGGCTGACTTTTGGGAACAGCAATATAGAGATTTCCAAAGTGATTTTTCCAGTTACCATTTTGAATAGCCAATTCTTCTTTTTGTGGTTTGCTGAAAGATTGCCATTTCTTCCAGAAATCATTGGAGTCAATGGACTCTTCAATTATTTGTAATTGATGCTTTACATGCTGTTCTTTTTTAGTTCTGAGTGCTTTCCTGTATGCTCTCATTGTTTCCCAGTACTGGAGGCGGAGCTCAGGGTTGTCAGGTTGTCTGTGTTTTTGATTTGATATATTTCTGAGAGTTTTTCTCAGTTGTTTGCATTCTGTATCAAACCACTCGTCATTGGTCAGGTCTTTTGATCTGTGGTGCCACATGGTCAAATATGTTGTAGATGTCCTGTACAGCCTGTCGAAGGCCGTCTTGACTGAGGGGATAGGAGGTGGAAAGAAAACCGTCCAAATGGGACTGAAAGACTGGGTTTTTGATTGCTGTCTGGTAATCATCTTTGCTTTTGTTTGAACATTTATAGCGTTGTTTTCTGTAGGTCAGATTGCAGGGTTCTACTGTGTGAGAGTCGTTTGCTGTCGTTTTAATGTAGAGTGTGATTTTACTAGTGTCTGATAAAGGGGTTAAGGGGCTGACTGTAAATGCTCTCAGGTAGAAGGGGTCTATGTCTGTGATGCCATAGTCTACTGTGCTGTTGCAAAGAGGAGAGCTATGGGTGTAAAGACCGAATGAGTCCCCTGGAAGCCGATCGTTGACCATGTACAGACCCAATGTTCGTCAGAGCTGCAACAGTTGCTGCCCACTTTTACTGACAGTTTTGTCAAAGTTGCTTCTGTGGGGGAGTGAAGGGAGGGGGGTGCTGACTTGACCAGGTATATGTTTGTCTCCCTGTGTGCTGATAAAATCTGGTTCTGTACCAGTCCTGGCATTCAGGTCTCCACAGATCAGTACACACCCTGGGCCTGAAAGTAACTGATCTCATCTTCAAGAATGGAGAAACTGTGTTCATTAAAATACTGGGATTGGGGGATATATGCTGCACACAGGAATACATCTTTATCTGTGGTGTCTTTTTTTATTTTAAGCCAAATTGAAATGTTTTATTAATTCAATGTATTGTTGGAGATTTGCTTTATACTAAATCAGCATTCCTCCTGAGTCCCCTCCTTGTGTTACTCCCCTTAGTTTGGTGGACGGGGACATTATCTCTATGTAGCCTGAGGGACAACCAGTGGAGCATCTCCTCTACACCTCTCTTGTAATATAAACACATCTGCATTTTCTAACTGTCTGATAAAGTCTGAGGTCCTGCTCTTAAGACCAAGAGCAGAAGATCTCAGACACTGAATATTCAAAGAAGAAGTAGTAAAGATTTCATTACATTTAAAACTTAAAAAAGTTCTCTCTCTCTCTGCATATCTCACTTCTTCTCTCCTTCCTCCTTTTCTCTTCCCTTCTACTATTCTAGTATCCCATCTTTCCTCTTGTCTGCTCTTCTCCTCTCTTCTCTCTCCTCTCCTCTCCTCCTCTTTGCTCCCCCTCCCTCCTTATCTCACCTTTCTGATTCCCTTCATTCCTTCTAGCCTCCTTTCTCTCCCCACCTTTTCTCCTCTCATCTTCCCCTTTCCCTTTTGTTCTTATCCATTCTATCATCTCTTCTCTCCTCTTGTCTTCTTTCCCTTTCTCACCCCTTTTTTCCTCCTCTCTTCTCCTCTCCTCTCCCCTCCTCCCCTCCTCTTTTACCTTTTTTCTCTTATTCTCCTCTCCTCTACCTATAAATCATCTTCCTCTTTCTCTTCTTTCCTCTGTTTCCTTTTCTTCTCTTTCCTTCTTTATGCTGTCTCCTGCTCATTAGAGCATCCACCATCCTGCAGAGAATCGCAAGTGTGAGTGTGTTTGCATGTGTGTGTGTGTTTGTGCGTCTTCACCAGGGACGCTGCTGTTGACAATGTGATCAACAACAATGTGGTTTTCAGGGAAACTCTTACAAACACATAAACCTACACACGCCGTGTTAACCTGTGATGTACCACTCCAGCATTACACTGGGTCCCCGATCTGTGACAGTAAATGAGAATCAACTCGTTAACTCTGTCTTTGTCTCATCCTTTGTCATTCATGAGACTCCACAAGCGAGCGCAGCACTGGCTTCCATACTTACTACAACTCAATAAGTGATCAGAGCGCCTGTCACAGGAACTGTCCTCTGTATTTTCCTCTTTTTGATTTGTGGCTGTTTTTGTCTGCATCGCTCTCTCATCACATGCTTGGCTGCTCACTTCCTCCAGCTGTACTCGGCAGTCCGGTTTGGTTAACACAAAGTATCAAGAATTAGTAATTGCTTACTACCAAACATTTGAAAATACTGTATGTCTGTGTAATGTGGATTTTATAGGCTTCTTTTTGTTGCATTTTGGCTTCGAGTTTGTCATTTTTTGGGATACTGTTTTGCCAGTCAGGGTGTTTCAGTGAAGGGGATTTGTGCCTCGAAGGTCTCACACCATTTCTATTCTTGGATCATTTTTCACTGTAGTCTTGAGTGAAGATTGTGCCTGCTGCTGGTGGTTCAGTCTCTATTGTACACATAGAATGACACATATGGGACAGAAATTGCTTTCCCTGCTGCCATCAGCGCTCCCTCTCAGGCTGTCAAAGATCGATAAGAGCGTCATTTTTGTTTCACATTTTTCATAAAAATGTTGTATGGCAGCTACACATCTACTCTTTTCACCATGAAGTCCAATGAAAAGCAATGTCCTGCATAATCTGCTGTCTCCAGGAATCACAGCTCTAACATCATAGGTTTTACAGGAGGTGTTTGTCAACATGTCAATCAGCATTTCTGCTTAAAGAATTAGAATAAAAAGATACATTGTGTAAAATCTGTGAATCTCAAACTGAAGTCCAGTTGCTCCATAGCCATTAAAAAAATAATAACAATGAAATAAAAAAACAGTAGAAATCACGCATGAGATGGAGCATTAAGCTCAGGTACCTCTTCCACTAATGGGTCCTCTTAATGGGACATGCATGACATTTGTGGACCTCTGTTGGTAAAATTTAGGTACTGCAACAACATTGACATTTTAAATATGTACTGTGTTACCGGTATATTACACACACACACACACACACACACACACACACACACACACACACACACACACAAAAGCTAATTATATAATTTCATTCAAACCAATACCACATTACTATGCATTGACAACAAAGCACAGTTTTGTTCACTATAATGGAGTCCAGTACAATGCAGGTTCGCATTTTACTACAGAGTTAAATCAGCACCTCCTCTATGACACAGTGTCATCATAAAGTCACAAAGGTAGAATTTATTGCACAGTTGTTTTCCTGGATTGCATTAGCAAAATGCAAGTGCAGGTGTTGTATGCTTGCCACTGCAATCCCAGGTCCCCCTGAAAAATAATATGACCACGGCAGGTAGACAAAGCACTCAGTGGTGGTCACAGCTAGACCAGACTGTGGAATATGGCCTTTCCCATCCAAAGCCAAATGTATGGGACACCTAAATATTACATCAGATCATTTTCTGAAATCTCCAAATCCAAATGGCCATTTATCTGCACTACCTGGCTGCGGGGGCTTGCTCCCATCCAGTCATGATATCCAGCACTGTCCAGCACTTATATTGGGAGATAAGGTCTGGCTCATAGTCTGTGTTCAGTTTGTCCTAAAGGTGCTTCATTGGGTTGAGGTCATGGCTCCGGACAGCCAGTCATAATCTTTGACACCAAACTAGGAAAACCACTTCTTTATGAATATGGCCTTGACTCATACTGAAACAGAAATGAGCCACAAACTGTTGCCACAATAAGAAGCGCGCTGCTGTGTAAAATATCATAGAAGATTTCCTTTAAGTGAATGTAAGGAAAAGCAACCAAACCATGAAACATAGACTAAAAGTACATAAAAGCACGTGGACAGGCACAGGCATATATTTTTTTCCCTCTATGTCACTGCTGTGCTTCTCATGGGCAGAAAAGACAGCAGGGGACCAAACCTTGATGCTGCTGGTCAGCTCTGATGAAACACTGAATTGTAATTGAAAAATGTAATAGAATTTCATATCATTATTTGCCATATGCTACCACCACTGTTTTAGTTAAATGCTGCTCTGTGTGCACTATGGAATAAATGTCTTATTAACACCATAGTCAGTCAGCTCAGATTAAGTACAAAATCAGTTTAGACAGCCCTGGAAAGATCTAGATTTGATACAAAAGTTTCAACATGAAAACAGCAGTTGAATAGAAACACAACAGAAAATGTACTGTTGTTCTTGACCAGATTACACGCATGGAAGTTTTGAGGTGGACATCTCTGTTCGTGTATTGATCTATAACCCCTTCAGTGTCTCTGCAGAGATGTATTGTGGCCATTTTGAGCTATTGAGAAGTTATACATGAGTTAAATGAATAAAATGTGAGGCTGAACAAGTGCAGTGAGAGGAAGTGAGTCCTACTGTAAACGTGTGGGGGAAGCTGTTCGCAAGCTGCTGTGATGTCTCGTACATCAACCTTTGAAAGCGAGCGCATCAGTGAGTGGGAGAAAGATAACGTGTGGCGTAGCTTTGCCCTGAAGAAACGGCTCACGGTGCAGCTACTGCGAAGCTGCTCAGGATCAGCGGCGTGGGGAGCGTTCAGCCAGATCCAAAGCCCTCCAAAGGTGGTGGTATCTGCTGGACAGCGAGTGACAGCTTTGGAGTGTGTTGCCCTGCTCCTCTGGCGCCACTGCACTCCAAAAAGTCGATAAGGCGAAAACAATGCTCTGAGGACAATTTAGCATGTGATTATATGCTGCTTGAATATGTTTTTCCACCTCCTCTACCCTGTGTGGAGAACACTGACATATTGTGCGATGAGGCAGATAAGCTCGGTGAGAAATCACTGGCCCAAAGAAAATGAGACCCACTGTGACGCTGCCTGTCGCTTCAGTCCAAATGCTCCCGTTTGCTAATGAGGTCCTCTCATATACAGTGTCAGAGAGCTGGCACAAGATGTTGTATTGTTCACTGATTCAATTGGTGCTCACTGTAAGGTCAATCGTTTTATGGCAAAACAACAGTGCTGAAGACGGGTTTTTTGGGCGACCACATGCATCATACGGCACCCTTTCAGAGGTCAGCTGTCAATAGAATGTGTGGTGTTTCCGGTGCTCATCCAGCACAGGCATGACATCTCTGCAAAATGTATGGTAACATTTACTATAATGTGAATAACTCAAATTTAAACTCTAAGCAAGCATGCTGGTCATCTGATGCACGAGCAGTATGCATTTTGGGTAAAAAAGCTTATTCTCTCTCTCCCCGAGAGTTACACAAGAACATCAAAACCACTCTCTTGCATGTGCGTTTCGTGTGGAGTCAGGGCTGAGAGGCACAAAATAACACGTTTAACTTCACCGTTCTTTAAGGCAGAGTGCTGAACTTGTGCTCGCTTCAGCTATTTCCTTCATGCTTCACCTTCACCACAGCCCCATTCATCAGCTGCCTGGCTACCAGACGTGGCGTCCAATCAAATTCAAGCAGGTGCACATGGTGGCCTTGACAACCTCATATTAGTGTTCGTGTGTGTGTGTTAAGCCCTCCCTAAGAAACACAAGCATGAACACTCTTTTGTCTTCTTTCAGCAGCATCCTCATCCGAAATTCTACAATGATTTCCATTATTAATGTTATTATTCTTGTTATTATTATACGTTTGGATTTTGTCTGGCATTTCAGACCAAGAATCAGTGTCTCAAAGATTTTACAAGAATCTTCAAGTGAATAACTGAACATGCACAGGGAGTAATTCAGCAGCACATCCATCAGTGTATTTAATATGTCCCAGATAGCAGCAGATACAGTGAGTGACGCTGATCCCCGAAGGAGAAATTTGATCTCTTTAGCTGATTAAAAACACACAACAGGTCAGTGGACGATAACGGTGGTTGGAAAATGGAGTGTGAGACGGTGTGATGACTGCTAAAAACGGGGCCACAGCAGGAGCTTGTGTGAGGAAAAGCTCACAGATTTTCCTCACACTGACTGCCCCTTACTCTTTACATTAACTCAGAGCCTCCAGGGTGCTATGACGGTTTGAATACTAAACATGCTTTTGCCCTGTTCTTTCTGTTCCTCTCTGCTTCTGTTTTCTCCGCAGTGGGCCATTTTAACCACACGATTGTCTGTGAGGCTCTCCCACTCCCGCATTTTAACCACGCCCATGAAATACATCTTCCCCTGTTGTACCTGGTTAAGTCAGTTTTACTTATATAGCCCAATATGGGTTCTGCAGTCAGTCTGTATAACATACGACACCCTCCATCTATTCCCTTAGATCCTCAATTCAGATGAGGAAAAAAACTCTTTAACAGGTAAAAAGATGGAAAAAACCTCAGGAAGAGCAACAGAGGAGGGATTCCTCTCCTACAATGTTCAGACAAAATGTGGTGTTGTGCGTACAGAACAGACCAACGTGATAAAACTACAGTACAGACAACCAGGATGACAATATTATAGCCAGACTGTAAACATAATACCTACAGTATGTCTACATTTGTCACAAACACCCGGTTTTCATACATCCAGACATACCTAGCTAGACATCTGCACGCAAAAACATACATCTCAAACCAAAAGCTCCTTTCCCCCCAAAGCCTGTGGTTGCACGAACTGCGGGAACTATTATACAGGTGCTGATCTCGATGTGATGATAATACCCTCCTCCTCCGCGATGCATTCACTGGCTCTTCCATAAAGCCTCAATATAGCCGTTGCACCGGTCTGTGATTATAGTCATTCATGGACTGACTTTCAAAGAGCAATTTGTTTATCTTTTCCTCTGATGACTGGAAATTAGAAAGCCCGAGTTAACAAGGGGGGTGTAACATGCCAATGATGCCTCTTGGTGTGAGCTACTGATAGTCCACAGGTTTATAATGCCTTTCCCTCTCCTCAGGTCAACGAGATTTACCATGACGAGTCGCTGGGTGTCCACATCAATGTGGTCCTGGTGAGGATGATCATGCTGGGCTATGCCAAGGTGAGTTTCACAGTCAATTTCTGCTGATTTGCCTGTTGGCTTTGAAATGCAGACCCGTGACATAAAATGTAGCCAGACTGTTCTGTAGAGTTTGACCATAAAGAAAGTCTCAGAGCCAAAATACTCTTACTGACAAAGCTGCAGCTACGGATTATTTCCATTAGCAATTAATGTAGGAATTTAATTAACCCAGCAAACACACCCACAGGTCTCAGGTCTGCTATGAACAATTTGAGAGGGTTAGTGAATGAGCAAAATTGTTGCCAATTAATTTTCTGTCCACTGATTAGTTTATTATTTCAGAACCAGTTAGGAGAATAATTTCTTCAGTTGTTTTAATATGTTGGAAATTGATTTAAGAAAAAAGAACATTCACAGTAACCACATGTTGTGAAGTTATCCTCAACAGTTGCTCCACCTTGAAACTGTGCTGATTCTATAGATCCTCTGTGCCGCTGGGTTCAAGATGCGTGTGCAGTGCTTTGCAGCAACATCCACATTTGAAGTTTGTTGTTGTAAGTTGTAGTTCACCGCAAGCTCATTGGTTCTGCTGATATTGAGCTTTAGGTGATTGTTGTTCCATCATGTGATGAAGCTCTCCATCAGGCCTCTGTGCTCCTCTGGAAACACAGTCTCTCAGTGAAGACAGCATGTTTCTCACTGGAAATTATTCACTGGAGTCATACATGTCAATGCAGCTTAATAACAAGACACTTAATACCTTGAAATTCCTGCGCTGCATATGTTATATGAGTCTGGACAGACATGGATATGAACTGCGATTTGACTGGTTGATGGAGACAGACAACTGCAAAGTGGCCATTCTAGTCTGCTTTGCATTCTCGAGCCCTTCTAAAATTTACATTGGCATTATCAGCACAGATCACCCTTAACATTTGCCCAAATGTCCCAGAAGATGTGACAAGGATTGCATGAACAAAAGAGAATATTTATGGATAAAATGTTGGAGATGTTGCCTCAGTGGAGCAGCACAAATGCTAAAAACCTGTGCACAACAATTTGTTGTGTTTGACGTCAGGAAACGGAGGTCCTGACCGAGAGGTGAAGCATCAACCCATCATCACTGGCTGCAACATCACACAGAAAACGAAAGTCACAAACGTTTCTGCCTCTGTGGGATAGAAGTCCCAAATGCAGTCCCAGGAGCACTCGAGCAGAAGCCCAAACAGCAAAAGCACTTCTCGTGCTTTTATTTCAGCAAGAAATATTTGTATAATTGCTTCAGAAAAGTGGTTATATCAGCATGCAAGTGACACCCAGAGCCATTAATAATAGAGCAGAGGTGCTAGATAGTGAAGAAAATGTATGCAGATTGAAGGGGTCAGCTTCTCTCGCTTTCTCTCCCACATCATGTAAAAACGCACTATTTAGAGTACTCTGTGACGGCATACCCACGATGTATGTTCGCCTGGTGACTTTTTCTAGATTGTAGAGAGGAAATGAAGTTTACCATCCACTCATTATCACCCCATGTAAAATCTGTGGCTCAGCGAACACCACTCCCACTCAGATTAGCAATCTATACAATTTCAGGCTGCTGACAGAATATTAACAACTCCATTCACACAGTGAAGGTCCAGTGGTAAGCGTTTTTTTTCTCCCTCTCTCTCTTGCCTGTCAGTCCATCAGCCTCATTGAAAGAGGCAACCCATCACGGAGCCTGGAGAATGTGTGCCGCTGGGCATTTGTGCAACAGAAAGGCGACCCTGATCACGCCGAACATCATGACCATGCAATCTTCCTCACTCGCCAAGGCTTCGGCCCCACGGGGATGCAGGGTAAGGCCCTCTAGGACACCTGCAGCACTTTGACCTGCTCTGTGTGGTTAATCTGAATACATTTACAGGAGGCTATCCATCAGAAAACACAGCAATGAAAGCATCCTGTCCAGCCTAATTTACAACTGGTCAATCAGGACTGATGCTTCGGTTATATTCTAGACATGCGAAGCTCAGACTGCCTTCCTAAAGGACTGCACAGCTTGTCTTGATGTTAAAAGTTCAACCATTATGGAAATTGTATGTTCACACATTTAACAAGCTGGTTTCAAGAAAGTGTTAACTGTGAATTCTGTCCAGATTGCATATTAATGCAAACGATTCTTTCAGTCCCGTTTGCTTGAGACGAACGTTTGGGGCTTCTGTCTGAAAACAAGCCTTGAGAACGAGCAATGACCAATAAAAAGGTGGCACCTTTCCTTAATTGCTAAACTTGTGAATGCAGACCTGGGAAGGCTGGAGGCTCAAAGCAATTTATACTGTGTGCCTGATATCGACTGCTCAGCTTTTTATTTCCTCCACGGCGGCCAAACTGAAACAACGAGGGTGACTAACTGTCCGAAGTTGGCACTATTAAAGGCCCATTCGGCTTGCTTTATGTCTGTTTTATTTGCCCATTTGAACAACAGCTGCATAAATTTTTCACTTGGAAGTGAATGTTGTGCGCTTTGGGTAATCCGCTAATTCTTTCGTTTTTGTGAAGACAAAAGGGAAGTCATTTATAAGGTGCAGTATACAGGCATATACCAGACGTGTTATATTTTACCTGACAAGGCCCAAGCATTTGCAGACTTAACTGGTGCAGTGACATTTTGTCAGAGTTTTTTTTTTTTTGGCCATGTAAAAGCTCTACCAATAGTCATAGCAATAAAATATCTGTGTTTTGCAAGTCTGCAGTGCTCTTCACAATGACAACATATATTTCAAACCATTTACAGGAAAACAACCCTAAAACACCCAAAGTTGTTGCGATACTGCGGGCAGTGTAGATGAGTTTGTTGAAGTTACACAGATTGGAATCCGATTTATTTGATGGATTCTTGTATTTTAATCCTAGCTTTGCATCAGTAAAATGGACGCTATAATAGAGTCTCCTGTTTGTTGGTTAGTATTATGTAGGGTGTGATGGTCCTAATGTGGGCCAGCTGACAGAAAGAAACAGAATATAAAGTACAAGAAAACCTGAGAGGACTGAAAGCATATCAGAAAAATGCTGTAAAGTAACTGTGGAGGAAATGTGTTATTATATGATGTGATAAACACAATAATTAGGGACAGAGAACTATTAAGTTCTCTGTCCCTAATGGATATAAACGAGTCTGCCGCTCGAAAGTGAGACTGTACTTGAGCTAAATGCTGAAATATCATGATGCAACGATAGTGTTAGTGTGTTGATGTTTAGCAGGTATAATGTTTACAATTTTTATATCTTAGTTTAGTGCCTTGGCAAGGTAAATGCTAATTAGCACTAAACATACCATACAGCTGAGGCTGATGGGAATGTCATTAGTTTTGCTCATATTTGATAATAAACCAAAGAGTGAGGTAAAATGAAATGATGGCCAGGTGGTGGCATTACATGAAGGGTCAGGGTTCACCTGTTGTGTTCAGCCCCTTTTCCAGTGTGTGAAAATGAAATGCAGTGTGCGCTGGTGTGGCTGCAGGTTATGTGTACATAGGTGAGTGGTGAGAATGGATCCTTCAGGGAGGCTGAACAGTTCAAGGAGGTCACTACTGCTCAGTCTGAAGTTTTATTGGTGATAGAGCTGACACTGCTCTGTGTCTCATCTGTACTCATGCTGCTCCCACTGTGTTGTATTTGCAAGTTCAGCTAATTACCATGTTGGCATGCTCTTTTCTGTTATGAACACAAGTGGGATTCAAGTGCAGGACACAAACTAGGTAATGTCCCTGAAAAATGGACGTGATGCTGGACATTAGCGTGGAAACAGCAACAAAGTAGACGCGACTGGTAGGGATGGCGTGGAGACTTGGAGAGAGCTGAATGACTGGCGGGTCAGTGATGATCCTGAGACCTGGACAATCATCATCAACACAGGGAGAATAATGACAGAGAGATTATGATTGTTTCACCAGGTATGCAGATTGCAGACAGGTGTGTTTAATGAGCAGAGGCATGAGTCAAGAGAACCTCCACAACTTTCCTAGATTTTTCCCAAAGCCAGTTTCGTGTTGTCTTGGCGTTTTGCTTCCGGTTGCTGTCTTGTCGCTCCAGCCTGAGATCCTGAACACTCTGGAAAAAGGCTTTCACTCCAGATCGCTCTATATTTTCCTGCATTCATCTTTCCTTTGTCCTGAAGAGTCTTCAAGTTCCTGTCCCAGAAAAACATCCTCACAGCATGACGCTGCCACCACTGTGTTGGACTGCAGGGATGGTGTTAATGAGGTGATGCTTCAGTCTTTGTTTCATCAGATCAGAGGATTTTGCTCCTCTTGGTCTGAGCGTTGTTTAGATGGCCCAGCAGGCTGTCATGTGCCTTTTAGTGAGGCATGTCTTCCGTCTGGCCGCTCTATCATAAAGGCCAGATGGGTGGACTGCTGCACTGATCCTTCTGGTCCTTCTGCAAGGTTCACACATCTCCACAAAGGGACTCTGGATGTCATTCATCACCATCCAGGTGTATGCCACTGCTGATTATGTCCAATGAATTGTTGTAGAAGCATCTCAAGGACCATTGATAGAAATAAAGCGTAATTGCAAGTGTTATTGCAAAGAATCGAATTGGATCGTCAGTCTTCTAATTTCATCATTTAAAAAAATGCTGTAAGAGGACTGGAATCATGACAAAATGTGGAAAGCGGGTCTGAAAACTTCCTGCACTCACTGTATGTTCTCTAAATTAATTTGCATTGTGGATATAGTCTGCGTATGTGAATTTATGCCCCTTAAAGTTTTTGGGTGAAGCAGACAAGATTGAGCTCTTTTTCAGCAAAGGTGGCAGCAGTGTAGGTAGCAGCTAGTGTAGAGGTGAGTGAATAAGTGTCATTCTCATTCACCCTAAGAGCACAAATAATTGACATGAAAATCTGCAAGTAAACATACAGTATTTACCCAAATAAAGAGTGACAGATTACATTGCATCATTATTTATTTTTACCCCCATTCCCCCCGCTCTAATTGTGCCCCCCAGAATTTTGGTTTGCATGATGCCTCAGCTGATGGCTGTCGAGATATATCAGTCTGACTGACCAAAACTGTCCATAAAGCCATGCTGCTAGCATGGCCAAAATTAGCGACAACAGAATTAGATTAAAGAAAGTGACATATGTCGAGGTCAGTGTAATGCCACTCTGTCTGTCCACAGGTTGATGGATCTCAAATGCAAACTTACCTGACCTGAAATAATTTTACCTTAAACTGCTCACATGGCTTGCATGCCGACATCCCATCCGACAAGCTCATTATCTTTAATCAGCCACATCTTTTACAACCCTCACAGTTCTGCCCACACTCCAGATTTTGTTTGTAATTGCTGTTGAAGTTTGAGACCACTGCCATCGAAAATAGTGGCTGCTATTTTTAGTCCCTTGACTTGTGAGATGACAGGTCATTAAAACGTGGTCCAGTAGACAAGCTACCTGTGAGTTCATGATGGTTTACAGAGGGGGGTCAATTTATATCCTGTCGTGTAAAATATATTTAAAAAATGGCGCAAATGAAAATCTTCCACTGTGCTTTGGATTAAAGGAAATAAACTGTGCAATTCATGTGGTTACATGCTTTCAGCCTGTTCATGTGTAAAATGGAGACAGTATCAACATAGTGCACACAGTCAGTGTGATGCACCTGAGGCTAAAATGACCAGTGACCTGGTATACAGATTCACGCTCTGCCTGAAATGTGAGACACTTCAGCGCCTTCGTCCAGGATTGGCTGAACTGCGCCTGGTAGTAATATTTCGCTTTTTGTTTTGAAGCTGATTGTCCTTTAGTGCTGCTGAAGTATAGCGGACTTTGAGACATGTGGTTGTCATGGGAATAAGAGCCAAAGTACATGGGCAGACCATCAGAGGCTCTGGCAACACTGACAACATGAACCAGTCTCTGTGCCTGCATGCAGACGAAAAGGGTTATTATTTTCTGGTGTTCAATCTGTCACAGCACAGAAGCACTGGAAAGAAGATTTGTTGTTTTGTCTATTGGAATTAATCAATACTCGGCCCTGTGGCTGTACCAGCTACCAGGAGGCTACAACCTATACTGAGGGCCATCATTAGCTGAAGCCTAAGAAAAGCTGCAGGCCAAGCTGAACCCTGCTGAATTCGACTCGTCTCCCGGGGGTGGCAGGAGTCAGGGTCTGGCCTCCTCTGCAGAGCTGCACACTGACAGCTCACAGCTCAGAGCCAGAGTCAGATCATGTAGGTGAACATATAAACACAGACTGAAACTAAACCAAAACACTTTTCACCACCAACTTTATTGTGTTGGGGCTTTCTCCTCTCTCTCTTGTTTCCTTCCTGGTGTCTTCTGACAGGCTCATATTGGGCAAGAACCGCCCTCTTGATGTTCGGCAACAAATCAATACGACGAATGAGCACCATGTGACAAGTCCGCAGAGCAGAGCTTGTTATGTTGTTGTGATCTCAGCTGCAGGTAAACTGTCTGAAAACTTTGCACAGATTTGCAGATGCCATCTCTGGGCCTGGAGGTAGGTCCGATTTGGACCTCCTAAACATGCTTGCTTAATTGGGGATTGGCAATAAATTTAGTGGCTACATTGACACCACTTATACGTTTTCACCATGGTAAATGGCCCTTTAAATTCACTGGTTGTGGACAATTTAAAAGGATTTTTGCATCGTCTTGATGAAGACCTCTTTTTAGGTCGCTTTTTATTTTACCGGTTCAATAAAACAGACGTTCACATCTGCTTGTTTTATCAAAGAAAATGTTGTTCTTTTTATTCAGTAATAGTGTAATCTTTAATTTAATGTCTTGTCACCCACCTCTGGTGAAATTAATTGTAATAGTTGAGGTCTCTGGTTTGATCCCATAAGCAAAAGACTGAGCTATTTCAGGGATACTGTATGTGTAATTAAAAATCAGTACATGCCTGCATAGTATACGAGGTATAATGTGGTACAAGTCTTTTATCTTTCTCATCATCACTACACTATCACCTTGGAAAGTACTTTGATTAGAAACAGACGTAAGGATCCGATGTTTTCTCTCCCTGCTCGGCCTGGCTCAGGTAGAAAGAGGTCAGTGTGTGTTTGTAATTTGATGTACAGCAAGCGATGCATCTCTCTCGCTCTGTGCACAGGAGGATTGAAACAGCAGTGACAGACAGAAGATCAGCTGGGGACGTCTCCACTGGATAAAAGCCAAGAGACACTGTATTCTTTGTGGCGTGTTCCCTTTGGGGGGCGGGCTCTGTAATTGAACTGAACTAAGTTCAAAGCTGCATCAAAACATTTTACCATTCAGCCAGTGTCTTCTTCCCTGCAGTCATTCACACTCCTGTGTGCCTGTCCAGCACTCCAGTGTTATTAATAGTTACTAGAATAAGCAAAAAAAAAGAAGCAAGCAGACCTTATTTAAATTTAAAAATTCACACTGTCATTGTTGTTTTTTCATGGGAACAATGTTCTTATTTTCCTGTCCAATATCACAGTAGACCATACAGTATGTCAATGACAGACTATAGATGCTATCTAATGAACATTTCACCTCTTTATTGAGCCTTTGAATCCATACAGATATTTGGCTGGCTTTTAATCCATCTGAAATACCTTTTCTTTTCATTTTTCTCAACTGAATTGAGGTAAGGGCAGTAATTCAGAGGCCTTGAACCAAAATATCAGTTCTTGTTGATTATATTATTCATCATGTGACATGCTGTGCATGCGTGTAGAGCGGCTTTTTCTTTTCGTTGTACTGTTTGAGTTTCAATTTAACTTTCATTTTCAGAACAGTAAACTGACATTACATAAAATAGTCTTTTAAGTTTTGAAGCTCCGTCTCTTTCTTCCACAGTAAGCGACACAGGAGAGGAGACCCTCCATCCACCATGCACAGCTAGCCAACAGTTATTTCTTGAAAGTAGATAGAAAAATGAATTGCTTTTATTGGTGCACTCATTGTCAGGCCATTTGTATTGCAGACGTATGAATGAATACAAGGGGATATTTAATGATGTACGCTCGCTGATGCATTTCATCAGTGTTTAAAGCTGAAATCCATTGGGAGAAATAAACCAATAGCGGCCACTTGTTGGTTGTATATCAATGTAATTCCCACATCAAGCTGCCTAGCTTCAGTTTTCTTTGATGCCATCAAGGATATTAAGACATGATTGGCTTCATGGCATCCTTTCGGACTCCACCAGTCAAAGGCAGAATTGTTTCAGTGGCCTTTGGGGAAAACATCTTACAATCACTTCTCTGCAGTCTTTCCTTGAGCCATTGTGACAATTTGATAATCGCAGAACCACGCTGTGAGCAAGATGTCATTAAGCTTCTGTGTTTGAGTGTGACATGTTTTGAGATTGAATCATTTTCACAGTAAACAAAGCAAATGACCAGATTTCACCCCACAGACAGTGAACAGACAATAAGAGGTTGATAAAAACAGTTCATGGTAAAGATGGAACTCTGCCTTTCCTACATAGCAAATCTAATCCATCAATCGCCATGGAAACGACAAAATCTGTCCCCGCGGCATAACATTGAATCCTTTGTCGAGGTTTTGTGCGATTCCGAAGCCTTCAGTAATTTACTCCTTAAGCAAAATTTTTGATAAAAAATCTCTAAATCTGTAAAAATATTACATTCAATATTTCCAGTGAATGCTGCAGAAATGGGAAAATTTTGTGTTCCTCAAAATTAAACTTGCTCTAAATAGAGTTCTACAGTATTTGCCACGGCTGCATGTAAGACAAATAAATGCAACAAGTTTGTGGGCTGAGAGCTAATAGTTAATTACAGAAATCATTGATAGAGTACAATGATGACGTGCAGTGTCAGGGTCGGAGGGTGGATTTCTTTGTTAAAATCTGAATCAAGCAAGAAATATGTCAGTTATTGAGAACCTTGAAAGCTTGAATACCACAGGTCGTGTAGCCCGGCAGCAACACATTAACTCCCATCTGTGTGTTTGTGAAAGTCTCCAGTGTGAGTGAGTGTGAGTGGTTTGTTGTTCAGGAATCAATAGTCAATAGATGGAAAAACAATGAACAGCAAGAAATGTCCCTCAGGCCAGCGGTCAGACCATCAAAAGGGTAAACTTAAAATTTAGATAGAGAATTTTGCTGAAGATGATATACACACGTTTACTAATGTTGACTGCATGGTCACTACTAAAAAATAGTAGTAAAATAAAACCTATGCTTTACCTATCTCATTTAATTAAAGTTTATATGAATTTCCATTAGCTATGAGAGAACTTTTTATTAACCCTTGTTCGTGCTTTACAAAACAAAGTCTAAGAATATTTATCAGTGCCACTTACACCAAAGCACTTTGTTCCAATCACACGTACCATTCATCCATGTGATAATGGATCCTCAGATGAGCTTCTGTCTCTGCTGAATCCTTTCAAAATAGCGTGTCTCATTCTGGTTTCTGGATTTTAAATGAGGGATTATCAATATGAACTATTATTCTGGGGCTATTAGACCCCTTGCCTCTGATTCACATGACACTACTGCATCATGGCATCAGTCTTCCATAAGAAATATAGATGCTTTCTTAATTATTTTAGTATTAATGCACATTTCTGAGCAGCACACTGTATAGACCCTGGCTGCTTTCCTTTCAGATTTTGCCACAGAATGGTGCTAATGCACTGCTCACTTGTGGGCCGTCTGTTCTTCTCACTCGTCTTGTTTTCGGCTGTTTGCTTTCACAGAGCTGCACCAAGTGTTGAAAATGACCTTTGAAGTTGTAGATGGATTTTGTAGAGACTGCAGCTTCACTTACAAAACACGGCATGGGAAAACTGAAATCAAGGGTTATGAAATATAGTTACAATGCATAGCAACAATAAAATCGGATGAACAAATCTAGATATTTCTAAACTCTCGGGAGAATTTTCTCAGCTAGATTATGGCAGCTGGACCGTGAGAGTGCACTGCTCACAGAGAGTCACCCAAACCAGAAATGCAATGCAAGGAGGATTAATTGAGCTTTGTCCTGCATTTATAAAGGGACAAAACCAGATTTTGAGAACTTCACCCCCCAATTCCCAAAGAGTAAATTACACCCTTGGGATAGCATAACGCACAAAGAGTCAATCATGATTGCTGCAGGCAGCACTGACAGGGAATGATTTCCCTCCTGGATGCCACAGAGCACGGTCAATTCATGCTTTTTCTGCCTTTTCATTCATTTTCTTCTTTCTGTTTCATTCCTCATATTAAGATTGTTTTTAGAGCACAGACTAAATGAGGAAACACGTGTTTATTCTAATTTTGGCACAGTTCAGGCTCATCAGTGCTGCCAGCTGGAGCTTCCATCCTTTCGGTTATGGTATTGATGTGAACAATATGTTCGCAGTGAAAATGCAAATATAGCAGGAAATAGGAGAGCAAAAATCTGAATTTCAATCAGAAGTAATAATCATGAAGCTGACAACCACGGAAACTCTCCCCTCTTTCCTTCCGTGATGAATCTGCCGCTCTGCGTCCCCCTCCTGCTTTCTTTGTACTGTCTGTTTCCTGTTTTGTTGCAGGCTTCACCATCACATGTAAGATCATAATGGGACACACGTAAACACGCACACACACAATACACACACAGACAGAAATACGCACTGATCAGTCCTACTTAAAGGATAAGTTCACCCCCCTTACCTGAGTGCTGTTCAGCCATGCGGGTCGCATCAGTTTTATTTGCTCTGGTTTTGAGATAACTCCCGCCTTCACTCCAATGTGGGCGAATGGGCTTTCTGTTATGGGGTTCAAAGCATTCAAAAATGACTTTCGAAAAACTCAGCATTAACATCTCTGTCTGCAGACAAAATACTAGTTACTCTGAATGATCCACAGCCATTAAGGACTCTTTCTTTTGTAATAAGTATATTTGTTGAATACTGTTGATTATTAAGTAACACAGGACATTGATCATTGCGGTTAAATTGTTCCTCCATAATTTTTGGACAGCATCAGAAAATTCAGAGTGAAAACAGAAGCTATCTTATTTTATTAGATATCATGAGGAGTAAGAGAGAGAAAACATTTGTTTTTGTCATTTTGGTCAATTGACCTTCAGATTGATGTGAAAGAGAAGAATTATTTTCATTTATGGTTAGTAGTGGGGGGTTTTATAGAAGAGAAGTCAGTATGAATGGACTTTTGTCATTGGAGGATTTCTTACATTAATCTCCATCCTCTCTCTCGATGTCCTTCAGGTTACGCTCCAGTCACAGGAATGTGCCACCCAGTGCGAAGCTGCACCCTCAACCATGAAGACGGCTTCTCCTCGGCCTTTGTGGTGGCTCACGAGACCGGACATGTGTAGGTTCTTGATATGTTCTTCCCTCTCCGTCTGTGTACCTGTTTGAACTCCTAAACACACACATTCCTCCTCCCAAGGTGATGCTATGCTGTAGTGCAAGGGACATTGTTGTCCTCCCATATAATACCACACCTGCACATGTTAAGTATGAACATCCTCCTGTGGCTTTTTTTTTTTCTCTTGATCTGTATGTTAAGTGACGCGAGGGACCTCTAAGCGTATTGGCCATTAGCACTCTGACATTAAAAACACTCGCCTTTTTTAGGGAATTCATGGTTTGTTTATTAAGCATGTGTCCAAAAGCACAGGGACTCCATCACTGTTCCTTATCATGTCCCCTCTCCAAGAGCCCACTGAAATTTCATTAATTGTAACTGCAGTATTCAGTTATAAAAAGTAATTGGCTACATTCGTAGTTACCACCAAAAGTAGTGGAAAAACAGTTACTCCCAGCACTGCTCCCTTTTCTGAGCCTTGAATACATGTTCATGTAGAGATGATGGGAAATTGTGAGATCAAGCACACTCTCATGAGGTGAAAACACAGCAGGGGAATTACTGGAGCCTGCAAACACGTAAATGCCCAAAGTATCAGTTTCTACAAACTATGAGCCCTCATGATGAGAGCTCATAGTTTGTAGAAACGCTGGACCTTTCTATACATTCAACATCGACAGCATCAAACAGCGCGGGAGGGTGGACTCCATATGTGAAGCAGCGTCAGTCAGGATGGAGGCAGAAGTGGGTTCAAAATGTTCAGATTCAGCAGATTTGAACAGCATCTGTGTGGTGGAACAGGACAACTAATCCAAGTTAATTAGAGTTTTTACTTTTTGCTTGTTGAAAATGAAACTACTTAGAGAGGGAGGTGGGACATCGGCGTAGAGAAAAGAGAAGCTGTCCGTCAGCACGGGCAACCAGCTGAGACAGCATGTATCTATCCTGCTGAAATGCCCCCCGAGCGAGACACCAAATCCTCCAACTTCACAGTTGTTGCTCTGTGGCTGACCCCAAGGGAAAGTAAACACATGGTTTTATCTTCAAAGATCAATAGGCTTTCCTAGGGAAAAAAATCCTATAAAATCTATTGGAAATCAGGAGCGCACACACACAGAGATGAGTTTCCATCACATTACATTTACTTAGCTGTTGTGAAAGCTCTTCACACATCCTGAGACAGAAGAGCAAGTAAAAGCACTTACACTGCTTTTAGTACAGACAATAATCAGCATTTCTTCAGTTTATCTCCATTGGATATGTGCATATATTACATGTAGATTTGGGTGCATTTGGGTTCTCTAAAGGGACATGTCTTAATGTCAGCATCAGCCCTTTTGTTCTGGATGGAGGGTCATGACTGTATCAGTGAATCATACTCCACTGTCTCTGTGAAGGGGATCAGACTCTCATACCTGGGGTCCACTGGCCAGGTGGTTCTCTGTGAGAGAGAACACATCGCATTGAACTGCCATTTTGGTTCATTTCATCAGTCAACATTGTCAGGAAGGGGGGACTTAAGGGAACTATGGGAGAACTAAGGGTTGAACCCAGATGCAGACACAAAGGGGACGTAGATTCAAAGAAGGGCAAATTTATTAACTAGACAAAACAACGTAAACTACAACTCAGGGAACTATGACTAAAACACACTATGGGACTGACTACTGAAGGAACTAGATATGAAAAACAACTCAAAATACACTCCTAGCAAACGCAGGAACAAGAATCTAAATAAAAAAATAAACAGAAAATCGCTCTTAACAAGGAGAACAAATCGGCTGAACTATAAACTATGAAAGGAAAACAGAAACTAGTTACCCAACAAAAGACTCAAAGAGGAAATGACGGCTTACGAATGAAGACTGTGGCTGTGGTAAAGGGTAACGGAAAAGACAGACTTCGGTGAATCGACAACGACACACTCACATAAAACTTGGCACAGACAAGAACAAGGATATCACAATGAAGAAACACTTACAATGAGACTATGGCTATGGTGATTTAACGCAGACAACAAGAGCACAGACATGGACAAGGAGGACACAACGAAACACTTACTATGAACCTGGGCATATGCTATGGGAAGGGGAATACAGACAACACTGATGACGGTGGAACACTAACATAAAACAAGACATGAACATGAACAAAGAACAGCTTACTGGATTACTGACAATAAGCAGACAAAGACAAGCCAGGGAGACGATCACATAAAACACAGTGCTGACATGAACAGAGAAAATGCAACAAAACACACTTACATGAAACACGACTCGGACATGACAAAGGAAACACACGACAAACACTTACTATGGGCACTAAGGCAAGGGCAATAACTGTGGCTGTGGCTGAGGCAGAAGGCAAGGGGACAAGACAATGAGGTAGCACAGACAACGACCTGACAAGGACTGGGGGAAAGACACAGACTTAAATACACAAGGGAGGAACACTAATGACACACAGGTGAAACACATCAGACAATCACATGGGAGGGAAAACACAGGAAGTAAATTAAACCAAAGACACATAACAAGAACCTTCAAAATAAAACAGGATGTACCAAAAACCAGGCAAAGACAAGACACAATGGGAAACTCAACAAAACACAAGACAATACAAAAACTCTCTTACATAAAACATGGCATGACTGAGACAACACTTTTTAAATGAGGCAATGGCAGGAATCAACAAGAGGAAAACTAAACAAAACTGCGTGCATGGCACAGGTCATGACAGACATAGTGTGTTTTTAGCCAATTTCTGTGAGGGCGAGGGGGCTTTGTTTTGTTTTGACCTAACCCCTCTGTGGTGCTCCTTCTTTTTAAAGCCTAGAAAGTCTGTAAGTCTGTGCAAGATGCTGGGAACTATCCGTATATGTGGTCCAGTCTTTATAGGCTTTGGCTAGTCTTCAGGTTTGAGCTCTTCCTGTAAAGTTTTTAACAATAATTGAAGAGATATGTCAGTCACAGTTCATAGTATCTGCTTCAATCTGGTCCACACTGGATGGATTTGTGGCCATTTTTGTGCAGCTTGGATGTGCTGTATAACTGTGTGTACGCTCTCCTATGAAGCTATGACTGGTTGATTGTTTCCCCAACCAGCAGAAAGTCACCAGTCCACCAGTGACCCTATTTGACTCACTGAACAATTAGGAGACGTGGGCTGTAATGCAGATGGCTGGAAACAGAGTTAGCCTTGAAAAACAATGACTTCCGTGCTATTGCAATCAGCTCACTCACCGCAGAGCTGGCCTCAACTGTTGCGTCGCAATCCCATTTTTGCTCATTAAAACCAAACTTGCTGCAGGGGCTGCACAGCTTTCTGTCTTTCCCTCCCTTCACCTCTCCCTTCCACTAGCATGTTTAATAAAGCAATGCTGCTCGAAATTGTTATTTCCCGGCAGCTTCCTCGTTAGTTGGCTGTCACGTTGAAGTCTTTCTCCTAAACCCCTCCTCAGCTGGCGGTAAACAGGGATGCTAACACTGTTCTCAAAGGCCTGAACTGTTGCACTTGCGTTTTTGAAATCAGAAGGGCACTAGCAATATAATGCAAATGATGAACTTTCAACCCATGAATAATAATATTGGGCTGATTAGATAAGCTGTGGTGGAGCATTAGGATCTACTGACTCCTCATTTGACTCCCACACTGTTAACACTGTTGTTGCTAACAAAGGATAAGAAGTCCAAACACACACCTTGGTTTCTAATTAACCTGTTGCTGTGGTTAGGACCGTTTTTTGAATATGACTTCTTGAAAGATGTATATGAAGTAGTGTCAGATCATTATTTCCTGGCATACAGGAAATAATGATCTGATTAATCTGATGGAGAGAATGGGGCAAGCTAAATGTTTAATCAAGACAAGACACCCCTTGTTTCTAGGTAACCGTATATCAAATGATTTGTATGACCACAGATCCAGGAAGAGTAAATATTTAAGATGTGACTCGCAGTAAAGATCTGGCCGAATTACTTTCAGTATGTTTGTATAAAATATCTTATTTTGACTATTTTAAAGGCTATTTTATGTGAGGCTTCTTAAAATGTAGTAACACAAGCACAGTTCATCCTGATAATATGAGACAAATTATTACACCACTACAACACAAAGTTTAAGCCAGCAGAGGCTCATCAGCCTTCTCAGAGGATCTTTGTTTCACCCAAATAACAGTTCAAGGAGACGCTGATTTAATCATCAGCAGTCAGACATCAGAAAAACAGGGTGACATTGAAGAGACGCACGTAAAAAACCAACAAAGAGGAAATCTTGAACAAGATGTATCAGACACATTCGCCCACACTGCACACTGTGTTGACAAAACACACTTGGTCCTGCTGTAAAAAGGAAGAATTTTTCACCACTGTATGTGAATGATAACATATGATAATGATGATGGACATGATGGACGAGACCAAGGTCCTGAGCCCCACGACCTGACAACTGAGTCAGCCAGGCAGAAGGATAAGGAGTGTTGACATGTTTTATACCTGTTTCTAGTCAGTTTTAGGGCGACAGTATGCTTCAAAGCAACTTCTTATCAGTCAGCAATAGTGAAACCAATTCAAAACTTCTCGAGGTCACTTTTTTCATTCTTTACACAATTACTTATTTCACTTTCTTTCGTCGTTTCAAGCATGCTTAACCCTTAACCCTTGTTTAGGTTTATTTTCCCTTTAATCAGAACAAAGCACAAAGCAAAGATTTTCTACCATTTCATAGACTCTGGGCGCTGCTATACAATAATGCTTGAATACTGACTTACTGAAAAAGTGTTCAAAGTGAAGGAAAATTCACACTGAAGACACCATTGAAATGTAGTCTGTGCCAGACTGTACAGGATTATAACCAAATGTGTGTCACACAATACTATCTTCTATTGCACTGTAATGATGCGAGGTGTTTGTGTCTGAATCTATGGGGAGCTTCCTCTCTCATCTCCATCACCTTCTCTCTTTTGTTTTTTTCCGTCTCCTCATCTTAGTCAGCTGGTTAATTCACTCCAGTGAATTGTTAAACGTAGCGTGTCCGCCCAGGAGCTATGATGGAGCTATGAAGTCTCGGCATTGATTTAGATGCCTGTTCTGTTGAGTGAAGTTTTTTTTATTAATGACAAGATCATTCACATCACCCACCCACCAGCACTGACAGTGATCAGATGAGCTGGTCTGTAATCGTAGCATCGTACTATATCTTTGCCGCACCAAATTCAAGTTATTTTTAGGCAACTATTTCCTGACGTTTACTTTATACATCTTGGAAACATCATGGAGTTCCAGACCTTGACCTCAGAACAAAATGCACATGGACCAGGGATAAGTTCACAAGCTGATGTCACAGCTGCAGAGCCGCTTCAACCTTTCACGCTTTTCTAAAAATAACCGAGTAGAAACTTGTGTTGCTGACATTGGGACACGCAGTATTGATGCCTCATCTGCATGCGCATGCATTGATTGATGGTCACTGTATGTTAACGAAACATGACCTCACATTCAGTGTGGGGACAGCACAGGATGTACAGCAGTGCACAACAAACGCGTCAGCTTCAGTGCAAAACTTTTTCCATTTCGCTTTCTCTCACTGCTCTATAAAACGAGAAACTACAAACCGATTATCTATCACATGCACAAACGTTCAACAAAGGAATTCAAACCATGTGTTTACCAGGTTTTTAAATGACTTGATAGCAACATGTGTGATAGGAGAAGCTGCTATTGGAAACAGAATATTAAGACGAATGATGAATAATGATTTAAAGCCAGAAGGAGCCTCATGCAGTAAAAACACACTGCCTCTTTAAGGTGCTGGATTGTAAGTTGTCAGGTATTTAGAACAGTTATATTAATGATCTTTTAAATTGACCTGTCAAACTATCTTTGCTGGGTCTGGTTGCTTTTCGAACTAGAAGCTGTTTATTCTCTCACACTGGCTCGCTGCAGATATCAGTACTTTGTGTACATCAGTACACAGACTTCATACACGGGTTGCAGCATAGTTCCTTCAGAATCACTTTGAAATACCTTTCTGTGGGTTTTATCTTCTAAAACTTCTGTGTTTCCATCAAAGACCAGAACATCAAGAAGTTCATAGGAAATGTTCCTTCATTTCAGAGTTGGCAAGTATTGATCATACTTTAGTTATGTATTATTCATGCTTTATCTCTGTTTTATGGCAACATTCTGAAGTATGAAAGTTCACTCTTGACCTTAGAAAAAGTGTTTTGACAAAAAAGTCCCAACTTCAGGTCGTCTAAATAGCTTTTTCAGAAACTTTCAACCAAATCACTGTCATCATCAGTCAGTGGATGGTGTGTGCTGTCATGGAGTTCTTGTCCGTGTTAAACTTAAGATCTTTCTTGACCTTAGAGCTAAATGATACTAAATCACCACTGGCTGATGAAGATGATGTAATATGGTCGAAAGCACTGGGAAATGGAAGTAAGCAGGTGCTGCGACCGTTAACTGCAGTGTCCCAAGTTGACCATGGGTTGTTTCGTCAAACATTTTGAATACATTCATTTTGTCCCAGTTTTCTGTTGGTCAAGTGATTGGTACATTAGACCCTCGTATAACATCCTAATAACAACTTCATGAATGTTGCTGCAGTGTCACACTTAAGTTTCGACAGCAGGTGGCGCTGTGGTGGTGAGGTTTTAAGGCAGCTGACCAACCATAATGTCCTTGGTGTCACAACACAAATAGTACTGATAAAATGATTTGTTGTTTTGTCTGAGTGCAGGTTTAGGAGGCCAGCAGGATTTGTGATTGGTCTCACAATGGTGTGTAACGTTACATTTCTTGAGCACAGGATTCACTGGTTTGCAGATAAGGCAGATCGCTTTATCTGTCCTCCAAGGTCCGATGCAGTAAGAGTGAAACCTCCTTTTCTCCTCAACTGAACATTTTTTCTTGTTGTGGCTTGCCCATCTCACTTCCACGTTAAACTGCCATGTTGTCCACTGAAAAAGGTTTTGGGGGTCGGCCTCACTCAAAGGATAAATACTTGAACCTAACACCATTTTATTAGACTAGAGCTGTCCTATCTAGTCTGAACTGATGAAGCCTGCTCGGATGAGAGGTGAAACGTCTTCCGAGACAAACTGACAAAGTCCAGTTGCGAACAATTGAATGCCCTGAAGCTTACAATGACCTGGATGAATGAGGATATTCACAGGCAAGCACTAGCACAGACGATAATTCCCACGACACACTTGCAAGACGCTTGTTTGCGGAGCACAGCAGCCAAATATGTTTCCAAGAACCACCACTGCACTTTGAGAACCCTTGGTCTGGGCGATTCATTACCCTCAGCCTTATGACCATTCATATAGCCTCTTGTTGCAAGGAAACAAGAAAAGGAAGCAGCAACTATATCAGATAACCAACTAGCCAGAAACTAAGCCAGAACATTAAAGCGTTGAGGGTTTTCATTAAGTATGTTGTCCATCATAGTATCAACAAAAAGAGTGACGTTTTTCAGTCTGTTCTTTATCTACTCTACCCTCTCTGCTGCCTGCCCTCTGGCAGGATCATAGTAAGCAAGACCCGCTTACTTGAGATTGGCAGCCAATCAGAAATGACAACCTATGACACTGGTTTGACTCCGGCTAGATAATTTTTTGCATCTCATTCCCCATCTCACATTTCCAGTCAGTCGAATTAATGGGGGATATTTGATTCAAATACACGTAAATGTTGATGTAAGTTTTTTTTTATTCATGAGTATTGAATATTTCATGACACGTGGCTTAACAGAAATCTAATCTCTGGGTCAAGGCAAAGACCCGATATTTGCACAACCTTTGGTGGGAAGTCACTTTCTGGGAGGTTTGACCTCTCTCTGTAGTCGTTTACACTGTTGGTCACAAATATAAAAGCAGCAATAACCACATTTCTCACTAGGAAAAGAGAGCAATCATTGGTCAGTTTAATACTTGACTTGGAAGTCAGTATTCAACCCATAATCTGTCAAGAAACCAATCATAAAAGCAATCTATATGTGATCTGTATACGTATGTAGTTATGCAAGACCAAATGTTGGCTGTGGTAACATCTATGTATGCACGTCAAGACAGGAGTGCAGGAACTGTCTCTGATCAATCACCAAGTGTGGTGGCGTTAAAACAGAGTTGAGTGTTCTTTTCCATGTGTTTGGGGAGCTCCTCAATGAAGACTGAGTGAAATTTGATGCATTTTTCTCCATGCTGTACCAAAGACACATCCCACCGACTCCGGTATGGCCATTAAGGTCAACTGAAGTGATGTGAAGTGAAGCGAAATATGTCAGGTGCACAGCAAATATACCCTCATAATATTTCCATCCTGTTTCCATCTGTCAGGTGTTAGTATGATGAATGCGGCCTACTTGCAATCTAATAATGCTCATAATGTGTTATTTCTTTGTGGGCTTTGTGACAGCAGAGAAGATAAATGAACACATCAGCTGCAGGAAAGTGCAGCGAAATCATTGGTCTCCAAGCTCCCAACCTCCTTATCTCAATAAGGGAGCCATCACTCGCATTGAAACTCACCTTGCCGCGTGAACCTGAACACCTCCTCAACCCATTTTCTCACTCCACTTCCATCTAGCTGCAGACCACTTAGATGGAAAAGGCATTTTTAGTAGACATTTTGTCCCTTCTGCCAATGCATTGCTCAAGTCTATGGCTTACTAATTCCAGTCACATACTGTGTTGTGCACACTTATGTTGTATGTTGTTGAATGGAAATGTATCTATGTTCTGGAGGAACACATAATGCACACTCTGTAGAAACAAATTTCCCCTTTGGGGACAATACAATCAATTTATCCATTTGTGTTCCAAACCTCTTGGTTTGTTCATAATAAGTCAGTGTTCAAGGTGTTGCATTGTTTTCCTCAGTCCCAAAAAATTGAACCAAACTATATTTATCCTTCAATTCCTCCATCAATTCCATCTTTTTTTCATTTCAGGTAGCTGAGTGAAAGCACCAGTGTCTAACCTGTCTTGGTAATACTAATCTAAAGAGGGATAGATACTTGGATGCGTGACATGGTCAACTTACTAGTACGAGCATGTTTGTGGATGGTTGCAAATGAATGAATGAGTGTGTCTTCTAGTTAAAATGTGACTCGTCTGAATGGATGATGGACCTTTTGGGATGTGCAAAGTACGACAAGCTTTCAAAGATCCACCTGCTGCAGAAAAAAAACCCAAATGTCTGGAAGAAAGAGTTTTACATTTAAGTCAAAGTAATTTGTTCAGTAGTAATAAATCAGGACAGGTAAAGCATCAGTTACAAACTCCAAAAAGTCCAAAAAGAGCAACTTCAAATTGACTGTATTTTAATACCTGGCTTTCTAGTGTTGCCAACCACTCAAAGCGCTTTACATGCACCAGCATTACAACACTGGTGGCAAGGTGCAAGCTGCTCATTACCAGCAATAATCATTGACATGCACTGTTGCAATTTGACCTTCAGTATCTTGCTCAAGGATACTTTGACATGTAGACTGTAGGAGCCGGGGATCGAACACCAGCATTTTTCGTGGATGACCGCTCTACCTCCTGAGCCACAGCCGCCACTTAAGCAATCACACATTTTCAATGTCATGATATATTTTAAAATATCAATATTGTGAATTGTCAAAAAAAGCAGGAAATGGTAGAAGGAAGAAACGAAAGTAAGAATGCGAAGAAGAAGGAAGGAAAGGGGGGGGGAAAGGGGGGAGAATTATTAGATAATTATCAGAGATATTTACTCATATAGCTCACATAGCTTCTACGACTACAGCCGTAAGGTACTGTAATGAAATTAAAATTGGAAAAAAGTACCATAAATTGCTTTGAATTATTTGAGTAAACATATTAAGTACTTCTCTACTTCTGGCCACTGAAAAATAAAAAGATTTTTTATTATGAATCAGCAGTGTAGAAGTAAAAAACTTGTGTCCTGCAGTTTTGTAAATATCTGTTTGTCTCTCCCTGTGGGGGCAGGTTGGGCATGGAGCACGATGGCCAAGGTAACCGCTGCGGAGATGAAACAGCGATGGGAAGCGTGATGGCCCCTCTGGTGCAGGCGGCCTTCCATCGATACCACTGGTCCATGTGCAGCGGGCAGGAGCTGAAGAGATACATCCAGTGAGTTCATGTTTGCAGTTAACGTTTACGCCAAAGTGGATGAACCTTAACAAACTGGGATCGTTGCCGTATGTCGTCCAAACTAGTAGGCATGCTGTTCTGACACTGACTGTTGAATTGCTGTTTTAGCAGTGGTAGAGGATGGCAGAACTGGAGGCTAAATGAATGAAGATGAAAGGATTTAATATGGTTAAAGAGTCAGAGGCATTAATGACCATGTCACAGCTTTATCTGGGCTGCACTCAGAGAAGTCGCACTAACACAGCCATACAACCCCCCAAACTAGTTATTTCAATGCTAGAACACATGTAGGGAATTTTGGAGTGGATCTGCTTCAGTACGCCTAACAGCAGATGATCGTGCTAAGTGGCTGCCATTACCTTCAGAAAATACCTAAATCTTTTCTGGGAATGTAAGGAGTTTGTGTAAAATCCATGTCATGAGCATTGATTTATTTTGTTTGGCTGGATGTTTAAACGTGTCGTCACAATTTGCAACTGCACAGTGTGTTCAAGAGTTTTGGCGGTTCATGTCCGATAGCCACATCTGGTGAAGTTTGGCAGCAATCTGTGTCAAAGCATTAAAGCACAAGAAAAAACAAGACAAAAAAAGGTTTGTTCAACTTTTCCGAATGTTTGATCTGCTGAAGAATGGGTGAAATTTAATGGATATGATCTATTCTTCATGCTTTTTTAAGAACCAACAGACACAATTTTAGGTGCCTTATAAATAACCACATGGTGGCGCTATTCAGACCATAATCTGTTCATCCTTCGACCATGGCCAAACTTTCACTGTTTGTTTCACTGAAATTTGTGGATTTTTTGGATATCCTGCCTTGTAACAGACCAACAAATATTCAAGGCTGATAACGTAAACTCATGGGAGGTACTGATTATTACTACAATATATGACATTGCATTTGAATTTCAAGTCAGGTAAGAAGAAAGCTTAATTTTTATTGTCTTGGAAGCCACTCTCATGAGGAAATGTACACCATTAACCTGCAGCTGAAGTAGCTGAAGCTCAACAGCATTATGTCATCTCCAAAGAGGACATTGAAAGAGCCCGAATGAGCCTCAGCACATACACCCATGAGCTGTGGTCAGGTCACACACATCAAGTTTTTCACTCAGCTGTAAAGAAATCAATTTCTGCTCTAAAGGAGATGACAATGGGAATGTCATGGGAATCAATCAGCATGAAGTATACTGTTATTTAGAGCAGCTGGAACCATTGCAGAGAAAAATCAATGTACTGTGGAGTATGAAAAGTCTTACTGCATCATAATCTGAACGCTTTTGTCCTGAGAGGGAGAAAGAAAGCTTAGTGAAGCAGCTGCCACAGCAAAATTTGTGACATGTTTAAAATCATTGTATACAGTACATTCAAAAAGCACACATGCCCTGTGAGACTCTGAGCAGGGTTTAGCTGTGCCCCTTGCCCTCAACAGAGCTGGGGGAGTTACTGCACCTGAGCCACCAGTTGGCCACATGCATCAAATGTGATTATAACCTGAAACATAAATGCTGAAATTGTTACCGGGTTTCTCTGAAAGCTTTGAGCTTTTATTTGGTCAGAATGTTCACAGGTATCAAAGTGGTGCATGTCTAAACAAAAGAGTAATTAGGAGCTGTGCAACAACATGTTTTGCTTTTCACTTAGAGCTGAAATTAAATGTTGAATCCAGGTTCATTACCTCTGCTGGTATGTTCTGTTTCTGTATAGAATTGTAAAGTGAATATCTTTGTTTTTGGTTGTTGGTCGGACAAAACAGTTTTAAGAAAGTAGTTCCTGTTCTTATTTTGCATGCCCTTGTGTGTGTGTGTGTTTTTGAGCTGCTGGAACTGCAAATTTCTCCTTGGAGATAAATAAAGTATCTATCTATCCATCTATCTATCTAAGACTAAGCTGTTAATCTATTAACAGAGGAAGCAAACTCTGCTGCTCTGCTACTAGCGAACTCCACTCAGAGCAGCAGAGTAGTGAAACCTGAACAGATCAGTTCTTGCTAAAATATGATAAAATATACACCTCATATATATATATATATATATATATATATATATATATATATATATATATATATATATATATATATATAAAATAGAAGCCTGTTTAAAATAAAGGCCTGGTTCTCTCTACCATCTCCACCAGGTAAATACAGACCTTAGTCCAGAAACCAATTCAGAAAAATGCTGTATCTTATTTTCTTTATTAGGATGGCAGTACTGAGTCTCTGTTCAGTGTCTGACATCAGTGTCACCTCTTTTTTCATTTCCTGTCAGCACCTATGACTGTCTCTTGGATGACCCTTTCAAACACGACTGGCCGCAGCTCCCTGAACTTCCTGGCATCAACTATTCGATGGACGAGCAGTGTCGATTTGACTTTGGAGTGGGCTATAAAATCTGCACTTCAGTGAGTACAGCCCCCAGGCTTCCATTTAGTGGATAGGAGCACCTGCACAGTGGGTATCCTTTCCCCAAATATATATCTGTAAGTGAAACACAGCAGAGAAAACTGGAAAAGACAGAACCCATTGAAACTTTATATACTCTCGATGAGAGAAGAAAAATAAGATGGGTCGTCCAACTGAAGCTTTCTTCTGGCTTTAGAAACACTTTAGATGAGAGGAGCAAAGGTTATGGTGAGCTTTTTGCAGAAAGACATGAAGGAGAAGATAATTTCAGCCTCTCGAGACGTGTGCTTATTTTGCCGCAGTCACACCTGCAATCTGGCGAGTTCTCTGCAGAGGGCAGGGTACGGCGCCGTTCTGACTTAGATCTTCAGTTGATGACTAAGCTGTTGGCTTTATAGCCAGCCTCACTGGGGATGAAGGCTGCTTCGTTTGATTTCAAGATGTAAAAGAATGAGGAGGTCAGCAGGCTCCATCTAAAGTTAAACAGCTTCATGCTGCAGCTTTCAGTTGACCCAGAGAGTTTTTCTTGCAGTTTGCTCTTTGCTTATTACTAGACCACACCCACACACACCAAAACTGCTAAGACCAGCCGTTACCAAGGAAATGTAATTCACTTTTTCTTTCATAGCTCTTTAATAGATCTTTTACTTAAAGCTGCTATAATATTTTTTCTATTAACATTCCATCAAACGACTACTTCTATGGTACATGGAGGGGGTTACTCATAGTGACAAAAATCTCCAATAAACCCTGAAATTGGACTTACATTGCCAAGTGGCTACAAACACAACTCAAAAGGAAGACTAATGTCGCTTTGTATCTGCTTTATGTGTAAATACATTATCAATAATACCATAATGTAAAAATGCTCCATTACATATATAAGCCCTGCATTCAAAATGCTGTTTATGTGAAAGCCCTTAATGTTTTCAGAGTGTTGAGGTGGACCGATCTAATCAGGGAGGTTTAACCTGTTACAGTGCGTCATATTTCAGAAGCAGTCATGATTTCTATAAGCTCAATATGTGAAAGAACTTATAACTACATTTGGGATGAAGAGTAGACTATTTCCCATTTAAATATAGTGGAGTAGATGTACAAAAAAATGGAAACATTCAAATAATGTACACGTAATCGACTACTGAACTTAAGAACAGCACAACAATAAATGTACAGAAGGTTAACTTTGCTACCTTTTAACAGTGTGCATGACTCATCGCAGTCGCTGTCAACAGGGCTGAAAAAACACTCCTCACTGACTATTGATCAGGCGGCTGTAAAGATGTCTGCTGGATCTATACTGAGAGGTTCCTGACAAGAAAACATGGTGTTTTCTTACAGTGTGTTTACGCTGTTTAACTGATTCACCTTTTTACACGCTCGCTGTCATGTTAATTCAGCTCACACAGCTGGAAACATGGTCAGCGTTCTCTAACATTTAAACAGTAATCAGTTCACTTCTAGAGCCTCCAATGAACAAATCACAAATGAGCGCTGTCATTGCCAAGGTCAGCAGATAGCAGCTGCCGTTACTCTGCAGGCTCACTTTGTCTCCAACCTCAGATAATGACCAAGCAGAAGTCTCAAGTCACTTACTGGCAAATTGATTTGACTTGTCCCTTCCAGAGCTTTGGTCAAACTTTCAGTGGATGCACAGTGGATCAGCGTTTCGATCTCACAGCACAAAAATACATTTTGATTTTGGGCTTTTTGTGGCTGAATTCTGCACATTTATCTGTGGCTGCTTTAGTTTCTGCTGACAGCAGGCTGTGGAGCAGCAGCATTGTGCAGAACTCAGGGTTGGTGTATGGAGCTAGAATAAGTGCCAAATGTTTAAAAGACAGTTTAGTGCTAGAAATAACGATGCTGACATATATAACTGGGTAATATATGGAGTATGTGAATATGAATTAACTCTTGTGCCAGCCTGAATTACCACAATGCTCCATTATCACCAGATAGTAAGTAGGAGCAGCTGGAGCCTCTTCCTTCCCCTATCCTCTCTGCTGGAAAAGCACCATCTGACACTGAATTCTGGAAGATGTTATATTGTTATACTGTCGAGCGCAATCAAACAATAACAACAACATTCATCCAAATTTTGTCGAAAGAGATTCCAGCCTATTTAACCAGTCCATCAAATTAAGTGCTCATTCCCACAAACATTCATCAGAATATACTCTGATGATGCAATAAAATTAGTATTGAATCCAAGAGCAGTATGGGGGAATTTCTCCCTCTGTTGCTGAATCCACTGTGGCGAGTCATTTCCTCTGCCTGTTGAATCTTCTTATTTTCAAAATATGTGAAGGATTTGCCGAAGCAGAAATAATGTTGTTCCTATTCATCTCTGGAATAAAGTAATAACTGTCGAATCTGGCATCTTTTTGACAGATCTTCCACTAGTTTTAAAGGGAAAAAAGGAAAAAAAGATATTTAAATTCAGATTAAGTCTAAGTGACTGAGTATTTGTGCACTGTGGAGGCTATAACTAAAGTATGCATTGATTTCAGATTTGGAAATTAGACTTGACATCTTTGATTTCATACTTAAACTGTTTAAAAATCAACCTGCCATCACTGATCACTGCCCTCACACCCTCACACACACACACACACACACACACACACACACACACACTAATAATTATAGTTCTCCTGTAACATCTCCAATTTTGAACAATTGAGGCCAGCCTCCCTACTTAACCTGAAGTGACTGACATGCCCGAGCAGCTTAAGCAGGCAGTTTCCCAGACTCCTCCGTTTGCATCCCATGTAAACAAGACAGAGATCCGGAGTTAGAGTTGTGTATCACAGTCCACAGGATTCTTTTCATGTTACCAGCTAAAGTTTTTGTTTGTTTGGAAAGAGGTCATTCAGCATAGCTAATTGTCTTGTGTGCCTCTGAAAACAAAGAGCCACTCGCCCGAGCAACTGAACTAGATTGGAGAAGGAGACGTGGCTGCAGCAGACCTGTTCATAGGGTTATTATAATCTCTGCAGTTTCCATCAAGTCCTAATAGATGAGCTGCACAGAGGAAGGTTTTCTGAATCACTGACTCCTACCTATCTAACAGCTGCAAGAAGAATAATGTATGTGTTTGTCAGTCTTCAGCTGATACAGAATTTCCACCAGTCTGAATATTGACTTTGAGTTTTAACTGGAAAGCACTCAAACACCTTCAGCAAGGCCTTAAAGTACACCTAATGTCATGATGGCCAGGATTTTGAGAGATTGTTTAAACCAGGAACATTGGATCGACAAAGTGAGTCAGACTCAAGCTATGACAATTCAAAGTTATCATCCTGCTGTAGCGCCATCTACCGGCCAAAGGCTGTTAAATTTTTGTTAATTTTTGTTAAAATTATGTTTTTTTGCAAAAACTAAAAATAGTGCAAAAGCAGCAAAATTTGTGTTGAGCCAAGGAAGCTAAGAACAAAGGTTTTGCTTCTTTGCCTCCTGGTTCAAGAGCTACTAGCCTGATTGTAAAGGCCTTATAAATGCCCACAAGGTGGTGATGTGGTATTCAAGTCTGCACTGTAAACCACCTATGTCACCTTTGTCACCTTTGCCCAGAGCTTAACTTTGCCCCGACATTTGTTAATACCTTTCTGCTCCTTGGCAGTGGTGCGATTAAGCATCAGCTGCATTGTGGAATCATTTTGTCATCAGGCGTACATCAGACTGATGCCTCACAGATCAGATGCGTCAGACAGATTGAAAAAAGACAATTCATGCCTATATACATTTTCAGCAACTGTCAATGCCTAGCACACTTTTCTAAGCGATGTCTTAAATACATAAAAATGCCCGTCACAGTAATTAAAGCTAGACGAAAGCTCAGATCTGCCCCGGGGTTCTGTGTCGAACACCAACATCTGCAGTCAGAGTAATCTCAAGATGAGAAAAAGCTTCATGACTGAGGGAACAATTGAGATAGACAAGGGATTTGAGAGATATGTGGCAACCGCTTGAAAGGAATGGTCTTTTTAGGGCTCATAGGGATATTCTGGGCAGCTGAGAGGCCCATATTTGATTTCTCTCAAATCAGCCTGATTTTTTTTAATCCTTGAAAAAGAACCATCATCTCTGGAGAGGAGTTCAATATTATATATATTGATATTCCCGACGAAACCCTTCATATTCCGCTCACCTTTAGTGCCTCTAATAGTGGAGTCTGTAGCCCCTGTAAACAACAGTTGAGCCTGCAGGATGTCAGCTGTCTATTAGACTACAACTGCGGAATACTTTTTTACTAATTCTGTCAGGCTTTCTGTTTTATTTTCATAACCTTGTCTGCATCTATGCATAGCGGGTAATGTCTCATGCATCACTTTGCATAGGCAGAGTTGAATGTCACAGCTGGAGTGGTTCTGTGAAAGTAGCGTTGTAACCCAAAGCCTCAGAATATATGAAAGGACATTTTTTTTCCACAAAGAGCCCTTCAGTTATACATCACAATATGAACAGCAAAGCCATTCACATGCTGTACTTAAATTTTCATATGGAGCTCACTGAACACGTCATTTTCCTCTTTTCTGTCTCTCAGTTTCGCACATTTGATCCATGTAAGCAGCTGTGGTGCAGTCACCCCGACAACCCTTACTTCTGCAAAACCAAGAAGGGGCCGCCTCTTGACGGGACGGAGTGTGCTCCTGGGAAAGTACGTTGGTCTATTACATATGGCACGACAAAAGTATGTAGACACCCCGAAAAGGTGCCTGGACTCAGCACACACAGGTGATTACATGTTAATAAGTCTCATGTAGCACAAACATCCAAGGTTTTTCACCAGATGTTGGACCTTGCTGCAGGGATTTGCTCCGATCTGGCTACAAGAAAATTTGTGTGGTCCGACTCTGATGCAGGAAAACTGGGGAAACCTCCTGAACAGGAACCGGAACCAAGGAGCGTAGCCTCAACCTTAAAACAAAAACAGCCTCAGACCAAACTACAGAGAAATTCCTGAGCACATTCATTTGGCCATATAGTGTATTTCTATATTTGTATTGTCATTTACTGAGTCTCGAGAGTAGACTTTTGTGTTTGGCTTACTTTTTCTCTCTGCTCAACCCTGTCATCCTCTGTAGTGGTGCTATAAAGGTCACTGCATGTGGAAGAACCCTAATCAGGTCAAGCAAGACGGCGCCTGGGGCTCCTGGAGCAAATATGGCTCCTGCTCGCGCTCCTGTGGAACTGGAGTTCGTTTCCGGACACGGCAGTGCAACAACCCAGCGTGAGTGGCATAAGAAATAATAACATGATTTGATTCTGCGAAGAAGGAGGCTGATTCTGAATGACAGTTTGTGCTTTGCAGATGTCCGTGTGGCTTTGAATGAATACCGAGTTAAGGATTCTGTGTTAGGGAGGCCATTGTTTGTGCCCTATCAAAATCAAACAATTAGATGAAAGACACATGTTCACTTCTTTTGAAACAGTTTTTCCTTTGTAGAGTTTTTTTTACCTCCACATGAGACAACTCACAAAACTTCAAGGGGGCTGAATCACTTTTGCCCAGACTGCAGGTGCAATGTTAAAAATGACCCCAATCTTTTATTCAAGTTTTTTGCCATTTGAGCAAGATTTGTTCTCGGACTCTTAGCTTCAAAGAAATGCTCATTGTGTGCTCAGCTCCTCTGATGTTTCTCTCCCACAGGCCCTCCAACGGTGGGCAGGACTGCCCAGGAGTGAACTACGAGTATCAGCTGTGCAACACTGACGACTGCCCCAAGCACTTCGAAGATTTCCGTGCCCAGCAGTGCCAGCTCCGCAACTCCCACTTTGAGTTCCAAAATGCCAAACACCACTGGCTGCCCTACGAGCATCCCGACGGTAAGCCAGAAAAATGTCAACAGATTGTTTTATTCCAGCGTGTGGCTGTGGGGGGTTCTAAGCCAAAAAAGAACAGTGAATGTCGGCGAGGGCAGGAGATCTGAAGAAATGTGTTGTGTATTCAAAACAGGGATGTTCCCAACTGTTTTAGACTGTGTCAACATACTGGCCACACTCTAAGTGTCTAGTTTTCTTTCCTGCTTTTAGTTTTTGTCTTCTCTTCAACTTTGCCTCCCTTTTACTTTTTCAATCTCCCATCACTATGCCAGTATGCAGATTATAAAACCATCCATGCAAAGGCTTAATCAGACATATCCGGCTTCGCTCCATGGCACATGCCACTTTTTGAACCTAATAATTTTGAAGGTTAGTCATGTCGAAAAGAATGAGGAAATCCTGCTGAGAAACTGTAGTTAGATGAGTCACTAAAGTGGGAAGCCATTATCCTTTGAAAGGTAAAGAACTTTTCTAAAGATGGTACAAATTGAGGTACAAAAGAAGGACCAAGGTCATATTTATGGGTGTGAATTCAGGTTTTACCATCAATGTCAGGGATTATATGTTATTAATATATATGTTTTAGATTGGTGTGTATGAAAAAATGAATTATTTCTGTGGGATTTGTGTTTGGAGGTAAGTGGTCGGGGCCATTCAGATACCAGTAAACACTAATTGTTATTACACTGTGGTGGTGGTTAATTGAATAGAATCGGGGAAAATACCAAATGTACTTTTGTCATTTTTTACTTTCTGTTTACAACCAAATTTCTCTAATATGATGCAAAAAAAGAGAGAAATGTTTCATTGATTTGTTCCATGATACGTAATAAATCCCTATTTCAAGCACAGTTGATTCTACTGTAGCATGGATTGGATGTAAGATCAGTCATGCTATACAAAGATTGTTATAGAGGTTCAAAATATACACATTTTAAGACTTAAACAAGACAAAGATGAGGGTTTTCAAAATATTTGCCAATTTAAATTCAGCTTTCAGTAGGTCAGCTGCATGATATGTGTGGTGCTGTATGATCTTGCTTCGTTATTGTGAAACTCTGAGACCACAATGATGATTTCTTACTTTGATAACTTTGTGCAGAACCATTGTGTTTGGCTAAATGTGTGACACAAGTACCGCAACTGATGGCAGCAATGACGCAGTATCTTTTAATATTATAGGAGATATGTTTTTCTTAAGAAATGATGTAAAAACAACATTTCTATATCTATCTTTTATGATATTCTTGATCTTCCAAGTAGGATTTTATACTTAGCAATTCTATAACAACCTGTTGTTGCAGCTAGCAAGAGATGCCACCTGTACTGCCAGTCAAAGGAGACAGGAGACGTGGCGTACATGAAGCAGCTGGTGCATGATGGGACACGATGCTCCTACAAAGATGCCTTCAGCGTCTGCGTGCGTGGGGAATGTGTGGTAAGGATGTGCATAAACTGCAAGTATTTTGCTGGGCATATTCAACTATATTAAATGCATGAATATGAGATGCATTTTGTAGGAGAAGCAGTGAAGACATTTAAAAACTCATGGCACATGAGTTGTGAGTCAATTATGAGTCTTTTATTACTGGAGCTCTATAACTTGTTTATTGGCCAACAGTAAAGGTGAATTTCATTCAAATCTGTCAAGTTTTTGAGATATGCTGCTGTCAGAATGACAAACACTCAAAGCAAAGCGAGCCATCTCCAGCAGAGGTGACAGAGAGGTTAGCTCGATGTGTCTGAATGTCTGAGTGAGGACATGACTCCTGTGCCTCCCCTGACCGAAAGTTTGTGTCCGGTGGGCGCTGATAATCGAACTGCTAATGAAGTCACCCGACAGGTCGGCTTCCTATCAAATCCCAGAGTTGTGAATCACCACAAATGCTCTCAGCTCATCTGTCTAATCTTTTTTTTTGGTCTCCAGAAAGTTGGCTGCGACAGAGAGATAGGCTCTCTCAAAGTTGAGGACAAATGTGGCGTTTGTGGTGGAGACAACTCCCACTGCCGCACCGTGAAAGGAACTTTCACCCGAACACCAAAGAAAGCAGGTAAGGACACACAGAAGCAGTACTAACACAATGTCTGCAGACACAAGTGTTTCTAAACAAAGATTTTTTTTCACTCCCAATTCAACACCAGAGTGCAAAGTGTTAGTAATAATGAATGTTTATAATCCATGACAGACTTTCAGTGAATGATTAACCTTAATTAGACATATACATACTGCACTGTACATTTACAGCCATTTATTTGGTTGACATACAAATACACAAATTTCCTACTAACTCATGGTTAAGTTCGTTTCACCAGTCTTGCCTATCTGGTGATTTAGGGTAAAGCATCAGGCTTGTTGCTATGGTACCCAATGAACACTGATTTGAGTTGGAGGCTAAATTGCTGGGAGACTCTCAAGTGACCGCTATGACCTGCAAATGGAGTCACTTTTTGGTAGCCTTTTTAGCTACCTAGCGAGCACCTAGTGACGTAGCTAACAGATTAGCTGAAGTGCTTGCTCTGGTCACATTCCCCTCACCTTGGCGGTGATATCGTTTCCTGGAGAGTCTCCCTAAATTGTTGAGGTGTCCTGATGCAATCTTAATGGACGCCTGCCAACCAATCAGAAGTCTTGAATAATGTATAGTCTCATGATTTGAAAGGTCTTAGTTTGAGGAAATTAAATGTGGAATGCTGTTTTGCAGTTCTCCACCTCCAGAACTTTGAGGAAGCAATTATATAAGCACTGATTAAAAAAGAAAATTGGTTGAAAAAATATTTAGCTAACCAGATTTAGCCATAATCCACACACCACACTTTTGTATTCATTTTTAGCTTTCTTTTTTCTTTTAACATCTCACAGCACCCCCTACTAACAAAGTCTGAAAAAGAGGAATAGCTGTGACTCATGGTCCTCAAGCCTGAAGTGGACCAAAAAAAAAACATTCCTCCCCTGGCAGAGTACAAATTTTGATCAGTGACAAACTGCACTTACTGCGAAACGGATACGTGTCAAGAGGCCTGTCGCAGTCTTTCCACTTTCCAGATGTCAGGTGTGTGTGGTAAACTGCAGCGGGGAGAGCTCACTGAGGTGCAGCTGGCCTGACGTGAGAAACAGTGGCGGTGCTGGCAGGTGACTCTGCAGTGTATTCATGCAGCTTGGAGCAAATACAAAAATAAACCCATTAACGCATTTGTCCTGACTGTTGCAAATGAGCTTTAGTCAAAAACTCTTCGCAGGGTGCAGGAGGTGGATGCAACAAACACTCTACACCTGTATATCATTTAAATAGAAAACAGTGAATATCGTTGTAGTTTTACAGGCTGGGTTGCATCAGTATGTTGTTGAGTGGGTGAGCTTTGCTGTTGCAAAGGTAATGGTAGGAAATCTTTTGTTACCTGAGCAGTGGTAGCTTGAAATGAAGGAGGAAGCCTGCATGTGATTTTCTTTGCAGTACCCTTGTCTCCTTGAAGGGGCTCTTAGCCTATTGCTATGTTCCAGTTCCTTACTGCAGGCATCCTCAACTACAGTACATTTGTTCAAGTGCTAGAATTTTTCATAGCAGACACTGTGGGTGACAGAATTTGAAATAAAATCCTATTTAGACATAATTAGCCTATTGTTGTTTCATATTTTCACTTTCTTTCAAAGGCATTTTATTTCTAATACAATTTAACAGCGTGAACAGTGTGTAAAATCATGGAAAATCCATAATGAAAACTTGATTCTGGACTAGAAAATGCTCTCAGACCTCAGGCAAGGAGGCAGTCAGTGCTCCATACCAAACCCACAGTTCAGCTATAAATAAGTGAGCCCTTATCGCAGCATAAAACTTCTCAGGATCCCAGCAAGCAACCAAAAATACTCAGTTGGCCAACGAAAATAAAGCCAAGTGCCGTCTCTTTCATTTAATACACAAGCTTAGTGACTCCCCTACAACTAGTGAGCTGCTGCCAGCTCCAGGGGATGGCCGGCCTGGGAGCTGAGCGATCGTGGGTTCACGGAGTAGAGAGGATGGAGCTGGGGAATAATCCAATTCTGTATAAAAGATGAACTATGAATTATTATTTTGAGCCATTGCCAGGAGTTGCCAAATTAATCTCCTATTACTGTCAGGACATACTGGGCCTCTTTCATTTTCTGCATTCATTAATATCCCGCGGGACTGATGTGGCCCGCAGGCCACCAGTTGGTTATTACTGACTTATGGGCTATGTAAGGATTGACTTGCCATTTGGCCCGGACACTGAGGTCCAGACTCTGAGAAGCCCTGCTGTATACTCATTCTAAGCAGGTTTTGAGTTGAGCTTGAAGGTTCAGTGTGTCAGCCTTCCTGCCTGTACGCAGAGCAGAGGAGGGGGAGACACCCTGCTGCCAGAAGAGCCGCTGTCTGTCTGTGCGCTGTCAGTGCCCGCCTCTCGTGCCATTATCAGCTCTAAACTTGTTTTGCGCTGCATGAGAAAATGGACGTGTGGTGTGAGAGTGTGTGAAAAGCAGGCTATCCAGTCTCATGGTCAGTGCATGAGAGTTGGCAGCCCTGTGTGTTGTATAATAAAACTTGTGAGTCAAAATCATTATCATTTTGGATTCACAGTGATATAGGCTAATAGAATTAACAATCAAGTGTGAAACAACAATAGGCTAATTAATCCTAAATAAATTTATGGTTTTTTTTATTATTTTAATATTTGGCCCACACACTGTCTGCTTACAAAAATTCTGGCCCTTGGACAAATGTAGTTGAGGACCCCTACTGTAAGATTTAGGGTTTAAGATTTGAGGTTGCAGATTGCAACCAACTGAACACCCGTCATCTCACCCTGTCCTACAGTAGCAGGTAAAATGCAAAAAACCCAAAAGAGCCAGCGTTTTGTTTGTCCGTTCTGGGCTGCTGGTGCAACATGGTGGACTCTGTGGAAGAGGACCAGCTCCCTCTGTAGATATAGATAGCTCATTCTAAGGTAGCAAAAATACAACAATTCTTTTTTGCAGGTGATTATACACTAACGAAAACATAATTATGAATAATATATTCACTTTCTGCCAATAGATCCCCATTAATCCCACTCACTAGACCTTTAAGGTTTATTTCTCATACTTGGAAATAGTAGTTGCAAAAATTTCCAAAAACCCAAGGTCCAGTATCTAGATTTCGTTCCGAGCTTTTCCATTATCGGTGCCTTTTCATGGAGTTTGATGGATATTTTGAGTACACTGTGTGGTCACAGTGACAAAAATAAGCACACTCAAACAAGAATGCGAGTAGCTCTGTGAGGCTGCACAGTGGAACTTTGAGCTAAAAGCTAATAGGTAATCAGCATGCTAATAAGATCACAATGACATTGCTAACATGCGGATGTTTGACAGATGTAATTTCTGCATTCACAGTCATAGTTAGCATGTTAGCAAGCTCACAATAATTAGGAAAAAACAGCAAGTGCAGCTGAAGCTGATGGGAATGGAATTAGGTTTGCAGGTATTTGGTCAAAAAACAAAGTGATTGTCAAATTAACATTTTGACCTTGTGATGATGCTGGATGACAAGCCGAGGGCTCTGCAAAATTATTACACTTCCTAAAGGGCACATGGGTTTGTGTATTAAATTTCATGGCAATCCACCCAAGAAGTTGTTGAGACATTTCACTCAAAACCACAAACGTCAATTTCGTGATGTCGCTAGAGGAAAAGCCAGAGCATCTGGGGGTGGTGACTGCACTTCAAGACTTTCGTGAAGTAGATTGGAAAAACAGTACATGTGCCCCCTGAGCTCATTCATTCTGATATGCATGAGAGTGTAGTTGTGGTGAAATTGCTTCCACCTCCTGTAGATCACGTCACTTCTATTTGATCAGGTGCAGAATGTGCATTCACAGCTATAAATGAGAAATGAGTGAAGGGTGCAGAGTGGCATGGAGGTATGCTGCGTATCTGACAGCTGTCACAGCCATCATGTCGAGCAGTCGGGTTCATTTGGATTAGGACCCTCATTAATTAGTTATATGAGTTATAATTAAGCCCATGGTTTTAGTTTGTTTTCTAATCATTTTTGGAAGTCGATTAACAAATTGTGCTTTGTCTTTATACCAGCTTCTTTAATTCAGGTTGCTTCCTTCTGGTTATCTCCCCTCTCCAGCTACACAGGGCACACACACACACACACACACACACACATACACACTTAAGTAGACCACAAGTTGGATGTGTTGCTTCTTGTGTTAAGTTTAATTAGAGTAAGTAAGCGGTTCATTTCTTTTTGAAAAATGTGTTTTCACATTAACCGGCAGCATGAAGAGAATAACTTATAACGGTTTCATGACGCCATCATGATGTCATAAAGTCAAAAGAGAGCTTCAGAGAAAAATGAAAATGGAGTCTCTTCGACCGCGGACATGACGGCCTCATCAAACCATTTCAGGATGAGCTTTGTTGAAACTGTGGTCATTCCTTTTTTCTTTTTCTTAACCTCTTACTCTCCTTTAACCCCTCACATTTTTTAACAGGGAAACAGTTAAGCAAGAGAGCCCAAAAAGAAACCCCTTTGTTGGAAAACACAATATGCAAGTATCCAGTGTTACCAAATCCCTCACAACCTCTCCTCTAGCATTTCCTGTCCAGCTTGTAGTGCAGATGGATGCCTAACGCTGTAGACACCTAGAGACATGACAGGCAGCTGCTGTTTCTTCTGTTGCTTCTTACTAATTGTCTATTTAGGTCCAACCCGACTGTCGTAACTGTAACGGATTCTTTATCCGGTCAAGTCTGTAAACTGTCTGTAGGAGGTTAATTTTGATATGTATGGTCATTTAATGTAAATGTCTCCTGAACAGTTGCTTCAACAGCCTAACAAACTAACTTTAAAGTCTTTGTGCAGATAAAAATGTCATTAAACAAACCTGCAGACCTTTGGAGGCAATCTGGGATGTTGTTGACCATATACAACTGGCATGCTGATGCTCAGTTCAACCTAAGCATCCACACCTGAAGGGGCTTCAGACAACTAGCTTGTGTGCAGTATTTCAGTCCACCAAAAATCAAATTTAATCAAATTGTAATTACATCGAGTGGCTTGTGGTTCTAAATTTCACTGCCATCAGAGGATGCTCTCACAGAAGTAAAGGGATCTTTTGCCATTTTCCAAAAGTTGCAATGCAATTTATGTCTTCTATATACTGTAGAGTGCAGCAGTTGCAACTCTGCCACCTATTGTAACCTTGTGTGAACCCTGCGACAGTGTGCCAGTTGCATTCATAATTGAGTCACCTCAGCAGCACCTCTGCATCTGTACCAGGAGTGTTGCGCCTGCCTGTCAAAACTCAGGGCAAATCATTACACGGCTGCAGTTCAGTCCTGGTGACTGGCAAGCATCTCCCTGCCAGCAAAAATAGTTTGTCTCCTCATCAGATGTGAATTCCTCAGGTCCCTGCTATGCTAATTAAATGTGCCTCCACTGTAGGTGGTGTTGTTGCAGAGAAACGGTGAGACAGTGAAATGAAGAGGAGCCACTGCAAGACTAACTAACTGATTCATTTCATTTTGAAGGGAAGACCAGAGGAGCCTTCTCTTTGCCCAAAGGAGCTCGAAATGTGTTTTTAAATGAAACAGAAGACTCTAGAAATGTACTTGGTGAGTCACTTTGGGTTTGTAAGTGGTGGACATCACTGACAGAAGATGACTTTGCTGGCCTGTAGTCTGAAAAACCTGTGCCTTATTGAAACATGGCTGCAGGCTCTTTTCATTCACATCCTGGCTGTTAAATAGTGTTAAATATGAGCACACAGGGAGGGGAGTTTATTTCGAGAGACTTCCTTTCATGATCTTTAGTTGTGTCAAAGTAGGACAGCAGTAATGTATTCCGATTTCTAAGAGTCCTTTGGTGACACAGCAGATGGATGTGAATGAACGGCCAGTTTCAATAAAAATGTTACCTGCAGGCTTCTACAGAGAGGAGGAAAGCTGACGTAGGCATTTACCATTTTCTGTTTCTCTCAAACTCCTTCACATATCTTTTTTAGAGCAAAGGGAACAAACCTTCTGAAACACGCGTGATGTCCACCACTGCAAACAGACTATTACTGTATCCGCTTAACTTACCTGTCCCTGTCTTATCTTTCCTAACCCCCCGTCTTCTGCTTCTGCTGGCGCTTCTACAAACTTGGCAAAGGTTACCTTAAGATGTTTCTCGTTCCTCCTGGAGCTAGACATGTGATCATCCAAGAACATGAGGCCTCCCCTCAAATTCTTGGTAAGTCTGACTTCCCAACACAAACACATGAATGAATTAGTGAAATCAAGGATGCCTGGAACCACTTCATCACCATCCTCCTCATGTTTCACTGGAAGACAAATGGGAGCATGTAAAATCAGAGATCATAGACTTTGCACAATTTATTCCTTGTCACCTCCCAGACTGAGAAAACAAGCCTTCATATTCATATTCATTATTGATCAATCTATTAAAAGGAGGTTTCTAGATTAGTGGGTTATTTCTCTACTGCAAAAAAAGGAATGCATTATGTTAGCTTTGCATTTTTCTCGCCTACGGCAAAGTGATTTTCACGGCCAGAGTCAAGTATATTCAGAAGGAATCGGCATTATTTATGACCAGGATGATAGAAACATGGACTAAATCAGTATGAAATATCACCATATTCATATTTAAACGTAACCTCAGCAGGGTTGTGCCAGAACATTTTGAACAGTGGCACAGAGTCAGAGACCAGGAACCTAGTTAATCTGTACGTACAGTAGAGGAAAACAAGCTGTCTGTGCAAATGCCCAATGCTCAGACATGTTTACGTTCAGAAACTCATCTTTTCTTCTAAAATCAGTAAAACTCCAAACAGCAAAGGAAAAAAAAAACACAGCCTATCCTGCTAATTAACCTGTTGAGTTTTTTTCATTCTTTCATTTGAACAATGTAAAACATGTCAGGAATTTTCTAGACAGCAGACATCTTTTCCCATAACGAAGTCCTACTGATTTTATTATTGATTGATTTTAAGATTTTTTTTTAAATGAAAGTCATTAAACAACACTGCTGATAGCCAGTGTGGTCTAACAGATAACTCCATCAACCATCAACCATCAACATTGGTTTCTTTTAATAGTTAGTAATTAATTTAACAGTTGTTCCCCATGTTTAACCGAGCGGTGGTTAGTTATGTCTTAATATATTCATTATTTTAGCCTAAACCATGAGCTTTCCTTAACCCTGGTTGAGTAGGCTTTACTAAAACCAAACCTTAACCATAGCAGTGTCAGGTCATTATTTAGGGGAAATAATACATTTTGCTGTTCCATTTGGAGGACTTGTTGTTACAGTGAACTGTTATATTGAATCTGATTTCAGTGTGACTGGTAAAATAATGTCAGAGCTTGTTACGGCTAACGTGTTAGTAAGAACATTCACATTCATTTGGAGCTGTGACGAATGTAACTCCATTACTGAATCTCCTTTTGGCTGTGGTTTGCTGCTCCTCTTTGTTCACCATCTATTCGCTGACTTTGTGTTCAGAGTTCGGTGTTAATTCTTCATGGATTTAGTGTACGAAATACTGACTAATGCAGCTTCAAATGAACAATCACAACGTATCAGACCTTTAGAGTTAAGTTGAAACAAAACCAAAGCACATCTGTGAACAGCTAAAAGCAACAAACAAACATTAAAGTTAAGAAACACAGATAAAAGTTGTTTATTGTTTAAAAAGCGACTGCAGGATCCTTACAAAGACTTTGTCAGTTGACTGAAGGCATGAAAGAGGTGGCCAAAGGTTTTGGGTCTTGTTCTGTGAGTGGCCAGAAGAAAGCATGACTTATTCAGCACAAGGTGAGCCAGGCCAGCATCAACCTCCTCAGCCAGAGGCGATGTGTTTTTCAAAGAGCTCTCTGCAAGATAACGTTTACGCTCAACTTATTTATCTGCCATCATCAGAGAGGAGGAGAGAAGTCAAGAAGCTAAAAGTGCTGCATACCATAACTACATGAAGATAAATACACAAATGGCTGGAGTAAGTCTTTGAAGTAAGAGGATGATAAAAAGAAAGAGGATAAATTGCATCGATATTTAGACACAGTGAAGGAGTTAATTGATCAAAGAGAAGTAACAACAGTTCAGCAGACACTGGTACAATTTCTGTCTGAAAACCCCAATAACATACGTCTTAAAATGTATAAAGCTCATAAAAAAAAAACCTTTGAGACACTCTCACGATTAGTCAGTCCTGAACTGATGGTATCTGGTTTTGCCATAAACCTCGTTAAACATAATTAGAAGTCTACAGATCTACGTAACGATGCCTGAGACAGTCCTTCCGTTTTGTACGCGTGGGAGGGATGTATGATGTATATCTACCCGGAACCATCAAGATTATTTTTATTTCCTGCTCTGGGATTATTAGCTGATCTAAAAACTGCCGTGTTCCTCCACTCTGTCACCACGTTTGATAATCCACAGTCAATGTATAGTGAGAATCACCTTCCATTTTTAATATATGCCATAATTTAGGTTTAGCGGGATCCGTTTCAAAGCTTTATTACAAGGTGCTGACCCCAGTTGAATAGGATAAAAATGATGCAATCAGAGGCTCAGAATAATTGGTCGTGTCCCCCCCAACTAAGGCTTAGTTGATGAGCTTTTACAGAGAGGAGGATGTTTTCCAGCTCATCAGACTCACCGCATCACAGACTCACCGCATCACAGACATTCAAGCTGGGAATTCTATGGTGTATAGGCATGTGCTGAAGAGACACTGATTTTATGTCATTTATAATGTGAAAGATAATTTAATTTAATTTAACTGTGAAGCAATTTAGAGGAAATAATCATCACATTTGTTGCCTAATTTACAAAACTTTTGTTTTCTGTACAAACCAGTTTTGTTAGGCTTTCAGTTTCATTTATTTTTAGAAAGAGCCTCATCATCTTTCTTCAACAGCTGAACTGCAGTCCGAAATAATGCAGCAACAGACATCTCATCGGTGGAGATTCATGCCCCTCCGCTAAAGCATGCCATTATTTGTCCTGAGAGAAAGAGTGCTGGTCCGGGAGCTTGGCTTTGCAGGCTGGTGTTGTTCTGTATATTGCCTATTTTCAAAAAGCTATCACAAAAAGACCCAACCAATGATGTGTTGATGCTTCCGTTGCTTTCTATTACTATAGGAAGTAACTATTTTCAGACACAGACTAATACACAGTGCTCTGAGTTTTTACAACAGCAGTTGAAATAAACAACAGTGTTTGTTTTCATGGTAATGAAGGAACATATCACTCATTTCAACAGTGCAGCTTTTTGATGTGTTTAATCGCTTTTGGATGACAATGGAGCTCTATAGTACGGAGGGATAAGCTAAATCTGGCTTAGGCAACGCAGGCAATGTAGGATCCTTGGACATGTACTGAAAACCTCCAAACCTTGAACACCATGGTTGTTGGTGATAAGACTTTATTACATGATGTATGTCCTGTATAAAGTACAGCAATTTGTTGTTCCAGTGGGTCTCAAGCATTTAGGATTATGGCTCTTTAAGATAAAGCTGTACTGAGCTGTGCCTGCATCACCAGCTGTACTATTACTACTATGTACTAGAATTGAATAGAACAGAAAGTAAAATAGATTTTAAACAATAAATAAATGCACATTCAAAACACATTCAGAACACACATGTAGTATAGGTTGAAACTAAACTGACAAGAACAGTGTTCACTAATTAATCATTTGATATTTACTTATTATACAACAGAAATGCAATGTCTCATCCTTCATCTTCTCAGAACAAGTCCTTCAAATTAAATGACAAAAATATGTCCTTTGTCCATGTTTTTAGATTTTTTTAAATCAACATTTTATGATGTGAAAACATTAAGGTTAAAGTTTGGTTAGGTTAAGGCACAAAAGTGACCAGGTTAGGTTTAAAGAAAAGATCATGGTTTGGGTTCAAATCAGGACTTGAAGTCTCAAGAAACATTATAATTTGTGTTAACATGACTACTACATGAAGGTCGGGGGAGTTACAATAATAAATGCTAAGGCTCTGGTACAATTATGACCGTCAGTTGGAAACAGGAAGCGAACAGCCTTCTCAGATTTTTTTTGCTGACCCATCCGTCTTTCTCTTTCTTCACTTTCTCGAGCCAGCTGTGATGGAGCAGTCTCCTGCCTTATCAGGAAGCTGAAAGGCCCAGCGAGCCAACAGTGTGAATGTTAGTGGCTACTGCAGAGGGAATACTGGCTGTGTGCTTTAGGAGAGAACAGCACCGTGCCAGATGAAATAGCCTCCATCATCACAAAACACTGAGAAACGTCAGTAAGACGTGATTGCCTTTATTTTGACCGAACCCTGCAGCTCTGGAAGACAAAAAAGAAACTCTCCACTGCAGAAGCTGTTTTCAACAAAGAAGCAAGAGTGATAAACGCAGATTATAACAGCAATAGGTCTTAGTGTGCATCTGGTTTTTGATGAAGTGTGTTTGAATATCTTATGCTTGAAAAAGAAGCTGTCAGTTTTAGCATCTGGACTATTCCTCTGCTGTAAACAGCATCCATCCTTCCTGTCATTATTCCGTGAAATGACGTGCTGATGGATGCACTGTGAAGATGTTTCTGACTGGCTTACATTTCAAGGTTTCCCGCTGATAGCTCTGCATTTTGTGCAATGTGTCAATATTGCATATGTATATACTCAGGCAGCACTAAATAATCAGAATTTATTCATCAATTCTTCACAACAAGATGTTTATCTGAAGCGAAAAGCTGAGTTAGAGCACAGGTTTTAAAGGTATTTGCTGCAATTGATGGACTCACCTGTTAAAATCCTATTTTCTGCTGCACCAGTCTGACACTTCAACGTTGACTGTGTTCACTGATGGTGTGAGATACAGGTCATCAGGTGGGTTGTTATAGAAGCTCACTTTACCCCATGAATTGCAATTGCAAGCGACTGACAAACATGCCCATTTTCATTCCAGCCTCTCACCTCTGTCAAGTTTTATTATATTAATAGTTTGGCAGCTTTTGTTTGTGTGAATTAAAGAATGAATCAGACTTCATAAAGTTCACGCATCAACCAAATTCCAAATGAGTGCCAGGGCGTAGAAAGATTGCATGAATCATCCTTTTAGAGTACATTTTGAGCCTTTTTATTCTTAGTGAATAATTCAGGACTTTTGTAAATTATAGGGTATAGCTATTTCAACTTTGTAAGGAGCTTATAACAAATGACTGATTACAGCAATCAAGAACCAGGCAACGGGGCATTACATCCTCAACGGGAAAGGAGAGGAGGTCAAGTCCAGAAGCTTCATTGACCTGGGTGTGGAGTGGCACTACATCATTGAGGAAGACGTGGAGACGCTGCACACTGACGGACCTCTGCATGACCCCGTGGTGGTTCTGGTAATAATACAAACTCTTCTATCAAAGCTTATATTTGAATGAATCTAAAAGGCTATGTGCTCGGCAATGAGCACTGTGTAGAAGAAGCACATCAGCCATCCAGTTCAAGCCCCCTCACTACCCCAACCCCCATTCTCCTCATTAATTTTCACCACTATCTCTTAGATTGTAATGAATAAAACTCATTAATAAAACAATGAAGCCGTGATTATAAACGTTTTCTTTATTAGTGATGCTTTTTAGTAGAAGGACAGGAACAGATGGTGAAAATATTGAAATAAAACATGAGAGAATGCCAACAGCATTTAAACAGCTTTTTTTTATTTGACATGTTTTTAAGTGGAAAAACATGTCAAAAACGTTATCCAAAATAACGATGGATAAAGATATTGAAATAAAATGTAAGAGAATGCCAAGAGATGAGAATGTGGGTTGATCAGTGGATTAAAATAGGACCTTGAACTTGCATGTTTGAGATTCAAACCTTAAGGGGCCAGACAAGGAAAATGAGAAGGCTCTACCAGAGGATGTCAGGTTGCAATCACTCTCATACACAGTTTGGGAAATCATAGATAAAGTAGGAGTCTGAGCATTTAGTGTTTTCAAAACAAGCAGTGAAATCTTTAAATTGAATCGCAACCTGACAACCAGGCAACCTGTGAAGTGCAGCAAGGATCTGGAGTAATATGGTGACTTCTCTCGGAGCGTGTTCACAATCAGGCAGCATCTCTCTGAACTTGGGCGGTATTTCTCCTGCTGAGATCTGAGTGAGTTACTGTAAGCTACATTAATTAAACCTGGTAGAGATCAAAGCGTGGATAACCCGCTCGGGTCTATCAATGAAAGATAAGACTTGATCTCAGTTAAGTGTCTTTAAACATGACCGGATACCCTTGGGGATCTTATTAGCAGAGAATAACACGGGACCCAATATAGATCCCAGGGGAGCACCAGAAGAGAATGCGGCACTGTAGTAGGAGACTGTGATAAGTGTGAACAAACTGAGCAATACAGCTTTTTTTCACTGTTGATTAAATAACAATATCCTGTCCCTCAAGGTGACACCATTATGTGCTTTATTTGTACAACCAACAGTCTTAAGGCCAAAGAAAGAATAAATGATATAATATAGAAAAAAGAAGTTAATTCTCTCAAACTGCAGAGGTGTCTAAACAATGCACCATAAAGAGATGCTGAACAGTGGCTCATTTAAAAATAAAAGAGAGTGCTGGTAGACAGAGAGCAGCTCACTATAGCTCAAATCTTAATGTTTCAACCCTCTGAAACACAAATAGTCTGAATGCATTTTTGGTTGTAGACCTGATGAGAGAACTGGATACAGTCTCTTGAGCTTCAGGTGATTGTCGTTGCACCATGTGATGAAGCTCTTTATCAGTCCTCTGTGCTCCTCTGGAAAACAGTCTCTAAGTTAAGACAGCATGTTTCTCACTGGAAATGATTCACTGGAATCATACATGTCAATATAGTGATAACTTCCATTTCACCAAAATAATACACTTCATACCTTTCATTTGATTCCTTCAGTCTTCATTACATATATTGTATTAATCTGACAAGGATGTAAAATGCAACTTGACTGGTTTGCGAAGTCACAGCCACAAGGAGGTGATTCTAGTTTATATTACAATGAAGATATTATGAATATCCACCAAAACGTAGTACACATAGCTTGTGAGCAAACAGGAATCATTTTAGGTTTTGTCAGTCTGTGCTTGTGCACTGCCATTATGAAATTGCTAAAAGAAAAAAATAACTACAAATGTTTATAGCAGAAATTGTTGAGTAAGAAGGGAGAGCGAGGATTGTTTGCCCTCGTACTGGTCATAAATTTCAACTTCAACAGCAAAATCAAAAAGTCCATCAGTGATGCGGCCAGCGTTAAACAGAAAACTTTCTTCTTCCTTCATATCACTAATAACTTTTAAACTTCATGATGGACACATATGTCTAAATGGCTAATGTCTAAAAAGTAATTGAACAGATAGATGAAGACAAGATTGTTACATATTCAATGTATGAAAAAAGCTGTACTGTCCTTTAGTCATCCTAACAGGAGTGAGGAAAACTTAACTCGTGAGTGAACTGTGACGAATGTCCAGAAGTGCCAGATTTTCACAGAGGGTTATTAAACCAGCTCTTTTTTTTTAAAAGGATTCAAACCGAACAGATAAATAATAAATCAATAGACAGCAGTGGACAGAAATGATCCAGTGGAAATTATTATGAATCATCTGCAAACATGAGATGCAAGAGAGCAAATCTGGTTTTCCTCTATCATGAAATCATTTTGATTTGACAAATGGAAACTTAAAAAGTTTCATAACATTTTTGTTGTAAAAGAAGGGATTAAATGCTAAAGAACAGCTTTAAATTGGATTATTAATTTGCTTTTGTCTTGCTTCTGTGTCTCAGGGCTTATATACTAGAGACATTCTCTTGTTTTTGTTAATGGCACATTTTCATTCATATTAAGAGCTTGTTGAGCAAACACACATAATCCTGTGTTTTTTTTTTCTCCTAATTACCATTACATCCCAGGGGATGCCAGCTCTAATTATTTCCGTGTCATAACATTAGGATTTTCTAAACTGCCATTCATTTGCAAGTTGAAGTTGAAGACTGAAGGGTAATAATTATAGGGTAATAAATATATGGACATTTTGTTCAAAAACAGTGATGTCTGACAGAAGTGCATTTTCGGTTTTTGTCAACAGCACTCTTCTGAAAAGCAATCTAATGAGAGGAGAATTACAAAGCAAGCTTTTTAAAATGATTTTTTGTGCTACTGTGGTGAATCATTCAGATAATGATTCATTCTTACGTTGCATAAATATTAATAAATAATAAAAAACAAATTTGTATTGGAGCAGATATGTCACAGGAGGCAATTTTCCCCCCAAAAAGAAACTTTATTTTCATGAGACAAGTATTCATTATTCTGTACTGAAGGCTTTTAAAGTTAAATTAGACTTAACCTGAAAAATGTAATAACAAATGTACTTTTATCCTCATAGGTGTCACATGAAATTACATAATTTCAGACAACAGATCAAAATAAATAATAATATTTGTCAATAACAACCAAGCTGAATTACATGTTTTTGCTACAGCAAAGTACAATATCACATGTCCTTTGCTCTCGTTTGGAAAAAAAAAAAAAAAATCAAAACAAAATCCTCATACCCTGTGATCAGTTTTTGGACTTTTCACCTACCTTTATTTTTTTTGTGAAATATTGGATAATAAGTTATTGAAATAAAACCATGTGAGTAGTTTGGAGGGGAAATATATCTTAGCAGAGCTACTAACAACTTCTAGACATCTGAAATGTGACAAGAAGTGAAAACTAATGTTTTAATCTCTCACAAATTAGCAAGCAAATTAGCTAGTCTGCTACGGCAAACAAGTCACCTCAAAAACATACCGGCAAAGTCCCCTTCTCAAACCTCAGGGGAAGGTAAAATGTTTTTTCTTACCAGCTGTCTAACTGTGTGAGAGCTTCAGACATGCAAACATTGTGTCAGTCTGGGTAGATCTGTGGAATAGTTACATACAGTGTGCTGTGGTCCTTTGCTCTCCATTTTAGCTAATTTGCATATTTGTGACATCATAATATAACTATTTACATGTATATGATCTTTTAAAACATGAGTTTTTAAAAAATGAACACAAGCTATGGAGATTCTAACTACCTGCTTTCAACTCATCAATATGTATCTAAAATCTGCGTCTGTTTTCAGAAACTCTGTAGACTGTTGTAGAGACTGTGAAACTGAAATGTCATGGAGAATCCAGAAGCTGGAGTAAACTCTGTGTTTTTCATTCAGAACAAAAACAGAGGAGACTGAGTTCCTCAGAGAAATGATGGGGATTATTGATTGGTCGATAGGTACGCACATTCACAGCTCAGTGATGTTCTGTCTGGCCGATAATTGGTCAACTGAACGTGCTGTTGTCCTCCTTCGCTCAGTGACCACAGTCCTCGGTACAGAGAGCCACAGCCACACGAGGCCACATTCACCAACAAATACTGGCAGCTCTCTTCAAGAGACACAAGGTCTGCCCAAAAAGTTGCTAGATTTGTCAGATAGTTGCTAAAGGGGTCTTAAAAGTCATCACTTGTAGCCAGGTACTAGTTACATTGGCAACACGTGTCTCACCCATAATGGCCTGATGGCCCTAAGCTACAGGACAACTGTGCTCAGCCTACTTTGACCCTCATCAGCCTGCTGGATCCTGTCAATCAATGGACACTGTCACATCCCTCCAGCAGCACAGACAAAAAGGAGCACTTTTGATATTTCCCTAAGAAAGCTTTTTTTCTCTTCCTTTTAAGAATGGTAAACATTAACAATGGCTGAAAAATGACTTTGACATTATTTTTGAATGCAAAACAGGTTGACTAAATGTTCAGAATATTTGCAGTGCCCAATTTGATCTCTCTTCATAGCCATTGGCCACATAAACATTTGATCATATGTGTTATATAATGATATAAAATCTATCATATACACCAGCTAATACCTTGATTTGACATTAGATGTAGGAGTTTCATACAAATTTAATGACGTCTAATAAGAAAATATGGAATATTTACATTAGTGTGGATAGTATTTTGTTGTGCCAGCAATTTTCATTTGGAATTGAACTCCAAAAAATATACCTGATCCATGGAAAAGCTCAGACACAGTAACCCATGCCGTGTGGGTTCATTCTTATCTTGTGCATGAACTCCATGCTATTATCTGATAATTGCTTGTCCTATCTTCAACCAATTTCCCTCTCGTATTAACACTATGGCATAGTTGCCTTTGAGCTTTGAATCGAGCCCATGGACAATGCTTTGGCAATTTGTCTTCTGTATCTTCCAATTAGACATTATTCATTTATTTGCATTAATTTGCACTTCATTTTAATACAAATGTGCATCATAGAGGACAATATTATAATAGTAATGTGTTATGTTTTTTGCTTTTTCTTTCATTGGCTTGCAGATTATACCCAAGGACAATGAAACACGGTCCACTTTAATGTACAAGTACATCATCCATGAAGATTCGGTGCCTGTCAACAACAACAATGTAATCCAAGAGGACACGTATGAGTGGGCTCTGAAAAGCTGGTCTCCATGTTCCAAACCTTGTGCTGGAGGTAAAGGAAAAAATTACCATCAAATTAGAAAAGAACAGAAAGGAATAATTTCTTTCCACTTTTTCTATTGTCCATGTCTATCTGACTATTATACTCACTGCTTTTGTTGTGCGAAGGCAGCCTTCACAATCACAATAGTGCCCACTGAGCTGTATTTAAATGCAGTGCTGTTTTATGGCTGAACACATGCCACATGATGATTATATTTCATTTCAAGGAACAAATACTGATCTTTACATGAACGATTGTATCATGATGCCTCGCTCTGCAAGATGGACAGGATACATATGTCTGGCTATTTTTAGACACAACAGATGTCCCGCCCGTGGTTGGCTGTACGCCTTAGACACATCTAACATAATAATACTCTCATGAATAAATTATTATAGAGTGCGTCAGTTGATCAAATAGGTTTAAATAGGATTTTCATGTGTGCCCGTACAAATGTTTTTCAGAAGGTAATATCACAGGATCTTAATAGATTTTTTTTTTTTTGTGTGGGAAACAAGGTTAAAGTAGGGCTGGCTTTCTTTTTAAATTTGATGATACTATTGCAAATATGAGTTTCTGTACTGAAACAAAGTATACTTTTTTCAATACTAGGAATTTTTTTGTTGTTGTTCAGTGTAAATGTTGCATGAACAGAAGCCTAAAATCACCACAACTTTAACATAAATCAGAAACGAAGATTTTAAGAATGATGCAGAATTACAAAATTACATTGTGTTCCTTTTACAAATTTGTCTTTTTTTAATGAATTGCACAAAAATTTCATAACAAAAAACCTCACCTCCTTCACAGGTTTTCAGTACACCAAGTATGGATGTCGAAAGAAAGGAGACACCAAGATGGTCCATCGTGGCTACTGTGACGCCAACAAGAAGCCCAAACCCATCCGCAGGATGTGTAACCTTCAGGACTGCACACAGCCTCAGTGAGTACAGGCTTCCCAACTTCCCTCACAGGAAAATATCCTGAACAATGATGGAGAGGAAAAATCCACTTAACACCCAAAGATCTATGCTGGTCCGTCAATATGTGAAATATATTTAACTGTGTGTTTTCACACACACACATAGACCAAAATGATCTCGTCCTGGGTTTCTTTGCGCTACACAGATTTGTCAATATAGTAGGTGACGTCTAAAAAGAGAGTGTTGCAAATCTCCTTATACTGCATCGTGATGCAGTACATTTTCTGGAAATCAGTTGAGAAACTATGAATGGATCAGTAACCAGTACAGTAGATACGGCAGTATCTGTATTTATACTTGTGTCATAATGTTTGTTTCACCGTGACAAGGGGCTCAAACCATCAGAGCCTCGGGTAAATTTCTACCAGGCTTACACAGGGAGTAATTTACAGGTTAGTCTTGACTCTCCAGTGCCAAGTGCCTGGACGGGTCTACTTTTTATTAATACATCTAGTCACTGTGTCTTGTTAGGAGAGTAATGAGTTTTGTCACAAGAGATCCATCATAGCGGGCTGTTTTTATTTCTACCAAATGATAACAGCTGGGTTGGAGACAAGATAACGGGAGTGAAAACCAGCCTCTCTGGGTGAAAGCACACTCAAGCTGTGGGTGGCTACTACTCTCCTAATGGCAGCAGGGGTGTGAAAGTAGAAAAGAAATTTCTTTGGGGCCTAATGTGCTGGCTGAGGTGAGGGAGTCTAAATGCAGGGTCATGACAGAAAAGGCCTGCAGGTGAAAGAAATGCTTTAAGAGAGAGGGATGCATAAGCTGATCAGCAGTGGAGGCTCTAAACCACCAAGAGGAGAGGGAAGTGTCGCGGCAGCTACCCTTAAAAAACTGCAGCCAAAATCACCCATCCAGACCTCACAGCTAGACGAGCCAGCTTCCGTACTCGAAGATGGTGCAACGTAAAACACAGAGGACCTCACACAGCAGGCTAATGGTTACCCGCCGGCTGTTCTGTTCAACTTCAAAACCAAAGTAACGAGAGACAGAGAGATCTGAAGCTGCTGTGATCTGACCCGGTATGAGACATTCACTCTCTGCTGTTTAGGAAACTTAGTATTTCTCTTTGGAATGGAGAATTGACCATAGCTCACTGCAGACCTCTATTTGAACAGAGCAGAGCGAATATCTCGTCAGACTGTCTCTGTCGTTCAGACCCTTTTTTTTTTTGGCAAATACTCTAAGAAAAGTTTTAAAGAAAAACAACCCTGCGTAGTAAAAACTTCTGGAGGAGTACTGTAGAAAAAGTGTTATATAAAAACAAGCTTGCCAAATAAAAACTACTGTTTTGGTGCAGATCCAAGGATTTTGAAGACCCTTGTCCTATTGTTTCATGGTCTTCTCCACCAACTTGAATGAGGAAAAAAACCCAGATCCGAATCCCAAATATCCCATGATTGTCAATTACTATGTGCACCTTCATGCAGTTTAAGGGCCAGTTCAGAGGAGTATGCAGCCTTGGTGGAGATACTATCTGAGCTCTCTGAGGACTTTCTCATTTTTTCCAACCTTTTCCTTGACTGACTTTGACAGACTTTGTAAGTTGGTGTCTGAGTTGGTCAGTGTGAGGAGACATACTTTTGAAAAGAAAAGTGAATTCCCTCAATAGCTGGCCTGCTTTTTTTCATCATTGCTAGACTCCCTACCTTGCTTCATGACTTGACTTATCCTTCCTTCCTCTAGTCCAGAAAAAGACTGAGATTTCAGGAAGACTCGGGCAGAGGAGATAAGAAATGTCGAGGTGGAAATTTGGGACAGCGTGCCTGAAAAAGATAAGAATACAGCAGAGGATGTAGAGGAATGTATAATATTAAATCCATATCTGTCTTGGATGTTGCAGCTTAATCAATATGACAAACTGCCACTTCCTGTTCACAGAAATGAATGCAAATAGGCAGTGAGGCAGCTGGATATGCACACAACACAATACACAGCAAATGTGTAACCCCTGTGTGGAAAATTGTTTTAATTCCTTTGCAGTGCATTAAAAGCTTCCCATAGTAATTCAAATGAATCAAACACTCTGTAACTATTGTCCTGTCCTATCCACAACAGTCTTTAATGGGAACTATTTTCTTTTAAAGGTAGACAATGTGAAACACAAGCAATTCATCATAACCTTCAGTGGCTGAAACTGCAAAACCTCTACAAATAAAAATAAAAATATCTGTTAGACTGGATACCACCGGTGGATAACTGTAAAATACTTTATGTATGTAAAAGATATAAATAAAAATGTGATTGATTAAGCTGCTTGTTGAAAGACTCCCATGAGTCATTTTGAGTGCTTCCAAGGAAACGGTGAAGTATTACATACACATCATCACATTATCCTATGTTAATACTAAAGCTCTCTCTCTCTCTTTCTCTCCCTCTCTCTTAATCTCTCTTTCCCTCTTCCTCTCTCTCTCTCTCTCTCTCTTTCTCTGTCTCTATCTCTCTCTCTTTCTCTCCCTCTCTCTTAGTCTCTCTCTCTCTCTCTCTCTCTCTCTCAGTGTCTCTCTCTCTCGCTCTTTTTCTCACTCACACACAGATGAACGTCATTGAATGATTGAAGGTATAGTCATATAGAAGATTTCTGGTGTGTATATGCGTGAAAATAAACCAGAACCAGAGAATTATTAGGCCAACTGAAATACAGAGGACTGCTCAGAGGTTTGGTGGAAACAGATTTAGTCGGAGTGTGACGGCTTTACAGATGCAGAGCTCGATGGCACAGCTTGCAGACTGACCAGAGGCCTGTCATCACTCAGTGAGATTACTGGGTCAGTGAGAAATGACACTACTTTGCAAGGGCACCATCCTGGGCTTTGCACCGCCCAAGATGACTGCGATTGGTTTGTAGAAATAAAAACAAGAGAGCCAGTTTTTTTTTCCTGATACTGGAATGATAATGGGTGCAGCCAGACTTTTCTCCAGAGCTGAAGACATACATTATAATGACATCAGCTTGGGCTCTGGAAAACTGTCATGGTCATTTTAGAGACCAAACAATGAATCAGGTAATCAAAACAATAATCAGTATATTAAAAAAAAATTTGCGGATTAGATAAGACTTTATTAATCTCACAGTAGAGAAATTTACTGTTACATAAACTCTTTAGAAGACACAAGGGCGGCAGGGGTGCAAACAGTAATGAAAGGTGCAAATGAGAACAGTGCAATTGTGCAAATAGGCAAAAATAAAAAGAATTTAAGAAATTTAAAAAATTTAGAAATGAGGTATCCTATGTACAGTGAATGCTACCACCACAAAGGCATCTTGCTTTAGTCTGTGATGAAGTCAAGCATGTTGAAATGAAAATTGTCATAGTGTCATAACAGCTGAGAGTTGATGACACGCCAAACTTGATGCCCTGTCTTTGCTAACTCAGGAGTTTTTATCTCTCATTTAAAAAAAATGTTTTGGAACAGGCATACTATGGTAGAAATATAGTCTGCAGCCATAGTGGCTCAGTGAGGCTGTACATAGGCACAGTGGTGCTTTGAGCACACTGGCATGCTAACATGCTCACTATGATAATGATAATGATAATGATAATGTCATCTTTACATGCTGCCATCTGCTAATTAGCACAAAACGCAAAGTCCACCTGAGGCTAATTGGCCATTAGTTTGCAGGTATGTGGGCATAAACCAAATTAAAATGTTGACCTGATGGATAAAAAAAAATCTGTGGATATTACAGTTTATCTCGAGGGGACATGACTGAATGTCTGATCCAAATTTCATGGCAATGCATTCTGTCGTTGTTAAGACACTGCACTTAAAAACCACAAATGTCAGCCTCATGGTGGCGCTAAAGGAAAAATCAGTCACGAATCAGCATCTGGGGACCATTAACATCTCGACTCAAGCTGTGGACCAACCCACCAACATTCCTAGAGCCACACCACTAGCAGGGCTAGAAATGTTAATTACACTGCAGAACTGTGTGATAATCAAATTCCACAACATCGATAGCTCGCCTTCTATTACAGTTTGCTTACAGCAGTGCATGTTGAGCACAAAACATTTAGTACATTCCAAACTACTAAACACAAAACAAAGAAACACCTTGTATACATATTAGACATATTATCAAACAACATACAATATGTGTTTCTCACATACATTTATATATGTGACGCTCAAATCAGTGAATGGGCACATTGGTGTATTCGCGCTGTTGGTCAGTCAATGCTACAGCTCATCTCCTGTCGGTGAGGGGTTTTTATTGACATGATGGTGCAGTAATTATTGTCTCAGTAGTCTGTAAAGTTCTCAATTTAAAGTCTTTAAGAGGACTCTTTAGGAGACTGCTGAGCCTATGGATAAATTCTACTAGAGAGAAAAACAGGTAAATACAACGAAAATCAGTATGAGAGCACAACGCTGGTTTCTGTCCCTGCAGTCAGGCGTTCCAGACACAGGGAGAATAATAATAATTATTCAGATGCCATTTGGTGTGAGATACATTACTGCAGCCTGCTGGATGATTTTAAGTTTATTTATTAAAAACATTTACATGCTTTTATTTAGCACAGAGTGGATGCTCAGTGTCTTCCCTGCTGTGGGCAAAGGGACAGAATGATCAGATGATGAGGCACTTGACAGAATATTGTGGGAAATTTGTGTAATACTACAGTATTATATCATGGTGTGAGAAAAACAAAAGCGATACCCCACTCAAGACATGATTCTACCCCTTTCCACTCTCTTGGCAGTATAAGGGAATAGTCTTAAAGTCCAGATGAAATGGTATTTCGAGGGCATCTAGCGTCCTTATCGACGGGTTTCCAAGTGTAACAGGATAAGCGGCAGGGCAGAACATTGTGGGGAATTTGATTTGAAGGCTGAAAAGCAGCTGTGACAATAATGTGTACAATGGGCAGCGGTATCTGTCAGGGAGAGAGAGACAAAGCCCATCATATGCTCCATGTATTTGCTAAAGCAGTCCACTGTAAAATGCCTTGTGCATAATCTGGAGCTGTCATGTGAATAAATTCTAGCCAGCAGGCCTGTAACCGCTGGGTTGGGGGACCACAAAACTAGGTTTGTGATGCCTCCTCCCAAAGACACACTGGTGCACCGTGCTGATGCTAGCAAGCTAATTAATGAATTTTCGCACCGTGCCACTCAAGGTTAAAGATTGATGGGTGGGTGGCATGATATTATTGGATGTTTCAAGCCTGTCAGCACGTGTTAGATTTTTGTCGTACAGAAAGAAAACACAAATGTATTTTGACAGAAAGAGATATTTTTTTGGCATACAATGTTAATGTGGTGACCAGCCGCCCCTGCTTGGCAGTGACACATTGATTGTCTTGTGTCAGTCCTGCTAAACTCATCTGCATTTGTGTTGTGTTGAATTTTAAATCTGAAGACTAAGAGGCCAAAGAGAGGCTCTGTTAATTCTCTCTGAGTGAAGATGTTTTTTTCACCCAGATTGATTAACTGAGCTCTTGTCACCACTGCTGCTTGTAAACTATGTTAGGGGCTCAGTAACTCTGAATTTAACATTATTTGACCTCTGGAGTGTTTTTTCTGTTAGTTTGATGGATTCCTGCAGTTGAGAACAACTGCATTCAACAAATAAACACATGGAGATGCTTCTAAATGCCTTTGCCTAAAATCCAGGCATACTCATGTTTTTATTGTATGTATATTGTTACTTTGTAAATTTGGCAAATACATGTACAACCAATCCCTTTGAGCAGCAAGTTAAAAATAATTTGCCAAATCAGATTGAAACAAACTCATATTACTTTTCTGTTTTTTACCTTGAACAATCTTTCGCCACAGATTTATCCTCAGTGGTGGAATGTTTCCGAATACATTTACTCAAGTTCTGTACTTCAGTACGGTTTTGAGGTACTTCCATTTTGTGATGTAATAGATTAAGCTAGTGGTGCCTAACGGTTTGTCACTGGGCCTCTTGTCACATTTCAGATGGCTGTGAGTTGTTAGCAGTTCCACCAAAGAGTGATTCCTCCTCTAAACCTAAAAGTTAGAAAAAAAAAATAAACTTTCAAAAATAAAGACAGATTTGTGGACCACAATATTGTTTTTCTTCTTCCCTCTCCATTAATGATCTTGATTTTGGGGGGCCCAACCCTTCAGCTAGGAACCACTGGACTAAACTAGCTAACTGTACTTACCGTAGTTAAAATTAGCTACATCTGGAGCTGCTGCAACAGTAAAATGCTGCTTAAATCTTTGTTGATGCATCAATATGAACAATCTAATGTCACGTGTAATAATAGACACATTTTACATTTTACTGCAAAATGAGAAGTTTAATTTTTGGTTACTTAAATACATTTAACCGAGTACTTTTACTTAAGTAGGTACAAGTAGGTATATGAACGTAGGATCTAGTCTTTTACTTTCTTGTATTGGCACTTTTTTTAAAGATCTCAGTGCTTCTTCCACACTGTTGTTGTTAAATGTGTACTTTTTTGTTGTGACATAATCGACTAAACCTGCTGTATATCCTCAGTCATTTCCTCACTCTGATTCATTCAGATGGATCTCAGAGGAATGGGAGCATTGTACCAAAACCTGCGGCAGCCTGGGCTTTCAGATCCGGACCGTTCGCTGCGTGCAGTTCCTCCACGACGGCACCAACCGCTCTGTCCACAGCAAGTACTGCAGCGGGGAGAAGCCAGAGAGTCGGAGGCCCTGTAACAGAGTCCCATGCCCTGCCCTGTGGAGGACCGGAGCGTGGTCAGAGGTTCAGTACCCACATTATCTATTTAAAAGAGGCTTTTTGTTCTGTTCTGAGTGTGGATCATGACGCCACAGATGCATGTGACTGATTTTACTTTTAACGTCATCTTGTTTGATCAGCTTCCTCGCTACCAGCTCACCGTTTTCCTGTAGATTTCCGTTGATACAGCTTTGATATGTCTGGTAGTGGGACTTAACGGTCATGTACAGTTGTATAAAAATGAAGCATGAGGCATCTGATGTTTAATTTAGAGCGGTGTCACGTCTCATCTGAAAACACGGCAGTTTTAGTTCCTCCATCCAAATGAGACAATAAAAAAAATCCAATAAACCTGACGTTCCGCTGAGTGGTGGAGAGCGGATAAGAGCTAATAAGATTATTCATGTCAGCAGTTCATTTTCATGTGAGCTTTGCTCAAATTTTTTGATAACATCTATCTCCATACTGGAATAAACCTCTTTATATGCATGCACATTGTGTGTGTGTGTGTGTGTGTGTGTGTGTGTGTGTATATATATATATATATATATACACACACACACATATACATATATATTGTCTTGTTATTTATTTGTGAGTTTATTGTAGATGCTTGTGACATGGAGTCTTAACATATGAATCTTTTTTTCTTTCCCTTTTTCTTCTAGGGTTTTAGATTTATTCATTTACCTTGGATCAGTCACAAAGACTGACCCTTAATAAAGCTCATCTTCAACAAACTCTTGAACTAAGTTGAGAAAATCCATCCAGACACTGTAAGCATGCTGCATAAAGCAAAGCTGGTGCAGAAGTGATTGGCAGTCAGTGATCCACTTCAGATTTCCCTCTGTGCTCTCATAGAGAAATCCGGTATAAAAAGGGGCAAAATAAAATGATAAGTTGTCGAGATTTGTCCCACCCGGTTAACGTGACATGTACTGTAGTCTCTGTGACCTGCTTCTCTTGTTTCAGCTCTGCCCTCCAAAAACTGCTTGTTTTGCTGTGTGTGAGTGAGTTGCTGATTGTGCTCTTCCACAGTGCTCTGTGACCTGTGGGGAGGGGATGGAGAGGCGTCTGGTCACTTGCCGGATTGGAGATCAGTGTAATGGAGAAAAACCTGAAACCGTGAGACCGTGCAGACCAGGACCCTGCCACGGTAAGCATGTTACTTCCGAAGAACTGAAGGAAGCTGAATACCCCAGCTTCTATTCAATGCTGTGGCTCAACATTTCAGTACATTTTTGCACTCTTCAGAATAAAAGCCAATAATCATAAAGCATTTGTGTCAGCAGGTCCTCCAAAACAAACTAAGCACAACACAACATATATCATTTATCATTTCCTTCCAAAGGCCATTTGTGCTTGTTCACCTCCTTAACTGCAAATCATGCATTGTTCCAACCTTCCAGGCAGCCATTGGTTTCCATTGATTTCTGTATGGTGTTAAAAATCAATTGGCAGACCTTGAAACTCGCTTGAGTTGTGCAATTGATCACCGTGGACATAAAGTCTGCATTCATTTGTTTTAGTTGTTTCATAAGTTTCATAGTGTTGGAGCAGTTCATGTGTATATCCTCTGCACTCACCTCACAACAATAGTACAGCTTTGATAAAAAAAAATAATAACATAGACACTCTGTGATCAATTACAAAAATCAATAATGTTTCAAGAGTCTGCCAATTATTTTCATGACCTACAGAAATGAATGGTAAACAGCTGGTTCCGGGAAGGAAGAAAACATTCACTCAAACGTTTCGTCAGTGTAGCACCCAGTATGTGATTTTGTAGTGAATAACCAGGAGCATGTGAAGTCTCTCCAGTCATTGTCATCTACTGAAGCGTGACTCTGTGACATCTGAAAAAAGAAATTAGATCTTCCTCTTACAAGTGAAAAGCTGAATTGATGGTCTTGCTGCTAAAGCCTCATGTGTTCTGGTGTGACCCATAGAAGCTAAGTCCGCTAACTGTAGCAAAATTATGATTGTAAGCAACATTTCTGAGTTAATTGGTGACTTTATGGCTAATTTCAAGGGCTTTACTACAAAACAGGAAGTGAGAACAATGTTGACGTATGCCAGTTGCTTTTTTGAACATTTTAAGTAAAACACAATTGCCAGCTTGATGTTCGTAGCCAAGGCACAGGGATAGATTGCAAAGGACTATCACTTAAAAGGAGGAATATCACTTAAAGGTTCTCAAGAGCTTTAAAATCAAAGTGGCATTCTAAATATGCAGAGAGTAAAGATTAAACCACATAAATACATAATATACATACTTATTGTGTATATTTGCTCATTTAATTGAGTGTGCTGATGAGGTGAATTCAGATGAAATGAATCATTCGCATCCTGCAGTACATTAATACAACAGAGACAGAGATAAAGAGAAGCAGGATTTTGGGGGGAAAAAAAGGTTGAGGAGGTTGAAACTAAGGAAGATGTACCGTGTACACATTACTTCAAAGAAATTCGGGGACAAATAAAGTATGTTGAATTGAAGTGATTTTTCAAAGAACTTACTACTTATTTTTTGGGGGTTTTCTTGAAGCTGTTTCAGTGCTGTCTGTAATTTAATTTGCTGCTAGTAGTACACTCAAAAATTAACCATTTTTCAGTATGCACAAAACAAATCAAACTACATACTCAAACTAGTCCTAGTTTGTGCTGCTCAGGTGTTAGCATTACATTTGAGTCACGATCAGAACCCTCAAAAACTCTGTTAACAATCTGGATGATAAACATCTGTCCACTGCATAGTCAAAAAGATTTTAGCCATCAACTGCCGTCTTTGCGTCCACTGGAATATCAACCTACTGATGAAACATCATTGTCCAAGTGGTTAGAAGAGTCTTTGAGGATTCTTGAAATACCTTCAGAATAGCAGCAAGCATGAACGACCTCTGTCAAACAGCAGGTATTTAACCCTCAGAGAACCAGATGCTTATGAATATTATGCATATGTAATGTGAATGCTAATACATAAGGGGCACAAACTGGAGCGACTCAGAGCCTGACTGAAGTCGGGATCAAAGCAGCATTCTGCTGAATGTGCTGGGGCTGAAATGTTGGGACAGTTTTTCGTGGCATAAACACAAAAATGTCTCATTGCTCCACTTCACTCAGCTTTTTTTTAAAGCTCTTTCTGAGGCCGCCTCTCACCACTTTTCAGCACCTTGCATGCACACTGACCTCACGCTACGTGCTCTTTGACTTTCAGATGAGCCATGTAACGGAGACAAATCCATCTTCTGCCAGATGGAGGTCCTGGCGCGGTACTGCTCTATTCCAGGCTACAACAAACTGTGCTGTGACTCCTGCAGCAAGCGGAGCGGAGCTCTGTCTCTGTTTTCAGAGGCGGCTGAGACGGAGGAGCGTGTCCGCTTTGGATCAGCCTCCCAGCTATTAGAGACATTAACAGCCTCTGTTGCGGCCAACGGCACTCGCAGTGCTAAACAAGGCTCAGGCAAGGGATCCGCCGCAACGGGCCACGCTGCCAAACACGTCACCACCCCTGCTCCACTTAAGAAAATCCCATCAAAGATCACTACGGCACCAAGGCGGGTTCCACGGCACATCGGTTTCACTGGCAGCAAGCTGCCTGCCATGGCAACATCCCCCCTGGCAGATCCTGCCGAGGGTCAGAGGTCGAGCAGCTCGACAGATAGTCAGTGGCCTAGAGAATATTCCACAGTGGAGAGATGAAAGTGACGCCCTTCCCCTTCAGGACTCTTAATGTACAGTAGATAATCCAGCTTCATCCTGAGTCTTCTCAAGCCAAAAGCACCACAGAGCGAGAAATAGAGAGAAAGAAAGAAAAGTGCTGGTTCACTTTGTCGTTGAGAATTTCCCTTTTGCCCCTGATATCGACTTTCATACTTAATAGTGAGAGGAGAAAATTATACAGTAATTTCAAGGCAAAGGGGCATGCGGTCCGAAGGGAGTTTTCACCCGTGTCAAATGAAAAGCTTAATGAAACGCAGCTGCGGTAGTTCATAGTGAATCATTTTTGGGAAACAAAATAGCCAAAGGATAGCTTAATTTAATTAAAAAAAACAGCTGTTTTGCTACACTGGCTCCACACTTCAAACATCTCAGTCGATATGACAAAGAAACGCTTGACTTTTTGACCCAGTGAGTCTTGAAGCCTCCAGCGAGGAGACACGCAGGAAGGCGTCTGCGCCTCCCCTCTGATTGGGCTTTTCTCTCGTCTCATGACTTTTAATGAACCCATGTCGTCTGCAGGGTGTTGCAGCAGGTCCTCCAGCAAATGCTCAGCAAAAGGCGAGAGAGAAAATGTCAGCAGGTGCAGTCATTGCAGCTGATTCAAATTGTGACAGTTCATGCAGATTGAATCCACAACAACAGATCATCTGACGCAGCTGAAAATCCCCTTTTACTTGAACGTCGTAAACTGCCATTCTCTTGCCAAAACCAGTATGGAGCTTGACTCGTGCTGAATTCAACTGTCCCTGTCAGTACATATATGGTATCTATATGGCCACATATGGGAAGTGGCCAGAGAAAAACCAGTGTAAACCATTAGGAAAATGGTTTTAGTTGTATAGATTTTTTGTATCCAGCAATGTCTGTTTAGTGGCGCTCTACAGTTTCTATGGAAATGGGTATTTATAAAGGTTCCTGTAAATACTGTACATGAAAATATCAGTATTATTTTAATAAGCTCAGAATACTTTCAAACACCCTTTTAATCAATTAGAATAACAAAGATTATTCCGAGCTTTTACCTTTTCAGCAGCAGCATTCTCTGGACATCAACGGAGCACCGCTACACTCTAAATGCTGCTGCAAGGTTCTCCGGGGAATGTTTGAAAAGAACAGCTGAACATTTTGAGAAATGTGCATATTTGCTTTCTAGCCAAGAGTCAAGAGAAAATTAGCTTAGCTTAGCATAAGGACTGGCAGCACTTATTCACTTAGTCATGTGTTATATTTCATATGTTTAATCTGTACAAAACGGAAGTGTAAAAACAACACAAACACATTTTGTTACTTTTGGACGGAGCCAGGCTAGCTGTTTCTCCTGCTTCTAGTTGCTGCGCTAAACTAAGCTAGCGTTCTCCTGCCTTCTCCACCATGTTTCATGTGCAGACATGAGAGCGGTATCAATCCTCTACTCTGACTTTTAGCAAGAAAGTAAATAAAAACATTCCCCAAAATGTCAAACTATTCCTTTAAGAAGCATCTCAAACACGTTAAGTCATCCCAACCTTTGGCTACCGTTTTCTAAATCAGAAGTTTCTATGGTGCTAGCCGTCGACCGTTTTGACTGTTTGTATTGCCCTCCTTGTCAGAGTTTTTGCTCAGAGAGGTTGACGTTGTCGGGTCAAACAAGGGAACGAAGTAGGGAACATATTGAACAAGTGTCAGATGTTTTATACTGTATATTATATGCAGCCTGAACAGACTAAAAAAAGGACGTGAAATGTGTTCTTCTGTTCTACTTTGATGTAACCATGAAAGATGCAAACACTCAACTTGAAATGCTGTTTAGTGTTGGGTTTGTCAACTATTTGCAGATCATTTTTTTATAAGCTGTCAATTTCAAACACTTACCCGCAAATTTCACCGGGCTCAACTGTGTTGCGTTCTGGCCAGCTGACCGCGGCCATTCCAGACAATGCTTGTGATTCATCCAGAGGCGCTGCAGCTTGTTTCAGAAGCGGCTGTTCTGATGGAAGCCACATCAAGATGCACAGAACAAGCCAGGCAGGAAGTCAGACACAGGAAGAGCATAGAGGATCTGGTCAATTTTCAAAATAAAACACCCTGTGCACACTCCCAATCATAAACCACCAATAAGCACAATTAAAATAGACAAAAAAAACACTCTGCAAAGGACGAACAGAACGGCGTCGAAGCCTGAACGCGACGCTGCCGTGCCCGCTGGAATCTCCGGGTTAAAGCTTCATTAAGCGTTTTTTGACCACTAGGGAACAGAAAAGCTCCCAAACAAACTCACAGTACCACAGTCCTGATGTGCCCATTCACCCATCAAGTGCTACTGGCTAGCAAACAGTGGCGTATTTACACATCCAGCAGAAACACGAGCATGCCATTGATTCCTGTTTCTGTCCACCTGATGAAGGCAAGTCTAATCTTCACTCTCCTTTGAACTCTGTTTGGGTCTTTACCAAGTCCTGAGGGAAATATGTGTCTTCAGCTGCTAGATGCTGGCTCCACTCTCTTCACCAGCGTTTTGTTTAATTCAGCTCTCTGCTGTTTGGTGCTGGCCAACATAAACTCTGCTTTTTGATTTTGTCTGAAGGAGTTTGACAAGAACCAAACTGATGCGCTATAAGATGCGCAGTGCTACAGAGCTGGGTGTCAATGCTCAGTGGGTTCAGCACTAAGACCTCACTGAGTACCTCATTTTACAGTCTTTTGATCCAGTTTTAATATCAAAAATCTCGCTTAATGGAGCTTTAAGCTCATTACATCCTTTCACATTCAGTCTGAACAAGGTTTCATTGAGCATTTTGTGTTTACAAGGAAAAAGCCTCACTGTAAGCACAAGAAGCTGGACTTTCAAAAGCGTGTTATTATATGTGGAACATGTTTGTTTTTCCAAAGTATTTCCTAAATGGCTTTTTTTTATGGTGGAAGAACGTTCAGGAGAGAGAAAGCTATTTATTAAAAAAAAAGGACTTCCTCACAACCACCATGCATCTGACTGCAATAGCAACAACACAGTTTTGTGTTTTCAGCAAAGAAATAGCTCGCAACTATTCACACTCACTCCTGTGTGCCAATGTATAGTACATGTATATAGCATTGAGTACATAAATAAGTATTTATTGAAAGTTAAAGGGTTCTGCTTTGTTGTTACAGTGTGTGCAGTGCCAGCTGGTCAATAAGCTGCAGCAGATAAACCATTGAAAACTGATCATGTTCACAACGACCATTTTTTTCAGCCACATTTTCAAATTTTAAATGCATTTCTACTTAAAAAAAAAAAAAGAAAAACCTGGTAGACTAGAAATGACATTGTTGTTTTTGCAAACAGTTAGATGTAAATATACATGCTCAATTTTGAGATGTTTTACTTTACTTGTCAGAAAGCTGTCTTTTTACAGCTGTTTTGTAGAAGTTGTTAACAGAGCTGTTTCATCACAGCAACATGTACTGACCAGACAAATGCTTTATTTTAACCAATAAAACAGAATTAGTGTAGTACCAGTAAACCAGAAAAGTTATTTTTTAAGCTGTTTGTAGTTGTCAGTATTGTCTAACCATTTTACATTTTCCTCCCCTGTTCTTTTCACATCCTTTACTTGCTGCCTATACAACATTGCTGCTAATGTTATACAGAGCTTGTAATGATAAATAGGATAGTTGTAGATGTTACATTGACAATCCCTGAGCCTCAGACAGATATTACTGCATAGGAGTCTCCATGTACTGTATCAATACCCCTGTGCTATCCATGCATTGAAGTATTATGATTGTCATGACTGTCAGTCACTCTGCTCTATTTGCTTTTCTATGTATTTGTGTAGATTGAAGTGTACACTACTGATGCTGTTTGTTGTAATGGGGAGCACATAGCAATAAAAGATATGATTAACAAAACTGATTTCTTACTTTATTCATTTATGCATCTGCGAGGCTCAGTATTGCATCATATATAGGTCAAGTTGAGTTTGACACGTTCCTCTCAGGCCTGTGCTGTCTGTACAAGAAAAGTATATCCTCCATTCAGATAAAGAAAACAACATTTATAACTGAGCGTGAAAGTTCATTCTTGACCTGGGGTGTATTATTTCAATATTGTGAACGTAAATAACATTTACTCACCAAAATACATTGATGCAGTGATGAAAATGCACTACGAACCACAAACACAAGACCCAAAGCCAAACAGTTTTTTTCTGGCGTTTCAACAGTCTTATGTCTTAACTGTCAGGCCACAGCCTAGACTATTTATTTCTCCATGCCTTAAACATTTGCTCAGGTGAATGAGCGCAAAGCTAATGCTAAAGCTACTGTGCAACTTGCATGCTCAAGTAGATGTACTCTGATACACAACATCTACTGATGAACAGTACAAAACCTAACAAGTATAATAACGTGAAGATAAGGCTGGCATTTTTCTATTGTTTTAGCAAAGGTTTGAATTTTAAGGGGACTATTTTTAGCGGCGTATCAATACATATTTGGTGCTCTACTTTCTAGCAGCAAGATGATGTTCGTGGGATCAACTTAAAGAATGCTGGATCAACTTTTTCTACCTCTACTTTTTATTCTTGCTGTCTGTAACAAGTACATTTCAATAAGGTTTTATCTTATCGAGTCTTATTTTGATAATACGTAATATTGCCAGTCATATACTTGAAATAAATGCTGAAAACATGACTTAGCAAGCTATGTCTTAATTTGTGAGTCATAGCTGTTGATAACCTGTCTGAAATGAAATGCAAAAGATTCCATCAAGCCTCCACCGCACTGTGCTTTAATCGCTGTTTTGTCATGTACGTCAGCAGTGATTAGCAGTTAAACGGTCGTCCGTATGGAAATGTCATGCATAATTACTCAAGCACCGTTGTATATTTCCTTGAAAACTGTGTTATTTACTTGAGCCTGGATGATTGATTGCAAGGAAAGTGAATGAAAGCAATATCCTGTCACATGTCATATCTACACTGCAGGGCTATCCATTTCGGTGCATGTGCAGCATATTATTTCCCTTTTAAGCCCTTCCTGCATCCTTGGCAACGCTTTTATTAGGCGTCTACACAGAAATGCAGCTGCATTTGAGGACAACATGCAGTGAAAATGTGACATCAGGTTTTGTTACAGCAAGCAAAATGTCAGATGAATTAGAGACGGAGAAAGCATTGTGTTTGGTCCCCTGCACCACATGAACTGATGTTGGGGGTTGTCTGTGAAGCTATTCAATTAAAATTATGGAATATTACACATAATTACAATCATTTCCTCAGTTTCTGTACTCTGCCTCCTGCTCCAAAATGATGTTGACATTTGCTGCATGGATCGCATGTTTGACTGAATAAGATCTTTGATTTACGATCAATAATTGGAGTCAGCAGGGCTAATTAACATTTAGATTCTCAAAAATCGTTTGCACTTCTGTGGAAATAGAGACACATTTCAGACATGGTATTGGCCAGCTTTAGCAGTTAAAAGGTTTTAATTGACTGACTCTCTATATGCTTAACAATTAAGCAATTAAGGGAAAATGTAATGCTATAGCATACATATTTTAATTTACACAGTAGTGTGCTTCCAACTTAGTGGCGCCAGTTTGAGGCCCTCTCCTGTTTCAACATGGCATGGCCCCTGTGCACAGTGAGGACACTGTTTTCCCAGTGTGGTGTGGAAGAATGTGACTGGTCTGCACAGAGCCCTGACCTCAACCTTTGGGATGAACTGCAACGCTACTAATTTGTTTTAACGTTTGATGTTTTCCTGGGAAATGTTCTCACTGCCTGGAAGACATTAGTTGGCAAAGTTTTTCCCACAAAGGCAGTGCACCCACACAGAAGCTGCAGGGGGGGGGGGTCAGGATGGATGACAGAAGCACAAGCGGCAGGACTTCGACACCTGAGACCAGACCTCACAGTCCCATGTGTCGTTGAGTTTAGGCAACAACAAATAACGGCTCTTTGGGTAAGGTCAACCAAATATTGTGGTAAACACACCCTGTCTTGTGCTTCACTCTTGACTTTTTCAATATTTAACAAGAACATGATCTTTCCTTTACCTCACCAAGTGCTGGGAGTGGTAAAACAATTAATTAACAATTTAATTGCGCTAATTGTAGTAAATAAAGTAAATAATGTTTTTTTTATTTAGAATTATGACTAGTTGAAACAACATTTAATATATATTCAATTTGAGCGTGGACTAGACAAAATTGAATTATAGATATCTCTACTTAGACTCAGAATATGATTAGAAATATCCTGAATTGTGTAAATGCTATCAATGTTTAAAGGGCTTTCCATTATGAGGCTGTCACAGCCTCAAAACACCCATGAGATGTTCAGCCATCACATGAGTATTATGCTTGTTTGCAAGACTGTTTTTTTTAATAGGCTTTTTATATTAAACTAAATGTATTGCAGCAGGTTTGCATAATATTACTGAGCAAAGAATTTTATTCCTCTGCTTGTCTTGATTTTATTCTTAATTTGATAAAAAAAAAAAAAAAGCCAAACAGCACAATATAGATGTGCACATCATTCCATTTGTCTGCCTTTCTGCAGTATCCAGTAAGTTGTTTGCACAGCAGAATTCAGGTTCTGGTTATTAAAATTCTGACGGCGGCAACAAAAGCTGAGTGTGCCAGTACGCTGAGAGCAGCGAGTCTCTCCCTGGTATTAATACCCTTTTACATGTCATGAAATTGCTTACATTGTAAGCCCATAAAAAGGATGCAGCTAATATGAACAACAATACTGGATTAGTCTGGTTGGTCTTTTCAGCCTTTTAATAGGGATCTAAATTTTTCCCAACTATGATTTAATTTGTCCAATGCAAACACTTTACTGGTGACTTGTACTGCTGCTATTCTGTTTTGACTCAGCTCAGTGGGACTCGCTGCAAACTGGATTTCCATGACATGATTATGAGAAAGGAGGCCAAAAAAATCTGGGAAGCGAGGTTTGTCCAAAATAAACCCCCCCCCTGAATTCCAGCTATTGTCCTCTTTCTGCTCAGTGTGTCTTTTTTGAGAAGTGGAGGAGAGATGAGCGGCACTGCAAAAACCTCTCCACAGATAAAAATAAAATTGCAGAGAAGGCGAGGTACCGCTGCCGCCAGTGCATCAGTGCATATAAACCTCTGAGCTCTCTTGAGAAATGGCATGAGACAGAGGCACACAAAGAATGGAGGAGGACACACAGCTGCTGCAGTCATTGACTCTTCCTGCCAGAGTCACTCTGCAGCGTGACACAGTCAGGAAGGGATGGGAAACACAATGTCCACTCTGATTAAAGCCACATAAAAGGTCATTAGTCTGACAGGGGGCGTACATCAAGTGTGCAAGGACTGCTTTTTTTCACCTTTTCTTCTCTTTCTTTTGAGGGTAATTATGTTTGGAGAGCAGTGTTTCAATGAGTGACCAGCAAAGCATCACATGACTTACTTTCGTTGTGTCGCTTCTCCTACGGCGCCCAGAGCTCAGCCGTCTGACAGTGAGCCAGTAGCCACTGTGCATGACTGATGAGGGCTTATCCTCTGAGCTGACACACTATAAACTACTTTGCACCTGGGTGGCTGCTTTTGGCAATGCTACGGAAACGTGATGTAAGCCTAATGTAGAGGAGCCACAAGCCTGCGCTGATGTTTGCTTCCTCTTTCCGACATCACGATGCATCGGCGCCAGACGCTTTTTAGTCTCATCCTCTCGCTGGCGGTCAGATCAGCGTGTCAGCTGCATTCACCTTCAGGAAAAGAAGTTTTCCACGCGTTCCAGTGTGGCCAGTTATAATTACAAATACAGATCAGATCAGTGGTGTTCATAGCGGCAAACGAATGGCAACACGTTTAGTGCCAACAGACATTAACATGTGTCAGGTAAAATTTAGTGACAAATGACTCAGTCAGCATTGTACATTTGGCTCCCGCATATTTATCAGACAGCTGTACTTCCTAGTTACAGCTAGTTACAGATCAAGATTTCACATAAAAATAAATTAAAAAATAAAATACAACACATTGACTTTTTAAAAAGTCCAGTTGGGTCCGTTGTTAGCAGTCACAGCAGGATAGGACAGAGCTTTACCTTGAGTTCATTCAGAGAAATCCTGCAGCCGCTGCAATGCAAAGTAGGAACTGCAAATATGGAGAGCAAATATTAAATGTGAAATATCGACAAGATCCTCGAGGACCAAAGTGTCTTGGGACCCAAAGTGCCGGCTGTACTGACTGCCACCCAACACTGCCACCCAACTTTCTCATGTCAACATTGATTGTTCTAAAACCATCTCCACTTATGAACCCAAGGGTGCGTATATAAAATGTAAAACACTAAATGTTAAACTATAAAAAATATTAATATAAAATGTCAGCATTTGACATGATAAATCACTTAAATTGGCAGGCTAACATTGGCTAGCATTATCTAGGCTGCTGCAGATGATTTGTTTGGACAGTCAACGGATAAAGCACAAGAAAAGTGTCCGACCTCACCAATGCTCTTGTGGCCGAATCCGAGCAAATCCTTTTAACCTGTTTACGTTACAGCAACATTATTATGTCCATCAGTTTTGGAATAAAGTATTCAGCAATCAAAAATGGGTGTCATGTTTACATGTCCACATACTTTTGGACTTACTGAGTCCTGTCTAACTCCAAGCAGTCAGAAAAGAAGAGACAAAAGCTCAAGTGCAGAAATCTCGAATGTGAATTCACCATAAAATAGTGTAGTGATGTAAATACTATGTTCCCATCACTCATATTAAGAAGCTGCTTGAGAAAAATAAGCTTTCTGGACCTTTAAATTGTTTTATTCTGAATGTATAGTGCTTTGACGCAGATGTTTTGGATCTATTGCACGGCAAAGTAAAAATGTCACATTCAGTCAGCATGTTTGGCCTGTTTTCAGGTGCTACTGCATCGACTGATTTGAAAACCCAGAGCAGCATCTGAAAGTCCGCTCTGACATTAAAAGGACACCTGTGACAAAGGCAGGCTACACATCACAGGGGCAAGTACAGGAGCTGTGACATCAGAAAAAAACAAACATTTCTGGCTGATTTCATAGTTGCTGCGGTATCTGTATGCATCCTGCGCCCAGTCCATCCTGGTGGCAGGCAGCCAAGCGATCTCGTCTGTGTGAACATTTGCGTGACAATGTCTCCAGTTGTGTGCGCTCCTCTGAATGACGGGTGGGCTCACCAAAATGTTTTTGACGAGCTGGCTCCGCTCAGAAGACGGGCGAGGGATTTTTGACAAACTCTTGGCGGAACAATGATCGTTCGGTGGTGGTAAAACATCTGTGATTTGACTGCTGACTGTTTGTCCCTTGTCAGCTGGGAGAATAGACTGACAGGTCCTTTTACTGTGCAAGTGGCGGTTGCAAGTGCTGCTTGAAGGGCCCATTTTTCTTGAAGGTAATAAGTGTTAGTTGTTACAGTTCTTGTGAGTTGAAAGACCAGTGACGTGGGCCATCATGTGTTCACACACTGTTTGATGTGATGTTTTTATGTGCACTGATTACAGCCCCACTAAACTCTAATGAACTCTGACAAGCACGCTATGCTCCAACAAACAGCTTTTACTCCAGGTATTAATATATGATCTGTCCTGCAGGTGTTTGTTGGTAGTAAATAATATATTTTATTTCACAAGTGCATTTCTGAGTGGTTAAAATGACATCTGTAAAATATTTTGGAACCATTTTACTTTTTCTGACAACAGTAGTCACATAGGGAGAAATCCTTCATGCAAGTCGCTAAGATACTCATTTCTCCACTGACAGCAGCCCCAGTGGACCATAATGCAACGCATAAGGTGTGGCTGCAACCACAAATGTCCCAGTGTTCATTAACTATTCATGCATCGGCTTTTTTATTGTAACAGACAGATGTGTTTGTTGTCAAATTTCATTCAGGGAGATTGATATGGGAAATCAGTAACCGATGCAGGGGCCTATAAAAAGAAACCACAGCTCTTCATTCCAATCCAAATCTAAGGCACGCTCTCAGCACCATTTTCCTCATCAGATGTTACAAGCTGCTTCACGTAAAGAATAGATAAATAAAAGAGGAGAAGTTGTCTCCTGTTGCCTCTCAGGAGACTCGTCCACACACTGGGTCTTGATTTGACTGACTGCATTAGCAGTAAATTATCGTCTCCCGTTGTTTTTACCTCCCTGTGGTTTTGCGGTGGGAGTATAAAGGGTTACAGCAAGCTCCATGTGGGCTTGATCCAGGGCTGAACAACTTGGTCCGATGTCTCACTTCATCTTTTCCATATCAGTTAACGGACAGGGTCACAATTTTTCAAGTCTTAAAACAATAGCCAGGTGCCCGTATGAACATTGAAGCAGGCTTTGCTTGCTGTACGTTGTACATATTCTGGCCATTATAAAATCCTAAAGGGATTTCAGCGGAAGTGATAGGGGATACAATCCACAGTCCTCCCTCCAATCCAGATTTTATCTCAAATTAATGTGCGTTTTCAGCAGTTTGATTTAGACAAAGCAAGTGGGGATCCTCCAAAGTTTAAGTCTATCTAGGTCATTTTGTCCTGAAAATAGATATGGGCTGTATTGAGACCCGCCTGCTACATACTACTGATGAACAGTAGTATGTACCCAGCTGGCTCACGAGCTACCCCCACTTATTGAGCTTCTCAGTGAAAACAATGGAGCACTTTCACAATTCAGCATCAATTTGCACAACTCTGCCCACATTCGTCATCTACACAGTTGATTGTATAATGGAGATTTTCGCCAAATCAGTACCACATTCAGGGTCCCAAATAGTTTCTTTTTTACACATCCAGCAGTGACAGCACAACATCATCATTCATTTGGAGTCATGTTTCTGTCCACCTGATGAACGCAAGTCCAATATCCACTCCTTTTTAGTTTTTAGAGTGTTCACCAGCTAGCATCTGTGACTGTTTGCGGTTTGCTGCTGAAAACAGCTGCCTGTTGCAGCCAAAAACGGCACTGAGAATGGCAAGTAAATTTAATCAACAGAAAAAGTGATTTGCCCTTTCACTGTACTTTTAGTACTCTTAGTTATTGTGAGAATTTCATGCATTTCCACATTAAACAAAACATTTTTTCCAGTAATCTTTGGAATTTGATGATTTGTGGGTTAAAATGTAAATCGCTGTGTATATTCTTTGAATTAAAACCGTTGCTCTCTTTTCTGAATGATGTTCTGGGATGTTGTAGGATCTTGATGTGTTAGTCTCATTAAGTTATTGTTTTGGATTAGTCGTAGTTATTTTGATGGTTTTAGACCATTGAAGTCTTTTGAATGCATTTTTGTTTTCTTTTTTATAAATGTCTAGCTGTCCAGGTTAAAACGGGGCTTGACTTGTTTTGAAAGACAAAGGATGCCATCGAAAGTTATATCTCAATATGAAGCCTGTCCTAACTACAGGAAATATAGACACTGAAATGTCTGTTTGGCCAGATTTGCCTGTAATTTCAACCTGAACGCTGACCTGCAAATCAACATAACTGCTCACTAGGAAATGATCAGTGCAGTCATTTTTCACTTCCTGTTTTTGTCCAAACAGTTCACTGTTTTCACTGTGAACCGTGGCTCATCAAAGCTGAGCGGCGACTGTGTGAATGTACACACATGGAGCCTGTGGACTATCGGCTGTGTGGTGAATTCTGTGCACATGGCTGCTCTGACTTCACACCAATAGAGCTGGTGCTTATCCACCCAGTTTATTAATTCAGCCTCACTGCTCACCCCCACCCCCCACCCCCCACAGCATTTAGCTTCTCTTTAATCTATGTTATTAGACAAACTGTGGCGAGCCATGCCACTATACTGTATCCAAGTCTGTTATGAAGCTTACTTGTAGTAGGAGTTCTGTTGAATTAATGATAACCCTGAGACACAAATTTGAACGCCTTTTAGAAAAAGTATGTAAATTATTTATCATACAGTACATAACAAAAGGGATTTAGGTTGCTACTATGCAAAATACACACAATATAATACAATCCAATAAAATGTCTTCAAAAGTGATAGTTCAATTTGTTGGCCATGAATCGGTTATGCACTTCAAATATAAGATATTTCAAATCAGACAAATTTATACCAAAAATCATGAATGTAAATGTCCCAGGTTGGGCACGTAATGAGAGGAATTTTAGTAGCATTAAGGCTGCATTTGTTTTAGGCTGTCATGGTAGAGTTGAGTGTTAAAAAACCTTGGCGGTGGTGGAGCATGTGCTACACGCTAACCTTAGGCATGCAAAAAATCACGTGTGTAAAACTGATTAGATAACATTGTCACAATTCTTTGTATTTATAGAACACATCAAAATATAACTGTGCCACAAGCTGTATTTTATTTTATCAAGATATGTACTATTGTCTGTATTCAGAGGTTCAAAATAAAGCAATCAGCAATAAAAAAATTAATAACACATGAAATATGAGACGTGATCATAAAGTGATTAAAATCAAAAGCAAGCTTACCATTGATAATCTTTGATCGTCCAAATTAAATGAAAATTTAAGCATTTAAAAGACATGGGCTCATTCGATTGCCCTCTGCTTACATTCGGAAATGGCCCACAACACCTAAACTCCAAGACTACAGAAGTATTACAGGTACAGTATTGATCTTGTTACAGGACTTGTGGCCAAAGATTTAGCATAAGAGCATTTCCATGTAACTTCTGTCCATCTGAACAATTACATGAAACATCTATGCAAGTTTGAGAAAATGTGCATACCTGGTTATCATTCACAGCTGACAATTTACTCACATTCGATTTCATTCCCACCCATTTCAAGTGATAGACATAGGCTGTAGAAACTTAAGACCAACATAATCTAATTGATTAAGCCTAATTAAATTAATATTATGGCTAAAGCATCTGTCCTTCCTTCTTCTTTTTGAGAAATGAATTTAGAAATCATTTTCTCCCACAAAAGTTAAAGCTGGTCTCAACCCAACTCTAATGTATCACACTATCACAACTTTCCTTTTGTCTGTTTCTGACTCAGATTTGTATTTAAGTAAGCCCTTATGCTCTAAATGCATGTTGTCCTCCAGAGAGCTGCAAGCGTGATCCCTTTAATTATTTGGTGTACAATAATAGAATAAATTATACAGCTGAGGAATGTTAGTTTTCTTCCACATTTTAAACAGTTTGTTTCGTTCATCGTCGGCGGGGCGGTCTCTGCTGCCAGGTAGGAGACGTAGGCGTATTAAGAGAGCCTATAATTAATATTAATCGGTCATCTCATTATCTGTTGTTTGAAGGCGTCGAACAGCAAATCCTGACTACAACGTTTGAATACGGAGTGCCGACTCCGCCCTTCCGGGTGCGTTATAATGTGCACTCGATCAAATGAAGCGCACCCCGAAAGTTACTCGCAGGCCTTCTCTCGCGCATGTCGCAGTTAGCGCGTGGTCAAACCTAGCAAACCTGTACCTGACTATCTCATCACTTTCGTGAGTAAAAGTTTTATCATTTGCTGTTGTTTGCCTTGACAATTTGAAGCACAGTTCCTGAGTTTCTTTGGTAAGCCTTACTCCATTTGTTAGTGAAAGGACAAGCCATGCAGGACTTTCTTGGTTTAGTATTATTTTGTACAGGTGGCAAACAGTAAGCTAGCTAACCGACATTCAAGCTAGATAACATTAGCAGGCTGTAACGTTAACTGTTGGAGCGCCAACATGCCCTCAACACTAACGCACCGTAGCTAAAGCACTACTCAACTAGCGCTGCCAGCTTTCAGTTAAATTACTGTAACCTGAACTTGGTTGATGGTATGCTACCGCTGATTCAGTGGTATATGCCACTACCTACTGTCAGACTGTCACACTAGTAAGTTACCACCCCCGGATGCATATGCAAATATAATGCCAGTGGTCTAGTTTTCAAGAAGTACTCCTGTTAATGTACTTATTTTTCAATGTGAGCACAGCATAGCGCTGTATACGAGGAATGTGTACGTTTCTGTCATCCATTCTGTTGTTGGGAAATTTAGAGCCCACCAACAATTATGCTTGTATTACGTTTAGCACGTGTAATATATTAGTAGAACACAATCACACATAACATCATATTGTAAAGCAGAATATTAGCCAGGCAAACAAATGGCTTGTTATTTAATATTCACCAAATATAAATAAATGACACATGCTGTTTTTTACTGGCATAGAATTGAATGGACTTCAGGGTGTTTTCACACCATGATCTATCTTTGGATAGTTTAAAATTATAATGTGTATTTATATTGATTACTCCTGACACAGTTATACTGTAAACTCCAACACTGGTGTCAGTCTACAGGTGTGCCAGGAGGTGGCACTATATGTAGATTTGGTAACTTGTTCTCGTTCACATTATTTAACAACCACTAAACCCAGAGCTGTCAACGTTTATCAGAGTCTGAATTATATTATTGGAAATCTGTTGGAAAATGTATTTCTCAGTTTAACTCAACTGTTAGTTACACGAAGAACCCTCAAGTTTAAGTTTGAAGTTACACAATATTATTACTATGTCAGAAGTAATTTCCATGAATGACTGCAAACTCTGTGAAAACAGTGACAACATGATTCGGCGCTTAAACAAGCAAACAAAACAATCTTGGTATATGACCTCCCTTATTTCAGCCTCAGTGCGGGTTGTGAGCTTGACTGCTTATTATCCCATTCTTCACTGTGCAATCTTCCCTCATGAGTCACGTGGTGAGTGTTAGATAGTTGTCAGTTAACAAGATGTAATGGTTTGTCTTTACAGGCCCAATGCTCAACAGGAGACTTGACCAAGGTTCTAACGACCTGATCGAAACATCCTGCAGAAGCAGAAAGAACATCTACATCCGGCCTGTGTTAGATAAGGTATGAGTTGTCTTTTACTACATGTGTTGAAATGTGTTTTGAATGTGTTATTCTAGCTTTAATTGTTTTGTTTTGCAAGGTCTTAATTGTGGATCCATTTTATCTGGCATTGCTTTCTCTAAACTTGAGAGCGTGTCATTCTATTATTCAAATGTGCAATGTTCAGTCCACATTAGAAATGTACATATTCAAATGCTGTCTTTGTTTTTCCACTGACATCAGGAGAGATCCCATTTTACATTTATTCAGCCACCAATATACAGCTATGTCGCGTACTCTGCAATGGGCCAAATTTAAGCAGTCAAATTCATTTGTATGTGTGATTATGTTTTTTTTTGACTTCCATCATTATTACAGGATTATATGAATGGAGAGGCAGAGTTTCCTTTAATATTGTTTAGCAGTGCTCTAGAGTAAATGTAGGGTGCTATTGGCTTTCCCTCTTATTTTCCCCTCTCATTTCTTTTATATCTGATTTTGCCTCTCTCCCTTTGTGGGCTTCTTTGTTCCTCAGGTTGTAAATTGTTGGCAGCAGTTTGAATAATTGCAGTAGACTCGTTTTTAAAAGTCATTCACATTGATCTAAAACTATTTTCTTTGGGTGTTTGATGGCTTGAATCCTCATGTGCATTACACCCTCTTCGTGAAAAGAAAAAATAATAGTATGCAAATAAGTGAATACCAACAGTGTGAGTGGGATTGGCTGGAATTTCCCTCTTCTTATTATGCTTTTCCCAGAAAACCTGTAGCGTATTCTTCAGTTTAACACAAGAAAATCAAAGTTTCCCCAAATCTCTTGTTCCCTGTTTTACATACAGTTTGCCACCTGCACTCTATATAACCTTGTATTTATTTTGAGAGGATGGAAAATAAGATGCAAAGTAAAAATGAATGACAAGATGCTAGCAACAGTCAGTCTGCTAAATATAACATGATCTACCCAATAAAGTTTGCACATTGTCTGTAGATTAGATGGTGTGCATTTCCCTGCTTGTTTCTGGGTTTTGTTTATGTTTGCTTCATTCTGTATGGATTCCTTAATGGACTATGCGAAAAAAAAGCTTGCAGATTTCCAAAATTGTGAACTATGACAAAACGACTTTAATATTGCAACAGTTGCAAAGAATGAGGCTACATGGTATCCTGTGGTGCTGATACCACATGTATCATACACAAGAAAGTTTCAGTCTCTTCATATTTTATCATTTGGTGTAGCAGCATAGAGCTAGAATTGGGTCCTTGAGTGGTTCAACACTCAGAAAAATTGTTTTACTTCTCTTGCCAGGGACATTGCTAATTAACTTCAATCAATGCATTTTGAGTGGCATCTATGAAGAGAGCAGTCCTTTCTCTTTGACAATTTATATGCAGAAGGCCAATATCAATATCCACTGATTTTGTTGATGAGAAAATGACTCAAGTACAAAAGGTGAGAAACTCTGACAAAAAACAAAAATATCATCATCTCTGTAGACAAAAATACAAATGCTTCTGCTACACTGTGCATGTAGCGAACAGCTGGGCACATTGCACCAATTATATGTAACTGCTATTCTAAGCATGCTTATTTAATTTACAGATTGTGTCATTGCTTAGCTCTTGTGAATTAAATCAGCATGAACAGTCTTTATCACTTCATCTTAGGGTTGAGATGTCTGAAGATACAGAATTAATGGAAACAGCTGTGCTAATGTCTTAGTGAAGGGGAGCCCAATAATTGATTTTTCATGATTAATTTCTTTATTAAGTCTAAGCATCATGACACACTAGAGTGGTGAAAATACAGTTTTGAGCATCTTCAACAAAGTCTGCTGTTCTTCCACACTGTCATTGACAAGGCCATAAGACCAACGGAAGACCTGAAGTCTTGGCACGAGATCAGCAGGCGCAGGTAACAAACGTGTGAATGGCAACCAGAGATAGCTAATGTTAGTTTGTTAGTAGTCTCAATTGGTGTCCCCAATGACAGTTAATATATCCTCTCACATAAAGCTTGTTCAGCCAACTACAAGTTCTATTCATCCTCCCACTGTATAATGCTCGTTGCTGCTAGCACAGGGTATTTTTAAAATTTGAAACCATTATGTGCAATATGATTATTTGAATAATCACTACTACATGTGTTGCTCTTGAAAAAAATGATATTACCTTGGTGTGTTATCTTGCTTGTGAGTGGTCTGGGTATGTTTTATGTTGTGTAAACTGGTTATGGTCAAATGTGGGCTTTTCTTTGGCAAAGACTTTGACTGTACTGTGAGGCAGAGGTTGGCCAGACGGTTCCACTGTCAGTCTCACCATGGCATAGAGAAGCTGACACTCCGTAGGAGGTTCAGACACTGATGGACCACAGCCACATATTAGGAGAAAAGAGGAAGCTTTATGGGACAGAGAAGCAGAGGGTGACTAGCTCTGTTTTGGTCACAGGCCTTTCTCTGTGTTTTCTTTGATCACGTTAAATATCTGTAGCAGTTCTATAAAGGGGATGCACATAATAAATCAACTATTGATTAAGCTTAAGTTGAATCTACTCCAGGGTGATCTTACTGAACCCTTTGCTGAGTCTCAGGGGGTAGTGAGCAGTTTCCTCCCCTATAGACACAATACAGAAGCAGATGAAGAATGACTTTTCTTGGCTGCCATGGGAGCATGACGATACAGTGCTTCAGGGACAGGTTCCCCAACACCACTTGCATCATTGACTGCGCTGAGACAGCCCCACCCTGCAGAAACCACACAATCTTGACTCTAGACATGAGTCATACAGCCATTAATAGTCCAGCAATACTCTTAAGAATTTAATTGCTGTTGCCCTGTGTGGGAAAATTATTTTCATTTCTCCTGCTTATGGATGCAGATGTAATGTCAAAATTATCCCTCAAGAGTCTAGCTTCCTGGAGTACCTTCGGCCTGTCGATGAAGTGATGGCGGACACAGGCTTTACTGTCAGATTGCTCTTGTTTTACCAGTGTCCACTCATGAAGGAGGGCAGTTGTCTGACAGCGATGTTAACTGCCACAAGGAGGATTGCAAATGTGCGTATACATGTGGAAAGAAATAATCTCACAGACTTAACCTTTCAACCTGGCACACAAAATGGGCAAAAAGGCATCCACCAGTTTCAAATCTGTGAGCTTGCTGGACAACAGTTGAGTCAAAGCTGTGTAGTTATTGCTCAAAACAGGACATTTAATCTCCAGCAGCTCTGTGGAGTTCAACACTCCATCTGGAAAGCCACTGTTCAGTGACACTAACTACTGTGCATCTCTTCTCAACGTAAACCTGCAGCTCTCCATCCATGTGGGGGCCACCTTCTCAATCTCTTGGTGGTATTGCCAAGTATTGCAATGTATTCCCATAGACCCAAGAAAAAAGGAGCTTTCAAATAAAATGTCTAGCTTAGTAGATGCATGCACAGGGACCATTTTTTGCAGACCTAGCCATTACTCTCAGATTACAGCATTTTTACCGTATAAAATTTGTTTTAAAATAAATAATACAATAAGCATATGAAAAAAATGCCTTGAATTGTATTTGGCATTGAGTGATGGTACCTTGTACAACTTCAAAACAAAAACAATGCAGCAGTCAGTCCTTCTGTAAAATAATAAAATAAGAGTTCCGGTGTTCCATCGGGTGACCACATCCATGGTCAGTTTATGTACTGGCAGGTTTAACAGTCTCTGTTTGGTGGTCAGTTTTGGCAGTTGAACTGCGGTGAAAAAACACTGTTACATACCTCACTCGACGAACGTGGCTTCCGTTCAAACCCGCTTGTGAAGCGAGATTTAAAGTGTGTCTATAACACTTTATGTGTGGGGATAGTCCAGCCTCTCTCACCGCGACATCCATATTTTTTATGCATTGTCCGTAATGACAGCAATACCATTATGATTGTTATTTATTGTTGTTCTTCATGTCGAGCTCCCACTCCAAAACAGCAGATTTTGAAAGATTTTGTGTCTTTTCCAATCACGCACTGGTGTGTGACTTTTCATTTCCCATTTGTGGTCATAAAATCAGCTCTGACTGTAATATAGCTCTGAGTAGCTTGTGAAGTCCCATCTGTGGTTATTCAGATGAACTCTTGCTGCTGCTTTGAGCCTCTGTGTCACATTAGCTTTTGTCTCTCGGTACAGAGCTGCTATCACTGTGTCACTAAAGTGTGCCCTTGATGTTACTGTATACTTTGGCTCCAATGTGTTTACTAACCTCCAAAATTTATTATTGTTGACCACAGAACACTGCCTTAAGTCTTTGGCTATATATTCACAGATGCATCTTGTTATTTCTGTCTGTTTTTTCAGGCTCCTTTGGGCTGGCTGAAGCTTTTTCTCACAGTATGTTGCTGTGATTTGAGCATTTTTGGGTGGCAATGTGCCAAATGGCTTCTCAGGTTTGATTTCTTTCGTGTACTGTAGTTTACTATCGTCTGGCAATATTTGCGAGTTGTTTTGCATTTGTCAGTTTCCTTTTCACCCTTGTCAGTTCATCAATCAAGAAAACTGAAATGTCGACACACATCAGCTCTAGAAGTCGATGGAACATCTTAAATCTCTTTTTTGTTATTGCCACTACGGTACTACTGGCTAACTAGCTATGCAGCCAGTTGCACTGAGCTAAACAGCTGCAGTAACTTCTGAGGCAGCCGGCTGGCTGGCCACTGGGCCAATAAATATAATGATATCATTAATTCTAAAACACAGGACTTTTTTTTTTCTTTAGATTATAGTAAAGCACGACTACAAACTTAATTTTAATTTCACATTTTCTATGCTGTTTTATTGCAGCACTGCAAAACAAATACAGAAGAAATGCTGCCTATGTAGTCTTAATGAGTCATTGTTATTATTCACAAATTGGAATCAAATCTTGGAAATCTACATATGTCAGATGGAAATGCATATGACAAAGTGGTGTGCTGACAAAATATTATCCTTACCCAACCAGCGTCACTGAAAAACAGAAGACTTATTTGGAAAAGTTGCACATTCTGTTGATTAAAAAATATAACGTTAGTCACAAAATTTCATTTCACGAAGGCCTTAGAAAACAATGTTTTCATCAGCTTTTTAGCACTCATATACAAACAGTTCAACTAAAAAAGAAAACAAACTTTGTAAACCCATCTACCCAAGAGAGAACACAAAATGGTTGAAAATGTCCTTATGTGTTATATGAGGCCGCTTCTTCATGTCATCCTCTCACTTGTTGATCATCGGGGGGTGGGACCAACCCGCATTTCCATTTTCTTTTTGTTGTTTTTTGGAAGCGCTCTCACAACATCGTTGAATAAGATAGTAAGCTCAAGTGAGGGAATGATTAACAGAAGTACAACACAAAAACTTTCGTATTCCAAAATAAGGTAAATAAAGAATAAGAGTGATCAAATACAGCTGTTTACTTTCCTCTCCTTTTCACACACTTAAATGTTGTTTAACTTGTCAGTGCATAAATGGTGACCTGCTAAGGGATTAATTGAGCATTAGAGCCCAGTGAATGCTCAGTACATTGCACTTTTCCTGGTGGTTGGTGGTTTTATACATTGAAAGATTTGTTTTAGGCCAAAGGCTGGACAAATATTTGATTATCTGATTCATGGATAGTGATTTGTGAGAGGCGAAGACTGAAGTAATATTTTTGTGAGTTAAAACCACTGATTACTGACACAGTGTTTCAATCACAGCAAGTATTTTTTCTCACTGGGTAAGCGATCTTCAAACTGAAAACCACCCGCAGAACTCACTTTCAAACATTCATGAACGAGGTAGCAGATCCATTACGACTCAATATCTCTCATAGGGTTTATGCAATTACCCATCCCCACTATCACTGGTGCTGAAACGATTACTTGATTGATGAATTAGTTGAAGAGCAGTTTTTTACCAGGCAACAATGGACAGTATTTTTGATAGTAATTTCTGGTCAATTATTAACAGGGGCAATTATAACATTTTATTTTGAATTTTTAATCCCAGAGCCGAGAAAAGCTATTTTCAAATGTCCCAACATAATCCCACCAAGTTTATTGATAAATCAGAACTGAAGAAAGAGCTTCTTTATCCTTGTGATTCTTCCGGGATTTTAACTTATTCTAATGACATCTGGCATGGAAGATGCCTCTATGTTGCATATTATGCTATACATATAATTGCTTAATTTCTCACATGTTTTTTTCAGAAAACTGCTTTAAATCAAAATCAGAAAATCAGAATCTACCCTCAAGAACAGATCAGGAACACGGCGACCACATTACATCTCATTTGTAAAGGCAAGCTGAGGTCTGTAAGTGAGGCTAATGGTGAATTTATATATATTCTGAGTGCCTGCTGATTGTAAATATACTGGTGCTTGATGTCTGTAGTGTATAATCAGACAGTCAAGTAATTTGTCTTGTCCGAATAACTTGAAAACAAGCCACTAATCGTAGCCTAGAGAAAATGTATTCTGAGTTAATTGTTGAGGTTGATGTTGAAGAGGAAAGAGGAGATAATGACACAGCTACTGAAGCTAAATCTGTATCTGAGTTAATCCCTTTGCAGGCTGAAAGTCGTACATTAGCTTGTGGGATGTACTGTAACACAGTTATCTCACTGATCATTTTATATGAACACTGATAACAGGTGTTTAATTCTTATACTATTCGCAAGAGAAATTTGCTTTTTTTTTTTTTTTTTTTAGAGAAACCCATTCATGGCAGATAGTCCACTTCTCTAATTTTGATTGGTGGATTGTGTTCCAGCCAAAATAAAAGATGGCCTTGGATTTCCGTCCTCTGATAGGATGAGAAAAGGTGTGACCCACCCTCTTCAAATAGATCAAAATGTTTTTCAGACAAAGCCAGCTCTTCATTTCACCAGTTTTATGGAGGGGTTGCTTTTCACAAAATATACAAAATAGACAATTTGGCTTCACATAAAAGGCAATTGTTAGAGGAAGTTGTGTGTGACATTCCTCAAGTTAGTTCAGAGAGTCTTCAAAAGATAAAAGTTTGCCTCAATTTCCACATTTGTTTTAAAGCAAATTGTAGGAATGGATTTGCTAGTTTGTTCTTAAGCAAATTTTTTGCCTTACAAGCTGCTGAAAAAATGTTCCCAAAACAAATCGAGCACAGTTATGGCATGTAAGTGCTAACTGTGCTCAATACTGTTTGTTGTTGCATCTCAGTGCACTATCTGCGGGCATGGCTGAGCAATATCTGCACATCCGGCACGATTAGCTGCTGCCTCTCCAGCTCCTCCAGTACTCTTCCCTCAGGGAAGCTGGTTGACTCGTGGAAGCAGCTATCTCCTCTCCTCAGCACTGTGACTTGGTTCATGCAGCAATGAGGAACTGCTGATTCTAATGTTGACAGTTATATTTTAGTCAGAGTGGCTTCATGCAGACATATTTGCTTCGGCTGTTTTGTGGTTTTGTAGTTAACTAATTGGCTGTGGTAAAGGAGAAGAGGGATGAAGTGCTGTTGAGCCAACAAAGAGAAATTCCTCCACAGTTTTTCGTTTCCATTTGATGGCAGAGCCAGTTCAAGGTCAGCCTAAGGAATTGGCAATTAGATGTATGTTGCTTTACAGCATTGCCTTTGTTTACCCAAGTCATGCTGAAACCTGCGGGACAGTCATCACCAGCTCTATTAATTAACTGGTGTTGTTATTTAGACTAGCCCAACAGTCACACACTCTTACAATTAAAAAACAAAGCATACTGATAGACTACAACCCAGCTGTTTATCTTGAGTCATCCTCATCTGTACTTTGTGCTTATCATTAATTCTCAAAAATTTTAGCACGCTAGCATGTTAAACATTAAACCTCATCAATTTGTTTACATTGTCCTCACAGAACTGTAGACTCTGTCTTGTTATTCATGTTTTCATCCATTTTTATATTGTATATCTGGTTTGAATGGTTGAATGTTTGCATGCTAGTATGTGAAAATTAAGATTCTAAATATGTACACACTACCTGCTTATCATTAGCATCTTAGCATCATCATTGTGAGTATGTTAGCGTGCTTACGTTAGAGTAGCATTTGGCTAAACGTCCATCCTCAGAGCGCTGCTAATAGTATCAAAAAAGACATTTTTGCCTTGTTAGCAACATATAGATTTATGTACAAATCTTTTCAGCACCAATGGTACCACTTAAGAACTAGGTAATATCTTATAGGGTGAAATGATTCCACAGAGTCAAATATCTTGATTATAAGTGTTTGAATGCTGGTTCTGTGGGTGGTGCATTTACAGTTTGAACTACACCAGCCACTTTTAAATGGCAATGAGCTATATGGGGGTTGCAGTTACAGTTGTATGAATAGTTGGTAAAACCAGCTGTTCATCAGCTCATGTGGTTGGTGCAAATGACATCATTCCTCTTCCTAATCCTATATGATGAGATCCATTTATGGAAAGAAAAACAATAATAAATTCACTTTCATGTGTCAGTGGTGCATGTCGACATCCTAGTTTACCCAGTGAGCAGTCATATTTGCTGTGATTGAAACATTATGTCAGTAATCAGGGGTTTTAACTCACAAAATTATCACTTTAATCTTTGCCTTTCACAGATCATGATCAGTGAACCAGAGAAGCCCAAATATTTTTGTTTAGTTATACTCTCAAGGCTTAGAAATTCAATGAAATAGATCGGAAAAAAATACCTTTTAGTTGAACTGTGTGCATTCAGTGCAACTTTTTTGGTTAAATGAAGCCATGGTGAATGGAGGAAATATATTGTAATTATTCTAATTTCTCTGCATTGGATGTTATACAGATGCTTCCTCCTCCCTGTTCCAATGTGAAATTGGAAGTACTCCATCTCATTTTGCACCACTGCTCTTAGCCTGCCTGCATCCACTTGACTCCACATTAACAAAAGCTTTATTGGCATTATAATCAATACATTGAACACACTGGGTGAGGGAATATGTTACAGCTGTAGACTTAGCAGATTAATGAATTGTTGGGTTTCTAAACCTGTCAGAAATACTGATGCCATCATATTGGTATTGAATTATTTTTGGCTGCTCCTCAACAGCTAGTGACCATGGTATTAAGTCAGATTCTTCACTTATAAGGCCCATTCCTCTGCCTAAGTCTATTCTAGAACATTGTCATGTTGTGAGCTTTATTAAGTCTGTTCAGTATGACGTAAATGGCATTATACTACAATTTAGCCGTTAGTAACAACAACACCTCTTTCTGTTTGCATTAAAACAGTCCTTAAGACAGAGAAAAGCAGAGACATTGTACCCCAAGAAATGTCTTGAGGAAAAAAAATGCTTTTGGATTTTATTCAAAATGATGGAATATAAACTGCTACTGTACTGCAATGTAGCAACCCTGCAATCCAGAAACTGTTTCAACTGGCATTATGTGACCTTCCATTTGTAGCACCATGAATCGCCCTGTTGACCAAAAATAAAGATAAAAAAATCAGCCATCTGAAGTTTTAAAGTGCCCTGCGGCTAAGAATTAGAAAAGTAACATGAAATTAATAGCAAAATGTAAACTGAAGAAGGAAATAAATCAGAGTGTGACTCACACGCTCATTCAGTTCAGATGAAAACTTTTGGAGGGTCGTTTTCTGCACCAGCTGTATTTTGTATGAGCTGATTCCTCTGCCTCTACTCTGAACTCTCCTTCTCTGAAGAGCTTCACCATTTCTTTTTCTGGACTGGTCTGCTCAATACTTAGAAAACAGCAACAGTGTCCTAGTGGTCAGCCATCATCTGCATCAACAAGTGTCATATGTCTCAGTGTTTTTATTTAACACTAACAATAAACCTTTAAATATTCACTGACCAATTAAGCATTTTGCAGTTGAAGCAACCTATATCAAATACTTTGTGCCAAATTGTAATGCCTAAAAAAATCTGTAGATTGTAGTAGGCATTTTGGAGAAATGTCTATAGGCAGGCTAAGAGAAGCAGGGTCATACTGATGTGACGCTTGTCGGTGGTGGCTCTGGCAGTTAATCAGTGTAGCTTGGGTGCCAACACAGGGTCCTCCAGCAAATAAAGCTGAACCTGACACAATCCTGTCTGTGTAATATAAACTATTGTGCAGTATTTGGGCATCTGATAAGCCTTTTAATCTGATTAATCTGATGCTCCAATTGGACTTCCTGGGCTGTATTTGTCTCACCCGTACCTAAAAAATATGCCCTGCTGACGCAGCCCTTTGCAGCGTTTCAATACAGGGCAGTTTTCTATCTGAACCCCCACTCAGGTAGAACATAATGTTGCCAGGCAGTTGGACTGCCATGTGTTTAACACAACAGAATCAGAAAATGCTAGTAGTAAATCTTCTAGTCATCAAAGTCTCAGTTCCCTTTATATATAGCAAATTACAACATCTTATGTGCAAGGAAAATAGTTATTATATCACTAATGCCACAAAGCAATGGCATTAAGAAGCCGGAATTAACACTCAGAACCTTGACTATAAACCTTGCAGTCGTATTGTGTGCAGACAATCACAGAGGTAATGTGATGAATAGCCCTTCACAATTAAATAGGACACTGCAGGTCGCCATACCGTAAGCTTTAGAAGAAAAGCAAATCCTCTACTGATATACACTATAAGCAAAAATACAGTATATAGCAGTAATAGTTTATAAATGACAGAGCTCTAGACAGCTCACATCTTCTGATGGTTCATCACACATAAAAAACACAATAAAGCAAAGTGCAAGCAACTTGTAGCTATCAGATGTTAATTAACTATTCCCTTTGTCATTTTTGGTCTTTGGTGAAAAATACAAATAAAAAGTACCCAACCTTAAGGCAGATGGCATGTGAGCCTTGGCAAATTGACTGATACCTTTCTTTCATACAGTGACTCGGTGGTTTAAAATCTGCTTCTAAGCACAGTTGGCATGAAAAATCAATGTCCCCTAATTCTTGGAGCTTAGTTAAAAGAACTAAACAGTAATCACAGACTCGTTCATTCGACATTTCGGTGAGTGCTGAAATCTGTAAATGACAGTGAGCTGCAATGTGTCTCTGTGCCTCTTTGTCTGCACTGAATGAAGTTCTGTGCCAGTGAGAGATTTTAGTATTTTATTTTGAATGAGTTTAGACCAATATCTCCATTAACGACCATTTCGACATTTTGCTGTTCCCAAGAACACAGATGCATCCTGTCACATTTAGGGCACATTGAAATATCTCTCAATACAAAGGCAACACAGAAATGAGCTTGACAATTTTTAAAAGCATAAATACAACCACAACTTTTTTCCATTGATTCATTACTCTCTACATATTATCAAAAAGGAAATATAGACTCAATGACCAGAGAAATGGAAACCCTGCCCTTTTAGAGGACCATCAGCATCACCATCATTACTTTTCTGTTACTCAGGACTGCAGAGTGGGAGGCAGCCCTTGATAGATCAGTGTGGGAGGCACTGGGCCCATTGATACCATCAGGGTTCAAAACCTTGATGCCAGAGCACAGACATTATGTATCTCTAAAGGAATTAACAAAGCAATGACTCAAACCCTGTTTGCCTCTTTGGGAATCTTGCATGACGGGCTGTCAGAACAAACAATGGAAAGCATATGACATTCAGCCAAGATTTCAACTTGTTTAGCAGCTGAATATTGCATGCAATAAAATAAATGCTGTCTCTTTTGAAAAGACACTACATCTTATTCCAGTACAAGAGCACCCAAGAAATGGTTGAAGGAACATTTACGTAAAATAGTGGTCACAAGTTCACCAACGTCATACCCTGATACCAGTGCTGTCAGCCTTGGCCGTGCATCACTTAACTGAATCCTACATTTTTAACACCAGGATGCTACAGAACTCTTGTAATGGCCAAAAGTAGTTCAACGTGGTACTAAACAGGGGCTCTGTTCTTCTGGTCGCTGAGTGTATGTAGAACACAGAAAGACAGAAGGCAAGCATCAAGCTTTTCAGCTAAGTAGACTGAGAAGAGAGCACGAAAGAGCTAAAAGATTGTAGATTGTGTCAGAAATCACTCACTATTCTCTACTTACAATACAGGCTGCAAACTGTGTTGGTTGGCAAAGTTATAAGACAATATTATTTTAATAGGGCCATGGCTCTTTGCCAACACTGTTGAATAGTTTGACTATATCAAAGGTATACTAATGGCATACTAATTCCCACTGCACAACCACACACCACTACAGTATAAATGGCAAACACAAATTAGTTGATTTGAATAGTGAGCGATTTTAGACACAGCCTTATTGTTCCCCTGGAGATAAAATGACACATTTGGATTTTTTCCTCAGACAAAATAATTAAAATAAAAAACAAACAAACAAATAACCCTGTATTTTTTGAAAATAAATAACATAACACATCAAATATATAGAGTGGTGTTCACTGTTACACAGATCTGGAAAGACAAAAAAAAACAAACACTTTTTATGTCAAGACATGTTGAATTATTAGGGGTGCACGATAAGTATCAGGCAGATAATTATCGGCCCAATAACAGGAAATTATGATGCCATTCCGATAAATCTGATATCATGACGAATAGCCCAGGTAACATATATATTTTTGTCAGCACAGCAGTGCCTTGCTCCCACTATGAGACCCGAATGGCCTACAGTGAATGCTGCGTTCAAGTGACGTCGGAATAATCAGAAAAACACTTTCTCACTGGGAAAAATCAAGAATACCCTCTCATGCCAGAAAACAACTCGTTAACTCGGTCATAATTTTGGTAGTTGCTGACTTGAATTGATATTTGTACGTGTTACACATAAAAAATAGAAACATGAACTTAAAAAGGCAGAAAGAAACGACTAGCAAACGAGGGAATTTACTTTACACCTTGAAGGCAGCATGCGGCACAGCGTGCTTATGAAAACAGAGTTCAGACTTCTTCAAAGTTTCCGAAGAAGACTGTTTGCTGGTTATTCATAACAAATGTTCCATCGCTTCGACGGCGTCTGGAAAGCGTATGATGACGCCCGGGCTGCTAAAGATGCTAACGTTTGCAAGCCAGCCGCAAAGAAGCTACCGGGACTTACCTCATCGGCGAGGCTTTTGAAAAACCTAAGAAATTTGCCAAAGATGACCCACAGGCTAAGGTTATTGAAGGTTTAATCATGGACATGATGGCACTTGACTTACTATGGAATGCACTTTTTGTTTACATAGAAATGTTTGAATCTAACTTGTGTCAGTGCATTAATTTTCTATGTATATTTATTTTTTTGTAAACTTCTGGAATGCACTTTTTCAGTTTGTAATCCTGACGCATGTATTTGCATCAGTTCAAGAGGCCTTTATTTTTTATATCAGTAGCTAATGTGCCTTATTTAGATTGATGTGAGATATCAAATAGGTTTGTTTGATAGCTTTAAGAAAATGTTTGAGAGGCTTGCCAATAGTTTTTCATTAGAAAATATAAATATCTCTTCATTTAACTGTAAAACTGTTTTGAGTTTTGTTCATAGTATTGAACCCATTTAGACCATGTAAAATGCTCACTGCTGGTGAGTTGTGTCTAATTGGGTATTTATGATGCTGGTTAACAGTTGAAGTACTTCTCTAAATCAGTGTGCAAGATCTATTAAACTGCAGACACCCAACTAAAAGTTCCTCACACCAAACACACAAACACACTAAAAAATGGATGCCAATTTGAAAACAGCCTCATTGTGCATTCCTTGCACAATGGCCCCGCAACATTTATTTTAAGATGGTTTTTAACAACGTTAAGGTTAGCAACTACAATAAGGCCACTTTCAGACCGACTTGAGACCTGTGTGGAAAAGTGCAGCTTTCTCAGTCACTTGAATGGAGCCAGTTAATCAGTGTAGCTTGGGTGCCAACACAGGGTCTTCCAGTGAAAAAAGCTGAACCTGACACAATCCTGTCTGTGTAATACAAACCATTGTGCAGTATTTGGGCATCTGATAAGCCTTTTAATCTGATTAATCTGATGCTCCGATTGGACTTCCTGGGCTGTATTTCCTCGTCTTACCCGTACCTAAAAAATATGCCCTGCTGACGCAGCCCTTTGCAGCGTTTCAATACAGGGCAGTTTTCGGTCTGAACCCCCACTCAGGTAGAACATAATGTTGCCAGGCAGTTGGACTGCCATGTGCTTAACACAACAGAATCAGAAAATGCTTTTTTTTTACTTGAGTTCATTTTTTTTTGCCTCCATCAGATGAGTAGAATAGCCCATGTGCATAAATATCACTAGGCCAGCTATGTATTGTGTATCTTTGGGAAATTTGAAATTTTGTGTAATTATGGAAGCTATTTATTTCCCTAGCTGCAGAGCAGTTTTCATCAATTTAAATCTTCTAGTCATTAAAGTCTCAGTTCCACAGTTCCATATAGCAAATTACAACATCTTATGTGCAAAGAAAATGGTCATATCACTAATGCCACAAAGCAATGGCATTAAGAAGCCAGAGTTAACACTCTGAACCTTGACTGTAAACCTTGCAGTCATATTGTGTGCAGACAATCACAGGTAATAGATAATGTGATGAATAGCCCTTCACAATTAAATAGGACACCACTTGCTTTCTAACTTTCTATAAAAACCAACTATCTCACTTCCTGTAAAAACTGCAATCAGCATTTGTGTCCCAACAAAGGAATCTTTAAAACTGTTGTTTTTAGGACATTATTTTAGGACATGTACGGTAGGTGCAGACACAAAAACCACACATGCTAGTACACAAGATATTTACATGCAGTCTCTAGATCCTAAAAAAGAAGTTTACACTAATCAGTCCATACTAGTTTGAAAGCAGAAACGTTTTTTTCACCACAGGCACTAAAAAGTACAAAGTCATTACATTCAATACTGAAGCGCCACACTTAACATCTTGTTTGTGACGAATGTCTCACAAGCAATGCTTGGAATGCCATCATGAGTCTTTAATTGATTAACTTAAATTATTGTACATACCCCTGGCATCTTTGGCAGGAATACATCAATGCAAATGGCTGCTTCAAACTCAGAAAAATACAACCGCTCTCCGAAAACAAACTGAAAATTGCGACAGATGTTTTAACAAATTTGTGACTGTTTTTCGGTTCACTGTACAGCATGAAATCCTGAATTAGAAGTTGATTGAGTAGGGCTAGATATTAAACCTCAGCACTCTGAGTATGACTTAAGTGTGTCCTTACCATCAAATATCAAAAAGTGTCAAGATTTGAAAGTTGGCATTATATGTTGTTGTGGTTCCAGGGTGTGTTTACTTATTATTTGATCAGTTTTTCCTGATCATAATCAAGAAAATTAAGACTATATTTCTATGTAGCAAAGTAATGAAAAGTGTAAAAATTTCAGAGAGGTAAACATAACTACGTTCAGTGAAATCTAAAAGAATTCAGATTTGATGCTGATTCAGATTCAGTTACATGCTGTCAAACTCCAACCATGACCTATGGCCCACAATGCTTTGTGGCACACGCAACAACAGTGCAGATGCACTCAGTATGTTCTGTAGCCTGTGAGAATTGCATCTAATTATAACGTGGATACGTGGACAGGGTTCCCTGATGGTCAGTCAGCCATATAATCACAGAAAAATAAAATGTGCCGCAGTGGATCATATATAATAGCGAGAGTAGCAGTATGCAATGTGAACTGGCTTTTCAAAAAGGGGTCAAATCAGGGTCACAAAGGGGCCTTCCTCCGGCATGTGCTAACGCATCACTCGGCCATACTGAAGAGGACAGGAGAGAGACATGAACCCCTTACAGCAGAGATATTAACGTCTGTGCTGGATGCATTAACATTGAACGCAGAACGAGTTATGTGCACAAGAAGCAAGGGTGCGAGTACCGTTTCAAGACTGACGGGAAGTCTTGGCAACCACAGCTGATGCCATCTTGGATATCCCCTGTAGTTTGTTTTGTGAACCATGTCTTGTTTTTAAATTAATTTTTTGTAAGCACTATTCATAACCTAATTCATGTGTCTCTGAGTTTCATATGACATTATTTGACCTCAGCAAGTCTCATGTGACATCATACAGGCACACGCGTCAAATTTCCTGAGGTCCCATCGGTCAACAGAAGAGATGCAGCCATTTGGATAAATGGCAAGAGGTCTTCGCCAGATATCCAATGACCTGGAAAATCTTTGTGGATGACTTGTTGAGATTAAAGGCGTCCACTTATGACAAGTGTCAAAATCTTGTGCTGCTGGTTGAGCCACATCTCCCCTATGACTGCAGCAGTGGCAGCGTCCTCTGTGCAGAATTACTGTCAGAGACTCACACGAGTCAAATCTGATGTTGAAGCACACCACATGCTCCACACAAGCAGAGGAGCAGCACAGCTGTATTGTGTTCCGCCTCCATCACAGCTGTCAGGCACAATCCGCTGTGTGTGTGTGTGTGTGTGTGTGTGTGTGTGTGTGTGTGTGTGTGTGTGTGTGTGTGTGTGTGTGTGTGTGTGTGTGTGTGTGTGTGTGTGTGTGTGTGTGTGTGTGTGTGTGTGGTTATCAGGTACACAGAGTATCTCACTCACAGATCTTTCCTCCACAGTTCTTCTCAGTACATATTATTCTGCGTCAGATATCACAAACACTATAAAATTTTATCCTGGCTTATTAATACCTTGTTGACCAGCAGTAATTAACAAGCTGCTGAGCTGCAGATAGAAGCAGTATTTTATAACTGGCATACAAAACTACAGGTTAATGACAGCAGCTGTGCTGTGAGATCAGCTTTACTGACATTTAAAACTAGTGAGTGCAGAGAAAGTACAGCCATTACAACAGCGAAATGAGCTGCTGTGTTTCTGCTTGTACCACAGCAAAGAATGGCAGCAAAACGTGGCAGATGAAGAGCAGACGTTTCACTTTTGAAACATATACGGTGGACATTGAAACCGCAATGGAGCCAGAGCACAGCCAGAATGTGGTGTAACCAGACACTGCGTAAAGCTTGAGAAAGAGAAAATAGATCTGAAGTGTCTTAGTTCCCACTCCTCATTACAAGTTCAGAATTTAATTGGAGTTAAGACCTGAAAGCAAATACATAGATATTGTATGGCACAAAAAAGGCTGCCAGGTTTTGCAGATTCAACTGTATAAATGAATCAGTCATTAAATGTGTCACTGTGTGCCATCATGTATACAGACTGCATATGGTAGCCTAGCTGACAGCTTTAGACCGCTCCTATCAACACACATTAGAGATTTTGCCAAAAAGAAAAAAATATATGATAAATTGGGTAAAGTAAACAAAATGTTGCTACCTTGGATCATCTCTAAGGCTGTTTCCTCCTTCTGTACTGTGGCAGATTTCCACCAAAAATGACTTCCTGTGCCTTTTTGTCTGGCTGTATGCCTAAACACAGCCTTTACTCTTAACAGCAGATGCATTGTTTCCATTCATTTAGTGAAGTGTCTGTTTGAGTGCTGCTTTTTTTAGTCTGCTCATGCCAGTTGCTCTTACAAACATAAAATGTTTTCAATGTAGCAGTTTTCCCCCAAAGAAAGGCTTCTCAGCGTTCTTATAAACAGGATAGGATCGCTAATATGCTGCCATTGTACAAATAGAAGAGCTAAAGAAGAGCTGAAATGGCTGGCAGTTATATTATGAATGTGCGGTTTGAGTATTTGCAGATGCTGTTGCTAATTATGTTTTCCTTGTTTTTTCTTTTCTTTGTTTTTTTTCTTTTTTTTGCATCTTTGCTATACAAATCTTCAAAATGGCCCCCACCAACAGTGAGAGATTGAAAGTATGAACAGTACCTTTGAACTAAAGGTTGTTTACTTCACTGTCCTGCAGAATTTTTCCTAATTCGGTTCACAAAGACAAATTCACATTATTACTTGTAATCAAAGCTTCAGACTCTGACATATACTTACAACAGACAACGTCATCATACATGTTTTGGGGCCAATGCAGGCCCACCTTTTTTTCCCCATTTACTGTACGGGTTAACTGCACAAGACTGTTCATAAACAGATAAAAATAAAGTAACAGCAAAACACTTATCTCACTTGTCTGAGATTTACATGGCACATTCAGAACAGCCTCATGAGATATTCATGAATATAAAAGACTAAATTCTGCATCATTACACCTTTTATGTACATGTTTAAAGAGCAGATTTCAGAATAAAAGTCTGGATAAAAAGTTCATTTGTAATTAGACGTCTCACACACCATTTAATCACAGCTTTTCAGTCTCCTCTGCACAAACAGGCCTGTCAAGCCTGATGTTAAAAAACTAATGTACCCAGTATATATATGTGTGACTTGCAGAACTGTCCCTTTCCATTTGTGTGCACAGTTTGTCAGTTTTCAGGCATAATACACGTGCCTGATCTGTCATTAAATAAAACTTCAATTTTAATGGCTCAGGTGAAGTATTTTAATTAACTGAGACAAACTAACTAGTATGTCCTTTGGGTTGCTCCATTTCATGTAGCAGCTTTATAATGAAAGGTTCTTGCATTTTACACCCACAAATCATTACCACATTAATTGTTAGACATTAGTTTAATTACCATTATCAAAGTAGGCCAAAAGCGTCACATTTATCTGCTTCATTCAGCCTCTATGCTCCTTTCTAAACTGTGTGCCCTTGGCTTGCAATCAATGCTGGCTTTCATTAGCCAGGTTCCAAACCTTCTGAATCCCTGTCTGCAATATTTGTGTTTTCAATGATAGGTCTGTTGTTGTACTTATTGACAGCTATTTTCCCTGGTTGGAAACACGAGCCAATCAGTACCATGTCCAGGATTTAATATAGTGATGTCCCGTGTGTGAGCCATAGCCAGGCAAATAGGGAAAATGTGAATGAGGTTGATGCAGCTGAACAGGTTGTTTGAAGTCCACTCACAGGATGAACATTTCTTGAATCAACAATGCAGATGTTAAGTCTTTGCCTTTGTCTCCATCATTTCAGTAATAATACCAAGGGATAATTAACTCATTAATCAGGATTATGAGTCTTTGACAGCATATCATTAGCATGCTGTCAAAGCCTCATGTTCTGTAGTTATGGAATGCTAATGAGTAATCTTTGCTAAAATGAAAGGTGTTCAATTTTTCTAATCAATATCTTAGGCACCACTTTATTCTGTAATATGGACAGAAAACCACAGATACATGTTTCAACTTTTCAGGACGACTAAAAAGTGTCTTCACTACACTGATACATTTCCTCATACAGCATTTTAAAACAAGTGTCAGTGGATAAAACAAGTTTGTTAAGAAGTAAGAAAATGGTAAATAAACTTCACTAGTGCAGTGTAAATACAGCTTTTCAAGTACAGACAACTTTGATACTGTATAGCAATACAAGTAAAGCGGCACAATAATTTACTTTGCTGGCCGCTGACCCACTTAAGATCATCATTCGTTGCCAAGGGTTCATCATAGATTTTCAGCACTGAAGTACCTTTTGTTGTGCCAGAGGAACGTTAGCTCATTCTCTGTGGGTAGACAAGCTGCTGGGATGATGACCTAACAAAGTGAAAGCTTTGATCATTTTCTTGCCCTCTGCACAGTTTTGTTCTCTAAAATATAAAAAACAGTTGTGGGTGTAAAAGCCGTACTGTATGACCATAACAAGATACCTGAAAGATTGTTAATTCAGCTTCTGCCGCTGAACTGAAGTCTTTCACTGGACGTTAAAACCCTATGACTTTTTTGTAGAAAACAAATTGTACAGTTTGTTTGTTTGTTTTTTTTGTTGTTTTTTTTAATCTGCTAAATTACGAAATTAGGTGACATTACTAGATTTTACAGGCGATAGAGGTTTTCCTTATTTGACCTTTGAAAGTACTTTTGATTATCAATAATAGTACATAATACTGAAGGCAGTGTTGGGTAGAGGTTTGTTCCATCTATTGTGTAAGTCTGCAACAACATTAAATAACTTTTCTTTTGAAATCTGCTCTGCAACCATCACAGTACATATGTCTGATGCATCTTTATACATTTTTACATACAAGTGTTATAAGGTATGTCATGGAGCAGGACAGCAGCATGTTATCAATACAGTGTCAACCAATCCTAACTGATTAATTATACACTAGCCAACAAGCTTTGTTTTCCCTTTGCAAACTACACTTCCAACAGCACAACCTGCTTCCTTTTTTTTTACATGGCACAATATGTGCAACATACATTGTACGCCATGTATGTGCCTTAAGGTGGCAAGTAAAGATTTACAACCATAATGAGTTTTTTTTTTTCATACTCTTTTCAAATCGATGATTTAAAAGTTCATTCCAGACACATATTTGTTGTAGGAGCAAACACTGTGAGGTAGCTTGCTGCATTAATTGTTTTTAAGTGGTGCAGGACAGTCAAAAGGATAATTTACAGCTTTGCATATTTTTGTTTTTGTGTCTTTACCAGGTTTTCATATTTTTTTACAGTATTGAAATTGCTGTGGACAAATTATACATAAATGTAAACTCCACCTATTCAGATGAGTCTTGTGGTTGCTAATGCTCAGTGGAGCACTTAAAATGATGAGGGCAATTTTCTGGAAATGTGAGTACCTTTGCTTGTCATCTAGAAGAAGGTCTCTGTGTCTCCTCAAATAGACACAGCTGTCACCCCCCCACTGCTGCAAGATGCCTTCTCCAGGTCCTCCATGACCAAGTCCTGTTCAGTGACATGGTTGAGCCGCCTGGAAGTGTTCTTATCTAGGCTGTTGAGAGAAATAGGCTCCAGGGAGGTTTGTGCATTATTAGCTGGGAGCACAGAGTTTCCCTGCAGCCTGTGCGAGTAGGTTTTCCTTCGCTGTCCGTCTGCCGTGCACAGGCTGAACTTGAACACAGCTTGAAATCCTCTGCGGAAATTCTCATTGAAGAAACCGTAGATGATGGGGTTGACGCTGCTGTTGAAGAAGGCTAGCCAGTGGGCAAAGGGGTAAATGTAAATGTTGATGATTCTGTACTGCTGCTCAGTCAGGCTGGCATAGTCGCTCAACATCATGAGGGTCCATAGAGGAAGCCAGGAAAGGATGAAAAGCAAAGCAACTATGAGAAGCATTTTAATCACCCTTTGCTTTTTCTTTGACACAGTGTGGCGGTTGTCGTGGCCCGGCTTTCCTCCTGTTGGAACTGCAGTTTTGAATAGCGTTATGCCAATCCGGGCATACATGATCACGATGAGGGAAAGAGGAGCAAGGTAGATGTTTGCAAAAAGGACAGTGGTGTAAATCTTCCTCATGTCCTGGTTTGGCCAGTTCTCTCTGCACCAATAAAACGGGCTCGTTTTGTTGTCATAGCCCAGTAACACCCGAATGGTTTGTTCCTTGGTCACTTGTAGCATCACCCCAGAGGGACACATGATGGATATGGCCAGAACCCAGATAATGACTATTATCAAGGTGGCTGTGGATATGGTCAGCTTTTGCTTGAATGGGTAGACAATGCATCTGAATCTGCAAAAGGATTTAAAAAAAGACTGGATAAGGAAGCTGCATGTTGACATTTAACCTGCTTTTTAAAAAATATCTGTCCCGCTGGAAATTGAGTGACAGTAAGGAACATTTACTTTAAATGGCACAACATTAATTCACAACATTCATAAAGGGACAAACCCATTGAGCGAATGTTGTCCAGAACTTAAGGGTCATAGATGTAAAGGATGTACATGCAAAAATAGATGTATAATGAAGAAACAAAGAACAAAAAAATGAAAGCAAACACACGTGGCTTTAGAATTAAAAATAGATTCAGTTTGAATCAAGAACATTGACATTACTGTTTGTGCTTTGAATTCCCCTTTTCCTCAATGTGCAGATCAGTTTCAAAACAGTGGGAGCATAACTAACCCAGCACCCTCTTACTTCCTACAGTAATGTCCACTCTAACTTGGCACAAAGCTGTTTTTGCCAAATGGTCATGAACAGCTCATGGAACACATGAGATTTTCAAGGATTTCTTTGTTGAGGCTCTGTTACCACCACCTCTACCCACCCCACCCTAAAGGACAAAGGAAGAATTTCATTGTACAGGGGCTGTGTGTGTGTGGGTGTGGGTGAGGGCGGGTGGTTGTGGGTGTGGGTGAGGGCGGGTGGTTGTGTGTGTGCGTGGACAGCAGTGTTGCCCTGTAGTCTGTCACAGTCAAGCCAGCAGCAGTGTATTCTCTGTAAACAGATATCTGCATATGAGCACAGAATCTGTATGCAATAGACAAGATTTTGATATCAGAAGCGTTCTGGTTTCCGTTTGTAGTCAGAAGTATTGACCAATCACGTTTGCATGCAAGTTGAAATGCCAATCACGTGGCATTTCAACTTGCATGCAAGTTGAAATGCCACTGCTGAAGCCTTCAAAAATGCTACTGCACTTCTTCACTGTCATTGTCTGAGAGAGCTTACCTATTGACAAAGTAGAAAACGGCAAAAACTCAAGTATAAAATACATCAGAGTTGTACTGAAGGAGATGACTTGAATACATTTACTTAGTTACATACTGTATGTACATACGGCTGGGAGGCTGGGAGGTTGTGAAGGACACAAGCTTTCAAAAAGTTGACATAATCAGATATCACCCTTACTTAAAATATGTGTGCAATTGTAATATTATATAAGCAATAACACTTGTTGGAACTTGATTTGAATCGATCACTTTTTGCCAGCAGATCAGTTCCAAACATTCTAGGGGATGGATAGAAATATTTCATTACAGCTAAGCTGGTTACTCCCATGCTAGGCAGGAGGTGGATTGACTCGAACTCTCACTGTGAAAGAATCTCTGATTGCTAGTTTGGGAACAGAGGCATGCAGAAACATCAAGACCCAAATGATCATTGAATACTGAATGACTGCAGCTGGTGTTGTAGTATGTTGATGTTAGGAAATAGAGGAAAAGGGGGATTTTGTTGGTCACTATGAGATGTCAAACCTTTGTCATCCCAACAATGTATTTAGAATAATAGTACAATCGATCGTACGAAAGCAGTCAGGTCACTTCAGGATAAATATAGTAGTTAAGGGTGCAAAGTGATCTGGTTTGTCTGTGCATGAACACACTGGCCAAAAGGGCAGGCAAGAGAGCTCTTCATAGCCTCAGCCATTAAAATTAAATTCTAGTCACATGTCTGATAGATATGTAAGATAACATTGACTTTTGGATGTAAAAGCATTTCAAACTCCATCTGTCCTTTCCAGAGGCGCAGACACCCTCCGGTGATTACAAATATGTAACAGAGTGACGTCACTGCACTTCAAGTGTCTGAGGACCGGGCGATGATGAACTACTAGACCAGTAATTTTTACAGCTTGGAGAGCTGTTGTAGCTCCAGCAAATGTGTGCATTTGCTGGGCCCTAGTGTCAGCGACAAACTGTTGTTCCCCAGTGTGCAATTCTGCAGCCCCCTCCAAAGGTTTAGAGAGTGATTAAGTAGGATTAACATCCATTTGTTGTCATCTCGATGAACAGCAGTTAGGCAATTCAGATAAACATGAGAAAGCTGTACAATCTTTTTCGTTTGTCTTTCTCGTTAAGTGTTGGTGAAAAGGCCTAAGAAAAAGGAACTTGATTTTGGTGCAGATTTGATTTCAAGATTTCAGGGCATTTTATGGTATTTTCTCATGAACTACAGTATTTAAGTTAGTTTAATTAAAAATATTGATATTTGGATGCAGATCTGGAGTCAGATATGTATTAAACATTCCTAAACATTAATTGTATTGAGCTAAGCAGGGAAGTTCACTCATGACCTTGCAAACACACTATATGTGGTGCGAACATATTCTGAACTCAAGGTTCACTTACTAAGACTTTACCATCTTTACTTAAAGATACTCTTTGAACATGGGAAAATCTGATCCTTATCATTTAATATTTGCTCTGTAATGAACGCATAAAAAAATTCTCAGTGTATAAGCAGAAAAGGTCATGCCTCCAGCAGAGGATGTCCCTAAAATGAACCTGACCCATTTGCTTTCAGTAAGTTGGTAATTGTTGTCTTTGCTAACATAAAGTGTAGAAAAATAATTAATACATCAAACCATTACTGGAGGAGGAATTTTGCATTTGACACCATTGATGGAAAAATTGTGGATCGAGGTAAGGTAGCCCCGAACAGCCCAGTTATCCTACAATGTATGTGTCTTTGGATTGCGTTCACATTAATGCAAGCAAATTACATATGTTTTTTAATTTCTTTCAAACATGATGATCGAATCACTTCCTAGCCTTTTCTGGAACTTTCGACGGTACTGTATCTTCCATACACAGGAGAAGGTCATAAGATGTGAAATAAAGCTCTGGGGAAAAGGCTGTGAACCTCGAGTTTAGAATATTTTATCACATAAACTAAATAGATTATGAGGCCTTTGTGAAGGATTGTGCTCTTTGGTGGGTTTCTGGTTCAAACCTTCCTTTGCGCAGAAAGCACTGTTGCAATTCAAGTGTGAAAGTTGCAGGGCAAAGGAAATGTTCAGTTCCATGTCGCAGTGAAATACAGCCACTGTACCTGTCAACAGCAATAGCGACCAGAGTGAAGACGGATGCTGACACGGAGATCCCTTGAACCATGCCGCTCATTTTGCAGACCAAGCTTCCAAAAGGCCATCCTGTTGACAGGAAAGACATAGTCAGCTGATTTACTGCTAAGACAACACACCATTACAAACAGCAGTTCACATATGAATTCAGGCTCAAACAGATTCACAGCCGCAAACACATCGGAGCACAGCTGGAGCTGAAGGGATTTGCTGCAATATGTCTAAATGTCTTGAGGGGGAACAGTCCCTTTTCTAGCAGTTCTTAATAAGGGCTGCTGGTGTGTAGTGGTAGAGGTGCTGACAGTGTGTGATTTGACACTAAATTATTACAGACTCATGTATAACTCTCGGCCTCTGTAACACGTACTTGTGCTTAATTGTCAACATTTATAATAGGGGTTGACTGGTAGTATAGAGCATTCTGGAGTTCATAGCAGTAGATATTATTTGTATGAGTGAGGAAGAAACTAAATCAGAGCATTGAGATGCTGTTTGCAGCAAGGGAGACTTAATTTGATTGTGGAGAAATTTGTGGGGAAGTCAGCAATTTTACACCGAAAACTTGTGAAATTGGTTGTGTAACATTTTCTGTGGCCCTGAAGGGAGGAAAGTATGAAATGTCCCTGATAATATCACCATGGTTATCTCTGAGCTTTGCTTAATAATCTTCTGAAGCAGTAAAGTTTTAGCCCCTTGAGAAGACAAACATGTAACGACAAATACCTGTAAGTTTGTCATCAATCTCTGTTAGGGTTTCTGCACACGATTTGCTTTGTGTCAGCTCGAGCTCTTACTTTCCAGCACAGAGTGATGATGCTAAAGCACTACTTTGGTTGTTTCCACTGCCCTGATTTTACACCTGCCTGCATTTACTGTGAATTCAAATTATTTAAACTTTAATCCTGATCACTGCTGACCTTTCAAAGTATGTCCAATCATATTACAGATCACTAAGAAGCTTAAAGGTTGAGGAGTCATCTCTGAGTTTCAAGAGATAGATTGGGCTAATCTTCAAGAATGTTTGTCAGTCTGATTTCACACGATGCTTGTTTATAGATTATGTAAATTGTGTGATGATAAATTAGCATCAAACTCAACTCACTGTCTCTGTGACCAACATTGCCATAGGAAGCCTTGTAGAGGTGGGAGTTAGGTGGGATGATACATATTCTCAATAACAGGTTGGTAACAATGAACTGAAATGTCACCCTCCTTGTTTCTTCTTTTAGTGTTGTTTTCACTTTCACTTCTTTCTTTCATTTTTTAAGAACTTTTTTCCTCTGTTTGTATTATGTTGTGATGCAAACAGCTTCTTAATTCTTTGTCAAAACTGAAGTCTGCACTTACAACAGAGCCAGACTGCTTTACAAAAATGCCTTCTTCAGTGTGGGCAGAAAACAAATTACCATGGCCTAAGGCTCTGATGGATCTTGAGCTGCTTACCAACTGCATGTCGGGTATCACATCCCACAGGAATGGTCCAGCTGTTACATTTCTATCCCCCAAAAATGTCATCATCAATTTAGCATCATGAAATCACTGGTTTGAAGATACTGATGTCGAGAAAATGTACTTTGAGACCAACACGTATCCCTATGACTTATGTGCAGTATCCAGCTGTACACTCTGCATCAATATCCTGTTCAAGAGTGATTGTTCGTCATGTGAAACATCATTGGCTGGCTGACTGTCCCATTCCCTGCACCTGAAAAGCACCACACAACATGAGGCTGTCATCACACGGCTTCCTGATAGGGATGCTGGTAGACTGAGTTCTGCCAAGTTTCTGATTGTGCTTCGTGTTACAGCTGAGTGGCTTCAGTTTTCATCTCTGTGACACCTCCTGCTCTCTGACTCTTTCATGTGCCGTTTTACAAGCTGCAGCCTGACTCGAGCTTTTTTCTTTTCCTGGCATTACACGCTGTTATTCCCACTCTGCTCAGATTTGAGAAGTGTAGTTTTAACTGCTGTGCTTCCAGCAGGATCGCTGTTGGGTGTTTTAGTCTATGATCCTTCACTTCTCACTCTCCCCCATGAGGAAGGTCTTCTATATACGTTGAATGTCAGTCAACTGGAATGGCTGATGGTGCTATCCCTCCCCCTTCTGTGATGTCTGTCTCTCCACTGGGATTTGTCAGGTAACATACTTGGGTGGACAGAATGACAAGCAAGTGGCCACACAATAGACTGCAGTAAATAGCCATTTGGTGAAGCTCTTAATGCTTCTTTAAAGATTTCCCCTAAACATGTTTTAACATAAAAATAGTCTCCTTTGAATAATTATTTTTTCCACAAAAAAAGTAGCAAGTTAAAAGTGCCACTACTTCTGCTTCTTCTCTTGCTCATTGAAAAAAAAAATCCCTACTGTTCGCTACTGGACACAAAATGTCACCATTGTCAGTAGCTGGGTATCCATCCGAATGTATGTGAATTTGGAGGAAATCAGGGGAATGAAGGAATTGTTTCCATCCACTACCGTTATGCTATTATTAGGAGTTGGTTCGACGGGATAAGCAGTAGGTGGCGCCAATTCTCCAATCAGAAAACTTAGCAAAACATTGCAGAGGAAGAGGGCACAATAAAATGATGTACTTGAAACAGCACCAGGTTAAACTCAAACTGAAAAAAACTATAGTAATACCATAAACACAATGGAAATATGACATTTCTGTTTGTTTCAACTATTAATGTGAGGAAGGCTACATCAGATCTGTGTGGAGCGAGGAGGAGATGTTTTAATCTGCAGAAACAGCTTCTTCACTTGGAACAGAAGCAGCTGATTAGTCATCTCAGTTAAATGTTCACTTCGTCACAGCTTTTTCGAAAAGGCAAAAACCTCCTCAAGCAAGTGCAAAACCTTTTTTTTGCCTTTTCCATTAACATTTTCCAATGCAATACTTTGTGAAAAATGCACTACGTCTGTGAAGACTGTCATTCATCCATGTTATGATACTTCTAAGTGCTTTCCAAAGACAATTAGACTTGCTTGTGGTTCTAGAAGACATTTCGCCTCTCATCGAAGAGTCTGTTAAGCTGCCTAGGGTGAGACCTCAGGACTGCATTGTTAGTGGCTGATAATTGGTGTTGTAGACCACCACCTCTGTTCAGTGATGGTCTTTCCAGTTTGTCCTTCACTCTTTCCCTGACCAAAATATCTACATTATTGTGCTATATTTGCTTGTGAAGCAGTTGTTTTGTCTCCCCAATGTACAAGGCTGTGCGTTCCTTGCTGCATTGCACTGCACACACTACATTGCTCTGCTTATGCCTGGGTGTTTTGCGCTTGGGATGGACAAGCGTCTGTGTTACTGGCCTTGAATTGAGGGGTTTTGTTTGTTGAAAATGCACATAAAAATGCATGGATGGAAACAATGGCTAGCATACACACCAGAGATTTCAAGATTCCACATCGCACATGTGTAAGTTTCATATTGGACCACGACTGCCTTCTGAATTCAAAGTACAGACTGTAAACTGAGATTTATGGTGTGCTCAAAGAAACTGTCATATTTTGCAAAAACATTATTCAGCACAGTGAAGGTCAAACATCAGAGTGAAGCAACAATAAGAAATACACATGTTTGAGTAGAAGGGGACTTGAGCTTTTCTTGTTTCTGGTTTGCTGTTTCCTATTCTTGTCATGCTGTGCATTACATTACAATAAATAACATTCATTTTGAGGATGCTTTAGTTCAATGCCACTGACAACAAGTACATCTGTCTTGACAGGAGCATGAGTTAGAGTAAAGCAAGTAAAATCTTCATCTTCATCTTCAGTCTTATAGTACAAGTGCTTATTTTTTCCATCCATTAATACCCGTTTGATTGCTTCTTTCTTTCTTTTTTTTGGAAGGTCAGAAATATATTTTGCAAGAGGAAAAGTGGTGATTGGTTGAAGTTAGACTGTGGTAACTTTGATAGACAGTTCATCCATTCATCTGCCAAGTATTTTTTGAAAGTCCCTGCCTTTTTCTAAATTGTTTCCATGGGCAACTTCCCCGATAGTTCTGTGTAACTAACCATCTAGTGCATCAGGTTGTTTTTGTTTAGCAGCCGCAAAAGGCCAAGTTTGAACTTTTCTGATTTTTCCCAAATATAATTGTTTGATTGTTTAAAATCCCATATCAGATCAACCCTAATTAAATATTGTTTTCTTATTATTTCTTTTGATGAAGCCTGCTTTGCTGTCCCAGTGCTTCTGAAAATGTTTGATACTCTCCAGTTCAATGCCTTTCTTATTTCTGCAGACAAGCTCGGGCACCTGTGGGACCTTGAAACAGAAACATGCTGTATTTTGATGTGAGTCATGTCGAACAGTTGAATTGGCTACAGCTGAGCACCAAATAAAAAAAAAAAAACATCTTGAAACTGTTCAGAGGAATTTTAATGTGTTTTAATTCACTGTGTAGGCAAAGAGGTGAATGGTTCAAAACACTCAACATCAGTTAATTACTGAAAAACTCTTAACATTATTATTTGTTTGTGCAAATTTGCATTCAAACTGTGGCATAAAAATTGTGGAGGAATTTGAAGTGACCCAAATAGATTCTGAAAGAACTGTAAAATGCCAACTGCCTTAAACAATTTCTAACAAAAGCCGTTAGATGTGTAGTTCATATTGTGAAGATCATTGTGTTTGTTACTGAACCAGCAGATGATGTTCACCAGTGTCTTCTTTAACAACGGATGGATGCTTTCTGCAGGAGAGATTTTTCTAAAACTTCGGATGATTCTAAATGCGATAATCTACTGCAGATCTAATAAGGTTTCATTCATGTTTGCTTCTGGTAGCCGCAAGCTGTCCATCTTTTGTTATGTCATTGCAGCAGGGATTAAATCATACAAAGCACTGTGCCAGCTGGATTTCCCCAAACTCCATGTGACATGCGCCTGATCAAGACAATAATGACTGATTACATTGTTTTTGCTGCTTTTGTGAAGCGCAATAGAGAAATAATTGGTGTATAATTATTTATTTAACCCATAAAGACTGGATGTACCATTTGCATGTTCTGTTTATATATCTAATCCTAAAAAAATCTCTCTCTCTCTTTCTCTCTCTGAATTTAGTTGCTTCACAGTCACAATCACAACCAATTCTTTTGTCATTCAGTTGACATGCTCTTGGTTATCAAGAGAGAGAGATGTGCTCACAGGCTTACATTTGTCAATATTTTTAAGAAAGGTTAGATCTAAATCCAGCTAATTTCATTAAGCCAGATAATGTGTGTTTCAGTTGTACAGCTCATCCTGGGGTGGACTTAAATGTCTTTACCAAGTTTTATGGTAATCCAAAATATTGTCAAGAGAAGCACAAATGTCAGCCTGCTAGTGGCAATAGAGGAAAAGGCATGGATTCATCCTCTGGAGACCATGAATATCTAATGCCACATATTAAACTTTCATTGCAATCTATCTATTAATTGTAGAGACTGGGTTACAGTTTGTGAGTCGAATGAGCGTAAGTGTTGAATGTGTGTAAAATTTGACTAGTCAGTGGCACTACATGAAATTTCAGGGGATCATCAAAGATGGACACATTTGTCCCCTGAAGACCACAAAAGTCTTAACCACATTTCACAGTAATACAGTTAATAGTTGTTGAGCTACATCCATCTGGACCAAAAAGTTTTGAAACCACCGACTGAATGATGGCAAAATCTGGACAACAGCTTTGTGAAAATCCCCAGTTTTATCACAAGACCACAAGGCATTGAAAGCTTCGAATTAATGTCCTGCTCACCTGTAATTATGTTGTCAAGAAGAGTTGTGGGCATGCAGAAAATCCCAACCAGGAGGTCACTCACAGCAAGGTTTAGGATGAACAAGTTGGTGACTGTCCGCATGTTTTTGCTCCTCAGCACAATGAAACACACCACTCCGTTTCCCACCATGCACACCAGGAAGATCAGCAGGTAGGACACGATGAAGATGGCTGCTGTGGACGGCTGATGCAGGTAAAATCCAACATAGGTGATATTGTTTCTGGGTATGAAGGACTCCACAGAGGAGTTGTAAAATGTCCAGTTGTCGTACAGTTGAGTCAAGTTGTTCTCAAGTCCTTCGTTCATTTTAAACCTGGAAAATGAAAAAAGGAGCTGATGACTTCATGGTGAGCCAGCTTACTTTCTAGTGCAAGGACAACAGAGATGGTTTGATGCTTAATGCCAGGTATTCCAGAAATTCTTTATAGTCTGAGACTCAAATCCCAGTAACTTTTAATGGTGACAAGAAGGAAGACATATGTTTCTTGAACAAACAAAAAACTGACACAACTGGCATCAAAGAACAACAATGCTTTATTATTATTATTATTACTTCTTTTTTTTTTTTCAAAAAGACAGCACGTTGCCTTCTGCTGGCAGAATTTACTGCCAACTTTGTCAGTTTGCTGTTTGATGCTGGGCAGGTAGCATACAGTGGGTTTTCTCTGAAAACAGTTGACTGTTGCAGCTGAAAGCGATACTGATGAGAATGTAAGAATAAACCTGTCAGTCACAGGCAGTAAAACCGAAACAACCAGTAAAAGAGGCTAAAGTACTCGGCAGAGCTGAGGAGAAGTGCACTCTGTGGGTGTACTGTTGAAATTAGGGCTAAACCCTTTTTTAAATTAATTGATTAAACATTCGGTTTATAAAATGTCTGAAAATTGTAAAGAAAAAAAAAGCTATTTCACAATTTGTCAAAACCCAAGGTGAAAACTTCAAGGTGCTTGTTTTGTCCAAGGATTTTCATCTTATGATCACGTAAAATAAAAAAGCCAATCCTCACAACTGAGCGGCTAGAAGGCGACAATGTCGCACATCGTGTGACAGGACAAATGACTTGAACAGTCATCAGAGTAGTCGCAGATTCATTGATTAATAAACATGAACTCCCATAATAATGATTAGTATATTAGTTGATCCACAGAAAATACAATTTGGATAATTAAAACTCTTCAAAAGTTATTTACTGAGTAAATTTGCTTAAAATTCACTGTTTCCCACTTCGGAAATGCTTTCATTGTGTAAATCACATATCATTGCATTTTGGACTAATTTCAGAATGTCACCTTCGACTCCACTAATTTATCCATAAAAATGAAATTAAATCTGCTGCATTTTAATTTTAGACTATTTTAAGCAGCCATTTCCTGTTATACTTACATATTCGCATTCATGTTTCCATGCAATGTACAAGAAACCCATTCAATGACTGACCACAGGTATTTTACAGAGTAGATTGTTTGTGAAAGTCAGTTCCTGTTCATCAGTGGGAGGTTTGGAATGCAACATTGAGCTGTCAATGTGTAGAAGAAACAGCAAGACTTCCATTACAGACTTATGCTTGTGTTGAAAATTCCTTTAAGTATTGCGACTTAAACTGAAATAAACAGGGAAATGCTGTTTACATTTCTTTTCCACATTTATTATTTGTCGTCCTTGTGAACATCATCTGCTGTCTGCCTCCATTGTAGCTCCAGTGGAAACGGACACATCCAAGATTAAGAAGACAATTACTGTCTTATACAAGTGGACAACAAAATTAGGTCAGATATGCAAACTCTATCTCTGTCCCCGGCAGTGTACTTTTCCTCTCAGTCAACAGCAAACAAACAGCTGTGACAGTATCTTCCTGTAAAATTATAGATTTGCATCAAAAAAGTGTAGCTGTTCCAATTATGAGCCCTGCTCATTTTGTCTGATTATAACTGCGTGTAATCATGATGATGCCTGAGGACATTAGCAACATTTAGATGAAAGAAAGCATATTTTTTGGCCATCATGCTGACCTTCTTCACGTCACTGATGGAGATAAACTTCACAGTTGGAAAAATCGTGCCATCGGCTTGCTGATGCTTTCTCCGTATTAGTGAGTTGAATAAAAAATAAGTGTGAATAAAACATGACAGTGTAAATGGAAGGCCTGGGTGACAAAGGGACTGAGGAAGTATAGACTTTGAAAGCTATTTAATGCACCCAGTTTTAATGACTTATTTATAGAAATGTAGATGTGTCCTGGTAGTCTTTAAGCGGGATGTTGTGTATGTGAGAAGTGTGAAACTGAGGTGAAGGTAGACCTAATTATGGCCAAAATGATGCACTTTCTGAGACTTCACTCACAGTCTCTTTTCTCTGAAACTGCCAACAAGCCGGCTGAGTCCTGCAGACACTGCCGGGAAGCTCCTTCAGACTGTAATCCTCACGAGCAAACCCTGACAAAGAGTTTTTAGTATCCAAGGTGAACAATGTCTCTGCAGACTTGCTGAATGCTCTTTGACTCTTCTGCATAAAAGGCCTTAAGTAGAGTAAGTCTCTAAAACAGTTTTATGCAGAAATTGTGCTGATATCCTGCAGAGAATAGCAAAGTTTGGCAGAAAGAAGAGAAAGCTTGTGCATCAGTCATTTCAGACAGGAAAAGACCCTAAAATGTGGTTTGTGCATACCCCACAGATGTGGTAGGTCCTCAATATTCCTCTGAATTAGATTTTTTAGGATGTAATGAGTGACACATTGTGGGATTCTACTTCATTTCCTCTATTTCTCTTCTTTTCTGGCCTAAATCTGGTATTTCATATGGGGTGTTGAACGTGGACTGACAGATGGTATCAGATGGCATCGTCCTGATTAAGCATCAACATTAGATGATTTCATAATTAATCTGTCCGTACACGGGCTTAAACTCTCTAAAACTAAAAAGGATTTGCTTTGTGTGTATGTTTCTCTGGGTTTAAATAAGTCAACTCTACCAGAGTTAGTGTGCCTGTGGATGCTTCACAATGATAAAAGCAATGGTAAGGTTTACTATGTATTGATTTTAGAGAGATGTACAGTGTCAGATTACTGATTTTGGAGTTTGGGAAAATGGCAAAGTATGGTCCTGTGAGGAAATACAATAAATCTACTGCTGCCTCACCTTCTATTCCTTTTAGTCTGTTTCTGTATTAATGTACAGACATAGAATGAGCTCAGCCTAATTACATGTGTAGAGCACAATCTTGTGACTGTACATCTCAACATCTTAGTGGATTGATTGTAAAAGCCTTGATTGCTGAAGACAAGAAATTGCTGCTTTCTCCTCATCCATATTTTATTCATGAGTTTCAGTGAATTGCTTCCAGAGTCCACTGCATTTATGATGGAAGTTCCTCTTTCACCCACAGCTCGTCAATTTTTATTGCAATTGTTTGGCCAGAGAGGAGTCAGTGTACTGTGTTATGATATTTCTTGCTCTCTCAGAATGTCAGTGTCTGTGCTGTGCAGTAAAATGTGCACATCGCAACTAACATTAGTCATTCCAGGCCTTGAATGGAAATTATTAGTATCCAGTAAAGTTCTGAAGGTGGTTTTAGAGGCTTTTTCCACCCAAGAGGAACAACATCATTAGGAGACACTTAATAACTATAGCCTTGTTCATATTAAAACTTCAGATTCAGAGATGATTCCTATTTTCCTATTAACACCACCTCCAGGGTGGACTGGGCGAAGGGGCCATGAAAGATCAATATATTGGAGAACACATAATCCTGTTATCAGTTTGACTTAATGAATGAAAGATTTAGCACATGTAAGGTTACTGCACTTTGCAAAGATATTGCACTCTGAGGTGCAGTTCAGTGGTCCACAGAATCCACATGCAGCAAAATAATGTTGGAATTTCATTTCGCCAGATTGAAATTAGGCTTTGATGATCTACAAAGATTTGTCTGCTCAGGATAAGGGGCTTAAACTGATAAGTTCAGAAGTTAAACCTTACACCATGTTAGTTTAACCTCATTAACCAACCATTAACAGCCTGTTCATTAACAGTGATAAGACCAACTTGACCCTGAGCTGGCTTCCCTTGTGACTCATGTCGACTAAATCTTTCAATCAAACCAACCAAAGAGAGGATCAGCAGAGGATCTCCCTCTGTCAACTACAAGCCTGTCCTTCTGCCTTGTTTCCCTGATGTTATCACACCACTTCAGTCTATTATGAGCAGGCGAAAGCATAGCTACAGCACGGCATGAAGCTATTTTCCAGGTGTACGTGATTTTTGAGCTATTATATGGCTATCACTGTTCATTCGTCTCACTTTAAACTGTATCAGAGAGAAAATGTGCATGCTCACAAGCCCTCCCCTCATTTTTTTGTTCAGCTACTTTCCTTCACAGCATGTAATATAGTTGTGATTACAGCCATAGATGCATGTGTTGTTCGAGGCTATGCTTGTCTCCAGTGAAATATTTCCCGTGTTTCAGCTCCACAGCCTGTATGAATGGGACTGGTCATAGGAAGCCAGCGGCTGTTTAGAGTCGAAGTTCATGGCATCCGCAACGTCTCATTCACGGCTGATATATACGTTTTCCTGAGAGGCACCCGAAGCTTCTCCTCAGCAGCACTAACAGGAGCATTTTCCAGATTCACTGCACAGAGAATATATGGACGTACATTTTGTGCCAAGCTTTGCGCGCAGCCGCGGCTCCTCACGCGCGCTGATGGAAATTCTGCCTAAAACTGTTTCTTAGGCTATTTTGCTTCGATTGTTTGCCTAACTTTGCGCATCAAAGTGTGATTGTGATCAGGACGCAAACTTGAGTAGCTAACTGCGCGCAAACGCACGCATGAGTGAGCAGTCCTGGACAAAGAGCCGTCTGTGTCCAAGTGGAGACCGGCGCATCAGAGCGGAGAGCAGGAGCACTTGAGTCACGGACCTGAAAGCTCTGTGCCTTGATCGCTTAAAACGATCACTTTTCTGGCTACAGTGAGAGCGAGCCAAACTTTAAAAACTAAATAGGATAAAATGAGTTTTTGAAAATTGATTTCACAGATTTATATCCACCCGTGCCACCTGTAGTTTCATCATTCTTACTGGTTTGTCAGTGAATGACGCGAGAGAACTTGTCTTACCTTGGTTTATATCAAATCAAGCTGACGGCGGGCTGTGTGCTCTGAGGAAAAGAAAAGTAAAAAACGTCCACTTTCCTCTGCATGAGACATGCAGAAATGAAAGAGAAAGACAGTAGACAGACGAGCGCGGCAAAAATAAAGAGGCAAACTCCGACCGTGCTCAGTATAAGTCCGGTTTCATGTGCGTCGCCGGGACGCGCTTCGTGTGGCACAGGATGCGCTCAGCCAGCCGCTCAGAGCGCAAGTGGCGGATTTACAGCCGGACCCGTCCGTATTTGATGCGGTGACGTCGGGAGTGAAGGGGGTGGGGATGAGCGCTGGATGAACAGGCTCATGGTTGAGTGGTATCCCCCCCCCCTGATCTCTTACAGCTGCTGTCTCTGAAACGTCAAGAGTCTGCTTTTTTTTTTTTTTTTTTTTTTTTAAAGGAGTCTAATGTGATGCTGATAGTTGGGAAGGCAGGTCACAGATGGTCGGAGCCGCGCAGCGCGCTCCTGCTGCACATGTTATTGCATTTGGCTGTGAACACAAGCAGAATTGACGCGATTCACACACACGTTACAGTCCTGTAAATTCCGTCTGAAATGTGCAAATAGATCCAGCGTGAAGCACGTGAGAGTCGCTGTTGACCCCAAATCTGTGGAAGCCCCAAAGTGCCAGAATTTAATAGAACAACTAAATGAGAAATTCAGTTTCAAAATTAACCATTAATTGAGGCCGGAACTAATCATTCTTTATAGTACTGGGCCACTGACTACAAGTACATCAATTATTTTAAACTACATTAATATGAAGAATAGCCCGCAGCATGTGAAAAGAATACCTTTAACCTGAATGATCACATTTGTCTAACACAGAATGCATTTATTAATACTGTTGAGCAGAATTATATCTATATTTGGTTCAGGTTTGAATGCTGCTGCAGCTATCATCACTCTGCAGCTCAAACAACATCCCAGAGGATTTTAAACTTCAATATGAAGCTGAACAAAGAGATGCGGATAGAGGTCTGAAGGATGCAAATGTGCAGAAATGTAATGAATGGCTGCAGGTTACCTCGCTGTCATGTCTGGTTTTGTTGCTGTTGGCTACAGTATGTTTGACTCACTAATTGCTGTCCCACCCAAGATTTTTTTTTTTTTTTTTTTTACTAAAACTGTCCACCCAAAGCATCCAATTATCCAGTTTATTTACTGGGGATAATTAAATAAAAACTAATCTTGATGGTACCCAAGGTTTAGGAAGAGACCACGTTTTAAAATAAGTATGTTACCATTACGCATGTGATGGTAACATCACATACATCATCAAATCAAACTTTATTTATATAGCACTTTTCATCCATTTGAAATGCAACACAAAGTGCTTCACAAGATAAAAGAATACAACAATAGAGTGAATAAAAGCATAATATGACAGACAATATCCCACTTCCAGATATACACACATACACACACACACACACAGTGCTGAGACATGGCAGGGCACTGAGGAACCATGTGAGGAAACACCTATGGGAGCCATCCACACTGGGAAGCGCCACAGCCTGTGGCCACCAGGAGCGCCGCCACAGAGACCACCCAGACGCCGATGGACAGGGGCAGACTCCGCACTTAATGTAAAGCCACCCAAGTCCCTCGGGCCCAGGCGGCCTCCAAGGCAACGGCCCCCGTGGGCAGACCAGGATTACACCCCAGTGTGGAGGCCCCCCACGAGGAAACACTGAAGCTAAAAACAAAAAGATTAAAGAAAAAATAAATAAATAGATAAATAACCAAATAAATTAAAGATAAAAGCAGGTATAATGCACAAAAATTAAAAGCTTTAAGAAAGTTAAAAATGTAGAGGTAAAATGGACAAATAAATAACTAATAAATAGTAAATAATAAAAGTAGTAAGATTTAAGATGTAATACTGATAAAGTCATAAGAAATATAAGAAGTAAAAAATAACATAATAGAAGAATTAAAAGTTTAGAAGGGGTCAGTTAAAAGCCTAACCAAAAAGGTGAGTCTTGAGCCTCCTTTTAAAAACATCAACAGTCTCTGCAGTCCTGATGCTCTCCGGCAGGCTATTCCATAGTCAAGGCCCGTAATGGCTGAATGCAGCCTCCCCGTGGGTTTTTGTATTAACTCTAAGAATAATTAAAAGTCCAGTGCCGGAGGACCTCAGGACCCGCGAGGGTTGATATGATAAAAGCATGTCAGATAAATAAGTGGGCCCAAGATCATTAAGACATTTAAAAACTAATAGAAGAACCTTAAAATCGATCCTGAAACACACGGGGAGCCAATGCAGCGATTTTAAAATCGGTGTAATGTAAGCCCGCCCTCTGGTCTTGGTCAGCACGCGTGCGGCTGAGTTCTGTAATAGTTGCAGGTTAGAAATGGCCTTTTTTGGGTGGCCAGAGAGCAGGGCATTACAGTAGTCTAAACGACAGGAGATAAAAGCATGCATCAGCACCTCCGTGTTAGCTTGAGAGAGAAATGGGCGGACTCTGGCTATATTCTTAAGATGATAAAAACCTATTTTTGTTACATTTTTAATATGTGGAATAAAATTCAGCTCAGAGCAAAAAATGACGCCCAGGTTCTTTACACATTGTGTTGGTTTAAAATCTTGTAGTTTTTGTAAAAGTTTCTCTCTCTTGCCTTCAGGACCAATGACTAAGACCTCTGTTTTGTCCTGGTTGAGCTGTAGGAAATTCTCTGCCATCCATGAATTTATATCTAAAATACAGATAAAAAGAGCATCAATTGGCCCTGTGTCTTCAGGAGACACAGCAATGTACAGCTGTGTATCATCTGCGTAACTGTGGAAGCTGATGCCGTGCCTCCTGATGACGTCCCCAAGGGGAAGCATATATAGATTAAAAAGAATTGGACCTAAAATTGACCCTTGGGGCACCCCACAACTTATTTTATGTGTTCTGGAGGAACATTGTAGTGTTCTCACTCAGAGTGTAGCAACTCTGTTTCAACACCAATTTAAGCAACACAAACATGTATCCAAACTTACCTGGAAATATCGATCTGTGAGATAGGAGCTGAACCAGTTAAAAACAGTACCAGAGAGGCCGACTAGGTTTCTCCGTCTGTTTAATAAAATGTGGTGATCTACTGTATCAAAGGCAGCACTTAGATCCAGTAGTACCAAGACTGTGAGTTTATGTGAATCTGCGTTATACCTAATGTCATTTAAAATCTTTAAAAGGGCTGTCTCTGTACTGTGGTTCATCCTAAAACCAGATTGGTATTTCTCTAAAATATTGATACTATTTAAAAAATCATTTACTTGATTAAAAAACAGCTTTTCTAATATTTTACTTAAAAATGGTAAGTTGGACACAGGTCTGTAGTTATTAAAAATGTTGGGGTCTAGGTTACTCTTCTTCAGAAGGGGCTTCACCACTGATGTTTTACAGGCGGCGGGGAAGACACCCATCTGAAGAGAGTAATTTACAATATTTAAGATCTGTTCCTCAAAGAAGCCATAAAATGTTTTTAAAAGTGATGTGGGAATTGGGTCTAAAAGGCAGGTTGTTGGGTTTACTTGGGAGAAAGCTCGACCAAGTGTCCTAGCGTCCACCAGGGCAAAACTCTCCAGTGTTTCCTCAGATAAAAGTAATGGTACAGGTGTGTTAAAAAATAAATTCTGTTGGGGTAAAAGACTGGATCTGATATTATCGATTTTATTTCTGAAGTGGTCTGCAAAGTCCTCACAGAGGGCATCTGATGGGGGTTTGGAGGGTTTTTTAAAATTGCTATTTGTTAAACGATCGATGGTGGAGAACAGGAATTTGGTGTTGTTTTTATGGTCTGTGATGAGTCTTGAAAAATGAGAGATTCGTGCCAGTTTGACTGTGTTATTGTAGATTTTCAGCTGTTCACGTAATATTTCATAGTGAATTGTCAGTTTGCTTTTTCTCCACCTCCTCTCTGCACTCCTGCAATTTCTTTTGAGTTCTTTGATTTCGTCGTTATTTCTCCACGGTGGTCTAGGTTTTGTTTTTATGGTTTTGGTTAAAAGTGGAGCGACAGAGTCCAGTGTTATTTTCAGTTTGCTGTTAAAATTGTCGACAATAAAATCACAAGAAGCAGGTAAAATTTCTGCAGGAGTGCTCTTTAAAATCTCCATAAAATTTGCAGCCACTTCAGAAGTAATGTAGCGTTTCCTCACCGTTCTCACCGGGGCCTCCTGGTGGTTAAAACTGGTGATGTTAAAATACACACAGTAGTGGTCAGACACAGCCAGGTCAACGACAGAGGACACACCTGTGGACAGGCCATAGTTTATGACCATGTCCAGGGTGTGTCCTCTGTTGTGAGTCGGCTGTCTGACGTGCTGTTTAAAATCAATGCAACTTAAAAGATTAAAAAAGTCATTAGACATTATGTCAGAGCTATTATCAACATGTAAGTTAAAATCACCAGTTATTAGAATTTTATTATAGTGGGTGTGTATGACTGATAATAGTTCAGAGAATTCACTGATAAAAGAGGTAGGATGATGGTGGGGTGGTCTGTAAACTGTGATGCGAAGAATAGGAGGACTGCTAAAAATAAAGGCATGATGCTCAAACGATGTGTAACTACTAAAAGAGACTTCAATTGAGTTCAAAGTGTTTCTAGTGATAAAGGCAGTTCCACCCCCTCTTTTGCCACTCCTGGTCGAAAATAAAAAATTAAAATTTGGTGGGCAAGCCTCGGTGAGAACAACTGGTGCGTCAGTGCCAAGCCATGTCTCTGTTAAAAGAATGCTGTCTAACTTGTTATCTAAAATCAGGTCGTTTATGATAGAAGTTTTATTTAAAAGGGAGCGCACGTTCAGCACGGCCAGCTGGATGTTCGTGCTGAACGTGCACTCTTCGTCGCAGTGTGAGGAGGTTGAAGCAGGTGTGACAGGAACTAGGTTATTTCGCTTATTGCTGGTCCATGATGAAACTGGTCTGTGAATTCTGTTTGTGATTCTGACTGTGATTCTTGCTTTATGAGATGTACTGTCATGAGAGGTGGTGGTGCTATGAAGGCTAGTGGAGGGTGTACCTGAGTCATGTGAGATCGGTAGTCAGTCACGTGATGAGTGGGATGGTGATGACAACGGTGATGAAGATGATCCAAGCTGGTCAGCTGTGTGGTGATTGTCCATGTGGTGTAGGATGGTGAAGTTTATGTTGGAGGAGAGCAGCCGCGATCCCCGAAAATTCAGATGAAGGCCATCTGATTTAAAAGAGTCCCTGCGTCCCCATAAAAGATTAAAATTGTCGATAAAAGCAGCACCGTGTTCCCGGCAGGACATGGAAAGCCAGCTGTGGAGGCTCAGTAGCCGGGAGAAGCGCCCCATTCCACGGCCGAGGGTCAGTACTGGTCCGGAGATCAAAGCTCTCACTCCGGATTGCTTCAGGATTTTAAAAAGTCGAGTAAAGTCCTCTTTTAAGATCTCTGACTGTTGCCTTTTAATGTCATTAGTTCCCAGGTGAACCACCACCTTATGCACTGAGGGGTGTGCCTCGAGTACACCACGGATTTCAGCAGCCACATCGTTGACAGTGGCGCCGGGGAAACACAGAGTGATGTGATGATGATAGAGTCCCCGATGATGATGGTAGTGGGATGAGGCCGGCTACCAGCACCAGGACCGTGGTCGGGCAGAGGCAGCCGGGAGGCCCGACCGGGTTGCAGGTCCCCGGTGGCGGCAGCCGCAAAACCAGGCCGGATGGGTGTCTTCAGTTGGTGGTGGAGGCTGAGGGACCCGACCGAGCAGATGGCCCGCTGGTTGGAGGAGACACCCGGGAGCTGGGTGAGCCGGCTGGTGGAGGATTTGTCCGTGGTGTGAATGAGAGAGCCACAGCCTTACGGAGAGCAGAGGGGGCAGCAGCTGGTATGGGGCCCGCTGATGGTTAAGGGTTGAGCCTGTGTCTTGTGGTGGAGGCTGCAGGCCGCCAATGTGTAGTGGTGGAGGGTGCAGACCGCCGGTAATACATAATGGCAACATTGTTTCCAAACAGGATACGAACAGCGGTCTCCTGTGTTTGTTTGCCATGTCCATTTACACCACCTTCCTCCACATATGGACATTCTTGCTCTTTATACTGCATCATCTGACTTCATCCTTTGCTCCCGTTGTAATAACTGTGGCCACTAGAGGTTGCTGCCGAACAATAAACAGAAATAGGGGCTATAATAACCTACTTGCAAAGTTGACCTAGACAGTTGTGTCTCTAGTGAGGAGGGGCTCATTCTGGTGATTTGGTCGGGCATCCTTTTGGTTTAGGGGTTTAAGATGCAGACCAGTAATCACTGTGTCACTGGTTCAAGACCGGGTCATTGCCCTACTGTGTGCTGGAACACTCAAACACTGAAACAGTTCAGCAATTAAACTGTCCTTTTTTCTGTTGATGTCTTCAAATTGGACCAACTGTGGGAAACCTAGACAATTATATAAAACAGAGCTTGAGAAACAAGAACTAATGAATGCTCTGTTTTTTAAATGGCTTATTTTCATTCTAATTTAATCTGCTGGTTATATTGTCTGTTAAATGCAAGAAAATCCTAGATGTAACCATTAGAGTTTTCCATAAGCCAAGGTTTCACAGTCCAAAGACCCAAAAGCAATAAATTAAAAACATAGAAGATTAAGATAACCAGCAAGTAAGACTCGACATACAAGTCTACAGCCATATACTTAATGTTTAGCAGCCATAATGTTCACAGTTTATCAGCAGAGTCTAGAATTTTAGCATGCCACAATTTGCTAACAGAGCTAAAGAAAGTACAGCTGAGGCTGATGGGATTGTCTTTAGTGTTGTCGGTGTTTGGTCATTAACCAAAGGACGTTTGACAAATCAAGATTTTGACCCGATGATGCCATTACATGAAAAGGTCCCTATCATCAAAAAAATTCCTCCTGAGGGGACAGGAATGTCAAAACCAAATGTCATGGCAATCCATTCAAAAGTTGTTGAGGTATTTCTGTCTGGATCATGTGGTAGACCATCCAACAGACTATTGGGGTCAGGTTATTCCCACCAAATCTTTACTAAATGGTTTTGTGATGATAAAACCTGCTAGGAATCAAAACCTCACAATGGAAAACTCTTTCAGTAGAGAATTAAGGTGTGCCCATTGGAGTGTGGCTTTTTCCCACACTTTCTACGGTGTATATCTATCTTTCTATCTACATGTTATATTTATGGTAATGTTTGTTTGTTGGTTGTCTGGATTATGGAAAAACTACTGTCTTGACATCCATGAAGCTCATTGTTTATTATTTCAGTTATACTTTACTTTTAACTAGAAATACAGTTATATCTAGACTTTTATAGTTACTGTTCTTGCAGAGATATTGGCCTTGGCACAGGTCTGCACTCTCTGCCCTCTAGTTTCATTTTGCATTAGAGGCCATGCCTGAGCAACAAGGTCCAAGATGTGAAATCGTGCCCTGCACTGCAGCTCTGAAGAGTCAGAGTGTGCAAGGGATGAGAGGTTTGATGATTAACTCGACAGCACCCAAAGTGAACACTGCTGCTGGGTTGTACAGTACATCAATGCTGTATCCATGAATCCAACCCAGCTGAAGTTTTGCAGTTATCGCTGATTGAAATGTGAACAAACTCTGGTGAACTGGAGCAGAGCTGAGAACATGAACGGACGTATCGTAGACACATGAACTCTGTGTTCGGTTCTCAGCTTGCCAGTGGCATGCCAGCAGCAAATCTGCTCATTACCAGAAACATCACCAAGAATCTGAAAAGGATCAAAAAAGGAAACTGTACCTTCCTCCTGGGAAAGATGGAAAGAATAGGATTAAAAAAGAGACAGAAACGCAGTTCTGCACAGAGGAAGGTTTGACTCCACTGTGTCGTTTTTCCGTATGTGAGTATTTGAGAGGGCACAAGGGATTTTTCTAGATACGCAGGGTGATAGTGATGTGTTTAAGCTTCACACATGGCCTGAAGGAGTTACTGGTGGTGAAAGTGGAAGTGAAACCTTCAACACGTCGGCATGTACAGCATATGAATATTTATACACAGTAGAGGACTGTGGGATTGTAAATGTAGGTAAATCTATTCACCTGTCAAATGGTGAGTTCATTATCTAAACACTTTCTATGTGGTGTAGCTGTAGCATACACATTTTCTGTATTTTTCTTCCCCTCTGCCGTCTGTCCGGTTTGTTTTACTGTGCAAACATCCAGCTTTAATATACTTTTCCATCTCTGCCAACACTCTGGCAGTTTGTTCTGCTCATGGACCGTAGGCTACAGAAGTCAGCGTCATGTCATAACTTACTTCCTAAATGTTTTTGGAGTCAGACCTGTATTGAATGGGATGATGGGTAATGGTACCTTGAAGTCACACCAGCACTATCATGATACTTTGAGATATGATGAACAGTCAGGACGGGTGGGTGGGCATTTCTTTAAACTTGCTATGCAGACCTAAGACCTAATTTGTGCAGTGAAACGGGATTCTTTTCCCACATTAGAGGAAATCTTGCCACGCCTCTGAGGATCAGAAATGTTGGTGTGCCAAATGTCATTGGACGCCGGCAGTAGATTTTACCAGATGCCCCTGCATGAGGATATCCGCAAATTAACCACTTTCATCACTCCCTTTGGGAGGTATGCCATCTGCGACTCTCATTCTGCAAAACAAGCGTGTCAGAAATCTTCTAGCAGAAAATGGCAGCAGCCTGGAAGGAACAGAAGTCTGTACGGATGACATCCTAGTTCATGGAGAAACTGAGGAGATCCATGATAGACGCCTTGAGCAGGTACTGAAGGTAACTGCAGCAGCTAGCCTCAAGTTGAACAGAGCTAAATTTAAGTAACAGTGGCACCTTCGCTGCCTGAGGCACATCTTTAAGGAGGGTGACATGAGATATGACCTGCAGAAACTGGCTGGGATAGAAAATTTTCCACAACCTCAAAACATATCTGAGCTCAGGCGGTTTCTTGGAATGGTCAGCCACAAGACCAAATGAATCCAAGCGCTCTCTACAGCAGGACAACCGCTCTATGAACTGCTCAAGATGAAGGTGGAATGGCTGTGAGGACCTGCACAGCAGACCCCCTTCCAGTGTCTGAAGTCTGCCACAGCATCTGCACCTGTACTCTGGTTCTATGCTGCTACCAGGCCCACCGTGGAATTGGCTGACACTAGCAGTTACAGAATCTCAGGGGTCCTGAGGGGTCTTCCCGGTCAGGTTGGCCAGCTTATGAGGAACCAGACAGTTGGGGGCTCCTTCAGCAGAAGATGTTAACGCAGGTAGATGGTGTAGTGGTCAGGGGTGACCACATTGTGATTCCGACCTCTATGAGAACAGAGACTCCAGAAAAAATTCACAGTGGTCTCCAAGGGTTGGTAAAAAAAGAGAGAGACAGCCAACCAGCCAGTGTGGTGTCCAAAAATTTCCCAGGACATACTAACAAAAGTAACTGCAAAAGTGGGTGTAGATCTGTGTGAATACAAGAGGCAGTCCTGTCTGGTGGTGTTAGGCTACTGATACATGTACTTCAAGTAACAAAGCCCAAAGGACGATCACACAAACACAGACACCTTGGCCTGAGCAGCTGGTGCACGCACACACGGGACAACTACTGTCACTCGCTCAGGTCGGGTGGGTAATCCACCCCCTCGGCTGGACTTGTGAGGGCAGAGACGAGAAACAAAAGAAATGGATTAGCTGCTGTTCAAAAAAAAAGATCAGAAAAAAAAGATTTATTATCTTATATTCAGTGTTAAAGTTATGCTAGGAAATCTTGTGACAATATATCATTAAGGGGAAGATTTGCGATGGTAGTGGTACCTCGAAGGCATCAAGAGGTACAAAGTGAGTGTGTGTGTGTGTGTGCGCGCGTGCGTGTGTGTTTTAGGCAGTTCATTAAACGCAGCTGACTCTTCCTACTTTGTTAAATGTCAAACAGATATTCCAAGGCCTGTACATAATTTGGTACTGTATTTCCCATCGGCTCTTTCCATTTCTTTCAGCCATGTTGGATTTATATGTGTAATTTATACAGTTTATTCTCGAACATATATGGCTGCAAGTCTTTTCATAATGAGTGAATCTATAATTTTCATTAAATTTTCATTACTCCTTTCATCAATAATATGTTGACACATAATGAGTGTTCTGCACACTCTACATATTGCAAAGGGAGAGGAGGGATAAAATACAGTATCAGAGCCAAGGGAATCCATGGATTTTCCCAATAGGGCGTCTGAGCTCAGTCACTCCCACCTGTGAGCACAAATCTTTTTTCAGTGTAGAGGCTGACTGTCGAGAAGGAGATGTGCTGCAGCAGCAGCAGGCTGAGATGAAATACAGTGAAGAAAGGAGCGGATTTTGATCGGCTTTATTCTAGCCGATACCAGTCTATTAGAATATGCCTGGATTGCTCCCTGATGCTGATCCTTTGCACAGGCAAACTTTCCTAAAGAACAAATAAATACTAAATGCTAGGGTTTACTTTTTTCTTTTCTTTTTGCAATTTATTCAACTGAATTAAATGAAAGTGAATACTTGGATATTTATGAATGTAGAATTTATTCTAAATAAAAATAATATAGAAGAATTCCTTCCTTCCTGATCAGTTAATTTAAACAAAAATGTTTTCCAACTTAATGACCATTGTAGGCAGGCATAGTTGGCAGTAACCAACTACATTTCTTTTGTCTGCAGGTAATTCCAAAATAAAAGCACTGTTATTGCTCTCTGTTCCCCACAGAAAGAGCAGTTGGTGTCTTATTTTCAATGAAAACTGATAAACCTGCAGTACCTAATTGTTCATCCCTTTAACTTCAACATAACTTTGCTCAAACACGTCATTTCATCAGAATAGTTTCAGTAAGACACGGCATAGATGGGGGATGTGCTCCCACAGTGTTTGGCTGAAAATGTGTTGTGTTTAAATATTGTTTGTTGTTTTTAGGAGAGCAGGTTTTGCCCATCTGGTAAAAGACATTCAGTATCATTTTGCTTTAGAACGATTCAAAAGTGAGAAAACTCCTGTGGGAACAGCATCAAAAGCTAGTCAGAACGCTGAGTATCAGGGAACTGAAAGTGATGAAAACATGTATTTATTTAAAAGAATTTGATGGTTTTGTCAGCATCACAGCTCCACAACCCAACCTCACAAATGATGTAACAGGGTTTTAGTCAGCTCTGTCCTCCTCTGCAGGACTTTGCTGATGATGACATATTGAAGAAAACTGTAGTGGACTCTTGAGGCACAGCTGCAGACGGAGGTCCCTGTCCTGACTCTATGTGCCATTTCACACCTGAAAAGAGATGGAAAACTAATTCCAGTGTCACAGTGACCCAGAGGGAGCAGGACAAAACAAGTTATTTTGGATGTTCTCTGAACTTTAAAGGGTAAAAGCCACAGAAAAGTGCAAAGCTTGGTTAATCTAGCTGACAGCTCTGGTGTTGTTTGTGGGAAACATGGTGCATTGATGCATTCACATTCATGTATTTTATGTCGTTTGCCTGTTGTAAATGATGAAGTGATGCCGTACCTGCAGGCTAGAGAAAAGGTTGAGTTTTCAAAATTTCAAATTAGTTTGAGTGTAATCAATGTGGTCCGCCTTCATGTTTATTTGCTCTCCGGCTCCTTCTGTCTCATCTTTAAAAGAAGGAATAAACGATAAAGCAGAACTCAGTTCCTCAGAGTACAAGCGAAGCAAAGGCCAGATTTAGGTTTGGCTGAGCTCCAACTTCACGCTTGGCTTCTTCTTCATTTACAGAATCCGTTGATTCGTTTTGCATATTTTATAACTATGAATATTTTAACTGCATTCTTTTTTGCTCTGTGGCCTTTATCTCATTCTTGTACTGTTCTCTCTCCCCATTTGCCTTTGATGTTAAATGTTCTTGTCTTCCTTTTTTCCATTTTACAACTTCTTTCTTTACTAGAAGATTTTAATACACACAGCTCAGACTTTGCCCTGATGGTCCAGGGTTGATACTCAGGCATCGTACCAAGTGACTGTGTCAGTATAGTGTCAAGTTATCAATAAACTCCAGAGGGGCAGGAGGCACCGTTTTGAACATCTACTTTTTCTCGGCCAGATAGAGTAACAGATTGGTTTTGTTGTCTTTGCACCAAGGAGATTAAGTTTACCTGACTGCATTCGAAGGTCACGGGGGGCTGAACCGAGTCAGGCTGAAGGGAGACATGGGACAGGCTGCCAGGCTTCCATCAAAGGGCTGAAACACAAACACTTCTGCAGAAGATTGTGAAGTGTCCAGTGTGCCTGAGTTTCTTGTTGTTTGATTAAAACACCACACCACACCACACCGACAGCCCCAGAGCGTGGTACTGTTCTGCTAATAACGGGGCTAATGAGTAACTGTGCACTCTAGCATAAAATAGTTGTTTACTACTATTATTTGCACAATATAACTTGTTGGACATTTTGAAAGAAAAATGGCTTGTTGTACAAATAACTATCAAGCAAAGCTGTTTGGAAGTCTTCTTATGGTATCTGTATGAATGCAGTCCTTTAACTTGGTATATCTAAATCAGTGCTCAAACTAATGAGACTGTCCTCGGCAGAGAAGCAACAGCATTGATCTTTTGTTCAAGCACTTCAACGACGATGTATACTTCTCCTGACAGGGAACCTGCAGAAGTAGCACGACCTTGTTTAAACCATGGTGGAGGATGTCATATTAGCTGCAAACAAGCCTAAAGAGGAGAAAGTCTGGGGTGCAACGTGTGTGGCTCAGAAACTGCAGGATGAGAGACTTTAGACTCTTATCCTTTCTGCCAGTGAGGAGTCGCGGTCCAGGACTGATGCACAGACAGCAGACGGGGGCCAGCCAGAGGGGGTGCACATTGGCCAGCTGACTTTAAGCAGTTTTCATGGATGGGGTCCCTCTGAACTGGATCATACAAACCCATTCCACATCACTTTGGTCATCAGCACTGTTTGTGTCTGTGTGCTTTCATCTTTGTAGCTTCTTTTGAACCACTATCTCTTCATCCTTTGTTTTTGTCTTTTAAATTTGGGGTTTTTTAAATGTCTTCAGTTGTATTTCGTATTTAATGAGTAACATTTTATGCTTTATGTGAAGCACTTTGAGTTATCTTAGTGTACAAAAGTGTCAAATAAATGATTTTGTCTTGCGTTTTGAAGCTGCCTTTGTGGCAGTAAGTTTTGAGTGCTGGTTTTCTGGACATTTTATCTTAGAGGTTTGAACAAATTTCAGACTAAACAAGACACAAGACTTCTGTATATAGATTTTCTTAATGCATTTATGCAAGACAGAATAAAGAAGACCACATTGAGACAACAAAAATTGATCATAGTGCTGCCTGTGTATAAGTGACATTTACAGAAAACAACTGAAGAATACAGAGGCGAAAACACAAAACAAGAAAACACTTTTGTACCTGCAAGATTGAACCTCTGTCAAACCATGAAGCCAGTGATGAAATGGCCTGCTAATATATATAATCAGTGAACAGAGTTTATCTTTTAAATAATAGGCCTGTATGCTGTGTTGTATACACTCTAGTATCTGCAGTGTTGTGTTTGTTGTAGTTGAAACAGAATTGGCCAATGTACCGAATTGGATTATTACAATTATGTTCTCTGTGCTTCACCGTTATCTATGCCCGTGCCTTCTTTGTTTCCATATATTTATTTCTTTTTATAGCACATAACTGGACAGAATGAACTCTTTTAATCCATAGTTGTTTTTTCCAAAGTACTTTTCCACAAAACAAACACAACCATAATTTGAAAAGTGAGAATTAGACATCAGATGTTAAATTTAAATTAGAGTATTTGTTTCTGGAAAAGACAAACTAAAGCTCTCTCGCTGCACAATTATCTAATCAAGCAGTTTAAAATCTATCCCCACCGTAAAGCTGTGTGTACATATTTGGCAAGCCCCTTGTTAATAGTAGATACTGGAACCTTGTTTTTCTTCCAATTCAAGTGCTTTTTAAAGTCACCATTGTAACAAGAGGGAGGTGTGACATCACAGATGACAGACATCTTGCCGTGCCAACTTGGGCTTCCTCTTTTTTCCAGAGTGTGAATGTCGCATGAGAATAGCAGTGTTTTATATGCACTGAACCTGCAGAGAGTGGGGGTGGTCTGTACATGTGTATGTATCTATGTGTGTTTGTGTTTTGTATACAGATAATTTAACATCAGGGTGAATTATGGTTCAGCAAAGTGGTTGGTGAGCTTTTCAGACACATTGAGGAGAGTTATTTATAATTAAGCAAAATTTACAGACACACATTTTGTCTGTTTTGGCCAAAAGTTAGAACTTCAACAGATCTTTTGATCCTCTCACCCTTCCCATCACCAGCTCTAAATGCACAAGGATGCCTGATTACGGCAGAACCACGCCTTCATTTTGTCTCTGTCCAGGACAGCCCTTGTATTTCCACAACGTGAGGAGTGTAATCCAGACATGAACAGGATTCTAAGTACACAGATAATGACCCAGTCTCAAGAAGTAGCCCGTCATGTTCTTTTGGAACAAATAAAAGGTTGAATCCAGTTACAGGCTGGGGGGATAAACAAATTTTAATGTGTGTCTTAAATAACAAACCAGCTGAAAAAAGGGTCTGATTCTGGTGACTCTTCAGTTGTTATAAAGAAAATTCAAATAGAAAATTGAACCTTGAGATACACGACCTCAGCCATTACTGGAGAATTCACATAGTCAGACTTTTGTCCTGGGTCAGACACAGGATGACTGTCTGAGCAGCACTCGCCATAGTCACTGCCGATATGCTGATGTAGCGTCACATAATTATTATGATTATAATCATCAAATGCCTTCAAATTAAAACTGAGAGTCAGCATTTTAACTTCACAGCCATTGTTTCACTTTAAATGCAGTTTGCTGGGAGTGCAACTATAAGAGGATCTACTCTTGAGTCACAGAAGCTAATCTGGACCCAGCTGCGCTGGATAACTTCCAGCCTATCTGAAAGGTGCCTTCTCACAGTTTATCTCCCTGTTAGACCCCAGCATTATTACGGACAAGTCAGGGTCAGGGTTTTGATGCACCTCTACTCTCATGTAAGAGTACGAATGACATAAGCTGAACCCATCAGATGATCGTCAGAAAATCAATTAACCAAAATATTTAATAGAGTAATCAGTTAAGAAAATAACTAACTGTTTCGATTTTGGCTGCCGTGGCTCGGGAGGTAAAGTGGGTTGTTCACTAATCAGAGGATCAGTGAGTCAGTCCTCGGATCCTCCAGTCTGCATGTTGAAGTGCCCTCGGGTGAGATACTGAACCCCAAATGTGTGTGGGAATGGGTGCACGTGGCACGTGTGTTGAGTGGTATGTAGACTAGAAAAGCGCTATACAGTGCAGTCTATTTACCATTTTGTGTAGGTGGCATGAACTATGGTGAAGACACATTTTCTCAGGCTGTCAGAAATGTCAAATAACTGGAGCTACGTTTTAAACTTGTTAAATTAGAGAGTGGTGTCTGATGGTAGCTGAGAACAGCAAATCTCTTGATTGTGACTTTAACAGACTGCAATCAAATTTGTGCCCATAAAGTCAGTCAAAAACCAGTCTGAACACACCTGAAGGTGTCGGGCTACAGATGGCACTGAATTGTGGATGAAATGGTTGGAAACTGTCGAGATGTCGGATGTCTGTGTGTGTAAACAGCTGAATGTTCAGGTGAGGTAGGCTATGCATCGAAGTCAGCATTTTCATTGACTAATGGCCATACGAGAGGGTACTTAAATCAAATCTTGACATTTATTACGTACTTAGACAAAAAGATCTCATACAACTAACAGAGTAGAAAGCAGACTCAGAGGTGACAAATGTTTTCATGAAGGACATCCCTGCACAACTTATCGTAATTGAATTTCTAATGTTTACTTTCTCATTAAGTGGACTGGTTAAATGTGAGCTGTTTCTCTCAAGGAAAACAATTGAGTGGCAAAAAAGCAGATAATTGGCTCATCAGTGTGTATCATCAACATCTTTCTCCAACCTGTAAGGACACTTCAGAAAACGTGCCTTACATGCAAACACTCAAAGAGCATCTACAGGAGCCCCACCTTTACTCCTGGAGGACTGCAAAGCGCCCGGCCTCCCTGGAATCAGCTGCAGAGGTTCTCTGGGTTTCTGAGCTGAAAGTGACCGTGTGTGTGTCTCTGACGAGGACTCGAAGGACACCCATTGGCTCTCAACATGAAGCTATGAAAACCTTGAGTGAAATATCACTGCTGCAGAGGAAGCCCTGGCAGAGGGAGCAGAGGTTCGTAAATGTCCCGCCACTCAGGGATTGTGCTCATTCCTTGTTACGTTTCTTTTCATGGCTGCCCTCCACTTGCAAACAGCTGTTCTTTCTCACCTCGCGAGCCTCTCTAAGTCATGTTCCTGTCAAAGAGAAGGTCAAGCACTCGCCTTGATAAAAGGCATAAAAGATGCAGGGGGTCATCAACCTGTTTGACACTTGCTGAACCAAAGTCTTGATAAGCCGTCAGGACTGGGTGCATTCAGTGTCACTGCTGAACAAGAGCGACAGGGAAGAGGACGGGATGAAGCAGGACAGAGCACTTCTGGCAAATTTTTCAATCAGAGGTCTGATTATGTAGCTTTTGGCTGGTTTGTTGCTGCTCATCTTTATTAAGACAATGTTTATTAATCATTTTTTTCCACTGAGCAGGCATAGCAGGCATGACTCATGATGGTCAGCAGGAAAGCTAATTAACAGATATAGCTATAGGCCAGTAGGATTGATATGACTGAAGACAGGCAGGGTAGCTATGTAACTAGCCTACCTATGGAGCAGAACGACCTCTCATGTGCCAGAGGCCAGTGACTCAGGGGATCACTGACTTCAGCGAGGACAGATTCACGCTTTGTTAAAAGAGATTCTGGAAGATTTCCAGTGACATCCTCGTATACTGTACGTGACTCCCGTTGCACTAAAAAAAAAAAAAGAGGCCTCAGTTAGCCAGCTCTCCGCTACATCATGTATGGATTACAGCTAACACCGGATACTTCAGGTGTGTTAAAGGGTCATTCCAGTATTTTTTCTGCTGGGCTCCATTTCTACAGTAAGATCCTTGTTTAGCCAGAAACAGCCGTTCCGCAGAGCCACCAAACTCCAGTAACAAAATCAGCAATTTTAGCTAGCAGATAATCATAAAAGAATGGTCAGAATAAACCCTTAGCTTAGTTAGATGTGGAAATAATCTGGCTGTACATGCTGTTTTTCACCTGCTGCCTCTCTGATGCCTGACCTCCCTCTCCATATTTTCTCATCTAACTCAGTTCACATCACATTAAGGTGATTGAGAACAGTAGTATAAAACAAATGCATAGACTTTTTTCTTGAAATGTCTGAAATGACAATCAGAACATCTGATGACAACCAAGAATTACTGCTGTCACAGATGATGAGAACAAAAAAACAGCTTGAAAAACAGTGTGAGACAAGCTGCTCAAATGTTGGATTTATGTTACGCTTGAAAGTATTTCATCTTTTCTTTTACATCCTCTAATCTGGGTCATCTAATATTTGTTGATTTCTCCTCTATGTGATTGTTTGATCTGGCTGAAGCAGCATCTTCACTGTCTACAGGAGCGTGTATTAAAAGAGGCAGCCACCAGGGTTTGTAGATGGATGCACATAATGAGACTTAGCCATACTCCATTCGCAACATGTGCTGAGGTTAGCACAGCAAGCTAAGTGGCGTGACACTCAGCCACACTATGGCGAGTGTCCCTTAAATCAGTGGTTTGGAAAAGGTCCTCTGAGGTTGATTTTCTGCCTTTTGACCAAGCAGAGGATGATGTTTGAGACATATCAAGTCCTTTCCTACAGGAACAATAGGCAAGTGTGAAAGTACGTTTCCTCCGGGTGGTAGAAGGGTTTAAGCATCTGTAAGACATTTTTCCCTGTGAAGTATTGTACACTCAGCGGGGCGTTCGTGTCCCATGACGCCGCAGACAGGATGCTAATTGCAGTGACTGCTTTACCCCCAGGCTCACTTCATGAGCTCTGAGTTTTCAGACTGGCTGGGGATTGACTCAGAAATGCCTCTGTGTCTGGCTGCATAGCGTCAGCACAAGTCGTCCAAAATGTTTGAAATGTCAGGCAGCAAGAGCTGACACACAGGGAAGAGGTTACTATAATCTCGATGAGGATTTGAGGCCTTTTTTTGGTTTATTCACTTTTGTTATTAACTTTTAGTGGGGGTGTTTTCAGCTTGTCAGTGTTGCATGACATGTGAGTCATCAGCACTGGAAGATTTTGCTGTTGGAAAAGTAAAAAATGCATTTGGGTTCAAAACTATGATTGTTTATGGTTATTATAATATATTTGTGCTGGATACTTCAGCCTGGCATGAGTTTGTGACCTTACTGTGTATAGGCTACCTTAACAGGGAATCACCACACCACATTTGCAACATATGAAATAATTTACATGGAATGATTCGCTCTCAAGGTTTTGACAGGTTGCATAAATCAAAACAAATGCTGTACTTGCAGCCTATGCAAGAGCATTGTCAGAGCTCTAGATTTATCTATTTGTGAGCACTAATCATTTCAGCACAGTGTGGTAGTGAAATGTGAGCCTACTACCATTTTTCATTTGCTTCAAATTGCTTTAGTGAAACTGGTCCGTGAATAGAATACAAGAATAGAAGATACATTATTACGAAAAAGTATAAATGTATTTTAGAGCAGGTCTTTAATTTTAATTTGAATGTGACAAAGAAGCACTGAGATCCACTGGCCTGTCATAGTGCTCTGCTAGCTGCTGCGACCTATGAGCAAACAGTTATCACATTTGATTGGGTAGTTTTTGTGCATGCCGCCGAGTGGCAACGGCAAGCTCAGAGCTATGCAACAGCCTCCCTCTGCCCGAGTCCTGCAAACTGTCGCTACGTCCTGAGGATTTTCCCATTCAGAGTAGACTTGCGCTGAAGTTTGCACCTCTGTTTGGGACAAAGTACAACTGTGAGCAGTCCTTTCAAAACTCAAAACCTGGAAACCCAACTGCAAGTGGCATCGTCATCATTACTACCATCTGACATCAGACACACGCCGAAAACAAGCAGCTTCAGCCATCACAGTGTGCATCGTTAGTGTGATATATGTGTTAACTAGTTTAGCATAGCCCTTAAAGGAGAAAAGAGGGTGAAGTTGATATAAAAACACCCAAAACTGACAAATGAACACACCAACACTGGGTTAGAGTCTGGAAAATGTAGTTTTTATTCCATTGTATCTTTAAAATGTGGAACTCTCGGTTGCTCGGCAGGTATAAAGCCTGGATCCTGAATGGCAAAGACATCAGGGTCGAGTTCAGCCGATACCAACTGACACGTCTGCCTCTCACCACCTGAAAGGCTGTTCGCTCATGGCCACAGTTTCATCAGCATCACAAATGCTGGTTCTATCTATATCTGTCCATGCATGCATTTGGACACTTACACGCAAGCTGCAAAACACAGTTCTCAAAGTCTGTGATGCTGGAGGTGAATCAGTAGTCTTGTTTTAGTAAATCAGCTGGTCACTATTGTCCAGACTCAGTACAAAAAAAAAAAAAAATTGCTCTGTTATGATTTTCTGTCAATCTTTCAGGCTGAATGTTTGCCAGAGTGTCTGAATCAAAGCACCGCAGTGTTTGCTTCACACCTGGCAGAGATGTGAGTTCTTGAGAAACTTTGCTTGCATTTTTTGGCAAGGAAATGTTGAACCTAGAAATATTTGAAGAGCATGTTTTTCATTTTGTTGTATTATTTGTAGAATTTCTCTGTGTTCCTGTTTTTGTTGTGAAAGGATGAAGCTGGCAGTACTTTATGTTTTTCTTCCTGTCATCAAATCCCATGAAAAGACCAAGATGAACAGTGTGGATCAGTTCATTGTTGTTCTTTGTCTTTTCACAGGATTTGTTTACAACAAGAAAAATATAAAATATCACCATATTTACCATTTATTTGACAATAAATCAGGGCTGCTTTTGGGATTCTTCCTTAAGAGGCTTGAGTTTAAAAGGAATAAATATACAATCACCAAAGAGTTGATTCGCCCAAACACTGTCACATTGCCTTCTGCCAGAATTATAATATCTCCTGCTTGCTTTGTCGTGCACACTCAAACCCACAAACCACTGAAACACAATTGCACTGTGTTCAGACAATGTTTGTTACATCACTGCATGAATTTTAGCGTGTCAGGAAGCGTTAAGGCTGTATGAGTGATATGTCATGAAAAGGACTTTTATGTACGTGGATAATAAGAAAAAGCTGCCAGATCAATACAATGAGCTCTATGGAATGCACTTTTCTCATACATATTTTGAGAATCTGCAATAAAAAAGAAAGAAAATAATGATGCTAACGTTGCTATAATTATATGTAAGCCTCATGGAAAGCAGAGGTAAAATGAGCTACCGGCAAGTAGCTTGCAGGCTGAAGTACAGCTGCTGTCTCTGCATCTCATGTAATGATCAGAATGACACGGGCTCATTTTTAATCTCAAGCCAAACTGGAACCGCCGGAGTGAGAGGCAGTGACGAAGTGGTTGGATTTAATGGCTGCCCAGCTGCAGGCCAGGTGATCTTACAGTTTATCTGGCAGGGATCGGGAGCTGCAGGGAACCTTTGAAGTGGAAATATCAATGTAAGAACCAGGAGGCCAATTAGTAAGCAGGAGCTGTTTCATAAGGCACCTGAATCCCACTGGAAGCCCCCCTTTTCTCGGATATCTGCTCCCACCTCTGATCCCCACAGGAGAGTTCTTCATCTGCGTCTTCTTTAAGGTGCAGCTTCGATTAGACAAGCACATGTGAGAAAAAGAGAACATTTTTTTGTTTGTTTATTTTTTTTGTCAGTTCTCAAAGCTGTCTCACAAATTGCTTCTGTGCAGCAACTCATTTCTCCTTAAGGTTATTTTTGAAATAATGGAACTGTCGATCTTTACTAAGGCTGGTTAACAATGGGCGAAAAAACAAACAAAATTATACAGCGCTCTGTCATTTGATAAAAGAAATTCAAGAACTCAGGCGGCTCAGACGATGCCACCTAATACAAGCACATTGTTCCATATTCAAGGAGTCCGGATGGCAAAGTCACGCTCTCCTTCTGATTCTCAGTCTAGACTTTTGGGACAGCCAACGTGTCCTTGCTTGAGGATTTAAGAGCCAAGAGACAGCTCAGTTTCTCTGATGTGTTCGTCTCGTCTCGGGCAGTGACAGTGGCCGCGGGTTGTGTACATTTAGCTGAGGAATTCTGGGGCCTCCAGTTGCAGAAAGGCAGAAGTGCAGCGGGTGCTCGCCCTGAAAAGCACTTCAAGATCACATAAAGAAAACTTTGCTCCAATGAAGTGACTTTATATAGATATAGATATATAGATATGTAGATATATAAGGTATATATAGATATGGATATATAGATATATATAACAAACACACCTGCCAGGCAGAGCCATTTTCTCTTTACATGCATTCGACCAACACCTTTCCAACACCTCAGACTCTTCAGATCTGGGAGAAGCAGTCGGTGCGAATGAATATTCTGTCTTTGTTGCACCTTTTATACTTTTATGTAGTTCTGCCTAACAATACTGTGCTTTAGAGCAACATTGCATCAGAAAATCCTGTTCTACAACCCAGACGCCAAAACAGCTTTGACACTGTGAAACACAAAGCACAGTGTGATAACTTTCTAATCCTTTTGACGTATACTCAAAACAGCACAAAGACAGTAAATGTGATGTTTTACCTCGTCAGCTTCATTGGGTCATTCCACAGGTAAACAGGTTGATTGGTAGTATCATGATTGGGTCTGAAAGGAGCATCCTGGAAAGGCTCAGTCGTTCACAAGCAGGGATGGAGCGAGGTTCACCACTTTGTGAACACATGATGGTATGAAGGAGATTATAACTACATGGACTCAGGAACACTTCATTAAACCTTTGTTGATCAAGTTTGCTTGTTTGCAAATTAGTTTTTGTTTTTTAAGTTTATATTTTGGGAATTGGGGCTGTACTGAGGCCAGACACATGTTCTTAGTGAGCAATTTCATAATGTGCGTCTGTGGATGATGAAGTTCTGCTCTGCCTCTTGCAAACAGACAAATGCCTGGGGGTTGTACCTTTGTTTGTTAATAGAAAAATATTAGTCTCCCTGATTCAGGTCAGAAATCCATCTGATGAATGTTAATACCAATTTATTCAACCTTGTGCCCTCAGGAATTCACTGATATGTAACTACAGCAACTGCTCCACCAATCCATCAAAACAAAACAACTAGCAATGACTTTCATATAATACTAAGTTGTTTTCAAATTATATTTTGCTGACATAACCGTGACACAAACACACATATATACAGAATATACGCAGGTGGATTGGCCACAGGAGGGAAACGGAGCGCAAGCCCAGACGCACACACACACACACACACAGTATGAATGAGGGAACAGCTCCACCAGACCGTGACAGGAGGAGCCTCTGTGGCACGGTTCGTTTGAGAACCCTGGAGCCCTGTCTCCTCTTCTCATTGAGGTCTCGAAAGTATCCCTGGCATTTTTAACCTCTATATTAACATTTCTCATGGAGTCTCTTGAAATGTCAAGGTGCACTGTTGGATTAGAGGCTTTGCTCCTCTTCCCTGCACGACGACAGACCCTCTTTAGGCCATGTGTGCTGTCAGCTGTCCATGGCAGGAAAACTTCAGAGGTTTCTCTCTGCTTAAATGGTTGAGTTTGATTGAAGTTGATTTGTTTGCAGTGGAAGTTTTACAAATGTGGCGCATTATTGCACAGGTCATTTCAGACCACAGATGTGAACATTAAGCATTTGTGGTCAGAGACAGGACCATGTTTGCATAGTATCTGACAATATAAACCTCTGGTGAAAGGACCAGTTCAGAGATCCTGTCACGAAGGCTAAACTGTGTCAAGAAAGGGTTTTGACATGAACTCTGCACGGTGGTCTCACCCGTTTTTCAGGTCTTACCAATGTTTATTGAAAACTGCTCAACAAGCGCTCAAGATTTTTTATTTTTTTTTTGCTTTTTTGGCAGTTGCCTGGTCCAGTTTAAGACATTTTGCATCATGTTGTTTTGTTTTCTTTCATTACTGTTGTGCACAGTTTTTCTGGGGTCAGTAAAACAGTGTGGCCATAACGTCAGCCTGATTTGATCTTCTTTGGACGAGGTCTGAGTGTTTGGCTTGTATCACAGTCAGCCATCGCAGCCATAGAGTGTCTGTTGTGACGCTTGGTTGGTGTTAAGAGCAACGTGTTCTCACCCCCAACTCCTCGCATACGGATGCTTGGTCAGGACCCCTTGGTGTCACTTTTTAAGCCACTGGGTTCCCCTTTACATTCAGGGCTCCACGGTCAAGGTAGCAATAATAATTCTGCAACGTCCAGGTAGACTTTCAAAATAAAGCTTGCTGAGAACATTAATGAACATGGTTAACGTTGTGAAATCCTCACACTTTGGTTAGGGTTAGACAATAAAACTACTTGGTTAGGTTGAGGAAAAGGTGGTGGTCTGGCTTAAGATAAATATGCTAGCTTCCTACGTACATTAAGTCATGTACATTGCATTACCCGAACCCTGCCCTTCTGTGTGAAAGGATGTACAGCAGAAGGTCAAAAACAGTTCATTCAGTCCCTCTTCTATTTATTCAACAGTTGTGGGTTAGTAAATTAATATAGCAAATACCTGTATTTTGCTAAGAGGAAGTACCAGATTTACACTCACTGTGACCAAGGCTTAGCAGTCATTTCACAATCACTTGATTCCAGTCTCCGTTCAGCATCCTCCTGGATACAGATGAATGGTGAAGTGGCGGTTCAGCGTTTTCACGGCCGCTCTGATGAACAGGCTGACACAGGTGGATCCAACTGCGCTGAATTTTGCACACATGACAAATATATACTCGTTAATAAAAGCACATTACTGTATCCGCTGTGTGAGGGTTTATTAACGTTTTCAGTCATAATACCTTCAAAGAGACTTCAGATATTTCCCGCAGAAAAACAGAGGATTTGACTTGAGGCTGGGTGAAATATTAAACTGCTTTCTTTAAAAAGGCAAGACGTATCCAAGCATCAACAATTTCAATAACACCCTCTGAAAGAGATGATGAACACATAGCATGGATAGATGTTTTCCTTAACCAGAAGACTTTGCGGCAAATTCGATAAAATTGTCGGTAATGGTAGCAATAGACGTAAGAATGTGTCTGAGAGAAAGGCATTTTAAGGTAAAATTACGACCAAATGGATTTTTTGCCAGTGAATGTCACACGGAAATGAAAGCCTAATCCAAGCGGAATTGAAAGAGCCAGCGGTTCGTGATATTACATTTCATATATGAGAGGACACTGATTTTCCAAAGGCCAAAGAGTCAGTGTCTGACCATTTTCACATCCACATCACATACATTTAAAAACCAACACTGGGAGGCAGATACTGGCTTTAATGGGACCACAGGACCACACACATGAGTTTCACAATTAGAGAGGCTGTTATATGGAAATGAGTCTCACTCCTGCTCACATGCTATAAGACAGTGATGTGTGCATAAAGCTGCTGGCTTCTCATCTGTGAACAAGGTTTTTCCCAGGAGAGAAGTGAGGTGCTGATCTTCGTGCTGTGTGATCAGGGTCGTAACACTAGGCTGACGCACATCTGCAGCGCTTTAAATGAGCCTCTGTTGGATGTCGCTTTGAGGGCGAGGCTTCTGCTCCGTGAGACACATGTTATTCTTGCAGCACGGCGCCTGTTAAATTGGCCCGTTTCCTCCCGTTGGTTTGGTTTCATTGTGGTTCCAGGCAGCGCTGTGTGGTTTTAAAGCTAAAGAAGCTTTCTGGTTGCATGTCTATGTAGACAGACAACTTCTTTACGTGAATCATTTCATTTTAAAACATATTGCATAAAGCAGGAGCATCACTGTTCTGTTATTGGCTGGCGATGATGCTGACGAACAGCCAGACAGCAGCAGCTCAACACAAAAAGATCCTCAGTTTTTGTGCCCTTGTTCACTTTGAGGCGAATGTCTCCAACACTTGTGTCTCACCTCGGGTCTCTCAACAAGCTACCGAGCATCCGAGCACCCAAGCATCCGCCGGCGTAGAATGAGGAAGCAGGACAGAATGCTAATTAGCTCGGCAGCTGTAGCGCATTGAATAGCATGGTGCCTTGTCTGCAAATGTCAACATCAATCAGTTTAAGTGCTAAGTGGTGTGGCTTTTATACATTAGTGCCTTGGCTTACATTGCTGCTGTTGGCTCCGTTGTCAATAAAACACAAATACTGGCCCTCCCACTCACAGGCTGGGGGCACAAGGGATGAGCAGTGGTGATTTTAAGGCAACGGAAGATATTAAAACCAATAAAAGTCGAAGAAAAGGACAACAAAACAAATGAAAGTACAATAAAAGGAAACAAAACAGAGACAAAAGACTAGCAGACAGGAAAAAGTTTATTGTGCAGTTTCAGTGCAGAAAGAAACGGTCCCAAAGCTTCAGCTTGCTGGTGCATCATGTTCAGAGCTGTAGCAGACCTCAGATCAGAAGTTTGTTCCAGTTACTTTGTGTGGAGCGGAGGGTCGTTGTGTTTTGTTTGAAGCCTCAGAAGAACAGTAACCGCAGCACCCCGAGATCACTGCGCCTGGAGCAGACGAGAGATGCATTTTGAACCACGCAGTGCTTAAAGGGCACATAATAAAGGCACATATAGTCCATTTACTCACACTCATCTGGACAGCGGAGGAGCTTTTTATAGTCTTAGTGTTACACTGCCAAGCTGACATAGGCTCATGAAAAGCCTTAAATGTAAAGCCAGCAAGCCTGTAACCATCGGCTCTCCCTGCGTGGTGCATTAGGCGTGAGAATGTGACCTAAACGTCGCTGGATGAATGTAACCTTTCCCATCTGGGGGATGTGAGTGTGTGGTTAACTCCCGCCAGGTCAGCGTTCCTGCTTTCTGCAACCAGCTCACTCAGACCCGGTGAGCTCTCTCTGGATGTGCCTCTTTGATGTGGTTGTTCAGTTTAGAAAAGTGTGTATACGCAGTTTGTGGCGGTCTGTGGGACAAACTCTCGCCTTCCTCGTGGCGTGTTCAAAATCTCTGTGACGTCAGTAGGAGCCTGCAGCTCTCTGTAGAGCCTGTGATGAAGCCATTACAGCTGGAAATCATAGAGTGCTATTCTTGTAATTCTAGCTTTTGGACTCTGGGAAGTGTGACCTAGCAACCTAGCAGGATTTTACTTGCTCGTGTTTTAACGTCCTATCCCCTTTATCTGTCGGAGGCAGTCACATGCATGCTTTGACCTCTTAGTTTGTTCTATTGTGGAGCTGAAAGCATCTTTTTCGACTCTTTGGTTTTTCGCCTTATTTAATCGTTACAGTGGTATCCTCTTATTTCTTGTTCCTTTGGCTTCTCGGCATTTTGTGCAGCGACAGACTGAACGTTCCATGACAGTGAACTGCAGCTACAGAAAGAAAAGCGCACAAGTAATTCTTCATTGGTTTTGCTGTGTTGACAGCGACCTGCCATGAGAGCAAGCAGCCTCTCAGCGCTGAGTTCAGTGCTCTCTCCCTCGGCCTCAGGGCCTCATCTTTGTTAACCGGATAAGCTGAATATCTGCGCTTCCAGCCAGGCTCGAATGATGTGACAATGTGCTTCCACGTGGTCGCAGATATGAAGGGTATCAATGCAAAAAAGGCTGGCGCCTCGCTCAAGAGCAATGATGCAAAGTGGTTGTTTCACGGATGCGGTGGCTGAGGGATCGGGAGCGAGCAGAGAGGTTTCCTTCCAGGTGAGCAGGCAAATTATCAATGCCTCCTCTCTCCATTTGTCCCAGATCTCACTAATATACCTTATCAGGCTGAAACGTATCAGAGGTGAGGTTATGTGTCATTTCTCAAGGGCGCAGCTGCTCTGTTCGAATTAGATGAGCCAAACATTAGTGGGAGCTTAGGAAATATCAGACTTTTTGGGGGGGGGGGGTTTGTTTTGTTTTAGCTGAGCAATTTCTCCATGCTTGTTGATAGTTAAGAGCTTGATGTCACACGAAAGTGTTTGCTGTTCATTTCACCATTTGGCGAGAGGGTCAAACAGCATCTTAGCTTTTAAAACCAGCAAATTGTAGCTTTTTAGTTTACAAAGTTTCACCAGCAATAAAGGATATTTTTTGTAGTTAATCAAGTAATCATATTGAAAGACTAATACCAAGGATGCATCTGACCCCATGTACACTCTGTTACTTAGTGCATCTTTGGCTGATCAGATCTGATCTGAAGGAAGCCAAATGCATCCAGAAAGCATTCAAGACGGGTTGAAATCTGACGGAGATGCATTCTAGCCAGCTGTTAAAAAGATGTTGATGCATCTGTCTCTCCAGGACGTAGTCTTTAGCTGTTCATTGTTTCATCAAAGCAACATGGAAATGATATGATCAAATACATGGTGCACAGAGCCGCTGCAGCATTTATCTGATCCCTGACCAGCTTATGAATGATCTGTATGGGTGAGAGAGCAGCGCGACTCTGTGAAGGACGCTAAAACTTTTGTCTTGCTCGTGGTTCATAAATTTGACTCATTCACGTGTTTGCGTTACTGTAGTGGTTAATTTAACATTCTTGTCAGTCACCAAAGAGCTTCAGGTGCAAAACCAAAGGAGAAGGAGAGAACAAAGATTGTGGCGAGCTGTAAATAACAGTAAATGCATCTGCAGCCTGTTTGTGGCCCCAAGCCCAGTCAGTCCTACTGAAGACACGAGCATTGGAGATATATACTCACATTTTTCCAAAAATATACCACTGACTTCTGTGAGTCTACTGAGTCCTGTGTGAGTCTGCCAAGTTCTTATTGAAAGATGGCGTCATCTTCAGCGTCAACTCTTATTTCGCTCAGTGAGCTGACATTTTTCCTATCTACACTTCATTCTACCTTCATTCTTTGTGCGGCGGTGAAGACCCTGTAAATTATATGCTATAGTGAAGCTGATTTACTCTGCAATTATGCAGCTACGCTTGCATATTTGCCCAAAGCAAATGCTAAATATATATGCGTATATATGTTGTTTGTTTCCTTCTGAGCTGGTACCCACAGGCAAACTAATGCCGAGTGCATGGAGCCTATATTGGCTCAGATGGTCGGTGGTTCAATCCCTGACCTCAGCAGTCCACATGTTGTAGAAGTATCCTTGGGCAAGATACTGAACCCCAAGTTGCTCCCGATGCTGTGCCACTGCTGTGTGAATGGGTAAGACTCGTAATGAGCAGGTGGCCTGCCCACCATCGTATAAAAGTGTGTTTGAATGGGTGAATACAAGAAAAAAACGCTGTATAAATATTAATATAATCCATGTGAACCTTGAGTGTGAATTAGTTTTCCTCATTTTTGTGGTCAGTGTGTTGTAGATTATTGCTCATTAGCCTGGCTCTTCCCTGACCGCCACAGGTAGAACACCTACAGCAGCCATAAGGGGATTATCCTCAGAATGGGTTTGGTTGTTGTTCTTTCACTGCATTCACTGCACTTCACATTTAGTTTTTGTGCCTTTATTTTGCCTTTTTTTTGCCACTGGCAATTATTTTTATTCATAACCGCATGTGTGGTTAAAATCTGACATAGCAGTGGCAAATCATGAAAATTATTGAAAAAAAAAAACGTTTTTTCACAGTAGTATGTAGCATTTAGACTATTAATCTACAATTATTTTGATAATTAATTAGTCGTTTAGCCATCATTTTCATTTCAGGCACTGGTTCTCTGGGTGCAGCTTCTATAATGTGAGGCTTTGCTGCTTTCCTCCGTCTTTAATAATCATGGATTCAGTGTCTTTGGGTTGGTGAGACAAAACAAGCTATTTAAAGATGTCTCTGTGAGTTCTTACCCGCAGAGACATCTTCAGAAAATCTTCAGAAAACACTCAGATACAAATTAGATATTTTGTTGGCCATGACACATCACTTTCCTTCACTTCTATTTTGATGTTGTCTTTCCTGCAAAACACATCTACAACACACACGAGTAATGTAGAGTAGGCCCTCAGATGTAGAGTAGGCCCTTAGAAACCATGAAGAGATCTGACCCTCCGTCCACCAGTCCACCCAGCCTCTCTATTCCTCTATAACCAGTCCACCCACCCTCTCTGTCCCACTATAACCAGTCCACTCAGCCTCTCTGTCCCACTATAACCAGTCCACTCAGCCTCTCTGTTCCACCTCAGTGATTATTGTCACACACAGCAGAAAGGCCTCACGCAGGTCACTGATGATCGTCACTGATGATCGTCACTGATGATCGTCAGTGACGTCACCGCTGGAGGATCCACTGCATTTTTCCAGCTTGTATTTCATGTTAGGCAGACCCAGCATGCACCTACAGGCCACAGAGCATCAAGGGTGTGTTTGATTTGGGCCACTTAGCCAGCTGGCCAGGTGGGGCATTAATTCAGTGATTCATTAAGTTAGATGCCACCTTTTTTTTAACTGTCTTCATGGGGAAATGCTGGAGAATCAAAGGGAATATAAAATGACTAACCTCCTATAATAATAATAAGTAATGCCCAGTCAAATATCAGCAAGGACACGATTAGATTAAATAATCATTCATTAATCCCATAGCAGGGAAATTTGCAGTGTTAGGACAGCAAAGGGGAAAGTGTAATGGTAAGAAACATCAGGTAAAAAAAAGGAAAAAAACAAGCTATAATACATTAGCAAACAATACAATAACTGAAACCGACAATGGTTAAGTCCATATTATTGACAGTGATATTGGTGGGGTGGTTTACTGGGAGCAGTGATGATTGTAATGTCTGACAGCAGCAGAAAGGAAGCAGCATCTCTCCTTCACACACTGTGGGTGAAGCAGCCATGAGGAGCTGCCCATGTGCTGTCAGTGTCCTGCATGGAGCAGGACATGTCCTCCAGCAGGGGGTCATAGCTTAGCCGTCATCTTCCTCTCTGCCGCATGCGTGTTGTCAGTCCAGCCCAGTTTATTAATCAGGTGAACCCCCAGGCGCTTGAAGAACTCCGCCATCTCAATGTCCATCCCCGTGTTGCTCACTTGTGTAGCAGTAGAGTGCACCGCCAGCTCTTTGGTGTTCCCTGCATTGATCTGGTGGTGGCTCTGCTGGGACCAGCCTCCAAATCCCTGGGCCTGTGGAGAACTTGTGCATTTGTCAGATAGATGAATTGCGTGTGAAGTCTGCAGTGTAGAGGATGAAGACGAAGAGGGCCAGGACTGTTCCCCCTGCAGGTCCCCCGTGGTGCAGAGCAACCATGTCGGACTCACAGTCCTGTATCCTCACATGTGGTCGGCTGGTGAGGCGGTCCATGACCCCTTCTGTGAGGTGGAGGCCCACCCCTGTGAGCGCCAGCTTGTCCCTCTGAAGTGTAGCTGTGTGGTATTGAAGGCACTGGTCCAGGTGAGAGAGCAAAGTATGTCTCCTCAGAAGCAGGTACATTTCCAAAACAAAGCTAATTATATATGTGAGACGATGTGGCAGCATATCAAAGTGCTTCAGACATGCTCAACAAACAAACAAAGACAGAAAGATCACAATGGAAATACTAATTTTATCATTCGATATCTCGTGCTCTGACTCCTTTTACTCTGCAGTAAGCTCACTGTTGAGCTGAGTTAATGTCGTTCTGTAGATTGAGCTCTGTGCTGCAGATTGTTTACAGTGGCAGAGCCGGCGGAGAGCTGAGAGCTGAGGGAGGAAGATAAAGGAAACAAACCTGCTTTCAAGACAGCAGCTGAATCATTGGGGCAGAAATATGCAGAACACATTTCTCACACACTGTTTCCTTTTGTGTGGATCTTACGTAAAGTTGAAACTCTCATGGACTGAAAACTGTTTGTGTAGCTCTCCTGTGAACTGTGAGCCGGCTGTTTTAACATCATGTAGATGGACACCAGTACATTTGAAATGAACTGCTGCTCTGTGTGTGACTGCAGAGCTGTCGGATCACTGCACGGTGCTGAGTGTTTCAGGTCAGATCCTCCGTCCACCAGTCCACCCAGCCTCTCTGTCCCACTATAACCAGTCCACCTAGCCTGTCTGTCCCACTATAACCAGTCCACTCAGCCTCTCTGTCTCACCTCAGTGATTATTGTCACACACAGCAGAAAGGACTCACGCAGGTCACTGATGATCGTCAGTGACGTCACCGCTGGAGGATCCACTGCATTTTTCCAGCTTGTATTTCATGTTAGGCAGACCCAGCATGCACCTACAGGTCACAGCGCATCAAGGGTGTGTTTGATTTGGGTCACTTAGCCAGCTGGGGGGCATTAATTCAGTGATTCATTAAGTTAGATTTTAACTGTGCTGAGGTACAATAATGCTTACCTTAACCCAAAACGACCTCATGCTTAATTTAAATGAATTGTTATGAATTATTGTGCTGTTGATTAACTTCGGGACCTGGCCCAGGCACGACCACATCCCCCAAACCGCCTCCTCTCTGGACATGGAGGTGTCTGCAGCTCTGCTCTCCTGCAGCTGCTGGTTACCCCCCTTTTCTTCTGTTCAGGACTTTTTGTAAGGAGTTTTGTAACGGCTGCAACTTCAAACTCAACAAAATACAATACCTGACATAAAAAGAACTTTCGAAAATGCATCACAACAATATTAATGAATCTTTTTGTGAAATATCTCTCACCCGCCTGCCTGTCAGTGTTGCTCGTGGTCTCACAGCAGCGATGACGCCGGTAAGCGAACACATGCTGCGGCACTGTGATTCATCACCCTCTGTTTCCTCCTGAGCAGAGACACAACAGCTTAATGATACGGTTCATATGTTTAAAGGTTATATTTATCCTGTCAGTGGGAATGCTTGTCTGTTTTATTTTCTTCTATTCTCTTCTTTCCTTTTCTCTTTCATAGTGTGCACACAGGGGCTGACTCCCCTCCTGTACCTCCTCTATGGCTGTTATAGCATCTCCCCACTTCACAAACACACACGTGTGGAATTCTTCTACTTCTGAGGACGTTCATCGATAAAAAAGCAGTCATTAGCCAGTGAAGGCCCAGTCACAAAGAGGCGCAGAGGTTCTAATCCAGACATGAACTAATCTCAGCCCTAAGACCAGGTCCAAGCCCTCAAACATCTCTGTGAGGAAGACAAAATGATCACATTCTTCAGGCCCAAAAGTCAGACTGCTCCCCCCACATACACACACACAAACACACACAGTATCTCTCTTCCACAGCTCTTGCCAGTCCTCTAGTGGAAACGAAGAGCAGTAAACGTTCATATCTCTGTTCAGGTCGTTCATCGTGCCGTGAAATCGAGCTTTTCAAGTCATTTTTAATTTTCTGATCTGTTTATCTGCTAATTAACTGGCGTGCTCCTGATTAGAGAGCGGGAGGTGAAATAATATTAACTTATCTACCTTCACCTATCTGATTTGTCCATTTTGTTTTTGGTATCATCTTAATGTTACAGTTTCACACCTGCTTGAGAGACATTTGGATTCACTGCAGTTTCGCTGCAGCTACTTTTAGTCTGAGTGAATTTTCTGACCTCCTGTAAATGACGTCACTTTAGTTGATGTGATTCGTGCTGCAGTATGTGTTTAAATCTGTGTGTGTTTTTGCAAACATCAGAACACATATAAACTCATACATATAAAAACATGGCATTTTTTTATTAACAGAGGCAGTTTTATATTAATAATAAAAGATTTGACTTTAAATCAAAGATAACTAAGAGAAGACGAAGAGTTTTGTGCTGCATGTGTAATCATTCTTGAATAAAGTTCTCGAGCCTGAAGGTGTTTTTAATTGTTTTGGCCCTCTTTGCTCAGGACTCCTTTGTTTCTTGGTTTTTGATAACACTGTACAGGTAGTGAGTTTTTTTTTTTTTTTTAAGAGTACTGCAGTTTTACTTAAACTTAAGTAGTATTCGCTACAGCCTGGTTTGAAAGAATGTCCCTAAAACTTACTGTGGTCAGAGTTACTGAAGGTAATTTGAGGTGATCTGAGCTCCAGTGAAAACCTGCCAAAACCCTGAGCACCACCGTTTGGTGACTCCTGTGTCTGTGGGTTGTAATGCAGCTGGACAGACACTAGAGGGAGCTACTCAACCGGTAATAGTGAGGGGCCTGATCAGTCGTTTAGGAGAGGCTGAAAGACTGTGGTGACTGAACCTGAACCTAAACTGTGTGTGTGTGTGTGCCTGTTCAGTGTGTCCCAGTAGTGGAAAGTAACTAAGAACATACTTGTATTTAACTTGATGATTTTGTTTTTATGTCACTTTGTACTTCTACTTCATTACATTTCAGAGGCAAATCTTTTTTTTACACCACATTTATCTGACAGCTGTAGTTACTCATTATGATACAGGTCAAAGTGTCTGCACACGAAACAAAAAGAGCTTATAAAATATGTGATTAATTAAAATACAGCTGAGACAATGACTCAATTTACAGAAAATCAACTGGAAACTCAGTTTAGTTGTCATTTAAGTCATTTTTCAAGACATTTCATGGTTTCAGGCTCACAATTGTGAGGATTTGCTGCTTTTCTTTTTCATTATTTTAGTTATTTAATTGTCTTGTATTCTACTTCTACATTTCGAAGTTTGCACTGTTGGTTGGACAAAACAAGCATGTAAAAGCGTCACTTTGGGTTCTGGGTTGCAGCATTTCTCAATGTATTTCTACAAACAAAACAGTCTGTCGATTATTAGAGAGAGTAATCACCAGATTAATCTGGAATGAATAATAATTAGTTGCAGTACTTTACAGAACAGTTTACAACGAGCTCCACCTCACCCAACTACAACAGTAAAATCCTGCTTTTATGTAAATGCATCAAGTACATCAATGTACTTTTACTTTAATACAGTACTTAAAGTACATTTTCCTGATTATACGTACATACAGTTACTTAAGTAACATCAGCAGTATTTCTACTTGTAAGAGTATATTTACGGTGTGGTATTAGTACTTTTACAGTAAAGGAATATTTCATCCACAACTGATTGTGCTGGTTCAATTGAAGGCCTGTTTTCTGAGGAATTGTAAGCATGATATATACAGCTTATTACAGCTGCAACTAATGCTACAGACGGTCCTGACTGTAGCATTTATTACTATTAATGTGTTTTGATCGGTTGGTCTGTAAAATGTCAGGAAACAGTGAAACAAATGGCCATCACATGGCGTCGTATTTATCGTAAATTCCTTCTGTTGTCCGTCTAACAGTAATCAGCAAATTGTCACATTTGAGATGCTGGACCCGACAAATGTTTGGTGTTTTAGTTTTGATACATGACTTAATCGACTAATATCCAAAATAGTTGAGTCATATTCTTTTCATCCATTAATGAACTAATCATTGTACGACTACAGCTCACCTTCCTTCTTGTCCCTTTGAGTAGAGCTAAACTAAACTGATTCATAATAAAGAAAAATCTAAGATCCTCATAAACTGCATGAAGGAGCCTGATAGTGTTGTTTATAAAGCTGACAATATACTGTATCGTCATATTGTAGTATTACTCTTAAGTTGTGTGCAATTCAGGCTGCAACTACTGATTGACTGGATTATTTGTTTGATCCATAAAATGTCAGAAAATAGCTGAATTTCCTAAAGCCCAGGCTGATGTCACCACATAGCTTGTTTTGTTTTGTTTTCCAATCAACCACCCAAAAAGCCATAAATTGATTTACTGTCACATAAGCCAAAGAAAAACAGCAAATCCTCAGAATCAAAGGGTTGGAACTAGTCATTATATGGCATTTTGACCAAAAAAATCAGAATAGTTCAGTCGGCTATATATTTCAGTTCTATAGGAGTTACAAATGCTTCATAAACTAACAAAATAACTAACAGTTGATATAATTGCAAAGTGACATTAAAAACGTTTTAATTCTACTTACATCATAAGATAATATGAAATATGCCTCAAAAACATGACACACAATTTATTTTCTTTACTGGGATTTAAAGTGTAGCTGACGATGTTAGTCTCATCTTTGACTCGCAGTCATTTCAGGTCCTCTTAGCTACAACAATGACAACAACGACATGTGATATTTCATATAATCTTACAGTTTTTGTTGGGTTTTTCCACTGATACTGAAAAGCAGCACACTGTCACTGTTTGATCATTCTGTTTATTTTCAATATACATTTCATTTGAAAAATATAAATTCTAAAATAAACCATTTCACCTGTTCTAAAAAGTCACAAAAGTTAATCAGTAAAACGTGTCAGTATTTCGTACGCTAAAATTTACAGATTTTCATTTCATGTTGTGGATTTTTGTCCGACATGCTTACACAGTACGACACACTTGAAAGTAACGACTCCACACACAGCACGTCTCAGACAATAAGTCACACTTGTTTCCGCTCTCTGCTGTTGACGGCCCAAACACTGATGTGGAGTAGAAATGACGCCGTTACTTCGGCCGATGGACTGAAACAAACTGATGAAAGCAAATGAAACACAGCGACGGTACAAAGTAACTTGTAACTGCATTTTGGTTTGAGCCGACGTGCCTTTACTGTATGTACATGATCTGCAGAGGAGGAGGGCGGCTCATTTATCACACAGTTTGAATTTCTTTCTATAGTGGTGATGAGACAGAGAGGACTTCCAGCTTAAAATGACATACGTGACCCACTTAGACTCGAAAAGTCAAGTGGGAAAGTGCTTCAGTGTTCCCTTTAGAGATAAGGTGGGGATACTGTAGTGACACACAGTGCTTCAGAAGCCATTCTGGCTTGTTGTACTGAAGGTAATACTGGCCAATAGAAGTCGAGCTGTCAGTTCTGCGAGGCTCGACTCTTTCTGTATGTGACGGTGGACCACTCTGAGAGGAATGCTGTGAAGTAGAACAATGAAGTGAATGAGGTTCGTGCTTCTTCTGTCTCACTGTAGTCCTAAAAATGAGTTTTCTTGTTTTAAGGATGAGTTTGGATTCTGTGGAAGTCTGTTTTAACATAACGCTCACACGTATATATACTGAGAGACTTAGTGGCCGCTGACAACACTGCCCTCCTAATGCAGTCACGCTGTAAAAGACAAACGCTTCAGCAGTCTGACATGGACACATCAATTATCCTCTGAATGATACGCACTTGTTTCAACAGTGTCAGCCTTGCAAGAACAGGCAGAAGAAGAATGACCATTAACTCCTTCAGTGTACATACAGTATGGCGTGTGAGCATTACATTAAAATAAGACCTTAAACCTTTAATATACAGAACAATAACAGCGGAAAAACAAAATCTGTGATCCCATTTTCACATCAGATAATTCCACCAGCAGCTGAGCCAAACAGAAACCAACCTGCTGTGGACCGACGCTGTCCCGCTGCTCGGAGCTTGCACTGATTCGATTCCCTTCTCGTTTTGCCATATCGTTACCGTAAGAATTTCAGCCTGGATCAATCTCTTATAAGTCACTTAGGTACAGTAGTTTGTGCAGCACAAGCAATCACATGATATGCACTCCTAGTTCGAGTTTACGTTTGGCTGAGGAAAATCGGGTGATTACGAATCGCTGAACTGTTTTCTAACCGCAACGAAACAAAAATGAAGGACACAACAAAAGGTTACCGACATACACAAAATCATTTTAAAAAAAAAAGTAAAACAAAAGAAAAGATAAAGAAATGATTTAATTTAAACAAGTACCAAAAGCTTTGAAGTGAACACGTGACAGAAAGATTCAGAAAATTAAGAAAGAGAAGGTGAAGCAACCAGAACTGCATCAAAAAGTGATCATAAAAATATTTCCCTCATCTGCACACACACACATATGCATGAATGGACTGTTAATTAACTTCAGAGGTCTATTTGCACACGTTTCCTTCACACGCTATAATACAGTGAATCTCTTAAATCATTTCAACTCTACAAGAGGACAGAGAGAAGATATCAAACCCTCATGCTGCGTCAAAAATCAACATGTTGCATTTGTTCAATAAGCAATTGATCTAAAACAAGAGGTAGAGCTATAAAAACATAATTTTCCTGCTACAGGAAAATGTTATTAAAGTAATTCCATTTATATATATATATTAAAAAAAATCAGACGGATGACATTTATATATACTGATATAAAAAGAGCAGGGGGGGGGTTCCATGCGTGGTCAGCGGGAGCTGCAGCATTTACTGTGGATGAGTTGCATAGCAGAGTAGTACAGAGTTACATTTAACAGTGTTTGAGTCTGTTTACTGTGGAGCTGTGAGGACGACACCGAGACGAGACTGTGAGGAGACACGGTTTTAAATCGGCTTCGTTTTTAGAAATGAATCGTTGTGTTAGACTGCCCCCCCCTCCCCCCCTTTGCTGTGTTGCTTTCTTGTCTGCATTCAGAACAAAGTCTTGAAACCGTGGAAAGGATTTTGCAGTTAAAAAGAATAAAGAGATAAAGGAAAGTTAAAGAGAGAGGTGTCTTGCGGGTGCCGCAGGATTCGCCCGGCGGTGGTCCAGCGCCCTACAGCGACGTTTCAGATCCTCTGCCCCTCCAGTAGAACGAATTATCATCGTCTGGGTCCATGTCTATTCTAATCTGAGGCACAGACTTCAGCGGACTCATCTCAGGGCTGAAACACAAACACACACCTGCTGTTAGGACATGCAGCATTGCTTTGGTGCATTCTTACATTAAAGGAATGGCCTCACACTTATTCCCTCTCTGGCTGAGAGTTACATTAGAGGCATAATGTCTATATACTAAATATGTCATTGTGCTAAGATAAGCTAAGTGGAAGCTCCAAGCTCTTTACTCTACAGCAGGCATGTCAAACTGACTCCATAAAGGGCTGTGTGGCTGCAGGTTTTCGTTATAACCAAGGAGGAGCACACCAGGCTGGAATCAATTAATCAGCTGATCTCACTCCTCAGCTGATAATTAAGTGATCCCTTGATGTTGATTGGTTGGCCTGGTGTGCTCCTCCTTGGTTGGAACAAAAACCTGCAGCCACACGGCCCTTTATGGAATCAGTTTGACATGCCTGCCATAGATGATACAGATGAGTGAAATCCCTCAGAGAAACGCATCTTTCTTTGTGTTCTTGGCTGAAATCCCCTGCTGGTGTGATTGATGCTGTTGTTTCTGCGTCTTCTTGCACATCAACGAGGAGAATGAGCTCAGAGCCGATTTACACGTCTTTGACAGCGCTGCTGGCGTCGAGTCATTTAGGATCATCGATTGAGCGGAGCCTTAGGGGTGACTGTGCAGCTCGTTTTAGGCTGTCGTGATGCCTGAGTGTTTTTAGTGATCCTGGTTTCGGTTGCGTGGTGTATATAAGTGTGCGCTTATGAATTCAGCACCGTGACGAATCATTACTGGATTCAACATTGTGTTTTGTTCTCTGACAGCAGAAATGCAGCCGGTGATCACTGTTTGATGGTTCCTGAGGTCAAAAGCAATTTGGATTCAGTCTTAGAGGGGGCAGGATTAGTTTTGGAGGGGCGGGGGCGGCGTAACGTCATCACTACCACAGCACGGCTGCAGTTCACGCCCTGTCCGATGTCACTGACTCTGATGGACGGGTGCCCAGACCACTTGAGGGGCCCAGGTCTTTACAGTAACATGGGATTATTCCAGTCTGATTTCCGGTCTTTCTATCAGCATTTCCAGTCAGACGGGGAGATTAAAGATGTTTTTTTCACCAGCACTGAGCCGATTAAAGCCACTTATTAATATTATCAACTGACACAAAGTCAGTAAATCACAATTCTGTGAGTCGACTCTGGTAGAGAGTAACTGAGTACATTGTACTTAAGTACAGTTTTGATATGCTTGTACTTTACTGACTGATTATTTCCACTTTCCACAAGCTAATTTATACTTCTACTCCATGACATTTATCTGATAACTTCCATTACTTTTCAGATTAAAATGTTACATACAAAACCTATAATGAGTTTATAAAATGATAAATTGGGTTAAAACTGGCTCCAGGTATCAATAACCAGATATAGTATAGCCATTCTGCTGCCTGACACTGTCGTACTTTGACTTAAGTAGCGTTTTGAATGCAGGACTTTTACATGTTGTATCGTCACAGTGTGATATTGCTATTTTTCCTGAAGTAAAACATCTGAATAAGATAAAAGATCTGATTCTTCCTCTCAGTCAGTAGAATGTTTGTAGTCAGTCTCCGGCCATGTGAACAAACGCCAATCCCTCAGCCTGATCTCTCAGGCTGAAGACAAATTACAAAAAAGAAATCTCGTAAACTGCTTGTTGGCCTGCTTTTCACACATTGTCCCAAATGCTAATCCTCCTCCGTCAGCTCTGTCCTGACAATCACAGAGCAGATGTGGTACAAAATGTGACCCCGTGCACTCGACCCGTGGACCCTGGTCATCTAGAGATGTTGTGGCTGTGATGAAGGAATATAATCTCTTCTTGAGCATCACAATCGTCATTCTAAATATTTTGGTCCAAACACAAGGCTTGTTCTGACTGATTGTCTCATCTAAAGCTCATATCTGTGAAGCATACTGTGTTGTTTATCATGCAGCACACAACCGCCTCGACCGAGAGTAACAGTGACACATAGGCTGAGTTAGTTTGAGACCATTATTACGACTCTAAATGTTTCAACTTTTTGTCTGACATTTAAGTCTGCAGTAAATCAGAAACCTGAGCACCAGATGATGAGTTTCACAAGAAGTTTCAACATAAAGTGAAACGGAGGCAAATATTATTTTGAGCATTCAGTTGTTTGTATGAATCATATAAACGTGCAACCATGCAGGCCACACAGGTGCACTCAGACAGAAGCTTTATGCGTGATGATGGGAAGCGAGACGAGAGGAGACGTCTGAGCTGAAATGTGGCGTCCCTGCTTGCCGCTGAAAAAATGCAGTTTAGCCACAGGTAAGTCAATCAGCCCAGGCGACCTTTAAAGTTCAGACTAGCATGTTAGCTAGTTAGCGCGCCCTCTGACATTTTTGCGACCTTTGATGCCACAGTCATGTATGAATCCACAGAGGAAATGAGCAGCAGTTATATTTAGCTTTCCTTCGGCCTGTTCGGTGAGCAGATCTGCGCTCAGCGTCTGACCTGCACGGGACACGTGTGCCCTTCACTCTTTCACGCACACACTCACAGCTCACCTGGACAAACAGTTGGCTCGGTAATAGCGGAGCTGCTCAGCACGATGTGTGTCGTTCAAGGAATGATGGGGACTTCTCTCCTGTGGAAGAAAAATAAAAAAAACATTAGTGTGCATGTAGCTGTAGCTGATGTGTTAAGTCTTCTATGACACATGCAATTAGCTGCTACAAGGGTTTGGATGGATTGACAAACTGCACCCTCATGTTCAGTATCTGTAGGTTTATTTGACCTGAATACTTCATGAATGATAGTAAGAAGTGAAAAGCTTCACAACAACAGGTGTAACCTGCTCAGTTAGCCATTCATATTTGCTGTTCACAACTAGCTAGCATTACTGTGTACAATAAATGGCACCAAGCATCCCATGTTAGAGGGATCTTTTACATAAAGCTGAAATAACAAGTGACTCTGTGTTTTGCACACACACACACACACACACTACCACAAAGTCGATATTCAACAAAAACCTTGAGGAAAAAAAATCCATGGAATATTGAAATTGTAAAAGGAAGAAAAGGGTTAGGTCAAGGAAGCAAGAATTCAGAAGGAAAAAGACGAAATCAATATTACTGGAAAACATTGGTATCCAAGAGAAACGTTCGAAAGGAGAAGCAAGTGAGTTAGTTTCATGCATGTTTTGGAACACAAGAAGGAGAAAAGCAAGAAGGAGAAAAAAAAAAGTTAAAATCATGCAGCGAGTGAAAAATAAACAGGCACTCGAACAGAAGATGTCATCAGAGACACAAGCTCAGCGGGACAGTCGGGCAGCGGAGGAGCAAGTTTCCCTCCGGTGCTGCAGGTAGTTTGGGTCTACTCACTGTCTGAGGCCTTATCACCTAAGAAGGGCTCCTGCTCCATCATGTCCATGGGGATTTTAATGCTGGGAACATTCTCATTGTAAGGATAGTCAGACTGTTGGAGAGAGGAAACACACATCCTGAGACTGGACCTCTGGGGATATGAGTGAGTGAGCATCAGCGCACACACACACACACACACATTAATCACTAAACCTGTGACGACCTTTGCTGTCACCATTCATTCCCAAACCATTTGTTTAAAGGCAACATCCAATAACAAATACAAACTATTGATCATAACTGGAAGTGGTGATGCATCTCGAACCTCTGGATCATCCAGCATCCAATCTTACATTTAATCACAATTAGCCCTCTGACGTCGGCTTTGGGGCAGTTTCATCATTTCAGCTTGAAATATAAACAGTAAATATATTCAGTATATAACTGAGCATTTCACACCAGGACTGGACAAATGCCACCACTCAGAGATCTGTTAGCTTTCTGCTAAATTACCCATCAAAATTGGGCCAATTTATTGATTTTTTAAGTGATTAAGCTGAAAATAGCTATTTGTTGGTTTCAAGATTTGCTCCAATTGACACCAAAACCTAAAATGTTAGAAATGCAAAAGTATAAACACACTCATGCAACGATGTTCTTGTGCTCCCTTCACAGTCATACAAACAAGTGCAAGAAAGTGAAAGAAGCTCGTGTCTTGTTGCTTCTCCTGAAAATCAGCCAAATCAGACAAGTGACTTCCAATGTTTATCATTTCTGCCGAGGAGGCATAAATATTTACTGAAAACCTTACATCTATAATATCTCTGCAAGATTTTTCACTCACTCATGGGGGAGACTACCTTCAACCAACTGAAAATGAGGGAAAGACAAGTCCACTACATGAGAAAGCTGTTGCATGAAGGACATCTGTAGAGCTGGATATTGGTTAGCCAGTGGATAAACCCTCAGTGGTACATGCTGCTGCAAAGGAAGAGTTGGGAGCAGGGCTGGGGGGTAGTTGGTGTGGTTGACAAACTTGGGAGTGGGCTGTCATGGCGCTTGTTTGTACAAAGATACGAGCTTGTTGCATTCAAGTGAGGTCAACTCAAAACTTACGTCTTCACCGTCGCTGTCTATGCTGCCTTGTTTTTTCTTTTTCTTCTTCTCGTCCTCTTTCTTCTTCTTGTCCTTCTCCGGGATGACATCGTCCAGGAAGCCCAGGTCATGCTGGGAGAACATGTAGTCCATTGCTTTTCTGACAGCTACCAAAGCGAGGATCTAGAAGCAGAAGGACACAAGGATTAGAGTGGACTAAGGCGATTTTTGACATTTTTTTAATCTGTGTAATTAAAAAAAATAATCAGCCTGGCCTATGTAGCCATTCACATTGAATGGAGTTTAAATACAGTGCAGTGTGTATTTACAATATTAGCTGATGTTCATATTAGCTGAAGACAGTTACAGTGCAAAAGCCAATGCAAGACTTCACACAAGTCTTACTGGCTGAATCTCAACATCAGGGTCTCTTACCATGACAGGGAATATAATAGCAGCCACAGTGGACTTGAGGATCCAGAGCAGAGCCAAGCAAAGGACCTGGATGAAGGTGAAGAGGTGGACCTTCCTGAGGGGAACATGTCGCAGGTAGACCAGGTCCGGCTGATGCTTTGCTGGCATCAGGAGCAGCTTGAGACGATCCATAAACTACAGGCATACAAAGTAACAAACACACATGACAGGATGCACCGCATGCACGAGTGTACGGGAGAAACTGCTGCTCACCGGCATGCATAGTTTCTTGGATACTCGAGGTCCCTTTGATAAAGAAAATTTAAATTTTGGAGCTCAAATACAACCAACACGACCTGTGTCAGGTGGGGAAAGTTAGAGGATAATAATAATAGTTTCCTTTGCCCGAAAGTCCACATTACTCATTTCATTTCATGAAGAAAGAAAAAAAATCTATGCAACATTTATACCTGCACTCCATTGAGAGAGGCGACTCCCATGTAGAGGAAGACTCCATACAGCACAGGCATGGGGATAAACTGTGTGAAAGGGACAAAACAAATAAATAAATGCACATGAATGTAAACACATTCTTAAACACATCTTCAGAAGAAATAACTGTTTGTATGTCTAAAATGAGCAACACACGCACAATATTAGAGCCTAATCTGGAGAGGCAACGGCTCTGTAGGATTAAATGCCTTTTGCTGTTTTCGTTATCATTTTCATCACCGTTTTCATCACTATTTTGACCAGCTAAAAGCATTACTACAATGATAGAAATGATGTTATCAGGTTTATAGAACCATTTGTCACCCACAGGTTTGGTCAAAAACTTCTCTGTTTCTGTTTTTTCTTTTTTTGGCAGTCCTACAAAGGTTAATGAGTCAGTGACAGCCCCACATTTTGCACAGTTACAGCGGGAGTTATCTCTACTCAGAGTCTCTGACCTCGTCACACATGGACTGCAGACAACTGGAAAGTTTAGTGTCGAGGTTTGTGCACTGGCTCTTTTTCCAACAGTCAAAGAGAATCCAAAAAAATAAACCTGGTACGATGAGGCTAGTTACCTTATTCTGCCACGTTCATTTCATTTGATGTCCCCAAGAACATTCCTGTTCGATTATGTGGCACAGCCACTAGTACCAGATCAACCTGTCTTGTCTTGTGAAGCTATTTGAGTTATTGCATTTCCATGTAGCTCTCATTCTGAGATTAAATGCTTAAAACAAGCCGGCGGTTTGCAGTGAGCATGATATTATCTTAAACAGTAAAAGTCAGTCTTACTGACTGTTAGTTCGCAGATCTGTCACAGAGTTTGGTGACATTTAATCTTTTCAAGACGACTGATAGATTAAAAAAAGAAAAGAAAAAAAAGACAATCTCTGAATAATTACCTTTAAGATGGGAGACATAAATACTGACAGTCCTGTTAGGATGAACACACACACACCAGTGAGCCTCTGCTCTCTACAAAAAAAGAGAGGGAAAAAAAATGATTATACAAGAACAAAACCTGCATTTTATCTACAATAAAAAAAGCCTGAATTATGGTGCTGATTACTTGAGGATGTCAATAATTTCCCAAAACAAACACAATCCCAACATTTGTAGGAAGTTCAGAGTTGCTGTAGATGTTTCAGCGTCTTGCAAGAGAAGAGTTTGTTAGTTCAGCTTACAGCTGACACATCAGGAGCCTCTGGAGGACATCACCAAACAGACATGAAAACAAACCAAAACACCCTCGAGAAACAGGAAGGAAATCACAACGTGTCTCTGCCATGGAGCGAACAGACAAAACACAAGCCATTAAGGCAACATCTGCAAATATGAGAAACATCCCAATACAGAAAGCAGTGTCTTTTCTAAATGCTGTGCATGTCTTGTCAGGTTGGATTTTACAGAGTGTATCTTCTGAACTTTTTTCCTGGATTGCTCTGTTCAAAGATAATCCTTTCAGTATATCATTTAAAGTTCACTCTCTATTCCATTCGCCATATTAAATTGTTTCCAACTGCAACCACGCATGGTGTTGGCATCTCACCTATAGATGGTGCTCCAGCAACAGGGTAAATTTCATTCACTATGAATCACTTGCCATGAATCTGACTCCTTCATCGCACTCTAGTATTCCCAGACAGGGTTTGATGATGGTGTGTCATTGTGCATTTTGACGTGGATCCAGATGCAGATTGAAATGAAAACATTATCCCTTAATAAAGGGCTCAGTTCACGTATGCGCTCTCCAAAGTATCGCAGTCTTACCTCACACCCAGGAACTTCGGCTGCTCTCCAGGAGCCGATGTTTCGGTTTCCATCTTCAGACTGTCGATGTGAGCGATAGAGATGACGGTGGCGGCCACGTACCACGGCAGCCCCATGAAGGAGCAAACCACCAGGAGAACGGCCACCCAGAACAGATCCAGATGGTAACCTGCCCCTTTCTGGTACAGACAACAAGGTGAAAGGTCATGTCTGTGCGTGCTCAGGCAGACATAGGCAAACCTAAAACCCAGCAGGCAGCTCTTACGTGGTCCAATCACGTAATGATTATTCATACAAAGTTCCCTGAAATGATTGGCCAGTTATCTCACACCGCTGAAATCAAAGAAATCATTGCTCAGCGTCAACAGTGACTCTCTGAACATCTCAGGTAGCTGCTTTTTGAGCTCAACTGTGTTCAGTCACTGCCATGAAACATCTCTCACTCCCGTGAGAAGAATGACAACAATATTTAACTACAGTGTGAAGGCAGCCGGTGTCCTGTACAGACTGCAGTTTGTTGTGGGAAACGCATGAAAGAAAGAAAAGGCCTCACTCTTTCACCACAGTGAACACGTTTGTTGTTGCTGAGTTTCTAACTTAAAACACATTGCAGATTCAAGCACTTCACAACAATTTATTACCCAACTGATGCTACAAAATCCTGCACTAAATTTTGGACAGATCCTGAGAAGCACATCCTCCCATCTGTTCTACAAGAACTGAAGAAATGACCCCCCCAACCCTCGGCTGCCTCACTCACATGCTGACTTTCAGCTCGTGGGCCCCAAATGGCCACCTGGCTTCAAACACACATTCTTCTTTACCTTCAGCTTGTGCTCCTTCCTGTTGACGATCACAGCGGTAATCTGTTGGTCCATGAAGACCAGTATGGTGACCAGCAGGGCGGGAAGAGCGGAAGCCAGGTAAACCCACCAGGGGTTTCTTCCGTACGGGGGTACGAACCAGTCCCGGTTAGGACTTGTTGGCTATGAGGGTGGAAGACAAAAGCTTTAAGTGACATTTGTGCTGAACACACAGATAGAACATGTTACGTTTAAGGACTTAAGGAACATAAATATGGTCATTTACTGTTTCTGTTAGCTTATAAACTATAAATCACTTTACATTTCTGTTGATAACTTACCAAACCCATTACATTACATTCATGTAGCAGGTGTTTTTGTCCAAAGTGACTTAACATTTCCTCCTGCACAGACTGTTTTTGGGGTTTAGTGTTTTGCTCTAGCTAATTTTGACATGTTGGGTATTAAACTAAGGACCCTTCATTTACTTGCCATTCCCTCAGTCACCTAAGCTCCTGCTGCTGCTCCCTGCCTTTACTTCAGCTGCTGCTTTAAGTTCATATAACTATCATGTATAGTCATAGTCATGTAACTATGACTTAAACTTGTTTGAAAAATGTAAATCATCACAGCAAACAATTTTATTTTTTGTCTAAGTTGCGCTGTTGTCATATGGTGCAAGGAGTCGACTTTACAAGATCCTGTTTTGGATGACAATATTTTTACCAAGAATCTATTAGACTGCACTCTGACCTGGTATTAAAATGTGATCTATATTAGACATGTTATCCGGATAAGGAAAAATGCACGGCAATGCAGGGAAACTGGGTCGAAACGAGCATGAGCATTTATGGAGCCGGGGGGAACTCGCCTTGAATTCAGATGGCACGATGAGTTTGGGAGTGTCGACTCCTACGAGCATGTCAACTCCACAGAAGATGAGGATAGCCAGGATGATGGCAAAGTCACTGATGAGTTTCCTCACCTGGATGAAGTAAAGACAAACACTTCACGTTAACCTGCCGCACCTGTTGGATTAAATTAGCTCCGTGCGGTTGACTCACAGTGGTGGGGAAGAACGGGCTGGTCTTGAACTTCTTCAGACACATGGAGCAGGTGTACGTGCCGAAGAACAGGATGAAGGACATGAGGGTGATGTCCGGGACAAAATCGCAGGCCTTCCCCACCAGCTCTCCTTTGTACTTCAAGCACTCCTTCTTTGTGAGGGACGACCATGTGGCATTCATTAGCTGCACGGAGGAAAAAAGCGGCACCGTGATTATAAAGAAGCAATAATTCACACTAATGAGTGTTCCAGTACAGCTGTGATACAGCAGAGGGCTTCTAAATGAAGTACAGTGACGTAACTCATGCACTGAAGAGGCTGAGTGGAGCGGGCCGATAGCTGTCTCACACTGTCAGTGTTTCGACGTAAAGAAGGATAAAGACAAGCGACTTAGAGGGTCAAAGTAACCTCAAATTACAAACAATTTGCTTATCAGGCTGTTCTATTTTCTATGTATCATTGTTGAGCTGACAAACACAACACAACTGTCTGTTTTCATTTTCTCTTTATCTCGCCCCTTGTGGCTGGTATGTGATTCCTCTTTTCAAGAATGTCGGACCAAAGTCCTTCAGTTTGAACCCTGCTTGGAGTAAATCAGTGAAGTGTATACAGTGCAGAGTCATGGTTAAGACACCACACAACAGCATACGGTAAATGACAAATGCCATTAAGGATCAATAAGAACGATGAACACAGTCAAAGATGACTGAAGCCATGTAAATCGTTTTTTCCTCAGAGGAAACTTACCAGATCCGTGCTGTTCCAGTGCCAGGTATCTTCTAAAGGATCACTAATGATGTCCGTACTGTTCTCTGCAGAAAAAAAAACAAACCTCCTCTCAGCACAAGTTTTTAACACTGCACACTGCACGGTTCATCCTCAATGAGATCTCATTTGTCATGTATAACAACAAACAAGTTTTCAAAGCAACAGACCATCCTTCAATATCATACAATGACCAAAGTGTTTAATGGATGGGAGAAAAAAAAAATCACCTAGTTTATTTGCTGTGTAGGCACCATTTAATGCCTCAGCTGGTCAAGCTGAACTCCATGTTGACACACTTGGCTGAACTTTCATTAATTTAAATCGTGCTGTACTGTTATTAAGCTCAGCAGTATTCAGTCGTCCTGTTTTCAGTTAAATGCTAATGTGGTGAACATAGCGTGCTCACTTATAACCCTGATTCTAAGAAAGCTGGGACGCTACGTACAACATGAATAAAACAGGATGTGATCATCAGATAACTTGATTGGGTATGAAAGAAGTGTCCTGGAAGGCTCAGTCGTTCACAAGCGAGGATGGAGCGAAGTTCACCACTTTGTGAACACATGACTGTATAAAGGATGTTACTACATCAGCTCAGAAAAAAAAAAATTAAAATGGGTAAACGCAGCTGTTTGTAAATGATTGCTTTGTGTTTTTATTTACATACTGCACAGTGTCACAATTTTTTTGGAATCGGGGTTGTAGCATGTATCCAGTTTCTATCCCAACGCATGTGTAGTTATTATGGTAACGTTTAGCATGTTAGCTAAGCTTAGTACAACTGATGTTTGTAATACAGTTTTAAAAGTGTGAGCCAAAGCATTGCTGTGCTCGGTCACAGGCCAGCTAGGCGTTTGCCTGATTTATACTGTCGGCCTGATCTGATGATGTGTCAGCTGCTCACTCGACAAAAGTAAGCATCTGTTGTTTCCTCTTCGCTGGTATCCACTGTACTGTATGAGGCATGGGGAATAGCTTATGTCTGTGTGTTTGTGTGTGTGTGTGTGTCAGAGAGATATTTCTGAAAGCAGCAGGGGATTACCAGTAATACTCCCGCTTCATCTCCCACCCAGAAAAGAAAACAAAGAGGCACACTGTGTCATATTAAAGGCTCATCAACAGCACTTTTTTTACAGTCACAACAGCAACAAAAGGAAATGCTTTTTCTCTGGTTGTAAACATCACACCACAGAAATATTTGGTGATTTATGCCAAAACAAGACAGACTACAACTCTGCCACCTGTAACTGCTCCTTACTACAAAGCTACACCTTCCATCATCATGTCAACAATGACTTCATTAATAACGCATTAACCCTCCCTTTAACTCCTCTCATCCACTTAAACTCACTGTGACATTAATGCTTAGTTTAGTGTAGCTACATGATGAACTAAGTTTTTAGAGAGACCGCCTGGGTGTAAGAACCTACAACAGCCAATGGGTTACGCCATGGCTACAACACACACACACCGATGTCTCAGAGTTAAACAACGTCTCACCGAGAACAGCTGGGGCCATGCAGAGGCAGTCATATTGCGTGACATACTCCATCTTAAAGTCGGAGTTGATGGGATACTGGTGAGCTAATTTGAGCATCTTCTTGAAGGCGTCGTAGATGAAGATGAAGCTGATGAGACAGGAGAAGCCCTCCTCAGTGAACCGGGTGAAGTACTGAACCAAGAAGCTGGCGTCAGTGGCCACGAGCACCAGGCAGAAGAACGCCGACCACAGGCCGATCCACAGGCGGAACTCCAGGTAGTCAAAGTCATTATCTCTGTGCAGACAGAGGCACAGCAAATATTCAAAGATAGCCTAAAATCTACTACATCCTATCACAGGCACTGGGAGAAGTGAAGTGTGGCCATTTTAACCAAAAAGTTGTAACATTATGAGAATAAAGCAGTTTGTACGTGCTGTACCTGCTGAAGTTGAAGAGCAACCGTTCAAACACCAGAACTGGACCGGTGCTGCTGAGGATGGTGAGAGGCTGGCCAGCCAGCAGACAGAACACCCCACCGGTGATCGCTGTGCCCAGAAAGCTCTCCAACACACCCTGCACCCATGGAGAGGAGCAGTTAGGGATTCATTCAGAACGTGAATGGAAAACACTCCACAAACTGGCTCCACAGGTTCAGCTCTCAGTCTCACCTGCATGTTGTCTGTAGCGTCTCCCAGCAGACCACCGAAGGTGATGGCGTTTGTCACAGTTCCCAGGTAAATAAACAAAATGGCCGACAAGGCCTGAATGTGAAATGCATCCGTGAAGTCACTGACGAAGAAAGGCGCTTTTCTTTTGATGTCAAGTATGAGACCCCCAAACAACCTGAAAACAGAGACACAAAGGGTCGTTTTCCACAATATGGAATAGTGCGCATAACAAAAACAGCTATTTAAATAGACAGTTAACTTTGGTTCATTGTACAATAAATTCAAACTCTCATTTGGCTGTTTTTGCAGTTTCAAAAACCTGTATTTACACAACAGGTTGTACTTGAAAGAAATACTTTGTATGCCTAAATTTCACACTTTACAATGGACATTAACTTTTCCATTTTTACACTATTTGAAAGGCCTTCAATGATTCAGTTTTAGGCCAGTTGGCAGGTGAATATAACCACCCATTCTCATATACCAACTCTTATCTAAAAGTGCTTGGTTTTGTCTGTGATTCCATACCTTCCAGTCTTCTTCAGCTCGTCCCCTATAGCGTGTCCCCCTCCTCCGTGACCTCCGTCATGAGGCATGTCTCCGTTCATCTGAGAGTCCCCTCCTGCATACATGTTCTTCCTAAAACACACGCAGTGTTGTTCAGTTCCGGCAGGCTCTTTACCTCTGATTAACACTTCATCACAAGAAAACAGCTGTCATGTATCTACTGGTGTCGACTGGTGTCTTCTCTTGTTGATGTGTGATTAAACAGCCGGCTTGATCAGCGCTCACACGAACAGCTGAAATGCTTTACTGGGCTTTAAATTGAACTCACTGCTGCTCCTTCATAATTGAACACTGTGCTGTCCACCTGCACACACTTCAGTGATTTCTGCAGCGACTGCTTTCCTGTCACATACTGTGCCTACTGCACACACAGCATTCAGAACGGGCGCAGATCTGCAGTGTCTCACATGTTTAAAGCCAGATGATGTTGTAGTCTATCATCCATCGGTTTTCAGTTAGTTGTTTTTAAATGTACTCTTGCACCCTTGCTGGTTATAATATGACTCTTGTTATACATGCATGAAGTGGCAGAATGTCTTTATCGCAGTGCTTCCTCTGTGTGCATGAGCTTAATAAATGACCCGGAGCCTAATAGGCAGCCTGAGGTCCTTGTAGAATCAGTGAACACCCGTGGTTTCAGATAAGATCACAACAAGGAAATCTCTCAAGGGTTTATACCGGTGGGCTACTGTAACTTTTTATAATCCCCTGAAATGTTTTAATGTCATCATAGATGTAAGAAGACTAGCCACAGCCATAATAATGATAAAATAGATAGGAATAGAAGAAGAAATCATAATTTTCTCAAACAAATGAAGTGGCACATGTGTGCTGTACTAGTCTACTACTCTCTCAGATTTGTGCAAAATAAAACAAACTAGCTGCCATTTCCTACTCATTCAGCAGAGCCAAAGAAGCATCAGCAAGCACAGACTAGAAAGCTGGACTTTTATGGACCTTTTGTCAGAGGAGGGGAGGGATTTCGGAGGCTCTATCCTGATGGCCGGGTCCCACTCGCCAGGAGGAAGCACGATCACCTCATCCAGGAACTCATCGATGCCCGCCAGCAGGTCTTGTCTGTCCTTGGCCTTATACGCAATGTCATGAAAGACCTGAACACAGACAGAGGAGGATGAGGCACTGAAGTTTAAAGGTGACCTGTGTGCTGGATTGCCTCTGCTCTATATTTGTCGATAGGGAACAAGCTAAAAGAGGCGTTAACGATCACAACATAAATAAAGTGAAAATGTTTGTCGCGTTCCATGAAAGATCTTATTTTGATGTGCGCACCAGGGTTTGTCTGTAAGCATTAAAATATAAAAAACAGATGATGTGTGTTAATGGCAGTCCAACCTCATCTGACATCAGCGTGGCGATCGCTCGGCCAATCTCATGGTACGACTTGGCTTTGCCTTTGGGTCCAAGCAGGATGAATAAAAATCTGCAAACGGAACAAAGTCATTTGATCATTTATTAACCTTGTTTGTCTGGACAAGTCTCATTTCACAATAAAAGCAGATAACATAATTGTCACTGCATAGAATACAGTTCACAGTTCACTTTTTCTCCTTGGCACCCTTGTTGTATTCACACCTGCTCAGGTGTCTGGTTTGGGAATGTGACAATTTTAGTTAAAGGTTGCAGCACCTTTAGTTTATCTCATTAGAAAGCGCCTGTGTTATTGGCACCTTCCTAAGCTGTGGACATATGCAACATAGGCACACCTGACAATATTTAGCAGTTTCATTGTGTCCACTCCTTGTATATTTTCTGACTTTTTTATGCTGTGTGTTTTGTGAGTTCTTTGTAAAACCTTTAAAAATATGTGTAAGCCACCCTGAGCTGCACCTGGCCCACTGTCTCCTGTCTCCAGAGAAATTCTGGACTGATACATCTTCCTACATTAAACTCTGAACTCAAGAAATTCATAAATAGGAGCTAGACATGAATCTCCGCCACCTTGTGGGAACGGGAACCTCTGTTAAGGCTCCCAACATCACAGCTTGCTGCAGACGAACAAACGCCACAAATGGCGCGTCCAGGAAGTCCACCTCCCCGACCAGCACGTTGGAGGCCTCGGCGTCTCTCGGCAACTTCTTCATGAACTTGTTCCTCAGCTAGGAAGCACAAAAGAAAAGAACAAGAGGAGACATTAAATGTTACGTTCACACCAGCAAGCTACCCAATACAGCGCGCACTGAATTAAACAACCTGCTTCAGAGGACAGGACAGTCCCATTCAGCTTAAATACCAAACCAGGAGGCTGTGTTTCTTTCTGTCATGGTGATGGTCAGACACCTGCTGAGCTCCACAGGTTCAACATTTTACTGCAAAGGACACTCAAGTCATGTGATTGTGTCTCTGACTAAGCAGCTCTCTTTATCTACCACAACTCTTTATCTTCATTGAAAGACTGACAGCTTCATGTTCATGCATGTTTTCCTGACAGCTGCACATTGTAAAACGATGACATGAAACTCCTGCCTCTACACTGCTGGAAACCAGTAACAAGGAGTGATGCAGTTAAGAAGAAACTGTTCAATGTGTGGCTTCATTTCAGGAAGAATGATGATAACAGTGCTAGCTGTAGTGTCTGGAAAACGCTAATTCCAAGTGCTGAAACAATTTTCTACGCAGCGTGATCTTAAATTCCAGGAATGTCGTGTTTTTGAGACTCTGCGTACGAGTGCCACTGCTTCCCAACCGAGCAGCACAGCCAGTGCTGAGGATAAATATCCTGTGTGAATAACAATAGGGACGGGAATAAAAGGCCGGTTCCAGTTGAGAACTGGTTCCAAATCAAACAGTGGAGCTACTCTGTTTCTACACCGTGTTCAGACTCAGAGATCAGAAACAACTATCGGCATATTATGAGGCATATGTCTTATTTGCATTTTAGTGCCTCCTGCTTCAGGTGAGTGTAGAAAACTGAGCCCCCTGGCATGATTGGTGACTCATGTTAAAGCATTTCAAATTTAAATTTGATTCTTACATCTTATAGAATAAAATAAAAAGCCCTTCAGATGTCAGATCATGTTCACCGTACACTTCAGCTTGGGTTGAACAACAAAGTCTATTTCTAGTCTTGTTTTGAACCCAGGAGTTGTTAGTGCGTTAGTTGTTAGTGGCATTTCATCCCACAGTCACATCTGCTTCATACGATGCTTCCTATGCTAAAAAAAAGTAGCACGCCTGTGAGCTGAGATCATTAATAAATAAAACTTCAGAGACGATTAATCATAAACATCTAGATAAGATATGGAAAACTACTGTGTTGGATATTAACTTGAAAACAGCTGAGAGCAGGCGGGAAACATTCACTACAACACAGCCGGGGACAGTTCACAGGAGCTCTGGATGTCACATAGAAGTAGGTTTTACATCAATGAGAGTTTGAACAATACCTCTTCTTCAACATCTCTCCACATAAAACATTTACAGCTGAATTTCAGTGTTGTTTTTAGTTTTTAGTTCCCAAAAATTAAGGTTACTGACAATGTTCTTCTCCTCCATTACACCAGACTGTTTGAGCCTCATAAAGGTTTAAATGAAGCATTCACCAATTAATCGCACTACGCACAGTCCATTCACAACAACTACAAAGACTTAACAGCAAAAAGTCCAGCAACCATCAACTGTTTGCTGTCAAAACCCTCACCAGCTTTCTTTTTTAGTAAAATTCTTACTGCTACGTACTTCACCACATTAATAAAGTGACTGTTCCCCCCAAATTATGATCACCTTCTCAAATCACCTTTCCTAATTGCAGGATGTTTATGCTTTCTAACTAGTGGAAAGATTAGATGCACTTTTATGGATTAGTCCTGTTTTCCAACGTGTTCAGATAAGGTCAAAGATGTGCTACCATCCCACTGAAGCAAAGCTGCTTGGAGATACAAGAATTTCACTTTTATCCAGACAGGCTGCATTCAGTCAATTATTACATATACAACTTAGCAGATTCTTCATTTAAGTTTTTTTTATGAAACATGTCATCATTCTGCTTCACAGGGATCAATTCAGTGTTTTAAATGTATCCAAACTATCCATACTTCTTCATAACATCGACTCTACCCAATTTGTGTTGCTTTGTCAGGTTTCTTTCATTTGTTCTGACTTTCTTCTTTTTTTTTAACTATGCACATTTCACATGTCATCAAGAAGTGAATGACCTGCCCAGAGAACGGCCTGATAAGTTTCAAGATGCCAAACCGAGTAGAGTATCGGATGACGTTACATGTGGCATTAAAATCAGCTGTGCCAGGATTTAAATTGGATTAGATCACAAACAACACTGACTGGCTACTAGTAAATAACACAGAGGCCTACTGGATAAAGAGCTTACAAATGTAGCCTTAGAGCACTTTCGTCATTCTGAAATAAATTCAGTGTTTACAAAAAGATAAAGTAAAAATGACATTGTTAATAAAGAGAATTGACCTATTTTTTTAATCCTATCTGGTACCAACCAACAGTAAGGAGAGAACATAAAAAACAGTCCAGTATACTCGAGGTAAAAAGAGCAAAATGGAGACTGGCTGTCTGTCTGTCACTTGTCATCATGCCCGCCCTACCCAGATCATGTACTGGCGGGATCATTTCCATCAACCTCTGAGGACTGAAATCCCATAAACTTGTGACCTTCCACTGGTTAGATGCAAACAGATCCAATCAGAGGCTGTTGAGCTGTCTTGGCAATGGGTTTGTCTGTCAATGATTGAGTCCAGAGGTTAAACCTGTGTAACCGCACTCCCTGTCCTGTGTGCCGTCAACGCTAATCCACGCCACACTGCCCTCATAAACTAGGTGTACCTGGATCTGTTCCTGTCCCGCTCGATTCTCAACTGGCATGAGGCACAAATTAAATTATCTCAGACTGAAACCTACTCATTTTTTTCTTTTTTTTGGTTTTGCACATCTGAGTTGTAAGTTACTGAATGACATTTACTGTTTTTCATGGTGAAATTGTTCTTACTGCTCAGCAATGTGCTAAAAGAGTGCGTTCATTGAACATGCTCATATCAGTGAACAGTGAACTGAACGAGTTTACTAAGGAACGAGAACGTAGGTCATTACCTGAGTTAATGATGCGTTACAAAAAACATCAATTGATAAACTAGTATGACTGCATCATGGTTGTCTGCCAACCATTCAAGTTGCAGTTTACACCCATGTCAGTCCAGACTCATACAATATGTGTAGTGAGGACTTTGAAGGAATTAAAATGTATTAGGTGTATTTTTTGGTGAAATGGAAGTTCTCACTATATTGACATGTAAGGTTCCAGTGAATCATTTCCAGTGAGAAACATGCTGTCTTCACTTAGAGTCTATTTTTCAAGAGGAGCACAGAGGACTGATAGAGAGCTTCATCGCATGGTGCAACGACAATCACCTGAAGCTCAATATCAGCAAAACCAGTGAGCTCATGGTGAACTACAATGCTTCAAATATGGATGCTGCTGCAAAGAAGCTACAAGAGGTGAATACATCACACACACATCTTGAACCCAGCAGCACAGAGGTGGGCGCCCAAGATTCCACCAGTTCAGCATCTGACCAAATGTGAAATATGGTCACAATCTCTTCTTGGCCCTTTGTAGAGCATTATGATGACACAGTGAAGCTGACCTTTGACCTTTTGGATATAAAATACCATCACTTCTTCATTTTATCCGGTGAGGCACTTGTGTGAAATTAGGGTATGAGTTAGCGTACATGCGCCGCCTCTCCATTTTCATCTCCTTGCAGTTCTCATGCATTGGTTTCATGTTGATGACTGTGTGGTTGATGTGGCTGCTCTGACAAACATTATATCGGCGTTCGAGTTTGCTGTTGTGTAAAACGTTCTCAAATTGTTGTCAGTTGTTATTAACTAAGTTATACTGGCCATTCAATTGAATACAGAAAACATGAGGTCATACTGTGCAACATTTAATATGAGATCAGTACAGAGACTGACCTCCTCTCTGCACCCTCACCAACAGCTGCAAAGTCCCTCTACAGAAGTCAAACTCACAGGAATTTTCAACCCATAAAGGAACACTTCGACTAACGACTAAAACTGTGAGACGAATGTAGTGGAGTAAAAATTACAATATTTGCCTCTGAGACGTAGTGGAGTAAAGCATAAAGTTTCATAAAATGGAAATACTCAAGTAAACCTTAAATTTGTACTTAGGGACAGCACTTGAGTAAATGTACTTGTAAATGTAAATGTACTCCACCATTGACAAGTAGACAGACATGTACGACAGTGAGCTGCTCCTGTGAAGTGTGAACTTACACAACACTGCTGCTCAGTGCCGCCTCCTCCTCAAAGGAGCAGTCCACCAATATTCCCAAAAACACACGTTCTTACTTAACCCTGGTGGTAATACAGTCATGGAGAGTTTACCCAGGTTGGAGCACATGTCTGACATATTTTCCCATCCCTATATGTTGTCAGCAGTTTCCATAGGGACTAGTTTATGGTAAAATGAGCTGTGGTTGTAGTTTGTTTTGTGGATTACTGGACGTTGTTTCGGGAAAGATGTTGAATCTCAAAACCTGAGCAAAAAAAAATAAAATATCTGCATGACTATATATCTGCAGAGGTATGTTTTTGTAATTGGAATAAGTGACCCTTTGAAATCAAAACCACTGCAGTATGGACTTCCATTAAAATGAGATTTCCTAATTAGGCTGCGCAAACATAATGACAAGTCTTTTTACCTATGCAACACAATGTTGGCCTTCTGGACAGTGCAAGAAGTGATGAGCCAACGTTTTAACACATTTTAATACATAATTCATAAGTCAGCTATGCATCTAATCTTAGTCCACTCTTTGAATATGAATCTGCCGGCCTCTCTATCTCCGTCTCTAGCTCATCTGTCGTCAAGCGTTGTCAGACCTGTGGCCGGTGCGGAAATGACCACTTGTCCACTGAGGAAAGTTCTGTATTTATAGGCTGAGTGGGTGTAGAAGAGCTTCAGTTCAGGAGCTGTGCTTCCTGTCCAGTTGTCTCTTTCCTACTCTCTCTGTCCCACAGGAGGACTTACTGGATCTGCGTGACCTAATTCCCTCCTCTCAGAGGCCCGGTCTGGAATGAGACCACATGAACAAATGGCTGCTACGAACTGTGATAATCTAACTATTCCACTATCAGAATCAATGGAGCCCACAGGGTGATGTAACCCGTCTGGAAAATATCAAAGCAACTACTTTGAGGTCATCTACTGCACCAACTCGCTTCAGCAGCAGTTTTCTGCAAAGGAAACTGATCTGAAAGTTTGTTTTGCTGCTAATCCAATTGTCATAAATCCACTCAGGTCAGAAAATGAAATGGGAATTAAGGAATTTAAGTCTATTCAAAGGCACTGCAAAAAAGTGAGGACAAAAAAAAGCTCTGATATCTCCTCTATCCTAAGATTCAGCATCTCATAAACTTGTAGTGGAAGTGGACTAGAAGACTACAAGTGTGTCCTATCCATTGTGACTTAATCATTGATTTTTTTTTCTCTCTGTACATTTTCTCTCTCTTTCTGTTACTCATTGTATTAAACATCCCCGGTCTAAGCGTCATCCTCGCTGCTGCCCCTTCTTGCTACAAAATCTCCACACTGACCATCAAAGGAAACGTTTATTCTGATTTTTCTACAGACCTGAGGTGCAAATGCTGAGGTGAGTAGAGATATTACATAAGCAATTTGAATATAGTTTGACAGGTCTGGGCGCAGCAGGTTCAGAGCAGCTGCAGCAGGTTGGGTAATGACGACAGCGGGTGGAGCAATGGGCCTCATGCAAGAACCACAGATTTGTGGTATTTGCCAGTTTTCTAATACAAATTTTCTCATACGTAAGAGCAAAATTCAAGGGTGGTCCAGGCCTGTCGTAGGAGTAACAGTCTGACTTTCTCCACAGGGGGAAACTCTGACCTGAAGTCATTACGACTTAATCACAAATAAATATCAAACAAAAATGAGCTAAAATGAAATATATAACTAACATTAACACACTGCTAAAATAATAATGCTAAGAATCAAATATGGTGAATGTGAAGATACTTGTGACCAGGTGGCATGCAATCACTTGAAATAGGAAATTCTGGAGCAGTGGTTCAAGCAAACCTCACAGGAAAAAAGTAAGAGTGATTTAGGATATGAACTGAAAAATGTTTCCTCTGTCCTGAACCAGCGGCAGTCAGCTGTGACTGGTTTCTCCACTTCTGAAGTAGATGAGGCTACATCAGGCTAACAAGTTAGCTTTGCAATGCAGTGTCAAGTGTGATAAATGATTGACACAACCTTCACCGGACTGGACCAATGCACCACTTTACTTCTGTTTTCCAGTCTGAAAGAAATGTCAGACTTTTCCTGAATCATCCCTTAAAAAATGTATTTTCAGAATAATGGAGCACACAGTGAGTGAATCAAGTCTAACACCTGGTTTAAAATAGTTGTTAATTAGCCAAACACCTGAGTTGATAGCCTCTGGTGAAGGCAACTTTATTCAGGTCTAATTTGAATGAGATTTTCTCTCATGATCTTGGTAATTCACTGACTCATCTGTCACAAATGTGACTGGACTGGATTTCTTGTGGAGATTTTTCAGACTTAAATCTCACAGAGGAAACTGAACTTGATAAGAGTTTACCTCACATCATAAAGTCTCTGCTGTCTGCTTTGTGGCGTATTTCAAAATATCCAGCAGAATGACATAAAATCCCATCAATTTCAAGTTCCAAGAAATAAAAATGCTCCAGTCCTGTTGACCACAGTGATGAAACACTACAGCAAAAGTATTTAGAGACGAAATCAGAATAACAAAAATAGATTTCCACTTATATCATCGTGTTGACTCACCTGGTCTTTTTCCGGTTTGTCTGAAATGTCATTCAGGCTGCTGGAGGTCAGGTTCCGGTGAGTTGTGGTGGGACTATCTGTGAAAACACATCAACCCTGAACAGTTAAAACAACTTCACCTTCACCAGGACCTAAGAACTGAAGGGAAAAGGAGGCAGAGACCCAAGAAAAGACAGTGGCCCAGAAATTTTGCTCCACATGCAGTGCCGGGAAAAAGTATAGAGCAACAGCGGCCTTCATGCAAACCGCACACAGAAACGTTAAGAGATTTCACCATAAACTCTCATCTACTTCATAAAGGCTGGAGCACATCGGAGGACAAATTCCTTACGACGTGCATGCACTCACTTCAGATGTGCACACTCATATAGTACTTAATGCTCTACAGCCACAAAATGACTTTTCAAATCTCAAAATAAAGAGCAGACATCCATTGGTCCACTTTATTCTATACCAGTCATTAAATTAATATTATTCAAACATCTCTCTCTCTAAGCTTGTTCAGCTTGTGGGGGATTAGTTAAGATGACCAAAAAAAAAAATCATTTTGTGCAACCTTACTCTGTAAAAAATAATCAAGAGCATTACTGTTGAGAATATCTGATCATTTCAGGGTCCATGTTTCACATCAATGTCCTCCACTAAGTGCAGGTGGACGGCACACTCTGATGGACGCTCTGCTGACTTTGAGTTTCGGCTTGTCCACGCCAGCATCTGAGATCTGACAGCAGAACGTGACCTTACTTCAGTCCCCGAGCTGTCAAAGACGAGGGACGGCGTCCAGAGACAAATCTCAACGAGCGCAAATTCTGACGCCACTGTAGCCTCTTACACATCTGCCCCCTGAGCATTGTGGGTAATAACTTGCTTGTCAGTATGATGCAGCCAGTATAAAAGATGAAATTGTAATACTTGTATAGAGTAAATAAAATAATAAAGGGGGAAAACAACTAAATTTAAAGGAAATACTTAAGGGATTAAATATCAAGTCTTAGCCAAATATTTCCATAAAGGTTTGGGGACAGAAAATCCCTTAAAATAAATAAATAAAAACAGCCTGACAGGGATGTAAAACTAGTCAATGACACTACTATATAAAGCACATAAAAATGAGTTCTACTGTACTGGACACATGGGGTCTGAATGACAGGTGTGGGAACAGTTTACACTACAGTTTGGTCACGCCTACGTTCAAACTGCAGCTGAAAGATTTCTCATGTTACATGTGACACAAATCTGATGTTTTCAGATCTGAGTCAACAAGAAAATTACCAATGTTTTTCTGAGTCACATTGATTGGATATGATACTGAAGCATCTGACATTCAGCTGAGGACATAAATATCATTTTGGGGTCCTGGCAGATTGGCTGAGTGAATGTTATTATATGGACGATAATTGAAAACCCAAATACACTTCTACTACTTGGTATTTTTAAAGATGCCTCAGTTTAGTAAAAACTCAAAGGAGCAACAGGAGCAGTGATTCAGAACTGATCAGTGGTCTGCAGCATGAACGTAGACTGGGCCCAGTGAACTTACTAAGCCAGTCCATGCTGGTACTCCTTTGGGACTGCAAGTCCTCCATTGATATGCGACCCGACAGGCAAGTCACAGAGTTCTCAAGAGGACTGCGAGCTTTTAGTAGCAGCAGCAGGTTATCAAACCCAATCCAGGGAAGCAAAAAAGGAAGAAAGAGAGATGGGAGGAAGAGATGGCAGGAGAGTTGATAGACAAGCCCACTGAGATAAGCAATTTGTTAGAGAACAAAATCAAGTGGCAAGTGTTAAAACATCTGTAAAACGTGATATTATCTGGATTTTCACAAGCTACACAGAGAAAACGTGAGGTGAGAGCAGCGGCGTCATTAAATCAGGGCAGCCTGGGTCATTGGACCTGAATACAAGAGTCAAATTGTCTTTTAATAAAGCCAGTGATGCACTTTATCCTCGCAGAGTTGTAATCAATTAATCATTATTAGCGAAAGCCTTTATCTCAGTTCTGCTCAGGCTTTGATGTGTGAGTTTCTATTTGAACATTACAAAGCAGATTATGAACAGAGGCAGCTTTTCTTTGATTGAGTCATAAACTTGTTTCCTGAATCTAATATCAGGTAATAAATAACTTGTCTTTCCAAGGACCCAAGGCTGGAAACACATTAATGACATTGTCAACACACTGAAAAATCTAGTCAGTTACAATCATAGCACACACACACGTGTTGTTTTTGTCAATGAGATATCAGTGTGTGTGTGTGTGTGTGTGTGTGCGTGTGTGCGTGTGCGTTTGGGCTGCCACGTTGTTCACTTTGAAACAATTTTAAATCAATGTTTTTAATTTGCAGCTGCCCAAGGACAATATTTATTACAACTTCATGAACAAAGGATTTTGTAGCACAATCACTGTCAGTGCGCTGTACATGCAGGATACACCAGACTGATGTTAAATCCATTTCGTACAGCTACTACAATCCTATTAAAAGGGCAAATTAAGCCAACTTCCATTACTTTTGTGGGCTTAATGCATGAATCTGAATTCAGACTCTTTGTAATAATCTGTCTGGGATAACTTTCAGTGAAGCAAAGTGACAGCCCATCCTGAGTGAAAAGGTGTTACATTCTGCTGTGAATAAAACATGAATTTCAGCAAAAGGAAAAGTGAATGAAGCGAGAGCCATATGAACATATATCAGCAGGGATTTTAACTGCCATAAATGATAATCTCTCAAGTTCCCTATTAGTCATATCCTATCAAAACACTGGGTCAAGTTTTATGATTTGTCATGGCCCTGGACTTTTCTCACCAGTATCATAAATTCATGCACCAGCTCAGACCTTTAGTGTTGGCATTTACAGCTGAAGTCAATTTGAAACGAGCTCCACCTGCTCTTATAAGGTGCACACCCGATTTAAAGTCTTATGCATCTGTGGGTTAGTACACTATCCTAAAGTGAGTACATTGTGTTGTTAGAGTGAGTACAACATATGTTTGCAATGAATTATAAAAACACATCTACACTCTTCAGTTGAATGAGAGGATTAGTGAGCAAGTAGTAGCACTGTAGTAGCAAAATGTTTTCAAATTAAACGGTTTCCAGACCTAATTTCTGATACTGTCTCCAATAAAAATGTTTTTAAGCATCTATTAAGGGGATGTTGGTACTTATTTAGGACTATTAAGTGCCACATTAGTGGGTTCATGCAGAGGAGGGCAGCAGTGTGCCCTTTATAGCACACTGTGGCATTCCTCATAGTCCTCGAAAACTCACTACACACCTCAGGCCATAACTTTGGTTCACAAAAACATCTAAATCCAACCCAGTAATGCAGATACTGCATCTACATCTAAAAGACTAAAATAGCTGATTTTGTTTTTTGTTGTTTTTTCACAAATCATTTGAGAAAAAAAGAAGAAGACTGCACCAAACTGGCATCAGTATTACCGTTTTCCTGGTTGGAAAACAGCCTACTTGCACTGGAGACTGTCTTGCCAATGTCGGCCAGAGAGCGCAGATTGGACTTCTTGGTCTGGTGACGATGTTTCCGTAGCAACGTGTACATCACTTTGTCCTTCAGGTCTGCTTTGAGCTGGCCGATCTCTATCTGGTTGTCAGTGATCATCTCTGAAGGTGCAGAGAGAGGGGAGGGAAGACAGAGGAAGAAGAAAGATGATTTCAGACTGGGGATACAAACGTTTTGCAACTGGACCATGCTGCATGTCTTACAATTGATTAGTTTATCAGAGCACGATTAAAACCACAAATCTATTGAACTTAGTGTCACAATTTGAAGCCAGCAAAACCTCATTGTCAACATGCTACAATTAATAAATTCTTGGCATTTTCACTTTAAATACACCAGGAACAACTGAACCAAAAAAAAACTTTTCGTCAAATAAACAAAATAAAAAATTCTGCTGTCGTTTCAAATCATTTTTAATTTTGGTTCTATTTTTTTGCCCTTCATGCAGCATTTTACCCAACTGCCTTAATTTAGGACCAACATCACTCAAGGCAAATACTCAAAGCAACACAAAAAGTCTTGAAAGGACTCAATTAGTGCCTCCCAGACCGTACTGCTCCTGTATGAAAGTCTTTGTGGCATCGTAAAATAGCTCAATCAAAAGGTCTAGGATATTTTGGAAGAGAAAGTCAGAAGCCTGAATGCTGACAGATAGCAGCCTCGGGGACTTTCTTCTCTCATGGAGGGGTAGTGCTGTTAATGGCCCATCAGTCAGGTCGGCTGGCCTCAAAGCAAGAGGCCCAGCTCTGCACGGACTGTACACTCTATGCAGCACAGTCAATTACTTCACATTAATCACTCCAAGTGGTAACTCTTCCTCCTGCTCCCTCATGCAGACAAAAAGGAAAAGGGTTGACTGTCCTCAAATTAGGAAGTTTTTGTGTGACCATTTACAAACTACTATTTGAGTCGCTCTTTGTTCTAATATACAGTAAAGCACAGTATAGGCTGGACTTCAGCGAGCTGTAGCCTTTTGCAACTCTTACTGTAAATGAAAGAAGGGTAAGGAAAAAAAAACTTGTGTGCCCTCTGTGATGCATCAATCCATAAACCTGCACGCAACACTACAGACCAGCTCTTAATGTCCTGTACATCAGAGAGCAAATCAAACTGGTAGATGGGTTCCTGTATTACAGGCAGGAAGGTGCTGACCTTCATCAGTGATAATGTTTTGTAATGTCAAAAAAAGTATAAATAAAGATTTGAAACCTAAAAATTACTTAATTACAATATAATTGTGATGTTCACTGGAAATAGAGTGTAAAGATCATGTGCTTCATAAACCCAACAACTAATCACTTTTTACTGCATATAACAATGTCAGAGTACTTCCTGCAACCCTAAGCCCCGCCCTCCTTAGTTACTGTTGCTACACCTGTCAAGCTTTTCATTGGCATTGCTCATATCAGAGTTAGCTGTCATAATAGTGGCAGATTTACCATTGACATTCCCGGAAATTTCTGAAACACTTGGCCTTCAAATCCTCACAAACAAAAGCAGGCTTCTCATTTTCTCATTTGTCAACTAAAACGATGACTCTCAGTCGCAAATTTTATAAGTGTTGCTAGCTAATGTAAGCTAATGCTAATGCTTGAACTCCGTGAGTCAACTGAGAAGTTTGTCTCTAGCTGACATTTCCATACGACACATTTTAAAACGAGAACTGACTAAAAGGCTCTTAAATATGTACTTGGTGGCTGTGTACATGATACAATGCTAAAACACTGAGACTAAAGCTACATGTCCCAGGTATAACATCAGCATCCTCACCAGCTGTTGATCCTTGTAATGTATTTAAGGGAGCAGTATTTGTGTATTTCAGTGTAGAGCTAGTTTGCCTACTAGTTGCATCCTGGCTCACAGATCCAGAAACAGCGGCTGTGTCAGTCCTGAACAGATATTTTAACGCAACTGTGACACAAAATAACATAGAAAGCTAATGACATCCCCACAATGGTCGTAAGCTAGTTAGCCAGACATGCTAACATTTGCTGTTTACCTCAAAGCAAATAAAGACAAAGTTTAATCTATTACTCACATGTTTGTTCTTGTGTTTTAGGTTTTTGAAAGACTACAAAAAAGACTCCACCTTCCAAACTCTTGAGAAACAGAGTTTGGGTCTTCTTAGAGCCTCATGCTCTCCACATCAACATGTACAGAAGCTTTTCAGGCCTATTGGAGCCTAGCTACAGCAACTAAGCTATGATTGGACAGTTGCTGCTCGGAGGAGGGGTTTAGCAAAAGCTCAATTAGCTGTACCCCAATTAATTGCAATTTATCTTGTTAAAGAGATAAGTTGACAAGTGACAAGTGGGCAACTTACCAACAACCTGAGGCAGAGTGGAAGCTTCCATGTCCAGCATGATGGTGCCTTTCTCTATGCACGTCCGCAGTTCAAAAAGACTATGTAAGGACAGCGTGGCCACATGGGGCTTACTCCAGCGTTCACCTCCTTTCTCCACCTTCTCCTCAAACTTGATCCACCTGGAGGGATGTAAAAGACAGACTAGATTAAAGTGGGAAAGTTACAGGCAACAACAGAACATGTAAACATTCAAACAAGGTTCAGTATTAATACATTTTATGCCATAATCTTGGTTAAGTGCTTATAGTATGTGGAAGTGCTATTCAGTACATTTAAGAATGATGAACTAACCAACAAATGGAGACCTTGTGGGACACCAAGCTACATTAAAGGACTGCTCAATATATCAACATGCAAAAAGCCCAATATACAAATACAAATAATAAAATAAACTGAAGTTCATTCCTAAACCATAAAAAGTCTCTTGAGTGCTTGTATGGAGTTTTGTCACACAACCACGACCGTTAGAGTTTATGTCAAATTTCCCAGGCAACTCACCCCTGTTCACATTTAATATGTGACTACGAATAAAATACATACATGGGTCATAAGTATGTCTATACAGTGTTGAGGTTACATCATTACATTGGGAAACAGGTCTAAAATGTATATATATATATATAAAGACATGAAGACGTCAGTTAATGAGAATGATGTCAGGTACCCAGTGGCACGTAACGTGCTGATATTCACTGTATATTTGGTTAATGAAAAGGCCAATAAACTTCAGAGGGCAGTGATGCGCGGTGGAAAGTACTGATAATTAAACAAAAATGTCTTGGCCAGCCGAAAAAGCAAATATTGATGGGAAAGAAATTGGAGCGTAGCTTCACATGAGAGGTTATAGAGAGAGGTATAAGTTCTTTTGTTTATGGTCAAGGTAACGTGATCTGTTCTTAAATTCAGAGGCAGTGTTATCATTTCTACTTTCTTTGTGTATTTTTTAATCACTCCCCTTCCCCCTCTGTCAGTCTCAGAGATGAGAAACTAAGCTGGTACTGAACAGTTATTTCTATACCAGGGCTTTATTTGGCCAGTTTGACTGCCAAAATTGCACTTGGCAAGCAGCCTGCACTGCCCAGCACTTGTGACATGTTTTATTCATTTTGAGCTCCCCGGTCTCAGTCTCTGCAGCGATTTGCAGAATAATACATTAGACATTTAAGATGTAGGATTGATTTATTTCACCTTTTATAAGCAATATGTCAGTGAATCTTAAAAAACAAACAACTGACTCTTCTTGAAGGGTCTGGAACTGTAGTCCTATTTTAACCTTTTTAACCCCGCTCATCATCTGTCATTGATTTCTTCTACTTGAACTTTTGACTGCAGGGAAATCTGCTCTCATGAGAAGAAAAATATTTTCTTGTGGACATGTTTCACCATAGTATTGTGTATGTTACTGTGTAAACTGTAGCACCGAAGGAACACAATTGTGTTCCTCTGTATACTGAATAATGTGTATTGAGAGAATGAAATGAATGAAATGAAATCTACCTTGCACTTTGAAAACAATCCCAGGTAGTTAAAATTTTGGTCTGTTATTGATCATTAGGTGTTTTCCCCTGATGGTTGACATGATGATAAGAAGTCCAAAGTGTCAAAGGGCATGATGCACTTCATTTGCCTTTTGACTTACATGTATTCATCCAATCCAGGCTAAACTCTTAATCACCCCTCCCAGTCTGTAGGTTTCTGCAGGACTGATGAGCTTTATTGTCACCTTTTGAATTCACCTTTTCAAACTCATCATCTGTCCATATCAATCCTGGAGAAGACTAAATTTCTGTATCATTTTCAACTCAAATAAAAGCTTAGCCTCGTAAAGCCCTCCTGTGTTTCAGTAAAAGTAGTAGTAAAAGTAAAACTTTTAAAGTATACTGGAAGACTGTGACAGCAGAGGTCCTCTGAAAATCATTCAACCAACAGTGAACCAAAATGCAACTTCTATCTGCAGAACAATTGGTCAGAGGTTAGGATAACAAATCAACTCATTTGGAGCCTCAAACAGCAGCCCAGGAATCCAGTTTCCCCCTGAGAGAGCTTCACTCATCCAACGCTAATGATGCATAAACAATCATCCCATCTCTATCCCATCCCATCCCACTAGTGGGCCACACAGGAGAAACCTGTGAAAGCCTGCGTGCTCGCTTTTTATGCTGCTCCGAATTCAAAGCACACAGCAGATTCCCTAATGTGATACTGTTACATTAGCTGGAGTTTAGAAACGTTTGTTCAGTTATTTGCCTGTGGGAAGGATGTTTAAAACAATCTAAAGAACAAAAATAACAGTTTTTGAGGTAAACTGGGAGATTTCTGGATCCTCAAAATAAAAATAATCAACTGTATTACATTTTTAAATGAGTGAGAGTCAATGGAGAAGCTTTCTAAACATCATTGAAATCAAAGGTGCACATACAGGAACTTCAAGAGGAAGCCCCAAGTCTGAGACTGAGTTGCTTACCTGGCCGTCTCCTTCCACTCCATCTCCTGTCCATCCACCGACAGCAACTCATCCAACTCAGTGAAGAGTTGTGGAGGCGCTGGGCCGTCATCTTCCTCTCCGAGGATGAAGCGGATTCTCTCGGCTGCCGGTGAGACTGTGGAGAGAGGAAAAATACTGCGGTTCATAGGCTGGCACTGATGCCCGTTGGGCAAGGGTTTGGGCGCTGGCTTCCCCTCCTCAGCTGGACCCTTAAAGTTGACCTCAGGAGGAGAAGGTGGTGGTGGGATTTTCACCATGACCTCCTCTCTTTTCTCCTCCGTGTCTTCCTCCTTTTCCTCTTTCTCCTCTTGGTTATTGTTGTTGTTGGACATCTTAAAAAACTCTGTGACCCCTCTTTACTCTCCAAATCAGCTGACCCAGGGTTTGCTCCTCAGATAGCAGCCGGCAAGCGACACAAGCTCACCGAGTCCCAAAGCTGCAGCTAGACCCTCATTAAAGTCTCGGGTGGAAGTGACAGTCGCTCTCAGCTGCCTGCTCCAGCACTTTGTGAACCAGGTAGGAGGGGGCCGATGGGGTTTAGGGGTCCCCTCAGTGACAGTGTCCCCACAGCTAGCCCCTTCTCCCTCTCTGCCCCCTCTGTTCAAATAGGCCTTCGCCATTGGCCCTCCAGCCTTGGCAAGCTGCCCTGGAGCCCCTCATTAACAATTAGGAAATGGTCCACAAACTGGCCTATTCTTCAGCAGAGGCTTGGCTTTCCTTCCCTTGTCTTCTCATTTGAATATTTAGAGAGCAACACAAACAGAATTTCAACAGGACTGATACATAAATTATACTTTTCATAGCTTTTCAAACATGCTGTAAGTGGTCGACACCATCACAGCTCGTTGCAACAAGTGGAAACAATGTTTGAACTTTGAATGAGAGTCCACAAACACTCACTACCCTCTTTTCATGAAAGCAGGCCCATGCATGTAGAAAGCTACACACAAAGATTATTGTCAGACAAGCAAACAGCTACACAAGACCAGCGCATCATTAGAGCTGCAGCCTGTTCCAGGAAAGGCTCACAGAAATTAAATTATGGCATCTCTGCCTGAGGAATCAGAATGCATCAACGCTGCAAATTGCTCTTGTGCACATGTTGCATGATGGAGATCGATGTGAAATTGCTTTTTCAAAGATTAAACTTAAAAACAGTTTACGGAGCCTCCAGCATTGCCCATGTACCATGATTTCATCTGATCTGAAGTCGAGCACCGCCCAGCCAAACCTCAGCCAACAGATATCTTGACTTATCACAGCAGGAATAGCACAGGTGTAACTAAATACCATTAATAAAGGCTTATCTCCATTTCAAGGCCCTTTGGGTTGCACCTGCTATTCATAAATCCATAACTAAGTCTGAACATAAAGTCCTTCCAAAGGTCTTGGCAAATACAGTTTCAAACTTGTGATTTATTAAATCAGATTGCACCATTAAAACTTAAGAAATGTGCAGTGGATACTTTAGGAATGTAATGTGTCGCTAGGAACCATCTATAGCACCAAGAGCAATGAACTATGTAGACAGGAAGTCACTGTAGAATCACAAGCTAGTATAACTTCTAAAAATTACAGTTTTAGAGGGACAAAATATATGTAATTTTAGCAATTATTGCCACCACACATAATCCTGGAGGGGATCACACGTTTGGTCGTGTGTGTGTGTGTGTGTGTGTGCGTGTGTGTGTCTGTGTCCGCAGATAATCTCACATACTTCTGGACCCATCAGCCGTTTTTGTGCACATTTATAAGTGTAAGCTGAAGGACCTCTCATGATTGAGGTGATTCACGGTTTTATGGACGGCTCTGCTTCATATCGCCATTGACTGCTGACTCCTCACTCCTCTTAATTAGCTGCTGCAAGTGATCATGCTTCAGTCTGGCTGCTTGTTTCCGCTGTAGGGACAATGTGCGTGGCGGTCACATTGGTGATGGTGGTCTTTTGTTGCACTTTAAATTTAACATTTTACACGGCTGTTTTTCAGGGTGTCTCTGCTTCCTTTCACTACACTCATGCACACATCATTATTAAACAGCATTTAGCACATTTCAGGTCAGATATGTTGACTGTATGCAATATCATCTCTTTTTTAATTACTCTTCATTTAATCTTCACAATAAATGGGTCATATATTAGCAAGTTAATGTGGCCTTTATCAGTTGGTTGAGTTAGCTACACAATGGCTATACCTGGCAGTTAGTGGGTAAATGTTTAGTAACAACTAATCTCTGCATGAGTAGTTTGTGTGATGCAATCCCTTTTAATTTAGTCGGGCATAACACTTTACTTTGTAAGCATTCACTTTAGAAGTAAGATAAGTTTGAATTTACGAGCATCCTGTTCAACCAGCTCCTAGATGGCTTCATAGGTGTTTTCTGGATGATTAGACCTCTGCTTATGTTAAAGGTGGTTGAAGCCACACTGGGAATTCCATGAAGTCACCAAACTATACGCTCTCTACTTCCACCTTATTCATGCATGTAAGCTTTGGTTTATTCAGTGAACCTCAAGGAGAAGGAACTGTGATTTAAAGGAGAGGAAGCACAGAAACACCTGCATCAGCTCATTTAAAACTTCATGTTCACAGATTTTGCAACTTCCATCACATTTTGTCTTAACTGGATAGAAGTATTAGTTTGCACATAAAATATACTAACTATACTATACTATAAACTAACCATACAGATTTACAGATTTACAGGTTTAATTGTTTTGTTATTGGTCAAACTTGCTGGAATATTTCTGTCTGATCTTGTACATCTACTTTCCAGACCTGGTTTCAGGGTTGGGGTTATAATTCGGTTCAGGAATGCATTATGTCACTGAGGGTCCTCACAAGTGCAGAAGCACAAATGTGTGTGTATGTGTGCCTGTGTGTGTGTAAATATGTGAGCGATAATAACAAAGCTGCTTGATCTGATTGCATAACTGTCTGCTAATACGGCAGCACCAGTGTTGAATGTAGATATTAAATATTAGAATTTGATCATTTTTCTGAGTAAAAATGCAGTTATTCTGTGTTTCAATTGACTCTTAATTTAAGTTTAAGTTAAAAAAAATAAAATAAAATTGCCATAGAAAACCAGAGAAATGAAATGGTCAGCAGACTCTGGCAGAGTGACCACCCACCTGGTAAGAAGGGAAATACAGGGAACTGTGCTATTCTGCTCTTAAATGAAGAATTCAGTCAAATACCTGCATCACAGAGGGAGGACAATTATCCAGGCTAACATACTGTGAGCGCTGAGTCTTGCACTGGACTATACTTTGCAGGTGGAATTTAGACATTTACACTTGTGCAACACTTAACATTAAATCACCCACCACATTGAGTCATTAATTCATTCATTTTGCAATAAGTGGCCAAACAGTATATGAGGTGAAGGCTTGAAGTTCCCCCCTTTGTGTTTTCTGCAGCACAGTAAGAACAGCAGCAGGTATGAGCCAGACGAGCAGCTGTAAGATTACTAGGTGGGGGATAAACTGTCTGCTGGCACACACTCATACACACTCACACACACACATACACACATTTCCACAGGCTGCAACTAGCTTAAGTCACCGCAACCTGTTTGATAACACCTTATGAGGAATAATTTCCACGTGCGTTTCACACGTTTAGCTGACACTAAATATCCACAGCAATTTACGCTGATGACAGTAAACAGTTAAAACAAGATTTAAATACCTATATGGCCAAAATCACATGCAAACAATAGCAAGCAGTGCAAGGTGACGGCTTCAGGGACGTAGACTCACACAGAGCACCCACTGTACTGCTGTATTCCTTCAGTGTGCATACAGTTAATAAAATAGATGCGGTCAAGGAACACAGTATATGCAGGGGAGTAAAGATGTGGCCAGGACCCCCTTGGAAAAGAGATTTTTAATCTCAATGGGCCAATTTTCCTGGTAAAATAAAGGTTTAATAAAAAAAACAAGATGTTTTCTCTCCAAACAGCAGCATGGACTATTTTATCATACTAATACAACTGTCATCATACACAAATTCTACATTGTTATTTTACATCTCTAAATCCTGCTCAAGGAAATGCATTATCTTAGCAGAAATAAATTGTGGCAAAAGATAAGGAAAAGCTACCTGGCCCCAAGCATTTACAGCTGAAATCTGCTACTTCCTGTGCCTTTCTACATGTTCAAACTACAGCTTTTATATTTTAATTAGAAAGGAGCAAGTTAGAAGTTATAAGTAACTATCCAGATTTTACCCAAGAGAGATTTTCTAATTTCTCACGAGAACCTGATGCTGCCTATCAAGGCTCTCCAGCAGAAACTCAAGCAGAGTGTTGGTGTCAATGCAATACTGTCCCACTCAAGTAGTTGCTAAGAGAGGAGAAAGGTGGGAGGGTGGGTGAGAAGGGTTAGGGGGTGAGGTTCAGTGCCGAGTGTAAAGCAAAGAGGGGTGAGAGCGAGCACGAAAAGGAGGGATACGAAAGAAAATCCCATCGTTCAAACGCAATTTCAAAGCTCTGTGTGCTCTAGCCAAGAGCCATGGGCATACAAAGAGGACTTTGTCTCTGCAGCAGAGGCTCATGGGATAGGGGATGGAGGAAGAATGCCCGCTGCCCGGCAGAAAGCTTAGTGTGGCTGCCACTAAAGGCCTGTTTAGTCCCACTCTTGACATGCATCCTACACAAATACCTTCCATCTCCTCTGACCTTTTTGAAAAACTCGGCACAGTAAATGGCTACATGGGATCTAATAGCACAGCCATTGTTTGTGACTGTACATGCAATGATAATGCAACTCTGCGTCGCCTCATTCAAAGCAAAGGATCACAGAGAGTACAGGAAATGTTTTCCATGCCACCAAGTCTGACATTCAGTATGCAGGGCAGCTAGCACACAGGCAGCGACCGGGGATTGAGCTGAATGCAGAGTAACACCCAGAGGGTGATTCATTGAAAGCACAGTATTTATACCCAGACCATCACGCTCTGGTATTTTGTTGTGATAGCTGAGGTGGGCAGATTCTGATGAGAACGTAACAAATACCAGCTGGGCGGCCAAACCTGAGATGAAATGACTGCTGCAGGTGTACGGAAAGTGCAACCACGTATTCTCTGTGCTTTTACTACAAACAACACAACACATGTCCACTTCCCAAGATTGTCATGAATCAAACACCTCTTAACAAAGTCCTGTGTGTTTACGTCTGATTTCACTGAAACAACCTCTGAAAAGCAAAAACATAGCGTAACAGTGAGCGCAGCTGGCTCAGAAAGGTGACTTAGCTAACATCAGCTGAGATTGGCCACAGGTTAAAAAACCTGAGTGTGATGAAGTGAGGGACACGCACCACACAATCAAATGTCTTCAAATAATTAGAGGACTAATCTCATGAACTACAGCAGTGCAGGGACAAAGGTATAAGCAGAGGACAGTCGTGCTGAGATCTAAATCCAATCAAAATGTGTTCAAAGATTAAAATAAGATATTCAAACACATACCAGTTGGGGAATTGTTGTTTTTTCAGACTGAGTTTTGCATGAGATGAACTATGTGCCACTTTCTCTTACTGAGGACTGATTCTCATTCATGTTTGCAGCAAAGCTGTTTTCCTCCCTTTGGTAGTGATCTGTTTAGCAAATCAAAGAACTGTTGATGTTACTGTATACCTCATGGCTAGGCAGAATCAACAGATCAGGATCGATATCCTCAGGGAAGTGTTAAGTCTAATCAGAGGAAGTGCTTGATGATACAACATTTGCTAACTGAAGGAAATGAAAAGGCAGTCCAAATACATCAGACACAACCATGAGACGCTGAATAAGGGCCACAGCCACAGCCTCAAACATGCTGCACGCTGTGCAGTGTTCACAAACTTGGCTAACCACAAAACCACCTTCCACTGATGGCAACAAACTCGTGCTCAGTCATGTCCACTGTGTGACTAATGCTAAAAGCCCTTTGAAAAGTAAGGTCTGATTTACTGAAGTAAATTAGATGAGGCAGGTGGACCAAAACTAGGTACAATTTAGCTGTGCATCTCCTATCGTCTATTAGGTAATGATGCAGGCTCTGAAATCTTCATGCAACTTTCTCCACATCATTGTCTAGAATGAGGTAGAATATTGATTATCTTTGTCTTAAACCCTTAAAATGTCTAAAATTGTCTTGGCTGTTTGCAGCAAAAATAAGGCTAGAAGATTTAAGAAGATTTCTACTGATATCATTTATTTTTCCTTACAAGGTTGAAGGATATCTCCAACAGTCTGTTCCTCTGTGGATAAACTAGTCTCAAAAGTCCTGAACTACGTATTTCCACATCATTTACAGTGCGTAAGCACAGGCGGTTTTACAGACCCTCCTATCAATTGTGATGTGTGGAAAAAGATGTTAATGAATTTCTTACACCAACCAGAATCATCCAGGGAAGGCCAATGCCCTGTGGAGCATATCTAGCATTGTGTAAAAGCTTTCAAAGGGAATAATAGTTTACTTTAAAAGCGACAGCTGTAAATATTGAGGGATGCAACTCATATTACTGTTGCCATGTGATGCGGGTAGCTCCAAAATGTCAACTTTTCAAGAACCAGAAGGAAAACAGCCAGGTTTCTACCTCGACCTTTCCATTCATCTAATCAATTGTGAACCTCTCCATAAATCTCAGGGTTATCCTTTGAATTCTTAGAGGAGCAGGACTCCTGCCAGCGAAGCATGAACATTCAATTGGAGACGCATTCAAAAGAAAAACATCACAGCAATTTTAACTTGCTCTCTCTGACATGAGAAAATTAAACCCATTTGTATAAGAACCAGGTTTCTAAGTAATCTTTTTAATCCACTTTGAGAGAACATTTGATCCTACTTAAAAGAGGAGGGGAAAAAAAAAACATGCTCATCAGAGTGAGCAGGGGTCAAATGGCCCTGCAGTGGACACACATGTAACCATGAGGATGGACTTGCAGTCCCTGCAGCGTCCATCTGACCAAACAAGAGGATTTTAGTCCAGACAACAGACAAGGGCCTTTCCCTGGGGGGGGGTGGCCCTGTGTCCCAGAGAGAGTAACCAAAGGAGGGCAGTGAATAACAGGAGGACACAAGGTCTCATGCATGTCTGTCAGTTTCTGCGTGGCTGACAGATGCCTGCAGATTTGAATTTTAGGCGTACAACCATTTCTCTAATGCAGAGCTGCTCTATAGCTCAAATCAGTAACTATTTTTTTCAAAGCAAAGTTTGAAAAACTGACTGGAATAATAACTCTGTATTAAAAATCTAAATGGAAATGAGTGACATTCACAATGTTGGCAGGTCAGTAAAATAGCTAATAGCCTCCCTGACAGCTAGCTTCAAGCTAATATGGCTGGTTTGACCCTGAGAGTTCAGCTAGGCCAGTAAGCTAAACAAGCATGACAGGTATGAAAAATATGTGACTTGTCAGTCACAAGGTAGCCACACCCTAAAGCACTCTCTGCTTTATCATCTTTTTATCCTCAATGTTCTCTAAATGGAAGCATAATTTCCAAAATGAACACCATGCTGTAAGGAAGACTGGAAACTAGCAAGTGAGACCATCAACTCTTTAGGAAAATGTTTACTGAGGTAATACAGGTAATAAATCAGGTGAGAAGTAGGGTTATTTTCTCATAAGCTTACAAACACTTCTTTCTGAAACCAGTGGAGTCGCCCCCTGCTGGCCATTAGGAAGAATGCAGGTTTAAGGCACCTAAAGGCTTTACTTTTCAGACCAGGAAGCTCCATCCACTATTTATACAGTGCATAACTGAGACACTTCGTGTTTGTCTTTTCTAATATGGAATCGTTTTCATTTAAGTTTGTTGCCCTCTCTAACCCTTTGATTCAATCCAAAGTCACCCTGCACGACCAGCTCTGTTTATCACAATGGAGATTAATTCAGTGTGGAAATTGCACTTGTTATCAGCAACACTGGAAACTGCCAAACCGCTATGTTGCCTGATGGTATGTGCGCTCAAAATCTTTGCCATCCAACATAAAACAGATGCATCTAACTGTAACAGAGTTTTTTTTAATCTCTGCCCTCTTTGGTTTTACTCAGCCAATATGATTATTTCTATCTCAACTCAAACTCCAGTGTGTCCCAGCACATTGCAGGTAGGCTCAGACACAAACCGTTTATTTTAGGAGGAATTGTTTATATTTTGCTGAGGATGTGCTACTTACAGTCACAGCTGTGTGTTGTTTATTCGCATCACAGTAGCTTCTCTTTATCATTTAATCTGCTAATATAAGTGTGCCTGGAGTCTCAGTCAATGCATAGAACATGTTGAAAATGTTCTATTCTACTGATAGTTTCCCCTGTCAGAAGAAGCCACAGTCTATTAATATGATAGCACCTACATTCTGCAAAAAAAAAAAAAAAACCTTGAAAGGGACCAGTGACATCAGCGTACTTAATGGTTCACATCAAATGGAATACGAATTGTACAAACATCTGTTTACATACAATACAGCAAATGAACCGATGACTGTACAACAATACCAATTGTACTGTGTGCTCTCTGTTTGTGTTATGCCATGTCACTGCACACTTCATGAACACCTTAATTCCATGACAGATTTGTACAAAAAAACAGCATTTATGCTACTTCAGCCATATGAACCAGCAGAATAAAGCAGTGTTGACTGTTAACAAAACGTCAGCGCTCACATTCTGCTGCCAGCGGAGTCGCCTTTTTCCATGAATGGAGAATTACCACTGTTGCTGTAAACACAACGAGGTGAGTAGGGTTCCACACGTTTCCCGATCTGAGTCTGAATTTCGTAGGAATCACAAATGTTAGTACAAAGGTACAAAAGAAGAAAAGTAATTTGAATGTAGGTAACTTCACACACACTGGTTGTCCTTTAAGTCTGCTTATATGCATTGCTGGGTTTCTGTTTTTTGTTTTGTTATCAATGTTGAGTGAAATATTAATATTTGCATGATCTGGAAAATGTCTCTCTTCATTTCTTTTGGTTTATCACATCAGCAACAATTCATGGAGTGTACATCTAAATATAGATAAGAAGAAACAATCAAGCTGTAATCTTCAAACATGTATAATCACAAAATATGCACTTAACGAATGAAAGACCCCAACAGAAAGGTCAGACTTTGCGAACCGCCACCACAATTACGAAACAATAACCTCGACAACGTGCTCCAGGCTATGATCCGAAGCAGCTCCAAATACAGGCAGCAGTTTCAATCGTCTTAAACCAAGTGTGAGCAAATGAACCGGCACGGCTGAAGAGTAACCGCGACGCTGTTTACTCACAGCAGGTTTTTACCCCACCCAGAACGCAGCCTTCATGGCCCCACGGATACGATCCATTAGCTTTGGCGAGTACAACTGCAATGTCTGCATGGTCAGCGCAAAGGCTCAATAACCACCCATTGTGATTTAGGGTTAGGGCTGGTGTTAGGCTTCAAAGAGGTAAAACAAGGACAAATAACCTGAAATCTGTTACAAAAAGGAAATACAGACAACCACTCTACAGCTACCGGCTGTAAAGAACCATCGTCAAGGTCGTTCAGTCAGATTAGCCTCAAATTTCTATGAACAACTGAAAACTACATCATCTGTCACCTGTGTCCTTTAATACCTTTTTGTACTGAAGTAGTTCTTATCCCAGTCTGAGAGTAGAGACCCACCAAGGGATTGCTGAATAAATCTGAGGGGTTGCAAGACAACTAACAAATGCTACACAAAATTAAGCTTCACCTTCAGGCCTCTAAAAGCTATTAAACTGAACAAATGTGTGAAGTGAACATCACTCAGGTTGTAGTGCTCACAGCTCTTGGACATGATCAACCTGTGACAATGAGTCATTGGTTGGCTTTAAACGGTCACAAGCACTGCATCGCTCTGTAGCTTTGATTTTGCATCTGGATTTATGTCCTGAAGAAAATCCCCCACATCAACTCATGTGTACACACTGTAAATCCAGTTCTGGCATATTTTGGTCCTCTTGTCACTTCATGTGAAAGCAGGCTTCACTGGAAATGGGAGTGGCCTCCCACATTAGTGCATTTGATTGAAAGCAAGGACATTTTAAGCCTTAGAGAGGACTACTGTTATACATGGACCCCATGTAATCACAGAATCAGCCTCTATCCTGTTTTTCTCCGGAATTACTGCATGCTATTGTTACCAAAAGACCCTGTCACCACAATTCAGGTGTAAATCTGTGGTTCCCATCCTATTCGGCTTGTGACCCCTTATGTCTATGAGCATGTGTTTATGAAGCGTTAAGCACATAAATCCAAGCATGATGTTCCCTTCTCATGTTGTTTCATCTTGATAGCTTTGAAAGGCCTTGAGGTAAAAATGTTCCAGACATAAAATGATTTGAGAAATGCCAGAAAAACAAATTTAAACAGTCAAATGTAACTTTTCATAACCATCCAACCTTGACATGAACATAGCAGGGAAAAATGCTAATATGAGTAGGAGCTGGTCTTACTCTTAAACTCGCAGTCACCCAGTGCAACCTTTCCCTCCTCCCTTTCTCTCATAAGTTTCCCTCAAACTGACCAGAGCTCTTTGCCCGAGCATCCTCAGATCGCAGCAGCTGCGCCCGGGGGCATCGTACTTTACACGGCAGCCAACCAGGAGCGCGAGCCCTAACACATATAGATGCTAACACACCCGCACACACACAAAGACAGATACACTTATGTCTACAAGCAGGGACAAAGGCATGCACTTACACACTGGACTCAAGAGACTCACATCAGCGCTGATACAGTTATATGTGAGGAGCCATTACTTCCAGTGAAAATTCGCTCTGCTCTGTCGAAACAGACCTGTCACTCAGCAGGACATGCTCGGCTATTTCTGGCCACTAACTGGACTCAGCAACTTCTTTGGGGTCAAAGGGAGTTACAGGGGCTTTTTTTCTAGAAAAGAGAGCAGCCTTCAGCAAAGACAGACATGAGCCCTAACAAGCCACGACATGGAGTCCATCAGAACTTACTGAGAGGTTTGAGGATGCTGTTGCTGGCCTCATCGTTGTTTTCTGTGTCCGACTTGTCAGAGGCATTCTCCATCAACCTCTCTTTCCTGTCCTTGTGGCTGGTTCTCCGGCGGTGACGCCTCCGACGGCGATAGCTCTTGGGCACGTGCACGCCGATGTAAAAGGTGTGGTGACCTGCAAAAAGCAAAACAGCACGTGAACTCTCTGACGCCAAAAATCCCGATAAAGTCGGCTTGCTACGATGCAAATGATGTTTTCACAGCTGACCTCCCGAAAACGACATGCAAGTGCAAAGGCAGAAAGGCCTCGACATTTAGGACATCATGACGTGACCACTACAGCGCTGCGAAACAAGTCAAATGCGACATCACCCTAACCCAATCCTAACCACTAACAGGGAACATTCTCACATCCTCAAGACAGTGCAGCAGAGCAGGGTTATAGGGGTTGCAGTACGCTGTCAAAATAAATATTTGGACAGAAAAAGTAGGATGTAGCACTGAAGACGCCAAGACTGCTTGCACGACTTCCACGCAGTTAGGTAGTTTAGGGTCAATGCAGCAACCAGTGCAATCCGTCAGTAATCACAGATTTCATGTTAACCTTAAAAACTCACATGCACAAACGATTATACTGAGGGGCATTTCCATTATTTACTCTACCCGCATTGATATAAATGGGTTGGATATCATATTAGAAACACCTCTCACTATGATGCAGCGTAATTTAACACGACTTGCGTGAAGGAGGCTGTTTGCAAGGTGTAGCAGTTTGTATCTGACCAATCCGCGATTTTCAGAAATGGTAATTTGGTCCCATAAGTTCCTGGACCATGAGACCCTAAATTTGACTCTGGTTCCTCCAGCTGAAACACAGGTAAGGTGTCTGAGTTCCATTAATGGCCGCTGGGCCCCTGGAAAAGCTCCTGCAGGTGAAACAGGCTACTTTTTGATAGATGATGGATGTACATTTAAGTACCTGTAGGTGTATAGTCTATAAGTAAATGTTTACTTTAATGCTAGTTTTCTGTACATACAGTGCTGTATATGTCAGTGAAGAGCTTCACATCCCACAACAGTTCAAAATGGCCACTAGGATCAATATGACCAATACTTTGTAGGCTGACTAATGTTTGCTCTTCAGTCAAAGGGTCCAGTTTTCGTACTTTTCTTTTAATTTGAACTGTACGAGTCGCCCAGAAGTTCAATTGAAACCTACATCCTTGATCACATTTCTGGCACCACAAGTTTATCCTTCCTAAGCAGAGGAAGACTGTAGAAAGCAACCTTTCACAGCAAACATCAAAAGTCCTCCGGAAACAAAAGGCTCTGTGCAATCAGTGTCAAACGTCGCCTTTTGGAGCACGTCGGGTAACGCTGAGCCAAGCGCTGCACATGACCCAACCAGGAAGTGGCTGAACCCCTCAACACAACAAACAATGATCTCTCTTGAAGCACAACGGCATTCATTATTCACTCGTATCACAATGCCTTGTTTTTTAAGGGTTCATCTAAATTCACTGACACTGCCGGTTCAGCATACCGAGCCGATGCTGAGCATCAGAGATGAGGAAGATTTGAAATGATTTGAACTTTCCTTCCTAAAAATGTGAAGGGATACTGTCAATCAGAAGGAATATTTGATTTGATCAAGCTTTCAAAAACAGTTTAAAATCGTTGAAGATTATATTTAGCTATATAACAATAAACATATATGCAGAAATACTTGGCAATCATATTATTTTATAGTTCCATCAGTCTGGTTCGGTAACTTTCCCCCTCATATGACACAGGAGCGTTGTCATATGAGGAGGAACTCTCCACCAGAAAACAGACAGACAGTTGGAGACAGACCCGCAGCGCCCACACCAGAGCTGCTGCCCACTAGGCTTTTGGGTCAACAAACACAGGGCCTGTCCTATGTTTATGGGATAACATAAAAACACTAGATCAATCGTACACGGCTAAAACCAAAGCGGCACCGTCAGCCAAAAAGGAATTTTGTCTACTCTCGGAAACAAAACTCGTGAAAGTTCAGTCAGGAGACGGCAGCAGAGCCGGTGAATAAATGCTGTGTTGTACCTGTCGTCCATGCTGACTGTGGTTATTCTTTTCATACCAGATGTTCAAACGGTTGTATTAATTTGACTTTTAATATCTGCAAATTTGCCCATTTTCATGAAACATTACTTTATTCTAACTTTACAAATGTCAAAATTGCTAAAGATGTTCTCAGCAGCTCGTTGAGGCAGAATGACCCACCTCACCCGTTCATTATAAACACGACACGGTTAAAGGCCCTGTTTTCACTTGTTTTTGCTGATTTAACCTTGGCTCAGGATGAAGCTAGCTTTGCAGAGCCATGCTGTTCCTGGAGCTACTGTATTGCACCATTCACAAAGGCTTCCTTTTTTTCCAGCTATGAGCAGCTCCTCAATTTCCTCCATGCATTGCATTGTGGGAGAAGAGTGTACATCATCAGCATACTCGCAAAGAAATATTTTTTTTTATCATGCATACTAACTACTGATGGAAAATTTTAACTTAAAAACCTGCTTAAATTAGTATGGAGCATGGAATTGGGACATAGTTCATGTAGTAATAAGAACGGCTGCCCTCTATTTTGCTGTGGCCACGTCTTGCTACTTACATAGCAGGAAGGGGTGAGGAAACCCACTTCAAAAGGAACGCAGCTGGCCAAAGAGGTTGCAGGTTTGATGTTGAATAATTCATTGAAATATCATGTTATGCAATATCCAAATGGCCAAAGCTGCAATTTCTTTGACAAAGGTAAATTATGTGATATAACAGCATTAGAATGAAGAACTGTTGTACTGCAGGGACATCCTGGCCCACTAATCTTGTTCTGCAAATGTAAGAAATCATATTTGTATGGTACAGACCCCAACGAAGGTCACATCATCATGATTTTAATAGCTTCAGTAAAAATGAAAACTGTGATGCAAGAATGATCATTCCCACTAATCGTGAATCACATCGCAATCTTAGTATCTGTCAAAATAATCGCATATGATTGTTTTTACTCTATCGTGCAGCCCCAATGCCGAATCTCCATCAGCTTTTAGTCAAAAAGCATCATTTAACCTTTTCATGTTAAGTGCTGGCAGAGACAGTTTAGCAGAGGATTTTTGGGAACCACCACAAGCCGTGTGAAATGTGCTTTTATTTGTCTGTTTACAACGCTGTTGGTCCGCGTGGTGTTTTGTCAACATGCAACACGAGCAGTCCCCTCCAGTCAGCACATGGGGCCTGAACCATTTTGTGTACCAAACTGAAATGGAGCAGAAACTACGCCCGCTTGACTCAAACCAGTACATGCCAGTCAGCCGTTGGAGCGCACCCAGTGAAAGTTGTCACCCACACAGCCTGGCTGACTGGACCTCAGGAGTGATAACACCTGTGTGCGAGTGTCACAGGTGTGTACCGAGCAATCCATTTACTAAAGCAGTACTTAAATCTCAATATTTTGATATTACCTAGGGTTAAAACAATCAATCAGCAAATCCAGACTGACACAACAGCTGTACAACCACCAGAATCAGCACTGTTGTCCTCATGACGATGTGACTCTGCTCTGCTCCTCGGTTTGCAATACAGCAAGGAGGCATTACAGCAACACCCACAAGCAGATGGCTGGACAGCAACAATAACCGAGAACAGAGACATAGACAGACAGAAAGAAATAAAGACCACAGTGCCATTTCGGCTGATAGATGAGCAATAAAACAGAGCACAACGACGTTTGCACAGGCTGAACGATGACTAGAAAGGAGCTGAGACTGATGGACGAGAAGGAATAAAAAAATAGTCAAGTCAAGGAGCTGGAAAGGAAGATTTGCACGCTGCCAGAGCAGCTTTGTGTAACGACTTCCTCTTCTTTTTTTTGTGTGTGGAGGAAGAACTTCTTTTGGAGCTGCCCGTAAGCACACACTGAATGAAATAAAATCCTGTGTGCTGGGAGGTTTGTTTAGCTCACTAGATTTCTGAGGAGAGGCAACGCCACCGCCAGTTTCCCCAGTAACCGCGCCGCTGGGACCTGCCCAGACCAGTGGGGAGGATGGCAACACGCCACACAGCATTTACAGCATGCTAATGCTAATACAAGACAGCTTTAAAAATATACTCTTGGATTAGGGAGAGAAGAGGAAATTTACTATACTCCTGGCTCAGCTGCAACAGGCAATATATTGAAACTTTGAATTATATCACAAGAATGCAAACATGCATCGCTTTCACATAACGTCACGCCAGATGTGAGTGTTTGGGTGCACAGGAGCTTGGGCTACGTAACTCAACCGTCTATCTTGAGCATTAATTCCGTCTCTGACGCAGAGTTCAGATACCAAATGTTTTGCTTGAGTGACCCCGCAGACTAATCAACACCAGATAAAGATAATTTGGCCATCGGACCAACGCTCCTCTTACTTTTATCTCGTACAATGTGACAAATGTCAGGCCACCTCATCTCTTTCTGCTCAGTTTATCATTCAGTTATCTGTCAGCCTTTGAGTCGCGCTGGCGGCTCTGAGCGAGCAGCGGGGAGCAGACTGAGCTCAGCGGAGACTCCAAAAAGAGATTTAGCCAGCAGACGAGGACACACGCAGACACAGCTGAGACGCTGGTTACGCACAGGAAGTTAGAGAGATTGAAGAAGGGTTCAAGCCGCGGTGACACCTGACTAAATGTTGACCTCATGGGGGAGACTAATTCCAGTGTTGACGCTGTCATTACATTCATGTGTGCAACTAAGTTACCTCACAGATCACACCAGCGGTTTTGCATGTTTTGGCCCGTTTACTACAAATACACCTTCATTCACAGTTTTCCCACGGTGTCACTTTCATTTCTGTAGAGTACCAAAACCACTGAGCAGACTTTTGAAGCCTGCTTAAAAAGTTGAAAATGTATGAGCGCACTTCAAATCTGCTAATGTTTGATCTGAGTTGCATTAGAGCTGCATGCTGTTTGATTTGAAAAGCCTGCTCTACATTATCATGCACTGATAATGTAGCTTAAATAAAAAGTGAATGCTTGATGTTCAGTGTGATGGATTCAGTCCAGTTGATTAATACTGTGCAGAAATCAATGGAAACCAGTGGTGCAGAAATGGCATCTAAAATATATGAAACTCTCCACCATGACTTTGAAAACATTTGGCTAACATAGAAAAAATATTACCTGTAGTAAAGGAGCTAAAGTGTGTTAAAGTATTGGTATGGCCCAAAATCAAGTCAAGTTTAGTCATTCAGAGTGAATGAAGGAGCCGTTCCACCAGAAAACAGAAACAACACATGAGGTTCTTGGACGGTAAAACTGGCTCCATGCCAGGCCCTTTAATCTGCTGGACCAGAACCAAGGCACCGGTGATGTTGGGTGCTAATGTCATCACCATGTAAATCTGGCCTTGCTCCTAGGCAACAAGAAGCATCCTGAGCAGCGAGGAGAGTTTGAGGTTTAAAAAAAAAACAAAACAAAACACTGAATCAGTTTTGAATTAGCCGGCTCTACGACAAATGAGTCCAAAATAAGTGAAATACAGCATGTTTTGGACAGTTGGCTAGGAAAAGCTACTATGAATTGTTAAGAAAAGCTGGGTTTTCTATATCAGTGGGATAGAACGCTAAGAAATGCTAAAGCAGCTACATAAAGGACCACTCCACATGCCAGCCTACTGATACTAATGCAGGAGATATTACCTATTACTCCTTACTTATCTGCAGGCATTGGTTAAAGACATTTTAGCGTACTGGGAGGTTTTCTTTCCTTTCTCTTTGTTGTGCTATAGGTCTTTGAGGGGATTAGTGAGGTAAACACAGGGTCACATGTTGCGTTCTACATCTTTCTCATGCCAGCTCGCTAAACAGGTGAGCGTCACAGACTACGCGCAGGAAGTTTGGCAGCCTCTAAAAGGCTAAATGACGGCTTTCCTGTTTCTCTCAATGAAAAAAAGGAATATTCAGACGAATAAAGTTGTTTAGGAAAAACATGAATTAAAAAAGAAAAAAACGGGTTTTAGGTAGCAAAAAAGAGGTTCAGTGACTTCTGAGCTGCTTCTCTGCGCAAACATTTCATAAAGAAGCGAATCCTTGAAGAAATACTGAAAACACTGCCGTCTGCCTTTCTGTTGCTTTACCGTCTACATCACATGGGAGGTACAATTAGACTTTTTGGATCACAACACAGAGACATGAAAGGCAAACTTACCCTCTACCTCCTCCTCGTCACAGATGTGCTTGAGTAAGGACGCCCCCCGGTCCAGCACCGCCTCGTCCTCCATCCTGTAGTAGTAAAAGAGGAAGAAAGACTGCTCACACTTCTCTTCCAACGACAACGTGGAGCCATAGCGCTTGGGCTCGTTCACCTGCAGTAAGTTTGGACTGGGGCTCAGTCTGGTGCTGCTGGTGGCGCTCATCTCCACCCATTAAAGACGCATTGACAGACCACGGCTACGGACCCTGAGACAGCACCTTAAAAGATCTGCTTTTCAGTGAGGAAACTACCCTCAGTTGCGAGGACGTGTGTCGTCCTTGAGGAGGGCAATGCGAGCAGTCGATAGGTACTATGTCATGGATTTAATCTAGCGGAGGGGGGTGAGGGACAGGACAGGAAGTCTCTGCTAATTGAGTCTGATGGCCAGAGAGGCGCTGCTCATGCGTAAATAAACGCCCGGCGGAGTGAGGTTTGAAGCCATCGCAGTCTGGATCTGGCTCTGTCTCCGCTTCACCCTTTACACAGTGAATCAAGGTGTTGCATTTTATCACCGGGGGGAAAAAAAAAACATCTGAAAAAGTATCAGTTAGTGCTGCGTCTAATCAGCCACACGCCCACACACACTACAAAGCCTCTCCATCTGGTCAGTAATGCCTGCCAGCCCCCCTTCTCCACCGCCCTCCACCTAAGAAACAAGTGGGGCATCACATGTCTGTCTGCTCATCCGCCCTTACAGGATTACGCCGGCTTTACTTAAGTGACAAGACACACACACAACCCATGACAGGCCGGCGTGCCGGAGCCTCCGCTGCTCTCCAAGACGACGACGCATGCGGTCATCCTCACCTTATACTGTTTCCCAACAAACAGGGACGAGAAAAAGGATTAAAAAAATGGTTCATTCAGGCCGGCTCAGCGGCTTTGCTTGTTTGTTTTCATGGTGAAGGCAATGCAGCATACAGTCTAAGACAGCTACTTGCATGCCGAGTGAGCGGCTGCCATGTAAATGGACAAAAACAAATAAATCACTGCAGTCTTTTACACAAACAGCAAATTCCTATGTTGCCTTATAATGAATATTTACATTAAACACACATCAGAAACTTTGTCAGGATGAACAGCGTTAGCAGCACACCCCCAGCACACACGCACACACTCATTCACCAACAGTAGCAGAATACTTAAACCCTGGGTTTATCCTAATTGGATCACTGACAATTTGGTTTGTTGTGAGAAACAATCGCAACATTTTTTGTTGTTTGGAACAAGTTTGAAAGAAGTTAAAGGGTTCATAATTGTCCTTAAATTAAAAATAACAGTGATCTTGATTCAGTTTGGCCAGAGAAAAATCTGAGCTTATACAATAATAATTAGATTGATCATTATTATTAATATGAGTAGTAACAATTGTGGGAAAAGAAGGAGGAGGATTGGTATTATACAGTTCTTGGATTAGTACAGATGATTGGAGAGTCGCTTGTCCACTCACATCAGTAATGTTTACAAGAACGTCTTTCATGAGGCAGCGATTTAACATTGCTACTGTGTCCGGCACCGAGGAGACATACATTAGATGTGATAACGCCATTAATACACTCAGCAGTGTTTCAGCAACTTAGTCCATTCTAGGTCAAAGTGGAGTGGGCAGCATGGCGGGGAGATACCCTGGACACACCGGCCTCAGAGGTCAAAGGTCAGTTACAAAACAACACTCTTCCATCTGGTTGGGATTCAGTGTCCCGCTCAGCGTGAGAAGACATTCTCCGCCCGCCGCAGCATCATCACCTTCACGTCACGAGATCGAGTTTGTCAGCGTCAATTTCCATGCGATCGTGGTGTTTGACCATATCAGCTTTATGTGTGGACAAACAACTCTCCAGTCAACTCCTGTGGGGTAAAAAAATAACACTGGGACACTTCCTGTGTATAGCAGTGTGAGCTCCTGAACTCACCAACGACAATTCTTGTAGAAATAAAGCTGCTCATGTTTAGTTTTCATTTGTTTTTTGGTCATTTTCAGAGCAGACAGACACTACCAGTATGTTGTTGTGCTTTATTACTCTGACTGAAAGTAGTTTTCTCCTGCAACAAAATTATAGCTACTTTCTTCTATTTCATAATAGTATTTTTATGATTTCATACATATCTTAGTAGCTGGGTCAATCTAATAACATTGCGTAAAACTCAGATACAGCAGGCTGATTGATTCCTCAGAAGTATCTCAGCAAAACCAACTTATCAAGCTTTAGCTTTGATGTGTGGCTGTCTGCTGTGAGTCAGCTGGCAAAGAGTTTCAGAGCAACATCATGATTCAGCCACAGATCAAGGCTGCTCTTTATCTCAGGACACCACCAGCTTCCCTGCTAACTACTTCCTCCATTGCCACCTATGGCACAGTCAGGGACATAACAGGCCAAACTCCCCTCAGCCTGAGCTGACCACCACCCATAATGTGAGGCTAAGAGTATAAACCCACTCTCACTGGTGCATATCAATAATCTGCCTTTCTGGAGTCATTCTTAAAAATATAGAACTATTTACCTTTCCTCCTGCCCCCTTTTTGTCCTGCTTTGTCTGTTTCTAAAGTGATATCCTAAATTTCCCAGGATTTTTTCACCCCTCAATCAAAATGCTGCAAAGCAGATATTTTACAACACCACTCCAATTTGCTCCTACCTGCAGGTTGCAGCATTTCCCTTATGATCACATGTACCTTTTCTTGATGTATTCTTTGTTCCTAGAATTAATTTTAGTTTGAAGCAAAACAATCAGAATAAACTCTGACAGAGACTGTTGGGGGGTGGGAGTCATAAAATATTGGGCAGAGTTTCCAGTTTTACTTTTTGTAGTTTTGACATGCTACCAAAATGCTAAACTTTGTAATCAACCAAGAGAATATTCCCTGGGGATATAACAACAGAAGAATAGAAAAGGGATATCTTTACAGAATGCAATATTTGACCAAAAGAGGAAAAGGGAAAAAGAACAAAAAGGGATCAAGGAATGCTAATTATTTAGTGTAAAAGTTTTTCAGGCTGGATTTCCAATATTTTAACGAAGGTATGTATGGATGATCAATAGCTAAACCTTTGAATAACCTTATTGCAGGCCATGCAATCAATCAAAACTTGACAAGCTGTTACTTTGCACTCATGACTGTGTATTATCTGTCTTTTGCTTCACAGATAACATATCAGTCTCCCTGTCCTTGTAGTGCCAACAGTAATCTGCATGTAGCCTACATTCACTATCTGTCTGGAGAGGAGAGTGTGGTCTCTGTACCTGAGCTGGTGCAGCTGTCTACTGTGTGTCCAAACCGAGGAAACATCAGACAGCCTGAAGGCACCCGACTGTGTTACTGTATACAGTATCTGCCGTAGTCGCCGCATGAGATATGAATAAATGTATCTGGCATCCTGTTCTCCAATCAAGTTTGCAAAGTCAAATCCCACATGCAATGAAGGCAAAATGTCATCAGATATCAGTTTTCCCTGAACCTCAGAGGGTTTCTGCACACAATAAGGAGGATTCCTACAGTTTTCGTTAAACCTCGTCAAAGCTTTGTGTCTTCGTCAATTGTCACACGAACCACAGCACAAGCCTCCACTGCTTACTCCAAATGAATGGGGCGGGTGACAACGGGGAAACAAAAAGCAGTATTCAGCTGGGATTTAGCATCCTGGCCTTATGGTTCCAGTATCATCATGGCAAATGTCAAGTATCTGTTTCGCTCAGCTGAAGCTATTCTGGCTCTGTTTTTCAGCATTTTTCCTTGATATTTAATATCCGCCTTTTTGTGTTTTGGACTTCTGTGCAACACTTGACTTGAAGACGCAATTTTTTATTTTTTTCTTACATATCTCAACAATTAAATTTGTGCATTTCAAAATCACATTGAATCCAGATGATCGCATGAATTCAGACTTATGCTTTTCTGATGATGGCTGATGGTTGAGCTCAAATTAAAAGATCTATCCAGTAGTTTGGTAGTGGGATGCTTTTAAAGATGCATAAATTAATCAAACCTAAGATCCAATATATATTAGTGTCCTGCTTCTAAATTGCAGCTGTGACAGGTGGTGTGTTTAAGGTCACTCTGTACAAAATCCTATCTAAAGTATGTTTTTCTTCAGGGCTCGGATCCCTGCAAAGCAATTACATGGCGGTTCATGTCTTGATGCTTAAACTTTAACATGTTCAAACTTTAAATGACCTTTAAGGAGTCTATTAACTCCCAACCCCGTGTAGCTTCAGTGTACACAGCATGCTGATCAGGCAAACATATGGAGCAGCTCACAGTTAAGTCATATGTGACTTAGAAATACAGCAAAGTCAGCTACAGCCTGACTGTTGGAAAGCATAAATTTGGCAGACAGAGCAGATGTTGGAACTTGTCAGCCTCATTACCACACCACTTGTTCCTGAAGTTCACATGATCTATAAGCATTTATTCCTCCTCACATTAACCACCTGTACATGTTTATAGGCTCTAGTACACACAGTCCATTTATTTAAGGTCGAGTAGCTCTGCGTGGAGTGAAAAGCACTCCTGTAAAGCTTGCTAAAGTCACTTACTTCTTGTTGCTGCTCATCTCTTCAGGTTGCGTGTGATAAATCTCCTCTCTGAATGTGCTGAGCAGAGCGGATCACCCGAGCGGCTGCTGATGTTTGACCTGACAGAGTAACACATGGAGAGGTAATTTCTCTGCACGTTGTGGAATCAATGCACACTCACAAAGTCTTGTAAGATAGAGGAACACCCTGAAGAAGAAGACGAAGGATATTGTACAGCACATGTAGCACAATAAGACTTATTGTGCCCCTGCTGTGGGTCCAGAAATTAATGGCCGATTTGACTTAAAAACACAATACAGCAGAACATTATGACAGGAGTAGGCCAAACCACTGGCCCACTTCAAGGAAAAACAATGTGCTGACACCCTCTTAGTGCACCATTTCAAGAACTGTAATGTTGCCAGGACACACTACAGATCAACAGCAGTTCATAATACTTTGTTTGAGCATTACAAATCACACTAACTGGCCCAGCAATCCGCCTGACCAAAACAAACCGCACGCCAGCTGCGCATTTACGCACAAGCCACTGACACATTATAAAGTGTTTGGGAGGGGAACTTGAGAGCACGCAGATAGCACGACTCAAGATACATTAAAAGTGGCATAAAACACGGTAAGCCCTGAAGGCAACACTCGCTGTAAGGAAACGGACAGGAATATCAGGGTGGATTATGCTCCAAGCACCTCTTCACACACGCACACAAGGCCTGAAGAAATGAGTTTCAGTCGGAGACCACTTCGAGGTGGAACAGGAGTGAAGCACTTACCGCTGTATGCTCTGTCTTAGGCTGTGCGCGTTTGGCTCTTGCTGTCACCCCTGCGGTGGCATGAAGGTAAAGAAGTCCACTTCCACTGCTCGGCTCAGTTTGTATATGGCATTGTGCGGCGGCTGCGCTCAGCATGCTGCCACCTCTATCTGCTGGACCATCCTTCTGTCAACGCCACTCCTCCGGTGGGAGGTCAGACTGCTCCATTGCTGCACGATCATCACTCTTCTTCAACCCCCCCAGTGGGTCAGCAGTGACTGAACGCACACAGTTCAACATGAAATAATCGATCTGTCGGCGTTATTGGGAAAAAATAAACTTTTAGAGAATATTTGCAGTTTTGTGTAAAGTTAAAAGTTATCATAAAAAGTAGTAGTAATGAAACATGCATAGGTCTGCAAGAACATATAGTATAAAGGCCTGCGTTTATCCTAATTAGATAAATAGTCCGAACAGAAGTGCATGAGAGAACGTGCTTGATACTGTGGAACCACAGTTGGAACAAATTGTTGATGTATGTGTAAGTACATGCACATTTTGGGCGTGAAGCTATCTGTGGCACTGGTAAAATGCTGTTTTTAATGAGATATTATTATCATTTTGTCCTTTATCTCCAAATTAAAAAGATAGAGCTTCCCTGTGATATTCCTAAACTTGCATCGTTCCTTTGGGATATTTGTACAGCATCTCTCTGCAATGGACTGCAGGATAACTACTGTGCCTTCAAGTGGGATTGTTTTTTTATTTCAGCTGTGAATTGTGTCTTTTAAATCTCCAGCGCCATCTGTTGGAGGCAACATGGCAAGATTGGCCGTCATTACCTTCACAGCATGAATTGATTGTACACCCATTAATGGCATGTCATCATCAAGGATTACGGCTGTGGATATTAAAAAGATTCAACTCAGTGATTCATTGACATCTTACATATCCTATTAAAGTTTTAATTAATGAAATGCAACCTTATACCTCTGCTTTATGTGCAGTTTCAATCAGTCCCACATTTTCTATAGCTGCTGTCATTAGGCTGATAGTTGCCTAATTTAACTTTAACCAAGGAGAGTTGAATGCTGACTTTTATTTAAAAAATAACATTAGCCCGTTTACAGTGATGCCACACATAGCTCAGGCACTCAGCTATTGGACAGATTAACATAATTTTAGCCGCTGTCCCGACATCATTGACTGTTAGCTAGAACTGACAACTCTTACAGAAAAGTAACAGACGGTTTTTGGTGATACTAAATCAAAATTTGTTTCTGGAAATCCTTTCTGCACAATTTCATAGCAGTTTTAATGGCCCACGCATGCACACTTCTATAATGTGCTACGAGAGGATGTGGCTCTGTGGCCTCATGAAACAGAAAATGAACCTAAAGGTATGCTGACATCTTTGAGCTGTGTGCTATTATTTGCGGCAGCAGACAGAGAGCAACAGTAGCATCACATCAGGCATGCACATGCACATGCATGCTGTGTAAGTGCACTAAGCGCTTTTATGCTCACGTACACACAGTTTCAGGTTTCAGGAAGATGGAAACAGACATATATATATACAGTATGTGAATATATGAATACTGTCCACTGTCTGTGGCCTGCATAAGTCAGTCTGTGTCTGTAAATTGTTAACAAGAATAAAACAGTGAAAAAGTTCTGAGTGCAATAGGCACTCTGCCACCGAAAAGTCCAATAATCACTTACTGCTACTTATACCTCTGGTTTGGTCTCCACCAACTAACACCAAACTTTCTCCAACAGCCGGTTGCTAACTTTGGCTCTGATAAACCCACTGAACCCAAGTTAATGGAAGCTTGTTTGCTGAAAACAGCTGCCTGCTGACACAGGCCAGATTAAAACATAAACTAAATGAGCCGTAAAATCAAAACAACGAGCAAATACAGGGAAAGAAGCTCTGCAGAGCTGCACAGGGCCGAAAACCCTGGTTTCGTCGCGATGAACAATGCCTTTTCTATCAATCTATCTAGTGAAGATTAAATAAAATGTTAATAGAATTGGGCTATAATACTAAGATTGCTTCTTAAGTCACACTGTAACAATGATGACATGGTATTCATTTCTAATCCAGTCTATTGCACTGATCTAAAATTTTGCACACTTTTCAATATTTTAATGTGGATTGACATTGTTCATATAGAATGGTATGGTTTAGCCCATGTCATCCAGTCTCGGTTTGCACATGTTTAACTTGTTCTGCTGAAGAGAGCACAACTAGAAAGGACACACTGGAGAAGAGGCGTGCGCTAATGTTCAGCTGTTCAGAAGCAGGAAACCTTGTCTTCTGTATTACATAACACACAGATTCAACATGTCAGCTTTTTTTGAACGTCTACACACTAACCTTGGTTGCTGTGTAACATTTTATTCTTGCATGGCACTGAGCTCACGTTTCCCAAACCTAGGCTGAAATTCATGTTGTAACTGGAGTGGAACATTTAACTTGTGTGAAAATCAAGTTTAAACTTTACTTGCTCAGGATGTCAAATGTTTCAGGTGTCATCTAGAGGAGGGCACGCTCCGATACCCGATACTTTTTGGAAAGTTAGGCACTATTGCCAAAACATGACTTCTGCTGTCAAGTGACTTTGTTGTCTGAGAGCCATTGTCTATCAGCACCATCTAACCTCAGACTGATTTGATATCTGGTTTATTTGTGAAGATAGGTTTCAAAAGTCCTGTAGAGCAAAACTGAATTTATACATAGACTTAAAAAATATGCTTACACATACATCTGAGGGGGGAGATTAATGAAAAAGATATTTAATTAGGGAATTTCAAACCAACACTACATGGGCAGCTGAGACAAAGCTTCATTTTCTATTAACAATACATATTCATGTTTATATTTATGTTTTTAAAATGTTCATATTTGATTAAAAAAAACACATACATACATCGTGAGTATTGGGACATTTTAATAAATCGCTACTTATATAAAAAGATGTTAATGTATGTATTGTAATGAATGTATAATAAAAACCAACATTGCAAACATTTGGTTGCCATTGTGCCAGAAAATATATATATATAGTGTAATTATCAGTTATATTAGCATAAATAAAAAGATTGCTATGATTTATTTTCCATGGATGATATCATATATACATGGTGTAAAATAAGTGTGTGGTTACTTTGTCTTTTGTGGCATGTCTTGCTTCACTGCTGCACCTGTATTTTTGTGTCTTATGAGCCATTTGGGCTGCCCATCTTTATACAGCTGACAAAAATTAAACAATTAATAAGTCATCTATACAAGAGGAGTTTTATATTCAGACAAGATCTACTTTCTGACACTTCATATGAGCAACATAATAAAGTAAATAACAAAAAACATGGGAAATAATGTGTGCAGTTAAGGTTATTGAGGCTGTGTGCTAAGATAAAACATTTTGGTGAGTGACTTCCTCAGCATGATTTTCTAATGGCTTTGCATGATTATTTCAGATAAACAACACTTTTACCTGAAGGTCTGAAAATCAAAAGTAAGAAATTGCTGTCTTGTATTTTTTACCTTCACAAGTTGAATTTTCCACAAGTTGAAATTTGTCCTCAAAACAACGTTTTATGTTTTTATTCATAACACAAAATATTTTTAAGGCTAACATCAGTACGACATATCTGAGACAGGTTAGTGTGGGAAGGGATTGTCCCTCATACATGAGTGTATAATGCAAAACAGCTGCTGTTTTACATATTTACAGCCCAAAGCATGTCAGCATTTCCATGCTTTCCCCCACGTATGACAAGTTCATGTTCATGGAAAAAGGCAGCAAAGTTTGGAGAGGCGCGAGGACAGCGGGCCTGGAACTCATTCCGTTCACAGTTCACCCAGCTTTACTTCAAATTCAATTTCAAAAGTCCATTAAGTATTGGACTTGATTCTCCCTTTAAGGGGAGATTTGAGAGGTATTTGCATCTGCCCTTTGTAGTTCAAAATGTGTTCGATGTGACGATCGGATGCTGCTGTTTTGATCCCTGCTGTCTTTCCGCAGGGCTTTATTTTGTGCCTTTGATGTAAAATTGTTCCAGGAAAAATAGTTCCACCTCGCCTGTTCTCTGAAATTCTTCAAGCCACACCATGACATTAAAAATGGCATGAGTTCTGGGCGGTTATGTAAAAATGTCTGCAGTGGCAATGGTTATCAGATAGTGTTCATTTATTCAATTAATTAAAGTGTTACAGCACTGATACAGTTTTAAAACAGAGGCAAATTTTTTTTTTACATGTTGCTTTAACTTTTTCATCATCAGTTTGAATGATCATTGCCCTTTACACACTTTCGCACCCAAGTCTATCCTGCAGAGGCATTTGTGCCATCAAAAGTTTAAACCCCTCAGCTGAGCTATCGCCGTGACAACTGAGCAAACTTCATCCGCTGATGAAGACTGAAGACCAGTGTACAGTTACCAAGATCAAAAATGACACATTAGTTGCTTTTCTAGTTGGCTTTAGCACAACTGCCTCAACCTGAAATCAGTAAATTGTGGGTGAACATCTTCTGAAAGAACGTTGTAGAGATTCTGTGGAAAAATAATCATCAGTAACCCCAAAAAATAAACCAAGGAGGAAGCCAGAGGTCAAAGGAAATGGAAATTGTTAATGTGAAAGCAGGTCATAAACACATATGACAAGACATGTGCTGGAGTAATGTCCGCTGAGAGGAAAAAATAGCCAACGGAAAACTGAAAACACTCCAGTTTTCAAGGACTATGTGAGTTTCACAAAAGAGCGGGGTCTTGAACTGCCTTGAAAACCGTCATACAACTTCATACTTGGTTCTGTTTAACAGGGATTTTCTCAGGTCATAAAAGTATTATGGTCCTGATCAGTTATAAACGGGTATTGTTTCGATGTAGTGAGAAAACGGTGGCATGCTGTAATGTGTGCATTAGCTGTTGGGAAGATGTTCTCATACAGACGTGAGGTTTCAGTGTACAGTAAGTTATGTGGCAGAGACCTGTGAGGGGAAAGAGAGAAGCCTCCTGCTGTGGCCTGATGCCCTTGTTGGGCCCAGTTTTGAGTGACTGTGCTTTAAAAACAAATGAGGGGAACTTATTTTCAGGCCATATATTTCAGGAATAATATTTTTTAATACCTATTCGTTCATGTGTCATTTTTATTTTCATCACATGATACAAATAAAAAGTGATTTTGATAAGCAGCTTATTCTACATTAACTGTTCCAGGTGATATTGTATGCTGCAGTATGTTGTATTTGAGGAAGTGAGAATCCTTCATGTAGTTGCTAACATGCTCACGGTGACAATGCTAACAAGCTGGTGGTTAGCAGTTGTTATGATTGCATGATCAAATTAACAGATGGGAATGTCATTAGGTTGTGCGTATCTGGATTTAAACTAAAGTATTGGACAAAATGTTTCGGGTTTTTTTTCACCTGATCATGGTGCTAAAGTAAGGAGATCACCAACGTTATTATAATTCATCCTGAGGAGGCTATCAATTTCATAGCAATCCAGCCGGACATTTCATTCAAAACTGCATGTCAACCTCAGGGTGGTGCCAGAGGAAAAATCAGGGCATCACCAAAGTCACCAGGGTTCATCCTCTGGGAAACTTGAATGTTCATACAAAAACTGCAATCTATCCAACGGTTTTTGAGATATTTCAGTCTTGACCAAAGTGGTGAACTGACTGACAGAATAACAATACCATCCCTGGCTCGCTGCTGGCATGCACATGAAAGATACATTCAAAACTAAATTTGTTGTGTTTGAAGCTTGAGGTGCGCTGACATACATACACGTGAAGCTCCCAGCTGGTGGCATTCCTCACGATCTGTGGAGCGACTAACTGAGTCAGTATCGTAGTCTTCAGGTTACTGTTAAACTGTGGCAAAAGAAAAGCCGCATACAGATCTGACCTGCTGGTTTCCGTTCCTTCAGGCACACTCTTCCCCTCAAGACAATATGCAGGCCTACTTTATGTTATTGCTCTAAAAAAGATCATGTAATGCAGACTGTGTTTTGTAGAGGCTCAAAAGTACTGTTTGTGACATTGATTTACCAGGCTTTAATGAAGAGTCTGTTTGATGTCATGCTGGTTAACACTGTGGGGCCAGTAATTTCACTTGCAGTAGAGTCCACAAGCTCAAAAGTTACTCTCTCCATCAAAACACACGCATTTCAAAACTAATAAGTATGTATTGTATTATTGTATTATTGTATTGTATTGAGATTGGTCTTATATATCCCAAATATCAGATTTGGCAGGTGCAGCTGGTCAGGATAAAGGTCGGCAAAATGTCTATGAAATAAGCAGCCTCCTGCCATGTGTCCATAGCATCAGTCCTGCATCTCCTCCTGTTGTTCATTCTGGGTACTACATGTGTGGCAGACTTCGCCCTGTTTTGTACTGTCCACACTTAAAATGTATTAGCAACTTTAAACCAGATTGGAGCCTCATTAAATCCTGTAGTGACATGATTTACTTAGTTTGTTAGATCCAAACTTGGCATCTAAACTGAATTTTATCACCATGGTCACCATAAAATTTGGCTTTAACGGCTAAACTTTATTGCCCCTTCTTTTACATCTCGTCTGCTCATAAATCATAAGTAAGACACTGGTGCAACTTTCTGTACATTTTTTTCTTTGCTTGTAACATATTAACAGGTACCCTGACTCTCAGTCATACGTTGAATTGTTATTTGCAATTTGCACCTCTCCATCGCCTATGTTTTTTGCTATTTAGTTATTTACATTGACACAAAATCTTTCTTCAGAGTGAATTAAAATGCGGATGATCGTATTATATAAATACATGCAAGTTGTATGTCTCAGATAAATACACAGAAATACATAAATAGTTAATAAATAAATAGTTCATCAGAGATTATTACAAACTGGAGAGGCACGAAAGCTCCTGCGCGTATCGCAATGCATCATGGGAGCATACTGGGGCCTCGGTCACGCATCTACCACTGGTGACTCATCTGCGTTCATGTGCATTATCTCTGGTCATGTGAACGCCTTGCTGGACCGCTGACACAGCCCGCAAACTCTCGCGAAATCAGAGTTGACCAAAAATGCTAATGCGTAGCTATTTCCGGGTCAAGGGGAGACCGAGGAGGACAGGACGAGAGGCGGAGTGATTACTGGAGAGGATTTGGAGTTAAATGACCGGTCTATCGATCGTTTTGCTAGTCACGGCGGTGCATGGCCACAGTAACTAAGCGCGCATAGCTAGCTGGCCGTTGACTGACAGCCCACTCGCTTGTCACATGAAGTGAATTTCATCGGACGGAGGATGGCGGAGCGGGATATAGCGCCGGGAGACCTAACGATACCTGTGCAAGCATCTTCAGAGGTTTCGGATAATTCAGAGACACAAAGTTCCTCAGGTGAAAACGGACACGTTGACAGTCCAGATGAGACTCTCTCTCCGACTTCGGTGATTTATTTCAAGGAGGCGTTGGACTCTTCAAATTTAAGATTTGGGAAGGCTGGGTCGCTGTCACCCAGTCCGCTTCGACAGTATGACTTCAAGATTGAAAGAATCGAGTCAAAGCGCAGAAGTAAGTGCAAACGGAAGTTTTGAAAAGTCCTAATGGCTACCGTTACTCAGCTAGCTAATGTTAATAACCCACTTTACTAAGACTATCACCTAGAACGTTACCTACAGCTAGCATTGCTATCTTGCTAGTGTTGTTTGCTAACTTTTGACTGTCCCCAAACTAGCCACTTCCTACCTTGTAAAGATTCAAGATAACTAGCAGTAGCTAACGTAAGGAAGCTAAGCTAATATATAACATCAACTCTTGTCTGTTGATTCTCATCCTCTCAAAACTGGCGACAGAGCAGTCAAACAGAAGTCACCTAAAGTACTGTAAATAAGCTCGGAGGCGTGTTAATCAGTGAAGAAAACTGTCAACAAGAAGTGTAGCGCCAGTCTTCCCCTGGTAATCCACTTGCCTTGTAAGCATTCCTGTGTTGGATCACTTGTGTTTGTGTGTGTCATGTGTTGTTTTGACAGACTTGCTTAATTGCATTGCACCGCCGCTGGTCGCCGTTGTACAAATTTAACTAAGTTGGTGATAGCTAGCTCTTATGTAGGTCAAACCTCTCAATGTCTGTGATAAGTGTTACATTTGTCATCCATATTTCACATGAACTAAACATGTCGCAGTTTCCTCCGTGATTAACTTTGTTACCTCCACATTTTCATGGTGTCATCGTAAGAGCATTGCCATGTATTATAAGTAAAAACATCAGCATATGCACACGCTAATGTGTGAGGAGGTCAATAATGAGCGCACCCTGCCTGTCAGTGTCACACCAAAGCACTGCAGGCTGTCCATATTACAATATGAAACTACATGTCAGACAGGCAGGATGTGTCTTCTTAGTCCATTGATTGACTAAAACTTGTTAGTTTATTTAGTTTTTGTTTAGTTTAAGAATAAGTCAATTAATCATTAAGCTGATCACCAATACGTGAATCACTAGTTATTTATTCGTTGAGTATCAAGCATAACTGCTTAACATTTGGTCGTGGTGCTCAGATATTAGGATTTGCTGCTTTTTCTCTGTTCTTTGTTACACATATTTGTCATTTGGTTGTTTTGAATATGTCACCTTGGGCTCAGGGAAACTGGAGTGGGCACTTTTCCCAATTTTTGGACATTGTATTATTTGAGAAAATAATAGAGCCTGACTGATACTGGACTTTTGAGGCTTATACAACATCCATATAATATCCATATTGTTTTTAATATGTATAAACAATCATCTTTTTTTTCTTCCTTTTTTAAAGAATTGTGACCAAGATACTAAACAGGCCAAGAAATCCCTTTTGCATGAATCTGTGACAGAACAATTATTCTTATGCAACAATCAGAAGAATAGGAATTCTTTAATCGAATCAACTGATGAATTAGTTGAAGAAATCCTATGTTTATCTCTTCAGCTATGGTAAACCCTAATGAGGCCTTGAGTGATTTCTGTTGGCCTGGTCATTTTGACCACAGTTCCAAGTGTTGTAATGTAAGGCAATGAGTATATTGTTTCATTTTCCTCAAATTGTTTATGTCTGTATTTTTCCCGTCCTCTGATAGCACTAAATGTCATCCAAGATTTCATCTCCTCATCACAATCAACCGTGGCTTTTAATTTTGTCAGTATGCATTTTCTTTAGAAAATCTACCAAAATATGGGCGTTTTTGTCACTTTCACATTACAAAATACCATAATAATCATTTATATCCAGGAACTTTGGTTTCTATTACCCTCCTTGCTCACTGCTGTTGCTGTTTTACTGCCCTGCTGCAGCTAGCTCAATAATTGCTTTGTCAAATAACAGGCCCCTGTTTCAGGACAGGGGATGCTGTTGATGCTTGAGACACAGATGAGTCCTCTGCTGCATCATTAGCATTGGCTGGGTACTCTGGGGAGCACCCCCCCCCCCCCCTTTTTTTTTTTTTTACGCATGCACCATCTGCTCACGTGACAATGTGTTGCTGTACCCAGCACTACTGTCAGCCATCTTGGTCAACACCCACCCAGTGCATTCACTGCGGTGCACAGGCAGTCCAATCAGAGTGAACCGGTGCTAAGCTGACCGGAGGAGGGCTGTGATTTTCAGCACGGTGCTCTCTTGCATTCTAAATCCCCAGTCTGCACAAAAGGGATAACAAGAGGTTGAAGAGGAGGAGGAGGTGGAGGAGGAGAGGGCAGGGTAGCCTTTCTCAAGACAGCAGCGTATTTCTCTCAGTTGTAACAAGGAGGAGAGGAGGATGCAGGCATAAAGAGGAGGAAAAGCAGCACCCTTTTAAACACCTGCTGAAAGCTGCGGTAGGCCTTCCCCGTCTTGGCCTTAAATCCTCTTTGTTTTTATGCTATTTTCATCCTTCCAATTTCCTCTTCTCTCTTATTTTTTTGGGACCTTTTACTGCTTCCTGGAACAAAAGCTACTGCGCCTTTTTCCCTCGGTGGTGTTGGTTTTGCCTTACATCAGCTGAGTCATCATGTCTGATCTGACACCTCAGAGCGAAACCCCGACCCCCACCACCGACAAGATTACCCAGGCCGCCCGGGAGACCATTTATCTCTGCAACTTTCGCGTGTCTGTCGATGGCGAGTGGCTTTGCCTTCGCGAGCTCAACGACATCTCCCTCACCCCAGACCCAGAGCCGGCCCATGAAGGTAATGTGGCAGATTAGCTCAGTGAGGAGGTTGGTGGGCGCAGCGTGATCTCCGTTAGGGCGTGGTGAGACACAAGGTCCTCGGATGCTTTTCAATCTAGCGAAACTGGTCATGTGTCCCGTTTGAGCTGTGTCATGATCGATTTCAGCGGAGACGGTTTTGATGTCTGAGAGTTACCCAGCAGGATGACGCTGCTCGTAAATAAGCCAGGGCCGGGCAACAAAACAACCAGGAAGTGCCGGATGTTTTGTCATGAGAATGGATTAGCTTGGAGTAAATCAGCAAGTATTTAATGGATGATATTGTTGTCTGTTTTCCTTGATTTTACAAAACATAATCACAAAGCAGAAATGGATCAGCATGTTGTTGATTTACTCATTTCTTACTCTCACTGTGATGAAAGGAGACAGGATGCAACTGAATCCAGATATTTATATTTGGCAGTGAACAGGTGCCTTGTTTTGAGCCGATTCATGCTGCAGCTTGCATTCTGGTTTTAGGTTTTGACATTTGATGGAAAACCGAATATCAGCTGTCCAGCAAGACTTTCCTCTTCCTCATCTGTTACCACGCCTTCTCTCAGTACAGAGCAGGTAGATTGGCAGCTCCTCAGTTTTCCTGAGAAGGGCAGGCTGGTCAGACGTCCCTCCAACCAGTTGGCAAACTCAACAGTGCAGCACTACAACCTCCAGCTCTTAAGAGGCAATTTTCCTCTCTCTAATGATATTACAGAGGACCATTAACTGACAGTGACACAAACATTTGTTTAATCACACTACTGTGAGATCAGATGTCTCACCACCAGTCACTTATGTTGCAAGTTAGACAATTGCATTAATTATCAGAGATGCTCAGTATTGATATGTAGCTGATATTTTTTCATTTCATTCATGTAAGGCTTGAGGCAGGTATTTCAAACTAATATTTAATCTGTTTTTGAATTCACGTTGGTTTACTTTTGGTGTAGCAGGGGAATTCTTGAATGTTTCCTGTAAGCAGCTGACTGTCTTCAGTGAGTTTTCCTCTTTGAAAAGGGGAAAACTCACTTTCCGAATTCTTCAGTTTTTCGAAACGTAAAAACTATGTTCAATAAATGTTTTTTTTAATCAGGCTGGCTAGTTATTGATCACAATAATTATGTGCCAACTTATTTAATAAGTCATTTTCACTTTTTTTTTTAATATCTGAAGCAGGTAACACATTTTTATTACTGCAAATACTGAGTTTACAATTGCAAACTTGAGTCTGAGTCAAAAGTAAAGCCGTCATGTTGTTGCATTCTGTCTACAAAGCTAATTAAAAAGAACAGAAAATGGAATATTCCTCTAACCAGCTCTCCACTTGTACTTAATTGTTTGGGGATGTAATTATGTGTGATAATCACCTGTAATGAGGAAAGCTCCTCTTTTAAGATCAGAGCTTTTGAAATGATAATCCTGATGCAGATTTACACCATTTTAGCAGTGTCATGCTACATCTGTGTGTTAATTACCTTTTGGTTGCAGTCATTGTGTTGGAAGTCCAGATTTTCATGCTCCACAGCTAAAGTCCATGAAAAGACAAACTGCAGACCAAATGTATGAATGTATTAATTATGTAAACAAAAAGCATAACCCTGAAGAACCCTCTACTAAAAGCCTCTCAGTCTGCCCTATACGTTCGTAAATAATGAATTAGGCACAAGCGTATAGATGGATCATACCAAGAATTAAGTGCTGACTTTAGGTTATTTAAATTTTCCTAGTTGAAGCCTTTTCTTTTTAAAACCATCCATTGTTTTAAGTTTGTATTGAAATGTCTAAAAGGGTTTGTTGTGTCAGTTTTAGGTTTCATATTTACAAATGAAACTATTTTTATAATGAAACCTAACTTTTCTTTATTTCCAACTTTCCAACAACAGCTCTTTTTTTTTTTTTCACCTTGTCTTGTATTTCCACGTTAAAACGATGTTACTTTTCCTTCCTGGAAAAATTGAATCTTGTTGTGTTGAAGGAAATACAGAACCAACTAAATGTTTTTTCCCCACCGACTCGAGATAAATTTAGCCCCTGAGTCATTGCTGCTGTCCGACTATAGTGCATGTCATTATAGTCCTTTTCATTTTCATTTTTAGATCCCAAGGATCCCATCGCGATCGAAAGGCTTAACTTGATGAACATGGCCAAACTGAGCATCAAGGGCCTGATCGAGTCTGCTCTCAACCTGGGACGCACACTTGACTCTGACTATGCACCTCTCCAGCAGTTCTTTGTAGTGATGGAGCACTGTCTGAAACATGGGTTGAAAAGTACGTATAGCATGACTTTCTGCTGTCATCTGTTCAAAACTGCATGATTGGTGGATCTTAAAAGTCTGTAAAGTTGGCGAATTGAAATGTCCTGTATGAAGCTTTCTGTCGGTTCAGTCCCCGAATACACATAAAGTGCAGAATTTGTGTAGTTGTGAGGAATATTTTCAGTCTTAAGTACCCATTCAAACCAGCCAAAGAGATGTTAAAAGGATAAAAACAATAAAATCAGCTCATTAAATGTTCTATATTTACTGAAACGTTCTTATTTTTAGTCGTTTGTGTACACTTCTTTTGAGGGATTATTCCTGGTTAGTTTCTGGCGCTCATTATTATATGATAACTCGTGACCCAAATTCCTCAAAATGAAATGGCTCAACAAGCACCGTCTCTCTGTCGACAGCCAAGAAGACGTTCCTGGGGCAGAACAAGTCGTTCTGGGGGGCACTGGAGCTCGTTGAGAAGCTGACGCCGGAGGCAGGAGAGATCACTGCCAGTGTAAAAGACCTGCCTGGCCTCAAGTCAGTCTGTTTTATTGGTGACTCAGATGTCACACTGCCATAACTTAACATTTTGTTGACATTATCAATATGCTTTACAGTGGCATTGAGTTACACCTTTCGGCTAATGTTATTTCTGGCTGGAGCTCCTTTCCCTGTTGCCATTGTTTGGTAAAGATTGTCAGGGCTTGTTTTTCTATGTGCTGTGTTTCAGGTGTATTCATATGCAACTCTCCTGTGTTTGATTACAGAACTCCTCTAGGAAGAGGGCGCGCCTGGTTACGACTGGCCTTGATGCAAAAGAAACTCTCTGACTACATGAAGACCATCATCAACAGAAAGGACCTGCTCAGGTGTGTGTATCATTCTGTGCTGGGGCCCCCTCACATCGAGAATAACCCCCTCACCCCCTTTAGTACACGTTACACATTAATGCTTAAACAAAAGCAGTTTTCTGGTCAGTGAGAACATGTCAAACTGTTCTTGTCTCTTGTCTGCAGTGAATTCTATGAGCCGAACGCGTTGATGATGGAGGAAGAAGGAGCTGTCATCGCCGGGCTGCTCGTCGGACTGAATGTCATTGATGCCAATCTGTGTATGAAAGGAGAGGACTTGGACTCTCAGGTAATTCTGCTTTCACCTTAACTTCTGCCACCAAGAAACACCAAAATAAAAAAAAAAAAAAATTTATTTTCCTGCCTCTGGGTTCGAACACAACGTTGTGGCAGCACTAAGCGAGACGGTGTACAGGAGTTTAATAACTTTTGTTCAAGTTGTTCTCGAGACTTTCACATTTTAGCTTTTTCTTTTTTTCAAATACAGTTATTTGGTTCAAATCTCAACTCCTAGAGGCAAAAAATATTGGACCTGGGTACCATCAGTCCATCTTCATATACCTTAAAATGCTCTACGGTGCAGTTCTAAAACAACAAAGCAGTTATTTTTTTACCCTCATCATTGCTCCTGAGTAATTCAATACAGTCAAATTAAACTACTCAGGAATCTCTGCTCATTTTGGGATGAAGCCAGAAAGACTGGGAGGACTGGCAGTTTGCCATTTTGTCATCAGCTTAGTAAACAAGTATTATCTAAGTACAACAATGTGAAACGTCTCCTGGAACTCTCCTGGAGGAAATCATTGATTTCCTGTTTGTTGTTAAATTTCTTCTGCAGGTCGGGGTGATTGATTTTTCAATGTATCTCAAAGATGGTGGACACAGTAGTAAGAGTGCAGAGGGGTGAGTGCTGCTTTGTCATCGTGAACCACAGTGCTTCTTGTTTCAGTCCAGTTCAGTCTCTCAGACTCAAGATGAGGGTTGGGTATTTTTATTTGTTTGCATCCTTTTTTTCTTTCATGGAATTAGTTATTGTTGTTTTTTTATTTCAAAGACATGTTGATGATCTTAGGTAGGTGATATCTGATCAACTTTTATAGACTAGCTATCAAGCCACCGTCATTGGTGTCAATGATCAGGTCACTTATTTGAACCTTCAGTTGCAGATGTGGTAGATTATTGTTGACTGTAAACCAAAATTCCTTAGTTGTTTGTTTACTTTGCTGAATTTTCGTGAGGGAGAAATGAATAAAGACATACAGTAGAAATACTGATAAGGAAAAGAACTGTAGTTACATTAGGGCAATTAGTACAGCATTTACAGATTAAGCTGCCAGTTACCTTCCAGATTTATCATTTGGTCTACAAAACACCAGAAAACTGTTAAAAAAAAACAAAAACAAACAAGGAACATCAGATCATTCTCACATCTCAGAGGTTACAACTGTCAAACATTTAGTCTTTTTGCTTGAAAACCGGCTGAAACGATTAATTGATCATCAAACTAGTCGGAGCGTAATCTTCTGTCGACTGAGTAATCCTAGCAGCTCGACTGTGGTGAGACAGGCTGTTATTGGCGATTAAAAAAAAAGTTAAATACAGGAAATGATATAAGATTTCATCTGCTGTGGCTCTTTCTGCACCAACACCATCTGCTGCCTCCTTGAGGCTGAAATACTCTCAGTGCAGACATGTCAGTTTGTAACAGCTATGCTGCTAACTTTGAAATATTCAACATGGCTCAGTAAGATGCAAAAAAATAAAAATACAATAATCTTTTGGAAAATATTTCTATTCTGTTTCATACTTAAACATTTCCCTCATTATGAAAGTGCCAGAAAATCTTAGACATTCTTCACTGGGCTGCAGTCAGTGATCAGCTGACATCTCTTTCTGCTCCTTCAGCGACGGTCAGATCACAGCGATTCTCGATCAGAAGAATTATGTGGAGGAGCTGAACAGACATTTAAGGTTTGTCAGAGTGAGCGTCTCTCTCTTCGCCATGTTCGGCAGCTTGTTGAGTCAGCGTTTAAGGTGATCTGTTCTGTCTGTTCACAGTGCATCAGTAAATAACCTTCAGGCCAAAGTGGACGCCCTGGAGAAGTCCAACACAAAGCTAACAGAAGAGGTGAGAGCCCTTCAGAGCTGGACACCTCACGCCCGCACAAATACTGTCCCTTAAAGATGTCGTGGGAGCAGCTCTGCGCAGCTGCTGCCATTCTTTTTTTTATTTTATTTTACACAAGTGTTTGTCGATTTGTGTCTCAAATCAGCTCGCAGTGGCAAACAACAGGATCATCACTTTGCAAGAAGATGTGGAGAGAGTAAAGGAGGAGAGCTCATTTCAGCTGGAGTCCAGGAAGGTGAACACATCTTTCATTCAGTGGCGAAAAACTGAGAGGCAATAAAGTAGAACAATGGCTATAAAAGTAGAACTAAAGTTTGAAATAAAAAAGGAAAACTAAAGTCTATTTACAAGGACATTACACAGTTTACAGTCTGTTTATACAAACATATGTGTATACATAACCACACACAAAATATGTGCAATATCAGTGTAATGTGCATTAACCCGTTCATGGTGTGGTAAGATGATCTGACAAAGCTCCACAGCTGCTAACTGAAATATGGAAGATCATCCAGATACATTCAAATATTATTCTTTTCCCACCGACGGTTCACTCTGTATTATTCAATATTAGAGACTGGCTACCATCAAAATAATAAAGACAAATGATATTTCTAGCTCAGTAAAACATAAAAAAAATCCTAAAAAAAGCTTTCCATATGCAGTGTGCAGGGTGATGTTTGTGGATATGGATTTAGTTTTGTTTTGGCAGCTCATGATATTATCATAAAAGCATTAATTTACTAATTAAGGTTAAGACGGAACATTTTTGCAATCCCAAAGCCGTCAATAACTATCAATAGACTGGTTTCAGTCTGTATGTTATGATGTTTTTTTTTGTCTGCATCGTTCAGCAGTATGCACATGCGTCCTAGTAGATTTCACTAGAATTCAACCCAAACGTAGTCACGTTTCACTGCTTTTCTCAGTCTGAAATATTTCTAACGAAGGTCTGTAGGCACATCAGCAGTGAAGATTTGTTTGCGGGTTACAATGATTCCTATTTCTAGCAGAGACTGTGAGAGGTGTGGTTATGCTACATCACTTCTTCTGATGAGCGATTCACAAAGGCAACTGAGGGTCAGCTTTAAACGTCAAATATTTGTATAATATACTTTTTCAGGCATTAAGAAGCGACTCGGCACCAGATGGACAAGCGCTGGGTGAAACACGCAAGCAGCTCAAAGAGGAAACTTTGCTTCGACTGGTGAGTTTCAGGCTCTTCTGTTCAGATTTTATATCGTCGTGGCATTCTGAGAGTGTTTATAAGATGTCATTTGTGTGTGCTTAAAAGTATCAGGACACATGTTGGTGTAGAATTGGGTGTTTGCGCCTGTCCCTATATTTAAAGTTCGCAGTGTTGTGCTTGTTGGAGTGTGCACCTGAAGTTAAAGCTGATGTGTGTGTGCAGGATGTGGAGAAGGAGCTGGAGGTGCAGATCGGGATGAAGCAGGAGATGGAGCTGTCCATGAAGATGCTGGAGAAAGACATCTGTGAGAAGCAGGACGCTCTGGTGGAGCTCAGACAGCAGCTGGAAGACCTTCGTGCCATCAACCAACAGCTGAGCCACAAGTCACAGGTGAGGCTGCGCATCTGCATTTTAAGGGTTTTACTACATACAACATTACTTATCGTTGAAGTATCATGACTTCATCGTCATAACATCATGACCTTTTTATCACAAAATCTTCCGATATACAGGAAATCTATCATTTGTTGTACAACCTGGATTATTTCTTATGTCTTCACACAGATCCCAATTTTTTGGTAATTTGGGTTATATGATCGTGGCCTATCTTATAATAGCTCTAATCTAAGTCAGAAGTGTCTTCAAATACACCAATTCTTCTTGAAATGCTAAAAGTTTCAGATGATGTGACGCTGCTGCATTGCAGGTCACCTTTACAGTGTGAGCTCCAACTGATGGCCAATCGAATGGAAATGCAGTTATCTAATAGAGAGAGACTTTTCCGTCACTCTGTATTCCCGTTTCAAATCTATCTTTTAATAACATCATCAGTGTTACCGAACAGAGAAACACCAGACTCTCCGGGTTAATGTAACAGCCATACTTATGTGATGGGTTTTTGATCATTTCAGCTTTGTGTCTTAGAAGTCAGGTTTTTTCCATCAGCTCAGCAGACAGCAGACAGCACTAAATACTACAATACCCACAAGCCATAATTGCTGTGGAGAAGAAGCCAGTCAGAGGCGGTGTAGTTACTGAGCTTGTCTAATACTGACCCAGAAACCAGTGCCGCAGAGTGTATTTTCAGTTTGCTCAACAGTTTGCTCGAGCTTCGCCACCATTAGCGCCTGATGTGACACACTTTTAAGCTGTGGTTAGATGAGTCTTGCAGAAAAGAACTTTGGGAGTCGTAGTTAACGAGTTTTTATGTGCACATGCTTGTACCTTTTGACTTTTTATCAAAGAAGCAGATATTTTCCAACACAGTTTTTAATCTTTTGTACTGACGACTTCACCGGCATGGTTAGCGAATCTGAGCTCTCCACCTGTCAGTCATCTAGTCTATTGGAAAAAATGGATAAGACATTTACCTCTGCAACCAGCAGCGCCCACTTCACAGCGACAACACAAGTTAAAGCCTGAAACCAATCATTCTATTTAAAAAAGCAAATGGTTATGCTTTCCAGTCGACTAACACGGCTCATCCTCCTCAGAGCTCAGACGCCAGCTCTAAACAGAAGAGTGAAGCCATCGCTCGCCTGGAGGAGAAAATAAACCAGATGACGGGGACTGTAAAACAGATGGAGACCAGGTGAGAACAGTTCTCCCCAGCCATGATTGGTAGCATGAATAATTATCACAGTAGACTGTTTCTTCATGTTATCCCATACCTACAAACCTCTTCTCCTGTTTCTCTCTCCACTTTCATTGTCATTATTTTTCATTGTCATGTTTTGCTTTGTTTTTGTTTTTTTTTATTTAATCAGTGAGAAACATTTGGTGAAGCAGGCCAGAAACCTGAACTCAGCAGCAGGGAAGCTGCTGCAGCTGCAGCAGTAGCTCCCCGCTTTCATAAATCTGAATACAAACATACAACCCTGCCTAATATAGAAACAACCAAACTAGGATGTTATCTTTTCTGTACGATGCTCCTTTGTTGTTGAAAATAAAACCATTTTCCCACAACCTCCTGCAGTGGCTCTCCAGCATCAGCTTTGAGTAGTGTGGACTGAATCGATCCTTTTAGCAGCCCATAATCCTTGTGTTCTCCGACAGATGTGTTTGCCACATCAGGTTTCTACTTTCGTTTGGTAGGCATTTCTTACAAATACCCCATTAATGCTTTCTGACAAAGGTACGATGAGTAGACGGCAGGGTGTCTGAAAGTCCTCTGTGGGCGGCTTTGAGATTTGACGGACTGATGATTGATGTGCTAAGGGACACGTCCTGGATATTTGGGAGGTCGTGGACTTGCTGTAATGTTATTCCAAAGAATTCGACCGCTATCAGAGACTGACAGAATAAAACAGACAGACTCTAAACGGATGTTTAGGGACTGATATCCAGCGTTGTCATTTGGTGAGCAGTATGTACGAGGCCAGGACAGGAGCAAGATAAAGTAAGAAGACAAGGGCAAAATTAATTAATTAATTTTGAATTGTATGTGAACATAACATTGGTGTAAACTGTAGTAATCATTAGGCTAATAAAACAATAAACAAACACAGCCTGCTTCATCTTCTTTGGCTAAAGTTTCCTCGTTGTCGGGTTTCAGTCTCCAGTCATTTTTGTTTTTTTATTGAAGTTTTAGTTGACATCTCTTTCCACGTTTCTTTTCCGTCAAGTTTTCATTTTGCCATACGTTTATGTGACCCCCCTCCCCTCCCCTAAAACCAGATGCAAACAGGCAGAGAGAGAGAGGGATCTGGCCGTCGAGGCCAACCGGCTCTTCAAACAGGACTTCGGAGACAAAATCGAGAGTCTGCAGGTGGAGGTGGAGCAGCTGAGGAAGCATAGGTGACGTCTGAGCGAATGGGAACGGGGAGCTGAATATGAGTAAAAGCTTTTCATGTTTGTTTTTTTAAGATAAGGGTGGTGATAATCTTTATTCTTCTTATTGTCAACAAAAAAGTTGATCCTACTTCGAAACATTATCCGTGTATCAAAGCTTGATGCATCTTATTCCCCTGTGCCATAGAGCCCCCTTGTTGTCTAAAAACTATAAAACACTGTTGCACTGACTGACATGTTTGTTCAGCACCATGAACATACACACTGCAGTCTGTTTTCATTCAGCCCCACATATACTGTCTGTCAGATGGAAGTACACTTAAGTACAGTTTTAAGTGATTTGCACTTAACTTGAGTATTTCCATGTTATGCTACTTTATGCTTCTACTGCACTATGTTTACTCGACACCTTTAGCTACTAATTTCTAATTTTATAGAAAAAAACATTGTTCTATGAAATGAAACCCCAGTCGTTTTGGCTTGTGGCCCCTGACAGACAGGCTGGATGATGGGGCCCCTTCTCGTGTTTCAGATGTGACAGCAGCTCCACCACGGAGACGTTTCTCCTCTTAACTTCTCAGACACTTCATTTAAATAACTTGTGTGAGGCCAAAAGAGGTAAAACTCTCCAGTGTATCACAAAAAAGCAAAGATCAGAGAAAAACAGAGTTGATTAAGAACTTTGTTATCTGGTTCAGCCCTTTCCACTTAATCATCTCATGGCCCCTCAGATTTAGCTGGTGACCCTTTGGTTTGGAACCACTAGACTAAACTACTGAACTTTATATGAAGTAGTTAAACCCACCTCAAGACCCTTAGACCCACCTCGACCTGCTACAGCGCCACAGGCAGACTAGTGCAGTCAGAAAGTGCTGGTAGAAGCACTAACACAGTGTTGGTTTTGGTCTTTTTTGGGTTCCATAAGCATCCCGTAATCATCACTCCACACTCTTACAGGTTATAGCAAGTCCACCTTGACCAGTTTCATACACTGTGGCTAAGAATCTTAATCCTTGTGGTGTCTGTGAATGTTTCTTTCACTTTGTAGAGTTTTCCAACATTTGATCCCCATGTAACACATGAAGTGCATCATGGAGGGCACTAACATGAGAATTTTGTTTATGGTAATTAGAAACTCGGATTAATTTTAAAATGCTGCATGTCACATTAATTGTAGTTTTGCTGTATTTAGTTTTTGTCTGATCTTGAAGACATCAGATTATTTGAATTCTGCATGTCTGTTATTTGTTTTGATCATTATGAATATTATTAAAGTTTAAAGTCTTGTTTCAGGTCTAATCTGGAGCTGGAGCTGGAGCTGAGAAAAGAGCGCGAGCGAAGGAGCGAGCATCATTTTGACGCCGCGTCCAGACAGCCCAGCACTCCTCGGAAGGAGAGGAGACACCCAGAGATCATGGCAAAAGTAAACCTGTGATCCTAACGTGCAAAATTAAAGATTTGTCTCATTACAGCCGTCTTTCTGCTTTCTCCTTAAACAATATGTGCGTGTTTATACCAACAGCGTCCCCCAGAATCCCCGTCAGTGAAAAGGGCGAATGACCAATTACACGCAGGAGCCGAGGATAAAACAAGTCTGAGCTCCAGCCTGTAAGCAGTTTTGAGAACTACATCTTTCAGAAGAGATATAATCATTTGAGGAAATGCCATAGATTTTTTTTTTCTTTTTTATCGATTTATTTATCTCCTCCTTTAAAGGTCCTTGTCGCACCATGAGGATGAACAGGTGAGGTCTAAGATGCACAAATAAAATGTTTAATTATCTGCCCATAGATCTGTTTATGATGAAAAATAAAAAAAGGAAAGTATTTACGTCATTTCACTCTCATCATCAATGCAGTTTGTACTGTAACGATGCAAACGAGCTGTCAGCACTATTGTAGTACTAGTATCAACTGGATATTTCAAAAGTTCCATAATGGCTGTGATTAATTTGAATTATGAATGTATTTTCTGCAGGACGAGTCATTTGTGGAGATCAGTCAGCCTTCCATCTGCACGATGTGTGAAGAGGACGACTCCCTCCTGAGGACAAAGGTGTGAGGGTGGGAGATTTATCTGAACTGTGCTGAATCAACTCCTCGGCTCTCATTAAAGGTTTACAATATTTAGTGCCACTGCAAATCAGAAGAGGCTGTTCAAAAAATGTACCATGGTCCACTCTTTACCTTAACTTACAGAGATGTTTTTATTGGAAACAAAATGAGCAAAACCAAACTGACAACTGATTGTCAAATTGAAAGCAAGGTTAATATGGTTACATATCTGGTCAGCCCCCCTGTCTTTGTTACACCACACAGATGCCAACAACTACACTTTTTTATTAGTGTGATTAGCTACTGTTAGCATACTAAGATGCTAAACAAACATGTTGCGCAGTATAAACATCAGCATGTTAGCATTGTTACTGTGAGCGTGTTAGCATGGTGATGTTAGCATTTAGCCTGGCGCTCTCCTGTGCCAGCGTCACAGAGCTGCCAGCAGGGCCGGAGACTCTTAGCTTTGTTTGGATCTGTAACATTTTGTCCAACAATTTGAATCACAAGAATGCTAAAGTGATTTCCAAAGATTTTAGATGATGGGGCTGCTCCCAGCGCAGTTCAGATTTTAAAATATGGAGATTAATCTCCTAGAAACTTTGGTAGCATGGAAACACTTGAAAGAAACAATAGTTCCTTTTACATTCAGATGGATTAATGCAGATGCTGTGCAGTTTTAATACTAAAATAAAAGTAAATTAGATATTATAAAAAGAAATATCAGATGGCTTATTGGACCTTTTGAGTTCAGGGGAAAATCACAATTTTACTACAGGGCTTTTGGTGCCTTAAGTGTTATAATCCTGTTTTTCCTTCTCTAGAAACAGTGTAAGAACTGCAGTGGGGTTTTCTGTGAGAGCTGCGTGTCCAAAGAGCTGCCATTACCTTCCTCCATTCTCCCAGAGACTGTGTGTACCACCTGCTTCTCTCTGTTACTCCAACAATACGCTTCAACACCAACATGAAACATCTCAGCATTTTACTGGAAGACACGGTGATCAGTAGAAACCAGAGGCATTGATTTGTAACTGGCACTGCAAAAATGCACTTTCTGACTTCGTGACCTGAGACGTGATGAAGTCCTGCGAGTTCTGAACTTTCAATATTTTAGTTACTTTAAGGTAGTAATGTCCGAACATGCGCCATTAAGAGTTTGGATGCAGGTTTTTTATTTTTCAAGTACAGGCGTAGCTGTAAGTCATCCCTTCTGGCTGACTGTGTGTGTTGAGCTGTTGAGCTGCTGTGATATTTTTATCTGGTGAAAACCTGCACTCAAAAAGCTGAAAATGGCACCTGGTTGGAGATTACTGATTTAAAAAAAGACACCTTGAATCATCTCATGCATTTAAAAACTGACTTTCCACCACAGATTATTGATGAAAAGGTCAACTGACAACATTTTTAACCTCAGTTTTAAGAGATTAAAATGAAAAAACTGGACGACTGCACTGCATTATAACACAGTAGTTGATCATATACAATTCAGTTTGCGATGCAGATGGTGATGAAGCTTGTATTTTCACACGTTTGTTCTCTGCGTGGCATCTGATTCATTCATACTTTCATACATTTTACTATGATATTAAATGTGTCAGCAATTTGGGAAAAATGCATGTGCAGTCAAAAGCTTTTTATACCCTCACAAAATTGTTCAAATAATCTTACATGAACATACATTATTAGTGCACTCAGTCTGAAGTAGTTAAGAAAACTGTAATGCAGAAGTTAAGACCAGGAAAAGACAAATATTTAAGTTTTATCACAATATTATAACCAAAATCCTAGACTGAGTCTCTTATCATGATATCAATATTTGATGCACATTTGATCATCCAGCTTTGGTCAGACTATAGAACAGTGCTGATTTTGCTTTTCAGCTGTTATGTGGAGGGAATGTGTCGACATTTTGGTCAGTGCACTCCTTCTCTTTCTTGCGGTGAGTTAGACGACTCACACCACTCTCATGTGTGTCCGTTCAGTATGAAGCTACAGCCAGCAGCCGGTTATCTTAGCTTAGCACAAAGACTAGAGGTGGTGGGGGGGAGAGGGTGCCTGGCCCGGCAGGAGCAGTCCCCTCCTGCAGTCTTCAATGTGTTAGTGAGCTGGAAGGCAGATTTGGTTACCTTTCAACTGAGCCAGATGGTCTTTATGCTAAGCTAACTGGATGTAGCTTCATATTTACGGCACACACAATGTCAGACTATTCCATTAAGTTAACAAAGCTGAATATTCTGGGTATAATGTTTCTTTACTGTTGCTGTTGTGTTCTGTGCTAGATGTGGCATTAACAAAATGGCTTCAAATCATCTCCTGCTGACAGTGAATATTTTGTCATACCAGCGTCTGGTTTATCTTGAATCGTTGAATCCAGCATTCAGATTCTAGACTCTTCTCTGGATAATCCAACTCCTTTTCTGGCCGATGTAACATACTATGGCACTTTTAAATGCATGGCTCTCTGCCTGCCTGGTTTGAAGTAGGCATATCAGTGCACATTTATAACAGCTATTTTTATGTTTTGTTGATTTATATGAAGAATTATTAGAAGCTCAGTAAAACCAGTTAAACGCTTAGTCATTCTTGCTGAAATTAACACGTGAGATGGAAATGCTTCTTAGATCAACAATAAACGTTTACATTTTAACCAGCGTATGACTTGATTATTTTAATCTGTGTTTAACTTCACTAGCATCCCGATGAGCCAGGAGCATGACGAGCTCAGTCCTGACACTTCAATCCTCCTCTGTCAGCAAAAACTAAAAGCCCTCAGTACCTCAGAGAACATGTCTCAGTGTGCAGGATGCGACTTGTTTGTTCCTCTGAATTATTTTGTGTACAGAAACACATTTTGTAGATTTTCTTGCAACATCAGTTTGAAGAACACAAAATTCACAGCAAATGTTTGGAAAACTCTTCATTTAACACAAACCATTTTTGTAATATCTTGTCTCTTAAATACAACACTAGTAACCTCTACTAATATTAAAATACACCTTTATTATAAGTTGCCTATACAGATCTCATATTGTAATGAATTCCCTCCCTCTTACTGGAGAGAGACAATGAAGGCAGTTTTTATTCTGACACCAGTAATGTTTATTGTTTGATTTCCAAGCCAGGCTGTAATATGAGTACTATTGCCATTGTGTATGTGTTATTATATGTGTTTGGCATCTGTGTGTCAGCATTCACCTGCAGGAGAAAATAAAACATGTTAAATCACATCTGGAGGTGACTTGAAAGCAAAATGTAACCTCAGCAGAGTTGGTGTGAAAAGCTAAAACTTCACACTCTTCCTGTCAAAAAGAGCAAGATCTCGAACCCACATATCTTTTGACTAAAGAAAGGCAGCAGAAAGACTGATGTGTTCTTGTTTGTTCTATAAAAAGTTCCCAGCTGCTGGGTCGTAATTACAACTTTCACTGTGACATCCACTACACTGTCTCCTCTGTAACTTCCTTAAACATGTGGATTGATCAACCTCACAACTGATTCACAACATTTACATTCGTGCAATGCAGAAAGCCAAAAGAGAGTGTGTGTCCGGAGGCTAGAGTTCCCACCTATCTGGATGTAATTCAGTGTTTCTCACCTTCCATCAGATTCAGGTACAGAGTTCAGGAATAACTCGATGTATCTCCCTCCTAAAGATTCAAGAGGGTTCAAATGTTAGTGAAACTCTGGCACTGACCAATGAACAGCAGTCATTATCATTATATTGGAACATGTATAATGTGATAACAGACCCTATCTGCTATTAAACCTCAGGCATTTAAGATGCTTCAACTATTAAATACATAAATCCGATTTTTATCATGTCTATCCAATTTTCACTTAACTTGAAATAACTTTAAGAATACTTAAGTACCGTATATACAGACTCCTGGGAATCAGGATCACAGAGAACCCGTCATGGATTTATCTCCACCGCAGTAAATAAAGCTCAGAAATGACTGCATTTCTTAAGGAGACTTAAGAAGGTTTAAGTTCTTCTTGACTTCTACAGAGAAGCGACTGAAAGCATCCTGACCGGAGACATTATGAAGTGGTATGGGATATACACGGCTCAGGACAGGAGGGTTCAGCAGCAGGTGATTAAAACTGCACAGAACATCGTTGGTGCCCAGCTACCGTGTTGCTTTCAGCCTTCTCGCTTACTCGCTCCTTAAATCTGAGCAAAAAACTGTATTTTATGTTGGCTAAAAACAAATATCTGTATCAGTGTTGTCAGTGTTGTATCGTGTACAGTTGCAAACACATTGTACGGATTGAGTTTCCGCTGATCTAAGATCCGAACACAATGCAAACCAGACGACCTCCGGAAGTGGCATTAACATGCGTTTTTCCTTATCCGGAATATTCATTGATGACATTAAAGCTGAACATATTCATTTATAAACCACTCAAGACTGCATACCTCCACTGGCTGGGCTGCACTCTTGAATGTGTTATTTAAAAATAAATAATTATCATCTGCAAGTAGAACTGCCTCAAAATGGACATACTGACACACAAAAATGTATTTTTGGAGAGTACAGAGCATTAAGGCTTTGTACAGGGATACTCCTCTGTTTTTAAACATGTGTACATTAGCTGTCCTGCTGTTAAAGCCTCTCCAACTGTCTCACCTAAGTGCTGTCTGTCTTTGGACATGGCGGCCATGGCGTCCCGATGGCAGCTGAAGTAAACGTCGGCCTCTCCGTTCGGCCTGCCGGCTGGACAGCATTCGATCAGGATCTTTGACACAACTAGAGGAGAGAAGAACTGCAAGAGGAAAATAAACATTAGAAACTTGTGCGCAAGTGACCTCAAATGCAGCAACGCGACCAGCTTCAACGTCCCGACGTGTTCATCGTCTTGATTTTCTTACCCTAACGATGTCTTCTCCGGACACCTGGAAAGGAAGTCCTCTCACGTGGACGTTATGAAGCGGCCAGTCCGAGCCCGGAGGGAACACTGATGAAGCAGATACACCAGGATAAATACCTTTTACCAAACTTGTTCACAAAGAGCAAAAATATCAATTAACTGCAAATACGTCCCCACTTCACCACTGTCCTCTAACCGAGCTGATCTATCATTTCGACTTTCATTTGTATTTAAAACTTCTAATCATTAAAAAAAAAAAAAAAAATACACTGAAAAGCTGCTCAGGCAATCTTACAGTGGTGGAAAGTGAAGAGAACATAGGGGGGAAAAACTAATTGAGCTACTGATTATATCCCAAAGTCCCTCTAAGAAAGTCAAAAAAACTGTTAAAAAAATGATTCTATCAAAATTAAACAGCACATTATTTTGGGGGGACTACAGACTCACTAGTTCTGGGGATGTTCTGTGAGGGAGTCCACCTGTCCGCTGACTGAAAGCTGGTCTGAGGAGGACCTGAATTCCTCGGCCTCTTCCTAGAATGAATCTCTTCACTTCTGCTCGGAAACACCTCGATGTATCTGCAAATACACGCAGCGGGGGGTGAGCGACACGCTAACAGGTGTGGTAAGTAAGTGAAGGAAGAGGCTGCTGGTGTTCGAACAGTAACATTAGCAATGTCCCGTTGGCCAGAAATGAGACACAAATTGAAGCTGGATTACAAAGTTGGTACAGGTTGCGCAGCGTCCTACCTGTTTCCCATGATCTCTCTGTCTCTCTGCAGAGCTTCATCGGCTGCTTTTTGAGAAGAAAATTGCACAAAGGCCTGTCCAGAGTTTTTTCCTCCATAGTCGGTGACGATGGTGATGCCATTCTCCACTATATCCAAACCTGAAAGACATGAACAGATTCTGAGTGTTGCTAAAAACAGTTTTCCTATCTTGTACCCCTCTGTTCATCATTCTATTCCTAAGCATATGTCAGAAATTTGCCAAAAGGCCTGGCAAAAATAATGGACACTACTATACTTACTGCTGATGCAAACCAAACGGCTTCACATTAAAAGCATTGGACTGGTGAAACACATGTTGACTTTTATTATGAAGTAGTCACAGGAAATGCAATGTGTCTGTCAGTGAGACTGACTCAGGCCTGTCTCCAGACTACAGGGAAAGATTTTCTTTGGGGGTCCTCCTGTATACATATTTATTACTGTGCAATAGCATAAATGCTGTAGTCAGTTTATCCACCTTGTGCAAGTTGTGTAAAGTCTGATTTCTCAATTTCTGTTGCTATTTTTTCCAACTTACACTACCTGGTGCCTGTAATACCCAAATTTCCCTGGCTGGGGATTAATAAAGTCTTTCTCATCTTATCTTACGTTGCCTGGAGGCAAGAACAATGAAAATAAAACTATGAACTATGTACACACTTTAAATATGTATATATAGAACTATACAAAACTAGCATTTGTTTTATATGGATAACATGGAAACCCTTTAAACCCAATCAAATCCATCCACTGACGAGATCTATCCATTGACATGGGGTCCCCCGTTGTCAGTGATCTATCCATTGAGGAGTACTGTACTGGGTCAGTTCCATTCATTGGCTTTATGTCTCCCAACAACTTTCTTTATTATTATTATATATTATTATTTGGGGAAAAAAGCAGGGCCCTACACAATTGTGTATTCAGAATACACATCTACTAAACATTTAGTCATTTTTAATAACTTTTTAACAGCGGATTAGTTTGAAATATTTCAGGGAATAGTGGAACAAGAAGGAGCAGCCACAGTGAGCTGTTGGACGGAGAGCTGCAGGCTCCCCCAACCTCTTCAGAGTGCAGCCTACCTGAAAAAAACTGAACGATGTCGGCCTCTGTGCTGCTGAAGGGGAGACCTCTGAGCCGCACCACAGCGTCATCATCTGGAGCTTGGATAGTTTTCTTCAGGACGGCTTCAGCATCCCTGTTTGTCACTTCATTCACTGCAAAAACACAGAGAGCGGGACACAAGTGTTTCTTTTTAGTTATTCACTGCACATAACTTTATCAAAGATGGCTTTACTAAAGAGCCCGATTATGCCATGACAGTCTGACAGTGACTCTTATCCAGCTGCCACTCATTTCATCATTCACACCCGTGATTTTCGTTTTGTAGCATGTCAAAATGTTGTTATGAAAAAGTCCAGTCAGCAACTGCATTCCAGCCTTTCGCAGCGTGGAACACATACGAGACGAACCTTCAACATAACGTCGGCCGAGGTACTGTCGGTGCTTCTCCAGGGCTTTCCTGACGTCCTCCTCGTGCTCCATCTCGATGAAGGCTATGCCCGACAGCTTACCCAGCCAGTTCCCAGTGAGATGGATCCCGTTTACCCCGTCACGGATCCTACACTCTGAAGCACAGGAAAAATATGTCAAGCATTTCTTCCTCTGCAGCTGGACAATGATCTTTACCGTCAAATATAACATTAGCAGAAAATGACTACATTTTAAACAGTAAACTTCGGTGGTACAGAATAAAAACACAGATTTGAACTATGAAAGAGAAGTGTATAAACACAGCTGTCATAAGCAAATATTGGTCAGTAAGATCGATCCGTCCACATATCACTGGGGCTCTAGTCACCACCAGCGATGCTCACTGTCTCAACTCTCACCTGAGAAGAACTGCAGGAGGTCCTCAGCCGAGCACGACCACGGGAGACCTTTCACCTGCACGATGTACACCTCCTTCTCTGGTTCTGCCTCAGCCGAATAGGCCGGCAGTGGTGGGTATTCATCCTCGCTAGTCGCTCCTGCCTGGAAGACAAAGTGTAAAATTGACTATAGCCAGAAACTTGCTGAAGCTACCACAAAGTTGGCTGTACATCATCTGCTATTTAACACCAAACAACAACAAAAGTACAAGAATGTGACATTTTAAAGATATTACTACGAACATGTTCATCTGAAACAATCAGGTGATTAATTGATTGGCTGAAAATTAATTTGCAGCTATTAAGTTTTCATGTGAAAACATTTCATGGTTCCAGCTTCACAAATGCTAGGATTTGCTGCTTTCCATTATCTAAATTATTTTAATTCAGTTTTAATCATTTTGAGGTTTGTACTATAAGTTGGACAAAACACAAAACACAATAATTGTTAGGGCACTTCTCACTATTGTCGGAATTTTTACAAACCAATCAATCAATCGTTGAGAAAATACTCAGCAGATTAATTCTAATGAAAATAAGAATTTGTTACTGTCTTTTACAAAATTAGTTCCACCTCAACCAGCTACAAAAGGCTCAGTACTTTTTTTGCAGGACTTCTGTCTATTCTGACAGGGCTGTATTCATACTTCTTCAGAAGACGATCTGAATATTCCACCACCATTGCCTCAATGTAAAAATCTGACTCTAAATACATTCAACCCAACTTGTAGGCTCTTTAGTATAAGCTGTTGATAAAACTGACAGTAGTTTGTCCTTCACATCACACATGGTGCAGTCAGCAGCCCCACCAGTCATCAGCCACTGATTCCCCCCGTGTGTGTGACTGACCTTGGTGCAGAGGCTGTACCGGCTGCTCGTCACTGTGGACTGAAGCTGACAGAGTCTCTCCAGACACACTGTCCGGGTTGTCGATGTCCATGTCCGCTGCTGAATGATCCCACACCTGCCCGACAAGACGCCGGCTCTTGATTTGATCCCCGTCGACAACGTTAGCTGCCTGACTGCGACACACCGCTGCAGTAACAACAACAGAGATTTACTGTTACTGGACATTTTAGCAGAACCTAGCGGGGTGTCCGGTTAAGTCCACCAGTCTTTAACGAGGTATCCAAGCAGTTTTAGTCAGTTTCTCTGTGAATGTGGCCGGTCTGTTTAGCTAAAATAGCTACCGCCTGCTCAGCACGACGACAGGAGGATGAAGTAACTCACGTGGTACAGTCAAGGACAGCGCTCGAGCGTGACAGTACTGTGACGATGCCAGGAAACGTTCCCGACTTCCGGTTATTTTCCGGTTCGATCGCTTTGCAAGCTAATAAATAAAGTGTGTGTTTCATATTTTTCATCAATTTTTTTTCACATTACTACTACCACTTAATATTTTTCAACTGTATAACGTGTATTGGGTTTTTCATAATGGTCATTTTTCACGGTCATAAATAGTCGGTCACTCACAACACAAATCCCAAAGCAAAAACAGCAAATAATAAAACCACCTAAACACCTAAAAATAAAAAAGAAAGCTTAACTTCTAAAATCACAATAACAACAACAATAATAATAACTTGAGCAGTCGGCACAGAAATTATATTAAACAAAACAAAACAAAAAAATTCTCAAGGCCAACTTTTTACCTTTTCCATTAACCATCTTTGTTTTTGCTCCATTGTCACGGAGATGGCTCAGTTAGCCCAGTTTTGATCATTTTCAGCAGTTTTAAATTGGCTGGTTTGGGGTCAGAGGTCTGCGGGGTTTTTTTACCTCGTCTGTGCCTCTCAGTGGAGACATCGAGGGTGGAGAGTTTCCTGGGGGGGGGGGGGGCGGTGTTCCCCAGGACCTCCAGGATCCTCTGCATCTTCTCCTGATTGTTGGACACCTTCTCTGAGTCCTGCAGCGCTTGCTTATATATTTAAGGTTGTAAACTTTACTAATTCTATATTCAGTGATATAAGGTCATTAAGTTCAATCAGTTTACATATAGATCAATTCACAAACAAAAGCCATATTCTAGTACTCCCTGTTCACATGTGTAAGAATAAATTTTTCAACCCATAAAAACACCTATTTTTATCAGAGGTGTTTCCATTCTCCCTCTCGATCAGATCACGAACTTAGCAGCGGACAGCACTCTCCACAGTCTAGTCCAAAGACTGCACAATAACCAAAACATCTGAACGTTATCCTAAAGCCACACTCCCACTGCTCTGACTCGAGCTGAACAGCTGCCACTGTGGCAACAAGAAGCAATAACAGAAGAGTTAGTTACACACATTGTCTCACAAACACTGAGGCCAGGTCCTGTCCGAAACGCAGTGAAGACACAGACGAGCTCAGAGTGTGGTGGAATATTTCAGTGGAGTGTTTGAGTGCAGATTAAGAGGCTTCGAGTCCAGAAGTCGCCTCTGTCATGAATCTGTCACTTCTATGCCCACATTGTCATTGTCCCCGACCTTTCCGACCCACATCAGGCTCTCCTGGGTAGTCTTGTCGAATGTTTGCTCCAGGTTGTCAATCTTGTGGCAAAGACTGTGCTCTCTGTCTGAGGAGACACTGACGTACAAGTATGTCAGTATTATCTGCACTGTGTAGTTTAAGTATCAAAAATAAAAGTACTCATTGTGCAATAAAATAGTCCCTGTCAGAGTTTCAGATGATGGTTTTGGATTCACATTACTGCAGCATTAATATGTTTGTTGCATTTTACTGCTGTAGATGTTTAAGTTTGAGCTCATTTTAACAACTTTATACACTGTTGGCTAGTTTAATCTATTTCAGCTTTTCATTCTCATGTCCAACTCATTTTTAACAATGAGTAGAATAGACCCACTATTGAAAAAGCAGCAACCTTAAGTGAACAGTGTTTTTTCATTTTCAAACACTCACCTCCTGTCGTTGCTGGAAAAGTATTTTGTTTCCTTCCTCGATAAAAACACAAAGAACTGTGGTCGGCTCGGACTGAAAAGGTGACGAGCCTCAAAACAAGCCTCAATGTTTTAAAACCTTTTCCCGCCATGAAGACTTTTAGCTAAATAAAGTATTTTAAATATTTTGTAGCCGACATGATTTTGTTGGTGATTTCTTCTGTTGTTCTTGTGAAGCAGCAGAACACAAAGACGACACACACAAAACAATGTGATGATCTTACTACACTAATTATTAGTGTGTGTGTGTGTGTCAGCTGAAAAATCAGCCATGTTGATAGTTTCAGGTTTATTGCTGTTTCACTAAATCAGATAAATCCACACTCTCCACTAACGAGCATCACCTTCTCTAACGAGTAAACACATTCAAACATTTAGCTCTGTGATTTTAAACTTTCTCATCCCCTGAGGCCCTCGTGGTTACAGCCTCACTGCACCAAGAGTTCGTCAAATGATCATGTGACCACAAGGTGTCACCAAAAGGCATAAAACACATCTTTGGATTATTTAATCTATGTTAAATGTTTTCTTGCTTTTCTTTAATCATTCAGCAAAATGAGTCACGCGACTTTAACCTTAGAAACAGCAATTTTGTCAGAGTTGTTTTAGTAGAAAGCTGCGCTGTGTTTCCTGTAGATATCTGTCAGTTTGTGCTTTAACATATGATTCATATTATTTTTATATTCATCAGACCATTCAGGGACCCCGCATGGCCTCTATGGAAACACTCACATATATGTATTTTAGTTTTTAGTTTTATTTGTCACCTGTCTGGATATGACCATATGAATTAGATTTATTCATGTTGAGTTCATTTTTAAGAGTTAAAAGAAAAAAATTTTATCCTGAAGCTGTTTTTGCTCTACATTAAATGTTTCACACTGTATGTGCAGAGCCAACTATTTGAATATTGTGTGGTTAAAAGGACAACAAAATTAAGATCATGTTCTGCATCACTGAGATTGTATGAGAAAGTTTCTCATAACAGAGAAATGTCTGCCTCATAATTATGACACTTAATAATAGAAACAAAAATGTTTGGCAATGGCAGGGGGTCTGTTGTCGGAATGCCATTGAGAACGCAACCATGAGGATTTAATTGTGATGGATTAAACTGAAATTGATTTCATGGTGGAGAGGCCTGGGATTTTTGCTTCTAGTTTTTTCCCGTTTGCATAGGAAACCTGCACATATTGAACAGAGAGCAGGATAAACAAGGATAAATGAGGGTCCAGCAGCCCCTTCTTTGCTGCAGGGCTGCCCCTATCAAGTTAGGGTCTCAACAATTTTTGAAATACTGAAATACAGAATGTTTCTAAAACTTAAAGAGGTTTTTCGAAAGAAGAAATGTGAATGATCTCAGCAAAGATTATAAGTTGGCAAAACGTGTTTTAGGTAGTTTCAAATGAGTTCCAGTTTGACTTAAAACATTCAACTTGGTGAAGTCAGTTGCTCAAAAAATTGAGTTTTTCTCAAGGTGAACTCTGGACTGAGATTTCAGCTGAGTCAGTTCAAGATTGCACCGAAGGAATGTGCAATATGACCATACTTTAAATGTGGGTCCAGTAGCTCATTTTTGAACCAGGGCCTATTAGGTACATTCAGCCAAGTAAGTTGTTTTGCCTGATGCGATAAATATTTACTATACAGTATAATAATTATAAAATGAGTTTCTAACCTGTGTGATCTACCTGATGGTGGAATGCAAGTACATTAACTTAAGTACTTTGAACTGTACTTGGGTAAAAAAAATTGAGGTACTTGTACTTTCTTTTCATGCCAATTTATACTTCTTGTCCCCAACATTATAAAGGGGAATAGTGCATTTTTTATGTTGCAACAATTCTTCGATGTCTTTTGTTACTAGCTACTTTAGAAATTGAGCCAACTACAACAAAATCCTGTTCATACATTAACATATCAACAGAAATAATGTGATGATATAGTGATAATATATAATAGTATAACAGTCACAAGGGACATTTTTCTGCACTGAGTACTTTCACTCTTAAATGCGCTACAGTTCAATGCAAGACTTATTTGTAATGCAGTATTTTCACAATGTGGTATTTGTACTTTTACTTAAGTTAGGGATCTGAATACTTCATCTGCCACCAGATCCTGTATGGGATAAATGAGTGGAGGCAGAACTTGAAGGCAACACTGGTCATTGCCCAAAAAAATGGAAAAAGGGAAAGGAGAAAAAAAAAGAAAACACCGGATCACATGACCGCCTCCGTTATTTCCTGCAGCAGCAACCTCTCCGCTACTCGCCCCTGCCTGCCTGCGACAGCATAGCAGTGGTGTGGTCGCTCTGAACGCACATTAACGGAAAGAAAAGACACTCCACACACAGTGAAGGCCTCTGCCACACTCAAAGCCCTGTTTCAGTCACAGCGACGACGGATATAAAAACACACATATATTTTTTCTAATCTCAGTTGCTCTTTTTTATTTGATAGCGTTGTAAAAAGTAAGTCCACATAATGGCGACAGCTGCGGTGTCTGCCCCTGCTGGCTGCGGCCCCAGCCCCGGGTCGGGAACGGAGCTGGTCCGCGGGCAGGCCTTCGACGTCGGGCCTCGGTACAGCAACCTCTCCTACATCGGGGAAGGAGCCTACGGGATGGTGTGGTAAGTGTACCCGAAAACCGTGTTTACCCACAGAGCTTTTTACGTATTGTACAGAGTTTACACCTTTCCTCTTTAGCCCGACATAACGGTAGCTAACTTAAGGCTATGCGTTTTCCGTTGGAAACAACTAATGTCATGTTTTAGCTAGCAAACAACTACCGATGTTAGTTAACGCCGATGAAGACGGCGTCCGTTTGCGAGGAAGGAAGATTAAATCACGGCTCAGTTGGCTGACTTTTTCAGTTCTTATCAGGTGGGATTTTGCGTTGCAGTGATCACCGACTAAAAGTCAATGTACTTAACCTGGACGTTTGTTGAATGTAGGTAGCCACTAATAACTTTCATCATGGAACAGGTTTCTACGTAAAATGAGATTTGCATGGTTTAAACTGAGGTTGCACAACATCTTCTACCTTTTATTATATAATACACAGCTTTATAATATGAACAAATTAGGTATTTTGACAATACTATTCCTTCAGCATGCACCCAACAGGGTGTGTGCAATTTGAATTGCCTTTTTATCTCCCAAAATAATGTAACAGCCCTTGTAGCACTTCACCATTTATATATTGGTTTTTAGTTTTAGTCAGTGTTACTACTACATCACCATAAAATTTCCGTGGGTTCATGGTAGCTCCACGCTATGTTTAGTTATGTAGGCGATATTTGCATAATATGCATGACAATTTATTGCAGGAGTACCTCAGGGGGTTTTCCTTGTATATTTGTGTCAGTTCCTGATACTGATGGCTGATTACGCATTGTATATGAAGGAATTTGTAGACAACACCCACATTGATATGCTATCTGGGATATAGTGGAGGATAAACTCATCAAAACTGAATTTCTGCTCAGTTTCATTTGTGGTATATAGATTTTATCCCCTTCGACTGTAATCTTGATTGTGAAAAAATATGGAATTCATTCTGATAAAAGATGTCAAAGTTAATTTGCTTTTAACTGAATCTCAGATTGATGAAGGTGAATCCCACTCTCCTCCTTCAAAAGCACTAAATCTTGTTTGTTTAGCATGTGGTAATGTAGTTGACCTTAAATGTGCACACTGTACTGTATTACGTAATACTGTATATTGTCCTTGTGTCAAACAACAGCAGTGTAGTTTTTTCCTCTGATGAGAGGAGCTGGGTTTTCTGAGAGCACTCATTTGACACATTTCATACCTGCAGTGTAGGGGCACGGCAGATTCTTGAGCCTCTTTTTGTTTGCAAAATGGAAAATCCACCTAAAGCACACAGCCACAGCCATGGCTATTACTTGTATGTTCCCCCATCAACAAATAACTGGGGGGCTTTGATTTTTGGGGACAACAGAAGAATGAACACAACTGTAAAAGAACACACTATCATGAGCAAAGTTAGCTCAAGATATTCTCAGTTTCTGCAATGCCCTACCTGAAACTCAGCTCGCACAAAGTGGTCTTTTTGTTAAGTAAGGCTGGGCATGGCGTCCTCTTAGCCAACAATTAATGTTGACATGTTACAAGTGGTAACTTGTGGGATTTTTGGATTTTTTTCCCCCTTGGTGCCTTAGTTCTCATCATTGTGTTGTTTTTGCACTTCACCCCTCAGAGATAACTGAAAGTAGAGCCATGTGGGCAGCACTGTAGATGTTTTACTCCTTGAACTGTCTTGTGATGAAGTTTCAGTGTCTGCTGGGACCTGAGCTCCTTTTAATCTGGCACCTGAGCTCCTTTTGTTATATGTTCATCAATGCTGGCCATCAGTGCCCCTGCTAGCTGCACAATGCTTTCTTTTTCTGGTGATTGCAAATTCAAGTAATGTGAATTGCAAGCATACAAGGCTTTTCCACCTAAAGTTAATAATTTTGCTCTTCCCTTTGACAGTTTGCTTCAAGATCAGGCATCTGTTGATGTTGAAGCATGCTGTGACCAGTTTATTTCAACTTTGGAATGTGTCAGTCCATTTGTCTGCTTCATTTGGGCAGGTGTGAACTGTGCTTTGCGGGTCACACTGGAAAACTTTTGCCTTAATTTGTAATTCTAAAGTCTTGATGACCTCCCAAAGAAATGCTGATACAATATATTGGTGACTATTTGTGAGCATCTCAACCAACTGCAGAAAACAACCCCCCAAAAATTTCTGAGCATAAAGGAGACCTTCATATTCAGATGTCTGTTATTTCCTGACATCAGCAAAATTAGAAATTAGAGCAACAGGCACAAAGGGGTACATCATGCTTGACTTTGGTTACAGGGACTGAAATTTTGTTTGTTTTGACTCCCAGTGATGCTAAAATCTCTAAACTGGCAAAAATGTCAGGTTACAAAAACTTTGTGTCCACTAAATGTGACCTTTTTATCTTTTACAAGCCTTTCTCACTTGTAAGTGGGTCCTGTGAGATGAAAAAAGCAACAACATAAACTGTTGAGAGAGCATTGTGATTCATCTTCTGAGGTTCTCACAAAGAAATTAGCCTTTTTTCTTTTTTTGTAGTAGTAGTAATTCCCATTCTTGCAGCCTTTAAATGACACTACCAACCTCTATACCAGCAGCAAAAGCTCAGCAAACAGCCCAGTATTCTTGCAGTTTTACTGTGATCGTCACTCATATTCATGTAAAATCCCAGTTCTTTACTTTGGTGTTGTTTCTGTATTTTTGGCCTGCTCAAAGGCAGTTGGAGTGGGCGATGTGTCAGCCTCAGCCTCCTTGCACTTGTCTTGCTGTGTTCTGCTTGAGACCTGTAGTTTTGAGTCAGTTGGTCATGTTGCTTTGATGTGCAGCCGCCAGCGAAAGTGGTGCCGTTTGTACTTTGCAGACATGCCTTGGTTTGCATCTGAAGTATTTTTAAATCGCATCTCATTTTTCATCAGGGTCTTTGTGGTGGCAGTCCACCCTTGTATATTGTACACTTTATATAAATACACAGACATATTTAATACCTCAAAATTGATATAATAACAGATTTCGAAGTCAGATTGGATTTCACCTAATTGCGAGCGGGTTCCTTGGCAATACTTCAGTCCTAAGCCTGGAGTTATATTTCTGCAGAGATGCACTTAAATGTCTCTACAGATGCACAGAGAGGCTAAGGTATAAGGTGTATATTGAATTTTTGTTACTACACCTTCTGAATATCAACAGCCGTCGTGCAACCCTGTGCATCAGACATGCTGATTGGTTGATCTATCTTCCTGTTAGGAGACTGTTATTAAACAAAACAAAAAATACATAAATGCAAACACCTTCAAATGACACCTATGCGCCTTCTAAAATTAAAGGAAGCAACATACATTGTGTACAGTGTGCTTACATGTTAAACCACATTTCTAAAACATAGATGGTACTAAAGGCATTTTATATTAAAGATTTACACATAGACACATTGAAAGCACAATTACAAAAGGCCATCCAGGGGCTGCGTGTATAACATCGTGCCAAAGATGCAAATATTGTGGCCAAGGATTTGTATCTGATTAAGGGTGTTTATTACTGGAAAGAAGTGGCTCATATGGAAATGTATGTCGAGACCTGGAATGGACCACCCTTCATCATTGTTTCATGCCTGACACTAGAGATACGTGGTCAGTGTGAACTGATGGCAGCAATATAGCTACAGCTCTGATTTGTTATGTTTTCTCTTTTCTGTGTCCATTTTCCAAGCAAAATGGGTATTGACTATTGTACTGGAAAGTAGAATTTGAGCATTTTATTCAAGATAAAACGTATTTAATTAGTTTGTCAGCAACCTTAGCTGTACGTACCCTTTTCAGAGTCGTAAAATCATCCGAGCTGTAGTATGTTTTACAGATTTCTTTTGGCAGTTCAACAATTGTGCAAATCTTAATAAGACAAGGTGGGACAAAGGATTAAAATCAGTATGTGCGTCTTGCACTATGTGGTAACTAGGTTATTTGCAGCCATTATAGATAAAAAAAAACAACATATGAATTGTGGAGTTGTCAGTTCTTTGTACAAAGAAAGTTATGGTAATTAGTATGTTTCTACAAAGTTTTGAGTCTGTTTAAGGGTATGCTTTGTTGCAAAATCTGGTTGTGTTTGACTGCACGCTAAGAGGGAGGCCAACTGTGAGGCATGTCTCTTTCATTTTCAGAGTAGTCCTATTTTTGTTTTCAATAGCCTCTTGTTGACAGTAAGGCTGTAGCATGTCAGAGCTTTCCAGTGGCTGAGGGCTGCGCAGATTGACGGTGCACTGAGCCTCTTAACACAAGCCTCAGTTCGTGCACACCGTCTGCTTACACAATCGCAGGATACTGTATCACCCTCTGTGATGATATTCTGTAGCATACTCTGCCTTTTCATCCCACCCACGTGAACAGTTGATCGTGTTCATCAAAAGTTTTGTATCTGAAAAGTCTGGTGGTATTTGGTCAGACCTTTGGCAGTGTTCATGGCATATTCAATTATTAATATGATATACAGTATTCAATTCATCCAATTCAACATCCAACATATCACAGCATCATGCTCCATTTAACATTATTACATTATCTTTTATAATATTATCCTTAATATGATCCAAATCACCTCCATAATATTAACTACTCTTATGGAACACAAGTTTTGGTGAGCAGGTATATGGAGAACAAAGATGCGACATGTCAGATCCGTAGAAAAGAGATGGCAAAACAGGTTTGTAATTGAGGATTTAAACCTCACTCTTCACTCATGTTGATTAATGTGGCTCAGCAGGTGAACATGCCACTCCACCAGAAACATCTCTAAACGCCCAGCAGGGCACAGATTATAGAAATAGTTTTTAGAACATCTTAGCTCTGATAGTATGCTTGTTAAAATCACCTTAATCAATCAATCAATCAAGGAAAAAACCAATCAACAATCATACCTTCAATTGTTGACATACGATCCAGTACAAGCCTAACCTGAACACATGCTATCATCTGATTTGAATCCATTTTGCCCAAGAGGTTAAGCTGTAAAGACAAAATCTGAATTAAACCCAGCAGAAGCCTTGCCAGCGGTCAAGTGCCATTAATGTTTAATGTTTAGGGCTGCAACCGACAATTATTTAAATTCTCCAAAGATTATATTTACAATGACAAAACTGAAAAAAACAACAGATCACCACTCACATTTGAAAGGGGGAGTGTTTGGGAATAAGTGACCAATTGTTTCAGCCCTAATTGGAAAACATTATATACAATGAATTTCCATGTACTCTGATATTAAGCACTTGTAGAGTTCAGACAGAGCTCACCAGGACATTTCCTTTTGATTTGATTGTATAGTGTTAAGCTATAACGAGTTGCTTCTCAGTAACAAAGTGCAAATAAACACATTTCTCGCAAGCATCTCATCATCAACCCGAAATAATATTTCTTTGTCATTCTTGTCCCCTTCCTGGTGACTCTGGTTCCTGCTAATCTTAATCTTGACTCCTTGACCTGCCTGATTCTCAGCCGTTGCTGATGCTCTTCTTCATTCTGCCATGAGCCGTCCTCTTGAAATGCCACTGTGGTACCCATCTCCATGGCAACCCTTCTGCTTCTGACATCAGTACCACCACTCCACAGCCAATGGGAGAGGGAGGGAGAGAATGAGAGCCTTGACACTCTCAAATCCTGTTGTGCAATTCAGAAGGAGATGTAATTTGTGTAATTTGGGTGATTACGCCTGCCAAGACGAGCAAGATGACTTCTGGTTCAACAAACAAGTAAAGTATTCACACACCCTGCTGCTTGTTGCATTGAAGCTGATATCTATGTTCATCATCAAGGCCTGATGGGTGCATTTCATCACTGCAATACTGTCACACGTTTGCCTTTTACATGTTACATCCACGTATTTCTCCGAAAATCAACTGATTCATATGAGCACAAACCTTTTTGCTTGGCACAGTATACGATATGAATGTGTTGTGGCGTGTGACGAAAAGAAACTTATAGTAAAATTTGTGGTCAAAAGGCTTTGATTGTATCTCTTGGTCTCCTTTTTATATCAAAGTATGCTTGCAAAAGTTGAAGTTACATTGAAATCAACACACGAGGACTATCACGAGTACTATGGTTTTTGACTTACACTGACCAACCAAACCTACCTTTTTTTAAACTTTCCTTTAGTCTTTGGCGCGTCATGGTTCTTAACATCTTTTTGGCTAATGTTCCAAATTGCAAGTTACAAGTCACCATTGTGGTTTAATAAACAGGTTGTTAATAGAGGGTCAACAAATGGATGTGGTTGATTTTCCCACAGGGTTGTAGAGAACATCAAAATGAAAAACTGTATCAATCTATCATCTCTCTGGATCTTTCATGGTATAAAGGCTGCAAACTTAGGATTGCTGTCATTATTGATTGATCTATCAATAATTGATCACCACAGCGGATCAACTGGTCATATCTTCCTGTCCTCTCTATTTTCCTCTTTTGCACCAACCACGTGCATATCCTCCATCACTAGGGTTGGGCAATATACACTGTTTCCACTGTGGGAGCTATCCCTTAGTGTCTGTTATGTATTCAGGGCAGGCTATGTAGCAAGGTTGGCTGGAGTTGTAAATTGTAAATACAGAGCAGGAGGCATCCCAACAACCCAAGATGATTGAGAAGAACTTGTTACTAAAATGGGGTGACTTCTGTCATGTGGAGATTGTTTGGATTCAGAAAATTTTACGTGGTATGGTATTTTGTACCATTTTTTAAACTGAATTTACAGAACAATTACTGGGTTGTGATATATACCTTTACCGTTTCATAAACTGTGACTGAAAGATTTTAATCATATCTCCCACCCCTATCCCCCGCCACATCCTTAAACCTCCCCTTTGGCCTTCCTCTTTTCCTCTTGCCTGGCAGCTCCGTCTTGAGCATCCTTCTGCCCTCATATCAATGATCTCTCCTCCTCCTCCAGACCACCTCAGTCTCGCCTCTCTCACTTTGTCACCTCTCCAGTGCATACCACCACCTCTACAGCCCCTCATCATCCTGCTCCCTACTCACACCACAGGTCATGTCATCCATGGACATCATAGTCCACAGAGACTCCTGCCTGATCTTGTCCGTCAACTGCTCCAACACCACTGCAAACAATACATGCTCATATCCTACATGTAATCCCATCCCTTCACATTGTGTCCGTCCATCACTCCTACCGCACACCTCACTACTGTCACACTGCCCTCATACATATCCTGCACCACTCTTACATACTTCTCTGCTACTCCTCAAGACCACACATCCTCTCTCAGCCCCCTGTTGTATGCTTTCCACAAACCCACAAAGTTAAGTTATTATTATTAAGACAGGTATGGCATCTGGACCAACTGCCTTTCCACTCCACATCTCTTCATCCTCCTCATAACTGCCCTCACCTAATCTGCCATACTTCCTGATTCATCTCCACATAATCCAGCTTCCTCTCTCATTTACTTCATTCATCAGCCCCTCAAAGTACTCCCTCCACCTTAACCACTTCAGCACACCACTCGTTTGCCAGCACTTTTCCCATCTCTGCCCTTAATTACCCTAACCTGCTGCCAACTCTTCTTTCCCACCCATCACCTGTCTTAACTTCTCCCTGAACACACAATAGTCTACTTTCTTCAACATCCACCATTTGATCCTTGATTTGCCATCACTCCCTTCCTCTTCTCGATCTCCAAAGTCATCCTACCAATCGCTGACCAATGCTGCCTGGCTGTGTTCTCCCCCTGCCACCACCTTCCAATCTCCAGTCTCTTTCAGTTTGCACCTCCTGCATGAGACATAGTCCACCTGTCTACTCCTTCCTCCACTCTTACATCTCACTGTTTGCTTCTCCCTCTTCTTGAAATACATATTCACCACAGCAATTTCCATCCATTTTGCAAAATCCACCACCATCACCATCTGTCCTTCCTCTCGACAGCATACCTACACATCACCTCATCACCTCTGTTCCCTTCACCAACATGCCCATTGAAGTCCACTCCAATCACCACTCCTCCTCCTCCCATGGTACACTCTCCACTACTTCATCCAACTCACTCCAGAATTCTTCTTTCTCTTCCACCTCATACCCAACTTGCCTGGCGAATGTGCTAACAACAGTCGTCATCACACCTTCAGTTTGCAGCTTCATACTCGTCACTCTTTCCAACACGCTCTTCACCTCCACCACACTCTTGACATACTCTTGTTTCAGTATTACCCTGACCCCAATTTCTCCTCCCAAACACACTGTGGTAGGACAGTTTGAACCCACCTCAGATGCTCCTGGTGTCACTCTCTTTCCACCTGTTCTCTTGCATACACACAGATTGCAAACCTTCCGTATCTCTACCATATCAGCCAGTTTTCTTTCTCTTCATGTACCAATTATAGTGCAAAAATTTTAATTCCCCACTCTCACCTCCACAGTCCTGTATCAGATTTACGATCTGCATATTTGATTTGGCATAGTCTTTATGCTGGATGCCATTCCTGATGCAGCACCTGGCCACACTGGCTTATGCATCCACATTGGCAGTAGTCTATATACCTATATCATCCTGCTCCCTTCTCTCACTGCAGATCATGACATCTACAAACATTACAAACATCATAGCCCATAGTTCTGTCAAGTCGTACAAATGCCCATAGTGTCATCTTCAGATGTTTTGGTTTGTCTGTCCAACAGTCTGAATCCCAAAAATAGTTTTACAGTTATATTTAAAATAATCTTAAAAAATAAAAGCAGCAAAACTTCTGATATGAGAACCGAGAATCAGAACATCTGAAATTTGCTTGATTAAACTGTCATCTGCAACAAATGGTTCATCAGTTTGTCATCAGATTAGAGTCTCTATTTATTGTAAAATTTTTGAAAACATTGAAAAACACCTTTTTTTTTTTTTTTACAATGTCCTTAAACCCAAGGTAATGTGTTCAAATGTCTCTTTTGTCCAATCAACAGCCTGAAACCATTCAGTTTACCACCACATAAGAAAATCAAATGACTGAAATGATTGTTTATCAAACTAGTTGTTGATAAATTTCCTATCGACAAATAGCAGGTGATGGGGTATCTGTCTGACACTTATCCAACAACAAAATTCTTGCATCGGCCAGATTAAATCCTGATTTATGCAGAAGGATTGTGAATTGGTATTTGCACACTTTTTCAAAGAAGTTGTCATGCTAGCTGGTGTTAATTGGTTATCCTCATTCAGGTATACAAAAGGGTACTTCATTCTTTTATGTAATTTAATTAATTTTGATATATTTAAAATACAACCAAGTGAATGTGGTTGAATGTAGAGACTCGACTGGCGGTAGAAACTACGACCTTGCTGATAACGAGCTCGAACAGAGATACTAAAGTCCATGTGTTTGGTCAGCCCCTGAGAGCTGGAGGTTATATAGCAGTTATATACTGTATGAGTGGCAGAGGCCTTATAGGAAGAGAGAGTGTTCCTTGTAGGAGGGCTGGTGTACCTTACATTGGATGGTACGGTATTTACCATGTTTTTATCCTGTGTGGGTTATAGTGCTTTTACCACTGATGTGCCTCCATCCGCAAACCTGTGTTTAACTTAAATGCTCACACTAAAGGAAATCGTCCAATCGAAATGGATCAGATGGAGTTCTCGTACCTTTACGTTTGCACAAAGTGGCCATTTAAGCTCATCATAAAAATATCTCTCTATGGGACTTCTCTTACAGTGGACACAGCTGTTATTTACACACCACATTTCTTTTTAATGCCAGTGAGGTTCTGTGCATTAAGTTAATAAATCATCTGGGTGTGTAGCCAAGTTTACTTGTGGTTTTGATTTAGCCTGATGCAATGCTAGTTGCTATAATAGATTCAACACTGTAGTAGTCTTCTTCATTTACTGTATTTAATAATGGAAGTCATCTGTATTCAGTCTGATTGTGTTTTTAGTGTGGTCTCTGTTAAGTCTGTTGTGTAATCCAGTTGCTCTTTGAAGAAATTAGAATAGTGAAATGGCTCCAGCTTCAATCATACTGACTGCAAATAATACTACACACATTAACTGCTCATTTGGTAAATAAGTATGATGAAGCACAGATCTGCTATCAAAGGTCAATGAATGAATGAGTAAAAAGGCAATTACAAAAACACACTTCATGGCAAAATTATTTTTGATTCACATTTTGCTGCGAGTTTTAAATGATTTCATATGTTTTTGGGTTGTCTAAGAATGTCAACAAATATTACTTTACTTTTCTACATGGCTGTAAATGGCTTAAATATAGCTAGTATGTAAGTACTGCCACAAGTAAATCTGCTAGCTGGAATGAAATATATGCTGGTGATAGCTTGTTATTCTTAAACTTACTTTCTGAAACAAAACTCGACAGTGTTACATATAGTAGAAATGTATTGTTCAGTGTATTCATTTTTGTAGTGGTGTATTTTTTAAGGCAGGAAAAGGCAACAGAAGACAGGCCTAGTGGCTCTTCACATGTTGGTTTCCCTCATGAGGGCAAAATTTGTGTATCATCAAAGTGTTGTTTGTGCTCCGATACTTTATTTCTGTCCATTGTATTTAAGACGGGGTGCAAGAGCATGTTTGTTGATGAAGATGGTGAAACATACCAGGTTTTCAGGCTATCACAGAGCTTGTTTTATCATACGGCCATGCAAGCTTGAGAAAGAAGCACCTCACAGTCACTTTGCCAAAACCGGGTTATTGTGGTCAGTGCACAGAAAAACAGGAAGTGTATTTTGATAAGCAAAAAAGATGCAGCCAAATCAGAAATAGTTCCCATGAATAAAGTGACCAAATGTGTAAAACAGATTTGGTTCACTTTTTCTGTGTCCTCCAATTAAAAATGTTTTTTATTTTTTTTATTTTTTTTTACACACAGCTAAGAAGTTCATATTGTGTGAACTCTTGTAGGCGATAGTGAAGGCTGAGGCTTTACTATTGAAACTTCTCAGAGATAACAAGTGATACATGTCTGTTCTAAACTGAAGAATAATAGAATACAGGTACACAAATCAAATGTAGAATAAACCAGTAAATTATTGTTATTAGAGCAGCTTCCTTGAGTACAATTTCTTAAAATGGAAATCATGGCATTTGATCTGATCTTTATTTCGTTGATTAATGAATCAATCAGGGTAGTATATGAAATATAGTAGAGTAAAAATGCCCAAGGATTATATTTATTTGGAATTTTAGCTCTTATTGAAATATAAAGACAACAGACAAAAGGTGATAAAATACAATAAAAATATTTTCCTTCAAATAATATTTCTTCATATTTTCATGTGACATTGATTTCTATTTGAATTCGAGCATTACTTTAGATCTCAGAAATTAGTATAATTTGTACATCATTACATCAAAATTGATAATACTGAATGTCATTTTAACACACTGAATAATCAGTGATGTGACTGATAACCCACTGTGATTTGGTGTCATTAGGATCAGCACTGTGGAGTGTACTGTAAATATTATAATGCAAAGAGCATCTAATCCTATAGTATCAATGCTTAATGCAATAACCACACTAACTGCACACCAGCCTATGAGTGTTTTTTGAAGCCCATCCCTCCAACCTGACGCGTCAGCTTGCGCTGCCTTTAAAGCCTTTGCAAAGCGTTGGACTCTGCAGTGTCTGTCTTGTTTGTGCATGGACGTTCATATCTGCACTTTCTTGTTACGTGTTGCCCTTAAGCATAGTCAGCTTTTCCCCTTCTTCCTTTAACCCAGCCCCTTGAACATCGTCATGGTAACAGCCCTATTGCATAACACAGTGGCTGCAAGTGTAAAGCCTTGTATTCCCATCTCCTTGGAAACCCCCCCCCCCCCCCCCCCCCCCCCCCCACCCGCACCTTCCTGGCCACTGAGCATGCTCAGAAAACAATGCAGAAGCAGAGGAAACAGGAAAGGCAGCTCAGAGCAGATTCTCTTAACTCTTGCATACAAGAATCTGCAGCTGTTATTGTCACCAGAGCATCTTTATTAAGATTAAACACATGTCTTAAATTGCAAGAAAATCTGACACTTTGTCCATCTTACATGTTAATAAAATACCTGTGTATACAATATGTGAGCAGAAGTTCTTATAGCTCCATTTATCCAAAGTTATCAAAGGAGTCAGAAGATGGTAACTCAGGCCCATTAGGTGTTGCTGTTTATCGGGCAGTGTCCACAATTCTCAAAGCTCAGTTAGACATATAGAAGACTAAGACGACCAGGAAGTATTTATACTTGTGAAGCAAGTTTTTGATTAATAATGGCTTAAATGATTTAAATTCAACAGTTTGCATGCAGCCTCCTATTGGATTGAACTGCAAAACATAAGGAGTGCTTTGCCAGTATTCATTAATTGAGGAATTATAGTCAGCTTTGTATTAAACAGGTGCCGTGAGCATCGAGCCAGGTGTGGTATCCTCCCCACCAATAAAGATCAAAACCATCAGAGAGTTAGATTTCGAAAGTCCTGAGTGCTTGAGAGTGCCATTCTCAGACTTAAAGTCCACCCTTCAGTGATAAGGCTGCGCAGCTCTAAACTCTCACAGTACACTGAGGAAAGTATATTAATACTACACACTCAAGTCGGTGTACTTTGTACTTCCTCAGAAAGTTCCTCCTGTTACTCGCCTGGGCAAACCCACTAGGAACTAATGGGCTTGCCTCAGTAAGCATGGTGAAATGTAGTGTGGACTAAGATTGTCCTCACTTCTCTCTGCACTAAACACAGCCATTGAGGTCCTTTTTGTAGTCTCCCATGCAACTGATGTCAGAAAGTGGGATAAACGTTTAAATAAGACAGGAGGCAACACATTTTAGTGCATTTTGATTGCAACTTACAACTGTTTTGTATTATCGATTAATCTGCTGATTATTTTCACACTTAATCCTTTTAAAAACAAGTGTTACAAAACTGTAGAAATTCCCATCAATATTTCCCCAAGCCTAAGGAACACCAACCCAAGATGTCATCATGCCTCTACCAGTTAAAACTATGAAGAAATAATTAGCCAAACTGCTTTTTTTCATGCACTTGGAGATGGCATAGTATTGTAAAGACAGTCTCATACATGAGAAAATATTGTGTCAAAAATTGGTGGAGGCAGTACCATTGACTGTTCTAAAAACAATCTGAAGATATATCTGTGCCAAGCTGCCTCTGCCCTGGATCAGATGTCAGCTTTGATGAATAAGTCTTGTCGCTCCCTCCCTCTCTGTACATGAGGGTTTCTTCTGGTGTAGAACAGTTTCATGGAGAACTATTGCCTCCCACACACACACACACACACACACACACACACACACACGCTCACAGTCCTCTCACACAAGTGGAAAGGAAGGTCACTCATATTTCCCTTGCAGAAGGTTGGCACACTTGTGTTTACATTTCAGTCCCTACACCCCCATCGCTATAGCAACTCATGTTCTTATTTTGTCATACTGTGTGGGTGTTTTTCAGTCATTTCTGTTGTTTGTAATGTGTAGAAATAAAATCGCTCTTGGCTACATGTAAATGATGAAGCTTAAGAACTTCAGGAAACCATTAATATTGTAAGTTTCCTCAATTTGTTGTCCTGAAGCACAGCTTTATTGAGCAGTTTCACTTTTGTAATTGCACCAAATGGCAGCAAGTTGCGACAGTTTGAGGCCAGATGACTTAGAAATCCAGAAAATCTGGGAAGTCTGCTGCATTTCTTGGCAGGAGGTGGTGAGTTGGACTTGAATTTGATGTCGGTTCCTGTGCACTGAAGACGTCTGGCCAGTTTGCATACCCATCCACACTATAAATTGTCATTCTTACTGAAACTTCAAAAAAGGTTGACTGAATTTCTGTCATTACATTAAAAACTCAATGTTCTTTAAAGATAAAGAACCCAATAATTTAATTTAACCCTACAAATTATATGAATGTACTTAAAGGCAACACCCAGACGTTGTTTTATTCCAGTTTTATTGGATTTGAAAACAATACTGAGATGACTGTTTTTTTTTAGTTAAAGTTGGCATGCAATGCAGGTTTAGACCCTAATGTGCCAACTCAAAATACCTCAGGCTGAATGAGCATGAGGAAGCTGAAACAGCCTTTAAGCCAGTGAAAAGAGCTAGAAGTTCAACAGATGACATGTCTGTACCTGGAATGGTGTGGAGGAGGTGTCTCATCACAGGCAGGGCCAAGATTTTAGAGCGGAATTGAACAATTAGTCTGCTGGGTGTAGACACTCAGGCGATCACTCAGATAGTTTTACACATGTGCAACAGTGACTCCTTTTGTTTTTTCCTTTGTTTTTATTGCATTTTGCTCCATTTGGATAATAGGATTTTGTAGAACAATAAGGTTATCATCATAAAACAATTCCACATTAATGATTCTATTTAATTATCGTCCTGTCCTGCTCTTAAACCCCTAACACACACCTGAACACGCCAGCTACAAGAACAGCTGTTTCATCACTCGGTGGAAAACAATTAAATCAGAGTAAACAAATATCCATTGCTCTCAAAAGATCGTACGGACCATTGAACATGTTAATACTTGTTGGTGCAATTTAGTTCATGGTAAGCATCATCCCTTTAAGAAAAGGCCTACAGGCAAAAACGTTATTTTACACCACATCCTTCCACTCTTTATCTCTTCATACCAAAGGGCATGGTGGTATTTCTTTCCTGTTTATGTAAAATCATACACAGGATTTTTTTCTGTGTTCAGGTGCCGTATTGCTCTTTTTCTAGATATTCCTTTAGCTAATGGCCAACAGATCTCTTCGTGAAAAAATTAGTGAGAAGTAACAGCTAATATGTGTTTTTCTAGTCTAGATGTTGTTGGTAATTGATCAGCTTTTTTCTTTTTTTATCACAACTTTGCATAATGAGCAAATCCTTTCATTTTGCTCTTTTAGCAGTATATTTGATACCAATCTCAGCTTTTAAAAGGAGGGATTGACAGTAAATCATCTTTGTCATGAAGTATGTGTGATGTGATTGGCGCATAAGCTCCTCCCTAAGCTTTTTGCATTCACTTATTGCCCCGTCTCAGGATCTGGCCTTAGTGTGAGATCTGCCAGACCCTACTCATCCCATGCACACAAATATGCTTTATCATTTCCTGCATGTGTTATTCTTTTCTTTATTGGATTTCAGCTGCCAATTTTGCAAAATGGAGCTAAGCTGCCTGCTAACATTGATACCTACTCAACAAGATGAGCTGTCCCGTCACATGCACTACTGAGAGGATACTGATGACGTGTTTGAGCATATGTATAAAATTGTACATGCTATAAGGGTACAAACGGTGATCAGTCTCTTGTGTTCTCGTTGAAATCCTGGAATCTAAAAACGTGTGCGTGCGTGTGTGTGTTCCTGTGCGTGTGTGTGTGTGCGTGTGTGTGCAGTATATAATATACATATATGATGAATTCTGGAATATGTCATTTTAGATGAATGCTATATTCTATGTTTAGCATTTAGCATACTAGCATACTATCAGAGTGGATCTAATAGGATTTAGTGACCAGTTATACACTACTGAAGTTACCTCATGCTAATTGTTTTAGTGTAATTCAAAATATTGCTCTTTAATGCAGATTAATGCTGTTTGACTTTGTGTTTGCAGAAATTAATGATATTTCATTGGTAAACACTATAGTTAGTGGTTATTTTTTTATTTTTGCCTCTTAAAAACATTGAATGTCAGGGCTGCATTTAAACAAACGCATTGTTGTTCAAGCTCCAGCCCACAGCATGATGCATTTTTACTGTCACAAGTACAGCTTTAAGTCGTGCCCTGCTTTGCACTAGTATAAGTCACGAAAAGTTTGGTAAACTAGAGTGAGGTAAGCTTACCTAGATCAAGATGCACATGTTCTTTGGTCTCTTTCCCCCTTGCTTGTGTGTATTGCACTCTTAATGTGCACTTTGGTGTGCCCCAGTAGTGGCATGATCATATGTAAATTTCACTGCAACCTCTCAGCTGACCTGCAATGCTTGGTAGCTGAACTAAACAGAGATGGTCTCTGAAGTCTACTGAGCTGTGTGTCATCGTACTGAGCTGATGGCTGTGGTCAGTCAGGTATCAGCACTTGCTGAGCAAGTTGCTGTGCAAAGTAGCATTTTCTGTGGTTGGGAGTTTTGTTCCACTCCTACATTTCTATTCTTACTTTTATCAAACAGATACTGCAGCAGCATCACTGTTTTCTGCTCCACACTGTATCAGAAGTGTATTTGCTATCTAGATACTGCTAATGCAAACTGAACATTTCCTGCAGTTACTACTTCACATTAAAAGCCTTCCACCGGCAAACCACAGGAAGGAAGGAGCATTTGTCACTGAGGTTAGCACCTGCTGTTCAATAAAACTTGATCTGCACAGCAAGATATGCTATTTTTTTTCTGTTCTTTCATTGCGAGTGGATTGTCAGCGGATCATTTTAAAATATTTGTTACGGTAATGATGTAAAAAGCTGCAGGTGACAGGTGCTTACTGCAGCCTAGAATATCTTGCTTACCTTTCTGTTTTATTATGGATTTGTGTCCTAACTACATCACAGGCTTTCAGCAGGAAGCATGGTTGCTCACGGCACAGTTTGGTATGGTATCCCAACTGTATGCAAAGTGGTGTTATTTGGCCCCTATTGAAGTATCACTGTTTCTCTGTCAAAGGTGTTTTTAAATGTTTTGGTTTGGTTTACACACTAGTCACTTTCTAAACAAAGTTCAGAATCTTTTGCTCCTTCAGTATTGTGTCTAATTTTTGGCTTTTGTGTGTGTGTGTGTGTGTGTGTGTGTGTGTGTGTGTGTGTGTGTGTGTGTGTGTGTGTGTGTGTGTGTGTGTGTGTGTGTGTGTGTGTGTGTGTGTTTTTCCTAATGTTCCAGCTCTGCCTATGACCGGGACAACAAGATACGTGTGGCCATTAAGAAGATCAGCCCCTTTGAGCACCAGACGTACTGCCAACGCACCCTGAGAGAGATCAAAATCCTTCTGCGCTTCAAACATGAGAACATCATCGGAATCAATGACATTATCCGCACACCGACCATTGACCAGATGAAGGACGTGTATCCTTTCACATACAGTACACATTATTTTCTCCATAAAATATCATCCAGTTTCACCAGATCAGTGAATAATGTTATAAAGTTGTGTTTTTATACAGCGATCAGTAAGGCCCAGCCCCCAGAAACACTCCGCCCTGGTGTGTATTGTTTTTAAGCCTCTGTGCCGCTGACAGCTGTGGCCAAAGGCATTGTGTTTTCAGGTAGTTCGTCTGTCTGTGCACAAGTCATTCCCATTCTCATGAATGGGAATTCCTTCAGATTTGGTACAAATGTTAACTTGGACTCGAGGAGGACCATGTGATGAAGCTCTCTATCAGTCCTCTGTACTCCTCTGGAAAAGTAATCTCTAAGTGACTATTTTGACTAAAAAATACACTTAATACCTCTTATTAAATTCCCTCAAAGTCTTCACTACATTTATTATGGGAGTCTCATCAGACATGGATTTAAACTGCAACTTGACAAGTTGGTGGAGGCATACAACTGTGAGGCGGTATTTCAAGTTCCTACCAAATTTCTTGTTTTGTTTGTGGTCTGATAAACAACAAATGCATCAATTTCAGTCCCCCATATCACTATTTTCCAATATATTCTGTCGGTGCATGAGCACAGAGTAGGTAGAAAACAACAATAGTTGTGTATCAAGAATACTGAGCTTCTTAGCTGAAGACCCATAGTTGGTGGTGTGTGACGTAGTACCATAAAGCATTACCCACTTCTCATGGGAGGTCATATCTGTTCAACCCAAGTTATACAGTGAATGAAAGAGGCTCCATTCTCCTAATTATAAGTCAGTTTACCACCAGTTATTTTAGCTGTTATTTTAAGGTAAAATAGTTGCATTATATTGCTGTAAAGTATTTTTATTTGATGTTTTTTTCACAGATATTTGTGCTTTTATGCTTATGTAATTCAAATATTTAAAGTTACTTCTTTGTGATACCAGTGAAGTCAGTCCTATACTCCATTATTTGTAGCTGAACATGGGTTGTCAGTTATATTTTATTACATAATTGCCACCTGTCACCATATATTTGGAAGAGAGGCTCTTCATTGTGGCCCAGCAGCAACAGTAGCAAACTGGTGGAGTTCGTAGTCACAGTCAGTTTCATAATGTAGTTTTGCACTCTGCCTTTTCTAAAAGAAATGACTGTAAGCCCACGGTTAATCGGCTCACTCCTTCCTGTTTGCCAGACAACATGAGCATTCAACCAAACATAAACAGTAAACCCTTCCAGATAAAATATCTCACCTACAAATGAGCTTTCTTTCGCCAAGGTAGGTGAAGGCCTGCATGCATCAAACACAGTTTCAGTTTGTTGTTTGTTTATAACCACGGCGTATGCACAAATGAGGGCCTTGAAAGAGGCGTACATCACTTCCCACCCACCCAAAGGTTGTGATCCATATAAACTAACTTGATGGGGAAAATGTGCACACTAGGGATGTGGAGATTCACCGATTCATATCGGTGGTCCGATATAAACGTTTGCGATGCGACTGCACCGGTAGAAACAACGTGCATCGGATATAATTTACGGGTGAATTCGCGGTGCATCTCTTCTAGCCTGTCTACACCGGCAAATCCCATTGTTAAATCGACTATTTCATGTTTAGTATTTTCAAGGCAACCTGAATGCACCATCGTGTCCCCAGGCAGTGACGCAAACAGGTGTTGTACACAACAGACAAACGACGCAAACGAGAAAGACGATAGCCGTGAGATATTTAATGCACCAAAAAAGACACATTAATCAAACGTGTGGCAATATTTTGGGTTTTTTAAGCGAGGGGGTCAGCTAGACAAGACGCACGCAATTTGCAAACAATGCCGTGCAGCTATCAAGTACGTCGGCAGCACGACGCAACAAGCGTTCCCTCTGAACGAGTGTTCAGTACCGCTGGTGACATAGTAGTAATAATAATAATAATAATAATAATAAATACATTTTATTATAATAATACATTTTATTTGGAAGCGCCTTTCAGAACACTCAGTGACACTTTACAGAGCGGGTAAAACACAAATAACAAAAGATAAATACAAGCATAATTAAAAAAAATAGTGACTGCTCAGCGCAGTTTGCTATTCCCAGAACATGTAGACCAGTTAATATTTCTAAAGAAAAACCTGAAACTAAGCCATATGAGGTAAATCAGTGAGATGTTTGCAGTAAATGACATTGTTTGATTGCCAGTAGTTGATGTTTTTTGCTTACATTGTGAGCAGTTAAGAAAGACTTGTTAGGAAATGTTATTTATTTACATGTTCAATTTCTTATAGAAATTACACCAATACGTTTTCCTCCTAATACACAGGAGCACTATGGACATTGCACTTTAGAAAGAAATACCTCTATTTGAGCCCCTTGGTGAGAGTATTGTTTACAGCAGCTGTTACTGGCTGCCAGTTATAGTTTTATTTTTTTTACACTTGATTCTGTAAAACATTGTTATTTGATTTTCATTCTTTGTAAGAAATCAGTCAACTTACTGAAACAAGCACATCATTCTGGCAGACAGTAGTATGTGTTGCTGGTCATGTTATTTGCACTATTCACATGGTTAATACTGTGCTTTCTGAACCTGTTTAACTGTGAAGTTTTATACATTTTGTATAATTATAGAGACAGAGAACATAATTGGGAGTTAGGAGTGCTAATTATAAAGACAATTGAATGCTCTGTCTACTGAAATATGTCTTTTTTAAAATATGATTTATTGGTTACTCCATAAAAAACAAATATTAAATACATCCCTCAAATCGATACAGAGAGTAAAGCAGAATTGTGCTATTGAGGTAAAAAACCTGATGTTACTATTACTCTCTCATACTGCAACTAAATGTATTGAATGATCACATCATATCGAAACATCCTTTTATAGTTAAGTCATATCGTTATCAAATCATTTTTGAATCGCATCGTATCGTGAGCAGGAGTGAATCGTATCGCATTGTATTGATGGGAGCTTCAGTGTATCGTAACTGTATCGTATCGGTGTCAGCGCATCGAGATGCATACCGAATCGGCCTCAGTGGTGGAGATATACAACCCTAGTGCACACTTGTCTGTAAACCTTATGTGTACAAATATTTTGGAGATGGGAAATTGGTGAAATTTGGTCTGCCTGTCGCGGTTGCAAACAGGGGTCTGGTGAGCAGAATTCTAAATGTTGCTCCTAAAACTAATGCACTGCACTGTCTCATTCACCAAAGCCTGTTGTGGCTAAACTGAATGGGGATGTGAAAGAGGCTGGACAAAAGAATGAAGATAATTAACTTCATCAGCCTGAATTCAGGCAATGCTGCCTGGGGAACACGCCCTTTCTGCAAATTTGTGTTGAGTTCTCAAGCTACTCTTGATGACCTCTCACTCCACAATGACATTCGCTGGCTGAATCAAAAGCAGCAGCTCGCCACCTGCTCATCGTACAAGACAGAGAATACATGTCCAACACTGCATTTTTAGCAGACATATTCCCATTTGAAAGCACTCAATCTGCAACACATTTGATCCTTTCTTCATCTCATTTAACAAAATGTTTAATGAGAGCATGTGTTAAATAACATCTTAGAAAAAATAAAAAGTAATACTAAATAAGAGCACGAGAAAGTACATTTGTTTCCATTCTTGCATGAAGATACAGCACAGGCCGCATTCCATTCGTAAGTCAGGAATTCCTTCTAGCTTCACTCATCTTCGGCTGCTGCCATTCAGTTCACAGACAGCGAAGCACCTTAACAACCTGCGGCTTGAACACACAGATTTGAGATCTGTACATCATTCCTAATGAAATTATTTCTTATCAGTTGTTTGGGGGTTGCTTCAATAAATTAAGACAAAATGCTCGATGTCTTAAATAAGGCAGCCTTCTCACTTTTTCTGAATTGTGGCCCGCAGGCTGGCAGTTGACAATCACCAAATGATGCTGCTGAAATAAAACTCACAAAGAATGACTGAAATGTGATGTACATTGTTTTTGGAAATGTGAGTCATGGGATAATGTCTACAATTGTACAATTCAACTTTTTCCTCATGGTCTAATGTTAGAAAGAGCAAACAAAAACTGCAGTAAATGGTGATGTCAGGTCGCAGTCCTTACTACTCGCAGTGTTTAAGACGAACAACTAACTAAAACGGACGGGACACATTTCTGTAATTTAAAAAATGCCTTTATATTCTGTGCATAAAAACACAAGGAGTGTGCTTTCCACGATATGAAAGTAGATGATTCTTTAACCGAGCGCCGTGCAGATATATTGTCCAGGATCTAATGGAGACAGACCTGTACAAGCTCCTGAAGACTCAACACCTGAGCAACGACCACATCTGCTACTTCCTCTACCAGATCTTACGAGGGCTCAAGTACATCCACTCTGCCAATGTCCTGCACCGTGACCTGAAGCCTTCCAACCTCCTGCTCAACACCACCTGCGATCTCAAGGTAGAGTTGATTTTCAGTAACTGATAATCCATATTTTGTTTCATATTAAGTACAGATTTATTGTTTTTATGCCAAACATTACCAGCATTCAGTCTTCTCCTCCCAAATGTAATTTTTGTCAGTGTGGAAAGGCCTCTTCTGCCTTAATGTAGATTTTTGATTTGATTTTAAATGTAATTATAGTCTCCTCTGATAGTAAATAGGTAGAAACTCTGTCATACACTCATGCTGATTAACATTTGTCCGGTGGCCTGACATTGGTCCTCTTTCCCATCTTTCTACAGATCTGTGATTTTGGTTTGGCTCGTGTTGCTGACCCTGACCATGATCACACTGGTTTCCTCACAGAGTATGTAGCCACTCGTTGGTACCGAGCACCTGAGATCATGCTCAACTCCAAGGTGAGCATCCTCGCCTTCGATAAAACGCTGACATGCCTGCACTTTATAATAAGGATGGGTATTTTTTAAGGATGGTAGCAAGACTTGTGGTGTCATTCGTAAGCAGGAACTTCAGTTCCTCTGCAGCAGCAAACACATGCCCTTCTAACAATATTAGGTTGCAACCTGAGTTTGTCTGGACACTTTCACACAATTATAACTCAACTACCCGTAGCGTATACTTCACTATGGCTGCAATAACATGCAGGTACTATTCTAGTAGCACTGCTGCAGTTTAATTCATTCTTATCCTGCCCAACCAGACTTCATGCTGTTTGCATTTAGGCATGTTAATGTTACGTGGGACATAGTCCACCAGTTGATATTATATTAACTTTAGATACATAGTGGTCATGACTGTGTCTTTGTGTCTCTCACTCTCAGGGCTATACCAAGTCCATAGACATCTGGTCAGTGGGTTGCATCCTGGCTGAGATGTTGTCCAACAGGCCAATCTTTCCCGGGAAACACTACTTGGATCAACTTAACCACATTTTGGGTAATAATTCTCTTTGTATTCAGTGTTTTTAGGATTATGTGGTGCTGTAGTATTTCCTCAACAAATTTCACCAGAGGATAATGTGAAGTCCAGCATCATTTGTTATTAAGTGCAAATTAACAAGGATTAAATCTTAAATGGTCAGATTATCAAACCGGCCATCATTTGCATAAACTTGTGTTTCCAGTCAATAAGGTTTCATTGACAAGAAGATGGTTTCACAAAGTTTTACTTTGGAGGCTAGAGGTTTATTTTAGTAAGGTTTGAAATCTATTCATTGTGTTAACACATAATATATATGAGTGAGTGTAACCCATGTTTGCTGTGGTGTAATGTCAAGATATCTAACTCCTGAAAATAATATTTAATTCCTGAAATAATTGTATTTTAGTACTTTAAAGTGTATATAATATACTGTATATTGTGCCCATCTCTTTTCTAAATCCTAGATATTTACAGTAAGCATGTCATGATGGTCATAGCATGTCAATAACTTCATGTTTTCCTTGCAAGTGAGACAAATGTGAATCTGTTGCAAAATAATGGTTCAGTCTGCATGAAAGAGCTGAGAACTCTAGACTTGAACTATAATTTCATTTCCATAGATACTGTAGCTGTTAATATGCACTTGACACTTTTTGTATCTTAGTTCTAGACCACATATTGCTTTACCCATGTGTAACTTTGTTGTGTGCTCAGACTGTTATCATTTTTTCTCAAGAAAAATGTTCCCATGTAATTGAAAACTTAAAGCAGGGCCTGTGTGAATTGATAGACATTGTGTTTCATTTCGACTAGCTAATGGTCATGCACAGAATCAGAGAGTAATCTTTCTTAATAATCTTCTCTTCAGGGATCCTGGGTTCTCCCTCTCAGGAGGATCTCAACTGCATTATCAACATCAAGGCCAGGAACTATCTTTTGTCGCTGCCTTTGCGCTGCAAAGTGCCGTGGAACCGCCTCTTCCCCAACGCTGATCCCAAAGGTGAGAGTCACACACATCAATCCCACTGATCATAGAGATTCTGGAATATTATGTTACCCCCACTAAACATTTTCCTGACAATTCTTAGAATATCATTTTATTTGAAACACAGGTAGTTGGTATCTTGCTGGATTATTAGAATTCAACTTGATCAGTTTCAATGATTGCAGAGGGGAAAAGTTAATTGAGTGACTAAATAATCCAAACAGCATGTAGGGTGTGATGGTGCCCTCTAGTGGGCAGGCAAGATCACTGTTGTTTCACAGTCACCCTGAATTAACAGCTTCTTTGCCCTGTTGCATGTTCACATACTTGTGCTGCAGCTCTGGACCTTTTGGACAAGATGCTGACCTTTAACCCTCACAAGCGGATCGAGGTGGAGGAGGCCCTGGCGCACCCCTACCTGGAGCAATATTACGACCCCACAGATGAGGTGAGACAGTCATCTTGGGCTATATGAGCATGTTTGGAATCAGGATACATCGTCTTTTGCTAATCAAGATACCATGTCTTGAACTTCCTTACATTTTCAATCCACAAATGATACCTCCATAACTGAATAATGGTGAATGTCATTTAAACAGGCCTGTGCAGTAGATTTAGCTGTTCACACCAACATGTCCTCTCTGATTTGCTGTGTAGCCTGTTGCTGAGGCCCCATTCAAGTTCGACATGGAGCTGGATGACCTACCCAAAGAGACATTGAAGGAGCTCATCTTTGAAGAAACTGCACGTTTCCAGCCTGGCTTTAGGTCCTAACATCTTACACAGGTAAGTCGACATCACTGCAGTCCAGCGTAGAACCTGAAATTCAACAGAAATTCGGAGAGGGACAGTGCTCAGAGCGACAGGCACAGAACTATATTACCAGTAGCTGCAGTGAAGTCTTGAAACAGCCAGCTTTTCATGGAAAAAGATCTGGGCGATCCTCATCGCAGTCAGATGTTCCCGCCTCCGCTGCTTTAAAAATGCAGTACAGTTGAGTGTCCATCATGTAAACTACTTTAAGCAATAAAACTGCAAGTGAGTGGTGTTACAGCTTTGCAAAACTACTGGTTCAGTTGTGCTGAATTTAGCGACTCACCGCTCAAGAGCTGAAGACCACAGAATTCACTATAATATACATTTAAATTTTGCTTTTGTAGAATGTGAAGTAGAGGTTTTTCATCAGGATAAAACCACTTTAAAAGCCATCTATCTGAACTGGTACTTCAAGCATAATTCAGCTTTATTGCTGCCACTTTGCATCCAAAGCAAAACCTTAAAAAGTCCAACATTTGTGCTTGACTTTTAGACATTAAAGTAGGGATGCTCATTTCTGCCGAAAATAGTATTTGACATTCACTCGACCGTTCCCTGCCCCCCCCAACTCATGTGTAGATGTGCGCGCGCACACACACACACACACACACACACACAAAGAGATTTGGTCTCAAATGACTGTCTTACCGTAGTTGGGAGCACACTGGTAGCTAGCGGGGAGCTTACAACTAGCGTAGCAGAGCGATTCGTACTTTTTGGTGGCAACACACATGAGAGATCTACTTCCCACAACACCCACACAAATTAAAAACATATTTGCGATGACACTCGCATTATCAATAATTTTTTTTGTAATTTAATGACCATCCCTAATTTTAAGTTGTAGCTCAGCCTCTGGACTGGCATCCAACTTTGAGTGTAATTAATAATATAACCAGTGACAACTATGACATTTGTACGGGAATATAATTAAGAGATATTTGACAAGTGATATTTTTTTGGCAATTAAAACGTCCTCCATATGGAGAATTGACTAAAAATGTCATATTTTATATCAGAATGGATTCATCTGTTCGGCAACGTTTAGGGTTGCAGACAGGGTTGGACATTAACTTTTTTTGTCCACCTGTCACTGTGGCTGGTGGATTCCAAACTCTGCCAGCCACTCAGTTTTTACCAGCCAAATAATCATGTTCAAGCAATCGGCTATTTTGTTTCATGAGGTCGATATTTAAACTCTTCAGGAAAGTGCTGACATTCTCTCCGTTGTCGGTTTTTCTCCACTTCTCATTAAAAAAACCTCTCTGACCTGCGCCTCTGTGCCTGTGTCTCCTCCTTGGAGGTTTTCTCTGCAGACCTCTTCACCTCTGTGATGTAACGCCACTTTTTTTCTGTGGAAGCAGACTCACGATTCAGTCTGCGTTGTGGAATGTCACAAATCACTTTTTTGCGCTACTTATATTTACCCGCCACCATGACTGGTAGGTTGAGCAAATTCACCCACCACTACAAAAAAAAAGATTGAACCCCCATACTTATTTTGGTGTCAACCAAACACGCACCAAGAATTAAAAATTTAGCCGGTTTTTATTCAGGCAAAATGCTTATATGGCTGTTTTTTTGAACATGTGTATTTCTCAGAATAAGGTATCATAAAAACTTGATAGATATTGGGACTATGATTGGGTTTTTATATCTTCCCTATAAGTATTTTCCTATGAAGCATATAATGTTTCACTGTTTTATGGTAAGTGCAGTGGGCTGTTCTGCTTCAGGGAGCTGCTGGCTCTTATATGTATACTAATCCTATATAAAACACTTGTAAACGTTTACCAGCATAGTGCATGACAAAGGTCATTGGCACTCCTCAGATGTGGTGTCCTCTCCACCCTGATCTCTGCTAACCACCATCTGCTCCCTGACAGGTTTCTTGCTGTGAAACTAACTATCAGTGCTACATTTTATAGCCTATCATCCGCTTTGTGTCAACATATGTAATTACTGTGTTTCCACTCGGCAGCAGAAAGCACACGGCTGCTCTCTGCAGCAGCAACAAGAATACAAAATGCAGCTCATACTGTAGATACATCCCCGTACATTCATATTTGTTTTATCTGGAGGCAGCTGGATCTGACGGACACGTTTATGTGTACCAGCATTTAAAGACAACGGCTTATAGAACAGTGAATATAATTGTAAGGTGCAGGCTGTTTTAGTTCAGACACGAAAGGAGAAGCACGCTCATGTTTCCACATCAGGCTGTCTGGTTTATTTTGTGTAGCATATTGTATACATAGAGGCAATTCAAAGTGCCTTTTAAAGCATTATACAGGAAACCTTGAAACTCAAATGAAGAGGATAGCAACCATTTTGAAAGACTTGAAGATAAAAAAAATCTAAGGTAAATATCTACAGCATGTGCTACATGAACAGTAAGTGTTTAATATTCAGGTAAAGGCAGCGGAGAACAAAAAAGCTTTTTTTAACGTGAACAAGTGGGGGAAGATTTTGACATCAAGCAATAAAGAGCAGAACCTGAACAGCATGTGAAACATGTGAATTGTGTTATTAACTTGCTGTCACTGCAGGTGATACACATCCGCAGAATAGACATTTATTTGTGTGTCTGTGCAATGAATCGTTTCCGAAGAAAAAGAGGAAAACAAAGTGTGGCGGCTCATCACAGGCTCATTGTTTCTTCTCCCTCCAGATGACTCTGTGGACTGGCTTCTGCGTTGCCACTGCTCCTCCCCGCCTCCACACTGTTGCTGTGATGATTTATTGTTTGTTTGTTTGTTTCCCCCCACCCCCCACCCTCCCCCCTTCTCCTGTTGTCCACATCACCTGGATTCCTTGGGTCTCACTCGTCAAGTCCACTTTGCTCAGGAATGGCGTCAGGAATCAATCAATCAATCAATCAATCAGTCATCCTCTGTCTCTCTTTTCCTCTTTTCTCTCCCTTTCTCTCTCCCTATCTCTCTCGCTCTCGCTCTCTCTCTTCGAGGGGGGGGGGGGGGGTCACGTCACAGCTTACAGTTTGGGGGTGATTTTGTGTTTTAAGCCAAGATAAACAATTTTTTTGTGTGTCTCAAAAGGCATTTGGCTCTGGCTATCCCTATTCAAGACCTTTCACGTCCAGTCGAATGACAGTGATAGACTAGCTGTGTGTTTGTCGGTGCAGCTGCTCTGGTTATAACTCTGCCTACGTTGCACAAACAACAGTAGATTACTTATAAGAATCATCCATCATAGAGAAGGTCTTTTTTTCTAACCTTTGTCGCACTGTTACAAGGGATGCCTTGATCTCTATCTTTTTTCTCTCTTTATCTCTTTGAAAAAAGAAAAACCCGAATTAAATCAACTGATTTATGCAATGAAATCACATAATCAGCCAGAGACTTCATGGGCCACAAGCCATCACTCTGTGTTGATGAGGATCTATATTTTAACAAAGACCTTGTATTTTAATCCTTAACAAACACACTCATAAGGCCCTAATGCAAATATATACATAAACATAAAAATATATATATCTATATATAGCCCAAAGAGTCTTAAGATATTTCAATGGCAAGGGTGATGATAGAAGGTGAATCAGATGACTTTCTAACTTTTTTCATTAAAAACAAAAAATCCCTGTTTTCATTTCTCATCGGCTTCATTGAGATGTCAGGTTGTGTATCAATGCGCCAAATTACAGGTGCATTGAAAGGTTTCACCATCAATTTCTGCCTTAGCCATGAGAAACTAAAGGAAAAGTCTGTTTATTTCATACGAGTCTGTATGTACAGTATGATATTTTTCATATGGGGGAAAATTAACTGCGTCAGGACAAGAATTCAGTTATCACACAGAACTCGTATCGTCTGGAGGAAGCGTCGTTGTGCCTCCCTTTTCGTCCCGTTTCGTGTTTTCCTTTCTCCTCTTCAGTCTCTGTTAATCTCTCTCTCGCCTTGTTAGAATAATACTGTGCCCTTTTGCATGACTGTTATAAGCTCTGTATACAAAGACGACGATGTTAAGTGCCACACAAGCCGGGCAGACCTGCCAGGAGAGCGCCCAGGCTCTCTCTGTTGCACCTTTCGTGGTATATCACACTTCCCAATCACATGGTGCTTTCTGTCCTGTTTCTTTCTTTTGCTTCGACATTCTCTCGTCCGTTTTTATTTCGTTTCCATTGTCGTAAAGTCTACAGATTTCAGTCTCCTCGTTTTTAGCCAGACACCATCTGCATGCTAAGACGTCTTGTCGTGGTTGCAAATAGGAGAATAACCATATATCTGTATTTATATCACAGATCCACCAAACATGATATTTCTTGAACCTGAGAAATGGGATCCAGGCGTGATACAGTTGAAATAATACTAAAATGTAAAAGATCATCTTTCACATTTCATCCTTGAAACATTATTTTGCTATAAATTGCACATTTTCACACTGATAACAGTTGGCAGTGTCAATACCAGCAGACACCTGCAGTAGAATAAAAAAAACAAACATATTTTTACTTCTTGTCAGTAACTGCTGATTAAAGACTGTTGAATTTCAATATTTTATTTCAAGCAAAAGGAATTATGCCTAAAGATTATGTATGTGGAAACTTAAAAAACGAACACGCCAGCAGCGCTGAGGCTTCATCCACCAACTGTCACTTCGTTTCACTTTAGCATCTAATGGCTGTCATTTCAGTTTGTTTACAAGTGGGCCTCAAATCTGTTCAGTTTCATGGTACACCTAGCCTTCAGTACCGCAACCTCAAAGGAAAAACTCATTTGGTTGTGTGTGAGCGACCTAGTGAATGAAACAAAGTAGTATTATTTACGACACAAAAGCATCTCTGAATAGATTAAAGTCAAAATCTATCTGAAGGGATTCTTCAAGAATCTTTCTCCTCTGGCACTTAAAGTGAGAAATGGGAGATTTCAGTCTAAAATGAGACAATTTCATCACTATCGAGCTGCTTTGGCTGATCTTTCATTCGTTTCCGATGACGACAGCGATGTATGTAGTCTGTGATAAAAGTATTGGCTGAGCTGTAAACTCATGATCTTTGTGTTTCGGTCTGAAAATGAGTGAAGCTAAACTCAACTTTTGATTCTTATTCTACATTTGCGTACATGTCAGAAAGCAAGTTTGAGTTGTCAAAATGTTTCTCTGAGGGCAGAGCTGCTCTGGTCGAATGAAATCACGGTGGACAGAGCCAAAGAACCACAGTTCAACTTCGTGTTTTTCTTTTGTTCTGGCTAAATGATGTTGGACTGAAACTGAGTGGAACGACGAGAGAGGACGCTAATGCTCTGCCGAAATACACTCAAGCCATAATCGGTCGGTCGGTCGGTCAGTCTGTTGCGCCTCTGACCACACCCAACAGTGATGTCACAGTGTGCTGACGCACCCCGGTGTACACCTCACATCACTGCAGCCAGATACGAAGTTAAACCACTGGAGGTCAGCAAGGACAAGGTTTTCAGATGTTGTTGTGTTGCTCTTTAAGACATCAGATGAATCTGAGATTATCTAAGTAAGCAGCCTGCTGACATAAGATGCCAAATGTGGGTTCATGATTTAGTGAATAAAAAAAAGTCAGTAGTGCTTTATCTTCCAGGTCTGTGAATCCTTAATATTCCTAGAAGGTTTTCTGAAAAGAACCAAGTCATTCTGCACTGACTGTACGTAAATTATAGGGAGTGTGCAGTAGAGCGAGAACAAACAATTCATTCCATCATCGTTTAATCTGTTGATTACGTTTCTGGTTCATTTGGTCCAAAAAAAAAAAAGTCCCCAGATCTTTCCAATCAACCGTCCAGAACTGAGAGATATTGAGTTAATGATGATACAAAACCATTTTGAGAAGCTGTTCCAAGCAAATATTTCAGTGCTTCGATATTTGTCTGCCAATCAGCTCCATTAATTAACTAGTCGTGCCATCCCAAGTGTTACATCTGTCCACTTAGAGTGAATTAATTCTGATTGTAGAGATAAAGTAGCCTTAAGAGTCTTTATTGCAGTACATTAGCAGATGAACTAGAGAAATATGAAATTTGTCTCCATGCAAGCATAAAACACGCAAAAAGTGTCCAATAGTAAATGATTGATAAATGAAGTATAAACTTTAGTTTAAATGCTGCAGTCTCGGGGTTCAACAGCTGCTTTTAGACTTGACACATTTAATGCAACTTAGATAACTGTCCAAAAATTTGTCTCTATTTTCAGTATAATTTGTGCAAAACGACACAGTTCTTCGCTTCCAGTGAAATATTAGGAGATAACAGACCTGCAAAAGTAAAGTAATTATCGAAATTAATGTTTGAAAATGTAAATTTCTGATCAGAATCTGGTTTTGGTGGTTCCATCGACAGGTTTAGCTCATCTGACGACATTCGAGGAAGAGTTTATGACCAAAACTCCACCCGAGCAGGCGTTTAACGTGAGGTAAAGACTCATGTGTCCCAGTACGCCTCACTCTCGCTGTAAACTGTACACCCGTCTGTCGCGCGATTATTAAATGCACTTGCTTCTACAGTAGTTGGAATGGGACTTGTAATCCGAGGTGCCTGCTGGGACTTGACTTACCTGTAGATAGTCTTTTTTTGGGGTTTAGTTAGAACATTAAGGGCACTGGAAACCTTACTGGGATTAGTTGTATAAAAAAGCTTCTGCTGAGTTCTTTGTGCAACCTGTCTGTTTGTGCCTTTTTCGATAGTCTTGATATCCAAGATTTGATGTGCAGCTTTTGTTTAGTCGGGAATCCGTTGTAATCGCAGTATACGCGCTTAAAAATGAACACAATCAATTCTGGGGGTGGGAGGGATCGCGGGCGGGTATCCTTATCTTTCAGTTATGTAAATTTTAAAGAGATTTGTTGCCACAGCTGTGTGATTTGTGACTGTATTGAAAAGATGAAAAGCAAACATTTATATTTTTTTGCGTTACCCTTTTTCCTTGAGCCTATTTTTTTTTCTTTTTTGATGTTTTTGTGCAGATATTTTTATTGTAAAATGAATGTTATGTTTCTATCAGACACTAATCTTGTTTGAGTTGTCTCCAGTGGAACTACTTCACTCTGTATGTTTTGATCAGTATAAACCTTTAATTGTGTAGTTAACATTTCTGAAAGAGAAAAAAATAAGATCCTTGGTTGTGTTTTAAAGGTTCCTGTTTGACCTGCCATTGAAATCGTTTGATCAGTCAGTTTTATTTTGCTGTCGTGTGAAGGATTTGACTTGAACGAAGCGTTTCTTTGCTATTATTAAAGACTGACTGCCACTTTGAAAACTCTGTTTTTAATGTTTTTGTCTTTTTTGTCTTTTTTTTTTTGCAACTCTGCCATGACATTTAAATAGACGTTCATTAAAAACACTGTACCTTCATTAACATCTCTGTGAAGTTTCTTTGTAAACCGGAGTTCAAGAAAACTCGACACGGATTTCAGAAGCATGAGAGACGACGTCAGCATCTGTCACACATCTGTCTGCTACACACAGAATTGCAAAACTGAAAAGTTCATAGGAGTAGAGCAGTGTAACAGTTAAATGTGTTTAATGTGAAAAGTGGTGAATTACTCCAAAAATGTGACATGTGGCTGTAATAGTGTGCCATTTTTCATTGTGCAGTCTTATTGTCCACTTAAAGGAATGGTTTGACGTCTTGAGAAATAGGTTTATTTGCTTTTTTGCCTAGAGTTAGATGAGAAGATCGATACCACTCACATCTGTACGCTTTAGCTTAGCACAAAGACTGCAAGCAGGGGAAACTGCTTGTGTGGCTCAGTCCAAAGCTAATAAAATCCAGCTCGTAGCACCTCTCACACATGATGCCTTGTTTGTTTAATCTGTGCAAAAACAAGAGCTTTTGCAACTAACGGCATTCTGGCCGAAGCTTCATATTTACCAAAAAAGAGAACAAGTATTTCCCGAAATGTTCCTTAAAAAGTCAGACAATAACATCCCAAACCTTTTATAGAGGCACAGTTTTTAAAAGTTGTTTGCTTTCTGCTATATTTGATGAAATGTGCAAGATTCTTTGATCCATTCAGCCAACTTTCTTCCTTTTTTAAACATTTTGACCAAACTTCTCCCACATCTAGAGTCTAGAGTTTTTGCAGGTTTTATTTTATGCAAACACATATTTCAAACATACATTGATTTATATGTATGATCCTAGAGGTTCAGCAAAAAGATACAAAGGACAAAGGTACACTTTTAAAAACATGAATATGCAAAGACGGACAAAGAAATCCTGCATGTTGTTAATCACGTGTGGACTCACTTTATTAACTAACAATTCATAGTGATACACCATTTCAGTGTGCTGCATTGATATCAGTGGAGCAGATGGGGAATCGGTTATGACGTGACCAATCCATGATAAATACAGTTTCATTGTCAATGTCATGATAAAAATTCTGTGTTTTCAACATCAGTTAACTCATTCAGTGATAACGGGCCACCAGCTCAGTTTACTGCCACTCCAGTCCCTGGTGACGTGTTGCCTCATATGAAAAAGGATTCCAATAAGCTCCATGCATTGAGTTTACCGGAAACCTGTATTTGCCGATACCCTGAGCTGAGGTATCAGAATCAGTATCAAGAGAGAAAGAGTTAAATCGGTGCATTCACAGACTTTGATCCTACACTCCATTGGAGTGTGCAAGAAATGGCCACCGCTCAATATACTTTATCTGTCTGTAGCTTGTGTAATTGCACCACTGGGGAGGTTTGCATGGTTTCCTGTTACAACTTTTCTCAGGCATCAAACAATGCAATTTCCTGTTGTCTGTTCTGTGTTTTAAAGCTGAAGTCTAAATTTCAACAAAAATGCACACCATACACACAATAAAGTCCAACCAAGTGTTCATCTTCAATAGACTTTGGGTGGATTTAATGTCACTCATACTGCATTTTAGCCACTTTATGCCACAGCGTCCTTTAGGGGGCACTGTTGTATTAGCCAATACTAAAATCTTCCCTTAATCCGGTAACGTTAAGCAGTCTGATTCATAAATTTATGACACTCACTTTTGCAGCCTACGAGCCAAAGCAAGGTCAAAATTCAATTAGTTTCCTTTGATTTTAAAAAAGCTGAAGCAAATGTGAACCTGATCCTGTCAGAATAATGGGCGATACCTGGCAGTCAATTATACACCTCTCCTTTTTAAAACAATGGATTTATTAATCTATTAAATCTACCAACATTAATACAAAGTTAATCCTATTTGCTTCAATAAATACAATGAACGTGAATGAGAAAGGAAACAGGCGAGATAGGTTTCAGGACATCTAAAAAAGTTAACTTGTTTAAAATCATTTCAGAAAATGTGATACTGAAAACAAAACCATTATCTTAACCATGGCATAAAGATATATGATAAAACTACAGTAAACACCAGTGTTAAATATCAGTCAACTGTATTGATTTTGAGGAGGTTTGTTTACTTGCTCTTTTTGACCACGTGCTTACAATGCGGCCACGCATGCGCGCCAGGGGGTATTAGCTTTTGGCACGCGTCTGTGGCGGTAGCGCGCACAGCCAAAAACAACCCTCTGCCACGCGAGCGCGCTGTCAGAGTCTGGCCTTGGGTTGATTGGCTGTGGACCGCTAACCCCGCCCTCCATCGCAGTGGATTGGTCAAATGTAGACACTTCTTCTCACTGATTGGACGCTATTTGTAGAACCGGCTGTGTAGCTAGGCTACTGCTGCCTTCACGTACCTCTCCAAAGATCATATTTAAAGAATTTTCAAGAGAAAGACATGTACTTTCAGTTGTTTTGGTCGGAAGTAGCAGCTAAATGGCATCCAGTAAACTCCATTTTAAACTTGTTGAAGGCTTTAAGTTACGTAGCAAGTAAAAGCTAAATAGTGAAATCAATAACATAAATAAGAGATGTTTATTTATTTCATATACAGCACTGGCAGCTGTTGACATGATGCCCATAACTTCTTCCTTTACCCCAAAGGGAAATAAATAAATACACATAAATCACTTTGTGACAAATTGCTTTAAAGCATTGCAAACTCAGTTTAAAGCCTACAATACACGTAGGCAACCAAGAAAATCAATACTTTCAAGCTGACCTGTAACTCAACTTTAGCTGCTTTGTTCTTCGTTTTTGTGCCATGTTGAATGTTTCCTGGCTATGATCAATAAACGTGATAACAACTAGGCCCAATGACAACTGAGCAACTTCATCCTCAGAGAAAGACACCCAAATGTGTTCGTAAGCTTCAGAAACAAGTTGTGCCTTGTGTTGACATGTTAATTTCACAAAAAAAAAAAATTGTGTTTTCACATTATTGTCAATAATTGCTGTCTATAGTCATCAGTGTAATCTGTAATTTCCCTTTTGGCGCGATAATAATGTTAAGAGATGGCACTGAGAGGACCACGTTGACGTTCTTGTGCGCTCAATTCTGTACTGTCTTATTTCCAGCAGCACCTGAAGGCAGCACCGGTACATGGAAATAAAACCCCACTTTTTTTCCACACTTTTTGTTGACGTTTGAGACCTAAATCAGCTGACAGTCCATGCCAGTGAGGAAACAAACACTTTCACACACAGCGGGCAATCTAGCTGCGGGGTCGTGGATGTTTTCGTACATTATTCAAAGCGCGCTGCGCATCACAGAGCTAATTAGGATTTCAGTATAAATAAGGCCGCAGACGGGACAGCTCGGCCTGTCCTGCCGCTGATGTCGGAGAGCTGAAGGCACAGAGCTTAAAACCCTTCAAAAAGCTTCAAGCTGTTCCAATATGCACACACTCTGACCGGCCTCGCGGATGGGACCCACGGAGATATCCCGCACATTTCACGGTTTAGCGCAGAGAGCCGCATGAATACAGTGAAGATCCGCCGCGGAGATCTGATGCTTTTGGAGACTTTTTAATGGCACTCGGCCCGACCTAGAGGAGCTGCTGCTGCTACTGCTACCTTTATGGGACGGTGAACGCTGTCTGTATTTTTTATTTTTATTTTTTATTTTTTTAACTAATACCCAGACTCCTGCAGCTCCGGCGGAGAAACAGACTTCTTCAGCGGGTTGTTTTGGTTTCCGATGGGGGGAAGGCGAAGTGTTTCTGGGGTGAGTGGAGAGCCAGTGACCTGCTGGAGGACACGCGTGTGTTTGTTGGGAAAATCACTGTCATAACTGCTGTAATATCCCCTTAGAGACTCTAAAGTGTGTGTCTGTGTAGTGAGTTTGTAGCTTTCATAACACTTAATGGCGTTTTGTGTCTCTTTCCTGTTGCACCGAAGGAGTTATAGTTATATATTTATATCAGGCTTAAATTCATCCGAGGATTAGGCTTCTTATGTTTTGCTACGTATGCAGAGCCAATAAACTAGGCTATGTGGTGCATTAAAAACACTCCATTAACAGTCTCATGATATGTGCAGAATACCCGTAGAAACTTCAAGTGTGCGATATATATGATTTTTTTTAATTTAAATCCTCTATGATGTCAGTTCTGTAGGATTTATATAACTGTAAGCCTGTAATAACCTGCTTCCATTAATTATAAGGTTGTCTCCTTGCTTAATGAGACATGTTTTGCAATTTGATCTTCGAGTTACGTTCAAGAACAAAAACCCTGCCGTGCAGCTCTGCTTTCAGCTGATGATTTGCGCTATCTCCGTAATCATCATCATCATCATCCGTGTGCCTCTTTGGCTGCAGACCTCGGTCAGTTTTGGTGGGCTTATGATGCCACGTGAACAGGGGACAAAAACACAGTGAAAGGATGGATTTCATAACGCTCACGCGCACACAGCCTGCACCCATGAGGGAGGCTGCAGCGTGCAGTGTTGTGTTTACATGCATCCTATGGTGAAGCAACACATTTGAGGGTTTCAAGGTGTTGCGACATAACCTGGCTCATGCTGCGTTGTCAGCGGTGTTTTTTTTTCAATGAAGGGGAGTACACATATAAGCAGGCCGTTAATTGTTGTTGACGCGCGTTCTCGACGTCAGGACAGCAAGGGTAGGACGAGGGCAGGCTTTTGTTTGGAGGGTAGGTACCAGATTAGTGTTTAATTTCAGGATTAAAAAAATACATTGAACGCCTCATCCATGGCATTATGTTTCGGATGTGTGTCTGTTTAATGTCAGGATGATGCAGTACTGGCATAAACAGTGCAGCAGCGGAATGAGGTAGAGGGGGAGGGAGGAGCCATTAGGCTGTTGTTGTTGTTTTTTTTTTAAATAAGACTTCCAACATATGTCTCACATGTCAAAGTTCAAAGAAAGACTCGAGGAATCTATTGATCTGTTTTTTAAATTGATAATGGGACAGGCTTGTTTTGGCGCAAAGCCTCAGAGAACCCTGTGACTGCTTTTCACGAAAAGTCATCCTATAATATTGTTATATTGTTTCCACGCTTCTCAGTTATGACTTACTGTATGTTGGGTTCTTCTTCTTCTCTCTCTTCTTCTGTCTGGATAGTAACAGACTGTGTGTTTTACTGTGTTTGGCATCCTTCTAAGACATTTCAGGATCCTTTCTCTTAAAGGATTTTAACCTGTAGTGTCACTTAATAAGTCCACATTCTGATGCATCTGGAAACGACCCATCATGCAGATGGTCATTTGAGTGAAAACTGTGTCGAAAACGTACAGAAACCAAATGTGACCCTGCCTTTAATTATTACAGAGAGTTGCAGGTGGAAAACCAAGCATGACAAACAAAAAGTATTATTTTTCATATCAGAGAAAGAAGAGGCGTCAGATTCATATTCTCATCTTGTATTTATTTACACATCCGGGTGTCTGTGCGCTCCCTTCTCCCCTCAGTGGCGCGTTCAATTCGCATGGGAAATAATCCTTTCCGTAAAAACAGAACAATAACTTTCGGAGCTTTATTTTTCTGAACCTGAAAGATGCCCATATGATTAAATGTGTTGCTTGTGAAGAATAGTTCTCAACTTTAAAACACACGCATGTAAGATCCAAATGATATTGCCCCCCACTTATAACTTCTCAGAAAACATGGGTTTCTGTCTCTAAAGTAAACAACCTGAAACCTGATGTGAAACATATATGGGGAAAGGGCTCAAATGATCGTGTATTTATAGAAAGCATACCAAGGTAGCACCAGTCAGGTGTTTTTAAACTGAGTAAAAAACATTAATACAAGCATCCAAAAAAAAAAAAAATCTAAATTGGACAATTTGTAAAAAACAACAGTAAAAGGTTCTAAATAAAGACTATACACACCGTTCATTAACAGTGACTAGAAATAGTGAGATAGAAATAATAGAGGTAAGGAAATAGAAGTAAATAATTCAATATAAACCTGTTTGTATTGCCCGTTTGGTCCCCTGTGACCGAATGCCTGGTTTCCATCTTTCCCACGGGAGCCTGAAAGCAGCGCCGCCACCTATTGGCCAGCCGTGCAGTCAATCCCAGCTCCATCTCCCTCCCCACGTGGTGACGTTTCCGTACCAAAGTAACCAGGCCAGTCCATTACGCACACAAAAGACAAAACAAAAGCCCGTGTTGGGAAAAATGAGATCCGTCAGCACCCAAAGGACACAACAATAAGTTCCCATCTGGCAGCATCACACATGGACCAGAGCCTGGGACGACGACAATCATTTATTTAACTCCAAAAAACATCTCTCTCTTTCTCCAGCAAGCAGTTTTCCACCAAGCTGCGTTTTGCTCAGATCTGATCCAGGTGGTGAGTACAGCAGCAGGGCAATGTTTACCTCGAAACAAACAAAAAAAACTGACAGAAAAGCAGCGAACACGGTTCTGGTGTCGTGTTGGATTCACAGACTGCATCGGGCTCGGAAAAAACAAACAAACAAGAAAGCAGCCAGCACAGCGACACTGTTGCACTTGAGCTGGCGTCGTGCTCTTTGTTGAGGAATAAACACATTTAGAAGAGAAGGTGGAGGAAAAAGAGGAAGGAGGGAGGGTGCAAAACACTGTAATGTCAAGATGAACTTATCCAGAATCTAAAAATTCCGGTGAAAGCGCATGTTGTGTCGTAAATGTGCTGCTTTTTTTTGGTGAGATTCAGTGGAGTCTTTTGTCTGGACACTTCTTCCTGTTAGTGGTTACCAGAGACGCGCAGTGTGCTGCCTCTTTGTTTTCACTTTGCTCAGTTTGCCTATCAGCTGTTCCTGCTGTGCTACCTGTCGACTCAACTCACGACTCCTTTCTATGCAGTTTTCCTGTCGTCTATCCTTCAGCACAACGTCATTTCTGTCCGAATTTCGACCTGTTTCCAGGTGATGAAGAAGGCCAGAGCATAGGAGACACAAACTCTAGTGCCAGGAAATGATTTTATAGGATTCATGGCGTTATTTTAAATGTATATCAGCTGTTGCATATCAAGAAAGATACAGAAAACGCTAAATACCGCAAAAAGTGAGCACAAAGAAGACCATGTGCTGTCAGATACCCTGAAGTCAGCAACTTGGCTTCACAGGGGACCAAAACAAACAAACAAGCAAACAAACAAACAGCTCCACAGATGTTTACTTGTCCTTATTTGGCATTTATGAAGGAAAAGGTGTGTGCGTCATGTCATGCTGTCTGTGTGTGGGGAGTGTCTAAGTGCAAAAAAAAAACAGCATGCTGTTGTCTGTGTGTGTGTGTGTGTGTGTGTGTGTGTGTGTGTGTGTGGAACAACCCTTCCTCTATAGCAATGCTCTGCACAAAGCTGATTGAATCACTGATGCCGATGATGCTGGAGTGTGACACACTTCCAAAGCTCTTGCGTCTCCTGTGTGTGTTTACTTTTCCTCGTGCACGTGCCACAGAGGTTAAACTGGGCTAATTCAGAAAGGGGATTTTGTCCTTTTCATGCAGGGATTATACCTCAGGCACCTGTGCGGATTATACAGTATGTATGTAAATATGGCTCGTCTGGAGCCACGGGGCCGGCCTGCCAGCTCTCACCTCTGTGCCTCCCCAGACGTGGGAGAGTGTGTGTTTTTGCGTGTGTGTGTTTCTGTGTGTGTCTGCAGAGCAGCCATGCTTCACGTCACGGCTGCTTCCTGTTGAGTTGCGGAAGCCCCTTTGTTTTCTCGTCTGGCTGCTGGCTTCTGTCTCGGTGCTGCTCTTCCTGTTGCAGCACATTGAGCTCAACTGGAAACTTCTGGAGCCGCCGGAGCACGTTTTCATTGTGCTCTCACTCTCAGGGATGCAGCGGCGTTAGTGTTGTGTTCTTTAGCAAGGTTGTTATGCCGTGTTGTTAGTTAGAGTGACTGTTGAGCCTGTGGGCTGCAGTAGACTGTGTAATTTGAAGACAACGATTGTTCTTTTTTATTATAGTACAGTTTGTTTTTTGAGGAAAAATAACAACAGGTTTTTTTTTTTCCTTAATTCATCACTTAAATTCTCTATCAAACAGTGAAAATAGAAACCAGACACTTTAACGTCTCTCTTCTTTTTAAATTACAGATACTCTTTCAAAAGAAGTATCAGGTTACAAAATATGGCAGACAGAAAGTGTCATTATGTTGCTAATCATGCAGTAGTACAAACAATACCCCACTAAAATCCTCAACATTTTCATACAAGTAGCTCTTTCTCTCATTACTGTCACCTGGTGGGATCCTAAGGTGCAGAGAGTGTGTTTTCTAAATCTTATCTTCATGGTAAATATGAGAAATGACAGCCACTGTGGTTGACCTGATAAACAGCACCACCTATAGGCAGCCGGAGGTTAATCAACAACAATAGACTCAAGATGTCATAGTCCCGCCTACGCTGTTTGACTGACAGGCGATCCATGGAACCAGTACAGCCATTGATTTGCCTTCAGCGGTAGGAAAAAAGTTCACATCCTTCATTAAAGCAAATGTAGTAATAACACAATGTAAGCAAACTAGTTCTTATGTAAAGATTAGTTCTTACTAAGTATTCACACTGACTAACTGCCAGGTGTGGCTGTTGTCTAACTAACCGAACCAGCTGACGAGTACGACATTAGCTGGCAGGCGCCCTTTAAATGGATCATGGATCAAAATAACAGACCTGACACTTGATTAATGCTCTTTAATAATGATGCAACTCTAAAAAACTTTGAATTAGACTTCACAAAAATAACATAATGTATAAAGTAACATTCCCAAAAGATATGTTTTGCTCTTCTGTCCATCCGTTCGTTTTCTTCCGGCTCACGGTGGCAGCAGGCTAAGCAAGGTAGTCCAGACGTCCATCTCTCCAGCAACCTTTACTTCCTGGGGGATCACAAGGTGTTCCCAGGCCAGATAAGATACATGACCCCTCCAGCGTGTTCTGCGTCTACCTCAGGGTCTCCTACCAGTTGGACGTGCCCAGAAAACCTCCAAGGGGAGACGCCCAAGAGGATCCTGATCACGGATCATCCCGTCCATCTTATGCTCAATTTCCCGCTCCCTTGTGAACAAGATTTTGAGATACCTGCCTGGCTTACCTACGCTTGGTGCAGCCACCCAACAATGGCTTGATTGGACGGTCAAACTTAGTCTTGTTACAACGTAAATTATCACAAAGTCGTGATTTGTGCGTTACTAAAATTAAAGCAGTTGCACAACAGAGATAAATTACAGCATAAATCAAAGTAACAACTAAATACTGTAGTTGCATATGCCCCAAGGGTAGGTGTAAATCATACCATTTCATCGAATTATATTCAGTAGTGGTGAAACAGCAGTTTTTCTGTCGTGTAGCCAAATCTTTTCATTAATTGCTTGACATTTTGCGGCACAGTAATCCAGGAGAGGCCTCCAGTAATAAAACAATAATTTGAGACTAATGCACACCGAAAATAAAAATGAGAAGAATGTAATGATAAAACAAAAAGAATAGATGAAAAAATCATGTTTAAACATGCATAAAATTAAATAGTATTTTAAGTAGAATACTTTAGTAAATATTCTTACTGGAGTTTGTCTGCAGTGCTGGTGAACTGTGAAATCAGTCCATGGTGCCTTGTGAGCGAGACTGCAATACACAGTGCTTCACACAGACGTGAAGGAAAAGGATGTATAGTAACAGTCACAGTCAACTGCAGGAAAATAAACTAGTGAGGTGCTTGTTCCTCGAGCAAACCTCCGTAACCTCAAACCTCAGTGTCCATTTAAAGACACCAAACGGCCATCGTCTCTGAGCGCAGGAAGCAACGTTCACAGGAACAACAATGTTTCCTTTGACAGCTGAGCCTTTTAGCTCCCACTCGCCGTAAACCACAGACACAAACACACAAACAAAGCGATTAATAATGATAATTAAGCAGACATGATGAATTAAAGGGTCATAAAAGGCAGTGGGCAGCAGTGTATAAGTGAGGGAGGGAGAGGGGAATGTTTAACTGCTTTCTGATGATGTGAATTTTTTGACGAGTAAAGCATGTTGATTTCTTGCCATTTGAGCTGTTTTGAGGAAATGAATTACCTTCTCATTCTCCAAGTTAAAAAGATTAATTATGCATATTTTTTGCTGTCGATATAAGCACAAATGTCATACTTGGTCGGCTGGAATCGAAATTCTCGCCGCACCAGAGTCCAGACAGCGCTACAGCGGAAGGTGGAGCAGGTCTTCATTCTAGTGAATATTTGGCGTTGTTGCACACCTGCACAGACGTTTTTGTCAATCTGACTCCCTTTTTTGAAAAGGTCGCGCGTTCATTGTGTCTTGGCTGCATTGTCTCATCGGCTATTCTAGTCTGTCCTGCGTATGAGCTGAGCTGCTATGCATTTGTTTCTGCAGAGCTGAACCTCCTGCAGGCATGTTGAATTCATCTCAGCCTCTGAAAACATGATAAAGCCTCTCTTTATTTTTTGTGCTTTTTCTAAGTTTACATGTATGTATGTGTTTATATGTATGTGTGTGTGTGTGTGTATGTGTGTGTGTGTGTATGATCTTTTACTTTTGATAGATATAAAAAGATACCTTGGTGTACCTGACAGGCAAACAAAAACAAAACAAAAGAACAACACCTAACTTTTCTCTCAAAGCTCATGTATCACCCCAGTGGGGCTGAACAAGCGAGGACTCGCTCCTGTCATCAGCCATGAATAATGAAATAGTTTGTGACCGAGCGAAACATGTTGTGTGGTTTTACATAAACAGGGGTGTGTTTGATGTGTCATAATATGAAGTTACATCACGTTGCAGCCATGTTGGTAGTCAACAACATGCGACTGTAATCGCATAATAGAGTACTGTAATCAAATGATTGCTTGAGCAAATGTGTTTATATTGGAAATGCAATCAAGATCATGAGTGTTAAAAATAGAAAGCATGGAACGTGTCTCTCACCACATCTCCTCTGTCCCCCCCCGCAGGTTTGATTTTCTCCTGTGGTGTCTGTGTGGAGCGTGCCACACACCCACTCCACAACAACGACGGCTTTTGCTTGCATCTTCCAGTGTTTCTTCTGTCAGCAAGTCCAGCAGAGCTGCAACTCTTCCAGTGCCAGCCCTGACACCAGTGAGGAGCCCTGCCCCACTGACATGGTGAAGATGACCAAGTCTAAGACCTTCCAGGCTTACCTGCCATCCTGCCACCGCACCTACAGCTGCATCCACTGCCGGGCACACCTGGCCAACCACGACGAGCTCATCTCAAAGGTACGACCGCTCCATGTGAGCTCGCTGCGCGTCCAGTCCGCCCCCGTCCTTCGCTTAAGCCACCAGACATTAAGTATATTTAGATATATTAAAAAGGCTACTGGGTGTCTTGCAGATGTGTTGCAAATCTCCCATCAGCCATACTGTATTTGCCGCCATCTTGAAGGTCACCTGGAGAAACATAAGTAAATGTTAAAGATAACTGAAGCACTAATGAGTGTAGACCCATTCCACAGTGATCTAAAATAAATTGTCGCAGTCATTTGGTGAATTTTGCCGTGTAAATTTAGCCAACATTGACCTCTGTGCAGTTGACAAGAGTCAGCGGGACAAATCTACCTTTTGAACACACCGCATGAACTAAAAGCTATGTAGCTTGCTAACTGACAGGCTGCTAGCCGACGGTATTAGCATGATTCTGACTGAGCGGTTAGCACTAGCTACAGTACAGTACTACAGTTCAGCAAACTAGTCCTGTGAGTCACAACTTAATCCAGTTTTGGGCAACTTATTCGTAAGAACGCATGCATAAACTTCAGTGAGCTATTTCCTGGTGTGACCGGGACTGGAGCTAAATGCTCCACTATGTCCACCAGCTAGTAGCTAACTTATTGTTTGTGCCATTGGGGCTGTGTGGGTAGTGCAGTAGTGGCTTTACCAGAGTTTTAAAAACAGCTACCAGATAACAGCTGGATACGTTTACCGCTGAGGCTAAACCTTAACAATAACAATAAGCTAAAAGTGGCTAAAAAGCTAACTGGAGCTGCAAAGTTGGCTGATTTCCTCTGGGTGTGTTTTATCAACGACTCTTTTTACACTGCATACAGACATTTGACTCAGTGCTACTAGACAAACAGTCAGCAGTCGTGTTTGTCGGGTTAGTACAAGGTTCAGCTGTTTAATGAAAAGGTTTATGGGGTTTTGCATTATTCAAATCAAACAGTGACAGTCTCAGAATGGATATCAAAAAGTCTATCTTGGTCTTCTTAATCATCTTTGGATGACATGATCAGCCACGATGACGACGATGATGATGTTCTTGGAGTATTTGGAGCTGAATCTGCGCTCATATAAACTGTGAATTGTCACTCAGCTGGGACACGGCAGTGATTGAGTGCTGTCCTCTGGCATTAGTTGTGGCAAATGACACTAACGTTTGACAGCAGTGTAATTTTATTTGATGCTCACCTGCCTTATTGCATCTTCAAAGCTTGTGTACCTGTCCGCTCTCGCATCTGTGCTTTATTTCTGCCGATAAATTCTCAGAGGCTCACATGACAGTCACCGCTGCCTTTATTACTGAAGTCATTTCTGCTGCACTCAAAAGGGCTGGTCAGTCTTTTAAAGCGTCACTGCCTCGGCTATTTTTGCTGTTGCAGTGTTTGAGTAAAATTTTGAAAAAAAGGGAAAACTGAAAGCGCTGCTGTGGCTGACTGAGACCTCAGAGGCCTCCTTCCAAAGATGAAGAGATGAAAAATCAAGACTCAGAGAAGTGGACTGCACTGAGCGGTGTTGGTTTTTATTTGGTCGCATTGTGTCCTCCTCCTCATCTAGATACTCAGTACTGCTGAATTAAGAGGTCCAAGGTGTCACTGAGGCCAGAACTAATGATTAGTTTTATTATTTATGAATCTCTGTATTATTTCAGTGAGTGTAATAATGTGAGAAAGTAAGGACAAATACATTTTGTAGGTTTTCAGAGCTCAATTTGTTGTCTTTGAATCACTTAATTTGTCTAAACCAAACTTAGGAAACCCAAAGGGATTTAGTTTATGGTTATATATAAAAACAGATTAAATAAATCCATAATTGCTGAATTTTGGCATTGAGTCCAACATTGAACTTAAACTTACAAATGTCCTCCATGGTCACACTTTAGAGTCTCAAAGGAGGAATGTTATATTTTAGCTAAAGCAGTTTCATATAATATTCCTTGTGGTGTGGTTTATGCTCATTTGTAATTCTTAAAAGTGTAGGAGCTGTAACTACTGCTCTTCACTGTGCTTGTTTTTTGAGTTGGTAGCGAGTCAGCTAAGGTTATTGCAGTACTTTATGGTTTTTGCCTGCTTATTGTCAAAAAGTTGCTGCTCTTGGTGATGTTCCACCTGTTCGTGTGTTTGTCAGGGATCTCTCGAGCGCCTGTCGCTGTGTTTTCAAATAGTTTTTAACGTGCATGTTTCATTTTTCTCTGCCCACACTGCAAATCAATATGGCTTTGGGGATAATAAAGTTAATGAATTGACAACTTTAGATGTTCCTCCAAGCAAAAATCACATTAAATTTTAAGTAGCAGCAGATCAGTTTTCACTCTTTATTCACTCTATTATTCCAAAAATCCATGCAGCACTGGACAGACCCACGGTGTAAGGGAGGGCTCCTCTATCACCACACACCACCTTCAGTATGAAGCTGCTGTGTGGAGCTCTTATCAAATGTCGACACCACCAGTCTGGTCCTGAAAAAACAAATTTTTATCTTTCAGTCAAATTTTTCCATCATTAACGACTATTGATTGGCTTGTGGCCGCCTGTACATAAATCCTCTCACATCTTGTCCTCAATACTAATCACATCCAGCAGAGACAAAAACAAACAAAAATACCCTCATTTTATAGTCAGATCACACAGCAGGATGCTGAAGATTCAGCCCATTTGCCCAAAATGAAATTGTTCTGCCAGGTCTGGTCATTTATCTGCTCACAGAGAGTGACAAATCTGAACCTGAGTGAAATACAAACTGGTGAGAGTGAGCCGGACTCGGCCCTGCTACATCCTCTTTTGCTCAGAAGCACAACACTATCAATTTGTTACAGGATTTCTGGGTATTGAAGTCCACATTGTTGCAAAACATGCAAAGCTGCAAAGTGCTGCTTTAATGCTGACTGTTAAATCGACAGCTGGTGAGCAGAGAGTGAGTAAAGTTTAGAAAGTATCTGATGAACCAGAGTCGCCGCGACCGAAACAATGACCTTTATGTGTTTAGAATAAGATGCTCCCCGTGCGTTGCACTCTCACCGCGCACTAAGCTGATTATTCAAATAGCAAAGATGATCAATCTGCGCACTCGCCATCTCCATGTCGAAATCCATTTGCCTCCTGCGGCTCGGAGAGTTGGAGGCTCACAGCTTGTTAGTGCAAGTGGCAAGACGAGCTCGGTAAACAGCTCCGCCACCAGACTGCGTTGTGTCTTTCAGTGGGATCAGAGGTCTCAAGATGGTAATTTTGGAGTTGTGAAGTCTGCACGGCAAGGATTTCACAGGGTTTTAATTGTTAAAGACCGTCGTAAACCACACTAATGTGCATTTGGCCAGAGAGCGGGACTATCCCCATTTATCTGCACCACATTTAACCTGCCTAGAGCCATGTCACATCTGTGGATTTATTGCCACACAGCCAAGACTGCGACAAGGCAGCATGAGATGTTTTATGATCAAGGTTTTGGTTGCAGGGAGGTTTTATAGGCTCCTGTGCGGCGGAATTAAATTGTTCCTGCAGCAAATTTTAACATGCAGAAGAAAGAAGGAAAATGAATAAGAGTTTAGAAAATTAGGGTGAGCAAATATTATTCACTTTAAACACAAGAAGAATGCAGAGGAAAAACTGATTAATGAGACATTTGAGGAAAAAGTAAATTACTTGGAAAATTATTAAAACCAATAACAAATAAACATGCAAAAAGATGTGAGACACAGAATAAACTTGAAGTGTCAGACGGTGTAGGCTGTTGTTCTGTTTCACTTTCCTGTTTGGTTCACATCCTCTTATTTGCAATCAGGAAGTTCATTGAATTGAGACTCCACATATACCAAGGAAGAAAATACCACTAATCATAACAATGAAACTTAACCTGTATAACTCAGGTCATACATTTACAAAAAGGAGAATTGCTAATTTAAAGAACGCGCACAGTCAGCGAGATGTAGACCAGCATGAAACTGAAAATACAACGACTAGTTCGCCAGTTGTTTCTTTGAGTAATCATTTGGTCTTTAAATTGTTGGAATATAGTGAAAAATTTCAGTTTACCTTTACAGCAGTGATGGTCAACTGGTGGCCTGTGGGCCACATCGCAGCCTGCCAAAGCTCCCCATCCGGACTATTAATGATTCAGAAAATGCCCACATGTAACATTACTCACCAGTGGAAGAGGCCCAGTCCATCCTGAGAGGGATCGTAGATTAGTTTGTCAACCCATGGGATCGAGCCAAAAAGTCCACAATTCATAGTTTACCAATTCCACAGAATCAGATTATTCTCCATTTCTGTTTCCAGGTTTGTGATGATGAGGCTTTTTAAATAGTTTGTCTCAACAAGTAAGAGAATGGAATCAGAAAAAAATAACTTTTAGAGTCATCACATTTGGAGATACAGGGTTTTCACTGGACAGGAAAGCTATGAAAAAATTGTCATCTAAAAAGTAGCTTGTTACTAAAGCTGCGAGGCAAATGTAGTGGACTGAACGGTTCAATATTTGCCTCTCAGATATAGCGGAGTCGAAGTAAAGAGTTGCATATAATGGAAATACTGAAGTAAAGTACATGTTCCTGCAATTTGTCCTTGAGTACAGTACTTTAGTAAATGTACTTAGTTACATTCCACTACTGCAATTAATCAGTTATCAAAAAAGTTATCTGTTGATCACCATTTATAATTCACTCACAATCCCAGTGCTATGAAGTACAGTAACATAAAAACATTACAACATAAAGGCAACATTTAAAGTTAATGAACAGATGTTTTAATTGTTTAAAAATACTCATTTATGTCCATTTTTAATGTTGGAATACAGAAAAATATGACAATCACACAACTTTCTGTGTTTCATTTATCAACGGCTGCTAGCTGATTGAAGCTGGAACGTATTTTCAGTGCCGATCAGAGAACATGCTGTTAAATAATAACGAGAACTTTTTTTAATTAAACGTGAAAGAGATAAATGATGAGTGCAGGCTGAGGCAGAACAGTGAATTGTTGGATGCAGTTTTGTTCTTCAGAGAACAGAACTGTATCACTGCAGGTTCAACACAACATTTCCACTTTCTTGTGATTCCACGTGGCCTGGAATGAAAAGGAGAGCGTGCAGTGGGGAATAGAGGGAATGCTTTTACAAATGATTGGTTGTGACGCAGTCAAGTCCATCCACAATACACAATTAAGCCTGTGCCAAAGCACCAACTACAGGTCAGCTGTTGGCTTGTAAATGAGGTTTTTCTGGAGTATTTTGGAGTCAGCTGGGATATATTTGGGAATGCTTTCTGAACTGATGACCTGTGTGCTTCAGACGCACTCTGACATGCTCTGAATGTCTTGTTGAAGTTCAGAAATGTCAGATGTTGGTGGTTTTTGCACAGAAGTGTCATCCAGAAGGTGTGAGTTTGATTTTAAGGTCATGTAACCGCTGTTACCCAACGACTGAAATAAATCTTCTCCAGCCTCACATTTGACCTCTTCAGTGTGCCTTTGACTTGTTATGAACACAGACTGTTGCTTTCTAAGTGACAGATGAGAGCAAGATAATGGATGAGCTCAGGCGTCAGTGCTCCTGAGGTCACCGTGGGAGAGGCAGAAAATGTTGAAGGGTGTTATGTTTGTGTGTTTGTTTTATTGGAGTCACGCCACATTGTTGGCAGAGGTTCTCAGGGCTGACACTGGAGGAATGCTGGAGAACCAGTAGAACCAGAGAGCTTCAAACCGGGACATGCAAATGAATTCGATTTATATCCACACAGTAGCCGCCTCTTAGGGAGTTCCCAAAGTGCTGAAATAGTCTGCTGCTTTGGAAATGCAGCCCAGTTTGGTTTGCGGTTCTGTTTACATAAGCATAAATTAAACTCCTCTTGTATTGTGGTGCATTATTAAGACATTGCTATTATTGACTTATTTATTTTTTGTCCCCTGCTGTTTGTCTCAATAGGAGAAACACTGAAACTCTACTGCAGGCTGGTTAAAGCCATAATTTCCCCTATATGGTCATGTTTATCAGCTTCAGGCTAATGTGTTTGGGTTTGTCATGGTTAAGTTCAGGTGGACACTCAGCTGCCAACCAACAGTTCAGCAGTGTCCAAAATCCTGTGGGATGAAAACAACATACTGTACACCCGCATAAATGTACACACATACTTTGCTACTTTACTATAAAACATTCATTTGCAACACATTTGTCCATTGATTGTGTTCATATCCATAATGAACTATAAGGAATATCTCACAATAAAGCCATATATTTAATGACTATATTGTTTGTGGTATCGTCCAGTCACTGAAGTGATCACTAGATGTGAAAAAACACAACCTCTCAATCCAGCCATCAGTGCCCTTCGTTGTTGCGACACCACCCCAGTTTGGAAGCTGCTCTTTACCTCCTAATTCTCTGAATGCAGTCTGCTGTGTTGTCCTTCAAGGGAGTTTTGGCAAACATCTCACCTCTGTGCAACGCTGGCTTTCCCTCTGGTGTCTCGGTTGTGCAGGTGTTTGGCCTTCATAATGCTGACTTTTAAAACTTGAGTTCACCAGAGAAAAACACACACTGTACGGGTCTTGGAAATGGACTCTTCTTTTTTTGAGGTCTCGTGAAGTGGTATCATTACATCCTTAAAGTGACAAATTTTCTATTCAAACACAGTATTACTTTGGGTCATGTCAAGTCATGCAGTTAATTAAATTAAACAGCAGACAGGAAGGCAGGATTGTTGAAAAAATGTTTTTGTTGGTTGCACTTTGGAGCGCATTAAATGCAAACCCAACCTTTATGTCTAGGGTTGAACTTCCTCATGTTTGCAAAAGTGAATGAAAATTAAAGACAGGCATCTTTTTTAAAATTTTCTAGTTTAGTTTAAGTTGAAGTTACTGTCAAAGCTTTTTTTTAATCACATTACATTAAATTACGTGAAGGTTGGAGCAACAGATGGGGTGATCCACCAGTTAATCAGTTTGTCGGTGGACAGAAAACTACTTTGTTGATATTTTGTTTATTTTCAGCAACAATTTTGGGAACTGATTAATTGATTAAAGTCATTTTATGAGAACCATCTATATATATGAATAGCTTGATTTGGTAATTTTTCTGTATTTTCTGACATATTATTGACCGAACATGAATGGATTAATTAAAGATAATTGATAATGATTGATAATGAAAATAATTACAGAGGCCCTAGTCTGGATGCTTATTTGTGATCACTGTCACTGCCTCTTCATAATTTTCCAATACTCAATAAAGGCATCTTGTATTTTTTGCTTAGATTAATTGTAAATGCTTTGTTTTGGTACCACAGAGGGAAGGATGTCTAAGATTTAACTTGACAACTAAGGCTTCAGTTCTGTCAGCAATCATGCGCCCTGTCGAAGTGCCTTTGAGCAAGAATCAGAGTGTGTGTCAGTTCCACGGTTTCTGCTTGTAACAGACCTGAGCATTAATAACTCAAAGGCTGCTGCAGTTAGGTAGTCAAGTGTTGCCTGGCTTGTGTTTCCTCCTTTATTGGGTCAGTGCCATAAGGTGGCTCTTGACAAATGACCTCATTAGTCTGAACAATCCACTTTAATAATAATTGGATTTAATGACGGGCTCTTCCTGGGACAGTCTGTCTTTCTCCTGGAGGTTTGACACAGTAAACATGTTGCTGGGATGTATGTTGCTTTGAAACAGTGGTGCATCGTGCTTCTCTGTCTGACAACACCTGACAAACTGTTAACAGACTAATGGACCATTATTACTCAATGTGATTGACCATGAAGTATCCATCATTGTGGTTTTAAGCTACACAATGCTGTGTGTGAGTCAGTACTTTTTAAATTTCTAATGAACACGTCTGTTTGTGTACTTTATTGTTGTGTTGAACTCGCAACATGCAAGTATGCATGGACAAGTCAGTTCTCAGTTGTGGTTCCTAATGATACAGAAATGCATAGGGATCTGCAGAAATGCACCATATCACAAAAACTAAAGATTATACAGGGCGCAATCAGGAAATCCAAATCAAATGCATACATACAGAAAAGTCTGTCATGCAGTGTAGTACTTAGAATCTTAAAGTACAAAAGTAAACTTCCCTTATGTAAACCTGCTAGATGTACAGTAGACAGCCTAATTTGTACATTCAAACTTCCATTTAAACCAGTGATCTTCCTTTTTGTATTGTTTCAGTATTCAGAGTTGTTGTTTGTTGTTGTTTTTTTTTCAAAATTATCTTATGCTAATTAAGATCTGCAAACAAATTGTAATGAAAGAATACCGCAATTATACATTTCATTTTTTTTTTACACATGTAAAGAGTTTAGTATGATGAATGATGCTTTGTAATATTTTCACTATTGATTATTGTTTTGATTAGTCAATTAAATAGTCAGCACCTTAAATGTAGGAACAAATAGTGAGCTATGCCTATTACTAGTTTACAGATCACAGATCAGTACAAGTCTTAACATAGTTTGTTTAATCAAACTGAAAGTACAGAATCCAAAGATATAAAGGGCCCATATTGTAGAAACTCAGATTTCCATATCCTTTTTGATTAAAGCAGGTCTAGTTGCTATATATAAATTGTGAAGGTACCAAAATGTTCAATCCACTGAGCAATACGCACAGCCTTTATTCAGAAACTGTGTCTTTAAATGAGCCGTCAGGACCTCTGCAAAGTTGTGATGTCACAACTATACAGTCACTGCCCTTAGCCTGGCAGAGTTGATGTAGGAACATTGTGGGTGGTTCCTACTCAGACCTGTGAGAGCTGATCAGAGCAGGCTGGGCTTTTTAGAAAGGGGGCCTTAAAGAGACAGGCGCTGAAATCAAGCATTTCAAACAGAGGATGAATATAGGTGCTGCAGCACTGGACAGTATGAGCAGAATAATAATGTGTTTTTTGAACATTAAAGCATGTAAACGTTTTCTCGTAGACACCTAAAACAAAAGTATGAACCAGAAATTGAACGTAATGTGGGACCATTATATGTATAATGATGTAAAACAGAAAAACCAGGAAATCCTCACATTGAAGATACTGTAACTACAAAATATTTGGCACATTTGCTTAATAAATCACTCCATCTCATAATATCGATCTGGAAATTGTTCTTATTAATAGCTTGATTTTGGTCACACTGCTCACAGATCTATTAATAAGCTCTCTGTGCTCTGCCACACCTCGTTAGAATTTGTGTGTTCAGTAGTCCAAGGCAGCATCACCAGTCCTCAGCATCAACCCTTCTAAGCCGATTATGTTACTTAGGAGAAGATGACACCGTAGTCTGGTGTTTTCCACTACGCGCTGCCAAGGGCCACTTGCCCTGTCCATGTTTGATTTTCATTGCATGTGAAATTTGTAAAGTGCTGTGTTCCAGTACCACGTTTCTTTCTGAACTTTTTTCACTGTGCACGGAGTAGGAAAAGCAGAAAGTAGCTACCCAGCCGTGCAAGCAACAAAGGGAGGTGCTGGATGAGCTCTGCAGGCTCTGGCAGATTTCTCCCCACAGTTGCAGTTTGAGTGCTGGAAATCTCCTGAGCCAGGTATAAAAAAACTGTTTCCCCTCCCAGAGCGTATGTGCCGAGTCTTCGAGGCATGCCAGCCGGCGAGCAAAGATGCAGATGGAGCAGCTCGAAAGAGAGGATTAACCTGAGCGCTCGGGCCAGAAGGAAGTATGGCAGGCACTGTGACACCCCCCCGCCCTCAACCACTAAACTAAATATGGGAAGGTTGTGGAAAAAAGCCAGTTTATTGCTGCACACCTGAATGGTGATGGTGAAGTTTTCTTTTTGCAGTAAAACTCCATGGCCAGTTAAGATTAATGTTGGATGTTATTGAGGCTGTGCAGTCTTGGGACTCTTCCACCAACAGTGATACACATACTTATGGATGCCACTTTCATTATCACAAGTTACTTGCCAATTATTTTCTCCATTAATTCTTTTGTCTATAAAATGTCAGAAAATAACAAAAAATCCCCACAGTTTCCCAGAGCCATGGATGACATCTTTAAATGATGCAGACCTACAGTCCAAAACCCCACAGAGAAAAGCAGCAAGTCCTCACACTGGAGAGGCTTTTTGCTATTAACTCTATTATCAAAGCGGTTCACACTGCAGCTGAAAGTCTGCAAGTACTTCACATATGATAGATATTTCTTTCCTATTCAAAAGCTGAAAGGCATAAAATCGACAAATCGCATGTACGCAGTATCCAATGCTGATGTTGGCAGATTCGCCGCTCAATATTTGTTGTAACTTTGCAACAATGGGTCTTCAATTTCATGCATGGATAAAGATAAGCAGGCTTCTTCTTTCTAGCCAAAAAAAAGCATAATTTCCATTGGCTAAAATGACAACTGTAGCTAGCTAGTGACAGCTAATTACACTGACTGTGTGAGATGGATGAAAACTCTCTGCAGTTGACTTGATATATAACAAGAACCCTGTAAGAGAGGAAAGGATTGAGGATGAGGGCTGACCGACGAAACTGGCAAACGCAGCTTGACGAGTTGCTGGAGTGTAAACCAGATGAAGAACAGGACAGGCTTCTACCATTAGCCTAAACTCTGACAGCTCACTGCTTCCACACAGTGGATTTATAAGCTCTGAATAGGATTTTTTGTAACAAAACCAGCAAACATGTGAAAATGTGTCATGTGAATAATGTAGTTGGTTAATATTATGCTCTTTTGGCCTTGCAAATAGTAGTAATAATAATGCTGAGATATTACTGTAAGCTAGTTAGCAGGGCATGCTAACGTTGTCAGCTTACATTAGAGAAAATCAATTTCTTGCCAGTCTTTTTTGTTTTGGAAAGACTTACAAAAAGACACAGCTGGTCATACTCTTTGTAAACACAGTGTCAGTCGTACCCCTTCAGCATGAGGAGAAATCTGAAGCTTCACAGGCCTGCTGGGCCTACTTACAGCTCCTAAACTATGATTATACAATTGCTGTTAGCAAGCGATCAGCTAGCATGGAGGCCAACAAGACCCCACAGTGACAAGAAAGTACAATCACTGACTTGGCTTTATTTCAGCCAACACCTTCACCCAAAACATGCTGAAAACAAGAAGTGTAGGGACAAAACCAGATCTGACATCTGTTGTTATTGTCATCCTGAGCACGGCGCACCTTTTCAGCATCGCTGTCGGTTCATATTTTTATCAGATATGGGTTACATCCTGCAGCAGATAGGAGCGCCATCCTGAAATCAGATAGCGGTGCGAGCAGCAGTTGAGAGAGCGTGAAGGCCCGCAGTGTGAACGTGGTCCTGGAGCGGGACGATGCAGCCTGAATACTGAGGAGGCGGCTGAGTGTTTTATTCAGCACCTTGGCTTCGTCCCACCCATCGGGCTGACGGAAGCCCCTCTAATGGATTGATCACACTTTTCTTTTCTCGCCATTAACAGACACAGTTCCTTTTGGTCTTCTTTTTCTCTTCCAGCTGGACGTTTGCCAAGACACTGATGGTTAACATGTGTCTGGGGTAACTGTGACAGAACAGTCAATTTCTGTTCTCCCTCTCTCTTTTTTAATATCATAATTAAACCAAGTGCATTCTGGGTCAGCAAGGGTTTATTAAACTGTATAGTAGCTAGACTAGCAGTGGGGCTCGAGGGATGGCAGTGTCAGTCAGTCAGTCCACCTCTTCAGTCCAGAGTAAAATATCTAAGTATGAAGTATTTGGATGGATTGAAATTACATTGCAGTACAAACATTACAATGTTCACAGGATGAATTGTGTTGACCTTCTGCTTTTTCATCTTGTACTATACCAACAGCTTAGAATGACTGTGAATATTTTGGTACATGGCCAAATAGCCTCAGCTGCTCTTCGTGTGTAGTGCTAATTAGCTAATGTTAGCATGTGTAAATGCTAAATTAAGATCATGGTTAACGCAGCCTGGCAATCAGACATTTTGCTTTACTTCATTCAGCCTGAGTGTTGTGGCAGTCCCTCCAACATCATTTCAGTCAGCACTTAAGCTTGGATAGCAGTTTCACCAAATATGTTTTCTTGTTTTTTTTTGGTACATCGACTTACAATAACCTGTACAGCTGGGTCGATCTCATTCATGCTTCTGGATGTTTTCTTGATCATTTTCCGATTGCAAGAGATTTTGTTAGGTATCTTGCATTATAGCAATATTCTTAATCCCACATACATAACTCCAACTGGTCAGCTGTTTCTCAGACTGGCATTGAGCACAAGACCGGACCTGTTTGTCTATCAACAGTAGGATTTGAAAACAAGGAAAATTTGCTGGCACCCACCCTGAGGAGTCCTACCACTCTTACTACTGTCCATGCATCCCTTACATTGAGACAAGGGCACACACAGTGAATCCTAAAATCACCTCTAGAGCCGAACATAATCTAACTAACTGTATCCCAGGTCAGCATATTTAGTAAATATAGTAAAGAGTTAACCATGCCTGAATTTTCAGTTCCGATCAGCTGATTTGTTTTTATCAATTGATAAAACCTTCAGATACAGTATATATATCTAATATATATCTGTGTGATACTTTAGTACATTTTGTCTGTGAATTAATCTCATATGGCCAAGTAGGATTTGGGCCTTTGAAATAGCTTAAAGCAGTATTTTAGCTTGAAGCACTGCAGAACATAATGTAAGATGGTAACTATCAGATGTTTAATCCTCAAAAATGCTCCCCGTAAATTGAGTTGAAATAGAGCTTTCGGATTTAACAAGTTGAACCCTCACCTACCACCGTCGGCATCTGTTGAGACAGATGGTAAAAGTCGTCCTCAGCAGGTTCGTTAATAGTGTCAAGTTAATCTGCATTTCGCAACTCAGTTTGACTTATTGTGTCACACATTTTAAGGACCAAAATAAAATCCTCCTTGTGCATTTTTGGTGAAATCAGACGCAGTTCGCCTGCCTGCGAGGCCATCAGCGAACTCGCTGCTCTCTGCAGCTGAATTTTGTGTGTTTGGCTGAAGGAGCAGATTTCTCTGTGCGAGGTATTGTTCCCTTCAGTCCCGTGTGGTCAAGAGGATTCAGGGATTTTGAGATTTGCTTTGTAGAATTCATTTCTAGGACCAAGCGTTTTAAAACAAGCACAATTGTAGCAGCTTAAGAAAACAAGCTCAGTAACCACACTCCCGTTTGCTCATGTTTTATTAAGCACCAGAAAAAAAAAAAAAAAAAGAAAACCTGTGGGAGTACTTCCAGCCTGCGTCTGATTCCTGCTGCACTTGTACATTTTGAAAACAACCCTTGCAGGATCTTGTTGGGCCGCCGAGTAGGATTGTTGGGAGTCAGGAGGATTTCAGCACAGCCCCAAAGCTGTTGGGCCGCTGTCTGCATTCAAGAAACGTGATCCAAATGTTTTAGAGTGTTTTTTTGGTTGTGTTTTTTTTTTTATTCTGATCTTGTCAGATTTTGCTGTTATATTCTTAACAGGCCATGTGTCAAGCATCCTCCTTCTCCTGATGTTTTCGTAGCCAAGTGAAGCAGCTCTGGCAGAGAGAAAAACGCAGCCAAAGTAAAAATAGACTGTGGGAAACAGATAAGGGCAGCGAGAGATGGAGCCGTCCCTTTTTGCCAGTGGTTAAGTTGATGGCTGAGCCACAGTGAAGAGCAGATATGACACCCAGCTCTTGTCACATGGAGTAACCCCCCCTCCCAACCCCCACACCCCTCCCCTCCCCTCCCCTGCCTGGACTAAACACTGTGGAGAGGACTTGTTGTTGACTCCACAGGGACCGACCTAGTTCCCTCTCACAGCTAAAGGTCACATGTCTTGTGGCTCGGGACTGATTGTGTGTGTAGACTTCACTTCAAATGCAAACAGTGAACTTTGAGGATGTAACAGTGAGACATCAACACCTACAGTGACCAGAGGAGGGAGCAGAGAAAAGAATAATAATCCTCCTTTTTTCTCGAAGCTGTTCTTGAATCAGTTCCAAGCCAAACTCCGGTTATCTGAAATCAAACTTTTCGAGTTTTGACAAATGCTGACAGCACTTGGGCAGTTGAAAATCATCCCCTGAGCCTCAGTGGTGGTGGCGGTGGTGGTGGCTGTGGTCAGCGGAGGAGGCAGCTGGTGCTACTATTAGGCAGTATTAGCTCAGCGCCCTCAACCGCAGCCACAAACTTATCTGCCGCACTCATTTGCAATGGAAAAAGCAAAGCCGATTGGGGCCTGTCTGCCGGCCGAGGATGACGAGGCCAGAGGAGAGAAGTCTGGCAGGCTGTTGTCACCCACTGTGACGGCTTTACTGCTCTGTGTTTACATTAATATACAGTAACGTCAGGCAGCAGCAGGATATTTTAAAGCTTCTATACTCATCACAACTACATGGCTTCTATGTTGTGTCTTAACTCAGCTTTGTTTTTAAAATGTACACATGAGTCTTTGGAGTTTGAGATCACTGATCACAATGTTTCAACAAGTTCTCACCTTTCCCATTTTGTAGTCAGGCTTTTGAATGCAACATTTTTTCCTGTTAGTCTTTGTTATGAGTGGAAATTTAGGTTTGATATTTTGAAGAGACCTGTTTGCACGGTCCCTGCTCCATTTTTACAGCATTTTCTGTTGTGCTCATACATGTTAGTCTCCGACCTGCCATTTATTTTGGCAGGTTTTCATGCCAGCCCATAAAATGTTAGTAGTCTCACAACAGATATACTAGCATGCATAGTTTCTCTGCAACATGTTGGGTGATATTTTTGAGCTTTGTTGGGAGTCTGTTGTGGACCCCTCCTGTAACATCCTGCTATACTGTTCCCACTGGTATGTGTTTAATTGCATTATGCAGAAATGTAGCATTCATTTTGGAGAATGTGCACATCAACACAAAGGCAGGGAAAGAAGAACACTGCAAGCTAGCATGGATGCAAACAATGCAGGTTTCTATATTTAAAAAGAAAATCTTTTTTTAACGCTTTCAGGCTGGATCCTCTCCAGGCTGCACGAAGGAAAAGTGTCATTTGAAGACATCTGTGTGGTTGTTTCTTTTATGCTTCTCATATCAGTCAGGTCCGTCCTCACATCAGGAAGTGCAGAACGGGTTGTTTACATTTTGTCCATAACACCTTCCTGTGCGTAGGTCTGCAGAGACATTTACATGCATCTTAATTCTAGCCTCGTGAGGGAGGAAATGCATTAAATGTGTTTGTTAAGCCTCAAGGACACACACGCTGCATTTTGGTGAGAAACACTGAATGTAAACATAACAGTGTTTGTTCATAAGAAAGCTCCTCAGGGTACCTTTAACATAGCTGATTCCTCCATGCATTCAAGCCAACAGGGTTTCAGCATGTTCTCTTTTTGGGTTGAAGGGGATGTTTTGAATCATTAAGTCAGAGCTCAGTATTGTAATCAGCCGTGTGTGTGTGTGTGTGAGAGAGAGAGAGAATGACCTGAATCTTGGCTGTGCTTTTCATCGACATTTACTTCAGATAGCTCAGATTCTCATCATTGCTCTGGCATTAAAGTCTCTTCTTCTGTCAGCTGTTGTAAAAAATGCCTTGTCGTTCTGCAAATACACTGAATATCTGCAACACGGCATGTCAACAATGAAGCTTGACATCTTGAGTTTGTGGCCGGGGGCCATGACTCTTATTAGATTTTAATGTAGATTTTATGTAATCTTGTTAATTTTGGCAAATAACTTTATTGAAAGTACACATTCATGTGTATTGACCTGTATTTTGACTTGACTCTGAAGAAACAATTTTTTTTATATGATTGTGGAACAAACATTTAACAGAAAGTTAAGAATTGGTAGGAATTTAGTAAGAAGGCAATAAGATGAATTCAACTTCAGTGGATCTGACTTGTCTTCAGAGTTTACATGGCGATGGTGGACTTCTTGGCTTATGTTTATGTGCTCAGATTTCAGCACCTCTCTAAACCTCATTTTATTTCTTACCTCCAGCCAAACTGGTGTGTGGGAACCTTGACAAGGTGGAAGAACAAGCATGCAGAGCAGTTACTGGGAGAAAAGCACCCCAGGGCGTCAGCTGCTGACATTCTTGTTCTCAGCAGTGTGGTGCAGCTATGTATTGTCTACTTACATGATTTTCTCTCTCTCTCTCTCATTTCAGTCATTTCAAGGCAGTCAAGGAAGAGCCTATCTGTTTAATTCAGTGTAAGTATGAGACCAACACCTACGATTCACCTTATTCATTTTGACCAGAGTTGAAAACTTTCTCTTTAAGCATTTGGTTTATTCAGGCTCACACAGTCTAATTTACAGGTGATCTGGGGCTTGTGAATGAAAGCTACATGGACTCACTAGGAGCTCCTTTGTTAGAGTTGTAAACCGCATTCACACTGGGTGCGTTTGCCTGAGTTTAAACCAGGATTCAGTTGTTCTCCCCTTCTCGAACGCCTGCTGCTTTGCTGTCACACTTGTTTTCTGAACATGCTCTGCTGATTTTCTTCCCAGCAGCCATATTCGATTATCTATTACTTATCAGCACATTGCATTACATTAGATTCACTCAGCAGACGCTTTATTACCGCAGATCCTTCAATTAATAGTCGACCCTCTCCACCACCTGAGCGACAGCCACCTCACGAGTGTTGTTATGTTTGCGGGTGCAAATGTGCAAGATTTTTGCCATCATAGCGACTCAAAACCAGTCTGATTCCAGTCCCTGCCAGTTCCACCAAGGAAGCGATGATTTGTTGATCTGTCGGTCAAAATATGCACAGATGTCTTGTGTCCTGTACAAACTGGGATGAATTCTTCAGCAACATTAAATGACTGTATTTTTGTGAATCCGGTCCCAACTACGTATTGAAATTTAGTCATTTAGATGCAGTTGAAACAATGGCCATATGTTACCCACACATGTACAAGATTACCCCAATTTTAACTTACATACATCGATGTGTTTTGACCCACAAATCACCAGTTGTGCTCTTGGTTGAGTGTTTCAGTCAGTGCTGCTGACCCGCTGCTGAACATCCATCTCTTTTAACCACTTTTCGTGGTTTATTTCTTGGTCGGTTGGTTTTTGGGACTTGGCTCTCAGTCACAATGAACCACACAGAATCCCCCCCAGACATCCGAGACATTTTCAGGTGTCACAGTACAACTGCTTTGTGACACTCGTCTGGATTATGTTGCTCTTACCTGCCAGAATGAATTGAATGAAAAAAGCACGACAGGCTCTAGAGTCCAAATAAATGATTCCAAAAATGTCCAATGTGAAGCAGTCAGAATCCAGCGTTAGTGAATTAAGCCTAAAAACGGTGGGAAAAGTGACATTATGGAGATGTCTGCATGTAGCCTGGTCACACGGCGCTTGAGCGAGTGTATTTGTCTGTGGCATGTTCTTTAACCAAAATGCCACTCAAAAGCTAATCAGCAGCACAGTGTTTACTGGGAGCAATTGTCTAATGTTTAGAAAGAAAGTACAAATATGCAAATAATTCCAGAAACACAATAGATTTCCCTGAAGAAATAAGTATTTATTTATTTATATTTGGTCAAAAAAATGTCTTCAAAATGTGAACTTTTTGGGGCTAATTAGTGCCACCTTGTTTTGTTTTGTTTTTTTTGGCAGTGTGTTTTTGACATTTTGGAAAGATTTTTTAGGGAATTCCTTCAGCTGCCAAAGCCAAACATTTGAGCTCTTCCTCCACGGCTCATCCTGACCTCTGTGACCTTTTCTCCACTTCCTGTTTTCCCTACAGGGTGAACGTCGGCTGCGGGCCAGCGGAGGAGCGGGTACTCCTCACAGGTTTACATGCAGTGGCTGATATCTACTGTGAAAACTGTAAAACCACCCTCGGTTGGAAATATGTAAGTCGGTCGCCCTTCAACTTTAACTTGAGCCCTTTTACTTTCCGTTTTAATGTTTCTTGATGCACCACTTAGGCTCGCCACCGTGTTGTTGCACTACTGTGTGGTTTCGTGGCTTCCAAGGGGACAAATTATGCTATTACAGGTCAAAAGAACAGGGTTGCTCTCATTAAAGCATTGCTTGTTAAAGCCACGGTGACAGTTTTTTTTGTTCACGGTTGTATTTAGGCTCAGAGATTGAGCACTCTGTGGTCTCCTAGCGCTCAAGATAATTACAGTGCCGAAAGGTTGGCTGCAGACAGCCAGACTGGTACCTCTGAGAGTGTACAGTGATTAAATGTCATGCCATTTTGAAGAGGCTTGTCCCAGTAATTGTCTGAAAAGACTATAGAAGGGTGTAAAATAACTGAACAAAGTATAAGACGGGGACTCACTTAAAGCTGGTCCTTCAGTGACAAAAACAATTAGAGATTCTCAGAAAGGCCCTGCGAGCAGGCAAAGCAGGCTGAGCAAATAGTCAAAGACGCAGACCCACATCAACATCCTGACTCTCCTGAAGCTCAGCAGGACAGGGACATGTGCCGGAAATCATACAGCACTTTACGCTATGCATTTCCAGACGGGAAGTTTAGACATTTGAAGAGGTGATTCAGTCACTGGAGGAAACCTTCATGTTAAGTTTAAAAAGCGCTGTGTTTCTCTCTGCGTCTCTAAAATCCAGCCTCTCTCACATAATGAGGCAAGATGAAGAAATGTGTGCATATTTGTCTTACTGCCTGTTTGTAGTGTTTTGGCTGGAATTCACTGCTAAGTTATTGCATACTTATAACATAATGTGATGCATGCCTCCTCTGCAGTGCTATATATGCATTTAGAAATGTTCTCCCTAATTTACTTAAAAACATCTAAAACACCTCTTGAAGACTAAAGTAGTCTGACTCAGCAGATGTACACTGTGGGCATAAGCCTGCCAATGACTGCCTGTTTTAGGTGGCCAATGGCAGGTTGTTTTCAAAATCGCCGTCACTACGGGAACCAACAACCTCCGAGCTACAAACCTGCACGCTGATATATGCTTAAAATAGCAAGTTATCCTAACCTTTACCTGGTCGCTAACAGTACGCACATAAACACACTAGCAGCTGTTACCGGTTCCTTTGCAGCGATTTATCCAAGTTAATTCCAGGGCTCACCTCCCCGTGTGCAAATGTTCCACCAAAACAAGTCCTCTTCCATCTAAACCTTCCGTCGGCACAGCACCCTGGAGATGTAAGGCTAGGAGACCGTGACATTTCACAGTGAGGGTCAAAGTTTGGAAACGTCAAACAGTAAAATCAGTCAGATGATGAACCTTTTAAAATATTAAACACTCTTCTCATTCTTGATCTTGAACATATAAAAAACTGTGTTTCTGTCAATCTAAAAAACACAAATATATTGAACCACAATTGCTAGATGACCTTTTGTTAATGTTTGGCAGAAAGACAAGGAGGAAGATGAGGAGTGTAAACCATCTTTCAACTGATTAAAAGTTCATTCTTGACTTTGCAAAGAGTGGTTTGACAAAACCAGCCTTAACTCTTAATCTTAACATTATTAGTGTCTAAACTTCTGGATCTTCATCTTCACTAGAATTTAAAATAAAGTTGTGATATTTTGAACCAAATTTGGCTGCACAGCAGGAGTGTGTAATCGCTGATCCAGTGTTGGTTCAGTAGGATTAAATCTTTAAAAAAGTAATGAATCATTTCGAATTCAATGATGTTTACTACTATGAAATGTTTTCTTTAACTTATATGTGTGTGTTCAGACAAATCTCGACCACATGTTTTGAGTTTATGTGTTTATCAAATCAGTTTTTCTTACACACTTTGTTACATTTCTCAAATCATCCTTAAAATTTGCAAAACAGTTAATTGGTTTACCAGCAAGAATGTTTTTTTTTTTTTTTACCGGTTCCTCATATCGGCCTATAGGTAAATTTGCACACACACACACACACACACACACACACACACACACACACACACACAGCTAATGACTTCACTGAGCCTGCGGCTAACAGCTCCTGCAGTCTGGGGTGAAGTGCAGCGCGAAAAGGCTATGAGGTAAAAAATGAAGTGCGATAAACTCAGCTCAGCGTGGGAACATTTCCTCAACCATTTTGCATGTGATGTCTTATACAATGAGGTCATGCCTTGATGTTTTGAGGGGTGAGACTATACAACAGAGAATCAGCATGAAACATTTTGATCAACACGACATCAGCGGTTGATAATGTAGGAAACAGCAGATAATTGTCCACAATCATTTGCATGAATGTGCCAAAGCATTTTGCAATTTGTTGAAAAGAGGGAGAAATTGCTTTTGTGGTGTGCACAAGTGACTAAATGATGTGGAGGTTTTGAGAATTTCAGCTGTGATGTGAGAAATGCACCAAAGCAAGTGAGAAAAAGAGTCAAAGTGTGTCGGCTGCTGTCAGACTGTGGCATCAGTATCAGGCTCCAGCGTGGACGTGGGCTAAAGTCGCTCTTGTGACGTCCGTTTTTCTCTCTTTCCTTTGTGTTTTCTAACAGGAGCACGCGTTTGAGAGCAGTCAAAAGTACAAAGAGGGAAAGTTCATCATCGAGCTGGCTCACATGATCAAGGACAACGGATGGGAGTGACGCTCCAGCCACGCTCTGTCTTTTTTCTGACCTTGGAATGCTCTTTATTGAACTGCGTGGAGCGTCAACCATCGACCCCCCCGCCCCTCCCAACCGCCCCGCCCACCCCCTCCCTACCACTGCCACCTCCCTCACAAAAACACTCCACAAACCTCCTCCACGTGCGCACACCCACCTGCTCATCGTGAAACTGAACAGAGCGAATGACGTAAAAAAAAAAAAAAACGACGACGAGGAAGCGGAGCAGCTGTTGAAAAATCACATCACAGGAGTCCTGTCGTTACTTTAAAGATTGTGTGTCCTCCTTCGCAGCTCCGGAGCTTTTGGGTTTCACCCTGGCCCTCTCACACTCACCCCCCCGCCCCCACCAAACCACGCTTTCAAGTGATTGTGGTGATATGGCGACCACTATGCGAAAGGAGATAGACTTCACTGAGAGGACATTTCTTGTTTTCTTTATTTCGCCCATCCAGCAAGACAAAGACTTTGATGACTTTCATTATTTTAATGTTATTTGCTATAGTTTTAACTTCTGGGTTTGGTAAGGTTTTGGTTTGATGGCAGATGGATGTTACTGGTTAGCATTTTATTTCCCTGTCATGTCTGTCGTGTTTTGTTTTGCTTATTTGTTTTTGTTTTTTTTTTTGGCTTGTTGTGTCTCTGCCCTTAGCTGAGCATGTTTTTCTTTGCTAATGTCCAAATGAGCAATCAGGGACGGGTGAGGAGCGGAGGGGAAAGGGAGTTACCGTAGTTACAAATATGTAGCAGCATCTTGCTTTTTTAAAAAAAAAAAAAAAAACAAGTGGCAAAGGATGGGTATGCAGTAGTGTGGGATTTTATTTCTGGTATTTTTTTTCCATTCTCATCTTTATTTCTTTCTTATGAATTTTCTTTATTCCCCCCACCCCGGTACTTTTCTGCACCCAAAAAGCATTGACAGCAGCACCTAGTATTTGTTTGACATAAATGGATTTTTATACACACACACACACACACAAACACACACACACACACGTATATATATATATATATATATATATATAAATATACAGGTATATAAATATTTGTAGTGTTTGGCTAAATGCGATTGTGGCTGGTCCCATTTTGCAGCAGTACCATAAGTGAAAATGACATGAAAAGGAGCAGAAATAGTTTCTAGACTGGGAAACGTGAAATCAGTATCCACATGTCTTAAAACATTAGGGCAGACTGTATTATTCCATTGTCTAGTAATGAAATGATAAGAGACACAACTACATATGAATATATTTACACATACGTACATATGATTACATATCCATAAATACTATGAAAATGTTCGTAGTACGTAGATATTGGAACACGGATTCTATATATATATTTGCTATCATGCACATATGTATATATGCATATGAATGTGTATATATGCATTGTGTGTATGTGTGGTCACACGTTACACAGTGGCATACTTGAACAATGCTACTTCGTTTGCACTTTGCAGAGGCCTTTGGTTCATCTCAGTTTAGAGGCAAAACGTTTGTTCAGCTCTCATCTGTTCTTTAATGGCCTTCTCACAGATGAACGATTGTTGGAGACGGAAAAGATAGTCCGAGTTGGACGGTTTGAGGGTTTCGTCATCTCCGTTAAGATTGTAGGGTGTTTAGCAGCTGTCTGTTAGATACTTCAAAGATAATTTGGTATGATTTTATTTGGATTATATTGACAAATCCTGCTTTTCGTGTTTTGCTTGATTTTGAACACCATTTGGAGAGAAAGTTTAGTTTTCGATTCTTTGCTGTGCTGCTATACTAGAAATCCTGCCATTCTTTCCGCTCTTGTAGGCCTTTTGCACTTTATTGCTTCTCCGTCTCTCTCTCTTAGAGCGTGTGAATTGTCTCTTTGTGGACAGCATCTCTGATTTGCCTCTAAGCCGTATGAATCTTGTGCCTCTTCAAAAACATGAACGGCCTCCCCTGTTTTTTTTTTTCTGTTGTGCAGTGCATAACTCCGAAAACCGTCATGTGAACCAATGTGTCTTCCCCCCTTCTGGTTCAAAGTGGCCCTCAAAATAACATTCTTCACCAAAATCCTCGTAGAGCTCTTCCCTGTTTGTTTTTTCTTCTTTTTTTTTTTAACAGAGACTTGGTATACACACACATATATTTTCTACGTTAAGATTTAGAGGTGCAAAAACAGATGGGATATTCCTTTTATTGATTTCTAAGAGTAAATAGAGGAAGAGGTTTGGACAATGTAGGATGCCCAGGCCTTGTTGTTTGACTTTTTATTGCAAGGATAAAAAAGATGGCGGCAGGTCGAGGTGGGGTAGGGTGGGAAGGGATGGGAGAGATTTAAAAATCAGCAGTGATTGATTACTTTGCCGGCAAGGTCAGTCAGATCACACGACCTTTTATCCTAAAAACGATGACAATGCAAACCCTTATTAGTTAGCAGTGATACCTACTTGAAAATATAAAGACATAAACAGCTGAGATATTGGCCCGTGTTACAGTTTTTGTACATAAATTAACATATTTAAGGTTTTATACGTATTTCTACTGGGTTAGTTGTTTTACTTCCCCAACTTGAAGCACTTTTGTTCACTGTACCTCTGGCTGTGTGTGTTTGTTTGTATGTATGTATGTATGTATGTATGTATGTGAGTGAGTGCATGCGTGCGTGCGTGCGTGCGTGCGTGCATGCGTGTATGTATGTGTGTCTGTGTGTGTGTGTGTGTGTGTATGCGCGCGTGCGTGTGTATTAGCCCACATGCACGCCTGCACACGAAAGTGAATGTTTAGTTTCCTCAGACTGTTTCTCTTTTTTCCTCTTTTTGGTTTGGAAGTGTTTTTATTTGTCCTGTTGTATTTTTTCTTTAGCAGCTGTTTGGTTTCACTGTCTCTCCCAGTGATCTGCGAGGTCGAGAGCCAGGTTAGTTTGTTTGGAAGTGATTTATCCCTGTTTTGTTTTTTTTTTCTGTTAGCTTGTTTATTTAGCTTGTGTGGTGAGAGCCCATTAGAGGGCCGGTGTTTAGGTCTCTGCTGAGCCATGTAGACTTCGAGGGCGAGCTGGAATCTCCCACATGTCACAGGGGGAGCCTTTACCAAGACCCTTTCTCCACCACAGTCAGTGTCTCCTGTATAGAGGGCTTTCAGGTGATGAAGCGCACCATATGGCGGCCATATTGGAGGTCCTTAGCGGGGCTGTGAACATCTGATTGTATTTCTTGAGAGCTTATTCATTTTTGTGCTGATGTTGACCGAAAATTAACTGTTAATTCCCTGATCTGTTTGATTTGAGATGTTGTTTTGATGATATTAGCCTGCCTGCTACCGGAGCATAGTTTCTACATCCCAGTCCCAGTGCATCCTTTGAAGCTTGCATCTCACGACTCCTAACAGGTCAAACAGGGTCTGTCGTCATTTTAAGACTCTTTCATATGCAGCCTTCTTTTGCTTAAATTTGCAGCACAAAATCCACTGCACGCCCACCGTTTAAAGAGCAACTCAACAGCAGCCTAAAGTGTGTGTTTTTGCTGACACCTGTTGGGCTACAGTGATGCAGCAGTGTACTCCGGGGTGTGTCAGTACACCGTGACATCACAGTTGAGGTGGAACTTCCTTGAAATCTCACACGGCATTGAAACAGAACTTTTCAGCCTTTTCAACGTTATGTTAATGGTGCATTCAAGTGGTCTTCGTCAGTTTGTGAAGTTGGGAAATGTGACCTTGTTGATATTTGTGTTCTGTGGTCATCAGTGCTGGTAAACTACTAGTAAGCTACATTTCATGAACTCCATTATCACGCAACTTGCCTGAGTTTACTACTTGGTATTCACCACCCTTTCAGCCATTTCCTGGTGACAAACTTGAAAACTACTGAAACCGAAAGTTCGATCCCATCACATGATCTTCCTTAGCAAATGTAGCTGTCCAGCAATGGAACTATAGATGTTCCACTTTTAATCTCAGCACTGAGCACAGGAATAGAAATGTTAACATCTACAGCTCTGTGACAATTGGGTAACTCTGTCTGCTGAGGAAGATTGTTCGATACAAGTGAAAGCTCCAGAGCAGCTACCAAATGGACCTTGTGGTTTTATTATTGTAATTTCCAACTGACTTTAGGAGTAGTCAAGGAGCGCCTGAATGCACCATTGGTGAGGCTACATTGTTTTATTTGGAGAGGACATGCAGGATCGGTCTGGCCTTTATTTCCTGCTCAGGACACACTTTTAATCGCTGCATACGTCAAAGGTTGTAGCTCCTGAATTAGGATGCAGCTTTTATCTGGTGAGCCAGCCTTCACGGTCTGATATGATGAACATAGTGTCTGGCTAGACCAAGCCATCTGTTTAGTTGAGCTTTTTCCAAACTCATAGAGCAAAGAGATTGCCACCAGAAAAATAAAACTACCTTTCCAGACTGTTCATATCTGCTTAAATTGTTACTGAATGGACCCCATAGTAGTCCAACTTGTCTCTTAAAGGTGCAGTCAGCGATTCTAGACCCCTACACTTTTTGTCATATTCAACGATTATCTTCTCGTGGTCCGCTAGCTTTCGGTTCTGTGTGAGCGTTGAAAAGGAATCTGGTGTTTGTACGCAGCCCTGGCTCTGTATATGGGAAATAAACAAAGAGCCATACAACACTATTCCAGCCAATCAGAAACAGAGGAACAAGTTGTAGTCGGACCTCCGCCTCTTCCTCTGCTTCTGACGGACATTGTTTCCCTTGGAATTACACGTCTTCACCTGTGTAACATTGCTTATTGAGGCTAACTCATCCTCAGGCAGCAGGCGCTTTGGACTTCACCACAATCCTCTTTTGGTGAGCTCGCGCAATTAATCGTGCTGGCAATGTGCACCCATGACTTTAGGGGGCGCAGCTTCTGAAGGAGCACTGAAGTAGGGGTGTATTTGTTTGGCTGTACAGTTCAATTATCAATGATCGTTCTCCAGAATCGCTTACTCCACCTTTAACTGTTACATGCACAGCCAGTTACTCCAAAGGACCTGCAAGATGCCGCCTCAGTGGTCGCTGGGAGATTTGTGACCCAAATACAGAGCCGCTATACTCTCCCTTCGATCAGTCTAAATTGAACTAACAAAAAGCAGTTGCCAGTGTCACCGCCGGTGTGTACCAAAAAGAACCAGGTTCTATCGAATGCATCAGTGTCATGTGTCAGTGGGCAGGAAGGAAGCCAAGGGATCATGTTCGAGTGTCTCCTGGAGATTCAACTGCTATACCAAAATTAAAGAGGAGTAATCCTGTCACTTATGACATTGTCTTTCTGTAGAATGTTTTGATTCTCTGAACTTAACAGCGTCAAAGCAGCCTGGATGAAAAATGTAGATATTTGCTGCTGAAAACTGTTTACTTTTTATTGTTATTTTGTTTTATTGTGACACTGGCTGCTGCCTTTTTGAGCTCTGTTACTGTCTAAAACATACCTGAAAGGATGTTGATCAAAGGCAAGATGGGTATACAGGGGAAAAGACTGTACAAGTTCTTTTCTTAGGACTGTTAAACTACAGTTTAAGGTCTAAAGCATGTTGTATTTATAATGGCTATATGTCGTGCCTGTTTTATTATTATTTTTCCTAAATTTAAAAACAAAAATATTATATGCTTTTTATTTGACTACATTGCTTTGCATTCTGTCTTAGTGAAGCCATGTCACATGTCTGTTTTCACTCTAATGTAAACTATCAGATATCACAATAAATTTTCAATGGCATTAAGTTGTGGATTATGTGAAGTCATCATTTATATTTAGGATACAACTAATATTTGGAATAACTTTCTAAGTAAGATAACTAAGATGCATAATGTTTCGCAATGTTTTTTTCATCTTTTTTCAAATATCTGCCAGTGATGATGATGATAAAGAGAAAGAGAAGAATACACCACATCTCTGCAGATGATTTGCTCGAGAAAAGGTTAACAGTATCATGAGATATTTAGTCAATGTAAAATATTTGTATATCAAACAGCAAAATTTAAATAAGCTACATATTTTTATTTTTACACATTTTCTAAAGACTTTGTATAAAGACGAAGGTCATTTTGAAGATTATGCAACATTTTTTCTGTAAAGGTTTTTCATTTATTTTGTATTTCCAATTGTCTTAGATAATTGTTCAGTGCATAGCATGTCAGCATGTGTTTAAATAGCTGTTGCACAGTTTGACTTTTATCTGGCTTTGTGATGAAGCACTGTGCATATATATAGACAGTCTTGCTTTGCAAAGGTCATATATTGCCGTGGTTATATATTTTGACATTATGAGAACTGTAACATGTGCAAAGTCATGAGAACATTCCACATATTGAAAATACGAACACTGAAAAGAATATCGGTATGTTGCAGGGACACAGAGCTGAAAAGGGACCTTGTCTGTGGAGCTTGTGATTTGTGTGAACAAAGTGATGAAATTAACTTGACAGTTTACCATAGAGGCTGAACTTGTGATTAAATATTACGGGCCAGGCAGCAAATGTCCTTTAAATATAAAACAATTACTGAAGCATGAAATTCACTGGTTGCCCGACTGATGTGTGAGTCTCAGACAGAAAGTGGACAGAGTGTCAGGCTGGCAGAATGTCTGGTAATTAGCTTGAAACTGAGAGACCTGCAGTTTTCCACTGATGGTGGGTTTGTTTTGTTTTTGTTGTTGTTGTTTTTTGGAGTGACCTTAAAGTCAGCTGTAGTGTGGTTCATCAATTTTGTATCTATATCTTAGATATCTTAGTGAATACTTTTAGGGGGGCTCCAGTATATTTTAGACTTTATCTAAATTTGATAGTTAAGCCAACAAATAAGTGAATTGATAAAGGATTGAATATTTTCCCACAGAATATGTATTCCTGGTAGTGTGGAGAGGGCTTTGAAACAGCATATCAGCTGACCTTCATGTTGGGCAGTGGGTTGCTGTTGTCCCATGTGATCACACTAATCCTGGCAGGACTGTACAAAAAGGTGGCCCATACATGATCGGTCATGATCTGAAGTGATCTGCACCATGAAAGGTAAGTACTCTGTAAGTCAAAGTTAATAAGCCATGTTTTCAAACTGTAAACAGGAATTTATAAAAGAAATCTTTTTTTTTTCTAGACCAAAAAATTGGCATTTCTGTAGAGGAGATGGGAATATAAACAAATCTGATGGTATTATGATGTCTACAATAGACAACATGAGACTAAATGTAACATTGAACAAAATACTTTTTCTCCTACCTCATAAAAATGTTCAGCTTTATATTTGAATCTCATTTGAAGAGTGTGAAGGCCTGAGGTGGTGACTTCTCAGTCTGTTCTCACTCTGTTTAACCTGCAGTCGCTCCAAGTTAAGTGAAAGGTTGAATATTAATGTCTGTAATTTGTGAAGGATTTTCCATTGTTTATGTCAGGTGTGCGTGTGGAATGAGGAATCTGGGCAGCCTTAGGAGACAGCAAGTTCACACATTACAGAATCAATTGAAAACAGAAATAGAAATGCAAATAAAACCATAAATATACCTTTTAGCTCTTGCAAAGTTGAGTTTAAAAAGAAGTGATACTCATTGTGCTTTCAGTTTAGTTCTTAAATCTTTTACCTGTTGGTTTCATCATTTCCTTGGACTTTTTATCTTTCCATCTTCAGTCTCCTTTAGGCTTGTTCTTGCTTGGTTTGAAAGGTGACTAGCTTCACACCTGCCATACTACCAGCCTGAGGTCCCCGGAAGAACAGAAACACACATTTGTTGCATCAGTAGATGCATCAGCCTGTCACTGAAACTGATCTCCGGTGTGAGCGTCTTGCAAAAAAGGCTGTCACACATAAAAATCCCACTACTTTGATCACGGGAGGCTGCAGGCTCAATTTAGTTTCCTCTGCTATAAATCTGGGGTCTTTTTTTCAACAATGACTTTAGGAGGAAGTAGCTCTAGTGGGAACTTTTTCTCGGTATGGTCTGAGGATTATCCAAAGTAACTGCCACATTTTTTCTGGAAGTTTTCCAAATACAAAACACTGTTTAGAATTCACATCCAATTAAGACTGAGAGTCCGCAGCCATGCTCGCCGCTCTGAGAGGCTTTGTTTGGCACTATGCTGCTTTGAGCCAAATGCTAACATCAGTATGCTAACACGCTCGCAATGATAATATTAAAATGATGCCAAGCAGGTGTAATATTCACTATGTTCACTATCTTCAAGTACCATGTTAGCATGCTAACATTAGCTAATTAGCATTAAATTCATGCTAGCGTTAGGTGGAAAGTCATCAGACTCAGTGGGACTAATCGTCTGAATGTCAAACTTTCATATGAATCCATTTAATAGAGATATTTCAGTCTGGGCCAACATGGTGGATCAACCATCCATAGATGCCATAGATATGACATGACTGAAAACAATCAGTTGCTGGATCAAAACACAATCTGAGTCAGACTGAAGTTTGGCAGGTCGCACTGACAGCTACAGAGAAATATTATTCAACAGAGCATTGATCCAATCCAGCAGAAATGTTTGTCTGATATTTGACTTGACTTGATTTTCCAAATAACATTTTCCACTGCTCTGAGCACCACAAAGGAGGTTATGACAGAAAGCTCAGCAGCAAATATCTCAAATTCTAGGAAAATAAAGCCATCTGCATCGCTAGTTGCCACTAAGGGTAAGTGACATAATATGTTTTTCTGGTGATTTGGGTGCAGTGACCCTTTAAAAGGTGTCACTGTAACTAAGCTCTGCAGCTGTTCTCATGACAAATTTATGTTCTCATGGCTGCCAACATGCTTGCAGCTCTGAGCCTAAACGAGATGCATAATTTCACATCTATAACTGTAAATTCATTTGAAGCTCTGTGATCATCAGTAAACTCAGAATGAGGACATTTTGCTGCAAGATTTTCAGACCTGCTGCAGCACGGCCAATTAGACATGAATCATTTGATAAAGTACAGAGTGTACGTTTGTTGTATGGGCTGGAGTTGCTATGGCAGTGCAGACTTAAATGATTCTTCCCTGCACAGTGTTTTCTATCTGTCTCCTTACTTGAGATTCTGATGCCCACACAGCCTGGTGTTTTGATGTCCTTGAGGTGACTGGCTTCTCTTCAAGCACAAAGCAGCCTGTCAGCCTCTAATTTATCTCACACTCCCTGCCTTTTTCTTAAAGCTGCAACATGCAACATCTTCACATGAATATAATAAATTACCGACATATTTTACAGTGCGCTGTCCTTGGCTGAATATGTGTTCGATTTGATCAGATCAATAACACAATAGCCCTTTTTCCCCTTTTGTATAACAGACAGGCAGCGTTCAGGACCTGTGCTGGCCTTACAAGCATTACTGAAGCTTTATGTTAAAATGATGCTGTTTCAAGGTAGAAATCTCATTAAGGCTGAGACTTCTTTCTGATTAATCCATAATAATTGCGAGTAACAAGTAATTTTTTTTTTTCAGAACAAGCAGCTATACAGCAGGGGTTGACGGGGTGGAGCTGGAAGAGGAGGAAAACATTAGGGAGTTTATTGTTTTGTTTAGTCTACAATGGAGCCAGCCAGCCTGGATTGCCAGTTCCTGGGAGGTTGTACCTGGTGGCAGACAAAGTTGCAGCTTAAGAGCCAGATATTTGTCTCAGGGGTTGGTGGAGACCAAAACAGAGCAAATTGGAGAGTGAATATTAGACTTGTATTTATCAGATTGGCTGAAACACGACTCCAAACTAATGCAAATGTTGCTACATATCTGCTTGATGTGTAAATAAGCATTTAATTGGGCTTTAATCTGAGTGACTGAGAATTACCCAATACCATTTAACTTAGCAGAATATAATTGAATAACATGAAATCTAAAACTGTTAAAAATCAATTAGCATCTGTACATATATGCATGGTATATCAGGGGTGCCATGGTCTAAAAAGGTTTGGGAACCACTGTGCTAATGCATTCACCATTCAAACTATACAAGTTATTCATATGTATATAATGTTTATATGTCAGTGTTGTGTTTACAGCTTGTTTTCACTGCCCCAAAGTGGGCAAAAAAAATTAAAAAAGATATTAGGGCAAGTCAGTAGGAATAAGTTGCGACTTCTTAAATAACTTCACCATTAAACTAATAATCATTATGCAATTAGTTCCAGCAAAAGTAAAAATTATCCTCGAACATTTTGCAGCAGCTGGTGTTCATGGAATAAATATAGAACAAAATGCATTAAAGGCTCAGAACAACAGCTTAGAGACTGGAAAATACAGTAAAGCTACAAGAGGAGTTAGTGCGGCATACGGCAGACTCACTGCCTGAAAAGACACGGGAAGGGGAAATGAAACCCCACAAAACAGCGAGTTTGAACATTAAAAGCTGCGGTTAGATTTTATACATACTCTCATGTATTTGATATTTGATCAGTGGTTTTGAATGGGATTATTTTGGCAGTCATACTATAATTTGCAAGCAATCTTTCACTTTGAATTTCAGCCTTTCATGTTTCTTTAGTGCAGCGAACAACGCTGTCTTTCTTCCGGTAAAAGCTCAAACTGCCGATATTTAAATGGCCTTATACGCAGCTCCTTTAACCACCCCTGCTTCCAGTTGAACTCAGACTGTAGTGAAGAGTCTGGGAAAACCCCACCATTCCCTTGTGGAAAAAAGAATTGTCATTTATTCAAAAATAAAGCTCAAGTCTCGATGGCTAGTTTGAGTTTTTGTGCAAACTGTACAAATTGTGTCATGTATAACATAAATCATGGATACATCTATATATATTGATCTTCTTGCTGCTGAAGACTTGGTGTTGAAATGTTGTTGAAATTGTGCTACATCAATCTTTTTCGGGAGCATCTATACGATGTGCATGACTGATATTGCATCTTTAACAATATGCTCCTCTCCGGACATTCATGCAGGTCAGACACGACTGAGTGCAGACGTGAGAAACAGAGCATATTCCACCGGGCGGATGCTTTTATCCAGAGCACCTCGTGCTACTTTTAGTGCATGCATATTTCAGAGCGGCAGGCCCCAGTGTGAATCAAATCTAACCTTTACTTTGCAAGGACCATATCCTGTACACACAGCCAGAGAGAGAGAGAGAGAGAGAGCGGGGGGGTGTAGCTGTGTTTGTCGTGTGTTGTGATGGCTGCAGGTAGACAGGACGTGGTGGTGTTGACTGTTTATGTCAGCACATGTTATTCTCATGCTCACAGTCGTCACGTCTCCTGGCCTACTTCCCTGCGACGCCTGGTCACACGGTTCACACAGGAGGGTCTCTCTGTAGGGGGCGGGGGGTGGTATTCACACTGGGAGGGGGTGGTGCCATGGCTCAGGCGTCCAGTGGTTGAATGGCCATATCGTCTGTTTTCCTTTGTTCACACTCCATCAGCATAGACGGGCCCCGCGTATGAGACAGGAAGGAGACAGATAAGGATAAACATAAGTGTTTGGGTGTGAGGGAAGCAAGAAGAGTGAGAGGTAAACTGAGAAAAGGAGGGAGGGCGAGCCTTTACTTACCAACTGGCCTTATTTAAATTTAGGAAATGTATGTGAATACTGCGAGGCTTAATATTTGCTTCACATTCAAGCTGAACACACAGTAAGACCTAAAACTCTCTGATATACAGTCATGCTACATCTGCTTTGCTAATGCTCGAGCTATAAGAGTGTAAACATATTGTTCAAGCGTTTAAGCGCTTGAGCAAACAATGACCCCTGAATGCCGCTTCCAGTTGAACTGCAGTGAAGAGCTTGGGAAAACCCCACCATTCCCTCGTGGAAAAGAGAGTCTGTAATTTATTTAAACATAAAGCTTAAGTCAATAGCTAGTTTGAGTTATTAGGGATGCTCCCTTCTTTTTCTTAGTTCCAATCATTTTGCAGAATGGCTATAAGCTGTCAGTATAATTTAAAAGATAGTGCATGTTTGCTCTATTTGCATTTGAACATCTCTTTTATGAAAGATTTTTGCCCTTTTGAACAGCTTGCACCTATTGAAAATCTCGCAGGTGAAAAATCTGTCGCTCATTGAACTTTTTCTTCAGATTTGTTTGTTAGCATGAAAACTTATATGAGTAGTGACTGCCGCCACAGGTGACTGAGTCTCTATAGGCGGCGCATTTTTTCTCAAACTTCAGCAGGTTATCTCTAAAAGCTTTAGAGCAGGAACACTGTGGCAATGAAAACAGATGTGTGGGCTACCAGCTAAAATAAGATTCTACAGAGATACCAAAGTCAGTTCTGGTTGTTATGATATTGCCTGGGTCCAGACCTTTGACACAAGTAATGAGTTGACAGTTCGGTTTGTTTTCAGGAAGGTTATGATACACGTAAGACCCACAAAGTTCAGCCCAAGGAAGCCGCTGGTAACAACCAAATATGTACCGTGCCATGTATATCCTATGCACTGACTGAGAGACAAAGATGATCCACTGGTGAAAAATTATTCAGGCACAAGTACTTAGTTACCAAAACATACTTGCTGCTCGTACATTTTGCACCCTGTCTATGTGTGATATTAGCTCTCAAAGGATGTCGAGCCAATGACCCCCTTTGACTTGTTGCTACCGCCACTTCATTATCTCCTCTGTCACTTTGTTTTTTCATCCCCGTCCATCTCCATCCCTCTGTCCCTCCCGCTCTCGCTCCCCCTCAGCTGGAAGTGGCTGCCCTGGGTTGCAGGCCTCGCAGCAGGCTCCCATGACTGGAAGCTTTAATGCTGCTGCTATTTCAAGCCCTCTGATGTCATCTGAAGGAGGGGCCGGCCCTCATCCCCGGAGCGGTGAGTCAGAGCCAGAGAGAGAGAGAGAGAGGGAGGGAGGATGAGAGGAGATTCAGTGAGGAAGAGGTACACGGCGTCCAAACAACAATGGTGGTACAGTGTTTGTTCCTGCACTTGGGAAATGGCAAACGTGTATATGCTGTGGAAAACAGCAACACAAGTGTCAACCAGCAACTTCGTACTGGTGTTACTGGGCTGATACTGGCCTTTTATCAAGTAGTGGCTGTATATGTTGGAGTCGGTTTTGTTCATTTGTAGATTAAGGTTCCACCTTAACAGTCAGTGAGCTGCACTGAGAATGGGATTTCCTTTCAAGGTTTATTTATTAATCAAGATGTTTTGCAATAGTTTGTTTTATTTCAGTAATTATCTGGAAGACATGAGTATGTAGAATTTCAAAGTATTTTTCACTTGTTATCAAACAATTTATTTGTGATTTCTGATGTTTTGAATTTAGTTTATTCTGGAATTTTTGTATTTCATAGTATATTAATTCTACATTTACAAGATGAAAGCTTTTCAACCCTAATTTGTGATTTTTTTCATGACATTTTAAGATATATCCGTGATATTTGTGATTGTTTATGCTGTTTTATTCTGGCATTTCTTCATATTCTATGGTGTATAGTTCTGCATGTGCAAAATCAAAGCTTTTGCAGGAATATGATTCTTGGAAAGACACTTTAAACTCTGGGGCAAAATCATAATATCAAAATCAAAATCAAAATATCAGGCAAAGAGCAGCATAACTGCTGGGCTGGCTGCAGTACACAAAATAAAAATCAGTACTGTTTTCATAAAATGCCATTGGTTAAATCTTTTTACTCAATACATCATAAAGACATAAACAGCTTCTGGCTGCTTTGCAGGGAATTTCTGTCTGATAAAACAAACGTCTTTGGTTGTGCATCTGTCTCCAAATAACATTTGGTGTTATCATCATGGGCAGAAAAACAGACACAGGAACTGAAAGAGATGTTGTTTTTCTCCTGTCTCCCTGAGTGATGTCATCCCCATTCAGAGTCTGCCTACACAAAGTCGTGGCAGCACTCAGCATCCACTGTCGCCATGGCTACAACACTGCATCTGCCATACTCCCCTCCGCCGAACCACCAGGCGCCACATAAGCCATCATTGGTCAGCGTGTCAGGCTGACGGGCACCTTGTCCAATGGGATGGGAAGGGAGTGATGTAATTGAAAGTGCGGGACTGAAGCAGGGATGTGTAACCAAACGCAGTGTCAGAGATCTTCTGCTGACGCACCAACTTAACAAGGGAGGCTGTCAAATTAGCAGTTATCTCTTTGAAAGGAACAGGTGAGGGCGGACGTCAGGCACTAAGATGTTTGACAGCCGTCTGGAGCTGCTACCAGGCCTCTTTTAGTACTAATAACCAATTAACCCAAGGCTCATATGCCAGGCATTTCTATATGCAGTTAGACAGAGATATTCATTCTACCCCACAAACAAACACGCACAGCATTATATTTGGTGACAAAATCACTCAAAGGACAGAAAAAGGTACCTTGTAAGACTTAACCATAGTGTATACGAGATGTCATATTTCTAACATGTAAAACATAAACTTAAAAAAAAGAAATTAATAAATATTTTTCATTATAAGTGGATGTGAAAGGTGTCACAAATCCACACCCAATTCTGCAGTTCCCCTTAGCCCCATTGAGCATTTTAGAGCCTTTAAGATCATTGTTTTGGTTTTCCAGCCCACAAGTTTATTGTGTGGTTCACTCAAAGCTCATCAACGGCATCAACAGCAGCAGCAGGCAGTTCAGTGTTCAGTGAAACTGCCTGCCCCGCACCAGACGGCAGACAGACAATGGTAACATAGCTGGTAAACATAGTGGAGCATTGAGGGGAGAAAGTGCTAGATATTTTTCTCAGGAGCTGGTGGAGACCAAACCAGAGCTAACATTGGGGGCAATGTTGTTTCTCAATTTTTCTGGTTCTGGAAAAGCAGATGACGTTGCCATTCTTCAACACCATCCTGACAATAGTAGGAAGAACCAAATGCCTTCCACTGGTGATGTGTAGGTACTACTGCAGAGATCTCAGCAGCCAGACAGCACTAGGCATAAGCGAGGAACAAATCTGCAAGAACAGACCCTTAAAAAAAAGTTTTACAAATTTGCTTCTTTTTTGTTAATAATCTTTTTTCTCTTTCTGATTACTATTTACTGCTGCTGCAGCTGCCCAATTCTACTCCAGTAATCATGATATTCCCTTTGATCTTCTTGTGTCAGATATGTGGAAAGGTCTGATGTATTATATTAGAAGCATTCAGAGGCCATTTTGATAATTCTCTGCAGCCCCTCAAAATTCATTGTTGATTTCAAACCCTTTCATGTTGTCCCTTGAAAGCCATCAAATTGCCTGCATCGTCCCTTTCACACACAAAGCCAGCAGCTGCCTTTGTTGCTTAGCAACACAGAGGAAGCATCAAGACTGTTTGTTCACCATTTCTGATTTATAGTGAAGTTGAATTCACTTATAAGGACACTGAAATTGAAATTAACGGGAACATAATCCCAAATTCAAACTGCAGCTGCAGTTAATTTAGGAGACAAGTCCCCAGTGAAGCTGCTAATGATCCAGTCCCACCTTTTTCAACAGCTTGTACCATCAGTGAAATGTGTTGTGAAAGGAGATCAGATATTTCCCAGTCACTCTACACTGCATGAACACTATTAACTATGAAAACATACACAAGTCCACATACAGATTAGTTATTATTAAATATTTCAGTTGTCAGTTGTTATTGTCAATTCCTCCAAACTAACTGACAAAGCTCGCACTAGCTTGCTATAACATCAGGTTCGTGTTTTCAGACATTTTCCCACTCATTCATGACTGCATGAATACTGTGAAACGCATTTCTCCATGTACGCACATGCACATTAAACCAAGTTACATCTACATTTACGAAGAATTGGCAGTTCAATATATCGTTTGGCCTCCAAAAACTTTGTCACAGTGATGCCATAGCCTACTTCTATCCCGTCCCTAAAAATCACAATATTACTTTATCACTTGATGTAACTGCATATTAGCAGAATTAATAGAGCTGCTACATGTAGTCACGTGTCACTGTGTGATTTCATCTTTATGGCTCAGTAGAGATTCGTCACAAGGACATAGTCCACAAAATAGTGGAGAGTTTCTGTGGCTCACTTCAACGTTTCTCTCTGGACTGTGTAATATCATAAATGTTTTAGATTAAAAAGCTGCAACTGGAATGTAGCTCAAATAAACCCTTTACCCTCGCTGGTACAGAGAGGAAGGGAGTGTTGAGAGTCACAGACTACCTCATTTTCCAGGATGGGTGATTCATTTCCTTCTCTTGACAAGTAACAAGTGATCTCTATTACTGTCAGAACAGTCTCAATGAAACGGTTGCTGCAGTTAAAATGGAGGGCTGCCCTACGATATGAAAGCAGAGAGACAGCTGATGGGTGTAATCGAGAAAAGGCGAGATACAGCCTAAAAGGGTCTGAACACCGGTATTGACAGTGGGTACCTCAGGGGGCGGTAAGGCTCAAGGTCTGAGGTTTGTTGAGTTGACGGTACAACTCAAATGAAAACTAGAAGGGCACTCGGAGAGCGCAGACCACCGACAAGGCCAATAGCCCACTCTTCAATGATATCCAAATCTGCAAATGCAACCATTTTATATGTCTGGAGAACTATTAAAATTAAATATGATTGTGCCCAGTTAAAGCCTCATCATCTCAGCTGCGTGTACTTCTAAATTATTGCTTGTTCTTGAAGAGTAACTTTCGAACATTATTCCTTAACACTCTGACAACTCTGGTTTAGTTTACTGCAGACAATTTAGATGTCAGTAAGAATATAATTAGTTATTTGAAAGTGTTGTTAGAATTGCACCAGTTCTCCCATGAAACCAATGTCCCCGAGTGCTCTGCAAGACCGCTTTCTGGATGTTTGAGCAACTACATGTGGGTCCCCCAGAGGAATACTGCTACCTGCAAACGTAGTTTATGATATGGAGTCATTGCATTTCTACGCATGGCTGTGTTTTGGTACTGCTGAACTTTACTACCATCTATTGGATTTTAAGATTCATTTTTCTGCCATGACCAAATACCTTTACCTTACAAGGCAACTGGATTTGCGAGATCGCACAGGACACATCATATGAGCTGAGGATCCATCTTGCCCGGCTTCAAGTTATACGCTTGTGGCCGAACCACAGGGGCTCAGACCAATCAGCATCCTATGAGGAACTGCTGAGAGCTGCGGGCGTGGTTCAGATGTGATGGCAGTGGCAGCGAAGCTAGCATAGAGTTGCATCAGAAATGGAGAGTATTTCTTCATTGAAAGAAGAGCAAAGCATAGAACTGAGGGCTTTTCTTGGTGTTTTTGCCTCTCTTACAACTGGCTTTGGCAAGAGTCCTACAACAAAATCACATGGGTTCATTGATCTGATTGGTTGAAGTTAGCCTGTGATAGACAGACAATTGATCTAATCTAATCTAATCAGGTGTTTTTGTGCCTGCACTTTTCCAAACAGTTTCCATCTAAGACTTCCCAGATGTTTCTGTGTAACAAGCCATCTGTTAATAAAAGTGAAAAATGGTATATTAAGGAAATGTGGGGGAGGGTCTTAACGCCCTGTGGACACTAACTGGGAAGAATTCCTGCGTACCTGAGAGAACAGATGACTCTCACCTGTGTTAGAGGGTGTGGAGGGTCAAGATGGAATAAAGGTGTGCAATGAGCAGCCCTGGACTGGCACTGGAACGGGAGGGTGCCGTGAGGAGAAGAAAGCCAAGAAGGGGAGCTGCCCCTCCTGTCAGTAGAGGGGGACTGGGGGACTAGTACGTGCCTTTGCTGTGCTTCACGGATGGAATCATCGCAACTCCACACATCTCATGCCGTCTCAAGGAGGTTGCCTACGAACATTGAGTTTCCCATGTGTCTCTCAGAAGGGTCTTGTTTTAGTACAACTGAGGCTGGTGGAAATGTCATTTCCATTCATTTTGCTTCATTACTTTTCTATTTGACACATTAAAAAAATTTGTCCTGATGGTGGTGCTAAGTGAAAAGTCAGGATCACCAAAGCTATTACAATTAATCCTGATGGAAACATGAATGTCTGAACCAATCTTTGTGGGAATTCATCCAGTAACTGTCGAGACAGTAAACTCAAAACCACAAAAGTAAACCTCGCAGTGGGGAATGTAAATGTCTGCACCAAATTTCATGGCAGTTCATCCAATAGCTGTCGAGATATTTCAGTCTGGACCAAAGCGGTGGACTGACAGACAGAGAATGATAGCTATGCAGGATGGCTAACAAAACATAGTATACATAGTCACAGCATGCACACAACATAGCGTCAGGGCCAGTGTAACATTAAGAAAAAAGTGAGAATGAGGACAAAACACAATTTCAAATGACAGGATTTAGACAGAGTAATGATATTTCTAAACCGTCTAAAAGTCGGGAGCAGTCCAAACTATTCCATAAAGGTCCGTGTGGCTGCAGGTTTTCAGTCCAAGCAAGGTGGAGCACACCAGGCTGGACTCACTTCATCAGCTGATAGTTAGTTGATCTCTTGACTGGTTGCAACAAAAACCTGCAGCCACACGGCCCTTTATGAAATAGTTAGGACATGCCAGGTCTGGAGGATTCAGCTGAGCTAGATCAGGAGTAAGGAGCTGACTGCTGAGACACAACACAACACACACCCACTCTCTTCCCTCACAGTATCTCTGCTGATGTCTATTCTCAATGGTCGACTTCAAAAGGAAGCCTGAAAATAAAAAGTGAGAGTGAGAGGGGAGAGATGATGATGTGCACGGACTCCCATTACAATTTTATGCATGTACACTTTCTGGTCATTTCATTAGAGTACTGAAGAGGCAGGGTGAGGACTTAACTTCATAAAGACTGTGTCCTGTTCTTGGCCTTTTATATGAGATAAAACAGGGTCCAAGGATACCAATGACTGTAAGTATCCCACACAACAACTGTGTACATGATGCCTAATCAGTGAGTTTATTGTAGACAGCTGTTCCTGCCTATTATCTACTGAAACTAGAAGATGGCTGGAGGGCAAATGGTAAACAACATCCTTGTCTTCCTGTTACAGTCAAAAACAGGATAACATAGATTTGAAAGGAATAGTTGGTAATTTTTCGGGGCAATATGCTAATTTGCTTCCTGGCTGTTAGATGAGAAGATTGACACCACTGCCATATCATTCTTCATGTCTGTAGGATTTAGTGGCAGCTAGTGGCAAGGTTGCAGATTGCAGCCAGCTGAATATACTTTGACAAGGGGCACCCTATGAAAGGTGAAAAATTGTCCAGTTGTCCAATTGTCATCATAACCCCTCACTCCCACACACTTTACAGAGAAATAAACATGTTTACACCCTGGTACAAAATTGGTTTTGGTCCTTGGAGCTAATTTCCCCATTCATGACAACTGTACAGGGGGTGAATTTTTAGCAACTCACTTGTTTAAATTCTATTATGGCTTAAAGTTATTTATAATAATAATAACGACCACTTTGAGCGATAGCTAGCCAGTAAGCTACCAGCCCACCCACTCGCCACCTCTTTGCCCATTTTTGGATCAGCTGGGAGTTTGGCTGAGTCCGACATTGCCAACACTGCCGACACTCTTCAGAGAGTGCACTCCCTTCATTCCAAACGATTTTTTCACATTTTGTGGTCCGGATTTTCTTTTTGTATTTGCCAGTGAAATGCAGTTGTTTTAATTCACTGAGGCTGTGGAGGGGTCGCAACTGTTACTAAAAACTGTTCCAGCTGTTGCATGCTACCCGACCCTGATGTTGAATTTGATAAACAAATAAATGCTGTTGTTAAGTCGTCTTTTAACCATCTAAGAATTTTGAGTAAGGTCAAGCAAATTTTCTTATAGAGATTTCACGACAACAATCCTTGCTTTTATTTCTTCTCACCTGCAATCATTGCAACATGCTATATCTTGGAGTAAGCCTGGTGTAAAATGCGGCTGGTTTTCTGTTCACTCCGTCCCTCGTAGAACACTGAGGTCGTCTGATAAGCTGCAGCTTTTCCATCTCACATCGTCGTTTGAGGTGTAAAGGTTGAGGAAACTGAGTTCAGGCATGTTTTGTCAATTGTGTGCAAGGTCAAAATTAACTTTCACACTCAATGCATGGCAACAACAACTTTATCAAAACAAACAAACAAAAAAAAAAGAAACATTACAAGCATCACAAAGACACATTACAAGGCTGCTGCTGTGTTGGATTGCTCTATGTTCTACACTACAGGTGTACCTAATAAACTAGTAACAGTATATTTTGAGTCATGTCTAGGCTTTAACACTTGAGTGCATTATGTGAGCAACTTACTGCCTAAAGTTACAGCTTGTCTGTCACTTCCCAGTCTCTAAGAACCACAGATCTCAATTATTCATTCAATTAGTGACTTACAGCCTGCTGAAGTCATTTTATGCCGCTGCGCTGACAGGACAGTTGGGAAAACGAATGACTTTTCCATCACACTGCGGCTCAGTTTTAGCACTCCATGTGTGAAAAGGATAATCGTGTAGGTCTGCAACTTCAGTTTTGGAGGGCACCAACTTCATTTTCCACCCCCTGTATTTACAGAGCTTCACCTCGCTCAGACGCTGAGGACACTCGAGGGTGTATTCATTCAGGTAAAAGCCCAAAGCTTGGCAGTTGCTGCCAAGAGCACAGCTAAATAATGAGGCTCGAGTGGAGCAGCATTAGGGCGATAACCAAGCATCCAATAAATTACGTGTTATGTGACACAAGGGTGCTATCACCAATACTGTCGTTTAACCAGTGCAAGACGATCTTAAAAGGAATGATCCCAGTTTCATTCAACTTTATACATCCATGTCTGTCCAGAATCTTAAAAAAATAGTAAAAAAAAACGTTATTTGTATAGTACCTTTCATACAGGAATTGCAGCTGTGCTTTATAACAAAGAAAGGTCACATGGAAGACAGAATGGACATAAAAACAACGCTAGAAAAATGTACGTAATGTAAGATTGAGAATAAAAAACACTTGATAATGATAGTACAAGTATATGTAGCAAAGACTTTGAAGGAACCGTGCTGGCCATTTAGGATTTCACCATGTTCAGTTTGGGCCATTGCAGGTCGAATGCTTTCCAAAGAGTTTCAGAAGCATCTCGGCGTCAGCTACATTTTTTGAGTTTTATATATTGGAAACACGTCTGCAGTTTTGTATTTCTGTATTTGCTGTATGTAAAGACAAAAACAAAATCAAGAACTATCAGTATTTACATACAATCACAAGTAAATTTCATGCTTCAGAGACGCAAGCTGCTCCAGCAAAAATAGACCTGGCAGGCAAAGAGAGTGGTGTGGAGGACAGAGTCCGGAATGAGACGCTCTACTTGCATGTATGTCCACAGTGAGCCAGTTCAACTTGAAAATGCATAGTCTTCGTCTCCCTTTAGGTTGTCCATGCAAACATAAGCTGGGAAATAAAAACGCTCTATAGAGTGAATAAATCTGGAAAACTCCAGCTGTGCGTTTTAATGGATGGAGACTGTTTGGAAAACAAAGTCAAAGTGTGGCTGTCAAGTTTAGCAGGGAATGTTCCGTTGCCTCAAATGTACTTTCTGATGGCCAATTTTAAATGCCAATATATAGCTGATCACACAGAACAGGTGTCATGAAGCTGCGTGTATGGCTAGTTCGTCAGACGACTTCACGGGTGGATTTCATGATGTTGGACAACAAAATAGAAATATATGTGAATGAGAACTTAATTAGAAATATGACTGTTATATTGTTTGCTGACTGAAAAAATGAAAAAGATTTAGCTATTTTCCTGGAACGGAGATCTTTACAAAAACACCCTGAAAACACCAGAGACGACCTTCAAGCTTCATTAAATCCCTTCAAAAAGCCACAGATGTCATCAGACAGACACTTAATGTTTTTCTACTGCCTTAGCTTTGTGTATAGATCTGATTCCAAAAATAAATTTAAAGGATGTGTAAAACATAAATAAAACAGAATGTGATTTTTTTTTATTTTTTTTACATATATTTGATTGATAGTTAATGTTTTACCTCATCACCTTCATTGATTTTTGTAAATATCTGCTTATTCTGAATTTGATGCAGCAACACCTTTCAAACACGCTTGGACAGGCGCAACAAAAGACTGAGAAAGATGTGGAACGCTCCAAAAACACCTGTTTGGATCATTCCACAAGTAAACTGGTTGATTGGTAACAGGTGATGGCATCATGATTGGGTATTAAAGGAGCATCCTGGAAATGCTCAGTCGTTCACAAGCGAGGATGGAGCAAGGTTCACCACTTTGTGAACATGATTGGATTAAAGATGTTCGTACATGGGCTCAGGAACACTTTGTAAAATCAATGTTGGTAAACAGTTAATTTGCAAATGACTGCATTGTTTTTATTTATGTTTTATACAACCTCCTAACTTTTGCAGGTTTTATAGTGTAAAACCCTTTTTTACCTATGAGGCAAAAACCATGGCAGGACAACAATTTCAAGTAACCTTCTGGCAAAATAATTAGATAGATAGAACTGCCATCACAGTAGATAAGATGAGCTTTTATAAAAAGGCATGATGCCAATTCAATACACTCTGAATTTAACAAATGACTAAAAATGACTGAAAACATGAGAACAATCCACTGCAACAATCACACCCCAACTGTATGCCACAGTCAGCAACAACAATAGTGTAACTTCCTTCATTGTTGCTCACTGAAACTTGAAACAACCATTCAAGAATATGTCTTTTGTGCTGGTGAAACACAAACCTGGAAGTTCTGCTTTTTTTTTTGTCCATTTAGACTTGCAAAGTGTTTTGAGAAATTTTCAAGCATTTGTGCTAGGTGAGGAGAATCAGAGCTGAATTTTCAGCTCCTCCGAAATAACCAGCCCAGCAAGTGTGAATGTCACAAAAGCACCAAGCACAAGATTAATGTATGTGTGGGCCACCGTGACTTTGATGTAATCTATAACTCATGCTTTCTGCGGCGCGCAGTGCAAAATGATTATGGAAACGTGACAAGCAAATCCATTAAAACACTCTGGAGTCGAGCCAAAGCAGCTGGCTCAGAGCTCCAACTGCCGCAAGTCGTCATTCTTTACCAGAAAATGAACCCTGACATCCTAAAACCTCTCCTCACAGCCACCGCAGTCTGGTGTTGGGAGTTAATGATGCTCACAAATACTGATTAGACCGTCCTGGACCAAAGATATTGATCAGGTGGTTTTAGCTCCTTCTTCTCTTTCTTTGATGATGAATATAAGATGAATTACTTTCTACACAGCGTTTCTTCTTAATAGGTGCTGATATAGTGTTGCTTCATCACACCAGAACTGTGCCAATACAATACAAAACGTATAAAATGAGATTATGACACTATCGTTGAAAAAAAAACAACAACTTTAATGTCTCATTTCACAAGACGGCAACACTACTGAGAGATAATAGACAATTACATTAGTATGAATGTGAAATTAATTTCGCTCACGCTCAACCGGGCTAGTAAAAAGACAGGCTGGTAAATGTTGAATGTGTCCTTGCTACCAGGAGCTGAAGTCTCCGAAGCTGGTCTTGCCTTTGGACTTCTTGGCCACCGCTCCGCTGGTGGACGGTCCGCTTTCATCGTCAGCAGCCAGACGTTTTCTGGGGGGGGGGGGTGTAATTTTACAATCAGCTGTGTAAATACAGATAGTGCCTACTGTCTTGTAGACTGTGGCTTTCTCTGATGTGTTCTTCCTTTTGTTCTTGCACATACAGCTTTGTTCTTTGCAGATTATGTTCTTTGAGTGTTTGAAACGGCATACAGGCCGTCCAGGTTTTTTCTTCTCTTACTGGAAGTGAAACTACAGTCTGGGCAAGTCATCAAAATTTTTGCTTATCTCTTTGTGGTCTGACAAGGTCATGGATAAATTTGCATGAGACAGACGCTGTTTCAAACAGGCTGCACAACATTCTTTGTCTTTAATCAGATATCAACATGAACCAAGGAGAATGCGTGACTTCCTGAATCTGACCTTTGGAGCTGCAGGTAACGATGTTTGTTAATTATCGATTCATCTGCTGATGATTTTCTCAATTAAATAGTCTATAAAATGACAAAAAAAGTATAAAAAATGTCCATCACAGTTTCTCAGTCCACGGGGAACTCTTCAAATGTCTTGGTTTGTCTGAAAACCCACGGATATTTAATTTACACTCAAACACTAATATAAAACAAAGAAAAAGAAACTCTTGGAGGAGCCAGCTTTAAGCTTTTTTGCTAAAAACAAAAACAAAACAAATGACCTACGCATATAATTTCCAACATTATTTCTAAATCAAAAGCGGATATATTCAATATTTTTATATGAGCAACAGATCAAATGACATAACATAATAAGCATAATTTCACCTGAACATTGATCCCAGATCGTCAAACTGGAAAAAAGTGACACCTATTCTGGAAATCTCTCTTCACCTGTCTACCAAAATCAGCTTCCAACATCTCTTTGTCTTCAGCCGCCTCTCCAGCTGCTTATTTACTCCTGCTCTCCGCTGTTTTATTGCTGAGCAAGTAGCTACACTCGGCTTGTTTCAGCTTGTTTGGTGGAAACAGCTGCCTACAGTTGTAAGTGAGGGGTTGTTGAGAGGCAATCACTGAGTCAATGTGCACTTGGAAAGCTAAAACAATTCGCCAAAAGCGGTTAAAAGATGTTTAGAGTCATTTTTTTCATGAAATGTCACATCCCAAAAAATTGTTTGCTGCAGGGTTGTTAAGTGTTTTTCTATCATTTCTGAAATTATTTAAAACATTTCAACCCAGAATCAAGGGTTCAAATTACTGTAATTATGCACCCTGATATTTGAGCTCCATCATATTATTTCAATCAATAGAGCATTAACAATCATGGACAAAACATTCTAAAGTCTACATGAAATGAAAAATTTGACAGCTCCAGATAGTGCATGAGGTATTTTACAGCAGACTGCCTCAGCTGCTTCATCTGTCTCCCTGACGGATACTGCTGTCCTGTCGGTGTACATGTCTCCTATTACACACCCAACTTTCAAATAAAATGATGTCCCAGCTGCCTATTCTCTTCCACCTGCTACAGAAGCTAGAAACGGCCATTTCATCTGGACTTTAAAGCACAGTACTTGTCAGCAATATACTGTATTCCTCTGTTGATCAGAATCATCCTGGAAATGCACTAATGAACAAGCATTTTCTCCACTGATAAAACCCTAAAAAGACCATTAGTGACTGCAGAAACACCCCAGAGGTCACTTTTACATTTAACTGTCTGGGAAAATGGGTGAACTGTTATTTGGCAGCATTAGTACTGACATGTTCCACATAAATCTACATATGTGAATGTGAAGTGAGGACAGGGATAGGATAAAACAGGTCAATTCTGGATATACAATATCAACAAATAGAGAAAAATCATGAGCCCAATTATCTCTTAATATGCGCTCAAGCCACCATACGACATTTTCACTTCCATTAATGCACCTTAGTTTTGGTCATTTCAGTATTCCCACAAATGCTCCTGGGTTATACATTGTGTTAAGTGTCTTAGCTGTAACGTGTTTTTCTCCTCATTGAACAGATTCAAATTCAATAAATAAATAAATAAAAAGTGGGACATAAGGGTTTTTTCTATGAAAAAACAGCTTAAAAACTTGATGTGGCCATTAGGAATTTAATAGGGCAAAGGGACAATAATGTAATGTTTCTATATTTCTAAACCAAGCAAAATGATGGCCTAGATAATAAACCTGAAGTAGCCCCATAAGGAAAATGGGCAGTCTTCTCCATAATTGGCAATTTTACACATTGTGTTTGTACTCCTTCTGTGTCGCTATGTAATCATCATGTTTTATCATCCATTCACTACTATCCTGTTTCTCAAGTCGCAAACATCCCACTGTGAGAAGAAATGTTATACCGCTTTTGTGGGAGGCTGGGTTAACTTTTCAATCCAAATTCTGCCTGGAGAGTGGAATAAACAGTCTTTAACTTCTGTTTTGTGCATATGCAGCTTTTCTATATGTCACGGTGATGCCTATGGATGAGTCACTACTAGAGGCAGAAGCAGAGGGAAGAGTGCAGCTGGGTGAACAGTAAATCAGTATGCGAGTGTGTGTGTCCTTACATCTTGGCAGGGTTGATGTATTTCCCTACACCTGCTTTGAAGGTCTTTGGTGCCTGCTCCTCCTTAGCTTTCTTCAGGGCGATGCTGGTCTGCTGCCTCTCCTCCTCCTCCTTCTGAAGTTCCTTTTCTCGCTCGGCTGCAATCTGAGAAACACAAATTATGTAAATCTCCACAACTACTGTACATACCAGATCAGAGGATAGAGAGGCTGCGCTCACTTTGCACGATTTCATACTCAGTAACTGTTAGCCTTATGCTGACAGTTTCACTGTGCAACCCATGTTTCAAAAGCAGGTGGGACAGCAAGCATCAGGTGGATAATCTACGGTATACAGTGAAGTAATCGTAGCTGTATTGTTGCACTGTTAAAACACTGGAGGGACTGTATGTCATAAAGGGCCATAAAACCCAGCACTGTTCACTACAGTTGGGTGACATGAGGATATAACCGGCTAGACAAACATTTGTCAACCAACAAGTATTTTTCTGTACTGTTGACCCAGGCAGTTGTGCATGTCTTTAATATCTTATTTATGCTATGGAGGGAAATGTTCAATCAATCAACAACTACTTTAAGGCAATATTGGAATTAGATTTTTGCATCAATGTGATAACGTTGCTTTGATTTACAGGTATTTCATTTAGATTGAATGTAAGGCCGACCTCCACTCAGAAATGTGTGTTACTTGGAGGATTGCGTGTCACTGTAGAGAATGACGTATGTGCAGAGTTTGACACTAAAAGGCTGCTTTCACATTCATCTGCTGAGGGGTGAAAGTGTCTCTGTCCTTAAATCTCCGTTTACGGCGTGTACGTATAACATGAATTTTGTGACATTGATCACAACTAGTTTGGAAGCCAAATGCCCCCCAATATGCAACTTACACGAGTGTGGAAACTCGAAGGCTCGCGTTTAGTGAAATAGGAGACATCTTGTGTCCATCAGTAAAACTTTTAAAAATGAAACATACTTATTAATAGATTTTGGAGGGAGTCTTCATCAACCACTCTGTGTTTTATGATGATGTCAGTACTGTTCATGTATGCAAACAGAGAGATACAAACCTGAGCATCAGCCTCTTCGTATGGGTCCACAAACACAGTCGCACTGATGATTTTGATCTCCGACTGTAAAACAGAGTCAAACAGAAATATTAAGAGCCAAAAAGCATTTGGTTCACTCAAAGGAAAACCAAATATTATGTGTCCTTATGCTGGTTATTATTAACTGATCTATAAATGATAAAGCAGAATGACAACACTTCTGATTTGCAAACACTGAATTTAGCTCCTCGTTGTCATTTCAATCTGGCCTCTGCTTTATTTCTTGTCTTAGGACCTGACCTTTAGATGATCCATGTAAGGATCAAACTGGCACAATGGCTGAGTCTTGCACTCCTCAGCTTCTATTAATGTTATGATCTAGGAACTTGAATGGATTCTGCAGTTGCACACTAGACCGGGCTGTCAGCTACATTTCAAGATTGAAAGGTGATATTTTTCTGATTCCAGTGAGAACTCCCATACATTTCAAAGTAAAATCAAATTATGTTTAAGCCAGACCCTAAACATCACTGTTTATTACCTTTGGTTTGTCTGTTTTGGGATCGCTCTCCACATTCTCCATGGCTGTGAGTGTCTCAAATCCACCAACAATCCTGCAAAAGAGAAAAACACAAAAACATTTATTATGTTGACAAATCATCCATACATCCTGATAAGAGCAAGAGGGACCTGGGCTTCTCACAAAGGTCCCAGATCACACTGATCGTCAACAGGAAAGATAAAGCAGAGGCAGCATATCCCTCACAACACTCCTATGTAAGGACTGATGTGCTCAATCATGACAGTAGGGGTGTAGGTTTTTGAGGAGAAGGGTGAAACCAAGTTCAAATCCCTGTGACACCATCCATCCCGCTGACGTGCCCTTGAGCCATCTCTGTAATGTTTTAGTATATCATTTCGCAGCTGAGGGATTTGTGCAGACCTCATTATATGCCTCACACAAAGGTGAACATGAGTTGCTGCTAAAAGCAAATGTTTATAGTCTTTTTCTATCAGCACATTGGCCTCATGGTGTAAACGCAGTAGAAAAAAACAACCACTGAAGATACAGAGTCTGTCAAACGCTGAGGGCCAAAAGGTGATCTGTTAGCGACTCCCCTGGTGCAGAGCACTTTAAAGAAGTTGCTCTCACTTTGCTCTTTAAACTGCAAAGTCTTTATCCAGCTGCCCCTGTGGGGGCTTCCTGTTACCATGTGTGGAGTGAGAAGACATGCAGACATAGTGCACCTAATAGCTAGCAGGGGGTGCCTCTCCCAGCCACGTGTGTTCTGCTTCCACATGTCCAGATGAACAGGACCTCCCACACTTAATAACCTACTGACCTTGTAAAATCTCAAAATATTAAGTCATCTATTAGTACAAAAATATTAAGGTTACAACATTTTTTATGCCTATGATCACCCAAGAAATTCACTTCAACAACACACTTCGTCCCAACAACTCCCATCTCGTTCAGTTAAACACCTAAAGGATCTGGCATAGCATAATTTTCTTTCATTACAAAGCTATTTAGAACAAAAGCAGCATTATCCCCACAGACTGAGCAGCAGATGACAAATCTGTAACCTATGACATTTCACTTTTAACTAATTACCCAGACAGCTGTATCTGTGGTGTTAAAGATAAAGATCTATTGTGATGTCATACAATTTCGGGAAAATAATTTGAGGAATTGTTGCTCGATAAAATAACATGGCAGGAATGTCTGTTTTGGGTAATCCAGTGAATAAAACACCCGAAAAAACAAAGTACTCCATCACATCGATGCAAAAATCATATAAAAATTCAATATTGCCATAAAGTGGCCCTGCTCGCTGTTAGGCAGGCTTACAATGGCCCTTTCAACCAGGAATGTTAAAGAGATAGCTACCACAGCTTAAATACTAGGGCCACATCTCTATATCTTCTCACAGTAATCATCATATCACCCACCAGTACAAGACAAAAGGTAACCCACTACGCTTTTTGAAAATTGTAGGGAAAAGTCAGCCGGTGAACATCAAGCATCATGTCTACCCTATGAAGGTATTCTGAGAGGATTAACAAGTCGGACCAGCCAATGGGATAAACAGTGATTCACCTACATAATACTACATACACAATAAATCATTAAAGCAGCCTTTGTGAGGATTAAGAATGCTCTTTACAGTGCTGTCACTTGAGACAAGAGGAGAAAAAGACCAAAGCCAAAGTTTGAGGTCAAGGAAAAGTCAAGTCATACAGGATGAAGACTGACATCTCAGAGAGCTCTGTCTGAAAACCTAAATCAGATACATGAAGCTAGAAGTGTTGCAGGCTCCATTTGTTTTTGGCTGTTTATACAGTGGGATGGATAAAACTTTCTTATTAAAAAAAAAACAAAAAACACACACAGACACAGACACACACACACACACACACACACATATATATATATATATATACAAACCTATATTTACGTTTTAGATAGATTTATAGATCCTAAGATATAGAGATTTTTATAGAGCCCAAAAAAATGGCAATAAAGACCCTCTGGTCCAGAAAGAGCATTTAATCTTTCAGCGCCACAGTCAAACTACCTGGCTTAAAAAAAGGTCCTGCCTAATTTGCACTTTTAAGGAGCCTTCCTCTGTCAAAGAGTTCACATTATGTATGGAGCAGGTTAAGTGGACTGACTCTGCCAGTTCCATTAAATGTGCAAATACTGCAGTCTGGAAAAAAAGTTGGACACCTGGTTAAAACAGAAGCTTTTTAAATGTGTTGACCATGTAAAGAATCAGTCAGTTGAAAGCAGCCTGAATATTTTTAGACAACGTCCAGGGCTTTTGGCAAAAAGACAACCATTTAAGATCATGCTCAGCAGAGACAGAGAGAGAGAGAGAGAGAGACAGAGAGAGAGAGACAGAGAGAGAGAACCATCAGTTTAGATTTAGCATCTACTAAATTTTTCACTGCTGTTGGCCAGGAGTCATATTGGAAGTCACAGTACTGTTTGTACTGTCTGTCTGGGACTCCAACGGAAGCAAATATGTATTAAAGGATAATATGATGGGGTGACAAGGAGAGACAGAGAGTGAGGAGAAGAATAAGAGGAAGAGGACAAGAAAGAAAAAGAGGAGAAAAAAAGACAAGATGTGGCTCTGACCACACTGTCACTATTAAGTCACTTTAAAAACATGAAGAAATATATAATCAAGTGTATGCACACTTAAAAAAATAGAAGGCTTACCTTCCAAATACTGAGTGCTTCCTGTCGAGGTAGGTGCATGACCGGAACGTGATGAAGCTGAGAGAAAACAGAAGAAAAACAACAAAACATTAGCATGAAACATTCAGAAGATTGAAGGTTCAGTAAATGACGTATTAGAAACAAACAAGACATCTAAAAGAGAGTTTTGCCTTTACATTAGGTGCTAAATTAGTTTACAAAATACACAGAATAACCTTCAAACACAGTAATAAACAGCACATTTATTAGTTCCTCTCAAACGAAATCCATCAGGCAAAAGATAACGCTTGACTTTAATCCCCCACACCCCTTTTTTATCATATTTAAGCCATATGTAATATAAGTACTTAAATTTAACACATTATGATGTGGTTAGAGCATAAATGATTGTAAATGATCAAAAATTAAGTACTTATTAGGTTTAATTATTAATCAACACTTTTCTCTAATTGTTCAAATTGATATGTTTTTTTTATTTATTTATTAATGACAACATTGCCAAAATCTATAATCTATAATGTTAATTACTAAATAAGTACATGCTATAATACATGAAATGTTGCCTGTGCATTACATATATGGCATTTTATTCTGGAAACATTGCATTTTTCTCGTCTTATTCACCTGTGGGGCCTCAGCAGAAAATCAAAAGACAGAAGTGAAGGAAAAAAACAAAACTGAATTCTCTGTTGACTGACTTTCTAACACAGCGACTGTTCAAAGTTTAGAAAAGACTGCTTTAAAGAAACACTTCTTACAACTGGGACTTGTTTGTGTTTGGACCAGAGTTTGCCATGCTGAGAACCCCCCGGCCGGTATGGGACAGGTTGGGCCGAAACTCATCCCTGAAAGGCTTTCCCCAGAAGGACTCCCCTCCTGGGAGTGGAGAAATTGGAAGGAGAGAAAAAAAGACACAAAGAAGGAGGGAGAGAGCGACAGAGACAGGGAGAGACACAGGGGAAGACGAGGAAATGGAAACATTTTTCTGATTATTACTGCAGGTAAAACTGCAGACGGACATATCGACATCCTCAGAAACATCAACTTGATTTGTCATGCTCCAACCAAAGCAGTAATCCCCAAAATGTGTCTCGTTTTAAATGTCAGCAGAGCTTATTGATTGATCTTAATACAGTTTGCAGTTGAAGAAAAAAAGTGTTTCTGTAGGTGAAGCTTGAATATTTGTTCAGACTATTGACCCTTTTCACAGGATAAAGTTTGACATTTAATAGCAGAAAAAGCACAGGTGTAATTAATTACATTTATGATGGCTACAGTCCATTTTGGTGTGCAGGCTTGAGGCATGCTGGCTCCCTGGCTTTGCTAACCAGGACACTAAAATGAAACAGAGCATCATAAAGCTATCAGTTATACCGGCCCTTGCCCTGTTATGACATGTCAAAATGTCTGCTGTGAAAAAGGTCTACTGGGGTGTCCCAATACAGCCAGCTCACATTTCAGTGTGATATACAATATAGAGTTCACAGTTCAATACACTTGCCACATTTTTTTAAAAAGGTAAAAAAATATGGTGTTTCCTTATTTATTCTATCTTGGGCTTGATTTAAACCTGACTGTAAACAATGATTGTTTCAAAAATTAAAAAAAACTGCCAGAAATCACCTCAGGGTACCTTCATGAACACAAACATCCTTGTTAAGAAAAAAGAGAAACTTTGAACGAACTTTTCTCACTTGTCCACGAAACTCAATTCAAACATCTCTGGAGAAACTGATTTCATGTTGCTGGTAGGACAACAGTTAATCTGTCATTCAGTTTTACCATCTGGGATTTACTTTACATAAACACAAATGAGTTCCCTTTGACAGAAAACTGACAAGGTTGAGTCCATATAGCATTTCATTTTCAGCCTCACAATGCATGTTACATTTTCACTTTGTGAAGTATGAGTAAACCTATTGAAAATGTATTTAGTTTGTGTGACACTAATTATTGGCCATATCACCAACATTTATTCAAATTACTATGGCACTAGAGAAACTAGTAAACTAGAGACATAAGGCAGCATGTATTTTTGTAAGACACAAAAGACCTGTTTGCCCTTGAACATGGAGCCATGTTGAGAGCCTTCAGCTGTGAATCATTATTCAGACTGACTTCATCATTAAGAATCATCATGATGAGCTTACAGGAATTCACACTGCAGGAGCTTATTGGCTCTCAACGGGGGGAGAGGATCTGTCGCCCTGAGGTGTGTTTCACTATCCTGCGTCCTGCCAGCTGGTGTATGTGCATGAAGCAGTCTGCACATATATAGGCACAGTGAGTGCTGTATTTGTGTGCTAATGGTGGAGTGTGAATGCATACCACCAACCAATCAACTCTTCAGAGGCTTGATGCAGCCGCCACCTTCCGCGGGTGACATTTTTGCATAATTTATCAAGCAGCTGACATTTTACCTCAGCACGACTGGATCATAAATGAAGGGAAAGCAAGAGAGGAGGATGAGGAGAGAAATTCATTCTCACCAAGGAGTTAACCTATGAATCAAACAGCATTCTCTCTGATGTTCATTTGAAAATTCAATTACAACAGTACAACCTCAGACTCACAGGTTTAACAGGAATGAATGCAGAAATATGAAAATGTCCTTCAGTGACTGACAGCAATGAAGCATCTCCACTAATCAAAGAATGATTTGGACATTACAAAACAGGGGAGCGTGTGCTTTATGTTACACATTTTGAATACGTGTGTGGGATTTCAATCACAAGTCCATGTCAAAAACATTTCTTCCTCCGAAGCATCTGGTTCTTAGATAAATGAGGCTCTTCTGAACTTGTGGAAAGTGTTAACGCTACAGTGAGCAGTTTGCTGGATGTGTGTTTTCCAATTTACTGTATGTACAGGCAATGAAAGAGAGGGATCACTCAAAATGTATGGGCAATTTTTGTTGGACTTTCTTTACACTCATATCTCAAAATCCAAGTGTCAAGAAAGTCACATCATGGTTCAATGTCTTATTTTGTCATCACTACACCTTCCACATAAAAGAGAGCATGTTGCAATGTTCCTGCATCTGCTTCTCCATCTTTACCACTAAAAGTGAGCAGACAAATTACCTCTTCAAAAACCACAATATCAAACAAAAGAAATTCGTCACCCTTTCTTTGATCTGACAAGTTTTAAAAAGGCTATTTCAAACAAAAGGAAGGAAAACAACAAAATGAGTGACATAAGTCGAAAGCTTCACAGCAGCTGCCTGTTTAGACTTGCTGTTCTTAATGATAAACTTAATGGTAACTTCACAATTACTGCATGATACAAGACTGCTGGATACTTAAGAGAAATCCACCATGAAAAAGCCAGTAAGAGATCTGTTCATGGGTTGTGTGCACATGTTGTTCAGTCCAGGTAATGAGGACAATTTTGCCCACAGGCCACGAATTCTACACCTTCATAAATCTGTCATGGTGGACGCATTTTGCGTAGTGTTCAGAGACGCCCACAGATACAAAGCACACTCTGTGCTGCAAACTCTCAGAGCAGCACAGATGACATGAAGGCAGGAAATTAACTGTTTGAGGCCGAGCAGTCAATTACACTGAGCTGCCTTTTAAAAACAGGAAAATCACACCAAATGCTGGTTGACTGGTTGTTCACCATACCCCCATTCTGTACCCTACACTCAGCCAAACACACGCAAAGAGAGAGAAATGATGTAGATGGAAGAGAGCTAAGTGTGTACTGTGCTCCTATGTGTCTTTACAGAGTATATATAGTAACACTCTTGACTTGCATCTTGAGTTGCAAGCCATAATTACGCAAAGCTTCCAAAAAGGAACTATTAATAATTCAACAGAGAGGTGTTATGCAATTCAAAATGTGGTTTGAGTGCAGTCCTCATCTTACCTGTGCCGGTGCCAGTGGGGTCCCCTCCTTGAATCTGGAAACAAATGAACTCTGTTACACTTGGCTGACATTAGATGCTGCACATTGAAAGTCAAACACTTAGAATAAATGTAAAGTGGTCAAATGAGACTTTTGTCACATATCCAACCTGGCGGCATGTTTCTCGTGAGCACTAGTAGCCACTGACAAAGCTCTCAAGGACACAGGTCTCTATTGTTCATTGTTAAGGCTCAACTCTCCTATTACTGTTTACACAGTAGAGTATGATGTATACAATCTGTACATTTGTTTGGACTTCTTGGTCACTGATACACTGTGGGTTTTGATGACTAGTGCAGTTGTGGAGTGAAGCTGTGATGATGGGGTCCCAGTACTGTTTGCGTGCAACAACACAGATGGAAATGAGGAAAGGGCTGGGAAAATACTGATTTCTCCACTTTTTGATTGATTTGGCCGGCCACATTTCACCGGACAAGTTTAATCTTAATTGGCACAAATAGCCATAACAGCTGATTTGGATTATTCATTATAAATACAGTGAGTCAAAAATGTTCAAGTAAAGACTGAGAATGAAATAATGCCTGCATCACATGTGAGACGACAGTGGAAGACTGCAAAATGGCATAAACACGGAAAGTTAGCAATGCACATTACAAAACATGCATAAAGAAGTTTCTGTTTTCGTAAAGAAATGCAAACAACATGCTTGTTAGATTGAGGTCATACACACAGGGCCTGTGTGCTCGTGAGGAATTTTGAATGTAAACTGTTTACTGCAAAACTCTGCCGCCTACCATCAATAGAGCTTAATGGGCATTCAGAATCACAAGCTCTCAGAAATGTGCAACACTTACATACGTGTATATAGTTTACTTTCACATTTTTAAATGAATGGCTGTTCTTTCATTTCCATGTCACACAGCATCACTGGCAAAATGTGCTTTTGGTGATATTTTTAGTTTGTTTCGGCAAACACAAAGCCTATCAGTGCCTTTTTGTTCCCTGACTCAGTGGAGAGCAGCTTTATAAAAAACTGCAAGGTTGCTACGTAATGTTTAATAGTTCCAGGTACCTAGGCAGACTTACATTTAAATTACCTGCATCATATCAGTTTGAGCCTGAGGGGTAGCAGCCTGGTGGGGCTCTCATGTGTCAAAGGAAATCTACCAAATTCTTAGAAGTAACATCTGAGGATGTTATGTACACTCACGACGTCCTGACAAACTGCTTTAAGGGAAGTGAGGGCTACGTTTCTGTTTCCATTAACAAACTGCTTAAAAAGTGTTTGTTGCTATGAAATTATTCCCTCCAAGCCACCCTTCTCTCCTTTTCAGCAGCAGAGGATAAGTCGAAGGCGTAAGTGGCACAGTAATTATGGATAAACAATTCACAGCTTGCCACTGTGTATGAAAACCACGGGACAGGATGAAAAAGGTAAGGGTCCTCTTGAGACCAGATGTCCACTCAGAGCCACTTTAATTATGAGAGCGGCAGCTCTGAAATAAACAGGCGAGTGGCTGATCACAGACCTGTCATTTCAAATTCTCAGTCTGGGTTAAGAAGCTTCAGTTGGAGAGAGAGTGGGAAGAAAAAAAACTGTGTTTACTCATCTTTAAAGCAGTACTCTACACGAAAATATATTAATATTTTCACAAAAGACGAGGTAATTAAACAATGAAGGACACAGTGGGTATTAATTCATTTATATTTTGGGTTAAAACTGTTCAGTCAGTGAGTGACTTGAACTATTTTACACAAGAATGAGGTGGAGGAAAAATCTACCTAATCTAGTGCATGATTTTTCATGAGATGAACTTTGGTCACTTACATGCATATAAAATGTCACAGTAATCAGTGCGTGACCTGAGTTATATAAGGTAAATTAAATTAAGTCCAGTCTAATCACACACTACTAATTAAGGAGCAGAGAGCCCCAATTTTAGCGTCCTCACATTTAGTTTATCCAGTCAAAGCTATGGCCAAACATAAAAAAACATATCTTTATAAATATGGAAATCAGGGTTAGCCTGCTTGTGCTTAATGCAGCCATCAAAGACAAAGGTGGCACTGAGAATGTGCCAAAGTGATTCGGGGGCACTGGTGACCTATACGTTGGAGAAGTGGGCTTGTGAACCCCCCCCCTGAATAAATTAAGGTTAAAAAAAGGCACACTGGGGGCAGGAGTAGAGGTAAGTAACAGCAGAATAGCATTTTTATCTTGTCAAAGTCCTTACCATGAAATTCCGGATGGACCTGTGGAAGACTGTCCCGTCATAGTAGCCTTTTTTACACAGACGGATGAAATTCTCTCCAGCTTTGGGAACCTGGAGAAAAGATCATACAGAGAGTGTTACAAACTTAAATAAAATAAATTTAAAAAATTTAACACTCGCAATAAAACTTTCAATTTTTACCAACTATTCTCAACAATGGCGTAATCATTTATCGACACAAATCCTCACACCCGGTAATGTCAGCTGTTATCAGCTTATTGTTAGTGAAATTAGTGTAAAACTAGTAAGTAGCACTGAGAACACAGTCTGCAGGCACAGTACACACACAGGCAGTGTTGGCAGAAATCACTGTTGAGTCTTCTGAAAGTGCTGAGTTGTGTGCCAAAATTAATGAAATGTCTGTGAAAGGAGGATACCTTTTGATAAACCCAGTCACATACTCACATTCACACATTAAGCTTTGTAACTTTTAGACGAACTGTCTGATGCCACTGCACTTTTAAAACAGCCTAGCCTGATGTCACCTATTATCCATATAATGAATGAATTGAACATAGAATAGACACAAAATAAGACCAACAAACTTTTAACCTCAACAAATGGGTGTCTTCATTCTACATGTTTATGATGCTAAAAATCCAAACTGCTGTTTGTTCAGTCCCTATTCAGCTAAGCAAAGTGATTTGGAACCCACACAAAGCAGACCGGTACTTTATCCTCACCTGGGAAAAGTCACCATTGTAGCTATAGCGATTTTAACAAATGAAAATGATTCATCTTCCTGACTGCCTTCATCCTAGATAAAACCTACAGATAAATAAATGCTGGGTAAACAAGGCCACGTGATGGCCAGAGGTGTTCACATCATGACATCTCTTCATCTCCAATTAATTTCTTACTCGTAATTTACAGTAGATAACCCAAACAAAAATTAAACAGGGAACTACAGCATATAAATACCAAAAATGTGACAGCATTTGACTCAGTCATCTTTGTGCATAGCTGCCTTTAGTGACAAGAGTGTCACAGGATATTGGACAGGTGTCAAGCTACAGAGGCAGGATATATTTCAACTTCCAGGTAGAGCTGACAGACAGAATGAAGCTGTGCATTCTCATAAACAGAGTCACGCATTTGCAACTCTGTCTGACCTGTTGGAAAGTGTGTGTTATACACATAAGTCTGCAGCGAAGTAGGGTTCAGCTGTTGCCTGAGGCATATCTATGCAGCGAGAAGCCAGGCTTAGGAATCATGCACAAAGTTCTGTTTTGCTGAGGTAAAAAACAGACATCTGGATTTTTCCTCTTGCTGAAGGTACATCCTAGGTCATAACAACTTTTAGGCATCTTATAGACCAGTACAAAACACTCGCTGACAGCAGCTCATTTTGACTGACTGATTAGCACTGTGTGAAATAAACCTGTATTTGTCTCCAAAGCAGGAGGCGTGGCTTTGACTATGACGCTAGTCAGGTCTACTGTTATTAATGTCAACAGCCTTGAGGAACACTTCTCTCTGTGTGTGTGTTTGCATGAGAAACTAACTTTTTCCCCTAATGGTTGGTGGTTTCCAAGAATCACCAGATGCTTAGAACCTATTTTTATTCATTGGCCTTTCTCTGTGTGACAGATCCTTCTAAGCTCTCCTGGTCTTATTTCCCCCTACGTCTCAATTTTGCTGTTGGGGTTCAACGCTCTGCCTCTTTTTCCCTCTATTATAAATCCCAGATTTTTAAAGCACTCTGGTACAAAGAGGCTTTTTGTTTTAAACCTCTTGACAAAAAAACTGGACTGACTGTGAGCGTTTTAGCCATAAAATTGATTGTTGGAATGGAAAAGAACACCTAAAAACAGTTATCTAATGATGAACTGTCTCAGATAAATAAGAATAGAACAGAATGTGTGACATCCAAGTATACAATACAAGCCTTTCTTTTTCCTGTGTTTTCCACTACGTTCATCGTAATCATTTTGATATCTAACCACAAACTTTTCACACTTTTCTGCATCTAGACGCTGGTGCTGCCCTGTAATGGTGGTTAATTTAGCATGTCTGGATGCATGCTTTTGTGTTTGTGTGTGAGTTTGAGCCTGGGAATGTTTAAAATGCAACCCAATTTAGAAACATGCTTCGGTGCCTAAAATTGGCAGCAATCAGTGATGTCAGCATGGAAACAATGTTTGCTGACGCAGACAGAAAAAAATTCCCAATTCATGCATGCTCACAGGCTCTTCTCCTTTTCAAGTCTCTCTCAGGCAATAATGCAAAAATGTAAAGGCATGCAAAATATTAAAATCGTTTAATTAATGTAATTTTTTTATCTAATGAAACACTTTTTCTGCCAGAATTGTACACATTTAACCAGTGTTCTATTAGCCTACGTAGTAACTTTAATTTCATGTTTTATTTCTGTTAATTTCCAGCCAAATTTGAAGCGTCTGAAGAATACTGTGAAAGGGAATAAACTATTCTGTATCATAACATATATACATATCTTTTCAACGGTGTGGATTTGCTTTATATTATTTAGGTAGAGGTAATATGTAACCATTATATGAACCATTTTCTAAATCTTACAGTCATCCTGTTTCACCCCCCTCAGGTGAGGCCTATCCATCATATCCACAGTGCTTTTGAAAATATATCATGTGTGACTACGGTACAGGCCATGTCATCTGATCTCCAACATCTGCCCCCGCACATTTTACCTATATTGTGGCAGGGCAGGGGCATCAGCACATCCAAAGGTGGGCAAGCAAATGGGCACTTTACAGGGAGGTGTGCTCTGGATTTGTGTGACTGAGAGTGTATGTGACAGTGAAACAGCACTCATTAATTCATAAACAGCAGGCCACGAATAGAGCTGCAATCTTGTGAGAAAACCACTGGGGAGGAAGGTGGGGAGGAGGAGGAGGAGGATGTGGGGCGCAGAGGGCAGGTTGTCTAACCGCTGCAACTTTCCCCTCATTATTCTGATTCGACAGCTCAGAAGCCAATGAAAACCAAGCACATGAAGCGCCTGGTTACCAGGGCAGAAATGCATTCCTGGAACTCATGCTGCCTCTCTGGAACCCCACACCTAACCTTAAAAACAAGGCACACAAGAAACACATTTTTGCCAAGATGTAAACCTGGCAACCTGGGGGACAGACTCTGCAAAAGGGCTGATTTCAGTGTTATGAATGCGTCACCCTAAACACTATTTAAATAGCTGCTCAGGCAAAACCTGCGTCATGACAGCATTATTTGAGAATCGCACACCAGCAAATTAAATCAGCCAAGTCTGAATCAAAGCCTCAGTGTCAGTTTAGAAAACTATAAATTTTGTGTCTATATCTGGCTAATCTGCTCCAAAGGTCTCCAAGTATCATGAGCACAATCATACTGCTCTTTTTTTCTTTTAGAAATCCCTCCAACACTCCCTGTCAATGGCCTGAAAGTATAGACCATGATCTTCGTTGTAATTCTTTACTTTGGTGATAATGTGGAAATTTTTAAAAGTCACAAGGGAGGTTGTGATATAATGTTGTGCTGGGGAGACATATAAACTCACAACATTTTTCTTCTTCTGATTGGTTGGTCTGTGATTTCTTTGTTGTGTATGTGTGAATTTGAGTTATTACCTTATCACAGTGCAACTCAAGATTCAGGTCTCCCTTGTTTGTATGCAGACGGACATAGCCTTTTTTCTTCACATACTGGTAACGCACGGTGTCATCCGCAATGGCATCTGTAACATAAGAATACAAATTTAGTTATTCAGTATCTTTATAGATGACGTGTGAGATTAGGACTGACCTGTTGTTTTGAAACAAATAATCTTCAAATTTTATTGATTGTTTATGAGTCTCAGCTTGGTGCTGCAGGTAAGATCTCTGACCTTTAAAAACCCTTAGAGCCTCTGCAGTGAGGGTTGTTATTTGGATTTATGAAAGAGTTATTCTCCTGTGAACAATGTTGAAATTATATAGATCTGATATATAGAGAGAGATGGACAGATATACACACATCTCTCTCTCCACACACACAATAATATATGGCGTGTTATCCTTTTTCCAGAAACGTCAACTAGGTCACTAATTCCAAACATTGTCCTCCTCTTCTGAAGTGTACTGAACCTACTATACAGTTGCATAACTGCACATCTCTCCCATGGAGCAGCTCAGAGGCTGACAGGAGAAGAAAACACAGTTGAACTGAGCAGCTCTCACTTGGAGCTACATTCAACTGCGTGAGCATGGAGCTGCACTTTGCTGCGTATGAGCAGGCAAGACTAGACCAGTCTTCCCTGGACAAATAAAGATTACAGGAAAAAAATAAGGGGTGAATGTGTCTGTCTGTTGGGAATCTGCAGTTTTTTTGTGTGAAACGTTCACTTGCCTGCTTCGTGTGTTGTTGCAGGAGTCATGGCCGTGGATGTGAAGGAGGCGGAGACTCTGCCTGTGGAGTAGTGGGCCTGGGGATAAAAAAAAAAAAAAAAAAAAGGAGAGACAAAAAACAAAAAAATAAATAAAAGCTGCTGTCGTGTTTTTTAACCCTACTTTTTAAACATGAGTTGTTGACCTATTAATGCATACAGTTATGGTGTCGGGTAACTTGTCAGGACGATTTTCCAAAGCTACTGAATGTTTAATTCAAATCAAGGTCCACTTATAGCTTTTTCTAGAGCTTTTGACCGCATGTCGGGGTCTTCATCAGTGGTTGGAGTCCATCACTGTCATGCGACCTATGTACTGAACTTCAGTCATCGTTCGTCATCTGGAGATCAGGATCAGCTAAATACGCCTTGCTGGTCTTCTGCTCAGAGGTACTTCAACAGGACGGACACTTAAAGGAGTTTCAAGCTTCATCCTCCAGTTGAAGAATGATCTTTCCCACTCAAACACACCTCTTTCCAGCCGCATACTTGGCTGGCCCCCTCTTTTGCAATAAGTGGTGCATCAACTGCAAACTAACTAAATGACAGCCTCTGCAGCTTCTGTGTGATTAAGAGGACAACCTCCTCATCTTGGAGTGATTCTTAACATCTCATAATTAAAAGGGGCATTGGAGATGCTTTAAGGTTCTTTGAGCTTAAATTATAGTAGAATACATTTACTGAATATCTGAACTTCCAAAAATACCACAAACAATGCAGTGAGCTCGGAGGAGTTATTTAAGTCAACAGAATAACAGCTCAGGGAGATGAAAGCAGAGAAGTGAAAATGTATTTCAAAAGCTCAAGTCTACTCTATAGTCCTGGTTTAGCATTCTTCTGCTCTAGTTCTTGTGAAGGCGCATGAAAGCACAGACTTTACCTTGTGTGCTCCGGCTGACCTATATTCCCTGTTCTCTCAGATGCTGTCAGAGCGTCACCTCAACTGTGAACTCGAGACGGAGAGCAACCAAGGAGAAGCTCTGGCGTAAAAACGAGACATGGCGTGGCATCAAAGGAGAGCTGATAAGAAAAGCGGCGTTGATGCCGTTCAAATTGAATCAGACTTTCTTCCCCCGGTTACTCAAGGACACAGTCACAGTGGTGACCACGGTTGACCTTTTTTTGTTACACTGGGTGTTTAATTCCCCTGCAGTAAAAACAGGTTTATAATAACTGACAGGGTGGCAGTAGGAAGGTAAAAGTCAGTATCCAGAAGGCATTTAAAAATAAAGAAAATAAACCTGGTGCATATCTAAAGAGGCATTTGTACCAATTCTGTGTCTCACTCAGGCTACCAATCTAATATAATATTTGCTTAAATTCCTGTCATGTAAGTGTAAAATAGTTATCTTTTTGGCAGCACTGTAAATGGTCTTTGTGTTGTTTTTGGATGCAACTGTTTGCCTAGTTGCCCACAATAGTCCTGTGACTGTGTGTTTGGTGCCCTCCTGTGCATAAAGTAAAAATTACACAGGACCAAATGAATGCCCTCTTGAAATGCTGCAGCAACAAGCCTGAAGAATTCATTGATAAATCTGATAAATCATCTTTGCTTAATTATTCATTAAAAAAAGTCAGCAAGTGTTGTGCATCAAAGTTCCAGTGTGTAGGATTTAGTGGCCTGTAGTAGTGAGGTTTCAGATTGCAAACCAACTGAACACCCCTCGCCTCACACTCCCCTTCAGTAGCCAGTGTCAGACAGTATTACTATTCTGGGCTACTGTAGAAACATGGCGATGCAACATGGTGGACGCCGTGGAGGAGCACCCGCTTCCTCTGTAGTTATAAAGAGCTCATTCACTTATTTTAAGGCAACAAAAACAAAACTATTCTTATTTTCAGGTGACCATTTGCTAATTACTTTGAATATTATATTACATTTCTGCCAATTGATACAATTTTTCTGATTCAGCAACTGAGAAGGCTGGACACAGAGCGGTAAAAAAAAGGCTCCAGAAAAAGCCAGTATGTGCACCTTGAGTCGAGAATGTCTTGTCAAAAGACTACTTCCACGGTCAAGAATGATCTCTGGTTGAAACTTAAACCAACATGGACAAGAAGGGCTTTGGATTAAATCATGACAGCAACAAAGTTAGCATGTCACCGGATCTCCATGACAAACAAAATCCCATGTGACGTGGCTGATAGCTTCAGGAAAAGCCAGCACGCACACCTCAAGTTGGCATTGTTTTGTCAGAAATAACAATGACGTGATGCTTTACTGATTTTGGGAGGAGAATCCCCTTTAGTTGGCCTCTGCCATGAAGCCAGAGGTCAGCCTCAATCATTAGCGACTGAAACTGGTCCTCAGTCAGATGGAGCTGGTGATTTTTGAATAATCGTGGAATTAGAGCCACAAGGAATCTATTGAGAGATCATGATGAGGATGTTGTTAAGACCTTAGCTTGCGTGCCAGGAAGCTCCTATTTTCGGCCAGACACGGATGATTTATACATTAATTTAAATGCTAAGTATCCAGGTTGACACACAGCCACATCCAAACAATCTTTGGCTGGTTGATTATCCCAGGCAGTCTGGGGATTTCAAACAGCAGTTTTGGTCTACAAATATTTCATTTGCTTAAACAACTTCCATGACCAGGAGAGATTTTTAGATATCCAAGTCTTGTGTCTATATAGTCTTTGGTGGCCTTCCATAAAGATTTCCACCACCTCTTTTCTCATAACTTAACATCATAGTGTTTTTGCTTACAGCATTTAATTTATCTGTCTTCTTGGCCTCTGGCTCCTTCATAGTGGAAGCCAGGAGCTGATCCCCCTTGTAATCTTTGTACAACTCAGCTAAGGTCTCCCTGGTCTCGAGATTGGTGCTGTTCAGGTGGTATGCTGGGTCCAGCTTGGCCTTTTCCTCATCTGAATCATGCCGGAGAGAGGAGAGCAGGAAGGAGGAAATAGTTTAATTAAAGCACTTTCATATTTCCTGGAGACTTAACTCCAAAAAAGGGTTAACTCTGAATACTAATTAGAATTTAACAAAAAAAGCACAATTCCCCATCACAAATAGTAACCAGCTAAATGACAGACAAAGGTTGGGGACTCACCTGGATCCAACACCTTGAGGTTGTTTTTTACATGGAAGAAGTTGGAAACATTGAATTTATCCAGGTTTGTGGGGTCCTACAAACCAAACACAAAACCAAAAACAGTTCACCATCATATTAAAGGTTACTTTTCCCCAAATTACATGCTTTCAACTTTGCAAAGCAAAATAAAGCAATGACCCACCTGAAGTGTTATTATGTCCTTTCTGGTAAAGGGTTCATCCGTCAGCAGATCTTTAAAACTCTTGGTCTTAATGTTGAGTTGCTCAACAGCCTGAGCAGAAACAGAAACATTTAAGACAACAAAAGCCTCTCTTGGCACACAAGTTACTAATTTGGGGGAAAGTGAAAATGAAGTTGATTGTATTAATTTTTAATTGTTGCTCAATATCTGTATGACATGCTTGTTTTCTTTGATTGGAAAAACTTAAAAGGCAGATTTTACTTCAAATCTATAGGTGAAACCAGATGAACTTGTCCTGTACAATGTGCAATCCTTAGCAGCGTTTGGAAAAACAATCCTTGCACAGAACTAATTTGGTGTGATGTAAGGCTGCATCTTGTGAGACCATGTGGGCTGAGCTTCTGCCTTTTGTACGAGGACCAATGCAGGCAAAGTGTGTGAGTTCACCCACCTCATGAGAAAACACGTTGCCGGTGACCTTGTTGGCAACAATGTGAGAATTATTTGTGAAGACGGTGTACAGAACAGGGCAGTGATACTTTCCTGGAACAAAATGAAAAGAAAGTCAGAAGCAAGCAGAGCGGTACAGTCACTCTCAATCTGCTGCCACAGGCTGAACACTCATCTCCTCCAGAAGTCAAGAAGTACCTCATGTAATGTGCTCCCCGCTGAATTATATCATCTCTCCCACGTCTTCCTCCTCCACTTGCTTTAATTTGCTCTTATCCCCTTTCCCAAAAATTACCCTCGAACACTCCAAGTCAAAATGTCTTTTTCAAGCTGCCCTCACACACAGCAGTGCGGGAAGATAAGTGTGGCTTTGACCTATTCAGTCCTACATACTGGCTGATTTCGATTATTAGAATCAGGAAAATTGCGCTAATGACAGCATCGCCCTATTACCCCCCCTTGTTTTTATGTGAATCGTTTAAGGTTAAAGTACATTGAACACATGCATATCTACCATCATTGTTCTTGGCAAAGTTCAGCTTGATGAGGGACTTCGCTTCAAGTTTCTGTGGGACAGAAGAAAAACTGAAGTGTTTGTGTGCAATCATAAAAGTAATGTGATCCAAAATCAATCCAAAATCCCTTCTCCTTAAAAGCTTAGCAAAACATTTTACAAAACTCTCACATAGACAACCTTTGTGGAGTCAATTGAACTGTGTGCTGATGTTTTTCCAGTGCTGCAACATTTCAGTTTTTATCTTCAACTATTCAGTAATTAATACATAATAAACTTACTTAACTGGATATACAACTACTCTACTAATGACACTGAAATACTGGTAGAAGACAAGTTCTTCACCTGAACAACTCCTGACCAACACTGGTAGTTAATAGTTAACATTGTGGGGCCTCTAAAATCAGTATTTTGAAAGATTTATGGAAAGTCTCATTTAATATTTAAAGCTTCTGTGAACAAAAATATTTGCCAATCGAAATTTTGAACTACAACAACTATCAATATCGTCAATGAATCTTTCAATTGATCTGTTCCATTATTTTGTGAATTAAATGTCAGAAAATAGTAAAAAACTTTGTTGGACCGACAGACCAAAACCAAAAATGATTCAACATAAAATGATGTAAAACTGAAAACAACAGCAAATCCTTACATGTGAGAAGCTGGAACAAGCCAAAGTTTGCATTTTTTCTGACAGATTACAACATGAATTATCATTGCTTTTTTTTTTTTTTTAAACTCAAATGATTAACTGTTTCAGCACAATTCTGAAGCAACATATTGAACAGGGCTGGCTGTAATGGCTGGAATTTGTATATACTGTATGTTTGGGTCTATTATTGAATTTAGTATTTACTGCTTTTTCTTGTATTTGTATCAATTGTACTTGTAGTAGTGGTGGTAGTAGTAGTAGCAGTGTTTGTGTCTAGCTGCAGACGAAAAGTAGCTAGTAGCTAAATCTGGTACGATGCATCTCTTCTGTTTGTATGAGATCAATGGGGTTTTTTTTTTTAATATGATCACTGACATATAAGTGTAGGTTCATGTTTCAAACACAAAGATGCTGCCTTGCCAGGATGGCAGTACATAAAAGGGGGAGCAGTGTGTTGATTCCACGTGCTGTTTGGCTGCAGGAAGCTGTGTTAGTTGCTTACCTCACCAGAGGCCGGATTAGTACCATACTTCTTGATCCATGGTACAATGCTCCTGAAACACAAGGTAGAAAGGATGTGATCTTCAAATAAGTACATCTACTACACCGAATGAGCACAACACATGAGCTACAATGTTTTCAACAACATGCTACATCCTCTTCATCACATTTACTAATTAACCTTCATTACAGGGCAGGTTAATCATTCCAAAACACACATAGGTCTATACCTCATTTTCATTTCTATTTGGAGTCAATATCTAGTTTGTTTTTTTAATCTTTTTTTCTCTCTCTCAAGTTCCCTTACTAATAGAGTGAAAAGAGGTAGAATCATTATTTCAGTGGAGTACCCTTGTTAATTTTGGGATACTGTGATATAATACTATCATTAAAAAATAAAAAATAAAAAATAATATTAGGCCATATCGCCCACCCCTAATCAGAGCTAGTGTTGAGTTGACTGACAAATCACGCAACAAACAGACCAGCAAAGTCATCCTTATCATTCCTCCACTAGCAGGGCCAAGTCACAATAACACATGGTTGGTATTTGATTGGTTTGAGTGACTAATTAGAGCATGACATTTAATCCATTTTTCTTCCCAGGTTTGTCTCGTAGCCTGCGTGAGAATTACATAAACTGTTGACAGCTGACAGTCAAAAGGTCAGATATAGTCAGACATGACCAGACCTGTAAACCCTCCTATTTTTCAAGGGATTCTCCTTTATTTTATTCATCTCTTCTGCTGTATAACATTAGCTGTAACATCTAGTGATGAGGAGCCATTCACTCAAAAGGCACCCACCAATGAAACATCAACATGGAGGAGAAGAAGGAGAAGGAGAAGAATGATCACGAGTGGGATAAAATAGCTGTCAAAAAGGATAAAAATTTGAGCATGTCTCTCATCAAATAGGAGGCTCACTGTACTTGAAGAGAAACATCAGTCGAAGTCATGCTCTTTGTAAAATATGCCACACTGATTTTAGTGTATAACACAGAGGGACAAGTGAGGTGAGCCAGCATGACAAATTTGCCGAGCATAAGCACACCCAAGAAAAATGGTCGGCCAAGGACTGCATTTATATTACCTCTAACATCCATTTTCATTATCATTCTCTCCTACCAAATGTCTCACTTGCCAGCAGCCTCTCTTAAAATCACAACTGAAGTATAATGTTCAAGTGACGTGTACACATCCTTCAAGTAAATAGCAAAACGTAAACAAACTAAGTTCTGTATTTATATCACCTTTTGTGTTTTCATTTACATAATACAGGGATGTTCACAGCATTCCACTTTCAAGCAGGTATGAAATTCTGACCAAGTCATTTAAGTCACTTACTTAATGTAGGAACTAGCTGACCCAATCCTTGTTGCTCTGATATTCTAGAGGTTGCCTGGTGGTGATTTTTGGATTCACTGTGTGTAACCTTTTCTTAATGTAAGGGGTATGTGGTGGACAGTGGAAAGGGACAGGTATGCATGCCTATTATAAAAATGTTAAAATCAGCATTATCTACTTACAGCAGATCAAAGACAACTCCCTCCTCAGTACAGACAGGATACTCAAACGGCTGAAGCGACAGGCTGAAATGTTTCACAGAAAACAGTTAAGCCAAAATGGGACAAATGTTATATTATTTATAATTACTCCTACAGCAAATTCATAGTGCAGAATACAACGATGACAGATCTAAGGCACCTCAGCTAGGGATGGTAAACTAATCTCTTCTTACCTGCAGTGGTCAAATGGAAGCCGCCTGAAGTTTGCCTGTGGGATTTCTGAAAAGTAAGAACATAAAGCAAAACTAAAATAAAACACAAAATGTCATTCATTTCCATACATCCAATGGATTTTTACATTTTCCAAAACTGGTCTGTGCAAATAAAAACATCAAATATTCCCACAAGCTTTCACAAAGATAAAAGCTTTAAGAACAGTTTTAAAAGACACTGGAGACTTTGTGTGTCTGAGTTCATTTGGCAGAAAGCCTGATCACCCTTAGACACAAACTGTGGCCTGGGAGTGATCAACACAGCTCCATACGTGGATCCTTATGGTCAAGGGGCACATACCAGGTCAATAAATCAGAAACGTATTTAGGAGAAAGGCAATTTAATCAATATGAAATCTAATATGGAGCCAGTGTAAGGAGGCAAGCACAGGGGTGATGTGATTATGCCTCTTTGTCCCATTAATGAGTCGGGCATCAGTGTTTTGCACCAACTGGAGAAGGTGGAGGAAGCCCTGGCTGATACCCACGTAAAGTGCATTGTAATAATCAAGCTGAGAAAGGATGATAGCATGAACAACTTTTTGGAGATCAACAATTGCTTTAAATGTTTAACGACTAATTTTAGAGAGTACTTGAGCTGAAAGAAACATGACTGAATGACATTTTCGACTTGATCGCTGAAACAAAGGTTAGCATCCAATGCTATAATGATGGGTGGAACTGTGGATATTACAATACTGATACCAGCTTCTATTGAAGTCAGTGATTTAGTATAGACTGAGTTGTCAGAGTATTAAGTCAACCTACTGTCACTAAATTCAATGCAGTCAAATACAATAGTTCCCAACATAGGGTTTGGGACCCTCACAAGTGGTCACAAGATCATAAACAGTCATCCAGTTTTCCAGTCTTTCATCTAACTTTTGCTTTTCTCCTGTGAATTACTGGATAAGTTCACCTCCTTCAGTCTGTAAAACTTATTCAAATAAAAAAAGGACAAGGAAATCATTCTTTGGTTTAACTGGTAGAAATATGCAATCACTGACAAGGACACGCAAATAACATTGCTTTGTTCTGAGGGGTCACAAACGAACTTGGGAACCCCCGGTCTCGACACCAGATCTGCAATTAATTCTACATTTGTTAAAGTTATAGTGGTCAGTTTTTGGATAGTTGTATATTAGACTTTATGGTAATTTTAGAGGCTGTAGTTTGTGGTGCTGTTAAATGTTAATCTATACTTAGTATGAACAGGGTGGACAAAGGGATTAATCAACACAGCAGAATTCAACAGCAAAAAAATAAACAAACAAAAAAAAACGAACACAATAACCTCCATGACAGTAGGACTTATGTAGGGCTATTCTGACTGCATTAGTTTGAGCTAGGTAGACCTAATAAACTGGCAAATGAATGTAGATTCACTAACTATAACCTCTTTAAAGTTTAATGTGGCAGTGTGAAAACAACCTGGGAAAACTATAACGATACATAACGGTCACCAAACAGCGACTTCATACGTAGCTATAACATCAAGCGTTAACGGTACAATTATTATTGGTGATCGACATATAAAATACAACTCACCTGCTCGCTTCCCTCCATAAAAGTGTGTGTACTCTGTACATGTGATGTACCTGTAAAGAGGATAAAACTCACACATAAGTAAGAGGAACGACAATGAAGAAACTTTTAACAAAGTTAAATCTAAAGTAATGCTATGAATTAGCTAGCTACTATGATTTAGCTGGCTAACGTTGGCTCGTTAGCAAACACTATCTGCTAGCTAAGCTAACAACAAGTACGGTGTCAGGGTGCGCTGTATTTTTCAGGATAACTTTGGTACTTACATTTTGTCTTTTTGGTGCTGTCGCTTCCCCATTTTGAGTTTTTGACTTTTTGTATAGGTTTGAGAGATTAGTTCCGATACAACGGTACACTTGGTCGAAAAACAACACAGGACCCTCAGTTTTTGTATCTTCCTGTTTGCGTTCTTGGTCGTCGTCGTAATTAACGGCATACTGCTTATAACAACGGCACTCTGTCGCCCTCCACTGGAAGAATGTTTAAAAAAAAGAATACATTTTCACTTCTGCAGGTCTGTCTGTCTTAATGCTCTTGCCTTAGCTCTACCTGCATAAAATGAGTTGTGATCACTGTATTTCATAAAAACAATCAATGAGATATTCATTTATCATCTGTCATCTGAAGAAATCCATTCACTTCATGAAAAACCCTTGAAAACTCTATTTTTATCTGATCTTTGCAAATGTTGTCTTTGACCATCTGTAAAATATAGATTATTTTGCTATATAATGCACACATTTGGCTCTTTCTCTTGTTCATTTCCAAGCATGCATGTTACACTGAAAACAGCTGTGGGATGTATTATCTAATACATTTTGCACCCTCATATACACTCGGTGCATAGCAATCCCATCCCTGTAGTTATGCTTTAAATTTGTACCTTGTAGCTAACTGCACACACATGACAAACAAAATGATGCAGAATAAATTAATCTACAATGCATTTATTTTATCTTGGCATTTCATTCATTGAGGGTATTTCCACAATTATGGCTAATGATTTACTTCTTCTAACAAGAGAATGGAGAAAACAAAAATGACTAGAGGCATGAACCATGGCCAGGTGGTTAGTAATGTGTAGTAATGTGTAGCAGAAGGTACAGATTGCCTGTTGCACACGTACCCCCTGAAGCATGGACACATTATACAGGTACTACCAACCCCTTTCCACACGAAACACAGAGAGGAAATCAGAACATGTAAAGGTGGATCCATTATAAGCACAAATTAAACTTCAAACAAAACCCTTCATATATAAAGGATAGTGGAGTGATAGTGTTTGTATATAAAAATATAATACAGAGCAGCAACACTGCCTGCATACCTGAGTTACAACTGGCTTTCCTGTCTCTCAGCACTCATAGCACTTCAACAGCGTATGTAGGAAACCAGGTCGAAAGAACAAGACATAATTACAAACAATAGACTCCACATGAACTTCATGAACTTCACAATGAACAACTCGACATGTAAATGTTCTCGTCCTTGGCACTTTATCTGTCAGGCAGAACCAAACTTTGATGACAATTATGAAAGAAAGGTTGGGTTACCAGACACTTATCTGTCACTGACAAACAGACTTTTTTATTAATGGCAAAAACAAAAGTAGAACAGTTTGGAGCTAGAGCATATACTGACAAAAACAGAGGAGTCCAAGAGCCGGAGGTTTGCCAGTCCATGAAGCGGATAGTAGTTGTTTGTTTGAGAAGAACAATATGCAGAATTTTTCTTTAAGAGCCACAACCCCCCACCCCACCCCCCAAAAAAAACAAAAGGTTCACAATGTTGTTCTCTTTGAGAACAACTGAAGTCCATATAAATGGTAAACTTGTGGCGGGCATTTGCTCGGTATCATCCTGCAAATAATATGAGTGTTTCCTCCTGTAAAATGTCTGCAGTCTGATAAAACAGTCTATGGTGAAAAAGTGTGTGTGGGGGGATCACCGCAAATCCACCATGGACACAGTGTCGTCGGTGATGGTGACGTGTCCCGCGTGCTGAGAGGGAGAAACAGATTTGAGTTAGGGTCTGCTCATATGGACAGGAAAAGAAGTTACTTACACACACATGCACGCACGCGCATGTTGCGTTTCTGTCATTTCTGGGGACATTACCTAGACTAACATTCATTTCCTGGAGACTTACCTTTACCATAACGATAGCCACTACTTGCCTAACCCTAACCTTAAGTTTTGTCCACATGAGGAAGGCGAGTCCCCATAAAATGACTGACAGACAGACAGACAGACAGACACACACACATTACAATCAAAAATCTCTCTTAATTTCAGTGGTACAATTCTAGCGTGCAGATTTTCTGGAGATCACATTCATTCATCCAGAATTTTCTCGAAACAAAACTGGATCAGGCAAACTCTGCAGAAATTAAATTGGAAACAGGTGAACAATCTTAACATTACCACATGTCTTTCCCACTTGTTTCAAGAAACAAATCCGTGTTTGCACTAATGGTCTCGGAGTAGAGCTTTACTCACTGTAAATAGAGGGGGGTCTTTGCTGTGAGGGTGAAAGCCTTTCTGTTTACATGTGGAGATCTCCTCTGTTCCTCGATCCGTCAACCTGAAGTAGCCGATTCTGGGACAAACACGATCACACACAGTCACACTTTAGCAGAGAGAAAAAACGAAAGCACACTGGCAGTAAACATCCCGTGTTTATAACGACAGGACACCGGCCGTTTTCTCACTCACTCATTGAACTTAGGCGAGCAGACGATGGCAATGGCCTCCGGCAGCATCATCTGGTAGGAGCAGTGTGTGTGGAGGTCGACGCTGGACAGGAAAGCCGTCTGTGTGGGATGAGTCTGGGAAACACAAATGACAGACGTCACTTGAACTGGCTTTCAGTGCACAGACACAATGACAAAAAACAGTATCAGCACTGGCTTGCATCAGCTAGTAAGTTCAAACATAGCCTAGTTTACATGCTACTGACAATTTAAGCATTGCACCAGCTGAAATAGTTCCAACACAGGTTTAAGTTACAAATTAAATCATACACCTATCCCTCAGTAGGTGTAAGGTCCTCTGTAAAATAGCGGTTGGCATGGCGCATCGTTTCGCAGTTGATGTCACTGTTGTTATTTTTGTTGTTATTTTGCACTAGCTGTAGATTAAAGTTGAATAGTTTTCACTGAATCACTTGTCCTAGTTAACGTACCTTTTGTTGTTATTTGGTGATTAATGTTGGCTATTTTTAGTCGTTAGCCTCTTTCCTATTGGGCAGTGGAGTGTTCAAAGATGATTAAGAACAGTGCTTTTCACTGATTGGCTACAGGAAGCAAAAAGGTCACTTCCTGTTTTGTCTCACAATATTTTAGCTAGTTTGGACTTTATTCCAGAGGAGTTCAGATGAACCTCAAAGTAACTAGTTTTAATATCTTTTGTTATGAGGAATTTCTACCCAAACTTAAGACAGAACTTCCATACAGCTGGTGCAACGGGCCGCAGGTGTTCATGACAAATCACCACGAGAGCTTGTTCTTGCCAAACCACATTCTCATTCATGTGTTCTCTTTATATTTTTCTCAGAGTGAATTTTCCCTTTAAGGCGCAGCATTAGCTCGCACTCCTGAGAACAGTGATGCAGCTGCTGTCGTTTCCACACTGTGTAAAGGCGATTACTGGACAGCACTGGCCAGAGTTTACTCACATGTATCCAGCCCAGGGTGATGAGATCGTACTTGTCCTGTATGAGGAAGAGTTCCTCCTCATTTTCTGTGTCACAATAGTCCGGCCCTCCGCACTGCTTTGGTACGATGACGTGAGTCACGGTAAATGCATTTCTGGTCTGGAACAAACACAGAAAGTGTAGCAGTATTATATTCCTTTAAATTATGCACAGCCACCGTCTGCCAAGAAGCTATCCAAGGACTCTGTCTGAGTTAAATTTACAGAGAGCTGACTTGTTGCTGCTGGCAAAAATGCTCAGTCATGCTCATGAAAAAAAAGGGAAAAGCGCTTTAAGTAAACCCGACCAGCAAATGATATAATTCTAACAAAAACCACAGCAGATTTGGGACAGTGGGAGAAGTGTCAGATTATGTTCTACCCCTCTGGGAGGGGAGGTCAGCTGATGTCTCACTTTCACTTAAAAATCTATAAATGTACATTTCACACACATTCATCGAAGGATGATCACAGAATTTTCTTCTTAAACCATCTCAGGTTACGAAATTCAACAATGAAAAATTGGATTTTTGCTCCTGATTTAAAGGTGTGATAAAAAGCATTTATTTAAATCTAATTAATACAAATGTGTGTGCTTCCTGTAACAGATCTGTTCAGAAGGGGGTTCAGCACAACCGCTCTGGTCCAGAGTCTTACCAGTTTGCCACACAGGATGCCGCAAGTTTCTACAGCTCGGCTTGTGTTGGCCTCAGCCAGCCTCAGAAAGCTCCGGCACAGCTCAGCGGGAACAGCCAACTGCTGAAGGGCATCCACCATTGTATCTGCGAAAACCATGTAGAGAGATCAACAAAAGCTGAATGCGAAAGTTAGATTCTTGTGATGTTCTGAAGCAAGGCATGGTGTAAACAGGAAATGAAGTAGGTCAGGGGGAAAGGAATGAGCTCAGGAGAATAAATACTTTAAATCAGGTGTGGGGCAGTATTTAAATCCTCTGCACGCCAGCCCCTCAGGTCTGAGAAAGATTAACTCACTGTTGTTCCCCGGGCTGACCAAAGACCCGGGCTTGAGCGACCGGTCGAAGCTGGGCGGGCCGGTGCCAGGTGTGCTGATGTTTGCAGGAGGGTGATCGTACTGGTAGTTGTTGCCGCCAGACAGGTCCTGTGGGCTCTGTGGGGCGGTGGGGGAGACCAGCGAGGGGCCCTGGATGCCTGGAATGAGGGGCGTGTCAGGGGAGGGTGTGACGGGCGTGGCGAACTCCAGGAGCACGCGCTGGCGTTCTTTCTCCAGCTCCTGGCGGCGGATCATCTCCTCGAAGGCACTGAACTGCTCCTGCTCCCGCTGCCGCCGCTGCATCTCGGCGACGCGCTCCCGCTCTGCGTCCAGCGCTCGCTGCCGGGACTGCTCCCTCGCCAAGGTCTCCTCCTCCGCTTTCTGAGCACACAGCAAACACATCGCACAAAATACGAGTTTGAGGTTCAGCAGAGGGGCTCTTTTTTTGTCTGTAGTTCAAAAACGATGTGACGTGAGATTTCTGGTCTTCAGATCTTTGGCGATGACGTTGTCTTCTACAGCAGCAGTTTGGTTGGAGAATAATCTTTGTGAAGTGTAAACTGATTTCGTCAGTAACTAGAACAAAAAGTGACTATTCAAGGTCAATGTCACTGTTTTGCCACCACTTATTCTGTTAATGAACAAATGACTCCTTTTATAAGAACCATGGTATGCAGCTGCTGTATTCCTGATTAATGTTTCACCCATTTAGGGTTTATACCCCGTGTTTATTACCTTTGTAAAATCAGTGTATGATGCTTGTTATTTGCAAATGTTTAAATAAAATATTTTTCTTCTAAATATGTTTCTATAAGTGGCAAAACGAATTTATTTAAATAAATTTAAGATCAACAATCAATGAAGCTGTGGCAGGAGATGGCAGACCGTTTACCTTTTTGACGAGATACTGTGCATACTCTTGGTCAAATCTCCTCAAAAGAGCTTTTTTCAGAATCTCTGCTTGAGGAAAGGCCACATCCTTCAGTTTCTGAAGAAGAAAGCAAAACATTAAGCTTAAACATTTTCTCTAATTCACTTAAAGTTTGTTATATAGGGCATTACAAACACTGTATGCATACTTTTAGTGTGTCTTTCTTCTCAGGAATGTTTGCGGTCTTGTAATCCCGATGCTTGGGAAGTTTTTCTATAAAGAGCCTTGGTGAGAAGAAAAAAATGTTGTTATTAACTGATGAACTTTTTGCCGACCTCTTCACTAGAGGACTAAACCAATTACAATGAAGGACAAATTAATAAGCACCTTAATAAATGCAACAATACAATCGAGCAAATAAAGCTCATTACAAAAAGCTCAACAGCTCAGTCAGTCCGGCCCATGGCCAGAAACACTTACGTGATATATTTATTGTAAAGGACAAAGGCGTGCTCAATGTTGCCTTCCTCTGTGTAGATGTTAGCCATGCGGATCATCTCCATGCCAGAGCGGAAGTAGCGGCGCGGGGGCACATCATCATTAACCTCCACTGAGCTTCCCTTCTTGGTCAGGGCGCGGACTCGCTCCTCCGGCTGCAGACTGACGTCAGTGTGGTCCGCCATCATGACAGCTCAACCTGGAACACTGGGAAGACAAGCTGAAGTTTTAACACTGTATTTAGTGGAATCTGCTATTTAACACTGTGGTGATAAACCTGAAGCAAACCATGTACTCTGTAAACACTGTGTGTGTGTTTACAACACTGGTCTGACAGACACTTTTTCTTCCATTTCCAGTATTTTTGTAATTTCTCTGTGAGGCTATCATGGTTCCTTAGAATAATAATAGCTTGTGTTTCCTCTGTTGTGAACTAACATTTTCCTTCCATCGTGACTGCTGAGCTTCTTCCACTCATGACCAAAACCTTAGCATGTAAGAATGCATAAAGCACTCCAGTCCCCAGGAGACTTGAGCTAATTATTAGAAGCTGATAGTCGAATTCTTTAAAAACGCAACACAATCTAGGGTGTTTCCAGTTGAACTTTAAACAAAAATGTATTCATTATGAATTCACAATTACATAATCTAAAGAAATATCAACTTAATAAGGATATGATGTGAAGAGATGAAGACTTGATTATTAATTCTCAAGCATGCATGTGTGCTGTTAGTAAATCAATTCAGTAAGTGTTCAAGGCCACACAATATCCTGCATAAACTAGCAAAAAGAGGCAGTGTCTCCCTCCTCACACCCTGTATTGAGGCCATAACTCAGTCTGAAAATCACTGGCTGAGTATATTTAGAAAAAAGCAATGACTCTGCTGGGAGGGTTCATTTTGTATGACTTGAGGTTTTCTGCTCCTTATTGATCAAATGAAGACAGATGTGAGAACGCTTCATCAGCATGCTGACTAATAGTCAGGTGGCTTGTATTGATTCTGCCATGATGGCTTCTTGGCTAGCTGCCTCAGGCCACAGGAACACAGTACGTCAAGAGACGACCAAGCATTAACGTTTAAGCTGAACAGGAGGTGTGGCTCTGATAAGGGGAGAGAGGTGAAGGCAGAGGTGACGGGTTTCTTCTTTCTTTGTATTTTTAAATAAGTTATTTTCACTTTTATTCAACTGTATTTAGTTTAAACAACTGTACCATCAGTACAGCCAACAAATAGGCAGAAACTGAACATTTATGGCTCTATACACAGGAAAGAAATAAGTAATGTTTTGTAAAATTAAATTTGGCACTGCTATTTTTTGTTCATAACATTTTTCCCCATTAAAACATGGAAAAGGTTATACTGAGATGGTACAACAAGGATCAAGATTTTTGATACAAAACATTCAAACAACTTTAGGACATGATGCATTGATACATTATATAATGTAGTTCGAATTAACTCACTATGACAGGCTACAACATTTAAATGCTCCGTATACATTAATGCATGTGTCATAATAATCTAATAAACAATAGTATGCTCTCTAAAAGGAATCACTGGGCATAATGAGTACTTTTGATACTTTAAATACATGTCGTTGATATTTTTTCTGTTGGTTAACTATAGTAAAATTGAAAATGCAGGACTTTTAATCGTGGCAGAGTATTTTTACCATCGCTGCTTATGAGTGAAAGAGCGAATAATAAGTGTAATCAATCAGAGTTTATCACCATACTTACTGTATGTTTACAATCTGACAGACGCAGTCAGACCACAAAATTTCGTCTCAAAATTACGTCGAAAACCAACGAACCCTTACCTTACTGTCACCTAGTAAGGGTGGACAAAATGCGAAATAGTGGGCCCTTTTTGGTTCAAGTAGTGACTGACAACGTTACTTTCACCTCATTTAGAAAGTCTTTCGTAATGTAGTCAACTGGCATGCTCTGGGTGTCATAAAAATGTGCTTTTCCCCCCCACGGACTCTTGATATCTCGCTCGCCCTGTCACTTAAGTGATCAATGTCTACCAGCGACGTCGCGTTAGCCGCGCTAACTTAGCTAACATAGCAAAGCCTGGGCTCTTTACAGCACGAGTTTAAATGATTAAGCGACTGGCAACCAATCGGGGCACGTCATCTTCATTCTTACCTGATCGAGCTGTAAGCTGAAGTTCCCCAAGGCCTACATACAGCTAGATCAAAATCCGATCAAATGACAGTCCTAACTCAGAGTGCTTCAGTGGGCAGCTCCTACAACATCTGTACACTTCCGCAATCAAAGCAACTTCCGCCCGACTAATCATCACGCCTGCGCAAAAGGATATTGCGATGATGTCAATTACACATTTTTAATAGCGTCAATAAACATCAGTAATGACATAGTTTGCAGGGGAGGGGGGTGTATTTTCTTGTTCGAGTAAGTGTAACATGCATATCAATATCTCATTCGTAAAATAATATGCTTGTTTATTTTGGATAGTAGAATGCGACGTTTGATTGATAAGAAAACAAAACCTACGTAGGTACAACTGCACAAATCGAGACCTCTGCTAAGGCAGGCTACCTTTAGTAGTGTAAGTGGCTCGTTGGTCTAGGGGTATGATTCTCGCTTTGGGTGCGAGAGGTCCCGGGTTCAAATCCCGGACGAGCCCACTATTTGGTTCATGTGAATACAACCTTGATACCATACAAAATGAACTCCATGTTCAACCTCTGTTTGTTCTCCATACATGTTCTGCTCTGTCCGACTATGGAACATTCTAATGACACAAGATATATCTGTAAACGATGGATGTATCATATGACGATGTCTCTCTCAGACAATATATCATCTACTGTGCAGTGGAAATTATGAGTTAGTCTCTTTTCAAATTATTGTCTTATTTGTTTATTTGGGTCTGGCTGTGTAGAGATCTGTGCAGTGGCTCATAGTCCTCACAGTGTCTCACTCCAGTGAGGGGCTGCTGGGGGTGTTCGCTCTGACAGCCCTGGGGAAGAAGCTGTCCCTCAGTCTGTTGGTGGTAGTGCAGATGTTCCTGGACCGCTTTCCTGATGGAAGCGGTACAAACAGTCTGTGGCCCGGATGGCTGGGGTCTGTGGCAATGGATCTTGCCCTCTTCCTGACCCGGCCCGCATATATAGAGTCTAAGTCAGGAAGGGGGCAGCCCACGATGCCCTGTGCAGTTTTAACCACCTGTGCCAGTTGTTTCCTCTCCTGTGCCGTGCAGCTGCCATACCACACTGTCACATTAAGGCAGAGGATGCTTTCAATTGTGGCCCTGTAGAAGTTGATGAGCAACCGAGAGGAGAGTCCAGCCCGTTTCAGTTTCCTGAGGAAGAAGAGCCTTTGCTGTGCCTTATCACCAGGTGGGAGGTATTCATGGACCATGGAACTTGATGTTGTCCACATGCTTCACCACTTCTCAATCCATGAGGAGGGGGGCGTGATCCATCTTTCTGGACCTTCTGAAGTCAACATGACCTCCTTGGTCTTCCCTGTGTTCAGCACCAGGTTGTTGGCTGAACACCACTGGGTGAGATGGCGTATCTCCTCTCTGTAGTGGGTCTTGTTGTTATTTGAGATGAGACCCACCACTGTAGTATGGTCCGCAAACTTCACGACTGTGTTGGTGGGGTGGATGGCAGCACAGTTGTGAGTAAACAGGGTAAAGAGGGCTGGGCTGAGCACACAACCCTGTGGTGTGCCCGTACTGAGGACCAGAGGGGATGATGTTGCTTTCCCTATTCTCACCACCTGAGGCCTGTTGGTGAGAAAAGTCTCTGATCCAGTGGCACAGTGACGCAGGCAAACCCACCGCGTTTAGCTTCAGCGCCAGCTTGTCTGGGATGAAGTTGTTGATAGCTGAGCTAAGTACAAAAAGCATTCTGACATAGGTGTTGGGCTGCTGCAGGTGGGTCAGGGCTGTGTGCAGGGTGATGAAGACAGCATCCTCTGTGGACCAATTCCCTCTGTAGGTGAAATGAAGGCTGTCTAGGTCCGAGGGGATGAAGCCTCTGATGTACCTGAGAAAAATTCGCTCAAAACACTTCATGATTACCGGAGTCAGAGCAACAGGCCGGTAATCATTCAGGCAGGTGATGGGTGTCTTCTTGTCATGTTCTCGAAGTCTTGCCTGACACTTTATCTGGTCCTGTAGCTCTGCGGGTGATTTGATATTGAAGTAAAAAAAAGGAGAAAATTAATACAATGCAAAAAACGGTTTAATCTTGCTAATGTTAATGTCAGTACTCTTAAATCCCTACAATACACCACTGGTTCTAGAAGTCACAAAAATAAGCTTGATTACTTCATACTGATCTGTAGCCTTGCAGTACCGCGACCGACCGCATGAGGGAGACACGGCCATCTTGAAAAGAGCGAAATGTTGACGTCACGACTGAAAATGACCCCACCACATCCTCCACGCGCTGCTACCGTAAGATTATAGTCTGTTTGAATGGTGAGGAAGGCATAAAGGGAAAAAAATCCTCTACGCTTGTGAATGAACGTAACGCACACATCCTGTCGCGCACATGTGGCATTTTCTGTGTGACATCTTGGATCTGTCATTGCTAAAGGGAGTCTGTTGTTGAGAGGAGTTGACGTCAAGCCTTCTTTTCTGCCCCCAGCAGCATCACCGGGTAAGCTAACTGTCAAGGCTAATAAGAAGCTGGCTAGTATACCACAATATGCCTGAGCTAGCCACTGAAACCGGCTTCTAATTAACCGTAAGACGTTTATTTAACGTTACTGAGTGAGGGTTTCGCGCACCTGGTTTGCTTACCAATGGGACCGTAGTGGAAACAAGGACTTGCTGATGAAGCTACCTAATGTAGCTAGATCAAGTTAGAGTAAAAACGCTGTGACTCGTTCATCTAATCCTCTTCATCATTCGGCGGCTCTTGTTTCGTTTTTGTGAGAATCGCGGAGATGAAGGGAAAGAGCCCGTGTGTGAACGTGGGTCCAGGCAACATGAAGTCAAGTGGGCTAACCTGGGAGCGAGCAGTCGTCCAGTCAAAGCATCGAATAACGAGATGAGTGCTCGTCGCGTCGCATAGTGATGGAAGTCGTGGAGGAGCCGTGGACATTTATGGGGCTAAATGTGTGTGAATTCTCAGCAATGACTTAGTGGAATGGTGGGCAAACAAAACCGGCTCGATAAGAAAAAGTTGCATTTAAAATGTGCCTATGCAGCCAGAAGTAAACAGACGGTAATGGTGTTATGTAAGTTACAAATGAATCTCAGAGTTTCTTTTTAGTGCAGTCAGATAATGCAATGGCATGTTGACATGGTACTCGAGCTGTCACTAAACGATCAGTTGATTGAAAGAAAATGAACTGGTAACTATTTTGCAAATCAATATGTAGTTTTCATCGTCTTTTCAAGCACTTGCTGGCTCCAACTTCTTAAATGTAAGAATTCTATTCTTTTTCTTTGTCATTTAGGACAGTAAATGAAGAGTCTTTGGGTTTTGGACTGTCGGTTGTACAAAAGATGCATCATTTTGGGCTCTGGGAAATTGTGATGAGCATTTTTCAAAATTTCTTGTCATTACATAGACTAAACGATTAATTGCCTAATAGTGAAAATAATTGACAGATACATCAATGAATATTGTTGTTAGTTGAAGCCCTAATAAACACCATGTGTTTTACTTGTTAAGCTAAGTTGAAATAGTTATGAAGATGACAAAGATAACTACAGGTTTTAGATAAGTATAGCCAGTTAAGTAAACTGTACAACATTTCTGCATGAAATGTATCTTGAAATGGAAAATATTAATAGTGGCACTTCAAAATTGTGCTTAGGTGCAGGACTTAAGTACATGTGCTCTTTGGCTTTCTACCTCTCAGTGTTTGACCTCTAAGCTTGCCTGTGGGCAATAGTGAGGGGTTGAACCAGACCAAGTCATGTACAAACCCTCAAATTTTGTGGTAAATGGTCCTTTGTTGGATGAGTGGAGCACATGGACAATGCGCTCGGTGAACCAGCATCCTGCCCACTGCCATCACTCCGTCATCTAATGACAGTCTTGTTTGATGATATCAGCCTAAGGACTGGGTGAAACAATAATTATGGGCCTCGGGTAAAGGTCGATGAGCCTGCTTTAACCTGCCCTTCGCCCTCCAACAGTATATAAAGTGACCCAGGATGAGACAGTTCAGTGTGCAGTAGGGAGAGAACAAACCAGAGTCTGCTCTCACAAGGAACCTGCGACAGGCGTTTGCTGTTTTTGTGTCTGCATTCACAGAAGGTACTGTATGCTTTATGCTTTATAAATCAGCAGATTTAGTTTTAGTCTTTTTTTTTTGAAGGGGAATGTGAAGCAGAATTGTTTCTGCCGGTGTCTGTTTCTGGACCAGCAGACACACGCTACACAGGGCTACATTTTATTGTGTGTAGGTGGCGGTGCTGCTAATCAGCAGACCCCACCAGAAACACAATTGTCATGATGTAGTGCTAAAATGATTAGTTGCTCTTCTTTGTCTTGATAGTGAACTGAATACCTTTTGGGTTTTAGGTAAAACAAGACGTGTCTGCATGGACTGGGAGCTTGTGATAGGAATTTTTCCGATTAATGACAAAATCAAGAAAAGAAATCAAAAATGAAAAAAATCATTTAATTTTTATCATTTAGTCTTATCTTGACACAGAAGCCACATTTGTATAATGCTGGGGTTTCAGTGGTTTGCTGAATATTCTGGTGAAGTAAATGATGCTATTTATGTGCTATTCGACCCCAAAGTTTGTCCCCACTAGGTGCACCTGCAAGTGTACACACAGTGTACTTTCAGCTTTACTGCGTGCAAACATGTGCATGCCACAACATGCCAAACACTTAACAAAAGTATTTAGTGTAAGATTTTGGATTAAACAATTGCTGCAACAGTGTGTGGTGTTACAGTACAGCTGTGTATACTTTTTGCATCTAGCTGTAGATGCCACTAAATTGATTCAAAGATTGTCTTGCTCATTTAAAGATCCTGACCAAAAGTAAAAATGGTGTCACTTGAGGTGTACCGTATATGTTCACCTACCACCAAGACTGAGATCCTTTACATGTACGCCAGGGTAGAGTCCCTTTACTTAATTTTGTTGCTGCAGGATGAAAAATAAATGTGGGTGGCTTCTCTTGGACATATTTTTTAGAAAGATAAATGTTCAGTTCAGTTGTGTCAACAGGTGAAAGTAGGATGGAAAATTTTATCACCAAGAGGAAATTTGACTGTGAAAAATGCAAACAAAAAGTTTCCATGAGCACTTTCATCAGTCATGACTTTGCCTTGATTGAGTTTGGTGTTCCCTTTACAGAACGATAGTGTGCTGATGATCAACACCAGTGAAAGCAACACTTTTCCATGCAGACAGGGTCAAACATTTTTTTGGTCACCGTTGTGCAGCACTGTAGCTATTCACTAATTTCTTTAAAAGGTGTTTGGTTTTGGAGTAGTTTGCTTAATTACATAAACCCTGGAAAAACAGGTAATTGGGCGTTTGTGTACCTGTGTTCAGACATCGCTCTTTCTCTGTGCCGTTCACACCCACTTGGTAGATAAGTGTTTGAACTGGCAGCGTTGCCTGTTGGTAAAGGCTCAATCTGCACTCCTGTCAGACTTCTGACTTATCAGATGTTTTATTTATTCTTAGTCAGCTGGTGAAATTGATGATTGCAAGGGAAACTTCTCACTGAGCTATGTTTACATATGGGTGTAGGAGCCATGAGTGTGTGTGACGTGTGTGTGTGTGTGTGAGGCCGTAGCACTGATAACACTTAGTTAGCCTGGTTGTTCACACCCGGTGCTTAGATTGCCAGTTGACAGTGCTGATGAGAGTAATTTGCGTGTGCTTAGTACTTCCTTGATTTTCTTTATTTATTGCGTGGTTAGTTGTGGATTGTTTGAATTTTTTTGTGCCAATTTGTTTGTGGTTTCTAATCTGACAAAAATGCCATGAGAGGGCAGTTAAATATGAGGCAGATTTGCAAGGATGGGCAGAGAAGAACAGTTTCCCACCCTGCCCTTTCCTCCTTTCTCCTCTGCTGCTGGCTCTCTTATAAAACTCATATTTAACATCATGGCAGTGGCCTTCACCGTATTGTTGAAGGACTAACTTCTCTGCTGCAGACTACCTGTCTCTCCCCACCACCCTTTATCTCCACAGCTACAAATAGGCCTTGGACTCTAAATACACATGCACCACAAGCACAGACGTAGTGATTTTGTGAGTGTGTGGTGACATCAGTCCGACCTGACATGCTGACATTTTATAACAGCTTCTTCACTGTTTTGATTGGACTGTAGCCACACTGAGGCCAAGGCCAAGGACTGCCAGTGAAGAAAGCTGCCTCTCCTGATTGGGTGTTGATTGTCACTCGGCTGTCTGGACCTGTATGCTCTCCAGAGTAAAAGAAGGACTTATTTAGGAGCATGAGTGCATGTGTATATTTAGGGTCCGTACCACATCCTGGGTTATTATCACAGCTGAGGAAGCAAGCTGACAGCTATTCTTCCTTATTGGTTAGCATGCTATATTTAGATCACTGCCAGTGCTGGATTTTTGGGGATGACACCAGTATCCAATATAGTGTTTATTTGCTGACACTTGCGTGTATTGTGCCTTTAATCCATGTGTGTATATGTTTATGCAGGGCATGCCTGTCTTTGTGTTTCACTCATGTGCTGCTGCCTTTAGGCACTCCTAAACACCTCCTCACACACTGTGCCTCTTCCCCCTCTCTTAATGAAAAATAAATGTGGAAGAACAGAGAGATATCATTTTACCTTTGGCTGCTTTCCTGCCAGGGAGGAGCAGACCTTATTGTTGGACGTTTATTTGCTTAGACTTTTGACCAGTGTACTTCACCAGTGTATGATGAGATATGAGATGAGGAGGTAGGGTCATACAGGGTTTTTGCATTGCATGGCTAGTTGCCTTGATTTGTCAGGTATTAGTAAATTCATGGATTAGCCAAAAACAAACATTCCCATCTCGTATTTTAGGAAAAAATGGCAAATTAATTGAGAGAAAATGTACTACATCACAGTAATTATAGCCATCCCAGTATGATATAGAATTGTGTACTGTAATGAAAGGACTGCAACTGCAATCACTTTTTTTCACTTTTCACTAATTTAATTTATAATCATCAGACAAATAGAAAATTGAGTATCAAAATTTTTGGCAGTTGACTTTCTGTCAATCAGGTAATTGTTTCAGCACTATTACCCTCTCCTGGCTTCGACCTGTATTTCACCAACAATAGCAGCCAGCAGTAAGGAGGGCAAGGTTCAGAGCTCCTGGAACTTTTACAAGGACTGTGTAAGAGAGAAGTGCTAGTTAGAAAAATGAAAAACTTGAGCTAAAGAGAATTTTATATATCTATATAAGGATTTTCTCTTATTTTTTGTACCTTGCCTCCCCCCTTTCCCCCTACTTCAGAATAAGGCCTCATTAGAGCGAGTTGAAGAGGAAGATTTGGGAGAGAGGGCACAATTCATCTGAGAGAGGGTGTCTTTTCTTTGCCTCCTCAGTTCAGAGACCTAGGGAGAGAGAGATGAAGGGGAAAAACTAATGACTGAACGCAAATTAGAAGTAAGAGAGAAAACAAAATGACCCTTTTCAAACTTGTATTTTATCTTGGGAAAGGCGACTGAGCAGGTTACACATCTTGACAAATCTTTTGCTTTATATTCATATCGTCTCAGATTTCCACACAGCTGGTCAGCAGGGGCACAGCTGTATACTGTTGGCCACTGAGCAGTTTGGGGTGCAGCGCCTTTCGCCAGGGCATCTCAGCAGTATATATAAAGAGAGGGAGGGTTGTCTCTTTTATTTTGACTCTCCTGGCCTGTGGTGTTTTAAGTTTTGTAGTTTTCCTCAGTGACACAAACTTGATCATATTGGCTGGCAGTGTGTTGCCTTCCTCCACAGCTGCAGCTGAACTGTGTGTTGGCAGCTGCAGTACTCCACTACAGGCTGACTACATGACCGTCTCTTCATACAGCCAAATAGGAATCAACATGGAATGCTCATTGCAGTTTCAGTGAAGGAATGATGTGGGTTTGGCTCAGTGCTGGGCTTTGTGGCCTGAGTGCTTGATTGGAATTTGACGAAGGCAAGTCGATGGGTAGAGCGAATACAGAAAATTGCAGCTGCCATTTCAGGTTTCTTTTCTTCTTCACTGCCTCTTTTCTTTTCTTCCATCCTTTCCCATTCCTTTCTTCCTCACCGGTGAGTCGTAACCGTCATTTTATCTGTCTCTCCTCCACAGTCCGCTGCACTCCTGAGGAGTCTGCTGCTCTCTTCAGACATTTCTTGTTCTCTGCCAGCTATTCCCCCGACTCCATCTCTGCTCCCAGGTAACCTGTGGGCATCACTCAGCACGCTCGGAGCCTCAGGGCAGACAGACTGACTGAGGCGCTTTCACGCACCAGCTATCATTAGAGGCTCTGCAGGAAAAGGAAAAGCGTTTCTTTACAAAATGTGAATGAGGCTGTTTATACACCCCAGCATTGCATATGGACCTGCAGGGTGAACTGAAGTGAATGAGTGCTCTGTGTTGAAGCAGAGGTGTGTGTGTGTGTGTGTGTGTGTGTGTGTGTGTGTGTGTGTGTGTGTGTGTGTGTGTGTGTGTGTGTGTGTGTGTGTGTGTTTTGTCACACAATATCATAAGCTGATATCACTTTACAAAAAAATCAGTGCTGATACGATGAGTAATCAGTGCATGCCTGGCTTGTGTAAGCGAGCGCTCCTGTATTCTTTTGCTGGTTTGTTGCACTTGTGTCATTGATAGTGTGCATGCTGTCGGCTGCATGTGTAATAGTCTGTAATTGGTGGCTGTGTTTATCCCACTGGTTTCCTGTTCTCTCTGTGTGCTTTGTGCCAACAGTGGGCCTTTGGGGCGACGTGTGTTTGGTGCTTCATTTGCCAGTAGGATTGACCTACTAAACAATTGGATATTCACATATTTAAAGCCGCACCATGCAAAAGAAATTCAGTTCCCACTAGTGTTAGGTATTGTTCTCTTTTTTGAGTACTGACCCACAGTTAATGTGTTGTACAGAGTATACAGAACTGTTGGGTATTGATCATTGGCACTGGATGCTTAATCAAATTCTCTGTTTTATTACTTATTATTTGATCAGATATTGCTTAATTTAAATTTAAAAACATTTAAAAAACTTTTTTTTATAGTATGTTACTGTACGATGGTATTTTGTAGCTGTATGTGTTGAAATGGGTTCACACACAATTTTGAAATGTTCAGCATTTTTGTTTAAGTTAGTGGAGTTTTCTGTGTAAGGGATAATGCCCGGCGCAATAATTTAGAACAATCAGGCTATTTGACCGGAACTTCTTTTATAGGTGTCCTATAACACTTTTTAACGGACACCCTGCAGCCAATCAGAATCAAGTATTCACCCAGACCGTGGTATAAAAACTGTTAACTCAGTGCTTCTCACCAAAAACACATTGTGTTTTATCCTCAATGCCGAATTAACATGTTGAATGCATTTACCTCAAAACACACAAAAACATGTCACAGTGGATTTTCAATACACAGAAAATCATATTTATATTCACCAGGTAAGATTTCAAAAGGTGTCATTTTGCCATTCATGCTCAGGTGTCATGTTGGCATATGGATTGAATTTCCAGAAAATGTGAAAAAAATCAGACTTCATGCAAATATACAAAACTTTCTCATACTTTGTCTTCTTCCTCTTCCTTTGGTAAAAGCAGCCTTTGGTTGATCAGCCACTCTGGTATACACAAGCTTGCTCTACTGATTTAATGGTGATAATTAAAACAGTGTTACAACCCTCTGTCTGCATGCTGGAGATTTACTTTTCTCCTCTCTTAGGAGCCCACGATTAGTTTAAGTTTGTGTATTTAAAACATTTATTTGCACTTGATCGTGTCTCCCTTCCATGTCACACATTTGGAGCCAGTTTGTGACAACAATTACATTTCTCTGCCATTTGGAGCTAACAGTAAGAAATGGTGTGTAGTTTAGAGAGCAGTGTATTTTTTGTCATAGATTTAAAAGTTTGATTTAAGTGTTTGTTTGTTTGTTTTTTTTTCAGATCAACGCCCTCCAGCTAGTGAAGAAGCCATGCTTATCTGGTCCCCTCATGGCTGTGCCACTATGACCATCACCCTCCTCCGGTCCCAGGTTTTTGTTCTTGCCCTGGCTGTGCTTCTCTGCCCTTTGAGTCGAGTGACAGGTCAGGGGGAAAGTAAGACCCAGTCCCCTGCCCAGGTGCTCCAGGACCTGCTGGCCCGCCATGGAGACAACAGCACCATCACAGTGCCCCAGCTGCGTGCTTTGCTGGCCCTCCTTAGCCAAGGTCAGGCTGAAGGTGACGGTGACAGCAGCAATGTGGTGACACCCACAACCAAACCTCCCAAATCTAACATCTCCAAGGTGAGAACAAACCGATTCTTTTATCTTGTGTTAGCACTTTGAGGTGATAAGGTTCTCCTTTGTGGTTGGTATAACGCAGGGGTAGGGAGTCATTTTCCTGTCAAGGGCCTTTTCAGTTTTTAGACACCTTTGAAGGGCCACACTAAATGACTGAAGACACACTGTGTTCTGTGCTGACTGGAACTAATTTTCTTGGGCAAGGCATCTGATGTCAGATGGTATTGATGATAATGATGCCACTCGCAGTTGTTTTTCCAGGTTTGGGTCAGTCAGCCTTGAGCGGAACCGAGTCTGTGCAAGACAATTTTGAAAATAACTGCTCACAGTAGTAGGTCTTTGCTTTGAGGTGATTTTACGTTATAGGTTGCCAGGCATCATTGAACGGCATAGCAAATATGTTGAGTTCTTGTACTTTTCATGTCCTGAAACCCCTGGCCAAATGTCTGAAGGAGTTTTAACACTCACCAGCATATTCAGAGGTCATAGCAGGCTTGTGCTCTTGCAGAACAGGAAAATTGTTTGTCCATTTCTCTTGGAAAGCATGATACTCCTCATCTGCTTTTTTCTTGACAGTTGTGCACGTTACTGCACATTAATTTTTAGTGCATCATGTTGCTGCCAGTGTTAAGACAGAATCAAACGAAAGAATGCAAGCATGAGTGCCAAGCACCTACCCTGCTTCTTTACAGGTGAGGGTAGCCTCTCAACTAGGAAGGTGTGACTGAGTATTTGGCTGAAAGCCAGAAGCAGAGGGAGACAGATAAAACACCTAAAACACCCCTGCCTAGATCACTAACTCTCCTTAGTTTTTGATGATATGGAAAAGATGACTGATCCTTTCTTTGCTGTGCCACATGTTGTCTTCACAATCAACAATCTCTACCAGCAGCAGAAGCATGTTGTAGTGGTCTTTTTATGTCTATGTGGGGTATCTCCTTAGCTAGCCTCAATGTGTATTCCCATTTTTGGAATAGGAGCGCATTAGTGGCAGCTGTACCTCCTCTGCAATGTTCAGATGGTTAAATCCAAGTTCAGTCTAATCTGGAAGAAGCTGGTGCCACATAGCTGAAATATATAGCATATTTCCCATGCTCAGTGTCGTGGATGATTGAGTCAGTTGCTGATCTGCTTTTGAATAGATTTACTCAGAGTAATGATGGCAAAGTTCTAAACACTTCTGAGATACTGAATAGAACAAGAGGTTAAGGTAGCAAATAGTTCAGATGTTGGATGTTGGGCAAGCAGCATGTGTGTTGCTGTCTTAACTCAGAGAACCAAAGTAAAACTGTGACCCTCCTGATAACTGTCACTGCTCTCCGTATTTACTGAAGTATGAAGCACATACCTCTGTTCAGTCACGTGTGACCTGCGTGTTGTTAAACACCTTTCAGAGGCAGCTATTCATCGCTGGACACGTCACATTGAAACGCTTGTGGCTGCCACAAAGGAAAGAATGTTTTGTTGGCCGTGCTCAGAACAGTTTATACAAACACTGAATGGAGTATTGAATGTATTTTCTGCTGTTGTGATGGGCTTGAAGTGATTCATGCATTTTAATTATGTGGTGAGTCACTATCAAAAGCCCCACTTGTGTTTGATTCAACATCATTTTTTTGTCCTCACAGATCAAAATCCAACTGCCTTTAGTGTCCCAATATAGAAATGAAATATTTGGATGCAGTCTGTTGCCTTTTCAATGTGACTTTCGAAGTTTGATACCTCAGGTAGATGGATGCCATAAGCTGAGTGAGAAATGTTCGCTTTCAATTTTATTTGAAATTATATAGAATTGATGGATTGCATCTTAACCATTGCATTTAGACAGAAGAATGCACTCTCCAACCTCCATTGTGTCTGCATCTCTTTGCCTACATCTGCTTTTTTATATCTATATCTAAGTTTAATTCTAGCCTTCTGAGCCTGCCCACCATGTGTTTGGCTAAAACTGACAGCAACCTGACCTGTTGCTGAATGTGCATCCTGGCAAACTCAGTTGTTTCTAGATTAAACAAAAATTGTAACTTCTTTTGGCCAACTGACTATGTTTTCATTTCCAGTGCTTGCCTGCAGACACGCTGGCTATTTACAGCATCAGCGAGCAGTCCCGTCTTGATGGGCAGGGCTTGCAGGAGCTGTGTCCCACCATGCTGCAGCAATTGGATGCTGGCACCTGCAGGGCGCAAAATAAGGAGGAGCTGAGCGGTGACACCTCCCCCAGGCCCACAGACGCTGAAGGTGAGCGCTGAGTTGTTATTCAAGATTAATGTAAAGTGTTAGCTATTTGTCCATTTGTGTTACCACTCAAGGTATTTAAAAAATTTCCTGTAATGAATAGTCATTCCATTCTATTGTAGATTGAAAGGATAAGTCTGGTGATACTGACATGTATTGTTTGAGTGCATCAGAGCTCCAAGAACTGTCAAAACACTGCTAAAAAGACATCATTGAGCCACAGCTTTGCAATATATGACACTTTTTTGTACAATTAACTTGGCCATTGTTGTGTATTTTGTCTCAATCCTACATACGCTGCCTTGTACTGCCATATACTCATGCTCATTAGTGCACTGACTCTGCAGTTGAAAATAGGAAAGCAAAGGTGGGATTTACTCTTATTTGCTTATCGTTCACTGAAACTACAGTGCCCAGCTGTTCTATAAAGTTATTTAGCTTTTTTTTTAAATGAAAAAATATGCTATTGGCCCATTTTTAAAAAAGATTTACCGTACATCTTCAGTAGGAACCAAGGGGTTTGGGTGCCAGGGGTGGGGAAATTGTGAAATTAAGATGGAGTAAATTTGTTCAAGGAAATTGTGATAATTTAGAAAATCAGTGCAAAGAAAACATTACTTACAGTATGATCAGAAAGTAGTTACATTAAAGCACATGAATAATGAGAGGAAGTAAAGGGGATCTTGTGCTGTGGATGTTAGAAAGATGGCATAAATACAATTCTTATTGCAAGAGAGAGGGAGAGAAAGTCTCTGCATGTCTGTACCAGGACCATCCTTAGACACGAAACAAGGATTAAGTTCATGGAGGCAGGTGTTTCTCTTAGCAACACTTATAATGACACATGAGTCATGTCTCTGCAGTGTATATTACCAATCAGAGAGCTCCGTGTCTTATTATTGACCAATCAGAAACATCCTCATCCCATTAGGAGGAGTTGGTATGGGAGCCGGCTGTGAGATTTAAAAGATGATGGTGGGAGAAATGTTGTCGGGCCGCATTCTGAATCCAGGCCCTTTGTATCGTGGTTATTTAGGTAAAGGTACAACACGTTGAACAGAAAAGAAAAACCACAGCAACAATATTCATGACATTTGTTGACAATAACAAACATATAGAATATCGCCAGCCTTATCCTTCAACTGTACCTATATTATATGTTTTGTACGTTAGATGAACAATGTTGTGTAGACTTTTTAGACTTTTTAAAACATGTGATGGCATTTGTATTGTCTGTTGTTCAAACTTTGCTATTTGCTGTCACTTTCTTTTTACAGCTTCTTAGTCCGTCCATTGTATATTGTAATTATTTTGCTCCTTCTAGAGTGAGTATATCATCATATCTGTCTGTGACCAACTCGATTACAGGTTTTTTCTCTGTGTTCTCTCTCCTTTTACAACCGTGTTTTACCGATGTGTTACCAATGGAAAACCTCATGCAGTGAGACCTCGAAAACACATTTCTTCATCAGATCTGAGCTCCAGAATGTGTGTTTTGTTGCCTAGTGATGGTGATATCATGATGTCCCCGAAGCAGATGAAAGCCAAAATAAGCGTGCACCGTTAGCCAAGGCTCAGATTGCGTTTCGCAGTTTGGCTTAAGAGCCCACACATCCTGCCTATCACATGTGTAGCAGACATCCCATCCAGGTGAAGACAGTCAGGCAGGAAAGCATTCCAGCAACAAACTGCTCCTTTTTCCTTGGCTGCTGATCTACTGTAATGCCATATAGAGTGCAGACTGTACACACACACCAGGATGTCCTTGACAGCCCTGGAAGCCGTTTGGCATCTGCATCCAATCTGAAGTTCTCAGAAGTGTGAAGTACAGCGTAGGCTGTTGATTAAAAAGCTTTTGAACTCTTGTTGAATGGAAGCTGAATTGGCTAACAACAGACTCTGAGACTTTGGTCAACTTACATGATGTTCTGCCATCGAGGATGCAACAGAGCTCGTGTCTGAAAGCAGCAATGCTTCAGGAATGTTCATAGCACTTCATTAGTTTCCCCAAGAGGAAAAACAACAGCTTTCAGTATGAATGTGATGGCTGATGGCATCAATGTCTTCATATTCTTTTTAATCTAATCACACTTGCTGTTGCCTTGCTTAGCCAGCTCACAAATTTCAGTTCGACTTTTAACCCAGTTCAACTCACCTTTGCAGGTGGAGGAGAAATGTGTTAGTGGCCTAAGGCTCCTGGCTATCTCTCCCTCAAATTTGTTTTCCCTTATCCTCCACTCGTATGGCCTCAGCTCACCTCACACTGTCCTCTGTAGGCAGCTTATTTTGGCTTGATAGATATTTTTCTTTGCCTAGGCTCTGGAGGTCTGCCAGCAGCAGGGAAGCAGCATGCCATGGGAATTCATCCCTATTGCAGATCTCACTGACTTCTACATCCTGATCTTTTCTCAATATCTAAATGTGATGCACCTTTTGTCTGAGATCAGATAACTCACATTCCATCAGATACACTATCAAAACACTTACTGGTCAAGTTGAAGACATGCCTTCAGAACATTTTGCACTAGAATTATCCCTCCTCATACAACCTGGATGCCAGAGAGTCTTCACAAACAACCTTTTTACCTGTTTTAACATCATTGATGCTTATACCAGTATATTCTCTTAAGTCTACTACTAGTGCGTTTGGTGCCTTGCCTAGCCGTCTTCAGATTGGCTTTGACTGTTTGACAGCAGAATTACTGCATATTATCAGCCTTTCCCTACAGCTGTTTTCAGTGGCCTTCCAAACTGCTTTGGTTTTACCTCTTTTGAAGAAAAGAGATGCCAGTTACAAGAACAGCTGTAGGCCAATTTCCAATTTGGGACTGTTTTTTTTTTTCTTTCTTCAGTTCAAAAAGGATAGATTTTTCATGCGGTATGCCCCAGGGTTCACTCCTGGGCCCAGTTAAGAAATACAAGAAAGAAAGAAAGAAAGAAAGAAATATATACATAATTTGTGTAGCAGAAAGTTTTTTTTTCTTATTTCCTATCTAGTTAACCACCTTTCAGCCACTTGGCAGGGTCCCAAACCCTAGTTTGAGAACCACTGAGTTAAAGTACTTGTCTACTGCCTCAGGAGTGGAGTATCTTCACCACAATTTTACATAAAAATATGTTTTTGATTAAATGATTGCATTATGTCAATTGCTGAAATCCCAAATCACATGTCAGTCACATGCAGATTTATGGCATTGAAAAACAAGTAAATGTCATTTTATTCAATACAGCTGACACAGATAAAATGTATGAGATCAGTGTTTGATTTCTGACATCATTTTAGGTTACCACATTTAGCATTGCCTTTATTTGATAACAGCACGATTGTTTTGGGGGGGGAAAGTTGTCTGATTGATGATGCATAGCTCAAGCTACATTTACAGCTGCATTACCACACACACTATGCATGGCAGTTTGTTTCAGTGTTAAACTTTCCTCTTCCATCCAACCTCCCTCTCACTCAAACCACCAGTGTGGGGCTTTTCTTTCCTGAGTGTGACAGTGATCAGTGCCTTCTCACTCACCGGAGTCTTCGTTGTTCCTCTCATGAAGACACGCTATATGAAGTATGTGCTCACCTTTTTCATCGCTCTTGCCATTGGCACACTGTACTCCACTGCCATCCTGCAGCTCCTGCCAGAGGTTTGCCATCCATCCACACATCTTCCTGTCTACACCTTTTATCTGTATATCTTTGCACATTCCTATGAACCTTTTTTGCTTCTTGAAAACACAAACGCCAAAGGCTCTTTAGTTTCACTGCAGTGCCACATGGCTGTTTGTGAAACTTGTGCACCTTTGGTCAAGCACTCCTGGTCTGTCCTGTTTCCTCTCCTTCCTGCCTTTGTTTTCTCCCGCTGGTTTTATCGGGCTGTAATGAGAACTGTGGAAGGCCTTTTGGTTTCGCTTTACCCTGTCTGCATCATCGATCATCTGTCAGGGTATTTATATTTGCGTGCACTGTGTGTTTGTATCTGTGTCTGTCACCTTGAGATCCAGGCCAGCTATGAGGTTTTTCTTGGAGAGATGGTTCAGCTCTCTCTTCTGCCTCTGCAACATGTAGAACAGCAAAACAAACTTCATAACAGTGTTTCACTCCCTCTGTTTTTAGGCTTTGGTAATCATAAATTTCAGTTTGTGTAAGACAGTCCAGGAGAAATGGAACACAGCACCCTTAAATCGTCCTTCAAATTGGAATGAGACCCATTGTTAGCAGTGCTCCTTCTGCTACTGTTAGGCTATTTAAAGTTCATCTGAGCCCTTTTGTGTCTGCAGTGATAGCTTGTGTGTACCCTGAGGCTAGGACAGTGATACAGATGCACCTGAGTGGAGTAGGACAAAGTATTTGTGTGTGTGTGTGTGTCTGTGCACAAGGTTTCAGTAAACTGTAGTTTTCCCTTAACCCCACCCCCGCCCCCTCGCCCTTTGTCAAAAGAAATGGGGTTTGAAGAACACTTCAATGGACAACCATTATTGTCTTCAAATGTAGATGAAAGGTGGTGTCACTTCTGTTGATCTGTTTTTAATTGACAAATGAGCCTGTTGTCTGTGTAACGACTGATTTCATTCAATTCTTCCTTTCTTTTCAGGGAGTTGACTGATTGGTGTTGTCTAATTATTTGTTTCCTTACCCTGGTGATTAATCTGATAAAATCTGCTCTCGACTAACTACTTCTCTTTATTTTCACCTTCCCCTCCTTCCTCTTCCTCCTCTCTGTTGATCAGTATGGGGTTATGGAATCCTGTGTGTGACACTGATCTCTCTGTGCTCGCTGGTCGGGGCCAGCGTGGTGCCCTTCATGAAGAAAACCTTTTACAAACGACTGCTGCTCTACTTCATAGCCCTGGCCATTGGCACGCTCTACTCCAACGCCCTGTTTCAGCTCATCCCAGAGGTAGTGTCGATGCTGCTGTGGCTTATTGCAGCTCCTTCACAGAGCCTCAGTGCTGGGTTACGATTCAGGAAAGAGCATTGAATCAAATCAAATCAAATCATCAAATATCCCATAGAACATTTAACTGTTTTGTCCCATATTCCTATATCGCATTCTTATATATTGTGTCTTATCTCAGTTAATGTAATGTTAACATCACAATCAGGACAATGAGTTATTGCTGTGTTTTATATTAAGCTGTAGAGTCTTATGCTCCAATTGGTTGTCGTCTTGCACATCAGCCATCGGCATAAATTGACTTCAGCAACAAGAAAAAGTTCCACCATAATTACAAACATTAATGCAGAGTAATCCCCGTCTCTGGAAATAAAGGTTATGTTTAAAGAGTGATTAAAGTGATTAAAAGCAGCATTTGCAGAGTAAATTCACAAGAAATTCAAAATGCGTAACATTTATTGTCGAAATATGTGATATGGCTGCCCTTCTCAAAAGCAATTCTAAGATGACTCACAGGTAGCAGTGTTCAATTTAAAATATACCAAGTCAAGTATGAGTGCATATGGTGATACAGAACGTTTTCACAAAATTCAATTGGAAAAATAGTAATGGTAATACATAAAATCACTAGATGAGAATCGTTGAACTAAATACCTGACAAATCTAGTTCTGCTAAAAGAGTAAAGGCTATTTCCGGAAAGACTATCAGTTCCCAGCAATAGCTGAAACAGAAATGTTTTATTCATCAGCCTCAATGAATATTTGAATACTTTTCTGAACTGATCATCACTTTTGATCTTTGTGAGCAGGTTTATATTGGTTTCTAAACATTGTGAAGCTGTCGGTGTGCTTTCACAAAACCTGCAGGATGCCAGTTAGAAAAATAAAAACACTGAATACATTTACATGCACATTAGAAAGCAGGTTATTGGAAGAAACCAGGTCAAGGCAGTATTCTGGTTACTTTAAAACCTAACCTGTGTTTGTGTTCAGCTGATGAGCTTTCTCCCCTACAACAAAGCTGGCACATCTGTGTATTAGTAATATGTCTGCCTGAACTCTTTGTACACCCTGAACTGTTAGAAACCAGATTAAAAGTAAATATGGCTGTAGTCCAGTTTCTACAGAAGTAACATTCCTCATTAATCAATTCAGGTTTAATATGTCAGATTACCAAATGAAGCTTAGTGGCATGTCAACACACTGACTGAAGAGCAGTTTTCCATGATGGTTTTAAAAGGTGTCTAGACGGTATACACACCCATCACGGCAAAGATTACAGCTGTTGTGTAATTCAGTGCATCAATTCACCTGGGATGAATAGAATAGAAACACATTTGTATACCTCGTATCTGAAGCAGTTATGATAAGGTTGTGTCTGCTGAATGAGAGATGATTACCTAAATTATTCAGCCTGTCTCTCAGATTAGAGGTTGCTGTGAAATATTTTAGCAATATCTTAAAAGGATGTCCGCTCCAGTTGATGTTATTGCTCATGTATCCACTTAACAATGGACAACAGTCAGACCGCCCAAAGACATTCAGCAGGGTGACGTTCTCAACAGAGATGAAAGCAGCTGACTCTGACAGAGCTTAGAAATGGGGGAAAAAGTTTTCAGTCTTTGCCAGAATTGAAACTTCACTCAGACAGTGAAGCCGACTACACAGCCTCGACCCACTTAGAGTTCAAAACAAGCAATTTACCAACCACTAATTGTTCACTCTAAAAACCCTGCTAAATCATGACTGTACATGTGACAGTCGTTTCAAGCAAAACCTCATTTCAAAAATATGCACAGTGAGTGATGCAAGGCAGTAATGATGTTATTACAGCTACTATAAATATTTCATCATCACAAGCTTACATCATCTTCTTTCCTGTATGGCAGGCCTTTGGTTTTGACCCTATGGTGGATTTCTATGTGTCCAAGTCTGCGGTGGTGTTCGGAGGCTTTTACCTCTTCTTCTTCACTGAAAAGGTCCTCAAAGTTCTTCTCAAGCAAAAACAGGGGGTGAGTAGATAGCAAGAGTGATGTGAAGTTGACCTTATATATGTTCTATTGTTAGATTCGGGTTGTGATAAATTATAGTGACAGCAACAAGTTTATCCATAAGATAAATATGTAGCAGCAATGTGTGTCTGAACTATGATCACTATTATGTGGAAGTTGTCAAAGTAGGGGGCAGCACAAGACTGAACTGAATATGCATAAGCCACTAAAACTCTCATAGTTTGCCATTGCAACACAAGAGAGCAACAGTCAAGACAACATAAGTCAGATGCTCATGATGTCTGCAAAGAACAGTGCTCTAAGTTGACGAGACAGAAAAACAGGTAAAAACAATAGTCTCAACAAATCTGTTTCTGAGCTGGTATTTATGGAGGGTTAAACAGCTTGTATCTAGTTTGGATAAACTCACTATCAGCACACAAATTTTACAGATCATGGAACAATCAAGCAATATGTTCGTAACTGGATCTCGAAAAAACACTGTGCAGAGCAGAGAAACTCAATTGAAATCAGTAGCAATATATTGCTACGAATATTTTTCCAATACCAATATGTAATGAAAATGGTAAATGTGCAAAAGAAACACACATAAAATAAACAAATTGGTGTTTATTGCAATTAGCAGTTTCTAAGATAAGATATGACTTTGCTAATCCCACGCCAGGGAAATTATGTTGTTATAGACACCAATAATAGCAAGACAAGGTTTTGTCTGATGTATTGCATTACATCAGACGAAACTCCTGACAGATGTTCAATAATATATCAGTATTTCATTTATAATTTCTCAGAAACACATTTGGACAACAGAAATTTGTGACACACAAAACATGATGATGTCATCACAGCGTGATCCTACGCAAAATCGATAAATGATAATACTGACTTATCGTTCCGCTTTAACTGTGCCATTATAGTATTTCTATAATCACTTATAACAATGATATACAGTTAACCTGTGAAACACATAGACATTTCACTGAACATCATTTTGTTTTTTTATCTGAAGCTGGTCATGTATTGTTTTTCTTTCCGTTATTCATTCATCCTTTAATATTTCTTTAAGTTATCACACCATACCATGTTGTTACAACGTTATCAGGCAAACAATGGTTTTGTCCAATGAGTTGCTCTGATGTACAATTTAATTGTTCCCACGTCATTGTTCAACATCAGGGGCAGGTTTAACCAGTTGTACTGGAGGATCAGGCCAGAGACAGTAGGGAAGTTCACAGTAGTTCCCTCAGAAGTGTACACAAAGGTACACACCCTAATACAAAACTAGCTACCTGCTATATATTTAGTATAGCCGACTGTTTACATTTTACACTAAAAAAATGCATTCGACAAAATCAAGTGAAAACTCTCGTTTGCTACACTAGAGATATTTGGCTTTGAAGAATCAAGTTTTTTGCACTACATTCATAGCCTGTGTCATCAGAAACAGATTAATATCACAAAGTTTTAATCTGCTCCCAGGCATCAGGCCAGCATACCCTCTTTTCCCTTTGGCTGAAAGTTGACTGTTGAACACACATTCGTGCTCAAGCAGTCAAGTACTATAACAGATTGTTAATTGTCCAAATCTTTTGTAAGTTAAAAAAGATGAACATCTGGTTCCAGCTTCTCAGATATTATTGTATTGAATTTGTGTTTTGGTCTGTTGGTTGGACAAATAACTCTATTTTAAGACTTGTCCTTGTGGGCACCTGGGTAACATTTTGCCCAATTTATTAATTGAAAAATCAAAAGATTTATGAATAATGGAAATGATCATTACCTGTGTCTGTAACTGTAATTCACCTGATAATTTAACATTAGTAGGCCATAGACTGTTTGTTGTAATATCTCTCAAATTTCTCTAAAATCTGGTGACATGCTGCACGCATCTATGAAAGATGCTCTTTTTTAATTTTAGATCATAGCTCTCTTTCGCTGCAGAGATTACATTTTTTTCAAATCTTGATTCCTCCCAATAGGTTGAGTGTTGTATTTGTGACTGTGATGTGATCTGGTTAGTGAGCATGTGTTCTTATTGACTGTGAGCTGTTTAAGTGTGGCTTGTTTTTGGCTTTTGGCCACTTGCCAATGGTGCCTTCCGTGCATATTTGCTCCAGTGCAGTACTGTAGTAGTGTACGTGTCAGTGATTTTTAACAATTTTCCACAACTGCAATACAGTCCTTTAAGTCCTTTGCACTGAATTCTAAAACCAGCTTTACTGGAATGATAAGCTGCAGAAGTTCATTCAGTTTCCAAGTGCTGCTGATTTCGTTCTCAGAAAGCATCAGGACAAGTGAGGCAGCGTCTGCGGGATAGTTACTCCACCTTGTGGTTACTGTGCTTTGAGCCATATGGTCTAGCCAACCTCATTAACAACTAACACGTTGACCTGTTGATCCAATTACAGACGCACTTTGACCCAAATTGGCACCTGCGTAAATGCTGTCGGGTTTTTCATTTCACTGTAGATGAAGAGGAAAAAACCCATTAATAATTTAATAAAAGTGTTGCCGGAGAGGTGTAATTTTGTACAAAGGAAAGTCACGGTAGCTGCTCTGGTGAAGCAAAACACTGAATTTGTTCTGATTCCAGGAGTGTTGTTGTCCAACTGTACCTCCTTCTTCTTTTGTTATTAATTTACCAAAATTCAAGGTTATTTCATTCATCAAACTCTGTTATTGATCACGATATCTGCTTTCTCTCTATCTCTCAGAGCCACGGTCACAGTCATTACCCCGGTGCAGATCGTTACTCGACACCTGATGGGGATGTGGAGGAGGGGGAGAAGGAGAAGCTGCAGCAGAACGGAGAAGCCAGCAGCCTGGCTCTGGGCAAGGTGGACGCAGGGGAGGGCGAGCTCATGCTCAGTCCTGCACAGACACCACAGGTAAGGGTGGGAGATCAAGAGCTTGATTTGTTTGGTTGCCATTGTTTTGTGATTGTTTATTTTTCATAATTGGACTGGATTCTCAGCATTTTTATGTTCCTAGTTGATGGATTTTCATCTCTGAGAATGAGTTCATAAACCCAGCATCATAGAGGGGACATTACATATTAGGCTGGAAGGAAATGATATGAACTCTTTCACTGTAATAAAATAATACTATAGAATATTATGTTAAGAAGTGGTCTGACTGTTTGTTGGTGCATGATTATTAAAGAAAAAATTAGTCTATTTGAAGGTGATTTAGGGTAGTTGTTTCTAACCGTCGGGTCGAGACCACTTGAAGGGTTCACAAGATGATAAAACATAATGTTCTGATTCTGAAATTTAGATTCTTTTTCTCAGATTTCTCTCGAAACTGTTTTTGTTAAATACTTACATTGTTACCTCTTGATGACACAGACTGAGAGGTTAAGTGGAGAAAATCTCTCTCTGGCTGAACTGCTCACTTTTCAGAGATGTGTTCAGCCTGTGACCGGGGATTGGCAGAAATGTTGAGAACCAGTGATTTTAAGATGCACATAATAATTTACCCAAAAACCTTGATATAAAGTACTTCAAAGTCTGTTTTTGTAGCCTGATTATCAGCTGACTTCACCAACATATTTTTGCTCATGATGTGTATTTGCATATTGCTGCTCTGTCCACATGTGTTTACCTGTCATAAAGTGCCCCTCACTCTGTTCCTCCCAGGACTCCCAGAGCCCAGACAGCGGTGGGCGGTCTGCCACCAGCGGCGGTGGCTGCTACTGGCTGAAGGGAACGTCCTACTCTGACATCGGCACGCTGGCCTGGATGATCACATTGAGCGATGGCCTGCACAACTTCATTGACGGCTTGGCCATCGGCGCCTCCTTCACCGCCTCCGTTTTCCAGGGCATCAGCACCTCCGTGGCTATCCTGTGTGAGGAATTTCCCCACGAGCTGGGTGAGTCGAGCTGGGATTAGAATGAGAAATGTGTTCCTGTTGTTTTCTGACAACTTTTTGATACATTGGCTCCGAAATATGTCGTTCTCCCTCTCTCTTTGTTACCAGGAGACTTTGTGATCCTGCTGAACGCTGGCATGAGCATACAGCAGGCCCTGTTCTTTAACTTCCTGTCAGCTTGTTGCTGTTACCTGGGCATGGGCTTTGGCATCCTGGCTGGCAATAGCTTCTCCCCAAACTGGATCTTTGCCCTGGCAGGGGGAATGTTCCTCTACATCGCTCTGGCAGACATGGTCAGTGTTTGGAGAAAAGGGGAGGAGGTCAATACACATGCTTGAGTTGTAAGGTTGGATGTTTGCTTGTGAGCGCTTTCATAAGACTGCAGACTCTTTGGAGAACTTGTTATAAAGATGTATCCGCTTAAATTCCATGGACAGGAAGAGGTGATGTTAAAGAAATTATTCTGTTCTTTACCAGCTACTGCAGAGTTACCAACTAAAGGAAAAGACATGCTGAAGTTACATCATGAACATTTGGTTGAGAAGAAAGAAGAAAAAAATCTCTGACTAAATGAAGGGTTTATCGCCAGCAGTAGACCTTTCAAATGGATCCTTATTAATCCCTATTAAAAGTAACTTCATACCTTGTAGTTACCCAACAAGACAAACAGATGTTGTTTTTGGTTTCATAAATGGGGTTTGTCAGGTCAGCATCTATATTCATGTCCTCACATACATAAGAAAGAAAAGTCACATGTCTAATACAGGAATTATGGTGCATCTAAATCTAAAAAAAGGTACCCCAGAAAAGAAATCAGAGTAATTATCTGCACTGACCTTTATACTTTGCCAGTAGGTGAGTTTTGAGGATGGATCCTTCATTTTATATCGTGCTGCTGCAGATAAACTGAATGTTTAAAGGTGCACTCTAGCAATTTAAAATTGCATCTCAGTAAAGAAGGGGCACTCACAAGAGACAGATCAAAAAATGTCCTGACCTTCAGACTGTAGTATGGGTCAGCTCCCAGGAACACTCCATCTTAAACCACCAATTAAAGTTCCTCGACAGCCAGAAGACATACAACCAATTACACAGGCCATGTCATACTCCTCCTGACAAGTACATTGACTTTGACTTTGACTAACCCTATATTTATATAGTGCCTTTCAAAACAAAATGACAAAGTGCTTTACAGTAAAAAAATGATGATAAAAGTAGATACGATCCAGAACAGAAGATATAAAAGAGGATTTTTAAATAATTACAGCAACTCTCTGTTTTATGCCTCTCAGTTTCCAGAGATGAACGAGGTAAGTCGTGAGCAAGAGGACGCGGGCGGCAGCAGCTTCCTCCTCACCTTTGCCATCCAGAACGCCGGCCTGCTGACGGGCTTCTCCATCATGCTCCTTCTCACCACCTACTCTGGACAGATACAGCTGGGCTAGCACCGGACCCCCCAGACCAACACCCAGCCCTACACCCAGCCCTGACCAGTGCGAAATGAAACTGAGATGTTACCTGGTTTGTGCTGGTGTGAACTGACCCCAAGAGGAGAAATTCTTTCATTTTTCGCTTTATCTAACGTCACTTTTCAGGACCCTGGAGTTTGGGGAGTTTGGCTGCTGTGCGGCAGGTACGCACACCACTCTCAAAAATATGCGAGAGGCCGTTCGTTCGCAGTTCCCAGATGCAGTAGATCCCAGTAAGAGGGGATGGCAGCCTTTCCTGACAGCTTCTCCCTCTAACAGTCTAGAAATATCAACTGAAGAAGTGTTCAGCCGACAGAGACAAAGTAAAGACGTGCGACTCAATCGCTGAACGTGAACTGAAGTGCAATACTCACTTACTCTTCAAACTCTTGACTACTGATCAGCCATTTTTGCTCCTGCTCTTATTTTTTTTCCTCTTTCGGATGTCGTTGAGCTTCAACTGTAAAGATTTAGTAGATACAGAGTATTTATATTACTCATCCTCTATGCCCACAACACTTCCTCAGGAGGTGGGAAAAGCACAATCAGGTAACAGCAGCTGTATTATTGACATCCTTTAGTCTTTGTCTCCTCAGACTTTAACAACCCTCCCCCCCTTCAGTCCCCCTCTCCATACCAAAAACAAATCGGACCTGAACTGGAATTTTAATCAGGAGTCAACATCAAACTGACTTACAGCTGGACTTTGTTGTTTGTGTGTTGATGTTATATTTTTTTATACATGATAAACAAGAAAAATGATCAGACTTGATCAGACCAAATATGGGCCGACCGTTGAGAACGGTGAAGGGCTACACGGTGGCGTTTGGAAGGGGCACACTTATATTCTCCTCAGTTTGGACTCTTGTCTACAACCTCAGCATGCAGTTAGAAATTCCTCATGATGCCTGGGTCAGATATGTAAAGCGACATGAAGTCCAGAGTTTGATATCAGTGGCTTTATCCAGATCAGACGCAACGACATTCAGTGTCCAGCAGCTTTTCTCCACATAGTTTACCATCTGTGCCCTTCATTAATATAGTGTTGAGTATTTTTTTTACTCCTTGAACTAAAAGTGCAGATCGCTGGTCTTCACACATCCCATAGACTATTTTTATTATTTTATATTCTTTTACTGTATTGTAATAGTCTGCAGAGAATACTGTAAGGGGAACCATATGAACATGCACGCTATGACCTTAACCATATTAATCACACGTAATAAGCCCCACTTTATTCCCCTCGAATGTTCTTATTATTTTTGAGTCACTTGGTTAAGCAGAGGATCATTTCTTGTAATAACACCACTGTTCTGAAGGTCTTTCAAGAATCCTCAAAGGCTCTTCTAACCATATGGATGAGAAATATTCTGACTGATGCAAAAGAAAAGAAGAAAGATCTGTAACCAGTTTCCCAAGTTACCGCATGAACTGAGGCTCAGGTTTGGGACGAAACCCCAGTTCCAATAAAGACAGACCTTAAGAGCAGCAACAGTTTGTCGGTTAATCTGTTTGTCAATTAGCGTAAGTTTAAACGGCTGGCTTTTGGAAACGGTTGTAAGCTGCAAGTGGCAAAAAGGTCACTGCTTCCAGCCTCTCAAATATCAGTATTCGCTGTTTCTTTTTTCTGCGAGTGCTCTGCTGCGATCGTTAATTGATCATCTTTGGGATTTTCACATGTTCGTCGAACAAAAAAAGACATTTGGATAAGATTGATGAAAAGATTTTTTTTTTTTTTTTTTTAACCATTTTGTATGGATCAAACGAGTAATCAGTGAATCCAGAAAATAATCCAACGATTAATCAATGATGATTTTCAATTTTAGCCATAGACATTTTGTTCTTATGCTGAAACATATGGTAATGTATTATGGTATGTAATACTGAGCTTCCAACTTTGTGGAACATGTTGTAGAAGGTCATTTCCTGTTTCAACATGACGGCGCCCCAGTGCACAAACTCAGGCCCGTTCAGAAATGTTTTTCCCAGTTTAATGGGGAAGAACAAGCTGCATCAGAAACCAGAGGGAGTGGAGGCTGTAGCAGCAGATTCATGCCCAAAGATTGGATGGATGTTAAACATTAATAGACAGTATGAGAGAAATGGTGGGCGTCTATGTACTTTTGGCCATATAGTGTAATTCAAATCTGACGGGCACTGGTGAAAAACAGTTTAAAATCTGTAATGTTTATTGTTTATTGGAGCGTTAGGGGGGACCAGTTCTTCGTCATATTGTGCTGTGACTGGTTTCACTTGAACAAGCGACAACAGTGTTAAGTATAAAACAATGATGCACACCATAATAACATCATCCTTTGTGCTACGATGTACACTACAAATCTGTGCAAGTTTGGTGGGTCTCTGTTCATCTAAAGGTACTGATATCTTAGTGCTGTTCAGAGTCCAGCAGTGCACAGATTATTCTCCGTACAATATTCAAAATCCAACACAGAATAAGTGATCCTTTACAAAAAGCTATATACCTTTCTGTAGATTCTATGTTACTGTAGAATAGAGCTGTAGTGTATTATTTATTAGAAAGAAACTGGATAGAAGAACTGGATTAGATAAAAACTGGAAGCCTGATTAGGCTGTGACATTGTACATGTCTACTATATATATAAAAACATTTTCTGTTATTCCTGGATGGAAAAGGCAAGCCATTAAAATGGGTACCATGGGGTACAGTATTACCGCTGCTTGAAATGTATGATGAAGATTATTTATTGTTGTTTGAGCCATAAAATATTTATTTTATGTTACACACACAAGATTAAGTATTCAATTTAGCTTTACACCACAAGCCATGAAAGCGGTCTCTTTCTTTTCTTGTCTTTCTGTTGTCTTTGTTTTAGTATGTTCTGTTGAATAAATGGGACAGCTTTTGGCACACATGGTAAACCCTTAATGCGTTGTAGATTTTAGCTATTTGTCACAGTATATACTCACTCACAGTCAATCATGATAATCTGATCATCACAGTTCAGACACAAACCAGTAAATTCAGGATCATGCAGACAAAAAGACAGCTTTATTGGTGCAAAAACAACACAACAGAAGTGTCTCTTTTCCAGCATCACACAAACCAATCAATGATCGACTAAATAATTTATGGATGTGCTTTCAGACTTGTAATGCATCATTTTGAAAAATATTGTATCTAATGTGATCCAAGGGAATCTTCCTCCACCTTCTCTCTGTGTCATGGGAATCTCTCTTTTTTTATAAACTTCCTTTTCCAAGAAAATTGTGTCCTTGAGTCCTTATTGACTGATATTGTCTTTGTTTATCTTCTTTAACAGTTAGATTTTTATTTTGATATGTGTCAGTGCAACTGAACTGCTCTCCCTATAGTCATTTGTTAAAGCAAAGTTTCAATATTCATAATAATAATCTGTGCTTTCTTTTTTGAGGTCCTTAAATTAGCATTTTGGTTAGCTTCAAACTCTGTTTAAAAAGCTGATGTGTTGCTTAGCAGTTGATTCCTTTGCTCTAGGGGTACATAATGGCACAAATGAAAAAAATAAATAAATAAATAGATGGATTTTCTGAGTTCAACAGAAATAAAACTAAAAAAACATATGTTTATCACTATTGTTCCTTACTGAAGTTTCAAATGGCACTTTTGACCAACTCAAATTCCTGTCTGTGTTTAACATTTTGCTGATTAATCGTTCTGATGCTGTTCCGCGCTCTGGTGCCCACGAGGGGGCGGTAAAGACTGTCATATGTCGTTTTATTGCGCATGCGTCTTGACAAAAAGTGCCACTTCCTGCCCCAAAACAGGTGATTAGTAAACGTTTGGAAACTGAAACTGTACAAAGCCGTAACGACTTTGAAGACATGGCTTAAAATGAGTTACACACAGTCATATTAAGAGGTGAGCAGAATTATTAACTTGTTCCATGTACAGTTACTTCATAAGAGACACAAGAGGACAGTTATAAAGTCACTGGGTGGTTAGCCACGTTACATTGACGTTAGCTTCACTCCATTCATTGACGTGCTGTCACTTCTGTTGAACTTGGTAAATAGCGGTTAGCTAGCAAGTTATCTATGCGGACTACGTCGTTTTTTAGTCAGAAACTTGCTGATTAACGACGTCGGATTTGTTATGGTGCTCTAACGTAAGTGGTTAACGGCACTAACAAGACTATTCATCGACAGTGGTGATGTACGTTGATTTAAGCAGCTAACGTTAACTCGGCTAACTAACTAGAGGCTGCTGTAGCTGAAGTTTTCTTGGCTGGTTCCCTGAATAAACAGCTTCTGTTAGCTAGCTAACGGTAGCTGCTCTCGCATCAGCGGTTGAGCCACTTTTTAACTGCGTATCTGTCAGCAGAAGGTAAAGGATGAGAATTCACCCTGCATACGTTTTTTTGCAGTTAATGTAACAACAAGCTAATGCACAAAATCGTGACTGTTGTCGTTTAAAAAGCAGGAAGTCCAGGTTTTCTGACACTACAACAACATCACTTGTACAGATGGTAAACACAACAGCGACACGTGTACAATACAACAGCGATGTTTGAATACAATGTTTTATGTATTATTAGATTTTGTAGGTTTCTAGGTTTTCCAATTGCTGTGTACACTATCTTTCTGCCTCACCTTGTTTTGGACTAAAAGAAATACCTAGAACCAAGATCATATTTTTTAGCTACAGCACTCAGATGTATATATTTTTCATGTCTTGTTTGACATTTTGTGCTAATTTCATACAATTTAGATTCAGATTATAACAGTACCTCTCTGTACAGCATTTCATTGTATTGGTTCATATTGGAAGGCGAAGGGATTTACGTATTTAGTTCCTTGCATAAGAAAATGATAATAAAGTGTTAATTGACAACAGAGGATGGTATGTAAAGTGACTTGCTCAGTTTTTTGACACAAGAGAACAGAAGCAAAATGTATTTAAATTTCTTGATGTTGGTATGATTTGGTAGAATATTAGAGAGGGAGAAGCCATGGCCTGTGCCCGAGTGCCACTGGATGAGCAACAGGTGACTGAGCCTGGCCCGCTGGGAAAAGATCACACACTGCCTGCACTGGTGAGCCATATTACCTGATTTTATAGAGACACACACACTCAAACAGCAGTATGCAGTGCACCAAGAATATCCTGACTTTTTATAAGACTCGATTGCTGTGCTTTCTGTTCAACATCAGCACCCGGTCAGGAAGGCGGAGCGTTGTTTTGTGCCTTACAGGTCCCCGCCAGAAGATGGATCTCCTGCTGACGTGGAGGAGTTTCTGGAACATGCCAAATTCATCACAGAGGACCTGGATTGGCTGCTCGCACTGCCTCATGACAAGTTCTGGTGTCAGGTTAGGGACTGCTGACATGCAAACATCTCTCCAAGCCACATTTATTTATTCAGTTTATTTCTCAGTGTAGTGACTTCAAAGAGTCGCTGAGAGACTGAGGCCGGGCCTTCCACTTTGTTTGACGCGCTTAACAGAAAAAATCACTCAAATATGAAAATATATTTTACCTTTTTATTTACGGAAAAGAATAATCAACTTATCATACCGCACACAAACTTATAATCAAAGTGGTCAACAAAAAATACGGCGACCCCACTCACCCTCTCTCACACTCTAGCCACAAACTGAAACAAAAAGGTGAGCAGGTGCTTATGTTAACTTAACACCTCTGCCCATATCCACTTGACCTACATATTCCCTCATCAACAGAATCACACAAACCTAAACAATACTAAACACCAATATTTCAACCAACACACCTAGAAAAATCCCATTAAACTCATTCATGGCTCCTACACTCAGGGACAGTGCATATGAATAACATTACTGTAAATATGCCAGAATTAGTAAGAGGCAAGTTTTCATCTTGATGGCTCATAAGCCATGTTCCCAACTGTATGGACCTGAGTTCCCTAATGTGAACAGGTAGAGCATTTCATCTATGTGCCACTGTAATTGAAAAGACAGATTGGATGATTTTTCCAGTATGAGACAGTTTTAAAAACTGTTTCTTATCACTGGTTTTCATGGTTTGTTAATATAATGATTCTAGTGGCATCAAGGTTGAACTGCTTGCATTTGACCAACTTGGTTGTGTTAGACCTTGTTGCAAACACCCTTTCTCTGACTTTTGAGTCAGAGATTTTGAGTCTAACACAGTCGCAAGATATCTGAATTATTTAATCTCTGAGTACAAATATGTGTGGCTCAGCGGTATTGCTATTTTTCTTAGTGTAATACGTGCTAGTGGTTTTTGACGTTGTAGATAGCAGTGGTTTCACCGTTTAGTAACATGGGCCATTGTGTTGGATGTAGGCTACTTGGCTTTTTGTATTGCTGTGTACATATATTAAAGTGTCATTAGCATACATTTGAGGCTCGATGTTCTTATGGATGGCAGATCATTAATATATAAGCTAAATAGAAGTGGAATGCCAGTGAAGGAGCTGAAAGCAGTGGACTGATGGTTCTTTTTTCTCCTTTTCTATTCACTCACCCTCAAATGCATGTAAATACACTGTAGATTCAGTGGCAGCAACCAGGATTTTTCTATTTCCTTCTTAGAAAATTTCCTCACCCTCCCTGCTCTAATTTGGTCCGTCTCCTCTATTAGGTGGTGTTTGATGAGTCTCTTCAGAGGTGCTTGGACTCATACCTACATCACGCACCTCGCAGCCTCGATCTCGCCACCCTGCCCTCCTCCCCGGCGGTGGCCGACATGCAACGCTCCATCCACAGGGCGGTCTTCTTGACCTTCCTTAGGATGGCCACACATAAAGAGTCCAAGGTAGGAGCAGCACCCAAATATGAACTCTAGACAGGGAATAATAATCTGCTCTTCAGTAGAAATACCAGTTATAGTTTGATTAATTAACTGTGCTTGGGAGCGGCAATGACAGTACTATGCGCTGTCATATCAAAGTCTTGTCCTCTTCCATAGGAGAACTTCATCACCCCAGCTGTGTTTGGAGAAATTATCTATGAGAATTTCCTGTTTGACATTCCCAAAATTCTGGATCTATGTGTGCTCTTTGGAAAGGGCAACAGCCAGCTGCTGCATAAGATGATTGGTGAGCTGTTACAGTTCATCCTAAATTATCATTTTGATGGAGAATGTAAACATTAGATTAAGTTGCATAGTGAGATTGGTTTGTATCAGTTTGTCACTCTTTGTTAACTTTTATTATGATGTGTTTTTTTAGAGAACATCTTTACACAGCAGCCATCTTACTACAGTGACCTGGATGAAACGGTGCCCACTGTGTCACAGGTTAGATCAGATACCTGTTTATTTGTATAGAAAGTGTAAGACTAGGAAAAAATGTTTTGTTTTATTTAAGGTTTTCAAAAATGATGCACTATTATTAGTGAATAAGTTGTAAATGTCTTCTCCTCCTCTCATTCTCACCTCTTATTCTCTGTCACCCTCAGGTGTTTGACACCATCCTGGATAAGTGTGGTCTTCACTTAGAAGGAGCCACAGCCCTGGAGCCGATGAAGCTGAGCGCACACAAACAGCCCACTGCCATGACCATGAGCCAGCAGGTCAGACAAACACACATCTTCATTCATCGCTGCATGTGAAACTAATGAACGTGTAGCAATATCTAGTATGTTGGCACAAGGCTATTCTGAAATATAAACATCATGATATGGCATGGAAACATCTGGATTGATGACACATCTTCAGGTCTTTCTTTCAGCTTTCTGCTTCAAGCCTCAGTGGTTAAATCTAGGCAGATTAGCCTGATTAGGAATTCTTATTTAAATTTAAAACATGTCAGCAACACAACATGGCATTGAGCAGTGACACTACTGCTACACGATAATATATGTCTTTTTCTTTTCTGTCCTAGGAACTTGAAGATCTTATTTTGTACCTGTGTGACTCAACCACCACCATCCATGCCTTCCTGGACATCTTCCCTGCTGCCTGCTCCAGCTTCCACTCCCACGGTTTCCTCAGCAGGTAGACAGATGGAGTAATTTGGCAATATCGCTGCTCATCCTTTGCAAAAGCTTTTCGTGATTGTTTGTGTGTTTTCTCTCCTGGCAGGCTGACCTCGTTTTATGAGACCGCTGTGCCTGATCTTGAGAAGGCAGTGAGGAAGAGAAACTTTGATGATAAAGGGTGAGTTTCTGCTGCATTTGGTGCTTGTTAAAAGGTGAATGCAAGCGCTAAAGCCAATAGATTGAGACCCGCTGGGTAAATTATATAACCAAGTGAATAATCTCCTAAACCCTCCTTTAGTCTTCAGGAGGACTTGTGGAAGAGGTTGTCCCACTCCTGTCGTAAGATGGTGGAGACAGCCCACCTGCTGCTGCATCACACCTGTTTACAGCCTATCCTGGAGGGGTGAGACAGCCAAACTCTCAATATGCATCTGAGCAGAATTAGCATTACCTGCATTTATTAATTCTGCTGGTGTTTGTTGCTTTGCAGGGGAGAAAACATGCTAACATTTGCAGAGGAGCTCCTTCAACATTTTACATCTTTTTTAACTGAGAAAAGGTAAAATTGCTGATTGACATCAAGGTTCAGCTCCATGGCTCTTGGGGCACTTGTATTTCACTTCAGTCTCTTTAAATTCAATGCAATGTGTGTGAAGGGCTTTGCCGTTTGGTTTCTTCGTCCTTCCAGGTTCCTGTCAGACTACGATGAGCAGTTCCCCATCGCAGACGACGTCAGCCTCCTACAGCAAGCCCTCCCTGTCATGTATCCTTATCAGCTTTTCTGCAATAACTTTGTGTAAACAGATTTTTATGGCTAGTTACATTCTGCATACAGTCATACCTAAAATAAGCAAACTAATGAGATGGTTGTTTTTTTTTAAGCAAACAGAGCAGATCAGGTCAAATGCAGGCCAAAGATGGACAATAAACTGTGAGCCTAGCTTTCCAAATGTAAACATGACGTTTATGTATTTTACTGATCAGTAGAAATGTACATTTACACATCTGCAGCTTTAACTTTAACTCCAACATTTATTTAAGATACAGTTTGAGGATGTATGTAAAGTTACAAGGTAGTTATATTACAATATGTTTAGTGTGACAGTAGTAAACTGAGTGAAGAGCTGCAACAATTAGATTGAATAGTAGCTATTTTGTAATATCTTAAGTCGTTTTTTAAGCAGATATGCAAAACATTTGATGGTTCCACTTTCTGAAATGTAAGATTCTGATGCTGCTCTCGGCCTTTATAGTATTAGTAAATTGAATATATTTGGGTATATTTGACTGTTTGTGCGGCAAAAAAAGATATTTCATGGACTCATCTTGGGCTGTAGAGTATAGTGGTGGGGATTTTCACATTTTTCTGGTTTTCCTATAAACCAAATGATTAACAGATTAATCCACAAAATCATCAGAGGATTAATCAATAATGGTATCAGTCATTAGCTGCAGCCCTAATCAAGTCAGCAGCTCGTTGTGGTGGAGGGACATCTAAGATGGAAGATAGATGTCAGAGCCAGACTTCAGTGTTAGTACTGGACAGTAATGCATCTAGAGGTTTTCTTTCCTTAACCACCTGCTCCTCTCAGTGATGAGACCCGGACGTCTTACCTGCTCCAGGGGGTAGAAAGTGCCTGGGACAGTGTTGGGCGACGGAAACCTCAGAGCCAAGTTCAGCAAAAAGTCCCCTCAACCTCAGCCTATCAGGGAGGAGCAGGAGGTGCAGCTGCGGCATCTTCAGCTGGCTTTGAACTTCAGGAGGACCGAGAGCCAGGAGAAGGAGAAGGACTAGAGAGCCTGAGGGGAGCAGAGGCCATGTTGGATGTTCCCCGAAAAGGAAACAACGTGAGTTCTGTTATTACTTCAGCTAAATAAGTGGAAAATGGGACCACTTTCAGCACTGGTACATACATTGGCATGCAAAAGTTTGGGTGAATAGCTAAATGAGTAAAAGATGATCTGATTTCGAAAATTGTGTAAAGTTAAAGATGACACATTTCTTTAATAACTCAAGCAAGATTGCCTTTTATGTCAGTCTTTTAGAGTTTAATAGCATAAATGGAAAAGGGCCTTAAGCAAAAGTTTGGGTCCCTGCATGGTCAGGCTACAACACAAGCACAGAGCATGATTGATCCACCCTGTGCTTAACAGTTGGAGAGATGTTATTTTCATGATATTCTACACCTTATTTTCTCCAAACATACCTTTGCTCAGTCCAGCCAAAAAGTTCTGTTTCAACTTCATCAGTCCACACAGCTTGTTTCCAAGATGCATCAGGCTCTGACAGATGTTCCTTTGCAAGCATTTGATTCTGAATTTTGTGATGAGGACACAGAAAAATTTTCTTCTGGTGACTTCCATGAAGGTCATATTTTGATCATTTAAGGTTATAGTTGAAGGTGTCACTGTACAGTAGATTAGATCACCATCACTCCAGAGTCTGCTGAAGCTTCATGAAGGTCTTTTGCAGTCAGACAGGGGTTTTTAATTTGCCCTTCTAGCAATCCTACAAGCACTTGACCTCCACCTTAACTGCCATTTTTTACACTTCTTACAGCCTTCTCCTGTTTTGTGGGCATCCATTATTTTAATTTCTGGAGTGCTAGGCAGCAGCTTAGAGGAGCTCATGGCTGCTGATTGGGATGTGTTGGGACAAGGTTTGAGGAGTCAGAATATCTATAAAACTCTTGCATTTGCATCACCTGGCTTGTGCTAACAATGATCGGGATCAAGCCTTCGCACTATCAAACTAGTTCATTAAAAAAATATGAGAGCTCAGATCTCTTGGGGTGCTCAAACTTTTCCTTTGGGTTCCTCTAAGATTGTACAAAACAAAAATAATGTGCTTATCAGTCCATCTTCTACTCAGTGAACTATTCAAAATAACTGAAATTTTGACCAGGTGTGTCCAAACTTTTTGATGCAACTATAGATCAGGCAGGTTTGTTTATTTATGACGCCTAGTAGAGGTGAGGTGAGGTGACCTGGCTTTGACAGGGTTTCTGTGTGTCATCAGGGTGCGGTGTGTCCGGTCAGCGGGGCAGAGCTGGAGTCTCTGCTGTCATGTATCAGGGACCTGTTGCCTGATTTGGGTGAAGGTTTTCTGCTGGCCTGCCTGCAGGAGTACGACTACAACTCTGAGCTGGTCATCAACAACATCCTGGAGGACCGTTTGGCCCCCAACCTGGACAAATTGGACCGAGCCATGCCAAGGTAACAACGCACTGAGATGGCCTTATGATGCACGAAATGCTAATATGCATTTTCCGCCATGTGGATCGTGCTGCCGAGATTCTCATATGGAAAACACTCTGCTCTGTACTTCAAAAAGAGGTTCTTTTCTGGGAGCAGGGAATTTGAGAATATTTATGCCTCATTACAACAATAGCAAACACATATTTCTTATTTTACATTTCATTAGACATTATTCTCAGCATTTCTTTGCAGTTAAATCTAAGAAACAGTATTTGAGTATGTAAGCATCTCATCACGATGTCCATGATCAGCAATATCTAACTAATGATTATTTCCTTTTTGATTTACGGATGGATTATTGTTAAGTCCATATAATGTTAAAAAACAGATTTAAGAAACGCCCCTCCTCTAACGTTTTAAAATGGTTTGTTTTTGTCCGGCCAACTTGAGACTTAAGAAACTCAAAGAAAGTCATTTGACATTAATAGAAAAATAGAAATAGAAATAGAAAAGCGGGACATCCTCTCATTTTAGAAGATAGTTAGTCAATAATCAAAGGTTTTTATGTTTTTTTTTAGATTCAAATATAAAAATCCAAAAGTTGTTGTGCAGATCAGGGACCCCTGTTCCTCTTCTGTTCTTTCAGGCCAGCGAAGGAGGAGCTTCCAGATGTACTGAACATCAGATCCAACGTGTTTGATGATGATGAGTTTGACGTCTTCCGCAGGGACCAGGTGGACATGTCCCGCATCTGGAAGGGCAGGAGGTGAGAACACACAGCGAACGCTCGCTAACCAGAAATTTGATTGATTAATGATATAAACCACTGATATACTGATGACCTAATTGAGCTTTTGCCTGATTAATGTGGATATGAAATCCTGCTCAAACTGTTGAATAAAAGCAAAGGAGGATGTTCAGACGTTGCTACTTGCTTTTTTAATGCTGCCCTGAAAAACTCCTGAGGTCAAGCGTCATCTTGCCGTGCTTTCTCACTCGTGCAGGAAAGGCGAGAGCGCTCGAGAGATCCTGAATGACAAGCGGCACATAGCGGAGCAGAGAGCTCGTTACCAGGCCTACGAGACGGTGGTGGACGAGGTCGTCATTGAACCTGGTGAAAGCGCAACCACCTACGGCCTGGACGACTACGACGACGAGTACGACGACACCTATGACATGAACCAAGTGGGAGCTAATGACCTGGATGGAGACAGTTTGCTGAACAGAAGGTAAATCAGAGTTTTTTGGTGTCTGTGTCTTTTGATGTGATGAACTTGAGACACAGTGAAGTAGACTGAAGCACCTTTTAATAACTCAGTGTCAGTTTACTTTTTTTCATTTTCACTTTGTGTTTTCCTCCAGGCCTTTCACGATCCCACAGGTACTGAGAAAAGGGAATAAACCAGAGGACGATGACGAGGGCGAAGATGAAGAGGAGGAGCAGACTTTACCGGTACTGAAATCATTCCAAATTATCACTACCAACATTGCAGGGGAAAAAAAACATTATTTTTGACTAATTTTAGAACTCAATGAGGATTATTTATCCTGTATATGCATCTTAAATTAAGACAATTTGGATAGCGCACTAGATGAGGGCCCAGGTGTGTAATATTTAACAGGTAGTTTTGTTAACTTTTTTAGTCTTTCAAAATGAATGCTCCAGCAACAAAAACACTATATGTGTTTGTTATGTTATTTGCTTTCTTTTGTGACTTTCCAGCAGTGCTTACATGTGAATCCATTTTATTTCAGAACAATGTGAACAGGGACCAGTTTGTGCAGGACCCGGCTCTGCTGAGGGAGAGGGCTGAAGCTAGAAGAGCTGCCATGCAGCAAAGGAGAGGGTAAAGTCAAACTTCACTTTTAACTGGCTGTTAGCTGGGTTTCCCAGTAAAGATGTTTTTCCCCATCTGAATGGAGGGTTTAAAGATAGAGGGTGTTGTATCAGTCCTCTAAGACAAATCTGGAATTTCGTTGAGATAAATTTGGAATATAAATAAATCTGTCAAATGATAAACGAATGGATGAATGAAAATTAAAAATACAACATAGGCAATCCATTATACGTTAAATAGAAAAAAGAATTGTATATTCTTCCAGTGTCTCGTGTGAAGCTGTTTTTTAAATTAGGAAAAAAAATATATATATATTTTTTTGGATACAAACATATTTAACATGCACACTCTGGTAAAACCTCTGCTAACTTCCCTTCATCCTTCTCCTCCAGTTTCCGGCCAGAACGTCCCAGTAATGTGGTTGGCCAAGCCAAAGGCCAAGGACAAACCCTGGAGACATTCCTGGACCGACGCAAGAAGGAGGCCAACAAGAGCCGTGTGTCAAACCACAACCGCCGCACCATGGCCGACCGCAAGAGGAACAAAGGCATGATCCCCTCCTGACCCGTGTGATGACGCTCTGCTGCTGGAACCAAACAGACTGATGGTGGGAGGGAGGGACGGCGGGAAATCGGTTGAGGTGTGAGGCAGTGAAGGGAAAGAAAAACCGGTGTTCTGGGTTGAAGGTTGTGAATACGGTAACCACAGTTTGTCTCCGTGATCAAACCTTAGCCCCATTGTAGCCGTCTTTGCCAGAAGGGAAAGCCACAGAGGATTTTCAGTTGTTGACTGATGACAGGTTCAAGAGTTGCATTAGTTGACTGACTTTCAAGCAGCTTGCTGAACGTCTGCTTTTAGTGTTTGAGCCTAATGGACGTTCAGCTCTTTGGCCCAATGATCTTCTTTCACAGCTCATTAAAAACCAAAGTCCTGAGTGTGAGCCAGAGACCGAGGACAAAGAATAAGACCTTTATTTTTGCCAAGTAACAAATCAGTTTATTAAGATCCAGGGTGATTGATCTTTGACATCATCAACATGAAACAGACAACATAGGAATAAAAGGAAGCGACATCCAGCATTTCGGAGAGACTGAGGTCCCTCCTGTAGCTGGAAGAACAATGACTGACCCGGTGATCAAGTCTGGACATCAGACGTACTACTCGTCCTGCACTAGTAGCTTGCGTGAGGGCTGCTTGCATGTAACCTTCAAGTGTGTGCATGTGATGTCATCCGCCCTGTTCACACCACTGTTGTCCAGCCTCCATAAAAACAGGACAAACAAGTCTAGAAAAAGAAATCGAGTCTATGACCATCTCACAATGATGCTGTTTGTGTTTGGAAGCACGTGCTGCACAGAGAGACCTCGTCTCTCACAGTAGCTGTGGGACATGTGGGACTACATGTTGCCATGCACACACTATTTTCTATAAAGAGAACAGATCTATCAGAGCATTTTGTAACAAGAAAAGCACACGTAAAAGCTTTTTGGAGTTGACATTGCAAAAAAAACATAAAATAAATACAATAATACTCTGTTTTTTGACATCCTTTGAGTTTGAGTCATCACTGACAAAATGCCAGAATCAGATGGGTTTGACTTTTCCTCTCACTGTAAAATGTGTTGGAGATGCTGCAGAGATTATAATCACAATAATTTTCTTCCGTGTTGAGATGATATTTATTTATCTTCACCCACCTTTGGTTAGTTAAGTATTTTACTGTGCTGCAACTTTTGACAAAAAAAATGACCTCTAATTTCTAACTGTAGTGTAGAATATTATCTACTTTAGTTTAACTTTAACTTTCTGCAAATATTAAAATCTTTAAAGAAATAGTTTGACATTTTCAGAAATATGCTATTAGGCTTTCTTTCCAAGAGTTGGCGCTGTCATGTCTACATTAAGTGTGAAGGTATAGTCGGCAGCCGGTTCATTTAACTTAGCAGAAAGACTATAAGCAGGAGGAAACAGGCTCTGTCCAAAGGTTCAACCAAACCTGCCGACCAGCATCTCTAAAGCACATCTCACATCTTACATCTCATTTGTTTAATCCAAAGTGTAAAAAAATAAAAGTGGTGGTTTTAAGGTGGGATAGGTGCTGGAACATTAACTGAGAAATAATTTCAATCGCACGTTAAAGGTGTAGATTAGTGGATTCTTTAGACAGAGCCAGACTCGCTGATGCCCTGTTTACACTCTTTATGTTAGAGATCCAATAATTGGCTACTGGCTGTTGCTTCATATGTTAGCATACAGACATGAGAGTGGTATTGTCTCTTGTTTTCTTTTAACGCAGTTGTCACTGCACCAGATTAAGATGTGTTTAAGTACAAAATAGGAATTGCACTCATTACCTGGAGTACCTGTGCAGCCGTACGTCAGAGTAGTAAGCGGACATTCAGTTTTTCACATGATTTGAGATGAGTTTGGAGAGCTTTTGTCTGTCAGAAACCATTTGACCTCTTCACACAGACCTCGTAAAAGGAAGGAAGCACATAAAAATGAACGGAGGTTGAAAATCCTGCTGAGCTGTGACATCTACTGAATATTTACCAACCTACCTACCAATCTCTATCACTAATCGTTGAAAGTGGTGCAGCTGCAACTAAATCAGCTTCTGTAACATACAAAACTCAAGCGTCAAAGCAGAATTGAGGGTGTGTGTGTGTGGCTTGGGTTTTTTCACTCTGCAGTAAAGTCATAAGGCATGTTAAGGACAAGTGCAAACACTTTTTCTGCTACCGACTGTAGCACAGTTACTTCTGGACTACAACTACAGAACCTCTACAGCTAACATGTAATAGCAAAGTATGAGTTCGGACACTACATGAGTCATGTTAAAATTCTGTTAGTCCACTTAATAAGTGGATTATTGACATCATTTGGACCTCCGTGCTTAAAACCATAAAGCATTGAATGTCCGTGCAGAAACTACTGCTAACTGCTGTATTGTTGCTCAGCTGTTTGCACCAACACAGAGCAGAAGGTGTTTGCGTGAAGAGCCACGTCTTCACTGCCATATATCACACATACAAACAATTATTACTACAATTGTACAGTAACATGATCCCAGGAAGAAGTACTGTTCACACACAACAGTACCACTGTACAGTACTTCATCATATTGTGTTTACACTACCACTCTATGTCTGTGAGACCTGCAGCACCCACCCGAAGGTCAGACGTCAAAATCAGACTGCTCCACAGTCCAGGCGGCCCACCAGCTGCTGTGAGAAGTGTATATTTGCTCCCACAATCCATCGCTGGAAGGAGGGAGCGTGAGGTCAGTTAAAAAGAACAAAATCAAAACGGCTACTGGAGCGTCACAGAGGAAGAGATGAAAGTTGATTCCCAGAGCTGATGCAGCAGGAGAGGTGAGGTGACTGTTAACTGTCTTTGCAGACGCTGCCTGGGGAGGGTTGAAGAAGAGAAAGATGCTTGAATCTCAGGCTGAACAGCTGATTGTACAGATGTAAACAGCCAAAAAGTCAACAAGTTATTTTCTTGAGAAAAATGGATCCAATCCTATACCAGACATAAATATTTGCTAGCTTGCTTTTGTGCAATGAAACTAAATATCTTTGGATTTTAAACTGTTCTGACAGTATCTGACATTTTGTGGAAATATCGATTAAAAATGAATTGATAATGAAAATAAATGGTAGTTGCAATCCTATTTTAATTTCAAGACTTTCACCTGGAAATGAAAGGAAAAGGTCACATGAAGCTCAGGTTTTTATTGGCACAGAGTGTCTGCTGCAGAAAAAATATTTTTACAGTTGATGTATAATTAAAAAAAAAAAAGGAACAGGATAAAAATGTTCAGATTTCCCAAAGCCACACTCTCCCCTGCCAAGCAGCTTCATCAAACACAAGAATAAAAACTTCTCTCCTAAATGGCACTGAGGTGAAATAATGGTTATCTATGATGAATCAATTTGCATGTAAATGAAGTAACTGTAAAAACTGGTTTAAAATATCAGCTGTGGGGAGCTTCAACACAGAACTCCTGATTTTGGCATTTAGAGAGGACCAGTGTGGAGGATTTATTTAGTATCTAGTGAGTCCAGTTTGCAGATTGCAACCAGCTGAATACCCCTCGCCCCTCCCCTCCCTCTCCAAACAATGTGGGAGAAGCTACGGTCGACACGAAACTTGCGAAAAACGTGAAAGGCCCTCTCTACAGACTGTGTGGTTTGTCTGTTCTGGGCTACTGTAGAAATGTGGGGGACTCTGTAGAAGAGGACCTGCTCCCTCTGTAGACATAAAAAGCTCATTCTAAGGTAACAAAAAACACAAAGAGTCTTATTTTCAGGTGATTGTAGACTAATGAAAACATACATATACATATACTTATTCCATATCTGCCATATCACCTTAATCTTACTCAATTGTCCTTTAACATGCCATTATATGGGGACACTGTGGCATCACTAGTGGGTGACCTTATTACTGATTTCAGTCCGCTGTTAATTTGCGCTTTAAAAACCTGCATAAGTCAAACAGCAGATAGCGTTGTGTATCTGTAGTCGATGCTGTGGTGTGAACTCACTGAGGATGCTGCGTTTACACAGAGGACAGGTGTGCTGCAGCAGCAGCCAGGGGTCAACACAATCTCTGTGGTACTCGTGAAGACACGGCAGCACCCGCAGACACTGAGACAACAAGAAGACACGACACACCAGCAGTTTATATCAAATCACTGCACAATCGTCTGCACCTTTTCAAAATCTGAAAATATCAGCTGAGTCTACAGCAGGGAGCGTAGGAGTGTTGGCTGACCTGGTTGTTGTTGAACGGCTCCAGACAGACTGCACAGTTGTCCGTCTCCACCGGCTGGGACGGGTCACACCACGGTTTGGGCTGGCGATATGTTTTGGTCTTCAGGGAGGACATTCTCTTCAGAACGTCCTGTTTGGGAAGGAGCTGAAGAAAACAACACAGAAGAGCATCACGTGGCATTTTATCAAATGACTTCAGTACAGTGTGCTGTTTTCGTTTGGCCGTGGCCAAATCTGTGTGTGGACACAACAGTAGCGTGTCGCGTACAGCAGTAAGTGCATAGTGTTGACATCAATTCTAATCAAACTAGCTGAACCTCAACACAAGCAGCCCAACAAATACAGCTGCATGTCTGTATCAGCAGGGGTGGAGGAAGCACTTCTACTTGAGTCAAAGTAATAATACAGCAGTGTAGAAATATTCCATTACAAGTCAAAGTCCTGCATTCATAATCTTACTTGAGTAAAAGTCCAAATGTGTTAGCATCAAATTATACTATAAGTACCAAAAGTGAAAATACTCATTTTGCAGAATGGCTCATTTCAGAAGAATGCATATTATTGGATTAATGCATATTGATTGGGTACACGTGTAAAACTGCCGTGATAATTTCCTCTACCTCCAAGTCGTCGTTCAGCTGGTGGTCCTGGTACTGCCAGCGAGCCTGGACGATGACTCCAGTGCTGAGGATCAGAGCCACCAGGAGGACAGTGTCCCACAGCTGCTGCAGGTACGTCTACAGACACCGAGAGAGGAGCAGCAGTACTTTATCATGTGGCTCCTTTACCATTCCTTTAAATGACACTCTGTACATCAGTCTGGAACACACCACACCTCAGAACAAGCTTCCACCAGTACAGAGGAGGAGGAAATGCAAATGAGCTGCAGATTATGCACCAAAGTTAATAATAAAACTACACTTACGCTGCAGATTGTTTATACCTTCATTTTTGCATGATTTTCCTGAATCTTTTACAATATTAATGAAAACAAACACTATTAAATCACCAAATTAAAATACATAAAGCAGATTATCAGACTTCATCAAAGACTTAAAACAGATTTTTTTAACACCTGTAAACAGGTTTTGATGTGTAAAATCTATGTTCGCTCAGTCTCACAGCAGCTTTACGGAAACATGTTAACAGGACTGATGATGTGTTCATTCTGCTGCCCCACCTGGACCTGAGAGTTCGTCTCTCCCGTGCAGATGACCCCCTGCCACTCTCCGTAGCGACCCCCTCTGGATCGACCGCAGCTGGACCACAGCGTGAGCGTGGCTCCCTGCCCGAACACACAGCAGCATGCGCTCACTGTCAGCTCAGCCTGTCATCTGTTCACTCACCACTGGACGGTGCTAACTACTGAGAAACACACTGTCAGCTGATAGACTGAGGGGCTCACCAGGTTGTCCTGCAGAATGGTCTTGTATGTGATTTTTGCTGTCGCTTGCAGACCCCTGTAGAGAGCAAACAGCCATTTAGTGCAAGTTAAGATCCTCCATCACTTCGCTTAGACACACACTAACCTGACTGCCGTGCATAACAACATTAAAATAACAGTGACATAGGTTACAGCAGTTGACATGATGAGAAGGAACATCTTATACTTAGACTGGATGGATTGATTAATAATAATATTTAATCAAGTTACGATCACGTTGATTTTGGGTTTCATGTGGTTGTTTATCATTTGACAACATTCAACACTGGTGCCAATGCAACAGCTGTGTTTTGGTGCCAATCCCAAAACAACACTGCTTTTAAATAAAATATGCCTATCTGCAAAGACCACGTGCCTCATCAGTGATGGAAGCTGTCTGAACATAAATGGCTGCATAAGAACTTATCCAGCAAGCAATACGAATTAAGAATTTTATCATTTCAGGAAATACCAGATATCAGATCAAAGAGTAAGTACACAAGAATAAGGATCTGTCTAAATAAGCTTCAGACTTTCTGAACAACTCAAAAAGGATTGGTTCAGTACATGGTTGGTGGGTTGGGTTTTGCCTTAAACTGGTTATAGTTGAATCACTACTGTGGATTACTTGTATGGATGTAAAAGCACTGTCACAAACAGAGGAAGCATGCACATGATATGCATATGAGGGAAAGGTGCATGTGAGTACTTGTTTCCATTTTGGCTGTATCTGTAAAAAAGAACAAGGTGTTCTGTACCTGAGCAGAGCTCCTATCAGCTTGGTGACATTTTCAGACGTCTGGATCACAATGATGGGTTTGGACAGCACCTGAGACAGATCCATCTACAACACCAGAGCCAGATTTTAGATGATGAATGTGACCTGGACAAAGTCTCTCTCAAACTTTCAGCGTCGACTTCAGGTCCAGGACAGAGGGCCCAGATGAAGGTTGTGTCTGCTCAGATTTACCTCACTGACTGTGTTTTGGTTGAGAGCCAGAATAATCAGTGCAGACGCTCCGAGGACCAGTGCCCGCTTCATCTTTAACAGAGAGGACGCATGTTTAGTTTGCCGTGTAAGTCCATATATGAACAAAATCTGCTGCAGATTCAGAGTAAACTGAACTTCTCACTTTATTGACCATTGCATCAGCAAAGGACTCCTGGTTTCCAGTGGAGGCTTTGCTGTCGTCCATCTCCACAGGCACCACCCCGATCCATGGCTCCTGCTCTTTGGTGTCGTCCTCGCTTTTTTCTCCACTCCCCTGCATCTCCTCATCCTGAACCTGAGGACAGAGACAGGTTGAATGTTTGCACTGCAGGATGGAAACAGTGTGAGATGTAACTTCTCTTTGAAATCCCCTTAAAAATGAGGTGGCCATGCGGTGAGCTGTGGGCCAGTGTTAATATGGGCTGACAGCTCAAAGCTTCCCTACAGATGCTGACACGTTCAGGGGCTCCTCAGCAGTGGCTGTTTATAAATGTAGTATATCTTACATTCCTGTTTACCTCACTGTATATCATGGTTTTACCGTGCAGAGATCTACATTTACAGTGATATTAGTACAGTTTTTTCTGACATGATATTTCTGACATCAATTCATAGTTTTAGGTTTTGGTTTACAGCCAAATTTGTTACAATAATCGTGCACAAGAACAACTCACGCCCCTCTGAGCGACTCACCAGGACCAGCTCTCCCTCCAGCTCTTCTTTGTCCTCGTCCCGGTGCTCGGAGCTCCTGCTGCCCTTGCTGGACTCCACCACCTCCCCTTGGAGCAGAGCGCTGACACCGGGCCGCTGCTCCAGGAAAACCTCCACCAGAGCGACCTGCTCAGCCGCGACCAGCAGCCCCGGCCACCGCAGCAGGAGCAGCGGTACCGTCAGCCAGAGGCAGCGGCAGCAGCGAGCTGAGGCCATGGCCCAAAGCAGCACAGAGCCAAAACACCGCTGGAAACTGTTCTAAATGCACAAACCTAATCACCTGTTACCCATCATTTCGGAAAAGCTGCTAGCGTTTTTGTTCGCCAGTTAGCAAGACCCTCGAAAAACGTAAACAAGCGAAAGCAGCTTCCGGCTTGGACCGGAAGAAGCGGAGGATTTTTATCTTGTACACTATGCTGCTAACCGGTAGGGATGCACTAAGATGCAGTACCAGATATTAAACAGACAGCAGTATAGTTGTGTTAGCTAACTACATACTACTGAGATTAAGATAAAAAATACACTTTAGCGTAAATTCGCGGTTCTTTTGTTCACTGACAGCTGAAGTTTCTTACCACTTTTTACACAACCAGAGACGAACGTAGCAACCTGAGCGTGCCGGTCCGTACTTCCTTCTTCGCTTCAAAACCGCGACTCAGACCGGCTACCCGTACTGCTATGTAGTGTTTTATAAAGCTTTCAGAGCGAGCTTTCACTTTTGTTGAATTAAGCAATTGACTGTCATTGTCACAGTCCTGTACTAGCTCTGAAAGCGGAAAAATCATGTGTGCATGGTCAATAATTTCGGATTACTACCAAAGATTGTATATTGTACTTAATTGGAGGTTAATCACTCAATATCTTAAAAAAACGGACCCACCTGCTTTCAACACAAGTTCGTCAAATATGTGAAACAATGAATGGCAAGCTGCTTACACTTTATCGTAGTCGTAGTTTATTCGCATGTAGCTTAAAACGTTCACACAATACCATTTATACTTTCCATTAATATTGGTGAAAATCTGTTATAATGATGATATTAGCGGGGCAAATCTATTTTTGACAGGGGGTGGGGCTTCTCTTCTCTGTACTTCCTGCTTCGTGCGCGAGTCATCCTCTCGTTATTTCTCTATCTTTGGCCGAGTCAGCTGGTAGGACTGGATCTCGAACAGGCTGTGCGACCGTCGTGTTTACACTTTTTTCTGCCTCTGGCCATTTTTCCACCTGCAGGCAGCTGACAGCGAGGATAACAGGATACTGAAGCCGCGAATGAGCATCACGGGGAGGCGTCAGAGACAGAAAGCCGCCCGCCACGGTCACTGACGGTGCTGTTTCTCTGTCTGTCTGCCGGTCTCTTCATCTGACTCTGAAGCAGCTGTGTCTTTATCTCGCATCTTGTGGTCGCAGATATGAGCGGAAGAGTAGGAGACCTAAGTCCCAAACAGGCTGAAGCCCTGCAGCAGGTAAGTTTTGCTATAATAATAAAAATATAATTATCTTTCTTGGCATCCCTGTCATTGTTATATAATAACCAGACTGCCAGTGCCAGTTTCCAATAACCCAACCTTTATAAATGGTTTGTAATCTGTAAATAATGGTGTTCCTAATGCTAAATTGCTAATTCACTAGTGTTTTGCACATCCGTTATAAACCATTATTAAGAACAACCTTTTGTTTTGCCAGGTTATCTCATGAGCTGCAACTTACATGAGAGTCATTATTAATTAATCATTTTATTTATAAAATGCCAGAAAAACAGTGAAACATGTCTTCTAAAATTTCCCACAATCTAAAGTTGTCTATTTTGATGTCTTTCTTTCTTTCTGTTGTTTTCTTTTTTTGCCTTTCTAACACTCTAACACCTCACCACCCTCCACCCCCCCCCCCCCCCCCCCCCCCCCCCCCCCCAATTTGTAGTTACATGACAAAGAAAAACATTAAAATCCTGCCATTTGAGTCTCTGGGACCAGAAAATATTTGGCTTTTTTTTTAAAAATCAATCGATAGGTTAAATGTAAAAAAGCATTGGTAAAAAACAACTGACCATTAGTTACAAACACTCTTTGGAAAGCGTACCTTCTAAGAAAAATCGGCCAACAACAACAGCTTTTTAAGAATTTAAAGTAAAGCTATAACTCGCTCATGTATTTCTGTGCATCTATGCATGCATTTATTTATTTTGTTCTATTTTATTTTTTGTGGTTTTTGGTTAGAGATGAAAACACAGTTTTCTATCATGAAATTTAACTGAACTGTCAGCGTTTGTGCCACATTTTGTGTTGGCCATTTTAAGTTTGTTTTTTTCCAGTTTGGTGTGAAAGATCTTGACCTGTTTTGCCTAGAGGCCTGGCCTCAACACCTCTGGGACAAATTGAAGTACTGACTGAGACCCAGACCCAGATGCACAACATCTCAATAATGTTCTTGGGAGCAAGTCTCTGCAGTCAGGTTTCTAAAATGTTGTGGAAAGTGGGGAACCAGAAGAATAGAGGCTGTTGTGCCAGCAGATTGATGCCCATGGTTTCAGAATTACTGTCTAAGTCATTTTTCAGCAAACATGACAAAAAATTAATTGGCAGCACCTTGTCAAGTTTGAAATATTTTTCTTCATGTTCTTGTACAGCAACCAGAATATCTTTACTGTTTTTTAGCATTTCATAAGCCAAATCAATTAATCAATTAATCAAAAGAAAATAAAGATAATTTTGCTTGAATGTCCACATACTTTTGGCCAGGGATTGTAGTTGAAACCTAAAATGTCCGCACACAAGCGGGTAGTTGTGACTGTTTGTTTACAGACTTCCATTGCCGAGCCTTGCCATTAAAGTGTATAATATAATTAGTCACAAGTTTCAGCAGCATTAGGAAATGAAACCTGCTAATCTGAAATGAATGAGTGAAACTTTAAATACCTTGGAACAAAGAAAAGGACTGTATTTCTCAAGACTGGTTTTTACCTCCCGGGTCAGAACTGTGACTGCAAAGATTGGTGAAAAAGTTCCCTGAAAACTTGCCAATCATGTGTCTCCTCTTCTCTCTTTTGTCTTGCTATAGTTTCGAGAGAGGATACAAGACATTCTTCCTCAACTTCCTGCGCAGCATGACCACTTCCTGTTACGTTGGCTCAGAGGTGAGTTGAAAATCATGAGGCACCTGCTGCGTTTCCCTGACCACAGCTTGCACCCACAGAAAAACTTCTCCCATAATCCCTCTCCATTGTGGTAAAGTCAGGATTATTTGTCTGCAATCAAATATGTTCACACGGGGAAATCTGAAGATGCCATTGTACTTGTGCAATAAGCAGAAGCTGCAGTGGTTTATTACATGAAAGGATATGATGCAACACATGTAAACACCCATAATTCCAGGAGTTAAGAAAGAGACTTACATTGTTTTCACGCCTGAACACAATGCTCAAACTACATCTGAAAAACCAAGCCTGCTACTCAGCAACAGCTAAACCAAACCAGGAAGACATCGAGTTTTTATTCCCAGATTTTCCTTGCGTAGGTTGAGGCAGGTTATCTGCAGGTCTTGAAAAGTCATTGAATTCAGTTTCCTCAAAAAGTCTTAAAGTCAATTTGAAAAGGTTCTTAAATGTTGTTCTATTTCATTTTGGGCTGCTGGGCGACGTAAAATGAACTAAAAGTAGGATTGTTGCCACAGTGGATTGTTCTGCAGGAGGCTGCTGAATCCTTTTTTGTAGCAAGACACTGTCACTACTGCTGCAGTAGCTAGGAAGCTCATCATTTCATAACACCAAAGTGTCAATATTAACAGAAATTAGCTGTTTGTAATTGCTTAATCCATCCACCCACATCTGCAGGCTGTCCCTGTCCCGACTGCATTAGTTAAATTAATTGTATTTACATCAAATATTGGTATAAATTGCTGGGAAGTGCTGAAAGACATGTGATATTTTCATACTTTGGCCAGTATGAATCATAAAATGGGTATTTCATTGCATTTAATGTGGTATGAAAGGGTCTTTAAAAGTCTCAAATTTATCTTGAAAGAACAAACCCTGGTTGGGGTTCCGTGTTCAGACCCTCGAGGGAATGTCATTGATTAAAGGAGCCCTTGTGCTGATTAGTTCTGGAGCAGAGGTCTAGAACTCTGCGTATCAGCCTAATCCAGGACTAATCGCATTAAAGGTGCACTACGACGGACGGCAGCCCGTCTGCCAGGAGACACTCTGCTGCTGTGTTTCTGTTGCTGCAAGTTCCCTCCAAAGTCATTTCATAACAGGGATTCAGAGCGGCAGTGAAGACGTTTTGTCCTCTTTCATGATGCCTGTGAAACCCCTCTCAGAAAGGTCAGCGTCACAGCTCCAAACACGGACAATGAGGGTCTTTTTAGCCAATGTACACTCTGAATGACTCAAGTTATTTCCCTTTCAACGTGAATATAAAGATGGCTCCCATTCAAGCTGTGGGAACAGTGAGGATAGCTCAGTCCAGTTCATTGATTTGAAACAAACAGCCTGAGGTGGCACACAGTGAGCACTAATGATTGATCTGTTCATAGAATTGTAGCACTGAGCCAAAAGGGGCTTGGTTCAAAATTAAAGTTTGGATTTACCAGCTGATAACTGGGAAAACATAGCTTGGATGGATAGGCCAGGCTTTTCCCACATGACAGAAGACGAGACCTGTACTAGAGGCCAACGACCCTCCTCCACCAGCTAAGCACATGTCTTCTGCCTTCAGATGACTCACACTCCAGCTGGTAGTATACAGTATTTATCTCTGAGGAGCTCCACCTTAAGAGATAAAGGAGCCAGGGTAAATGACACGGTTCAGTCTGTGACTTAATACTGGGATATCAGTCGTGGTGGACTGTATTATACTGGAGTCTAAATTTTGTACCAGGGTTCAGTGAAACAGACAGAAACTTCTGAACACAGCTGTCCAGTTTTAGTCACAAGACAATCGTTTATGGTCATCATGGTCCGACTCAATTTAGAGTTTTCTAAATTTTGTTCATGGCGGTATCTTTAAATGTCATCAGATAACAAGCTACGTACCCTGAGCCTCTGTCATGTCTCAAGATAACGTTATTTCAGGTCATCAACTATCTGCACTTGGACAGTGATCTGAGGAGAGTCTGATATCTCTGTAAGAACAAAGAAATGTCTTGTTCTGCATCTTCACACTGTCTCTTACACACTGTCTTGCTTCCTCATGTGTTTTGTTCAGCAAAATTATCCTACATGCTCCAATCAGAAATAATCACACATAGCCTCATCATACTAGAGGATACGTTTGAGAAGAAGCAGGTGATCCACCCTTCTAGCCATCCATTACTGTGTATATTATTAGTTAAAAGCTGAGACAATCAAAGCGTAACACTTATTTATGATTCAAAATAACACATGGCCTGGTCATGTGCCAGAATCTGCTTTGTGCCTTTGTAATTTTAAGTCACTCGATGTCCTAGTTTAGGTGCCAGGATGGAGCATTAGGTGCAGTGTAATCCACTGCTGGAGTAAGTTGTAGGTCTCACTTCATGGCAACAGCACCGTTGTGTTTTTCCACCAGGCTGCCAGCAGCACAGATAATCACCTTAGATGTAGAGTATTAGACAGTGGACTGTGTGTCAACTCTGTTCTGGATCAGTCACACTGACACAGTGGTTTTAATGCTGACCATGTTTCACAAGTTTATTGCCAGAGGGTATCAGTGAAAAGTGTACAGTTTAACAGTTTCCATCACATGTGTATTCTTGGTATTTTTAGCTTTTCTTCAATGCATTTTCCTCGGTGTCATTTGTGGATGACATCATTTTTTTCACATGACCACATTCTAGTCATCTACCGGCTGTTTACATAAACACATATTCCATTGGTTGTCTAAGAGTTTGTATAATGTTTTCGACACTACTAAAGGATGCTCAAACTATTGCCCTAATAGACAAACAGTAAGACAGGATCTGGGGGAAACTATAACTATTTGTTTCTTAACCTCCCAGAACCTTTCAAACCTTGCTCTGACTTGTTGTTGCTAGTGTTTCAGGGATTTCCTCTTTATACAGATTTAGATACAGTATACGGTCAGGCGAGCATGATCAAGTACAATCTCTACAACACTTCCTCCTCTACTTGGCTGACTGACTGTTTGACCTTTTTTAGTGTGTTACACGAGCTTAAAGATGTGCTGTTATCGCATAAGTTATCGCATGTCAGATGCAACGTGTCTTTGCAGGTTGTAGTTAATCATTATGATGGTTCAGTTCTTAGTTTACTTGTTCACATACAGTCTAATAACTGTGAATGAGACAGTCAATCAAAGTTGCAAATATTCCTTTAATTCATACATTTTATAATATCATTAATTGTTTTATGTGGCTTTTTCGTGAATTATTAGCGACTTCAAGTTTGTACCCCTTATTCTCCTTTTGTATATTTTCTTCCTTGTCTCTTGTCCCTTCCTCCTTTCTTCCTCCTGTAAAGCACTTTGTGTTTTAAAAAGTGCTCTATAAATTAAGTTTGCTTGCTTCCTTTACGATATAAGTAGCAATATAATATATCAAATCCTTTTTATGCTTGTCTTACTCTTTTTCAGCCAGAAACTTCAATGTCCAGAAGTCTGAGGCCATGCTGCGAAAGGTAACACATTCAGCTCCTCTCTTGAGGAGAACAGAACATTTTTAGAGTACCTACATGTGTCATGCTCTTGTAGAAATACACGCTCCCTTCTCGTTCTGTGGCTCATTAGTGTTGTGTGTGAATGTGCAGGTAGCACCAGCAACAGACTGTTGAGCCCATCAGCTCAGGAGTGGCTGCAGATTAGAGAGGAGCTGTGTGGTAACAGGTCGCTGTGGGGAAACTGAGTCATCAAGGGAGATAAGATACACATAAAAGGGATTAAATGAGTTAGAACCACTTAAAGCTGCATGGACTGATTTTTGTCCACTAGGGGGCACAACACATCGACAGACACACAGCCCCGACATACTGACGTCTAGCTAGCTTGTGACTCGTCACTGTAGCTTTGATTTTTGAACAAACCTTTTCAAAGTGATTTGCCTACAGTGCCTCATCACAACCAGCTTGTTCAGGTATCCCGTTATTTCTTGCCCCAGTGGCGACTAAAAATGATCGTCAGCTTTAAATAATCTGTTACTTCTTAAATCTATCAGCCAGGCTGAAAACAAACATGTCCATTTATTTGTCAAAATGACCCTGTGAGCCAGTTAGAAACATTTCTTTCCCATTTGTTGGTGAGCTTGTGGTTGTTATCATATGTAACATATGCTACATAACTGATCCCCTTCCTGCTGAGAGGGCAGATTTCACATCACCTACCGTCTGAAACCTCTTAAGCCACTTAAATCACTACATTGTGCTTAGACTGGTGCGGAGAAATGTAACAAAAAAAGTTTAAGTTACGCCTCCTTACTGTGTATTAATGATCAACTGATCAACATGCACCCATCTTTTCTTCCAGCATGTGGAGTTCAGGAAACAGATGAAAATAGACACGATAATCACTGACTGGCGTCCTCCAGAGGTAAAAGCCTTAGAAATTATAACCTACTGTATGTTCTGTGTAATCATATGAATTCCTTCTTGACAAAAATTCCTGTGCACGACTGAAGAATCCAGGGGTCTTTTAAATTGACTGCTGTTTGCAGGTGATAGAGAAGTATCTGTCAGGAGGGATGTGTGGTTATGACCGTGAAGGCAGTCCCATCTGGTATGATGTCATCGGACCTGTAGATCCCAAAGGCCTCTTCCTGTCTGCCTCCAAGCAAGACTTCATCAAGTCCAAGATCAAAGACTGTGAGGTGCTGCAGAGGGAATGTAACCTGCAGTCACAGAGGGTGAGAGCAGAGTCGCCAGCGAACAGGACGGATATCTGGTGGTTTAGTGCAATGGAGGGAGATTATTTAACTCACAACTCTAAAAACGAGCCAGGAACATGCGTCTATGTGAAAATAGTAAAGAAACTGCCTCGGATCCCCTTTTGGACCGTTTTCGTGTGAAATGCTGTGTTATTATACCTCTTATTGCTTTTAAGAATGATTCAAATGGAACAGTCCAAGAAGGTGACACCACTCTTCAGTGCAACTTGTCACAAATTGACATGGCTTGTTATTAAGTGGTTTCCTTTATCAAGCAGTAACCAAGAAAAGGTGCTTTATAGCCACAGCAATCAGCTCCTCTTCTCAGACTGTATGATCGATCATAAATGTGTCATTTGTATCTTTGTTTGCTTGTTTTTTGAGCTGCGGTATCAATTTTCCTCTGATAAAGTAAAATGTGACTTCTGACGGTCTTTTAAAGAAACAGAACATGCAATATATTGATAGATAAGTATTTCATATTGCTCGCTCTACCACTTCATTGCTATACACACCTCTTTTTATGTATTTTAATAGTTTCTGTCACTGTTTTCAACCAGCTTGGGAGGAACGTGGAGTCAATCACCATGATCTACGATGTTGAAGGTCTGGGCCTGAAACATTTATGGAAGCCTGCTATAGAAACATATGGAGAGGTACAGACACACACACACACAGTGTAAACATAGACCTCACACAGCTAAGACATGAGTCAGACCATTAGGTTGGTCAGCATCTCCAAATATACTAATCATGTTCCTCTGTGTCACCAGATCCTCCAGATGTTTGAAGACAACTACCCAGAAGGCTTGAAAAGGCTGTTTGTCATTAAAGGTGAGTTAGTCCTTCCTCGAACTGAGGGGACTGATTCATGGGTTCCACCTGCTTTTCTGTATTCGTCTTTTTAATCATCGTATCTTGCTTTTGAAGAAAGTTTCCATTATTGCTGGTTAAGGTTTGGTTAACTCCTGAAAGTCTTTTCTCTGCAGCCCCCAAACTCTTCCCTGTGGCCTACAACCTCGTCAAGCACTTTCTGAGTGAGAACACAAGACAAAAGATCAACATCCTGGGAGGTAAGACGCCACACATCACTGCATCTTATTTTAGAGAATATTTTCACCCAGATACCAAATTCCCTCCAGTCACTCACTCCTCCGCCTTCCTGATGAATGACTGTTGTTTCTCTGCTTTGACAGCTAACTGGCAGGAGGTTTTACTGAAGTACATTGATGCAGAGGAGCTGCCGGCGATATACGGGGGGAAAATGACGGATCCTGATGGAGATCCTCGCTGTCGGACCAGGGTGAGTCAGCAAGCCAACATGGCCACCCACGGGTGCTGTGTTTTTGGTACGAAGGTGGGCTGATGATGAGATGGAAGAGACGAGTACCTGTTGCAGATGACACATACGTGTGGAGAGTGGAGTGACCTACAGCTTTTTATACACCAGTGACACAGACAGAGAGTCAGAGGAGAGAAACGGAGATAGTGATGTAACCTGGTGGTTACGATTTAATCAAAGTCCCGCCCTCACGGCCTGAGCACTGTTATTGGCTGGGGAGCTACACACCCACTGCCCAAAGGCTGATGCCCAAAAATGTCCCGAACACAGCAACATAAGACAATAAGAAAATACAGGCAGACAGCAGGGTACACACACCACCACACACTTCTAGTGGTCAGAAGTGATGATTACTTTTCTATGAGTCTATATATTACAAGAAAATCCATCTCATTCTGTCTTTAACATTAATGTCTGGATATAAAAACTGTCATACGTGTATGCCTGCAAAATCACACATGATAGAACAATGCATTGCTGAAGACATTACCCCTCACACACAAAAACTAGCTAAAAAACATTTTTACCTGTACTTATGATTTTCTGGGAATCAGTCATTTAAACAATTTATATTCTTACTGTCATGATACAATTTCACCAAAACAAAGTCAGTATGCAGTCATTATTGCCCAGTTCGCCAGACGGTTGTTTGGAGGAAGATGTGGCAACTTTAGTTTTCACAACAACAGAAGTACCAACAGTCCTGCAACATATACTGCAAGTCTGCCTCCAGCAACAGCTGATCAGCCCTCCTTTAGAATCAGACCTGCAACCTAGCTTTACTCTGTTTTCATAGACCTGTGAGTCCTGTGCTGTAGTTCTTTCACCTGTTTGCATCCTGCGCTAAAGTAATCTGGCAGCTTGCTGCTTTGCTTTTGTTGAGAGACTGGCTGCATGTTCAGCACACTTGACATTTGAATGGCAAACTATGTTTGTGTGAGCTCCCCTCCCACCAGTTTTTCCAGTTTCCCACGGCCGAGCAGAAAACATTAAGAACGAATTTACCTAAAGGGAAATAATGCATTGTCACGTTCAGGCTTCAGCTGTTTTCTAAAACACCCGCTCACAAAAATGTTAACGCTGCTAACGCTGGCCCAGCGAGGATCCCGTTACACATGAATGAGTCAGTTTGATCACATCAGGTCAGTGACAATGCAAGGACTGTTCTGGACTGGCTGTCCATAGCAGAATCAATCAGTATAGCTGCACACATGCTGAGCACAGTTTCCCTCTGCCATACAATCATATACCAATATAACAAGGAAGTGATGCAAAAAGGGTGAAATTTGTGGGTTGCACTGAGCAGATGGTGTGCTACCGTCTGCGGATTGGAACAGGTGATATTTACAGACAATTCACAGGAAATTGAAGATGTGAATTACTTAAAAGAGTCAAGGAAAACTCGCACTTCATCCCTGCTGCAATCCTTCCTTGCTGCGTAGAAATGGCCTCAGCACACGAGTTAGGCAGCGTAGCATCGAGCAGAGTAGCAGCTCTTCTACACCAGACTCCAGACTGACTCTGCATCTGTTACTGTTTCTGTAGATAAATAATTGGGCCCAGGACACATGAGGAACAGGAAGAGAGAAATTCAAGATTCAAGGAACTGAGATGCTCAGCTTCAAAGTGTTTTCTACCTTTTTTTTTTAAATACACTTTTTTAGTTAGCTAGCTGTGTGTCCTCGACATTGTACTGTTTTATTTTGATTAGGTCCTAGGAACTGAGTTATATTATTAAAGGAATAGTTTGACATTTTCTGAAAGACACTTATTTGCTCTCTCCCAAGAGTTAAATAGGAAGATTGATGCCACTCTCATGTCTGAACAGTAAACATAAAGCTAAAGCTAGAGACAGCTGGGTTAGCTTAGCAGAAAGACTGGAAGCGGGGGGAAACAGCTAGCCTGTAAGTCACTCCAGGAAGTCACTACAGCTGGCCGAAAAATAGCACATTCTCCTCGTAAAATTAATCATTTTTACGCTTCGATTTGTTGGTGGATTGTATTTCGGACAGGCTAGCTGTCTCCCCTTCTTTCCAGTCTTTGTGCTAAGCTAAGTATAGCCTTGTGCATATCCCAAAATGTCGAACTATTCTTTTAAGTATTGGGCATCAATCATGGGCCTGAACGAATGCACTTATACCATACAATTGTTTGCAAATTGTATGTAAAGAAATCTTTTGGTAGAGTTTGTAGAAACGTTGATCTTTAGGGCTAATTATTGTCAGTTATTATTCAAACACTTTAAGAACTGATTTATAGATTTTTATCTTTAAATTTGTAAAAAAAAACTGGATTTATTGATTTTACAGGAAACATTTTCTGAGCTGTTAACATTGAAGGAGGAAAACTTATGAGCACGATGCCTCTTGTATGTGAGTTTTTTTTTTCCTGCATTGGGTTCAGTCAGATCTCTGCACAATTTATGTAACAAATCAAAATGAGATGCCTGATGGAGTTTTGCACTCGAATGGACGATATGACCGTTTGTGTGTGTGTGTGTTTTTCTTTTAGAAATGCCTTTTTTTCTGCATCTTTTCTGTTTGTCAGTGGCAGTTTCCCAACAGTGGTTCTCTTAAGTTTGATATTTCTGCATGATGGTGGTTTCAGATGAGTTGGACTTCCCTGATAGTAATGTTCATATCTGAGACAGGTCTCAGATATGAACAGGTCTGAATATTCTTGGATTATTCTTGCTTGAAATGACAGGCTTTCCGTGTATTTTCTTAATGTGCGTGTATGACACTGACACTCTGAATTAAACTCATCACCTCTCACATGAGGAAATCTCTGCCCTCTGTTGGTTGGTTCATGTACGACACTGTGCAGGACTGGAAAACCACAGGAGTTGACTGGATTGAGATCTACTTTATTTCTGTGAATAAACAGAAAAGTGGAAAAGAGAACATTTTTTTCCCCTTTTTTGCAAAAGATGTAAAATTACAAGCATTCAGACAGTGTCACAAAGTCACAGTAAGTGATGTCTTTCTCCTTTTCCTCATTTCTCCCGCCCTTAGACTTTCAACATTTCACATATTTAGCTTTTTCACACCCATATCCCAACTATTTGTGCATGGTCTCGACTGCAGATAAACCACGTGGGCCCAGTTCCTCCCTCCTACTACGTGCGGGACCATGTTAAGGTGGACTACGAGCAGTGCATGACCGTCAGTCGGGGTTCCTCCCAACAGCTGGACTATGAGATCCTGTTCCCAGGCTGCGTTCTCAGGTCAGCTGGATGCCACAAGTTTTTCACTGTTGCAGCAATAAAGAGCTATGAAGTCGCTTTGAAGTTATTTATCAAGCAAACGTTCTCTGGTTCCAGCTTCTTAGATATGAGGATTTGTGGCGTTTGCTTTTTGTTTCATTGTTCATTTAATATTTCTGAGTTTTGGACTGTTGGTTGGAAAAAACTTTGAAGATTACCCTGCCTTAAAGTCAGGAAAATTGTAGTGGGTAATTTCACTATTTTCTACTTTTAACTGAATTGATAAGTGATTATTAATGAATGGGGGTTAAACATGACTTAGAACAAGGTTGACACTTACAATTATTTTCACTGTTGATTAATCTGGCAAGTAACAACTTTCTATAAATCAACAAATTATTTTGTTTTTGTGAAAATCTGGCTTGTGCATAAAATAAATAATTGTTTTAGTAGTTAGTGGTATTGATAGTTATAATGGTCAAATGTGTTCTAATTATTGCTTTGAGAGGCAATTAATAAATACCGGGGGGAAAGTACAGAAGGCAAATCTAATACATTTCAATGCATTTAGCAGGCACAGCTGCAGAAAACAATAAATTAGAATTGAATTTGTGATGAAGAAAAATTGCATCTCTTTTTTTTTTTTTTTTTTTTTTACCAAAAGCAGCTGTTTAATGGATATACAAATCTTTTTTTTCCATCTCGGCAGGTGGCAGTTTGCCACTGAGAGTGCAGACATTGGTTTTGGGGTGTTTCTGAAGGCTAGAAAGGGCGAGTGGAAGAAGGCAGCTCAGATGCAGGAAGTTGTGCCCAGCCAACGCTACAACGCCCACTTGGTGCCCGAGGACGGATCACTGACCTGTGAACGCCCAGGAGTCTGTGAGTAAGCTGTAACACTCAGCATAGACCAGGAGGCTGTATGATGTGTGATCATATGTATGTATGGTACACACTGTGCTTTGTTTGTCCTCCCCAGATGTTCTGAGATTCGACAACACATACAGCATCTTCCAAGCCAAAAGAATCAGCTTTACTGTCGAGGTCCTGCTTCCTGACCACTTACAGTCCCCACAGACCAATGGGGGGTCCAGAAACCAGGTGCAAGCTGAGGGCAACAGCCAATCATAACCAAGAAGATGACACAGTGTGCCACTTCTGTGCTGTCAGATCTGTAATGTTTAGCCACCACTAATAAGCACAGTGTGACAAACTTTGATACGAACAGGAACCACAATGTTCTGCCAAAACACAAGAAAAGCTATTTAACCCATGTCAACATTTGAAGGTTTGAGCCTTGAATTTATCATTCATGATGACCTCATTCACGTGTTGGTCCATGTGGAAACATTTATGAAGCAAAGGAAGAGATAACATGGAACAAATTTTGTGCACTTCTGGTCTGGTTTTTCATGTTTTGGGCGAAGCCTCTTAGTTCCAAATAGAATAAGAGTTAGTAAGTTCTGCTGTATTTATGGAAAAAGTTGTATAAAGTCCTTTTTTTTTATCTTTTGTGTGAAGTCTGATAAACTGCCCCAAGCGATGTCACTGGAGTCAGTGGTGCGCTTCACGCATAACGCACCCAAATTCCGACCACACTGTCGGTGATTGAGTTGCATTGTGGGTAATGAAGGCGCCAGATTTGACAAGGAGGAAGAATGTATGAAATAAAAAAGACAATATTTGTGAATGTTAGGGGAGTGCAATGATCAATCAGTAGAAAACTGTTTTAAGATCCTCATTTATGTGTTGACCATTTTTAGCTTTATGTTAAGTTTTTCTTGCAAAATGTACCAGATTGGCGGCAGGTGAATCAGGTCAGTGCTACCACAGCCTGCTTTAACGATATGCTATGTAAAAGAGGCCACCATGCCTACAAAAGTAGCACAGGAGCAAATTACAACTGTGGTTTTTAATCTTCTGTGTAGAAAAACAAAAGAAAAGCTTTTCCTATGTTTTTTTCCATGTATGTGGCATAAATATTTGCCATGACAATCAACAACAGTAAAAGCATTTCAGTTAATTTCTATAAGAATAAGTTTTGTTACCATTTTCAGACTTACTGAAAAAAGAAATCTAACATCTCCTCATTAGACACGGAAGAGAATAGAGAATATGTTGAGTTTCTAAAATAAGTTTTTATCTATATCTTGTGAAAGCTCTGTTGACATTTGCTACTAATTGATGTACCTCTAATGGTTGTTTGTTTCCCCTCGACATATTTGCAGAAAACATTCCTTTACACACAGTATTTATTTCCTCTTTTCTAATTTATTTCAAGAAAAATTTAAATGGGTTGAAGCAAATTATTATTTTATAATAGCAAAGTATTTAAGTTAATATCAGGTTTTCTCGAATAATCAATATTTATTCTAAGTAAGGAGTATTAATATTCATGTTAACTCATGTGTGAATGTAAATGAAAATATGTTGCTCTCACCAGACAATGACTAAATGTAGATTGCGGTGGACTGTCAGAATGAAGGATTTTTCATATTATTACAGCGGTGCTAAGAGACTTGACCTGTTCAGTTCTGGGGAAACAGAATCAGCTTACTGTCATGGTCATGCTGTCTGGACCCTTTCACATACGATGAAGATGCCATGAACTTGAAAGAATTAGAAGAGACGTGAATAAATGTGTTGACAACACTGGAAGTGCCTCCTGAATATGTTGTTTAGACTCCTCAGCTTCACTCTGACGGGATGAGACAAACTAAAGTGAGTCTGTACTGAATCTGAAGGCGCTCATCAACGAAATGACAAGCTTGTCGGCCATCTTGTCGTCATAAAATAAGTACAGTGTGTGGGTATTTGCCTAGCTTTTACACAGAGAAGGTGTGTATGTGTGTATGTATGTGTGTGACGACGTGTGTTACCCACGTTGCGGGGACATAAATCTTTTTACATGATCACATTGTGGTGCAAATCCCCATAACATAAATAGCTACATTTTAGGGTGAAGACCTGGGTTAAGGTTTGGCTCAGTGTTAGACAAGGAGTGGTTATGTTGTGGTTAAGTCTCCAGCACATGAATGTCTTGCTGTGGGGACATAAATCTGTTTACACAGTCACATTGTGGGGACTCGCTTCACTGATAAGGATAAAATGCAGGTCCCCATAATGTAAATCATTCAATTGTAGGGTGAAAACTTGGGCTAAGGTTAGGATTTGGGTTAGAGTTAGGCAAGTAGTGGTTATGGTTATGATTAGGGTAAGTCTCCTGGGAATGAATGTAAGTCTATGTAATGGAAACCTGACGTGTGTGTGTGTGTGTGTGTATGTCATTATATCAAAAACTATATAATGACATATTTGGGGGCCCTTTGCTTCATGTCATCCCCTCTCTTTCCTCTGCCTTTCCTGTCTCTCCTCAGCCATCACTGTGAATAACAAGGCAGAAGTAGGTCGATCGATCGATCTATCTATCTATCTATCTATCTATCTATCTAAATATCTATCTATCTAAATGCCTGTCAGTCTATCTTTTGTTTTTAATGCAAATTACAGGACATATAGACTGCTGACATTAACACACTGATGCTGCTGTCATCAAGTGACGCGGATTTCCCATCACTGTGTACAACTGCACATTTGCAATACTGTGTACAACCAGTGACTTAGATGCTCTTGTGTAACATCACCTGCACACCTGAGGTACACAGGTGGTGACCACCAGAGGGCGACAAACAATAGCATCGCGTATTGACAAGTTCAGTAAACCAATGCCGCTGCAGAATGTACTGATTATCCAATAAGAGTATAGAGTATAGAGTAGTATAGCAGATAACGTCTAACAACTCTGTCTTTAATTAATTTTGCTCGGATTAGAGACGTTGGGTCACTGATCAGTTACTGGGCTCCGGAGTGGATTCAGCCAAAGCTTTTCAGCTGTTTTCCAGTTTGACTCGATGGTGCAGCATCAACACTTTTTTCAAATCTTTATTCATACCATTTATCTCGGTCAAGCTTTCATTGCAGTGGTTGTTTATTAAATATATGGTTAAATGAACTTGTCCTCCTGCCTGAAGAGCTGTCAGTATTTTCTTTTCACCCACAGACGACTCAGCAGTTCAATGGCTCAGTCATGTTTGGTAATGAAGCATCATGTGGTCTGTGAGACCAAACAAAAACATTTATTTCATTTCACTCAAACCTCAAACAAAAGCAAATTTCAAAGACACTTGTTTGGATTGTTTGTAGAAATTTCATTCTAAATCTAACAATGAGATTTGTGTTTTGTATTAGGCTTATTATATTGTGTATAGAGTTGTTCAGTTTTTAACCTTTAGGTTGTTTACTCATCGACCAACAGGTGGCGCTTAAATGTGCCGCTGCATTATTGCAGCGGAAGCCCAGTCACCTTGTGTGCATCAGATACTGTGTGGTTATTCAGTTCTGCTTGAAAAAGCTTTTTCTTTCCTACATGAAAAATGAATATCCTCCAGATGAATGTCCAGGAGTTATTCGTTTCTGCAAATTAAAAGAAAACTGATATTTTTTATCAATAAATACTTTACTAAAGGTATATTTCAACAAAGACAGATAAAATATGTGGGTCAATGAAGGATTAATGGTCCTATATGGACCTATAGTTTAATAAATACATGTTGGTGTCAGTTTGTGTCTTGTGTAATTGAACCTTTCACAATTATCAGCCCAAATTTGCATTGATTATTACATTTAAGTTATCGGAATAAGCAGCAAAAAGGTAAGTAATTTGACAGACATTCTGCTGCTTTGAAGCTCTGTTTTTAGACTGGGAGCAGCCTTTTGATTCTGGCTTTTTAGCTCCTGGATAAAGGGAAGGGTGAGACCTCTGCAGCTTTTATCTCCTCTCTCATGACTCTACTTGGATCTGGGTAAAAACCTGACAGAACATAGATGCAGCAGATCTAACAGCTGCTGACTGAAAGGAGTTTCCAAGATGCTTTGTTTGCATTTAAAAGCATGAATAAATAGAGTAAATTTGATTTGCAAATAAACATTAAATTAGATCTACTTTTAAAGGTCATAGTATGTCATGGTAAGAACTGGCAGTAGCATTGCACCAGTGGTGTAAGAAGTATTCAGATCCTTTACTTAAGTAAAAGTACTAATGCCAGACTGTAAAATAATCTGGTACAAGTGAATCCTGCAATGCAAATCTTGCTTAAGTAAAAGCTGTAGTTTTAGCTGGTTAGGGTGGAGCTCAATTTGAAATATTTTGTGAAGGACTGTCACTAATGATGATTTTCATTATGGTTTAATCTCCTAATTATTTTCTCCATGAATTGTTTGGTTGCTGTCACAGTTACTAAAGCTCCAAGTGACAACTCCACAGTGCTTTTTTTTGTCCAACCAACCATCCAAACCTCAAAATTATTAAATACTCACATTTGTGAAGCTGGAAACATTAAATGTTTTTCCATTAAAAATCAAATCAAAAACAATAATCGAAATAGTGGCAAATTAGTTTTCTTTCAGTCGACTAATTGATTATCGTATATTCACTTCAGCAGGGCTTATACATGTTTTGTCACAAAGTCTTAATTTGTAAAGTTAGGAGTAGCTAAAGCTTTCCACCACTATGTACAACACCATAAGTCTCCACACAGAAAGACGAAGGGAGGTGCAGTGATACCTCGACCCTCAGATCAGCTTTTACGTTCAGACAATGTGGTCCCTGATGTGGATAACTGTACATACATCAGTGATGAAGATGAGTCTACTGTAGGTCTGGTACAAAGAGCAGACTAGAGCTGTGAAGCACTCTTCTGCCTCTAGAGGGAGACATTATACTGTATCTGTCACTCCACCGGTCTTATTCCACCAGTCTTGTTCAAGCCAGGTTTGACCAGGGCAGCCGGTGCCTTGGGCAACACCTTGTGCTGTGTCTCGTAATGATGTCTCTGCATCCTGGGGTCCTCCTTCCTGAACCCTGCTTATGCAAATTTGTGCCAGGTCTTTCCACTGACGCACTACAACCCACTAACCTGGTGGACATTTTAAAGGGCAATAAGTAAGATTTTAGCAGCAAAAAATGACCATATACAGCTGCAGGGGTTTGATCTCTATAAGTCTCATATGTATATGATAGGAGATCAGAGGATGTTTCATTTTTTGGTAAAAGAGAAACACTATGCTACATTATGGAGCTATTACTGGCAACACGATTAGGGATTTTAGAGTTGTGTAGAAAAACTTGGAGGGGAACCTAAAATTACACTATGACACCCCCTGTGGCATAACATGAACATGTTAATTGCAAATAGGCCACTGCAATTCAAACTACAGGCCTTAAAAAGTGTACATAAAGGTGTGCTCAGTTTTCGGGCTTAGTCTTTTATCGTCCGCACTTAAAGTTGTATGATGTGCCGTGATGGGGCTAAGCTAAGCTTGACCCTCTGACGGACTGGATAAACTCTTCTCCCACCAGGGAATTTGTATCAGCAGTATAATCCAAACTATCTGGACCACAGCAGTACCTGCCTCTGCTCAGAGCGTGGACGGGACACTTTGATCTGAAGGATGAAGATATAGCTTTGCACAATATGTGAGAAAATACCTTCTGTGACTCTAAGAATCCAAACCACCATCTTATCCATTTTAAGTTCTGCCACAGACTTTATGATCCACCTGTCACCAGCACAAAGTCCAAACTGATAAGTGGCAGTTTAATTCATTAGGAAGCTATAAACACACGGTGTTCCAGACTGTTGGGGCCAAGTATCCAACTAAACACAACAGGCCATAAAACACAACCCAACTTTAGAGCTCCTCAGTGATGGTGCACAGCTAGAATTCAATCAAAGACTGTGCAAGATGTTGCTGGGAGGTCTTACAGCTGCCAAAAAACCTGTATCCCAACGATGGCTCACGATCTTAGTGCCAGGAAATGGCTGGCACATTTTCATGATGTTGCGCCCCTTGAGTTGTCTGGTGCCTGAATTAATAAAGCAAACTTTGGTCACCTGCAGCAGTGAAAAGGAAGAGTTAACGCCATGGGTCACAAACAGCTCACATAACCATGGCTGTGCATGGACTGTGTTGCTGGTGGGGGCTAATTAGATGGATGCCACCATGAGAGGGATTTATGTGCATGCAAAACATTTTAATTATTTGTATCTGTCATTTCTGTGTCATTTGCAAACCAAGACTTGTTCCCAAAGAAAGATAACATGCTGGCAAACAGATGCATACTTGCATTTATGGGGAGGACATTGACAACATGACCGACTGCATCACAGAGTACATCAGATTCTGTGAGGACACCACCACGCCAGCCCGGACCTTATGCTGCTTCTTCAACAACAAGCCCTGGATCAACAGCGACCTGAAGGCACTGCTGAAAGAGAAGAAGAGGGCTTTCAGGTCTGGAGACAGAGAGGAGCAGAGGAGAGTGCAGCACGGACTCCAAGATATGCTGAGGAAATGCAAGGACAACTACAGGAGGAAGCTGGAAGCCAAACTCCAACAGAACAGTGTGAGAGATGTGTGGATGGGAATGAAGCACATCACAGGGATGAAGGGGAAGGACACGCAGACATCAGGGAGCCTGGACAGAGCAAACCAGTTTAACCAGTTTTTTAACAGGTTTAGCTCACCTCCTGCCACCTCTCAGACGCCCCCTGCCACCCACACACCCACACTGTCCCAACTGGCTAGCACCACCCCCCAGCATTCTCCCGCACATCACCTCTCCATCTGCCCCCCCTCCTTCTCTTCCTCCTCCCCTTCCCCCACTGAGGACACCAGCATTAACCACCCAACGGTGACTTCAGGCCAGGTAAAGAGGCAGCTGGAAAGACTCAATCAGCGAAAGGCAGCAGGCCCTGATGGCATCACGCCTAGGATCCTGAAGACCTGTGCTAGCCAGCTGTCTCCTGTACTGGAAAATCTGTTCAACCTGAGCCTGAGTCAGGAGAAAGTCCCGAAGCTGTGGAAGAAGTTCTGCCTGGTTCCAGTCCCCAAGAAGCCGAGGCCATCTGACCCAGCCGACTACAGACCAGTCGCCCTCACATCCCATGTGATGAAAGTCCTGGAGAGATTGGTCCTAGCCCAGCTGAGTCCACAGGTGAAGACATTTCTGGACCCCCTGCAGTTTGCCTATCAGCCCCATTTAGGAGTGGATGACGCTGTCATTTATCTGCTGCAACGAGCCCATATGCATCTTGATGGTGGAGGAGGCGCTCTAAGGACCACATTCTTCGATTTCTGCAGTGCTTTCAACACCATTCAACCTCTGCTATTGGGTGAGAAGCTGCGGGGGATGGGTGTTAACGACTCACTGATCTCCCGGATTGCTGACTACTTGACAGGCCGGCCACAATTTGTCCGTCTGGGCAGCGGGCTGTCTGATGTGGTGGTCAGTGATACAGGAGCTCCACAGGGGACTGTGCTTTCTCCCTTCCTCTTCAGCTGATACACCACTGACTTTAAGTACAACTCTGAGTCATGTCGCCAGCAGAAGTTCTCTGATGACTCAGCTGTTGTCGGGTGTATAAGAGAGGTCATCACCACTCCAAATGCCTTGGAGTGGTGATTGACAACAGACTGGACTGGAAATCCAACACAGAGACTGTGTACAAGAAGGGGATGAGCAGACTGTACTTCCTGAGGAAACTGATATCCTTCCACGTGTGCAGCAAAATGTTGGAGATCTTCTACCAGTCTGTGGTTGCCAGCGCCATCTTCTTTGCTGTTGTATGTTGGGGCAGCAGCATCAGAGCCAGCGACACCAAGACTTGATAAGATCATCAAGAAGGCTGGCTCTGTACTTGGACTCAGACTTGAGTCTTTTGAGACTGTGGTGGAGAGGAAGACGCTGAATAAACTGCTGTCCATCATGGACAATGATCAGCACCCTCTCCATCACACAGTGGACAGACAGCGGAGCACCTTCTCCCACAGGCTGCTACAGCTCCGCTGTCGAAGGGACAGATACAGGAAATCTTTCCTGCCACATGCCATTGCACTGTACAATAACAGCTAATATATATATATATATATATATATATATATATATATATATATATATATATATATATATATATATATATATATATGCATTACTTCTTATCACTACTGTTTGCTACTTTTGCTATTTTATTATGTATAGTTTGTTCTTTATAGTCTTATTTCACAACTTTTCACTTATTTCACTGTGTGTAATGCTGCTGCTGCACTGCAATTTCCCAGCTTGGGATAAATAAAGTATACCTATCTATCTATATATCTATATATCTATCATGCCGAGCAGAAATGGAGTAACATTAGCATTCATTTGGAGTCATGCTTTAAGTCCAGTGCTCACTCCTTTTAGCACCTTGCTCTTTTTTTTGCTCACAGTTTGCTGCCTGTCAGGTAGTGTTCTGCTGACATTATTCTGTTATGTTATTATTGGATCCATTGCTAACATCAACATATTGATTATTGGAGCTGTAAGTTTAACAAATGCCTTTAACCCTAACAAACCCTTTAACCTGAAGCAAGGGACTGAAGTTCTCACCTCATAATGCCGATGACACTCCAGTTGTGCCTTGTAGGGTTTGCATTTTTCAGTTTTGTACCAAGGAGATAATTTGTCCTCCCAGGCTTTTCATCTTCTCATCTTTCTTGTGGTTAGTTAGAGTACAATCAAGCAAACCAATCAAGAAGTGAGTGGCTGACATAAAAGCCCCCTCTTACGTTTCCAAAAGACACATTTAATGAGTGAGAAGCCATTCACCGGCTGCAAATGTAGCCTGTAACTCAGAGCTGACAGCATCCCCATAATGAGGTGTTTGTGAGCGAATCAGAAGACAGGCACGTCAAACCACCACTTACACAGGAAGCACTGTCAAAAGCTGCCATTTTCAGGATCCTCGAAGCAAATGAGTGAAATGGGGATGCTTTTGTGTAATTTGTTTAAAATTACACATTTCTTTGCAGGAAACTTCCAAGAAATTACTGGGAAATTGGAAAGAAATTATTAGGAAATTGCCGCCCTATGAAATAAAGACAACAATCTTATGCAACAGAGGTGATTTTGCTTTCTCTTGTCCCTTTAATCCTGTGGTGATTTATCCTAACAAGTCACAGGGCACCTTGAAGAATGGCAAAAAAACAACCAAACTGACCTCCAGCAGACAATTACATAACATGATGCAGACAGTGGATGTCATGGCTTAACTCTGTCCTCCAGACCGCAGATTAATTTAAACCTTATTTTTCCAACATGTGGTGGAAAATTTGAGATGCCACACATCTGGATGAGCTGAAAAATAAGCAACAATATTTGTAATATTACACTTTCTGTGTCCCTCCTCATATGAGCAAAAGAAAAAAAAAACAATAGTGTCGTTTTAACTTGACTAAACAGCACTTAACAGTCAATCATTTATTAATTACTGCACATTTGGATTTTGCTTTCAGTAAAAAAAAGAATAGAAAAATCAGCATGCCGTTGTCCTGACTGTCACCAAATCGACTACATGTTGAATGAGTTGGGGATTATTTCTCTCTGAGCCAGCTGGCATGTAAAACTAGAGGTAAACATGCAGCACAGCCTGTCACACTGCTAAACTAAGCTTCTTTTGCCATTTTCAGGACACGCTGCTGCTCAGAGTGGAGGAGTGTTTTTTCGTGAAATGGTTGAATCAGTGGTGGGAGCAGTGTGGACGGAGAGAATCAATGCATCGTGGTGTCTGAATGATGATATAATGCTGATTCAGGCTGGTTTCCCTTTAACTCCTCACAGTATTGACTCAGCGGATGTTTTGCCCATCGATCATCTGACCTAACATCTTGTGATAAAAGGATCAACAAACAATTACAGTCAAAATTACATTTTGAAGCTGTCCTGTAGAAACTGGTGGCAACTGAAATTTATGATTCTAAGATACGACAGACAAAATGCAGTGTAGCCTCCTAAAGGTTGTTATCAGTGACTGTACACACAACAATATCTCCCATTTGACAGAATCAAATTCACACATGTCAAACATCTGCCAAAATATATAATCAAAGAGAAGCTTTAAATAAGACAAGACAGAGATACGATCTTATAAGGCAGCAGGCAACAGAATAGAAAAATACTAAATAAAAGTGGACTACATATAGATGTGCATTTTATACAAAGAACTATAAAAAATATATTTATACACACATATATACACATGTGTATATATATATGTATACACACACGTATATATATATGCATATATACGTCAAATGGGAAATGTGTGTACAGTCAGTGATAGTACATAACAACCTTTAGGAGGCTGCATCATTGCATTTTGTCTGCCATAGCTTATGATCATATATTTTTTTCACTTGTTCTTTTTGTCACATGTTCACAAAAGCATTTCCTATTAGATTTCTGCGAAACCAACATATCATATAATGAATATTCAAGGCCTTCACAGTACTTATGGTTTTAAATTCACAGTATGGGATCGATTTGAGCTGGAAGCTGATGGAAATGAGTGACTTGGATTCTTTTGAGCAGTTTTAAAGATGAAATTATTAGTGTCAGTCATTTGAATGATTTTATGTGCATGTCACTCATTTCTTTGCCTTTCTGAACATATGAACACATGAATGTCAGCAAAAAAAATATCGAGCTTTGACCTGAACACACACTTCTACACCTCATTAATCCGTGTTGTTAATTGCAGCTCTTTTCTTGAGTGACTGAGCTTTTTTTTTTTAATGATCATCCAGAAATGTTGCCCCTGGAGACAAAACATAGCAGATAGTGGAATCCTCCACGTCCATTTTGTGAGCATCTCTGTGTGGTACATTGTATTACTGTCGTCGACAACGCCACCTAGGGTAGGCCTAGGATCTTGCACAAGGCAGACACAGGTTCGTTTTACCACGTTCAAGTATGGGGCAGAGACAGTACCTTTAAACATTAAAGTACAGATTTTCTTTAATACATTTCTTTTAAGTTTCAGTAAATGACCATTCTAATATATGAATATGGCAACAAAAAAAAAAAGAAATGTCAAACCAAAAATGCACACAACATGCAAAGAAAATAAACACAAAATTCACAATAACAAACCACCAGTTATTTACAGTTAAAATTTACAATATGTACATAAACTCAGACTGCTACTAAGAGTTCCAAAGGACTCATAAAGGGACCTAAAGTTCTTTTTGTGCAGTACCAGTCAAATAAAGAGAAACTGAGTTTTACCAGAAATCCGGAACCCAAGACTGAACTGGGAGGAGGGACATCCAGAATGGACCAACCCAGCACATGCCAGTCCAGAACACCGCAATCCAGAACAGCGGAGGTGGGAGGAGTTGTGCCAGCCGTAGCCAGCGCTTTCAAATGTGTGGGCCAAAGGAAGTCCCCAGGAGACGCAGGAGATGCAGCTTAATCCTGCAAGCAGAAGCAGCACCAGTCTCCAGACCCCCACGGAGGCGTACTCTCAGCCTCCGAATAAACGTGTGTTACTGCGCATACAGAGCCACCACACCGAACATCAAATGCCACTGGACCACACAAACGGCGAGGTTCCCAACCGCAGCTGTAAGTTACTACAGCCGACCAGGTGTCCACACACGCCACCAGTGCACCACGGAGAGCGGAGTGCTATTTACGCGGAGTGAATCCAACGCAGCTGGACACACCAAACGCCTCCACGGGCACAACTCCCACAAACCCACGAAAGAGCAGCAAGGATCCACGCACAGGAGAGGCAAAAGAGGATCTGAGCCACTTCAATTTAAGTTTTTAAGTTTAAATCCCCTCGGTCCTGCCCCGCAATCAGCGCGAGAGCCAGGTGCGCACAAGGTGCGCTCCAAGAGACAGGTGGGGGTGGACAGTTCAAGCACATTTATTCCAAAATAATGACTGAGGATTTTGTATTTTTACTCATTCTGGATTTTGACACTTTTCGGGACATAAACATCACAGAGAGCGCGAGCAACAGCTTGTGTGGCTTTAATGGCTGCGCGCCCACATACACAGACCACCACACAATCACAAAACCCCTTCATGTTGAACATGCTCTGGTTTCCTTTGCGTTGCAATTTGGGATTTATTACAAATGAAAATGTGCACTACAGTTTGTTGTTTTAACGCGAGTGAGACAAAGCCTGGAAAAGGTTCAATGAATGACTTTTATCAATAAAATCGCTCATATAAATAAATATAATCCGTGTTTTTGCAGAAACGTCACTGCTGATGTTCTGTTTGTTGCTCACACCTTTTTATATGAACTTTTCTGTCCTCTCACTTTATGAAAGACTTGTTATCATCACGCAGCAGCTTCCACATCTGCGTCTCCAAGTGCGGCGCGCATTTTACGCACACGGCACAGCCGCAGTGACGACATGAATTACTTCAATCGCTCTATACGTGGCGACAATCAGTCAGCAGCTAACTGTAAATTACCTTCCGGGTCCTTGCTGTTCTCACAGATTCCAGGTTTATCCAGTAAAACATCTGGAACACAGAAGCCGTCCTCAGGACGCGTCCAGCCTCATCACAGCTGTCATGTTGAAGTCAAAGTCCGAATCACAGTAAAAAAAAATAAGACTCATATTTTCAGTGTTGTCACGTTCATCGTCACAGGGGGTTTGTAGTTTTGGTGACTGAAAATAAAGTCTCACAATATTTGCAGTAGCAGAATTATTGCGCGCACAGAAGCGCAACATCCAAATCCGTCAATGTGTTTACACTTGAGGTATCTGATCAGATGAATCAAACATCAAACATTATGTTAGATTCAGCATGATTAGAGGTAAACTGATGTTTAAACTGCAAGCCACTCTCAGCCTTGGTATGTGAGATGACACAGGACAGGCCAGCAAGAGGGAGTCCTGATGTGGAAATGTATACTTAGGGGACTGTTCAGATGTGAATCCCCAACAGAGGTGGACATGTGTGGGTGAGAGTGGAGTAATGCATTCCTCAGTAAGACAATGTACAGAACATGGCCTTATTTGGGAGTTCGGTAAGATATGGGTGGAGTAAGACAAACCATTATGCTATATATTGTATAGTCTTTAGGATAACGGCAGAGTTTTTCTGATCTGACCCTGAAACTCTCTCAGATGGCCAGCATCTGATCTGATACTGCTTGTTATTAAAGTTCTCTTCAACTCAAGCTTGTATCAGCGGGGTCCTTTCTACATCATCATCACACTACTGCTCAGCAGGACCTGGCTGATAAACATCACACTGAAACGGGTTTGTTACCGGATTACTTCCATTAGACAAACTCATTAGAATGAATGACCAAAGCAGGCTCGCCGTCATTATTTCACTGATCTATATTCCATCATATTTAGATCAAGAAGAAAAGAAATTCAGTATCAAACATTCCACTCAGCTAAATATCAGAACTGGATGAAATCAAGCGCACATCTATGAACTTTTCCAATAAAGCAAAATTGAATTTGACTTTTTTGTTTGACCAAAATAAATATTTGCTCTAACAAAAACCCACAGATGTCAAAAATGTCTCCATGTGATTTATTGCAGATATTGGTAGTTTGGAGATGAGGATCTGTGTCTGTACACAGTGGTTTCCTTGTGGCCACTGGACTTCTCTTTGGTAATAAAATATCTGACACAGTATGTTCACAGGAGCAACGCAGGAAATGTGAATATGTAAACAAACATGTTGCTCACAGCGTCACGTCACTTTCATTTCACGGGGCCTCGAAACATTTGTGATCGTTGAGAAAAACACTTTGTACAGTCAGCTTTTATTTCAACTGCTCACAAATGCAAACAAAACGCTTTGCATTTCCATTCTTCATTTTCGTACGACTACATGCTTTCACACAAACACGCTTTCTTCCAATGACAAAAAACAACATCACAGCGTCTTCAGCTGGACCAGTTTTAATTCCCTGCGAACAGAATAATGTAGGCTGATTCTTTGCTGAACCACTGAGAGCAGCTGTTTTCTCTTCCTTCCCTGCAGTGCAGAGGTCAAAGGTCAGGGTCTTGTTGGGGCACTTTAAACCTGAGTTTGGAGTAAAAGGAGCCACATGAAGGAGGGCTCTCAGTTTGGGAGAGGAGCACAAGTTGATGGTTGGAAGAGAGGATGAAGTGGAGGAAGAAGGTGAAGAAGCAGCAGACGAGGATTCACGGACGCTCATGATGAAGACGCTGGAGATGGTCACATCCACAACACGCTGACACAGCTCTGGATCCAGTTTCCTGCAGGAGGGAGGGACAATATACACATTCATTCACTGGAAACAGCTCTGAGATTCTGGCTGCAGTCGTCTCCCAAAGTCTGTCGTGTAGTTGTTTAATTCGTCATCAGACATCAGTTTTCATCTCTGATGAGTGATTTCAGGTTTCATCATGTTTTCATTTCAGTGTTTCACACTTTCCACTCAGAGTGTCAGAGGTGCAGAGCATCAAAACACGTCGTGGCTCTGATTGATTGTTATTTGTTCCTTTTGTTCTTCAGCACAGTGAATTTGACTCTACTGTCTGAAATGAATTCTGCAAAGTGAATTTCATCTTCTTTTATCTTTCCATGCAGCCCACTGTAAAAACACGTCCACAGAGATCATTGTTTTCACCTGAAATTCAGAGTTTGGTACAACTTGAGCCTTAATGAGCTTCATTTCGTTTAGCCAAAATGTATTAAAGGTGGTAACTCCAGTTTCTGATATTCTGTTGACTTTTCCACAGCTTTCATCAGAATAGTTGTTTTAGCTTTTAAAACTAGATTTAGTCTGTAGGTTTAATCACCTCTTAAAACAAAGTTTAATCCACAAGAAACTGTGGCAACAGAATGCTGAGACTGTCTCACATCATCAGGAGACAGACTTCACCTATTTAAGCTGTTCATGATCCTGGTTTTCTCAGCATCTTATTTTCAGTCAAACAGCATTGTGTGGTTTATTCACTGTACTGAATGCTTTGATTGGTTTAGTTTTTGCAGTTTTTTGGATCATCGGATGACACAAAACAAACTATTAACTATTGAAGCATTTGGAGGAAGGTGGAGGCAGCTGATTTTCTAGCATGTACAGCAGCCTAGAGGGCACTTTTTCACCGTCTCCACGGGAAGGGCCTGGACTGATGCAGCTTCACAGTGAGCATCATATAACTCATTCATTCACTCATGTCATTCACATCCTTCATATCAAGCCACAACTACAATGTGCACGTAAAACAACACATTTCTCTTCAGTGTATTCCAGCGATTGTGTGACACCTGATTTTTCTCTTGTGTGAATGATGTTAAACAGGAAAACACAACAACAAAGTGAAGCTCAGTCTGTGAGAGCTCACACGAAAAAACACCCAACAGACTCAGCGAAACGGTCCAAAACCTTGAGTTTCATTTGGTTTTCCATTTGTCACCTTTACTGGAAAACATGTTCTTTAGAAAATGCATAAAAACAGATTAAGTTTCTCAACACAGATGAAGCAATGAAATTATTTTCATGTGAAACATTTAAGTTAGTACTTGGACAAAACCTTGAAGATCAGGGAAAAAAGCCCCTTTCAAAACTTTTCATTGCACAATTTATTTGAAATTTTGTGCAGTCACATGAGCTGAAATAAATAATGCAGATGTTTATATAGTGATGTGACTTGTATCTTCCTGTTGGTATTGTGTTTGTTGGTGTTTGGGTTGTCACTGAGAGATGTCCTGTTATATCTTTTGATGAGTGGTATGTATTGGTGAAAGACATACATGACTGTGGCATGACATGGAAATAAAACTAAAATATTACAAAGCTCCTACTCCAGGGTTGATATCTATCACAGGGACTGAGGAAAGCTCAGCAGATCTATATGTGGCAGCAAAATAAAGTGCTTCAGCTCTGAAGTCGCTAAATCACCACAGCTAATAACCCCAGCTGCCCCGCAGAATGAACAGCACTGATGGCCACCTGAGGGTAGTGATGTACGCTTGTGACCAGAAGGTTTCTACTTTGATTTCCAGGCCGGCAGTATAAGTTTGGGTTTGCCAAAGTGAATGGGTGTGTTTTTTTGTTTTTTTTTTAAGCATATTAGAATGTTGAAATAGAATGTTTGTTGGCCTCCATGACAACACTCAGAATTTAGTCAGATCCACGACTGAGAGAGAGAGAGAGAGGTAAGTCCACTACTTCACAGCTGTGGTAGAAAGACTTTAACTTGACTTTTTCTGTTTAGTAGAACTGCTTTGTGTTGGGGAGGAAGTACATTTGTTTTCCTTCTGCTATTCTGTTAAGGAAATTGCTTTTTTTTAAACACCTTTACAATCAGATGTGCACCTTGTGCTGTAATCAGGACATGCAAATGTATTTTTTGTCTTGCACAACACAGTTTTAACATGTAAACTTTGCATATGTGAAAAATGGACTGTGTTTGTACTGCTCTTTGCGCAGACCAAAGGTTTGCAGTACTTCTGCACTTTCATCTGAGAACAAATATGTGCACTACATCCTGTTCATCCTTAGTTTTAAAGTACACTTAGAGTGGAATATATGTAATGTACATGAAATGTTCAAAAAGTAAAAATACTCTCGCAACTTGATTGTAGTGGATAACCCTAAACTTAAAGCCACTGAGGGGCCGCATGAACGGGCTAATGGGGATAGTTGACGCGCTTGCTGTAACGCTGCCCTGTCCTGTTTATGAAGTCCGACTTCTGTTTCTTTGCTTCGTGGCATTTGGCATTTTACTTCGTGGTATTTCATTTACTCACCCTTAAGCTTCGTTTCCATGACTGATGAGCATAACTACAAGCGATGAACGTTAATACAATACGATACAATACAGCATGTTATCATTCCTGGCACCGCGGTCAAACCTTCTCCTACGTCCAGCAACACCTGCTGCGATACGTCAGCGTGTCCGCCATATTGGATGAGGCAGATCTGCCCGTAAACTAATGCAAGGAAATTAACCAAACTTTATCAAGTGGCTTTCTACAAAGTGAAATAAGTTAATTCATTTTATCTACCCATTCACACGCACGAATACATTTAGGAGAGATACATGCATCAAACACAACGTATGTAGCTTTTAATGTGATGATTATAAATGTTATGTTGAAAATTACTCCTTAGTTTAGGACATAGGTAAGCACCAAACCAACGGATGTATGTATATTTCTAATGGTTTTATGAGAATTGCTGCTACCAGTGTAGGTACCACTGTGATAAATCCTGAAATATTCATATTAATCTGTGTTTATAATAACCAGACCCCTGAAACGTAGATGTGAAAGGTCGGTTTTCTGAATAAAGAGCACGAACGTGTACATTTAACTGATTACGGGGGGGGGGGCACTGATGAACATACATACATACATCTACCTATACGGGGGGCACTGATGAACATATATTTTTGTGTGTGTGTGTGTTCTCCGACCGTTCGCTTTTGCCTCACACAATATGGCGGTATGATTCAGCGCTCGATGCGTTGTCTTCATATGTATGTCTATGGTGACACCTACTGGATCAATTAGTGTCTTGCATTTGCTTATATTAAAATGGCTCTACACTAATTTTAGGATTATTAAGTTCCATTTAAAGTGTTCTAGGAATGCTCAAGCAATACATATGTATACTATTGTACATGTACTTGCAATCCACTAGTAGCACACTTCAGTTATCTTATATATGTATATTGTTATTGCAATAATTCAAAGAAATTAGTAGTACACTTTAAATTCTCACTTCTGATACATTTTAGGAGTTTTCAAGTAAACTTACAGTGTATTGAAATGCTCAAGAAGCATGGAAAAATACACTAGTATCCCAACGTAGCAGTATATTGAAAAATCTTAAAACAGTTCCATTTTAGCACAGTCAAGAATACTTAATACGACTTAAGTTGGACTTTTGCACAACTTAAATTCTATTTAATTGTAACAAGTACAACATTAATTGTAGTTCATTTAGCACACTTGTAGTACACTAAAAGTACACAATTATTAATAGTACACTAATGCCAGACCATTAGTGTACTATTAATAATCGTGCATGCCCACTTTAGTATGCGCAGTGTACTAATATTGAACATATTTTGGTGCATTTTTTTCAGGAGGGGAATTAATTTAAAATTTTAATGTCAACATTATGACTGAATCTTCAAATTATTTGGTGCAGCTCTGTTAGAAAGTCAGTTCAGTGAGAAGGACAGTTTACTGCTTGAAAAAACAATGTGATTACCAGTGAACTGACAGTTGTGTGTGTTTGTGTCTGCAGATATACAACGAGAGACAATGTTTGATTCAATTTTTGAAGAAGATTTACCTACAAGACCACAAACATCACTTCATTTCAACATCAACCCGTCTACCTCCTGGAAAGGTCGAAAGTATAGAGTGGAGGAGAGAGAAGGAAAATGGATGGAGAGAGAAAAGAACAAGAGAGAAGAGCAAGAGAGGTTGGAGAGAGAAAGAGAGAAGATGGAGACGTTAAACAGGAAAGCAATGGAGAAGGAGGAACGGAACAGAGAGAAGCTGGAGAGGAAGGAGTTAAAAAGGCAGGAAATGGAGGAGAAGGAGAGAGAGAAAAGGGCAAGAAAGGAGAAAGAAAGACAAGAGAAGCAGGAGAGGGAAAAGGACAAAAGGGAGAAGAAAGAGGAACAGAAGAGGGAGAAGAAGGAGAGAAAAAGGCAGGAAAAGGAGGAGAAAGAGGAACAGAAGAGGGAGAAGAAGGAGAGAAAAGGGCAGGAAAAGGAGGAGAAAGAAGAACAGAAGAGGGATAGGAAGGAGAGAGAAAGGCAAAAAAATGAGGAGAAAGAGGAACAGAAGAGGGAGAAGAAGGAGCGAAAAAGGCAGGAAAAGGAGGAGAAAGAGGAACATAAGAGAGACAAGGAGAGGAAAAGGCAGGAAAAGGAGGAGAAAGAGGAACATAAGAGTGAAAAGACAGAGAGGAGAAGGCAGGAGAAGGTGGAGAAACAGGAGCAAAAGGAGGAGGAGGGAGAAACACAGGAGAGGGAGGAGAAAGCTCAACATAAGAGGGAGGAGAAGGAGAAAAAAAGACAGGAGAAGGAGGAGAAAAAGGAGCATAAGAGGGAGAGGAAGGAGAGACAAGGACAGGAGAAGGAGGAGAAAGAGGAACATAAGAAGGAGAAGAAGGAGAGAAAAGGACAGGAAAAGGAGGAGAAAGAGAAACATAAGAGGGAGAGGAAGGAGAGACAAGGACAAGAGAAGGAGGAGAAAAAGGAACACAAGAGGGAGAGGAAGGAGAGAAAAGGACAGGAGAAGGAGGAGAAAGAGGAACAAAAGAGGAAGAGGAAGGAGAGACAAGGACGGGAGAGGGAGGAGGAAGAGGAACATAAGAGGGAGAGGGAGGAGTTAAAAGGACAGGAGAATGAGGAGAAAGAGGAACATAAGTGGGAGTGGAAGGAGAGAAAAGGACAGAAGAAGGAGGAGAAAGAGAACCAGAAGAGGAAGAGGAAGGAGAGACAAGGAGCGGAGAGGGTGGAGGAAGAGGAACATAAGAGGGAGAGGGAGGAGTTGAAAGGACAGGAGAATGAGGAGAAAGAGGAACAGAAGAGGGAGACGAAAGAGAGAAAAGGACAGGAGAAGGAGGAGAAAAAGGAACAGAAGAGTGAGAAGAAGGAGAGAGAAACAGACAGATCTCGTTCTCCTTCAGTGGAGGATGAAGACAATGGAGAAACAGATGACGAAACAGAAAGCACGAGATTGGCCACATTAATTGTCCAGAGGTGGCGCAGGAGAATGGACGAGAGAGAAAGAGAATGGATGGAGAGAGAGATGAAGGAGAGGGAAAACCAGGAGTGGCTGGAGAAAGAAAGGGAGAAGCTGGAAACATTAAACAGAAAAGGGAGAAGGAGGAGTGGAACAGAGAAAAGCTGGAGAGGAAGGAGTTAAAAAGACAGGAAATGAAGGAGAAGGAGAGAGAGAAAAGGGCAACAAAGGACACAGAAAGACAAGAGAAACAGAAGAGGCAAAAAGACAAAAGGGAGGAGAAAGAGGAACAGAAGAGGGAGAGAAACGGGCAGGAGAAGGAGGAGGAAGAGGAACATAAAAGGGGGAGGAAGGAGAGAATAGGGCAGGAGAAAGAGGAGCATAAGAAGGAGAGGAAGGAGAGAAAAAGACCGGAGAAGGAAGAGAAAGAGGAACATAAGAGTGAGAGAAAGGAGAGACAAGGACAGGAGAAAGAGGAGAAGGAGGAACAGAAGAGGAAGAAGATGGTGAGAAAAGGACAGGAGAAAGAGGAACATAAGAGGGAGAAGAAGGAGAGACAAGGGTGGGAGAAGGAGGAGGAAGAGGAACATAAGAGGGAGAGAAAGGAGAGACAAGGACAGGAGAAGGAGGAGAAAGAGGAACATAAGAAGGAGAAGAAGGAGAGAAAAGGACAGGAGAAGGAGGAGAAAGAGGAACATAAGGAGGAGGAAGAAACAGGAAAAGGAGGAGAAAGAGAAACATAAGAGGGAGAGGAAGGAGAGACAAGGACAAGAGAAGGAGGAGAAAAAGGAACACAAGAGGGAGAGGAAGGAGAGAAAAGGACAGGAGAAGGAGGAGAAAGAGGAACAAAAGAGGAAGAGGAAGGAGAGACAAGGACGCGAGAGGGAGGAGGAAGTGGAACATAAGAGGGAGAGGGAGGAGTTAAAAGGACAGGAGAATGAGGAGAAAGAGGAACATAAGAGGAAGAGGGAGGAGAGAAAAGGACAGGAGAAGGAGGAGAAAAAGGAACAGAAGAGTGAGAGAAAGGAGAGACAAGGACAGGAGAAAGAGGAGAAAGAGAACCAGAAGAAAAAGAAGAAGGAGAGAAAAAGGCAGAAAAAGGAGGAGAAAGAGGAACAGAAGAGGAAGAGGAAGGAGAGACAAGGACGGGAGAGGGAGGAGGAAGAGGAACATAAGAGGGAGAGGGAGGAGTTAAAAGGACAGGAGAATGAGGAGAAAGAGGAACATAAGTGGGAGTGGAAGGAGAGAAAAGGACAGAAGAAGGAGGAGAAAGAGAACCAGAAGAGGAAGAGGAAGGAGAGACAAGGACCGGAGAGGGAGGAGGAAGAGGAACATAAGAGGGAGAGGGAGGAGTTGAAAGGACAGGAGAATGAGGAGAAAGAGGGACAGAAGAGGGAGACGAAAGAGAGAAAAGGACAGGAGAAGGAGGAGAAAAAGGAACAGAAGAGTGAGAAGAAGGAGAGAGAAACAGACAGATCTCGTTCTCCTTCAGTGGAGGATGAAGACAATGGAGAAACAGATGACGAAACAGAAAGCAAGAGATTGGCCACATTAATTGTCCAGAGGTGGCGCAGGAGAATGGACGAGAGAGAAAGAGAATGGATGGAGAGAGAGATGAAGGAGAGGGAAAACCAGGAGTGGCTGGAGAAAGAAAGGGAGAAGCTGGAAACATTAAACAGAAAAGCATGGGAGAAGGAGGAGTGGAACAGAGAAAAGCTGGAGAGGAAGGAGTTAAAAAGACAGGAAATGAAGGAGAAGGAGAGAGAGAAAAGGGCAACAAAGGACACAGAAAGACAAGAGAAACAGAAGAGGCAAAAAGACAAAAGGGAGGAGAAAGAGGAACAGAAGAGGGAGAGAAACGGGCAGGAGAAGGAGGAGGAAGAGGAACATAAAAGGGGGAGGAAGGAGAGAACAGGGCAGGAGAAAGAGGAGCATAAGAAGGAGAGGAAGGAGAGAAAAAGACCGGAGAAGGAAGAGAAAGAGGAACATAAGAGTGAGAGAAAGGAGAGACAAGGACAGGAGAAAGAGGAGAAGGAGGAACAGAAGAGGAAGAAGACGGTGAGAAAAGGACAGGAGAAAGAGGAACATAAGAGGGATAAGAAGGAGAGACAAGGATGGGAGAAGGAGGAGGAAGAGGAACATAAGAGGGAGAGGAAGGAGACAAAAGGACAGGAGAAGGAGGAGAAAGAGGAACATAAGAGGGAGAGAAAGGAGAGACAAGGACAGGAGAAAGAGGAGAAGGAGGAACAGAAGAGGAAGAAGACGGTGACAAAAGGACAGGAGAAAGAGGAACATAAGAGGGAGAAGGAGAGAAAAGGGCAGAAAAAGGAGGAGAAAGAGGAACATAAGCGGGAGAAGAAGGAGAGAAAAGGGCAGAAAAAGGAGGAGAAAGAGGAACATAAGAGGGAGAAGAAGGAGAGAAAAGGGCAGAAAAAGGAGGAGAAAGAGGAACATAAGAGGGAGAAGAAGGAGAGAGAAACAGACAGATCTTGTTCTCCTTCAGTGGAGGATGAGGACAATGGAGAAACAGATGAAGAAACAGAAAGCAAGAGATTGGCCAAATTGATTGTCCAGAGGTGGCGCAGGAGAATGGACGAGAGAGAAAGAGAGTGGATGGAGACAGAGATGAAGGAGAGGGAAAAGCAGGAGTGGCTGGAGAAAGAAAGGGAGAAGTGGGAGGCAATTAACAGAAAAGCATGGGATAAGGAGGAGCGAAAAAGAGAGAAGTTGGAGAGGAAGGAGTTAAAAAGGCAGGAAAAGGAGGAGAAGGAGAGAGAGAAAAGGGCAAGGAAGGAGAAAGAAAGACAAGAGAAGCAGGAGAGGGAAAAAGACAAAAGGGAGGAGAAAGAGGAAAAGAAGAGGGAGAAGAAGGAGAGAAAAAGGCAGGAAAAGGAGGAGAAAGAGGAACATAAGAGGGAGAAGAAGGTGAGAAAAATGCTGGAAAAGGAGGAGAAAGAGGAGCATAAGAGTGAAAAGAAGGAGAGGAAAAGGCAGAAAAAGGAGGAGAAAGAGGAACATAAGAGGGAGAAGAAGGAGAGAAAACGACAAGAGAAGGAGGAGAAAGAGGAACATAAGAGAGAGAAGAAGGAGAGAAAAAGGCAGAAAAAGGAGGAGAAAGAGGAGCATAAGAGGGAGAAGAAGGAGAGGAAAAGACAGGAGAAAGAGGAGCATAAGAGGGAGAGGAAGGAGAGAAAAACACAAGAGAAAGAAGAGAAAGAGGAACATAAGCGAGAGAAGAAGGAGAGAAAAAGGCAGGAAAAGGAGGAAAAAGAGGAACATAAGAGTGAAAAGAAGGAGAGGAAAAGGCAGGAAAAGGAGGAGAAAGAAGAACATAAGAGAGAGAAGAAGGAGAGAAAAAGCCTGAAAAAGGAGGAGAAACAGGAACATAAGAGTGAAAAGAAGGAGAGGAAAAGACAGGAGAAAGAGGAGCATAAGAGGGAGAAGAAGGAGAGGAAAATGCTGGAAAAGGAGGAGAAAGAGGAACATAAGAGTGAAAAGAAGGAGAGGAAAAGGCAGAAAAAGGAGGAGAAAGAGGAACATAAGAGGGAGAAGAAGGAGAGAAAACGACAAGAGAAGGAGGAGAAAGAGGAACATAAGAGAGAGAAGAAGGAGAGAAAAAGGCAGAAAAAGGAGGAGAAAGAGGAGCATAAGAGGGAGAAGAAGGAGAGGAAAAGACAGGAGAAAGAGGAGCATAAGAGGGAGAGGAAGGAGAGAAAAACACAAAAGAAAGAAGAGAAAGAGGAACATAAGCGAGAGAAGAAGGAGAGAAAAAGGCAGGAAAAGGAGGAAAAAGAGGAACATAGGAGAGAGAAGAAGGAGAGAAAAAGGCAGGAAAAGGAGGAGAAAGAAGAACATAAGAGAGAGAAGAAGGAGAGAAAAAGCCTGAAAAAGGAGGAGAAACAGGAACATAAGAGTGAAAAGAAGGAGAGGAAAAGACAGGAGAAAGAGGAGCATAAGAGTGAAAAGAAGGAGAGGAAAAGGCAGAAAAGGGAGGAGAAAGAAGAACATAAGAGGGTGAAGAAGGAGAGAAAAAGACAGGAGAAGGATGAGAAAGAGGACCATGAGAGAGAGAAGAAAGAGAGAAAAGGGCAGGAAAAGGAGGAAAAAGAGGAAAATAAGAGGGAGAAGAAGGAGAGAAAAAGGCAGGAAAAGGAGGAGAAAGAGGAGCATAAGAGAATGAAGAAGGAGAGAAAAAGACAAGAGAAAGAAGAGAAAGAGGAACATAAGAGAAAGAAGAAGGTGAGAAAAAGACAGGAGAAAGAGGAGCATAAGAGGGAGAAGAAGGAGAGAAAAAGAAAGGAGAAAGAAGAGAAAGAGGGACATAAGAGAGAGAAGAGGGAGAGAAAAAGGCAGAAAAAGGAGGAGAAAAGGGAACATAAGAGTGAAAAGAGGGAGAGGAAAAGACAGGAGAAAGAGGAGCATAAGAGGCAGAAGAAGGAGAGGGAAAGACAGGAGAAAGGGGAGCATAAGAGTGAAAAGAAGGAGAGGAAAAGGCAGAAAAAGGAGGAGACAGAGGAACATAAGAAGGTGAAGAAGGACAGAAAAAGGCAGGAGAAAGAAGAGAAAAGGGACCATCAGAGGGAGAAGAAGGAGAGAAAAAGGCAGGAAAAGGAGGAAAAAGAAGAAAATAAGAGGGAGAAGAAGGAGAGAAAAGGCAGGAAAAGGAGGAGAGAGAGGAAAATAAGGGAGAAGAAGGAGAGAAAAACACAAGAGAAAGAAGAGAAAGAGGAACATGAGCGAGAGAAGAAGGAGAGAAAAAGGCAGGAAAAGGAGGAAAAAGAGGAACATAAGAGAATTAAGAAGGAGAGAAAAAGACAGGAGAAAGAGGAACATAAGAGGGAGAAGACGGCGAGAAAAAGACAGGAGAAAGAGGAAATTAAGAGGGAGAAGAAGGAGAGAAAAAGACAGGAGAAAGAAGAGAAAGAGGAACATAAGAGAGAGAAAAAGGAGAGGAAAAGGCAGAAAAATGAGGAGAAAAATGAATATAAGAGTGAAAAGAAGCAGAGGAAAAGACAGGAGAAAGAGGAGCATAAGGGGGAGAAGAAGGCAAAGAAAAGACAGGAGAAAGAGGAGCATAAGAGTGAAAAGAAGGAGAGGAAAAGGCAGAAAAAGGAGGAGAAAGAGGAACATAAGAGGGTGAAGAAGGAGGGAAAAAGACAGGAAAAGGAGGAAAAAAAGGAACAGAAGAGTGAGAAGAAGGAGAGAAAAAGGCAGGAAAAGGAGGAGAAAGAGGAGCATAAGAGAATGAAGAAGGAGAGAAAAAGACAAGAGAAGGAAGAGAAAGAGGAACATAAGAGAAAGAAGAAGATGAGAAAAAGACAGGAGAAAGAGGAGCATAAGAGGGAGAAGAAGGCGAAGAAAAGACAGGAGAAAGAGGAGCATAAGAGTGAAAAGAAGGAGAGGAAAAGGCAGAAAAAGGAGGAGAAAGAGGAACATAAGAGGGTGAAGAAGGAGGGAAAAAGACAGGAAAAGGAGGAAAAAAAGGAACAGAAGAGTGAGAAGAAGGAGAGAAAAAGACAAGAAAAGGAGGAAAAAGAGGAACATAAGAGGGAGAAGAAGGAGAGAAAAAGGCAGGAAAAGGAGGAGAAAGAGGAACAGAAGAGGGAGAAGGAGGAGAGGAAAAGCCTGAAAAAGGAGGAGAAACAGGAACATAAGAGTGAAAAGAATGAGAGGAAAAGACAGGAGAAAGAGGAGCATAAGAGAATGAAGAAGGAGAGAAAAAGGCAGGAAAAGGAGGAGAAAGAGGAACAGAAGAGGGAGAAGAAGGAGAGAAAAAGGCAGGAAAAGGAGGAGAAAGAAGAACATAAGAGAGAGAAGAAGAAGAAGGAGAGAAAAAGACAGGAGAAGGATGAGAAAGAGGACCATGAGAGAGAGAAGAAAGAGAGAAAAGGGCAGGAAAAAATGACTCAGCAGTTCTAATCCAGTTATATCATGTATATTCATCAACATGATGAGGACTTTTTCTACTTGAAGTATATTTTGAGGTGAATACTTTTGAACTCTTTGGAAGGTTTTTGGTGCAGGACTTTTACTTGTTACAAAGTATTTCTGCACTGTGGTATTTCAAGCTTTACTGAAACAAAAGCTGCATTTTTTCAACGTCAATCTCAAACTGTCCTCACGGACTCACGTTATTTGCTGTACTGGCTGCAAAGACATCTCTTCTATAGTGATTTCAATGTAACAGACGAGAGACTCCACAGTCCTCATTTTGTATGAAAATGCTTTTGAGGTTGAGCAAACACTAATGTGAAGCTTCAGAAGTCTGAGGGAGACAAATCAAGTGTGTGTCTTCCAAAGTCACAGTCTGTTAGTGGGAGATTTCCTCTCTGCGCCTCCACAGCAGCTAGACAGGAACGCAAAGAGGGAACTTTGTATAAAAAGCTGCGACTTTGTAAGAGAGTCATTTGATGTGTGTAACACAAAGTGCTGAAGTCTCAGATCAGCTGAAGCTGGACTTAATAAAAAATAATAAATTGTTAGGCAGAATGAGGACGGTGGATTTCATCCTCCATCTCTTACAGTGAAGTCACTTAAAGGAGGGATTCCTTTGTGGCAATAAGAACAGGAGAATCTGTCACAAACAATATGTGCATGTGAGCGCTGTTTTAGATTGAAAAATGTGAACCTATCCTTATTGTATGGAACTGGAGCCAAGAGTTGCTTAGCCTAGCTTAGCACGTGGACTGAAAGCAGGGAAACGGCCTGTCTGGCTCTCTCCAAACTTTCAAAATCCACCTTCCAGCCTCTCTAAATTGTACTAACTGACACACTGAATGAACCAAACCAAACCAAGAAGCTGTAGAAACAGTAGAAATAACATCCAAATACATTCACTTCCTGACTCCAGCTCTGTACTTGACACACAGACATGAAAGTGATACTGATAAACACATGACAGTATATAGATATTCACAAGCTGTGGCATTTAGTGACATTTTTTAATATGATTTTTCTCATTTTGTCTTAAAATAATAAATTCTTGAAAAGTTGCTCATGTTATCTTAAACTGCAGAAAATCTTAATATGTAACAGTGTAATAATATTGAAGAAGCTACAGTATCTAAACCTACATCTACAATCAGCATTCAGGCTGCTGTAGTTTGGTAAACCCTGTTTGTTGGAAGACTTGTGTTCATCCCACAGCACCGTCAGCACATATTCCATCATTATCTCTGATCATCATCATAGAAATCAGTAATGTAGAAAAATGTCATTTTTTATTACTTGTCACTGCGTTGTAAAATGTGTAGCAATAGTGACTCCATGAGTTTTTCCAGTAAGCTGATTGGTCAGTAGGTGGGCTGTTGATCTTCTGAACTGAAACTGCTCTGACGCATGTTAGCGGAGCAGCATAGGTCTCTGTGGTGGTCTGACTCGGTGAGACTGAGTTTTGATACACCAGAAAAACCTCAGTTAGACCCAGAAACAATTGGATAACCCACTAATCTCACTAAATGTATTCTGTAACAGTATAACAAATGATACAAATAGGGTATGTTGGGATGGGGGCAGGTGTACAACTGGACTTTCCTTGACTAACCTTTCATATATTCTTAGTTGCAGGAGACACAGTTGATGAGAAAGCGATGAAGCTTCAGAGGCTGCGGTGGAGGCGCGTCAAGCTTATTTACAAGAAAACTCAAACAGAACGGCGCATGGAGGTGCTGAAGATGAGAGGGAGGAAAGTGAGCAGGGTGTGTGCGATGGAGGTAGAGGCAAACAGCACAGAGGTAGGCTGCAAGCATCCCTGCAAACCACTGGGCAAGAGGTTCCACAACCGTGTGCATAAAGAGAAGCCATCAAGATGCAAAATGTAAAACATTAATCATCATCATAGAGGGGGAAATAAAGAAAGAAAGAACAAAGTGCAACAAATGAAAAAGAAAAAGAAATAAAACAAAAAGAGGAAAAAGGTGTGAATAAAGAAAAACACTAAAAAAGAGGTAGGGGAATATAAAAGAAAAAAGTGAAAAAAACAAAAAAAAAAGAGAAAGGGGGAAAATATAAGAAAGAAATAAGTGTAAAAAAAATTAAAATTAATAAAAGGAAGGGGGATTTAAAAAATGCAAAAAATTGTTTACAATAGAAAAATAAACCACAACAAAAGTAAAAACAAAAAAGCAAGGGAAAATAAGTAAAGAAACAAAAAAGTGCAAAAATTAAAAAAATAAAATAAAATAAAAAGAGGAAGGGGGAAATAAATAAAAAAGTCAAAAGTCAAAAAAACAAGAAGAGCAAGAGGGAGAAAATAATTCAGGAGAGAAAAAAGTGGAAAATATTTAAAAAGAAAAAGACTAAAATAAATAGAAGAAGAGTGAAAAATAACAAAAACTATAAAAACCTAAAAAAGAGAGAGGGAAAAATAAAAAAGAACAGATTAAAGATTGTAAGATTAAAAAGAGAAAGAAAAAATAAAAAAAGAAAAAAATTGTAAATTGAAAAAATGAAAACTAAAAAATAGGAAGCGGAGAATAACAAAGAAAAAAGTGCAAGTGTTTAAAAACAACAAAAAATTAAACAACACAAAAAGAGGAAGGGGGAAATAATGAAAGAAAAAAGTGCAAAAATGTGAAATAAAAATGAAAAATGGGATGGGAGAAGATTTTAGTGCATAAAATAAAAAGAAAAAGGAGGAAGAGGAAAAGAAAAAAGTGTATTGAAAAAAATCGAAAAATAAACAAAACAAAAAAGAGGAATTGGGAAATAAAGAATAAAAGAAAAAAGTCAATTTCTTTCAAAAGATTGAAAAAAGAGGAGGAGAAAATACCAAAAAAGAAAAAAGTGCAAATAAAAAATAGACAAAAAGAGGATGGCTGAAAAGAAAGAAAAAGGGAAAAGATATAAACAAATAAAACAAAACGGGAAGAGGGGAAAAATAAAGACAGAAAAAAGTGCAAAGAATTAAAAAGTAAATTAAATAAAAAGAAGACGGGGTAATGAAGAAAAAAGTGCAAAAAATGTAAAAAAAAAAAGAGGACGGGGAAAACGCATAAAATTGAAAAAAACAAAAAGAGCAGGAGGGAGAAAGTAAATAAAGAAAGAAAAAAATGCAAAAAATATAAAAAGAAAAAATAAAGAAAAGAGGAAGAGGGAAAAATAAAGAAAAACTATTTAAAAAAACTAAAAAGAGGAAGGGAAAAATAAAAAAGAGTAAAAAAAATGTAAGATTAAAAAGAGAAAGGAAAAAATGTATTTAAAAAACAATAGAAAAATTAACAAAATAAAAGGAGGAAGTATAAAGGGGGAATAAAGGGCAATAAAGAATAAAAGAAAGAAGTACAAAAACTTTTTAAAAAAATTAAAAAAGGGGGAAGAATATAAAAGTGCAAAAAAACAGGAAGAGGGGCAAATAAATAAATAAAGAAAAAAGTGTAAAAAATTAAAACTAAAAAAATGGGAAGCGGAGAATAACAAAGAAAAAAGTGCAAGTGTTTAAAAACAACAGAAAATTAAACAACACAAAAAGAGGATGAGGGGGGAAATAATGAAAGAAAAAAATGCAAAAAATGTACAAAAAATGAAAAAAGAGAAGGGAGAACATTTTAAAAAGTGCATAAAATAAAAAAAGAAAAAAGAGGAAGAGGGGAAATAGAGAAAAATGAGAAAAAAGAAAATAGTGAAAAAATAAGAAGAAAAGATGAAAAGTGGAAAAAAACATTAAAGGAAGAAGGAAAAACAACAAAGAATTAAAACATGAAAAAACATGAACAATAATTGCAAAAAATGACAAAACATTATTATCAAATACAGAAGAAAATCCTAAAATAAAAATGAGGGAACAGGAGGAAAATTTTACATCAAACTAAAAAGAGGAAGAAAATTAATTAAGGCCTTACTTGATCTAACCTGAATCCAACATACAGTTTGTCAGTGTTTAGGGGTGGCTTCAGGTCAGGTAGAAGTGGTGAAGTGTCCTTAAGCGAGACACTGAACCTAGTGGACTGTTTAACATTATGACAGCTAGATGACAGATATGATCCCAGAAGAACATAAATGACCAAACGTGTCTCAGCATGAAAGAAAAAGCTAAGAGTGTTTAGTTGTCTGATACATATTTGCCCTGACGAAAGTAAATGAGACAAGTGAGAAGAGTCCTGAGTCCCAGAGGTATCAATTCTGCACACATCAGGTCAAGCATGTTCAGATCCTCCTCAAGCTGTACTGGTGTTGATACGTTCCCAGTTGTTCAGACAAAACTAAATAAAGTCATATCACGCAAAAGAAAGGGTCAAGTATGGAAGACTGGTTCGCCTATGACGGGTAAGATCCCCCTGCAGAACCTGGAGTCAACCTACGGCAGGCACAGCCACGAGTACTTGACCTCCACGCCACTGTGAGCAGGCACAGTGTGCGTCAGCACAGTTATTTCATTCTGAAAAAAAACATAAGAAAAAAACATTAGAAAAAACAGGCAAGTGTGGAAGACTGGTTCGCCTATGACGGGTAAGATCCCCTGTGAAACCTGGGTCAACCTAAGGCAGGCACAGCCACGAGTACTTGACCTCCACGCAACTGTGAGCAGGCACAGTGTGCGTCAACACTGTGACTTGTGTTTTTGTATGATGTGCAGGAACACAGTACATGGTGTGATAGGGAATGAAAAGACGGAGAAAAAAATAGAAAACATTAGAAAAAAAGGCAAGTATGGAAGACTGGTTCGCCTATGACGGGTAAGATCCCCCTGCAGAACCTGGATTCAACCTAAGGCAGGCACAGCCACGAGTACTTGACCTCCACGCCACTGTGAGCAGGCACAGTGTGCGTCAACACACTTATTTCATTCTGAAAAAGCATAAGAAAAAAACATTAGAAAAAAAGGCAAGTATGGAAGACTGGTTCGCCTATGACGGGTAAGATCCCCCTGCAGAACCTGGGGTCAACCTAAGGCAGGCACAGCCACGAGTACTTGACCTGTTTGCCACTGTGAGCAGGCACAGTGTGCCTCTGTGATGTTTCATGTTCAATGTTTCAATCTTTCATGTTCTTGTGCAAGAACATGGAAATAGTATAGTTCGAATCCTACAGAGCAGAATGATGCAGTTTGGAGGAGGTAGTAGTGTTTGCTTTGCCCTTGAATGGTGTGTGTTTATTAATACCTGGGACTGGGACCCTATCACTGATCTCTAATACACTTCCTCAGGGTCTGATGCCCCCCTGAAAGTAAGATCTTGAGAAATGCTGATAATGACTGGACCTGAGACGGAAAAGCATGACAACTATATGAGAAATGTAGTTACAAATCATTATAATAATAATAATAATAGATTTTATTTATAACACACTTTACATTTGAACACAAATTTCAAAGTGCACAGTACAGGAAACAGTAACAATAAAAGCAACAATAACGAAAAATAGTAATAGTAAATAGTAAAAAAATTATGCATGTTTGGGATGGTTTCTGAGGTACACGGTTGTTACATGGGACTGACTGCAAGGGCGTCTTGCCTCTGTGCATGACCTCAGTGACCTCTGTGGGACTGATGCCAAAGCCTCCCCTGAGTCAGCTAGCTGATCCTCACAGTTTTGGAATAGAGTCGCAGGCCGCCACTGCTTTACACTTTAGGATTTTACATGACACGTGATTATCTTGAACACACTGTTGTCTGCACCCCTTTGATTCATATGGCAGTTTGTTATCTTTGGATGCTGAGGAAAGAAATAAATAGCATCAGTATCAGTTGTGTAACTTCTGAGATGACTTGTCATTGAAATGCTGTTTAAGAGTTTAAGAGTTTAAAGCATGATCACATCAGGGCATGTATATATATTAATGCTACGCCCTTCAGTTTTCCAATCGTTACATTCATTTCTTCTTTTTTTTCTGACCCTGACCAGCACAACACCGGCAGGTCCAGAGCCACAACCTGCAGCACCATCCACAGCTACAAGCTGCAGAGTGCATAATGACAGAGTGTGAGAGGCTTTAGACCTCACAGCTGTTCTGAGGAGTATTTCCAGTTAGGATGAAACAGAAGCTTCATGTGTCACAAGTCATCAGTGACTGCAGTCCTACTTTCCAATTTGCATTTATTTCCTTTAACAAAGTGGACCTGAGATGTAAAGGTCACCTGGACTTACTGGTCTAGTCCACCACCATCCTTTGCCATTAACCTACACTGCTGTCCCCACCTGTACACTGCAAAAAACGGTAGCCCAAATATAAGATATAAACACTAAATTTGAGAAGAAAATTACTTAAATCTAGTGTCTGTCCATGCAGCAAGTAAATTTTACTTGATAAGAATTCTTGAAATAAGATTTTTAGATACAGAAATAAGTTATCATGGCTAAAAATAAGATTTTAAATCTTGGCAAGTGTCAAATAATTTGCAGTGTAGAATTGTGGAGACGGACAATCTCAAAACACTGCTGAGATTTCGGTCTCTGGAAAAATTGTGAATCTCTGCTTTAAGACAGTCTGTCTTTAAGCAATAATCAGGTGCAGTTTTTACCTGCTGTAATCATTCTTCCTGTTCATATTTATCAGTTAGAGCCCCCCCTAGTGAGCGTCCAATGTAAGTGATGGGGACAAAATCCACAGTCCTCATTCTGTGCACAAATATATTCCACAGTTATTCTGAAGTTAATGTAAGGCTTCCGTATCCTGAGTTAGATATAACACAGAGCAGTTTCAAGTTTCCAACTGTGATAGTTTGTCACTTGGAAATCATCTGATTGATATCTTAACATGGTTTGTATTGATTTACTCTCTGGATCATGGCAGAAGAGATACATGATACATGTAACTTGATTTCATCTGTACCAGGATCTCATGGTTTTTATTTTGTCAGATCAGCAGAACCTTCAGATGCCTCCTGTTACAGAGGACAACACCAGGGTCAACGGGCTGAAGACAGACTGTGATTTTAGGAACCACCAGATGCTCATTTTGAATTAATACACAATAATACATCAAAATCCTCCAGTGCCTGTATTTATCTTAGATATATGATTTGCTGTCCATTGAGTTCTTAAAAGTAGCGTTTAATGTTTCACTGTAAGCCAAATGCGACTTAAAATATTTTAGCTTTATCAGCAGTTAAAATACTGAAGAATGACATTTATCACAGACATATCACAGCACCTGCCTGTGCTACCTCTGCTAAGCTTTGTGTGTGTTCTTACATAGAACACTGGTTCTCAGAAGCGGGACAAAGTCATTGTTTTGGCTGTGAAGTCCCAGTTCAGGGCCCAAGTCAAGACCAGTAAGTCACAATTCAAGTCCTAAACATGGTGTTTTGAGTCGTAACCAAGTCATTGTTCACTCCTCACCAAATGTAAAGCCATTTAGATTTTTAAAATATGGATTCATCAAACAAACTTACCATCATTCGTAACTTCTGAGCAACACTTTCTCCATTCTGATATCTGCTTTTTGTGACCACAGCAGTCTTTATATCTGATCCTCTCTACTAGAAACAATACAGTATTTACTGCATATACTAATGATTTACAGCCACAAAGGGTCATAAAGAGACTGCACACCTGCTTCATTCCTTGTCTTAGACTTAGACACGTAGTAACACAATTTCAATCTATAAGTCAGCAAATGAAATCTGTCAGCTGCCTGTCACCGAAACGCTCGGTGCACGTCAAACTGATCACCAAAGCATTGATCGCAGAGCCCTACAAATGTTAGCACAATTCATTGACAAGCCTTAATGCACATTAACAGTGGGAGCTGTCTTACCCACCACCTTCCACTGCTTTACACGGTATATAAAATCCAGAGGCTGGATCACTAGGAGCTAACAGCTAATTCTGCACTCTGAGCAGCCTGAATGAATTCCCTCGAGGTAACAACATTTTCCAACCATTGCTTTTGAGATTCATAAAGTTTAATTAATTCTGGTTTATTTTCTACCTCTGTGAACACCTGGATCTCACTGGTGACGTTGCGTGGAAACGCAGATGTACTGCTATGCAGTTCAACAGCACCACAAATCACATCGTCCAAAATGATCAAGTTAAATCAAAACCTCTCCAAAGAACTTTCATCAAAACTGAACATTATTATAAATTCCTGAAAGTGTCATCTATTGCAGGACCATTATTTTGGACAGCATTCGTTTTAGTGAAGTGCACCCACTAAACTGGTGACTGAGTATTTAGTGTCATTTCTAGGAGACAGCGTTGTTATATCTCAGTGATGGAGTCCGAGGTGTCATCTGTTGTCTGTCTGAACTGCCAAACACATCCAGGAAAAGGAAAGGAAACACATCTTTACCCTCTGCTTGTGTTCTGCACTGCAACTGGATGCATTCTAGGGGGAGCTGTAGAAAGTTTTCTATCCAATACTTTAAATGTTAATATTTAGTTTTGTTGTTTTCATTTCAGTGATATGCTACTGCACTGACTACATTTCTAATAAGTTTTCTTTATTTGTCTAAAATGAGGTTAAGTCTTGTCGTTGTTCTGACCCCTCATTCCCTCAAATTAACCACTGTAACTGCGCCATTGATGTTGAACATATATGATGTATAGAACTCCTCAGGGCAGCTAATTGTTTCCTTACAGTCACCAACATCCACAAACACAAACAGAGCTGTATTAGAGGCCATTTTTGTTGGAGTTTTAATTTCACAGGAAGGCAGGGGAGGGAAGCAAGAACAGGGCTAATGTGCCATCAGCAGTTCTAGTTAATAGGCTGGCAGCTGCATCCTGAACTAACTGTAGACTCGGTTTAGAGCAGCTAGATTGAGACGCGTAGAGAGAATTGCAATCATCAAGGTGGGAGAAAATGAAAGTCAGAATAAACATTTCAAGATCTGTAGAAACAACATCTATTTTTTGCAGTATTAGTTAGCTGAGGAAAACACGGCTGAACCAGCTGAGTAAGATGTTGGTCGAAAGTCAGAAATTGATCAAATATTGATTTCAGGATTAGCGGTAGATTCTTTATAGCAGTGTGACAGGAATCCTCCTTTTCCCAGAATCCTCCCAGATAATGCTCTTTTTATTCCAACACTTTCCAGATCATTGTGTTTTTGTCTTTGTAGTCCATCATTATTTTTTCAATGTCATTTGGTGTCTTTCTAAATATGACAATATAACATCCATCCCATTCATGTACAAACTTAAATTCTCCACAGCATCATAACACATGCCAGGGTTCACTTTTGCAAGTTCTGCTTATAGCCTACATACACATGTACTCTTGACCTTGAGCTGTTACTTAAACTGCATTTGAATTGTATTTGTTTTACAGCAGAATCACATTTTCTGTTTAATAAATTACTACTATAGCAACCTTTGTATCTGACTGCACGGCTAAATGCTAGCAGAGAGAAAGTCATTTAGCTAGTGGAGCTAGACAATGAGGCCTATGCATGTCCTGCAAGACAGAACGATAAAAACACATTAATAAGAACAAGTGCAAACATTAGCCTGGTATAAAACAACCAAGTAAGTTAGTCACAAAGTCGTTCACACTGTTAAAACTTAGATACATTTGAAGGCACACTGCTCAGAGCATAAACATCCTGGGATACAAAATAGCAGCAACAACACATCTCACTTCACGTGCTTACAAGCAAACAAGTGATTGGTGGAACCTGCAGTTATCAGATCTGCCTGAACTCTTCTGTCTGTGACCAGTTCAATATCTGCATCCTGGAAGAAAATGTTCAAGTCTATAGACAGAATGCATCTTCTCAGCTCCTCTGTACTGTCACTAGACCACACATTTACAGTCTTAATGACTAGTTTAGTGAACCAACAAAGACCTCTTCTAATACCAGTGGAAGAGAGTGCAGTTCTTGGCAGAGACATTTTGGGCAAGATGGCGGAAGGAGATCCTGAGTGCACTCCAGATGCAGCAGAAATGGTGACACAAGAGAGCAAACCTTATGGAAGGTGACGTTATACTAATGAAGGACATCCAGACAAGAAGGAACAGACATCCAGACAAGAAGGAACAGACATCCAGACAAGAAGGAACAAATGGCCGATGGGAGTCGTCATGTAGGGACTTCCCAGTAAAGATAGCTTGGTAAGGAAGGTGGAAGTTAAGGTCACCTGGCAACAGGTGGTGAAAACCTAAAAGACATTAGCAGATATTCTAATCATTCTGGATAGTTTACTTTGTTGGTAGTTATATTTAAAGGCAAACTTTGGTCCGCAGTGCCTCAAAAGTAAACTGTCTCCTCATAATCATATTCTCATATCCCAACGTTCTCAGGACGACATCCCATGATATTCAAACTATATGTGATGCCATGGAAACAGGACATGAAGAACCAGAGGCCCCCTGATGAAGGTAGATACCTGGGAAGGAAACAAACGCACCTCATTGCAAACTGTTCAGTGTGTGTGTGTGTGTATGTGCGTGTGCGTGTGATCCCTGTGGTTCCCCTCGAGGTGTCTTGGTGTTTTTGTGGTCGGGGGTGTCTCTCAGGACTCCACCTCTTCTTACTCCTCCTCCTCTTGTTCCTCGGCTCCTCTCAGCCAGACGGACTGACAGCTCATCACTCCTCCCACTTCTCCAGGTAAAACACCTCAGAGACTGCTGCTGCGTTCAGGTCATGTCAGGAAAAAACGAAAGGACAGGAATCAAGAAACGTCAAGTTTGCAGGCTTTCAACAGGCATTTCGGATGATTTTCTGAATCTTGTGAGACAAAACAAATCAGTCATGAATAAAATTAAATATTTGTCACCTCTCTTTGCTCTTTCTGTTTCCCTGCAGGTACAACAGCTCTGTGGTGACAACCAGGCAGCACCTCTACCGAACCTGAACACAAATGTGGTTTTCATCACAGCTGCACATTTAATACTGTTTATGCAAATACAGTCATAGGAAATTGTTTCTTGAGTTCATTTTGTAAAAGAGTCCCATTTTGGATAAAAAGCACAACCAGCAGGCTACACAACATTTTAAAATGTAAAAATTAAGATGTCAAAAGCTGCACAATACAGATGAGGAAATAAGAATGAAGCAGAAAAACTGCAGAAAAGATTTGTAAAATACATCGGCCATGGGAAAACGTATACGATATGTGGTATACATAGGTCTATACAAAAAGTATCTGAGACATATTTGGAAAAACAAAACAACCAAAGACAGAGGTATCTTAAAGAACAGATTAGAGGGACATAACACAAAACTATATGAAGGAGGATTTATGAAGTTGTATGTGCAACGGCATGAGATAGTGTATGAATGCATATGCAGATGCAGAAGTGATGTGCAATGACTCTAAAATGTGTACAAAAAGCACAAAGACAATTCAGTAAGACATTTGAGACAAACACAAACAAAGGAACTACGTACAGAAGCTTTCATAGGCTATCAAGGCTGCAGAAAACGCTGGTTTCTGATTGGCCGGCAGGTATCTTTTCAAACAATATATGTAGGTGTCAGAGTCACTGCATGTCCCTTTTCTACCTGCATATCTGATTTTATCTCATGCTGCCTTTCACCTACATGTATTAGCTCTTTGCGTTCTCTGTGAAGGGATAAAAAATACATCCATGTTCCTTCGCTAGTTAATTATTATTCTTATTTATTCACTTTATTCACAGTTTTTCTTGCAGTACGCCTTTAAAATCATCAAGGCCATTGTCTGTATAACAGAGTCTGGTCCTGCAGTTCTCATGCTGACCACAGGATGTCAGTGTTTGTAGATGTAAGCCATCAAAGGGGCCTCAGCACCACAGACAGAGCAGCTGGTGTGTCACAGTATCAATTTTAACCATCTCTAAACTTTATTTTGACAATGTGATGGACGACATTTCCACAATTGTCTTTAATATGAATTGTTTCCCTACTTAATTTAATCAAGTGTCCCATTAGAAAGTAAGAAGAAAATACCGTTTAAAAGCATTTTGATCAATCAAGTGACTGAATTTCTATAACTCATTCATTTACTTTTTATTCTTATGTGAAACGATTGATTTGTTAAGTGACTACTTTAAAATGCTGAGAACATTTGTAATTACTCAAGTGGCACACTCAGGACTGCAGCAGTGATGAACAGAGCAGTAACATCATGATAAATGTCATCTTAACTTTTGAGTTAAATTAATTAAATGGGTTTAACTGGTTCCTGTCATGTTATGTATGTTTTGTCCAGTGTTTGGCTTCAGCATCAAGCAGTTTGACAGAGAAAGCAGCTGTTGTTCCCTATGCTAATCACGCGCGCGCGCGCGCGCGCACACACACACACACACACACACACCGTTTGCCTCCATGCGTGCGAGTAGAGGCCTGTGTGAATGTCTCAGTGTGTCACCAGCAGTGATGACAAATCTCTTTGTTTAATGCCACCACACACCCAGCGGGTCTGGCGCACTTTGTCCCAACACTTAAGACAAATAAACAAATTCCTGTTTTTTTACTTTCTGAGGTGAAATCTCTGCTGCTCTCTCATCGTTTCAAGCTCCCTCTCTGTCTCTATGCTCCTCTCTTTTTCTCTCTCCACTTGGATGCGCCAGGACGCGTGCCAAAGTTTGGTGCGAAACGGACACCGATCCATCGTTTCTTCTCCTTCCTCCTCCTCCTCTCCGCCATGTTCCCGACATGCTGGGATGTCTCGAGAGTCCAGAGAGAGGAGGAGAGAGAGAAAGAGAGATATGACAATAAACCATTTGACTCACCATCTGAGGGGACGATACGCTCGCCAACTCGTGGATGGATGGACAGATGGACAGATAGAGAGGGAGAAAGAGACACAGAGTGAAACGGAGTTGGTGTCCTTTACGCACATTACGCACAGATCTTTCCCGTGCGTCCTGGCGCTTCCAGTTTGCAAGAGGCCAGCAGAGAAGTAAATGACTGTTACTGTGTAACTTTTGTATGTAGATGTTTAATTTGGATCCGAGTTTTATGACTTCTTTCTCTGTCTCTCTGCGGTCGACTGCCTCTGCCGACTCCGTGGTACTAAATGCTGCGGCGCTTTTGCCTGGACGTCCCCGTGGTTTTGGAGCAGGTGTTTATTTCACGGTAGCAGTTGCGTCTCGGTGCATTAGTGACTCTTTGCACGGGCTTTATCGTCTATTCGGGCGGACATGTCGGGACAGAAACCATCCTCCAAGAGCGGCGGCTCCGCTCAAAGCCGCTTCCAGGTGGATGTGGTGACAGAAGCATCATCAGGCGCGGCCCCGGGTTCTGCTCCGGCCCCGGTCTCCACCGATGGATCCAAGCCGCCTGAAGAGTCCAAAAGCCGGTTCAAGGTGGTGGGTTTCCTGGATTCGGGCGCGCTGGGCAGCGCGATGGATATCGGGCTCCCGCCTGATGTGACCCACGAGCCGGACACGGCGAGGAGCGATTCGGTCAGCCTCCATTCAACCGGCACGGGACACACGCACATCTCCGACTCCCACTCCAACACCTATTACATGAGGACCTTCGGACACAACACCATAGACGCTGTGCCCAACATCGACTTCTACCGGCAGACTGCTGCGCCTTTCGGGGAGAAGCTGACTAGACCGTCGCTGTCGGAGCTGCACGATGAACTCGACAAAGTAACGACCATAAACCCTGTATCCATCACTTAAAATGACCTCAGAATTTACAGCCAAAGCAACATGTTTCGGTGCAGTTCACGAGTAAGAAAACATGGAAGTAGTATTCAGACTTTTACAACAGATTTAAAACACAGGAAAAGTACTGCAATCAAAAGTTTTCAAAAGTTTTATTAGTAGTAGTAAATGAGTATTATCAGTGACTTCATAAGTAATATCAGCAAAATGTAGGCTACATTTATATAGAGCACTAATATAGAGGATCAATTCCACTCCTGTTTTCCTAAGTTCAGTGTTTACTCTTCCACAGGTGAGGTAGTGATAAGAAACTTCATTTGCAGAGCACCTTTCATTCAAGAATTTCAGCTCAATGTGCTTTACAACAAAGAAATGACATGCACACATCACCAAGTGCTTCACCTAAAAAAGACACAAAATGAACGCAAAGACAGGGATAGATGATAAATGAATGTAAAACAAGGCGGAGAATAAAACCCACTTGATAATAATAGTAAAAATAGATACCAATAAGGAGGAAAATAGAATAAAGAGAATATATAAGATGAAAAATAAAACCAGTGAATAACAGTAATAAAGTTAAAAACATGGTATGTAGTATGTTGTTGTGATTTATGTTTTGTCAGCAGTCAGTTTATCTCAGTAAACAGACGTCTTGAACAGAAAACCTTCCCTTCGCTTCAATCCAAGAGACATTGAGTGGGCTCAGTGACATCACTGGAGGCATGACCCCCAACACACAGATACAAACACATACACAATGCTGCCTGTCATGACCCTGCAGGCATCCCCTGCCACGCTCCCACTCCTCTGATGCAGCTAGGTAGCTGTAACATAGACGTACATTGTACGGGCGCTGGATTGCGTCTGAGCTCTCGTTACAATGACTTCAAAAGGTGAAATAACACAATATGTATCACCAGACTCCTGAATAACGTCACACTCAACTCACTGAGGCCTCAACCTGCTCCACTGTGGTATGAATTAAACATGACTGTGTGGTTGGCACTCATGTGTTCACATACATACACTTTTCATACGTTTTACCATATTTCTGTGCACAGGGAGTCACTTCAACCAGTTCTGAGAATGTTAAGATGAGGTTTTAGTCTTTGTTAAACCAATTAATAATCAGGGCTGGTGTTGGGAGTTCAGGTTCACATTAACTAAGGTTGTCTCCTTCATCTCTTTTTGTCCATCTCATTATTTCCATGTGCTTTCTATTTCAGTCTTGTGACCTTTGCTTTTGTCTATATATACAGTATATCATGCAGTTAATAAGAAGTAGGACAATGACATGTTGTGTTTCTCTACTCCAGCAAACATACAGATTAGAGGTGAAACTGTTCCCAGTGCCTGAGGTCCCAGTGACTGAGGTCCCAGTGATAGATCTCAGCTTTAATTTGAGGAGAACAACGAGCAACAGTGATGCAGCATGTTGCAAAATTTAGGGATTGTGTATAAGAAGAACAACAAGTCTGCACTGTTGCCTCAAACACCCTCAAAGATGGAAGTCAACAAAATGTCAAGTTAATGGAAAGTAATTCATGACTGAAAATCAACACTTTTTAAAGTGTAAAAACTGGCAAACAATCAATCAAATCTAATCAAAAGTCACCAGAGCCAGCATTTCAAAAATTAATTCAACTTTTCCATTCAAAATTCATGCATGTTATTTAAAATTCAACAGTCAAAAACCCACCCACACGGTTTTTATAGTGATGATATATGTTTCTCTTCATAACCAATAAATATTTGTGATTTTCTTTTAAATAATGAAAAAAAGGATTAAACGGAATTCATGTTCAAACCTGTGATACAATATATTGATTTTCTCTTGCTAAACAAGTTGATTAACTTTTCATGTCATGACGCTGGTAAATTTTCTCCGTTAATACCTCTCCATCTCTTTGTTTTTATTCATTTCCATCTTGGCTGTGATTGGTTGTCAGGAGCCGTTTGAGGATGGCCTGGCCAATGGAGAGGAGCCATCAGCGGCCGAGGAGGCGGCCGCCTTGGCGGCAAAGGAGGCAAAAGGAGGAACTGTCAAGTTTGGTTGGGTCAAAGGAGTTTTGGTTAGTTTTATGTGTGTTCAATGTTGAAAGAACATTCTGTTGTTTCTCCCTTTGCTGTTCAATATGATCTGATCAAATATGTGTTATTAATCAGGGAGAGGACCACACCTTGTTTTTCCACTGTAGTTTTATTCATCAAATTGTGGCTCTTACCTTGTATCCGGGGATACATGCTGGTCCCCACAAGATTGACTGTGTGTGTGTGTGTGTGTGTGTGTGTTTCAGATCCGCTGCATGCTGAATATCTGGGGTGTGATGCTCTTCATCCGAATGTCCTGGATTGTTGGACAGGCTGGAATAGGTCAGTATACATAAATCAAGTATGACTTTAGGAGAAGTGTGAGCTCAGTCTCCTTGAGGGGGCTTCCTGCCTCCAGACTGGCCAATCAGGGTGAAGCTTTTCTCTGTAGATGAAATACTTGGATGCTACATGAGGTAGATGTGTAGTTCAACAATGGAGAAATGTTGGTTAGTTAGTGAGTTGGTTTGCTTGCTAAAATTAGCATGTAAGTCTCATTAATTATTTTTCTATCTGTAACTTCATTGTTTTCTTTTGCGTTTGTTTGTTTGTTTTGTTGTGTAATAGGACTGACCATTGCGATCATTCTGATGGCCACTCTGGTCACCACCATCACTGGTCTGTCCACCTCTGCTATAGCAACCAATGGCTTTGTACGAGGAGGTGAGACAGGAACACGTACACAAGTATTTATTTTGAAAAATCTTATCTGATGCTTTGTTAGTTTATCACCCAGTTTTCCTAAAATATGGAGGATTCTGGGTCTGCTAGAACAACAAAAACCCTAACAGCTGTGAAAATATAAAATATATAAATAAAACAGACTTTCAGACATAAAACATGTTCAGACTGCAGAGTTGCTCACAATTGTCTATTTGCAAAAATCCCACATATTTGATGTACTAATGATAGCTCCAGCTGCACCAAGGCTCTCTCAAATGGCTATAAGAAAAGATGTGCCAATATTTCCAGTGAGGCAGCTCCCTTTGAAAGTCATGACTTTACCAGCATATTTCAAATTAGAGCAAATTAAAGCCCCCTGTGTTTGCACCTATCATCCCTGTTAAAGTGTTCCTGAGAACTTAACCGCTTCCACACGATGAAACAGTCATTAACACCTTGTGCTACTGCTGTCCAGGAGGAGCGTACTACCTGATCTCCAGGAGCCTTGGGCCGGAGTTCGGAGGCTCCATCGGTCTCATCTTCGCCTTTGCCAACGCCGTGGCTGTGGCCATGTACGTCGTAGGCTTCGCAGAGACAGTCGTTGAGATGCTTAATGTGAGGAATGCGTCTGTACAACCATTGAAACATCTGTCTGTCTGTCTATTGAACACTGATTCTGATATTGCTCTTGTTCCTGCTTTGGTTGTTGGCTGCAGGATGTTGATGCTCTGATGACTGATGAGCTAAACGACATTCGTATCGTCGGGACTCTGACTGTCATCTTGCTGCTGGGAATCTCTGTAGCTGGGATGGAGTGGGAAGCCAAGGTAGGATTGTCATATCCACAACCCAGTTTAAGAGTAACGCTAAAGTTATAGGTGAGAAAAGCACAGTCTGTATTTTTAGCCATGCTCGTGGCATGGCACAAGGGCTAGGAATGTCGGTCTGTCTGACGGTCCACCAATTTGGACTAGAGACATTCCAGATCTCTACATCTATTGCATAGAGTAAGAAGAAATTTTGATCAGACATTCATGGTCCCCAGAGCATGAATGCCACCATGAAATGTCTAACCGCTGGATTGATTGCCATTCAAGACATTCATGGTCCCCGCAGGATGAATTGTAATAGCTTAGGGTGATTCTCCAACTTTTCTCTCTCTTTTCTCCAACATCATCAGATCAACGTGTCAGTTTGTCCAATACTTTGATTTATGACCAAATACCCTCAAAACTAATGACATCCCACCATCCTCAGGTGTACTTAGAATTTAGTGCTAATTAGCAAATGCTAGCATGCTAACAAGCTCAACTAAGATGGTGATCACAATAAATGGTATACCTGCTAACAATTAGAATGTCAGTAATTAGTAGCATTTCAAAGCACAGCTGCATCCTGGTATAAGCCAATCAGACATGAGCCAGTGTGAATGAACACGCTATGTGCAGTTTAGTAACTTAAAGGCCCTGATCAGTGATTCCCCCCATGTGTGAAGAAGCTCCCAAGGTAGTAATGGAGTAGTTTGATCCGAGAACATCAAAATATCATAGTGTCCATTTCTTATAACCCCCTCCCCATTTCTTTCTTTCTCTTTGTCTTGTCTGTCTTTTTTCCATCAGGCTCAGATTGTCCTCCTGGTGATCCTGCTGGCAGCCATTGCTAACTATTTCATAGGAACCTTCATGGCAACAGAAAACAAAGAGCCCAAAGGATTCTTTGGCTACCACAGTCAGTCTGAACTGTCTTGGTTTCATCCAAACTTTTGGTCTATTCTACATATGATCTAATCAGTCAAAAGTGTTCCTGACTGAACATTTGCAGCGTTAGAATGTGTTAGCCTCTGTTTTGGCTCTCTCCACCTGTAGCTGCCATCTTCATAGAGAACCTGGGTCCAGACTTCAGAGATGATGAGACGTTCTTCTCAGTATTCGCCATTTTCTTCCCTGCAGCCACTGGGATCCTGGCTGGAGCCAACATCTCAGGAGACCTCAGCGTGAGTTTTACATTTTACTTCTTTCATTAAGTGCCTTTATAGTGCTTGACATGCTTATTATATGTGATTGATGGCTCGTAAATTGTACTGCAGAAATCGGTGATTGTTTGACAAAAAATGCTTTTTACCGCTTAGAGAACATTGCAGTGAAGTCAGTTAGTGAAACTTGGCTTAGGTCTTTGAGCTGCTTGAGGCTCCAGATAAATTTCCACTCTGAGCTGAGCACGAAACAGTAAACCTGAATCTCGTCATGTCTTCATCTTCAGGACCCTCAGTCAGCGATCCCTAAAGGTACTTTGCTGGCCATCCTCATCACAGGAATCACTTACGTGGTTGTTGCCATCTCTGCAGGTAACGTTATACACTTGAGGCTAACAACTTGTAAGTAACATTTATTGAGTTTTCCTGGATTTGTAGTTATTTCTTGTAAAATTCTGATTCATGTAGCCTTAATGTTGACTACAGCTCTTTATTTGTTGCACAAACTGTTTCATGGAAAACTGAGGCTGAACTTTTTTCTTTTCAAATGTCATAATCAATGGTCTGATAATGGTCAGGTACGTTAATATGAAAATGCTGTTGAAGGTAAATATCTGCCAAACACGAAAAGATATAGATTGTTATGTTTTTGCTGCTATCGACACATCTCACCTTGAAAGTGGCCTGGTAGGTTCAGCTGGCTTTGGGATGGGTGTGAGTTGTAACTATAAAGGTTTATTTTTATCAGACTACAAATGGTGATGATAAATAAGGCAGCAAACAAACCAATTACCAAATATACCACATATTATATGTGTCTGGATACGTTATCTGGACAAGGAAACACTCATGTTAACGCAGGTGTAAATAAAAGCAGAACACACTTTGAATAAATCCACTAGACCACATTTGGACTCTACCTTCCAGGCTGCAGCAGGCAGATGCAGTGAAGGTAGCCCGTCCACTGACGGTTTTCACAGTAATGTGAGTGTTTGTGTTGGTTTCTCCTCCTGCAGGCTCCTGCATCGTCCGGGACGCCACCGGCGACCACAACGACACAGTGAGTGACACGGTGAACTGCACCGATGCCGCCTGCACGCTGGGCTACGACTTCTCCATCTGCAAGGAGGGAGGCTGTCAGTACGGCCTGATGAACGACTTCCAGGTTACACTGCCGCTCACGATGACACACACTCAGCTCAGGGGTAGATTTGAGGAAAATTGTTTTGACTGATATATTGAAATAATGTTGACTGTTCACTAAACCAAGCAGGGTGGTTTACAGTCAGTCCACTAACAGAGTCCACTAACAGAGTATTTAACAATAAAAATAACAATAATGAATTAGTCATTTATTGAGCAAAAACATTTAGATTGATGCAGAAATCTGCAATGCTAAGGTCTAAGATTCCAAGCTGGCTTGCACAATACTGACAAGATGTGATAGTTTAGATATTTTGCCTTTACTGAAGGTGGATAGTAGAGAGGTGACAGGAAAGTAAGGGGAGAAATGGTGAGAGAGGAGGGGAGTGATAATTCAAACTAGTTGTGAGTTATGTTTGGGTCACAGTGCAAGGTTTGTCTTGTCCACTAGCCCACAGGACGTCCTGACAGGATGGACACTGAGGCTTTCAGTAGATATGAAGACAGACACATTTATTGTGAATTATCATTTGTAATGTCAGCGTGATAAGCAACCAGGTAGAGGCATTTATTGTTCATTTCACGCAAAGCGCTCAACAAGCTCAGGAATTTGTGTTACATAAAGGCCAGCAAACACTGGCCGAGTGTGACGTGCATCAAAACACCCACAGCTATTGTTTTCCATGGAAGCCCACGCTTGGCGACGATGCCTTGTCAGGATGCTTTTCCCATCCTGGGCACACATCAGCTGTCCACAAAAGCAGGAAGTTTATCACCTTCACTCTGTGAATTAACAGATTCAGTCAATTTGACAACATCCTCTATAGACGTGTGGGTTAGCAGGTGTTGCTTTGAACATCACTTTGGTTTTGATGCAAGTGTACTTTAAGCTAACGCTGCTATCTGCAGCAAAAGACACTTCTCTCACAATCTCTGAAGTGTAATTTTGTTGCAAAACTCTTTGTAATTACTACTTGTGTTGTTTATGTAGCATTATGGGCCCTGCTTTATGCTTTATTCATAGTATTCTAGTTTTTTGTTACTTGTCTATCTTTGTGGGATTAAAAACATTTTTTCTCAAAGGGAATTTGGCTTCACCACATTGTCAGTTCTATACTGATGGAGCACTTCTGCTCAGTGGATGAATGTTTCTGCTTTAATGAGGTGAATAAATTGAGCCCATTAACAGACTATTTGTCAGATTAAAAAACACCTTCAGATACTGTTGTGGCTGTTAAAGACAAGTGTGAATCGTGTCAGACTGCTGCTGTGATCCTGTTTCTCTGCATGTGGTCATAGATGCCCACTGTTTGTGTGTGCGTGTGTATGTGTGTGTGTGTGTGTGTGTGTGTGTGTGTGTGTGTGTGTGTGTGAGACGGAGCTGTTCCCAAACAAAGTGCAGCAGTGATAATAGTGACTGTTGTTTTCAGTCACAAGGTTCTCGCTGGTTGGAGCCAGAGCTGAATGAGAGCATTGACAACGTCCACCTACACGCACACACACACACACACACACACACACAGCTCATTGCCACTGATATCGCTACCATTGCTACAGACAGAAACACTTCTTGTTTTATTATATTTATTTGAGAATTAGAAAACATTATTAACTGCTGGCATGAACTGAACACAATATCTGATCGTACCATTAGACAGGGGGGTGGGGGGCTTGTAAATTGTATTCTGGTGAACTTGAACTTGACATTCTGGTTCCTGAACTCTGCTACTCCGCTTTTGCAATGGATGAGCTGCAGAATACACCACCGAATCACCTCCACAACTGCACATCCAGCCAAAATCCCAGACGCTCTTTCTTGGCAGGATGATGCCTGGAAAACTCTACCCAGTAAACTACTTGAGTCATGTGTCTTGTTGACAAACCTTGAATGGCTTGTAATTGGTCAGTGTAAACCTAAAGGTGTGCATGTGTGTCTGTTGTCCAGGTGATGAGTCTCGTCTCGGGCTTCGGTCCTCTGATCTCTGCAGGGATTTTTTCAGCCACTCTGTCTTCGGCTCTGGCCTCGCTGGTCAGCGCGCCCAAAGTATTCCAGGTCAGAAATCAACAAATTGTATTTTATTTCATTGCATTTATTACTAAATAATGAACAACAACCTCAGTCAGGGGACACATACACACCTTTAACATTTAACAATAACCCATCATGGTTTCCTCTACCAGAGGGCAAGGTGTACCACCCGAAGGAAACAGCATTTACAAAGCCATCCTTAATAAGCTTCATTTTATTTATCATCACTTTTAAGACTTTTTAAGATCCATAAATACAGAATTAGGAAAAACTGCATTCACCTATAATGCTCCTCGTCGGTGGAATAAGCTTAAACTCCCTTAAGTTAGACACATTTATCACTTTAGACTAGTTTAAGCTTCTGCTGAATGATTTTTTATATCATGAATGCTCCTGTTTTTCTTATTGTGTGTGCTTTGTCCCCATGTAACGTAATGTAATGTAATGTAATGTATCAATCTATCCATCCATCCATCCATCCATTGGGTATTTTGTTTGAATGGCTACACAAATAAACCAGTGACTGAAAAGAAAAGGAATTAATCTCACGGTCCTCATCAGTGAATTAAGTTTGCTCAGTTGTCATGGAGATGACTTAGGCGTTATCACTGATTAAGACCTAAACATGTGGTTCAAGCACAGGAAGAAGCTAGTAAGTGGACCTTGATTTAAGAACCAAGCAGCACTCAAAATGTGGACCACGTGGAATAAACGTTAGTACCACACAGGGCTTTATTGTCATCACGAGCCGGATTGAGCCACTCTTGAGCCTGATCCAGTTGTAAAAGGCAGTGTTTTAATGTTCAATCTCTCTCTGAATAAGAGCTGTTGTGATTCTAGGCTCTGTGTAAAGACAACATCTATCCAGGGCTGGGTGTGTTTGCAAAGGGTTATGGGAAGAACAACGAGCCTCTACGTGGTTATGTCCTGACCTTCTGCATCGGTCTCGCCTTCATCCTCATTGGTAGGCTGCTGTGTGTCGCTGCTCCATCCAAACACAAACTTTCATTTGTACTCTTTTGAGGATACAACAGTAGCTAAAGCTCCTAATGAATAAGAATAAAAACAGAATGAACAATTGCTGTTGAATCTTGAACCTCTCTGTTGTTTGTCAGCGGAGTTGAACATCATCGCTCCCATCATCTCCAACTTCTTCCTGGCCTCGTACGCTCTCATCAACTTTTCCGTCTTCCACGCGTCCCTGGCCAGTTCTCCAGGTAAACTCTGTCACCTGAACTCTAACCGCAGCCACGCTTTCACTGATTCTAGTTCTGATATATGTTGACATTTACTTGAGACTTGCCTTGAATTGGGTTCTAGTAATAAAACTTTTGACTTGGCCTTTTAAAACTTGAAAAGGTCTCCAACGTTTTGAATATAAAAGGGTTTATCTGTTTCCTTTGTGGTACTGGACGACTGTTAGGTTCAGGGTTAGGTTTTTTCTCAAGACGAGATAAAAGTCACCTTGATTACAGTTCTCTTTCTGCCCAATTGGCATATTCTCAAAATACTAGCATGCATATAGTAGTAAATGAACTGGTAGTCTTGAATTTTTTGGAGTGACCCAAATTGGCCAAATTCTAGGTTTTATGATAAAACTTTATTAGTAACATGTATATTTTCGATGCTAGTTAACTGGCAATGTAACAACAACAGTTTTTATAATCTTATTATTTGTAGGATAAGGATCAGTCTGTGTCAAATGATGTGAGATCATGATAATGAGATCATTTGTGCCTCCATAAAGGCTTTGGAAAACATTTGCATCACCAAAACTCTGATTATCCTCAATAATTTCATCCAGTTTACGAAATGTTATTTCTGCTAGAGGTAGCTGAAGCAGTCACTTGGTAGAACACAGTCTATTACAGTTTTTCTCAATGGCTTTGGTGCTTTTCTTACATCACTCTTAAAATTTGCACAGCAGTTAGTGCTTTTCTTAAAACAATTGGTGCAAACTGCAAAACCTAGTGGATAACTTGCAAAAGCACATCACTTGCTAAAAATGGATAGTCCATCCCTCAAAAGAATATGTTTATGTCAATGAAGCTGCCAGTGTCATCAAAATGAGAAGTCTTGACACCATCTAGTATGACCATGATAGTCAAATGGCTTTGTCATGTTTTCATTATGACAGTTTATTCTCTTAGTGTTTTCCAATGCCAAAAAAGGTCAGAACTTGGTGACACTACCTAAAAAAGGTTAAGACAGCACTGTACACTCCTTGTACAACCACTGAAAACAACAGTAAAGTTACACATTGCTGTAGTTAGGGGAGTAAGTAAGACACTGAATACGTACGTTTTACATTTTTACTGTATATGTGCTTTGCAATTCTACAGCATTGTGCAAAAGGAAAATACACTGCAGTCACTTATTTAGAACAAACATAAGAAACACCCTTATGGTAAAGCTGTGCACAAATGTGAACAATATAACAGTACATATTGTAACTGAACATAGGTAAATCATTCTGGCACATCCAGACGTTCCTGTCTGTCTTGCCACATAATTGTTCGATTTAGGAGACATTTCCAGGAAAAATTATAAATAAAGGTATAAAACTTGCTTGACAGAATATGATAACTAGTTCAATTTTTTTTGTTATGATTCAAGCAATAAAACAAAGACTATTAGTTTTATTGGGAACGACTATTCAGCATCCATGAGTATAGTTTATTTTGACTGACATGACATAAGCAAATGATAATGTTTAAAACAGCAGAGAATTGTATGAAAGCAACTGACACATGTCCAAAAACATTTGCAATTGGTTCAGAGGAAGGAGAAATTGCTACTATGATGTGCACAAATGACTAAATGTTGTGGAGGTTGAACTAAGAGTTATGAGAATTTTCATTCTGATCTGAGAAAAGCAACAAAGTGACTGAGAAAAACTGCAATATTCACTGTGATATCTCTTTGCCCTGGCTCTTGTAATGACACTCTCGTGTCTCACCACAGGGTGGCGCCCCAGCTTCAAGTACTACAACATGTGGGTGTCTCTGGCTGGGGCGATCCTGTGCTGCGTGGTGATGTTTGTCATCAATTGGTGGGCAGCTTTGGTCACTCTGCTCATCATCCTCGCTCTCTACATCTACGTCAGCTACAAGAAACCTGGCAAGAACACCATCACCTCACATTTGATCTTTTCTAACTGCTAATAATAAAACGGATCAGATACCAACCATGAGAAGAGTCACACTGTTGTGAAGTCAATAGGAAAATCTTCTCTGTTGAAATACAACAATTAGCACATGAATGTAGGGGATTAACAGCTCCAGTGGATCATGACTATCACCTGCTACCTGTGGAATGTTCCAAACAGGTGTTTTTAAGATAAAATAATGTCCCAGTCAAATTTGCTACCTTATTCCGCTCACTTATCTTCCTTGGTCTAACTGGTGTCTGTGCTGTTTCCTGTAGATGTGAACTGGGGTTCGTCCACTCAGGCTCTGATCTACAACCAGGCTCTGACTCACTGTCTGAACCTCACAGGAGTCGAGGACCACGTTAAGAACTTCAGGTCAGCTTGAGGGTTAGATCTGGGCCTTGATTCTGGGTTCACCATGTGATTTCTGACAAAACACAAAGCTGAAAGTCCTTTTAAACCTGCTTGAATCGGGTGTTTCAGTGATTGACTTCCGTGTTTACAGGCCGCAGTGTTTGGTGCTGACTGGATATCCAAACTCTCGTCCTGCTCTGCTTCAACTGGTTCATTCTTACACCAAGAATGTCGGCCTCATGGTCTGTGGTCACATCAGGACTGTACGTACAGATTAAAGGCTTTCAGAAACATCTCACCCTGATCATCAATCTGTGAGATTCTGTATATATTCTTGCAAACACCCTGTGTCTCCCCTGTGTGCAGGTGTCCCGTCGGCCCAACTTTAAGGAGTTGTCGCAGGATCACGCCCGCTGTCAACGCTGGCTAAATAAAAAACGCATCAAGGCCTTTTACACTAGTGTTTTGGCTGACAACCTGAGGCACGGGACGCAGTTCCTCCTGCAGGTATGAACATCTGCCTGAAAAGTATACTCTTCAGGATTAATGTGTTTTCCTCTTGTATTGTGCTGCCAGGTCTATCAAGTGAAAGTCTCATTGATTATTAAAATCGTCTCAACGTGGGAGTGATAGCAGGTTTTCATGCTGTGTTCTTAATTTCAATTTTCAGTTTAAATTTTTTACTTTCATTTTACAGTTTGTTTACGGCTGCTCTGACAATTCAAAGCAGAAACAGGAACAATCCATGAAACAAATTTCTCCAAACTTGCCTTTTTGTAACTCAGTACACATTTGATCTATTCGTGATCTCTCTCATACACACACACTTACTGTCTATTACATTCTAACTTAGCTGAAGATTTTATTTTCTTTTATCAGATTGGGTTTGGTGGGGTAATACAAACCCAAACCTCCCTCATTAAAGTCAAAAATAACTCGTCATCATACCACAGTTAATATACGTCACATGTCTGCTCTCTGATCTTCAGGCTGTTGGTTTGGGACGTCTCAAGCCCAACACGTTGGTCATGGGTTACAAGAACAACTGGAGTGATGGAGACATGAGAGACGTGGAGATTTACATCAACACTATACAGTAAGGACTGATGTGTCTTTTAAAAACAGCTGCTAATGTTTCATAAAGATAGTGTTGTTTTTTCTTTTTTTTTTTTTTACCTCAAAGTGCTTGAAGTTTGGGATTCTTGCCATGTTTGTGTTCATGTTTCCAGAAGTTTGAACACAGTCAGAGGGGATGTTCAGCCTGAGAAGCACAACTCAGGGCAAAAGAACCCTACGAGTATTTTATACAGTACAGGGATGCAACAGAAGAAAAACCAGCTGAACATCAGTTTATCCAACAGTTTGTAGTCTTGTAGTTTGTTTTTATTTAGGAAGCACCTTTAGCTTCATTTGGAACTTCTTGCTTTTTTATTCACTATAACAAAAGTCACTAAAAATGTACTTATCATGATGATAAAACTTAACTTTTGTACAGAGAAAATGTTGTACATCCTCTTGAGATCACACCTTTTTGCTTTCTATGTAATTAACATTTTGTTTTTGCAGCCCTGTATAATAATAATGATAATATGAAATAGAAATTATTATTGTATTATTATTGTAGTTTTTTTTATGACTGAATTTTCTTCAGGGTGGCAGTAAATGTGTTTGGTCAGTGAAGGACAGTGAAGATTTGAGTTGAATTATTTCTTCTTTGTTCCAGTGATGCTTTTGACCTGCAGTTTGGAGTGGTGATCCTTCGACTGCAGGATGGACTGGATATCTCTCACATCCAGGGACAAGGTACATCTGTCTTTTTCTCTGTGTTTGTCTCTTGTCTACCTGCTGCATGCACCATATTCATCTCCCTGTTTGTCCTCGCAGATGAGCTGCTGTCGTCCCACGAGAAGCCACCGGTTGGCAGTAAGGAGGTGGTGGTTTCTGTCAGTCTGGCTAAAGACTCGGACTCGGACTCGTGTCCTTCGAAAACCACCAGCAACCAGAGCAGCCCGCTCATCATGAGAGGTGAAGCTGCTTTTAAGCCCTCACATCCTGTGTTATTTTTCAATAATGGCATAGTTTTTCCTGGTCTCTCCCTGCCTGTTAAATGTCACATCATGTTATGTGATGTTTTCTGCTACAGAGACCAAGTCTCCTCTGAGTCTGACTGACCAGCGACTGTTGGAGAGCAGCCAGCAGTTTAAGAAGAAACAGGGCAAAGGAACTATAGATGTCTGGTGGTTGTTTGACGACGGAGGTCAGTTTTTATTTAATGAAGAAGGTTTGCTGCACAGCAAAGCTCAGGCTGTCAGGTCACTCTGATGTAAAATCAATATTTCCTATGTGAAATAATGTGAATTCAATGTGAATTGAATGTGAATATCTTCCTGTTTTTACTGATGCTTAGTATTGCGCTAACACCAGCTGTGGGATTAATAAAGTATTGTCTTATCTAAAATGCAAGAAAGTACATCACAGCATACAGATTGTTGTTAAATCAGAGGTGGAAAAGGTGCTCAGATGTTTTACTGAGAAGTGGCAGCACAACACTGTATAAATACTGTTCCAAGTGAAAAACGTCATCAACATCAACAGGATGTTGAAACAGTTGAAACAGGAAAGAGTTGAAGGATTCAAAGTAAGCGTTAACTTTTAGCAGTGAAGTGTGTGTTTGCGTTTGCAGGTCTGACTCTGCTGATTCCCTTCCTGCTGACCAACAGGAGCAAGTGGGGCGACTGCAGGATCCGGGTCTTCATCGGCGGCAAGATCAACCGCATCGACCACGACCGCAGAGCGTGAGTCATATGAGCTGTGATCTGATTCACCTGTGGGAAAGAAATCTTCAAGAACTGGTTCTGCTCGACTGTTTTTGATCCCGACCGACCCGCATATTTGTACTTTCTGCATACTGTATGTTCGCTATGGTCTGTGTGTCCCGTCAGGATGGCCACGCTGCTCAGCAGGTTCAGAATCGACTTCTCTGACATCAACGTCCTGGGAGACATCAACATCAAACCCAAGAAACACAAGTACGACCTCTGATGGAGTCTGCCTCAGCTCCCTGAGTTCACTGAAATGTAGCGTGATTGATCTTTATTCACGACCATGTAAAGGTTTCAGCATGACAAAGGACGTGGGTATTTAAAGGACATGCAAGTAACTGGGGTTTCTGGTTGACAAAACACCTTAACAAACCAAATCCTAAAAGGTTTATGAATGTTGGCCAATTATTTATTTAAACTCTCAACTTTTATTGTCCACGTGGGGAAAAACACAGAATGCAGACATGAACATAAAACATTCTGTTGCAAATTTTAACCCTTCATCAACAACATTGAGACAAACCTTGACCCCTCTTTATGTGCATATAATTTTAAGTAAGTTCTACCAAACAGGAGCCAGACAGACACACTTTTAAAAAGTTGAATTGATTTTTAAAAAAATAAATTTTTTGTTGGGAGCTCTTGTTTTGAAAACACAAGACATTTCCAATCATTGTCGGTAAAAATGGGTTTGTCTACAGATCGGCTCCACTGAATGTATCACAGGGTGCCGTCTACATTGAACATGTTCAAATTCTGCACAAATCAGCTTGAAAAGGAAAAGGAAAAGATACGTTAGGTGCCTTTAAAAAAAAAAGCGTGAACTGATTATTAAGAACAGAGCTGTTACAGCTCATAACAATGCTGTAATACAGTGATGTCTCTGCGTGGTTTCACAGTAAGCTGACTTTTAAGGAGCTGATCGAGCCCTACAGGCTGAAGGAAGACGACATGGAGCAGGACGCTGCAGAGAGGCTGAAGGCCCAGGAACCCTGGAGGATCACTGACAACGAACTGGAGCTCTACAAGGCCAAGGTCCACCCACACACTGCACACATATCAACTCTGACCAATCATTAGAGGCATTAGAGCTGTTTAACAGGGGAAAGGTAACGTCAACATGTGTGTGTGTGACTTTCAGACCAACCGTCAGATCAGACTGAACGAGCTGCTGAAGGAACACTCCAGCACAGCAAAACTCATCGTCATGTAAGGACTCGTTGTTTGTCCTCGTCATGATCAATGGAACTTTTCACCTTCATGTCGTTATGGTTAATGTTATTAAAAAGTGTATCATTTTATGCTTTGTTTTACTCACTTATTACTATGTAACTTTACATGAATTTAATTATCAAAACAGCAATAAGTGTTCTGCTAATAGACTAACTGATTAACCAGCCAATCATTTCGGATGTACACTGTTGGGTAGTTTAACTCCTAGCTGTCAGATAAATAGTGGAGTAAAAAGTACAATATTCCCTCTGAATGGTAGTGAGGTGAAATGATAACGGTTACAAGTACCTCAAATTTGTATTTAAGTAGATGTACTTAGTTACATTCCAGCACTGCATGATGATGCTTTATATCAGAGTTCTCCTGGTTGCATATCCAGGTTTCTAAAAACCAGGATAAATAATAATGACTAAATTGTTTGGGAGTTGTGTCTTTTCTTTTCTCATTCTCTCTGTGTCTGACTGCAGGAGTATGCCTCTGGCCAGGAAGGGCACGGTGTCGAGCGCCCTCTACATGTGCTGGATGGAAACTCTGTCCAAAGACCTCCCACCTCTGCTGCTGGTCAGAGGAAACCACCAGAGTGTCCTCACCTTCTACTCCTAACACACACACACACACACACACGCAGACACACACACACACACACGTACAGTGTCCACACACATCCATGAGGCACCTGTTGGTCTTCTGGTTTATTTGTTACAGCTGCACAAGAACAGAAAAATGATCATGTTTCAAGTTTTGTGTCACACATCGTAAACTCTCCTGCTATGAAAGGTGTTTCTAATTTTGTGTTTCCATTTGGCTTAATTTTAGTAAAATTCTCATTTTAGTAAAGCTCTCATTAACAAATTAATCAACCCAATCAACATTTAGATGGCCATTTCTTTTACCCTGATCAATAACAGGCTGTATATTCTGTGGTTTCTGTGTGTTTCACGTGAATGAGAGTAACTCTAGTAAATATTAACTCATTTTGTCCAGTTGTATTTATTTAGAATGATGAAAATGATGATTTCAGGATGTTTGTTGGTATTGAAGTGAGCTGTGATTATGAAGTAGTGTTTTTTCACTGGGTTTCAAACAGCAATACGCTGTATCTCTGCTAACATTATTTTGTACATTATTATATTAAAATCTTGACTAAACCACGTGTTTCTATCAAGTCTTTTTCTAGTTGGCTTTTAAGAATTAATTGTGAATCATTTTAGTATCTGGACCCCAATATGTTCTAAAGAAACTGGTGTCGAAGTGAGGAGTGTTACCTGATCAACAAAATATGAAATCAGCTTAAAGCAGTAATGGAATGGAAGTACATCTACTAAAAGGTACTGTACTTATGTACAGCTTTGAAGTACTTTACTTGAGTATTTCCATTTTAAGCAACTTTATACTATAGTACTGGATGAAAAAATGATAAAATAGTTAAAATAATCATATAGTCAGTTAAGAAATATAAAAGTAAGATTATTACTGATTCTAATCCAATGATGTGATGTGTATTCTTAAATGTGTCACTCTGCAGAATGAGTCCCCCAAGTAGGTTTTGTTGTTAGCACTTTTCAAATTAAAATGCAAGACTTCTACTTGTAATAGCGTATTTCCACATTGTTGCACTGGTACATTTAAGTGCAAGACCAAAGTAATTCTCATTGTGATCACATGCGAGAATGAATTGAAAAAGCGCTGCAAAGCCTGTTTAAAGTGCAAGTAGGCTACATTCAAGTCTCCTTGTAAAATCCACCTTACATGTTTCTGAATGAACAAAGCAGAAGTGTTACATTAATAAATTCAACCGTAATAAAATGAATAAAAATAACATAAAAACAAAACAATAGTTCAACGAGTAAATGAATGAATCACTGAGATCTCTGTTATGAAATTGAATTAACAATCTCTTTTTACACTTCAAACTGTTTCAAGTAGGGGGTTTTGTGTGAAATAACAGCACAAGATTAATGTCACTGCATTACTGGCTTTTGTTTGTTTCTTTTAAATATAAAATCTTCATGTGGTGAGCTAAGGTAGGCCGATTTGTGTGTCAGTAGTCCAGTGAAGGAAAGGGATTGTTGGTTCTTTTCATTTGCCCTCAAAACATCATGAATTAATCTAAAACACTTCTAGAGAGTAAATAAAGAAACGTACAGTAACAGATTATATCTTCCCTAAACTGTTAGCAGCACCGTCGCTGTAAAATACACTATCCCAAGGCTGACTTTAAGGCATCAGCAAATGTCCACCCATCGAATATGGCCTGTCTACTGTTCGGTGAGACAGTACACAGCAGTCAAGGCGGGCTGTCTCTTCTTCAAAAGGATGTTGAGAAGGACGCTGGGTTTGTCTTGTGGTGTGGTAGCATTTCCTCCCACACATTTAATATGAAATCCTTACGTTCATGTATGATTGTGCAAATAGGTTGGATGAAACATGGACATAGTTTCTCTGACATCACCCATGGGATTGTGAAGAGGTTCTTGAATCCTGGATCCTTTCAGTCCTTTTTTAGTTTAACACACGATAGCAGGAAGTTAACATTCACCCACCCAAAGTGTTTGTGAGTGGATGATTTAGAATTGTAAAGGGGAAACCTGCATGTGTTTGGACTTTGGGAGGAAACTGGAGCAACAAGAGTGGCGAGAGCATGTGTGCTGTAGATGTTAAATGTTCTTGTTTGACTTTGAAATGGCCGATTTAACGTGCAGGAAGGAGGTTTGGCTTTTGAGGTTTTGAGATGAGGTTTTAAGGTCGCTGTGGCACAGTTGAAATATTTTGCATTTTAAAACTGTTTTACTTCAGGGACAATAAGCGAGCCTTAACTGTGGCACGAAGACAAAATCCTGCAGCTGGTCCAGACACAGTTTCATCAGAAGTTACTTTTATAAAGAGATTTGCTGTGTTTTAGTGGCCTCATTGTACTTCCTGGTAATTCTGTCTCCACTGGTTTTATCAAAGCAGTTACAGTACAAGCTGAATAACAATTAACAAGTTTCCTTACAATATGTGCCTCTGAGATGTAGTGAAGTACAAGTGTAAAGTAGGATAAAATGAGAATACTCAAAGTACAAGTATGTCAAAATTGTCCTTATAAGTACTTGAGGAAATGTACTTAGTTCACTTGGTTCAAATGGCAGGAAAATATCAAAATATCAAAATATCCAGACCGAGGCCAGGAGGATGAAGGTGGAGACGAAGCAAATAATGAAGGCCACGGTTTCACATCTCTGGACTTCCCTCGCTGCACCAGCATGACCTCAAGAACGAAGACATTGGGGAAGACTCCCCGGGACCTGCAGGAGGGCGGTGCTGCACAGCTGCAGATCAGCAGGTCCAAACATGGTTCCAGAGGCCCAGTGGAGACGGATGCTGTCAGAGTCACCGTGCAGTGACGGCTCTTCAGGAAATGGGAAAAAATATTTTCATTATTGATTCATCTCTCGAAAAGATCTGTTGTTGATCAGTTGGGGAAGTGACTGGAATGGTTGGTCTCCTCATCATCCATCATCACAGCCTTGATTGAATTTATAATCAGGTCTTTTTTTTGTTACAACAGATGATTGTTTTCAATTTTAATATTAGAATATTTTTAAGATACTAAAGTAGAAAAGGGATCTTTCATCCCATTGGACTGATAACATTGATAAATTACCAGTGCATTGACGGTTAGACTTCAGTCATCACTTGGTAACAGGATTGGTAAAGCAGATAATCTGCTTGTCATTGGCTGAGTTAAATCTCAGTGGGTGGGTCAAAAACCACAGGGAGAACCTGAATGTACTCAGACTGGAACCGTGGTGTGAAGGGTTCAGTGTGCTTCAAAGTGCCGTACAAACTGAGCGTGACTGTCAGGTTGTCTTTTTCAGAAAAATATTTAAGCTCCTCAAGCCTGACAGAGGAGAAGTGTGGTGGGAGAGGGTTTCTCACACTTTGTGTGAAGGATGCTGTGACTGCAGCATAGCCGAATGACAGGAAACATTAAATATATAATGTTGAATATTACTATCAGCCAGGTGGTCAGAAACTGGTGACATGACTCCAAATGCGTGCTAATGGTCCTCTGTAATGCTGGATTAATTAATAAACAACTGTTTGCTGTCAAGTCCGAAGGTCAGACGAGCTGTTTGCGTTGAAGTGTTGGAGTCAGTGAGGCTGACAGCTGAGAGGCGGAGCTGCGAGCAGGCGGAGGCGAACAGGCGGAGCCGCAGAGGACTGAAAACACAGACGGACACATCTGCAGCTCCCCAGTCCGACAAGATGGAGCTCTACCTCGACCTCCACTCTCAGCCCTGCCGTTCCGTCTTCGTGTTTGCCAAAGCGGTCAAGATTCCCTTTGAGTTTAAACTCGTCAACCTCACTGCAGGTAATCACACACACACACACACACACACACACAGACACACACACGCAGGGACCCGCTGGAGACTTTCTCAGTTCGTACATGGCTGATTTGCGCACGTTTTACTTCAGGTTTTAGGCTTTTAGCTCACTTTCTGCCGTAAAAAGTCGTTTATTTAGAGCTTTTAGAAACATGCAGGAAGTTTCCAGGTGTAAAGTTGAATACATTGCAAACTTAAACCGGTTTTATAAACTCCAGCTGGGAGTTGAACGTCCTGCAGGCTATGAACTCGCCCTGTCAGCAAATCCTTCTGTGCGCTATCAGTTTTCATTTTCACATTTCACCCAGAGAGCGGACAGTCTGGTCCAGTGAGGCCAGTAGCAGAATTACAAAGTAACTCCTTCATCACCGACTCCACAAGTGAGCAGTGGGTGGGGGAGGTCAGAGGTCACAGTATCCAGACAAAACGTCCCTGCATCCCTGAGGTGATCAGTGTAACACAGACGTCTCATGTGTGGAAAAGAGAAGTGTTTCAAAGGTGTTAGGAAGGAAAATGGGAGGGAGAGTTACAAAAAACAGCAGTACATGTACAAATGTATTCTTCTTCCTACTGACGAGGCAACACAAACAGTTTTTTCCACGTGATTATTGTATCCTCGTTAGTATAGTGGACAGTATCTCCGCCTGTCACGCGGAAGACCGGGGTTCGATTCCCCGACGGGGAGAGTTTCTTTTGGGGGGCAGCCGTGGCCAAGAGGTTGGAGAACCGGGCTCGCCGGTTCGGTTCCCCCCACCGGACTGGCAGTCAAATTTGGGCGTGGTGGGGTATCCTCCCCCTTCATTATCCATTAGCTAACCCCCGCGGCGCCTGTATGCGGCAGCCCACTGCTCCTGTGTGTTCACTGCATGTTGCATGTGCATGTGTGTGTTTACAGTGATGGGTGAAATGCAGAGAATAATTTCCCAGTTCGGGATTAATAAAGTGAATAAAATTAAAAAATTAAATTAAATTAAAAATAAATTGTCAGTTGTGTGTGTTCGTCTCAGGGCAGCAGTACAGCGAGGAGTTTGGAAAAATCAGCATCATGAGAAAGGTTCCTGTCATGAAGGATGGAAGCTTCATTCTGACAGAAAGGTACGATGATGGATAGAGTTCACCACTGAACTTCCCCCATCACCAAACGATGAAAATACTTCTTGAAGGATGATACTGATGTTTGTGGAGATTCTGACAGCTGTTTCCAAGAGAAAAATCTTGTTTTAGACTCCTGCAAGTAATTTCTAGCAGAAACCTGTGAGGAGGAGTGAGGTGAGCCTTCAAAGGCTGCGACCATAGTTTTAAGGGTCAGTTTACCGGAATTATAAAAACACATTCTTACCCAGAAGTTCTGGTTTTACAGCATCTGATGATGTATTTCATTTTGCACCAGAGATCACAGTTTTCATACAGCAGAAAGGAATGAATTTACATTGACAAATTTTATGTCGTAGGTAACAACAGTGGATAACAGGAAGTGAACTGTGACATCACAGTTCATGGTGGGAATCTTAACCCCAAAGCCACAGAAACCTCTTGATTAGTCAGTGCAGTAAAACAGTTTGTAGCTCCTGTCCGGGTTCACATTACTTGTTCTGTTTAGCTTCCTGATAGCTGGTTGGTTGAACAATGAGGTGATCAATGCTCAGATTCTCTGTTATGTTTGCTGTGGTTAGACCTTTCATTTGTTCCTCTTGTTGTCTTCATGCTGTCTTTGTCGCAGCATTGCGATCCTGCAGTACATGGTGCAGAAATACTCGTCATCGGTGGCAGATCACTGGTATCCCGCTGACCTGCAGCAGCGAGCTCGTGTTAATGAATACCTGTCCTGGCAGCACATGAACCTCAGAGCTCATGGATCAAAGGTCTTCCTGCTCAGGGTACGTGTCCTAGATCAACGCGGTGCTCTATCTTGCCCTGACCTACACACAGTCCAACAGTTCAGACGGTTACTTGAATAATTACTGATTCTCCTCTCTTCGTGCTATTATTGTTGCACTCATGTATAGTTTCTATACGAATTTAACTGAAACTTGTTTAAATGTGTTGACATTACATTTTTGTAAGGTTTTGGTTATATTTTGTCTTGAGGGTTTTCAGCTAATATGCTAACATACTGATGTTATGCAGGTATGATGCTCAGTTTGTGCACCATCTTAGGTTAGCTTGTTAGCTTGCTAACATTTTAGCACTATGTGCCACTACTTTTGCTGTCTTATTTGATCATTAACAAACAAAGTCTAAACTTTGTTTGTACCAAATTTCATGGCAATCCATCCAATAGTCGTTGAGATGTCCCCTAACCAACTGTTCGCATTGTCATCCTTGGAACCATGCTGCTAACATGGCTAAAAGGCACATTCAGAAAAGTACCCACCCGGTACACAGGTTAATATTTGAGGCTGCTTTTTATAATTGTACTTCCAGAATTTGAATGACTGAAAACTGAACCAAAACTTCTAAATTAGATATCACAGCCGTCATATGGGAAGGACAACTGCTCCTACTTCATTGACTGCTGCTGCTGATACAACATGCTACCAAAGACCGATTGATGATTGATGTCTCTCTGAGCAGAGTCTGTTTCCTGTCGTCATGGGCTCTGAGGTCCCAAAGGAGAAGATGGATGCTGCTCTCGAGGATCTGAATCGGTCGCTCAACCTGCTGGAGGAGAAATTCCTGCAGAACAAACCGTTCATCATCGGCGACAAAATCTCTCTGGCAGATCTGGTGGCTGTAGTCGAGATCATGCAGGTATTACTGTTACAATTTCCACTGCTACTTCAGTACTACGACTGCTAAGTGAATGTAATTCCCAACTTTTTTGGAATTTGGATTGTAATTAATTATTATTGCTCTCTGAAGACCTTCTCTGCATGTCCAGCAATGCCACGAGGGATCTTGACCCCAAGATTGAGAAACTTTGGTTTAGACTTTTCATTTTCATGTAATTGTAATATAATTTCATCTAACTGCAGTGTTGTGTGTGTTTGTTGTGTGTTTTGCAGGCTGTTGGATCTGGCGTGGATGTGTTTGAGGACCGACCAAAGCTGACCGCCTGGAGAGAGCGAGTGAAGAAGGAGCTCGGTGAAAAGTTGTTTGACGAAGCTCACGAGGTGATCATGAAGGCGGGCAGCCTGTCGGAGAAGATGCAGAACAGCAGCGAGATGGAGAAGCTCAAACCAATGTTTCGGAAACTTTTCATCTGAAGAAGATTCTGTGTCCAAACAGAGATGATGCAACTGTTGTTGATGTCAAATGCTCTTCATTTCATGGTTGTGTGATGTTTTCATTAGCAGGATTGTCACAAAGTGCTGAGAAATCATTTAATCAGCTTCCAGGTGTTAAACTGTTTGGTAAACTGCAGCTTTGTGTCCACAACGTGTAGAAATCCTTTAATGTGTTTATCTGATTTAGGTAAAAACTTGTGCCAGGTCTCTACCTGCAGAAATTAAACATAAATCGATTTTCCAACAAAAAAATCTTTATTTTTATACTCAATCCAGAAATGTACAAGATATAAACTGTGGAAGTTTGAAGTTTGCCCCTAAAACTTTTCAGATGGGAACATTCATCAAGACGAATGTGCTTCACAACAAATCGTTGTGTGTAAAAGATGAGAGATTTTTTCTCCTGGCTAACTGAATGTACATCCATGATCCCTGTACCACAAATATTAAAGTGATGCATCAACATTACATTTGTCAACTTATGAACTGATTTCTGAAACTGAGTTTTTAGGTTTAAAGGGGTAATTTGGATTTCTTCTTAAACTTCACTCATAAATCTATGTTAAAAACTTAGCTGAGTGAAGGTAGAAATAAAAACAGGGACAGCAACATTTTCATGTAGTGGGGCTGCAGCAGCAAGCTGGTTTGCTCATAGGCACTTCAGCAGGACAGAACTGTTAATGGACAACAGAAAAGATGTGGTTGTGGAGGAAGTACACAGATCCATCACAGATCCTGTAAGTTAAAACCTTTTGTCGAAGTCCTGAGATCCAAATTATACTCAAAATATTCATTTTACCAAATAGGCCCTTTGGGAGTATGATACAGTTTTGATACATTGACCTGTAAGCAGAAATTTGATGTTGTAGCTGGTCTGGTTGGTGCTGCATCATACACTACCTCTATACAACTAAAGACCACTATACTGCTAAAGTAGCATGTTTCAATCTGCAAAGTAATTATGACCACGGCTGTCAAAGAAATGCAGTGGAGTAAAAAGTGCAACATTTCACTCTGACATGTCACACGGTCTAATGTGGCATACAAGTATTAAGTGGCATAAAATGGAAAGTTACAAGTTCACAAGAACTATTGTAGTAAAGCCAATGTTCTCAGCGACATTCCAGCTCTGCACACATGGCTGTTGCAGAGCCTGAGCCATTGTTTCCTCATGGGACAGTTTCTCGGGTCTGTTCAGTTTTCCTCACAGCAATCCATTTGTTCTCCTGGAAACAAGGAGGTCTTTATCTCCAAGAAAATCTGAAAAAAAAGCTCAAACAGGAACACCTCAATTTTTAAGTTTGTTTCCAAACCAAACATGCTCTGCAATATTATAGAGAGATAACTGGTACATTTAGCTTTTATTTATTTCTCAGGAAATCCTTCCAGGATAAGTCTGTGGAGTGATTTGAAGTCAGTGTGATGCAAATTGTTCTTGTGAGCCCAGTAGAGACAACACTGACATCTTGTGTATGTCTTGTTCTACTGTATCAGTAGTTCAGTGATAATGAACACTGTATTTATTATCCTCACTTGCTAGAAAACTTTTTTCTGTGTTACTCCACCTTTGGGGCTGTAACTAATTATTCCCAACATTTTTTTTATTAATAATCAATTGATTGAATACCTGAAATACTGAACCTGTAAGATGTGAAACAATAGTGAAAACTGCACGTCACAGTTTCAGAGTCTAAGGTGAAGTCTCTTGCAAAGATGCAAAGATATTCAACTAACAGTGACAGAAAACAGACAAAGGCTTACAAAGACACTGCAGCTTCAATGTTCCGCATATGTTAAACATTGTGTTATGATCGATGGTGTTCTGTCCTGTTCTGTCAGACCTGGAGTCAGTTTCACAGAACAGAGCAGCCAGATCTATTCTTCATTGTTCTTTCTGTGTTCATCGTGTGTGGGATGTATAAATGATGACCATGGCTAACTATGGCACTCTTCTGGCGTCATCTGGAATAACAAACTGCACATCTTTTGTGAAAAACTAGAATAAAAGTCACAAATTGTATGATGAGAACTGTTCTTTGTAGTCTTTCCTCTGCCTGGATCATCAAACCCAGCAAACATCAGACACCTCAAAAGTACTTTTCCTTTCAAAAGTCACTCAAATGAAAATCAAAAACATTGGAACTGAAACCATTTTGATTATTGTTGTTATTATTATTATTATTAATATTGTGGAATTGTGAAACGTGGTTTATTTTCTGTTGTTTCTTGTTTTTGGTTGTGTTATTATGTTATTGTATACTGTATAATTTTAAATTGTTCGTTTTAATTATTAGTGTTTCCTCATGGAGTCCAGCCGAGCAGTTGATTTTGTGTGTGTTTGTGTGTGTGTGTGCGCGCGCGCGTGCAGCTGCTGTGATGATGCTGAAGTGACAGCAGCTGCGGGAGTCTGGACACGTGACCGTCCTCGCAGGAAGGAGAGTCCAGAGTGAGTCAGAAGTTCCTCCGCTGCCGAGTCAACCCGTCCGAGCCAAACTCAGGGCGGCAGCAGCAGCAGCTCATCATGCCGTGCTGCGGTGTCCTCGGTCTGTGTCAGTATGAGACCAACAAGCTGGTCCGGATCCAGAGCGTCCGGCTCGGCTCTCTCAAGTGGAGTCTGAACGGATTCATTCTGCTGTTCATCTGGTGAGTAGACATGTGAAGTATTTGAGCCCCCGCTTCTTTCTGTCTTCTTCACTGTCACAAGCGCCTGAAGGCTGAAACCGCAGCACCACCGGCTGCCATATTCCTCCGCAGAGGCGCTTTATCACACACCCGTGAAGTGATCGTTTAGAAAGCTGTGTTTGAGTGTTTGAATGAAACGGAACCAGCCTCCTATTGTCGACGGTCAACACAAAAAGTCCTGAAAATGTATTTTTCTGATGTATTCGTCCGTTTATGTTTTGCTGTTTTGTTTTATTCTCTGATGTGTCACTGCAGTGATTCAGTACTGGACACTGTAGGACCAGTTAAAGTGATAAAGGTGTGTGCAGGTGAATGAAAACAGTTGTTAGCTGCAGACCCTTTATGCCTGACAAGCATGTGTAAAAACTCCCTGCCTTCAGTGAGCACACAGTATGTTTGTGTTTTTGTGTTTCCCAGCATCATGCTGCTGTGGAACAGGAAGTACCAGGAGTTTGACCTGGTGGTGAGCTCTGTAACCACCAAGGTGAAGGGCGTAGCCCAGACCCGTCTGCCCGGGGTCGGGGAGGTGGTCTGGGATGTGGTGGACTACAGCGGGCCCTCACAGGTAGGAGCTCGGCCCTCAGGGTCCTCAGTCCTCTGGGTATTGGGTCTTTGGCAAAATTGAGAATTTAAAGATGTTTTTTTTTCTTTTTAGGACAAAAACTCGTTCTTTGTGGTGACCAACATCATTGTCACAAAGAACCAGAAGCAGGGAAGATGCCCAGAGGTGCTCTTTCACCATTATGATCTACATTATTACTCACCACGTTATAAGTGGTTGGAGTACTTGAATTTGTGACAGTTGATCCTCTGTGAAAATGCTGCTAACGGTATGATGATTCAGAGGATTCTTATTTTGCAGCAGTGTTTATATTCCAGGCTCCCCTGAAAGGCAGACTGTGTCGTACTGATAAAGACTGTGAGAAAGGAGCCTGGGATCAGCAGAGCCACGGTACAGTAACTTCTCCTTCAGTGCATTTACATGCTTACAAGAACACAGGTTACGCAGGTCATCTGAGTGTTTACACGCGCTGTCGTAAACTGCACCCTGTTCATCAAATGTGGTTGAACTAACTGAGGCTGACATGGTGTTATCAGGCTAAAATCACCCTGATCATCCATCAACATGTTGAGGATTTGACATGTCCACAAGTCTGAATTTGGGATGGACTTTGAGTTATTTTGAATAGGAGGATCTGTTATATCACAACTCTGCTCTGCTGTCACAGCAACACTTTCATTATCCCAAGTTGGTTGTTAGCAGTCCACACCTGTTTCCGTAAGAAGCAGAGGAATTTATCACGAATGTGCTGCAGTTGCATCCTCAGACAGCAGTGCAGTAGCTCTCAGCTCTCTGCTAAACGAAGGATTTGGGTGACAGTTAAGCTGACACTGTTAGCACCTCGTCAGCTGCTGCACAAATCAAACCTACAGCTTTTCATGACAGCCAGTACATTTGAAACGCAGGACTGTTTGATTTGCTTCTGCAGGGATTCAGACAGGGTCATGTGTAAAGTTTGACGTGTTGAGGAAAACCTGTGAGGTTTCTGCGTGGTGTCCAACCGAAACCAGGACGAACCCTCCAAGGTAAACTGCATTGTATTCTCAGATCAGGACTTTGTCATCTAACATCTCACTCAGGAATATATTTTTTATCGACCCTCCAACAGATACAATGTGCAGGGTATAATGTGTAGGACGCGACCAGAATTTTAGTTAAAAACATTCAAGAAATGAACACAGTATCTTTAGTTTTGTGGTTTCTTCTGACTTCATTGATAAATATAGCTGGTTATCATCTGCATAGCAAACTTTATGGATTTTTTTTCTGGTAATGTTGCCTAAAGGAAGCTTGTACAAACTGAAGTTGTTCTGAAAAGTAGGATTTAAACCAGCCTAGTGCAGTTCCCTTAATGCTAATGAAGTGTTAGTTAATAATAACAATAATAATAATACATTTTATTTTGAAGGGCCTTTCAGAACACTCAAGGACACTTTACAGAGCGGGTAAAACACAAATAACACAGGATAAATACAAGCACAATAAAAACACAAATACACAGGATGAAAACAAGCACAATAAATAAAACCCAAAAAGTAAAAACAAGCAACAAGGAGAAGTGGAGTTATAAAGAGAAGGCAGTCCGGAACAGATGAGTTTTAAGTTTGGGTTTGAAAGTGGGGAGAGAATCAATATTTCTGATGTTGGGCGGTAGTGAATTCCAGAGTTGGGGTGCAGAGCGACTGAAAGCTCTGCTCCTTATGGTGCTGAGACGGGCGGAGGGCACAGAGAGGTGGAGAGAGGAGGATGATCTGAGGGAACGAGAGGGGATGGCTATGGAGAGGAGGTCAGAGAGATATGAGGGGGTCTTGGTGATGATGAGTTTTGAACCAGTTGAAGTTTATGGAGGGACTTAATAGGATACCTTGGTCATTGGTGTTGAATGCAGCACAGGGGAGGTTAGATTCAAGTCTATAGTTGGCAAAAACCCTGGATCAAGAGCAGGCTTTTTGAGGAGAGGTTTTATTACAGCTATTTTAAAGGACTGTGGTACATAGCCTGTTGATGGAAACATGTTGATCATATCTTATACAGAAGAGCCTATTAAGGGTAAAACATCTTTAAGCAGCTTGGTCTTGATGGGGTCTGAAATACAGGTTGATGCTTTTGATGAAGAAATTGTTGCGATTAGCTGGTGAAGGTCAACAGGAGAAAATCTGTCAAACATACAACAGGTTTAATAGCTATTTCTATGGTTTAGACTAGTTTGGTTTTGAGACACAGCTTCTGAGTGTCATTAAGATAGAAGTATAGTAAATCTGAGTCTGTTTCTGTTATTAAAATGTAGTGTATGTGTGTGTATAATAGCTTGAATTTTCCTTGATGCAGGCCTGCTCTGCTGGCAGCAGCTGAGAACTTCACAGTCCTCATCAAAAACAACATCAGATTTCCCGCGTTCAGCTTCATCCGGTGAGACTGCTTTGTGATTGATGCTACTGAGGCTGCAAAGCTGTGATTCACCACTGATGGACTTTGAAGCACTTTCCTAACTTTATGCCAAGTTTCACATTGGTGGATTCTTTAAAGTGATGTATTTTATTAAGATCGAAGTCATTTTCATGGTCTAATGCAGCTGCAAAGGGTGACGGTTTTGAAGAATTAGCAGGTCGAGTATTTTCCTGCATTATTTTGTTCTTATCAAATTAAAAAAGCTAATGAAACATGTAGACCCTCGTAGGACACTAAACCTTCACTGAAATGACAGATGACATGTGGAAAAGGTTTGCCGCTCAGAAAAACTCAGACCTTCTGGGACTTTTAGCGTCGATTCTTGTTTTACAGACGGAACATCCTCCCAGAGATGAACGACGCCTACCTGCAGAGCTGCCAGAGAGGAAACGACTCGCTGTGTCCAATCTTCAGGCTGGGAGACGTCGTTCGAGAGGCGGGAGAGAAGTTCTCTGAAATGGCGGTGGAGGTGGAGTTACATGTTCAAACGTTTATTGTTCGTACAGCCCAGATCTCATTGTTGTAGTTCTGTCCACGACCAGCTTCACTGCTGAAATACCAGGATGCAGCAGTGTTGTCACACAGTGTTTTTCCACCCAATTTGTCGGGGTTTCTCTTAGTGAGCCGCTTGTTGTCCTCAGCAACAGATCAAGTAAAGCTGAAATGAAACAGCCAAAAAAAGGAAGTGATGCCACAGCAAACTTTCTTCAGTGTGGGTGAAAGTGAAAAGTCAGCATTGTCAGGGTAACAGCAAATATGTATAAATCTGTGCCGAACAAATCTTTGAGCTTTTTCCAAGAAAAAAAAGATCATTTTTGTTTCGATGATTAATAGGCTGATGTTTCTTCGCTGAAAAGACCTTTATCAGAACCTGTATCAAAGACTGAAGTGGAGGAAGTCTTTAGATCCTTTACTTAAGATCCTAAATGTAACTGTACCACACTGTGAAAATACTTCATAAAAGTCCTGCATTGAAAATGTTACTTAAGTAACAGTACATCAGTATTATTAGGAAAATCTACTTGAAGTAGCAGCAGCAGTTTTGTAGTAATAAATCAGTAACATTGGATTATTATTACAGATGCATGAATGTGTAAGTAGTATTTTACTGTCATACTCAGTGTGGATCCAGTTTTATTGATTTCCTATGTTTTTAGGTAGTTTAATCTGTAACAATGTATTATAATTTATGAGATCATAAATTGTTTTGTATGTAAAATACATGTAGTAACATCCTTTAAACAGTCACATGTTCACAGAGTGGTGAACCTCGCTTCATCCTCACTCGTGAACCACTGAGCCTTTCCAGGATGCTCCTTTCATACCCAATCATGATACTATCACCTGTTACCAATCAACCTGTTTACCTGTGGAATGATCCAAACAGGTGTTTTTGGAGCGTTCCACAGCTTTCCCAGTCTTTAGTTGCTCCTGTCCCAACTTGTTAGAAACGTGTAGCTGCATCAAATTCAGAATAAGCAGATATTTACAAAAATCAGTGAAGCTGATGAGGTAAAACATTAAATATGTTGTCTTTGTACTTTTTTTTTTAGTTGAGTATATGTCAGGATTCAAATTCCTTCTGTTGTATTTATGTTTTACACAGTGTCCAACTTTTTTGGCAACTTTTTTGGAATTGTAGCATAAAAAACAGTAGTAAAGTGCAATTATCTCAAAACTACAAAATTTATAGCAAAACTTCAGTACAATTTTGAGGTACTTTACTTGAATATTTCCATGTTATGCTAATTTATACTTGTACTCTTGTACGATTTTGAATGCAGGACTTTTGCTTGTAACACTATTTTTACACTGTAGTATTGCTTCTTTTACAAAGATCCACCACTGAAGGATTTCCAGCTGTCTCCTTTGTAGTGATTGAAGTTTTTCATTTCCACTGCCGACCACAGGGGGGCGTCATTGGCATCCTAATCAAATGGGATTGCAACCTGGACCCGCTAATGCAGCGTTGCCTCCCCAAATACTCCTTCAGACGGCTGGACGAGAAAGAGAGCAACAAGACGCTCTACCCCGGCCTCAACTTCAGGTGAGCAAGGGTCAAAGGTCAAGCTCACCGTGTTCATTGGTTCTTTTTAGACTGCGCTTTCCAGAAGCCGGCAGATAGTGCTGATAGTCCATAACTTTCCAAAAGTTTTCCTTTCATTTACATGAAACAATTAAGGCTTCAGAGTCTGCAAAATGGTATTTCTGTTGGCATGGAAACAACCTTTAAACCATCAATAGAAAGTAAAAAACCTGATTGAATAATAAACCACCAAAGGTTTTTAGTCTGCAGTAAATTTACAAAGGTACTGTACTTTAGTACAAATTTGAGGTATTTGTACTTTACTGAGTATTTTCAGTTTGTGCAACTTTATACTTGTACTCCACCTTGTCCACTCAGAGTGTAATATTCTACTTTTTACTACATTTGACTGACAGCTTTAGTCACCAGTTACTTTTCAGATTTCCATTCTTCCTGTCCAGTGAAAACCACGTATCTCCAAATGTGAATGTTATTTTTTCTGATAAACTGAAGGATGATGTGTTTTATGTGTTGAGTTTCTCCTCCAGCTAAAGAAGCAGTTTAAAAGCCTCTTGGATTAGCTGGAAAATGCATCACCACACAGCCGAAAACAGGCTGTTTGACTTTTTAGAGATAGGCGGTTTCCACAGGACAGCGACACTGCAAACATTTGATGATCTTATATAATATGATGCAGTGCTGTAGATTAAACTACCTGACAATACATAAAGTAGTTGAAATGAGCTCAACCTTAAACATCTGCAGCAGTAAAAGTAAAATGCAACATACACATCAATGCTGCAGCATCCAAAACATCACAGGGAGCATTTTACTGCAGAGTGAGTACTTTTACTTTTGATACTTTAAATTCATTTAGCTGATACTGAATACTTACATACTTGTACTGAAGGAAAGTTTTGAATGCAGGACTTGTACTGTAGTGGAGTATTTTCACAGTGTGGTGTTAGTACTTAAATAAAGCACCTGAGTACTTCCTCCACCACAGCTGATGTGATGTGTTATAAAATAACCAGCAGAAAGCAGTGCGAACAGCTTCTGTTGAGAAGATAACTGAGTAAAAACAACCACATCCTCTCTGATTTCACATTTAGGCTAAATAAACCAGCTTCATGTTAAAGGTGTTTCTATCATTAATCGTATCTACTGTCTTCTAATCAGGTACGCAAAGTACAACTTAGTGAATGGAGTGGAGGAGCGAACGCTGTACAAAGCGTTCGGGATCAGGTTTGATGTCATGGTGTTCGGACAGGTGGGCTTTTTTACTTTTTGGGATTTTTTAGACTTAATGTCTGTAAACTTAGTTCAGGCTTTGTGAATTGGATTTGTATAATTTTGGCTCTAACTCTGGAGGAGAATGTGGAAAATAAAACCATACCAGTGACAGTTGCTCTGTTTCGCAGGCGGGAAGGTTCAGCTTCATCCAGCTCATCATCTACATCGGCTCGACGCTGTCGTACTACGCTCTGGTGAGAGACCACCCAGTGTTGTCGACAAGTGTCCATTCATGCATTTATCCTCGTCAGTCCTAACACAGTGGTGGTCAGTGTCAGAGTCCAGAGTGGCTGCATCTGGATGAACTAAATGACTGAGCAGAAGGAGCTGAATCAGCTGAATGTGTACGATGAAGGCTGCAGGAGGTTTGAAAACGAACATTGTTAAAACAGTTTCAGTGCAGAACTATTTGCACAGTGTGGTATTAATACTCGTACTGAAGTAACGGATCAGTCTACTTCATGCATACAGTGATGAGTCACAAGCGTGAAACTACGTTAGGAAGTAAAGGAGGAAGTGATGTCACGATCAGGTTGTTTTCCAGTCTAGAGTTTGACTTCTCACACTGTCTGTGTCACTGGAAACACAGTTATGAGAGCGGTGTCAGTCGTCTCATCTGACTCTTGGCAATTCACAGTAACACAAATACTTAGCGAGCAAATTGAGCTGATCTACTCCAATCCAGGTTCGTGCTGGCCACTCACAACCAAAAAATATGCAAAATATTCCTTTAAGCTCAGTTTTACCTCTTTTCCTGTTCATAATTACGCATGCTTGCTCTCTCTCTCACCCTCGCATACAGACTTTCTGTTCCTCTCTCATTCCTTCTTTCTCTCTCTCTCTCTCTCTCTCCTCTGCTATGACTGCTTATAGGGCTGTTATAGGACTGGTAATTAGCATTTAAGTGTTAATTTGCAGTGTCCGACCCACATCCAACCCTGGTGAAATGAGCTTAAGACCTCACCACCACCACCATCACACAGTGAGCTGTTACAACATACCTGGTGAACATCACTAAGTTCATCAGAAATGTCAAAAATGTAAACACCTCTTTGTTGCTGTGTGTTGAAGATGCCAAAGTTCAAATACTCCTTCCAGACTGAATCCCTTTATTCCAACAAAGCAAAGCCATATTTGGTGTAAAACACAGATCCCAGGTCTGCTGACACATCAGTGCTGTTGCTTGCTAATGCAGGCGATGTGAAGCGTGAGTGCTGCAGATGAAGCGCGAGCCGCCGACTGCTGCTGAACCTCCGTGTGTCTTTCCCTCCAGACGACCATATTGATCGACTGGCTGATTGGAACCAGCTGTTACTCTGCAGAGGTCGGACACAACTACTCAGAGAGGAAAGTGGAGTCAGTCCAAGACAAACAGAAGGTGATGAATGGTTTGATACCACCAGCATGGAGGTATTGTATGTGCTGCAGCTGTAAACCACTGCCAGTTTAATACAAAGCTGTGTTGTATTTTAATACAGTCTGATATCTGCAATCAGCCAGTTTATGATCATTCTGAATCTCTTCTGGTGCGATGTGACTGTGTCGCAGTGCATCCTATGCGTATCCTACGTTGATGAGAACAACGTTCGGCTGGTGAAGGGATCAAAGAAGAGAAGTTTACAAGACGTCAAGCCGACGTCTGTTCAGCCACGCAAGGTAAACCTGCTGGAGAGAGATCCATGAGGACATCGAGAGAAATGACCTGCTGACAATCGGTCAATGTAGAAAAGGCTCCTTTTACTAAGGACATGCAGTGAAATGAAGACCTACAATCTCCCTGTTGTTCCAACATGTTAGCTTCAAATAAATAGAACGTTTCAGGGTTGATGAATTTCTGGTAACTTTTATCTGAAGTCAGGTATGAAGATTTATTTTTTAGTTTTGTAGATCAGCATCAAGCTTTTCGACACAAAAGAGGTAGGCTAAGTCATATGTTCTGTGATTTAGATGACATGCTGAACCTTGTCACTGACTTCAGTGATATATGCTTTTCCTGACAGGAGGACACCGGACAGCTGAGAGCCGTTCTGTCTCTGCTACAGCCGGGTGTCGGCCTGGATGGTGACGCTCAGCCTCCCCTCGACCACAAACCCGACCCGGACCCCAAACCCCGTCGTCCAGCCTGGTGTAAGTGTGACTGCTGCGCTCCCTCGTCTGTCCCTCAGGAGGAGCTGTGCTGTCGGCAGAGCGGCGGCGCCTGCATCACCTCGTCCCCTCTGTTCCAGCAGCTCGTGTTACGCCGCTCTCTGCTGGAGGCCATCCTTCTTTATCGGGACCCTCTGTCTTCACCCACTGATGGAGGCCAAACCTCCGCCATGCGTCACTGCGCCTACAGACAGTACATCAGCTGGAGGATTGGGGTCCCCCCTAACGACACCCACCCTGCCATCCCCAGCTGCTGTGTGTGGAGAATCAGGGAGGCGTACCCGAGCCCGGACGGTCAGTACAGCGGCTTCAGACCTGCCACGATGGCGTCCATGCAGGCCTGCGCTAACGGAGAGCTGTGAGGGGAGTGTTTCCACATCACAGAGCAGGGACTCCCTGCTCACTGACCTACTAACAGTGGCCTTATATTACAGCTGACTTGCAAAGCAAAAAAATGCAATAAGTCACTAAACTAAAACCTCACTGAGTCAATAAATCAGCGCATTTTCTAACATCTGTCAAGAAACATCTGTCTTTGACTTCTCAGTAAAAATATCTATGAAGCACTTTTTCTCAGTGTCACTCCCTTTAAGGAGCTTTTTGAGGGCAGAAATAGCATTTTAACGGATTTCCCTGCCAGGAATGTGTTAACATCCGTCATATCACAGAAAGGCAACATTTAAAGGTATAAAATAAAATCTTACTTCAAACTCCAAACAGGCCATAGCAGCAAATGTTAATTCACTTTGTGTGTTAAAGACCTGATTACAGTAACATGGTGTTGGTCATTTGTTTAATCCTCATGCCAACAGAACTGAAAAATCAACAGTTTGTGGCTTTAGGGGGTGAAAAACTGCACAGGATCAGAGTCATCGGTGAAGTTGCCAGGTTCAGTACCGTCGAGCCTGTACAGAAACCAAAATCTGTTCTCACCGACCGAGTCTGAACAGAAGTGCTGGGCGAATGGATAAGACGAGTCGTTCCAGCACGTAGCTTCTCCCCACGCCATAATTAGTTGTTGTACCTTGTTTTAAACAAGGTGTGAATTAGTGAGCTTGAAAGGTGCTGTGGATGTTATTAAAGCAAGGCTAACTGTTTCCCTCAACTTTCAGTCTTTATGCTAAGCTAGGCTAACCATATTCTGACTTTCATGCTTAAATAGTGCAACAATTCATTGCTTTTTGGCTTTCTTGCCAAGAGTTAGATGATCATCTGTGTGCTAATGTGAAGATGTAGCCAGCAGACTGGAGGCAGCAGGAAACAGCTTCATATCTACCGTACAGACATGAGAGTGGTATTGATCTTCTGACTGCACTCTTGGCAAGAAAATAAAATAAAAACGTGTCAACAGTTGAACGTGTCACCATCTTTCCCATCATGCCGTGTTCACACAGTTCACAGGTAAGGAATGGAGGTGAATGGTGTCTGGTGTGAAAGTGGTGTGGGAGGTCCTGTTTTGGGGATTTTATCGCAGGACTCTGAGTCAGCTCCAGAGAGATCGAGCAGCTGCTCTGGCTGAGAAAAGAGAAAACACCACTAACGGGCCAAAATAAGTACATATGTCTCCAGACAAAGATAAGAAAGCTCATTTGTTGTATCAGGACATGGTTTCAGTGTGATAGCAGGGGGAGGTGGTCAAACATGAACCATAATCCCTGCTATGTGAAACAGCCCACCTCCGTACAGAAAATGATCAACATGTGTTGAAAAGCCAGACGCTGCCCAAATGAAGATTTTATACATTTATTTTCTAATGACAAATCCCCAATATGAACAAAAATGACCAGATCTTCTCATTACCTTTCAATCTCGACTGCAAAGTGCAGCACTGAATTTGCTTCCTCCTGTTACTGATCCTCCTGAACTCAAGAAAGTTCTGTCAAAAATGTTCATGTAGAGATTGTGAGATTCACTCTTTAAACCCTCTTGAATTTATGTTACATCATCCATCAAAGACACGACACTCAGTTGTTCAGAAAATACAAAACAAAAAACTTAAACCCTTCTCCAAACTCATCTTGATCTCAGACCATAGAATGTATAAAACATGCACATAGTTTCTGTGATGTCACCCATTGTGAAGCCCTGGGTCAGTGGCTGCAGCCGTCGCCATCTTGGCAGCACCTGACTCCACCAAACTCCCAGCCAATCCAAAAATGGGCGAAGAGGTGGAGCGAGGGTGGAGCTGAGGCAGGCTGAATGAAGTCTGGTTGATGAAACCAAGCAGCTCGCTGTCACTCAAAGTGGCCATGCCCATGCGTATGTATAACTTTAAGCCTTGATATGATTTAAACGAGCGAGTTATATAAAAATTTAGCCTGTTCAGTTGTCATGAACAGCAAAATTAGCTACAGAAACCCAAACTGTTTATTATCCCAACTTTTTGGAGCATGTTGGAGGCATCAAATTAACAATGAGTTTGTGTCAACCAGAAGAGTTCAGCAGTGAATCAAAGTTCACTTTATTCAGTTCAATGTAGGTCGAAAAGGATTTGTTTTTCTTTCCATTTTACACCTCATCCCAGCTGTTTTGGATTCAGGATTGTACATCAAAAAAAGTACTTTCTTGAGTGTGATCAAATCGACAGCTGGTCGGTGGAGAAAGGCCCTTGCTGCGGCTCCACTTTTGATTTATGCCAGTAAAATAAAAATATTTCACATAAAAATCTCGTTCAGGTTTAAATAGCTCCACCCGTCAGCCTTTACACAGTCCAACGCATCCTCTGTCAGATCCAGTACAATAATAGTTGCGGTAATATTAGCTGTTTGCACCCCAGGCCATTCTTCTGGTGACCTATTTGACATTTACGAGCACTTTCAAGCCGTCCATTGCCCTACTCTGGCTCCAGACCTCAACCATTGTTTTTATAAATGGCCCATTTGAATGCAATAAGGGCTCTTTGTTCAACAACCCCAGGCCGGAAATATCTACTGACGACTTGTTTCAGCGGCAGACATCACTGTTTCCTCCCATTACTCATCCACTGACCCGTCATTGCTGCTTTTGTTCACAGGAGTTTGAACAGGACCCACCGGTGGCTAATCTGTCTGTGTCTTTTTGATTTAATCTTAAAAATGGCCTGGAATGAGGAATGACTGTATGAGCTTGGTCTCCAGTACATTAGATTAACCTATATTCTCTCTGAAGAAATCTGCTTGAAGAATGTGTGACTTGTGTGTTTTCTTTACGTGTACATCAGACAGTATGTCTTCAGACGGCCTGTGCAGCTAAATATAAATCATAAATCGCTGTGTTTTCTAGTTCTACATGCTGACAGTGTTAACCTGCAGAGTGTGGATGGACGCATATGAAGTGTAAATGGGATGAAGGCCACTGCAGATGGATCATCTAATGGAAGTGGAGGTGGGTGGATGATTTGATGCACATTGGCAGATGGCTTAATGGATGGATGGATTTGCAGACGGATGGAGGATGGACACAGTGTAGTACAGTAGACCTATTAAACGGATGGATGGATGATGGATCAGTCGGTGCACCTACAGAACTATAAAAGTGCATATTGTCTGAATTTGTTTGACACAAACACACGTGAGCCTCAGGACTCAAAGAGCAGCTACATTGTCTGCTATGTTGTGTTGTTGTTTGCTCTGACCGGGCTTTTAGCAGGGATTGAAGGTAACTCAGTACATTTACTCAGGTACTGTACTGAAATATAAATTTCTAGAATTTTTTGTTTAGTATTTGATAATTAAGCCATTTTTCATGTAAAAACATTTCATGGTTCAAATCAGCAGATTTGCTGCTTTTCCTTCTAACTGTTTGAATCAATCAATCGATTAATGGAGAAAATAATCAACAGACGAATTAAAATAGTCATAGTTGCAGTCGTTTACAAAATAGTTCAAAATGAGCTCCACCTCAACCAGCTCCAATAGCCAACTCCTGCTTTTTCATTAATGCATTATTAATAATAGCCTAATGATATATATAATAGTGTAACAGTCACAGAATATTTTTCGACATTAAGTACTTTCACTTTTAATAATTTTAACTAGATTTTCCTGTTTATATTTTAAGTGACATTTTCATAACAGTGTCAAATTAGTACTTTTACTAAAGTAAAGCACCTGTACATTTCTCTAAGACAGAAAAAATCTCATCCATAAACTTTAAACTTCAGACAATGTAGACTTCATAAGCTGCAGTTTTCATTTATTTTAAATATAAATTAAACAAACCAGATATAACATGTAAAATAATGAGCTTTGGAACCAGGTATCAGTCCACTCAGATCACTCATCTGATATGTTTCAACCTGCTCCACGTATTTATGGAGCTAAAACCTACCAGTAAGCTCAGTAGGTTCAGTGAGTCACTCTAAAACACTTGTTTGTTTGTCTCCCTCTTGTCCCTGTTTAGCGTGTCCTCACACTGCCCCCTTTACCCCCACCTCCGCTCCCCCACCCCCACCACCCATTCTTTTTACTGATGAAATGTGACATTACTGATAAAACTGCTGGCAACATACCAGCCATTTCCCCCCATTTGTTAAAAAATGTCCCCCTCAGTCAACACACTGAAGACAGACATAAATCAGTGTAAGCATTCGTGGTTCAGTGAAATATTACAAGAGACAATTTCTCAATAACCTAAATTTATTTCCACACAATTTATTCTGTAGCTAAAAAGTTGATTTGGGGTGAGACGGGAGGTTGGAGACATTCCTGTGGATTCTCCATAACAGTAGAGAGAGAACAATTCACCACATCCATCAATATGCTGCAAATAACGTGGAGTGGAAATAATATACATCAGTTGGACAAAGTATATTTAAAGAGAGGGCCATAAAACACTAAGAAGAACATGATCTAAAGGTGCAGTCGGTGTGGAGTCGCCACATCACTTCTCTGTAGCTTTGTTTACTCAGAGGTTTAATGGATTGAGTAAAAACAGGCACGTTGGCCTTAAGTGATTTTGGGACCTGAGTTCAGTCTGAGGCCAACATGTGTTTAACATCCCTAAACTAATGACAGAAAACTGTAATTTGAAATGACCTAGAAGCTTCATTAGTGCATGAAACATTTGACTTTTGTTGTTTGAGCTGACCCTTTTTTTATTTATTTATGTATTTTTTTTTTTTAAAGCAGAAGGCAGAAATGTAAAAAGGTTTTATAGTTATATGATGTAACCTCTTATCTGCATTCTAACTCACTTGTGAGTGTGACTTGATTTTGAGCAGTTGTTGACTGGAACAAACCAAACCAATCTGGGAACCCTTATTCCCTCCTGCGCTCACTGCAACATGATCACATCTCAATCTTCAGTCTTTCTGGCTTCAACCTGAGCATATTTCTGAGTCTGAATCAACTGTATGTGTTAATTCAAATAAAATAAGACGAGATAAGATCCTGTTAGAAACTCAAAACTTAGCTTTGAAATTGAATCAAATTGGCAGCTTTTGACTAATGATTTAGGCCATTTGACAAAAGCGCTAACAGCGTGCAGAGGCATAGATACACATGTACAGTCTTGCATGAAAATGGACTGTACATACATGCATACAGTATGAACACGTGGCGACGCACGTGATTGCCGCACGCTTGCTAAAAAAGTCACAAAAACAAGCTCTGAATATGCATGCCGACCTGCCATCATTCACACATACACACACACACTCACACGCCCTCCCCTTGCTGCACACTTGAGGTGTGCTAATTGAGAAAATCACTCATGTATGTGGAACTGGCTGAGGTGTTTCTGATCTGCCATCCGTCAGCGCGCTAAGCCGTGAAGCGCTGTCGAACAGTACAATCCAGCTGCACTTTTTTCCCACTCCCATTAGCACCGCGCGGCATTGTCCTTAATCACAACCCTGAGATGAATCCAAGAGGCGCTGAATTTAATTAAATGCTAAAATTAGCGCTCATCTGCCAGCTGTGTGTGTGTGTGTGTGTTTGGGTGTGTTGCATGCTCAAAGTGGAGGCCTTCCTTCATCTGATTTTAATGTGGGAATCTTTCCTGGGAGCCATTAGCTGGAACGCCTGTTTGGAAAAGTGTGTTTAACCTACAGGGAACCTGCTAATCTTCAGCCCTCAATTGAAACAATGGAATGCAATTATGATTATTAAGCTATTTTGATGGTTGGATGAGCAGCTTTCAGCCACATCGGGCCTCCAGCGGTGGAACAGAAACTCAATGTATTTATGATTAAATCAAATGCTTTCATATGAAGTGACTCACAGGGAATGAAACCCCCAACCATGGAAGCAGTGCTGCCCTTTCTATAAGTGCATATAGCTGCGATTGTTATTTCATTAATTCTTGTTTTTTGATTAATCTATTGTTTAATAATGGCAGTGCAAATTAGACATCATGTTCATAAAGTTAATATTGTTTTACTTAACATTCACAGATACCAGACGTTTAGTGAATTTGGCTTTGTTAGAGGTGAACTCTTGCTTGGGTGCAGATTGAACTTTCACAGAATTAAAGCATCAGCAAATCTCCTGGGAAGCAAATGTGAGCTGTAACTAAAGCACGATTCAGAGTCACAGCTTTAAGTAAGTGAAGGGGAGATGAAACAATAGATGCTGATAACTGGTTTCTGTGTGTGAGTGTGTCTCAGCACCTCTTGGTTAGAAGGCGTCACTAATGTGCTGGCAGAGTCATTACAGAAACAAAGCAGTGACTTTGGCTGCCTGCCTCAGTGAATTCACTGCAGCTTATGGTAAGGGGGAGGTGAATGCTGGTGTGGAAGGTCACAGTCACGCTCTGAACAGGATGAACCCACTCATTCTACAACTGTTTGAAAATGTATTCTGAATCGCTTTTTGTCAACCAGGTAGCTGGGAAATAGAAACGTCATAATAATGTGCATAAGAAACTTTAAATTTTGCTGCTTCTAACGACTGTTTTCCTTCTCAATCAATACTTCCAAGAGCTAGAGATGATGTCTTCAAATCTCTTGTAGTTGTCCAAACTCAATGGCCTTTAATTTCCAATGACATTAAAAGGATGAAAGCAGCAAATCCATCCAAAAGCACATTTCAGAAGGAACCAAAGTCACCACAATGATTGTGGAGGAATTTTCTGTCAATCACTAATCGTTTCAGGTCTAACTGAATGTTCAAAAAGCAATAGTTCATTTTTATTCCAGTTTCCAAGTTTATATAGATCAAAACTAGACTAATAACTAGAAAATTACTAAAATAACATCCAAACAGAGTATGGAGCATTTGACGTTGTCATACAAACAAGTGAAAAAGTCAATGAATGACCAATATTCTGCCCTTCTGTGCTTATTTGAGTGTCAGTCACACAAGAGACATATGTAAATATGATCATGGTGGGGAGGGAAACGTATAGTACAAGCATCAATGTCACAATTTAAACAGCAGCCAGGGCAGTGCATATTGCATATTGATGGTAAACTGTAAATGTAACCTTTCCAGCTGTGCCTCATGATCATAACTCAGAGAAGGAGTACTCTTGTTGGCTCAAATTCACCTCATTGTCTTTGCGGGAGGCTTTGGATTCCTAATTTTCGGCTGAATGTCCACATGCTATAGACCCCATCCTTCAGTCTGGTTAAAAAGCTGTCGACAACAATGAGCAAAGTACTGATCAGGATAGTGAATAGTTCTTTCCTCTAATGTTAATCCTGTCCGAAAGGGGTTCTATTTTCACCGATCGGCCAAATGTGTGACTTCCAACTCAGCTCTGGCACACAGCCTGTAAGCCTGGTCAGTAGATGAGTTCACTAATGAGCCATGATGTTTTGGCTCTTGGCTCTTCTGGTGTCTAATTGACAAACAAATTCAGTTATCCACAGTCACTATCATTTTTAAGCTTTTCGAAGGATGATATTGGTGTGATTTTCCATTTTAAACTGCAATAAAAACTGCCAAAAATGGTCTTATGAAACACTGCAGATGATTTATTCCCTGCAGCTTCATGGTCTGTTTCATATTAAAGATCAGTGGTGACCTGTGCTCTGACTGTGCCTGGCTTTTGCCTTGTTCAGTTAAACACCACACACAGGCAAATAACAGGCTGTAGGTAACAACCACATGAATCAATACTGAAACACTATTTGGACAATCTGAAGCAAACAGTGGTGGAGGAAGTAGTCAGATCCTTTACTTAAGTAAAAGTACAAAGAGGGAAACTGTGAAAAAGTCCTGCATTCAAAACCTTAGTTAAATAAAAGTCCTCCCTGTATGTGTTTTAATATCACATAGATGTTTGTGTAATAATATTACTGCTGCATGAATGTGTATATTACATTTTACTGCTGCAGATGTTTAAAGTTGAGCTCATTTGACGTACTTTATATACTGTTGGGTAGTTTAATCTATAGCACTCCTCATATTCTGCACCATCATCATATTTAATTTTTTTATTACATTTTTTTTTTTTTTTTAATTTATGTTTGTAGTGTCGCTGTCCTGTGAGCCAATATGAGCACAGCGTCGTTGAAACTTTTTGTCTTAGGTGCTTGGTCTAGCTTCAGTGTCTTTCAGATACTGGATTGAAAATGACAAAAACCAACCGCTGTGCAAACATTTGCGCAAACCCAAACTGCTGCTTGGTCCAATGTTTGTCTTTGAGAAACCACAACGTGCATCCAAAGCAGAGGTGAAGACCAGACAAATGATGCTCAGCCGTGGCAGCATCTGATCTGACCCTTCTGAAACCGAACATCCTGTCAATGTGACTGCATCCTCCTGTTATGGTGTGTTGTGCGTCCATGGCCTGTGTTTGTGCGTCTGTTGACAGCGAGGACACAGTATTGGCCGTGCAGACTCACCCTGTAAAAGCTAATGGCCCGTGGCACCAGGCTGGCCCTCCCTTAATGAACCATGCGCCTCAAGTTAATTCAATTTGGACAGGAGCTCTCGCAGGTCACAGCGTTTCTGTGGAAAAAATAAAAAATAAACAGCAGCTGCCAGAAAATGGGGCAAAGATACCCGAGAGTGAATTTATGACAACATGAATAATGTATGAGTGCATGAATCATGAACCTGATGGGTCGTGAACAGTGGAGAATAAAATCGACCAATAGTCGGTATGTTTTGCCATTACTGCTCTGAATGTCCGGCCGTCCCTCGTGATTTCAGGCTGTATAAGGCAACTGACATTTTCCTTTAAAGAAACAATCCTGTAAATGAAACAAGACGCTCCAGCTCTGCTGCTCTTTTATACAGACACAAGAAAACAGTTCAGCCGTTTAATCATGTTTTCTGATACCAATCACTTAAAACACTCACCTCTGATTGGTTAATCGTATCTGGTGACACCGCAAACAAAGTTGGGGTCAGTGATTTTGCTTCTGTTCTTGTGAGTCGGCGTATTGGGTGTGATTTAGATGTTCTATTTTGGCAAGGCTTTAATTATGGAAGAATTTGGGATGGATTACACAGTATGTAAAATAACAATCATTTTTCCCGTTTGACTTTGAACTAGACAAGATTTATTGATACGTTTCCATGTTTTCGTATGGAGACTTATCTATAAATCTTGTCTGTTCAAAGTCCAGCGAGCCAAGACAAGATTAATTGATAAGTTTCCATGTTTTCATATGGATTGGAGAGAAGGTCGGTTTAAAACCTTTTAAGGTGTCCACTCGAGGGATGTCCCGATCAGGTTTTTTTGGCCCCAGTCCTGTTCTAAGTCTTTAATATTGAGTCTCTGCTGATAATAATTCCAATTAGATATTTATAGTTACTATATACTTATATTATAAGTGCTACAAACTGAAAATAAAATTAATAGATAATTCATCTGGAAATGCATTTTTGTGTCAGAGGCATTTAGTAGTACAGCTAATTATCTGTCTGCACTCTGTGTCTATATTGTGGTTACACAGTGTGTAAATATACTTCACTGCTCAGTCACTGAAAACACACGGACCACCATAACAGGCAGAAAGATTTTTTTTTAATTGACTCATTTGCATCTGAGTTCCACTTCTTTTGGTCTCGTGTATCCTCGTCCATTTCTCCTCAGACATCCTTCTTGGCTCCTCAGAGCAGATATAAGAGCACTGGAATGGCCTTCAACTGAAACCTAATTCAAAGTCTCTGTTTCTAGTTTGTTTTGCGTGTGTGTGTGTGTGTGTGTGTGTATGTGTATCATTCATATTGAGGGGACATTAATCTGTTTACACAGTCACATCGTGAAGACTCCTTCCTTATGGGGACAAAACACAAGTCCTCATGATAAATCTTTAGACTTCAATCAGACTTGGGTTTAGGTCAGGGCTAGGGTTAGGCAAGTAATAGTTATGTTAGGATAAGCCTCCAGAAAGTCCCCAGAGGTGTCCCCAGAAGTGATGGAAACATGACTCTCTCTCTCGCTCTCTCTCTCTCTGATTTTATTGTTGACGTTTGAAATAGTGAAGAATAAAATGCGGGTGTACTTGAGACGAACTGTATTCCAAAAGCTATATATGACGTATGTTTATTGGTTTGTTGCTGCAGTGTATGAGTGATGTATATATACTGTATATATTTAGAAATCTAAATAAAAGAAGGAATGGCCTTCATGATGAAAGTGTGATTAAATGGTCTGTACTTTCCCTGTTTTCCATTGCCCTTTGCTAAAACATTTGATCAGAGATTCATTCGTGTTGGCACTATATTCCTAGTGTCGCTCAAAAAGCCTTGTAGGCTAAACTCTGGGTAGAAATGGCAGTGGGAATGATTCTCAACCTGTGAAGCATTTTCAGTTGTGACAGTAGCTAATTTGTCTTTGATGTCTCTTACTCATAAGTCTAATCCTAACATGGTCAAACGTCAGCAGTAAAGATCAGAATTAAGGATGATTCCCTCAGTACGAAGACACTCCGGTCTTCACACTGCTCTGTAACAGACTTCGCTTCAGGGCTCCACAACAACTGTTGTGATTTTCAGAACTTGCCTGCTGGTGCTCGAACCACTGCATCACAAGCTCTCCTTCACAAAAACTGGGTCACAAGGTGGCTTTCCCCCGCCAGTCTGCCTGCTGCCTGCCTGCTGTTTACTCAGAGCACCGCGTTGACTTGGTAACATGATGGAGGTGCTGATGGCTCTGTTCTTGTTAACATGTCTTACAAGATGTCAGACAACTGACCGCTTGTCAAGCTGCCTCGATGTTCTGCCTCGTAACTTGGGCAGATGTGGCACCTCTGACCCCTGACATGGAAAATAAAAGCAAAAACAGACGCGTAGTGTCTGAATGGTGTCTGTGTTCCCCACCGACAGTCGGCCTGGAAGGGAAAGACGTTCTCGCAGTGCAATGACCCCTCCGGTTCCTGCTGAACCAAATATCACAGGAGATGCTGTGGTTTGATGTGGCGAATCAGCAGATAACACAGTGGGGTAATGACGCATGCTGTTATAGAACCCGGTGCTTTATTTATTGTTTTGTTTTTTTATGTTATGTTCTCATTAAAACAAAAAATAGACCAAGCTTTTCCTGTGGGGATATGAGAGTCCTGCAGAAGAGAGTCGGAAAGAATAAATAAAATGAAGATTATAATGGTTTTATGTGCTGAACAATTAATTAAAATATTATTGAAGCTGCAACATGGCCAAGTACAATTTCCAAACTGCAGGAGCTTCAATTTTTTGATCAAGGTAAAATGTGTCACAACATACCATCATAAATGAAGCGTTGCTACAAATCATTCTCTCCACATGTAAGGGAACATGCTGGCTGGTGCAGACCCCGGCAAAGTCTCATCCTTTTCACATTTTTTCAATGAAAATGAAATGCAAAGATTTGACCTTTGAAAGCAGAGAGCTGAGAAGCTGGTTTCCACCATGTCCACCATGAAGGCCAAGTGTGAAATACTTCCACACACTGTCTTCGCAGATGCCTCGCTGACGTCCTCCTTCATCAACACGTCTTCCATCTTTATTTATCTATTAGCTTAGCTTACTGATACTCAACAAGGCATGTATTAGTTGATGATGGTAGTGAATCCACCTTCCGTCCTCCCACCGGGAGCTTTTCAGAAGTAAAGCCTTTTACCTGCCTGATTTTGATCATTTGCTGAAATTTTGCTGACTTGGTCATTCTGCATGAGTAAATAGGCTACATAGTGAATTGGGTTCTGCACAGGATGTTTTATGTTGAAAACTGCTCGGCTCGATCTTCTCTGTGCAGCTTGTCTCTCGAAAATAGACTAGACTATTCTCCATGGAGCAGAGGAACGAGCCACTTCTGGGACTCTGCGGCGCTTCTGGTCACAAGTGTTGTCTAGAATGGCATACTTTATTCGCAATATTTTTTTCAGACGATTAACCTTACAGATTAAATTGTGCTCAATTTTGACTTTAAACTTCTGTTTAAACGTCAGGCAAATTAGTAGGTCTGAACAGCCCTGATTTCTTCACATACATGGATGTCTGAATAAATGTTGTTTTTGTGACTGGGCACTGACCTTACCAGTATTTCCAATGACAACCATTCACTGTGAGATCTGAGGATTGTCTACAGCAGGACATTGATTATATTTTTTTTAATATAATTTAGAAGAAAAATCTGTCTTTGTGTAATTTGTATGAACTGACCGTTTAATAGCTTTATCTATTACGACATAGTCCTGGCCTTGCTCTGCTTGCACTCTGACAGTTACTGCAGGGGGTTTCTGGCTGAACCTGTTGCGTTTTAACGAGCAGCAGTGTGTTTGTGTGTGTTTGTGTGTGTTTGTGTGTGTGTGCTGCTGCAGATCAGGATGACAGAAAAAAAAAGCACATCACTGTATTTTTCCAGGCTTGTCCTCTCTGTCACACCTTTAGCAGCTTAGTGTTTGTTCCTCTCTCTTCCATCCTTTATCTTCCTTGCATCCTTTCATCCACCTCTGCTTTCATTGGACGCTGCAGGAATTAAAAAGATTGTAGATGCGCATGAACATCCCTCGCTGTGTCTCTGAACACGTGTGTGTTGCCGTGTCATTGCATTTGCACGGGTACACTTCATATGTGAGGGAAGCCTGCTGAGGAGGGTGTGCGTGTGTGAGCACGTGGGTGGGCGTGAGCAGTCTCTGTGGAGCTAGAAACCTGCTCGCTGCTTACTGGCTAACAGATATGGAGGTTGGGAGGGGCTTCCTTCAAGGAGCAGTGAGAGGGTCCATGGAGACGAGGATGGAAGGATACAGAGACATGGGGGATATGTACAGTTACAGTAACAGTGATGATGAATCTGAGTAACATAGAGAGGTAGAAAAAGGATTAGAGGAAATACAGCAGAGATGTAAAGTCACACTGTAATGAATTAATTAACTACTCCAACATGGCTCTGATATACAGCCACAAAGTGAAACCTAATCTTTATACAGTACAATGATTCTTTCATAATCATCTTCATGGCCAAGTATGTGTACACTTACAAAGAATTTGACTCTGTTTTTGTCAATGTGCTTGTATGCAGTTCCAGGAACAATTATCAGAAAGACAGAAATAAACAACAAAGCTGAAAACAGAGACATAGGATAAAAATAAACATGGGACTATAGTACAGTGGGTGAAAAAAAAGATAAATGAAATTAAAAAGCAACACTGAACAACAGCATACAGTGTCAGACCATTTGATCACATGCCTTCAGCTGAAACATAAATGTGTTATGTTAACCTCCTTTTTGTATACCGTGACAGATACACAAAAAAGAAAAATGTCAATGACATTCACATGAACATCCACAGCCAAAGACCCCCCACAGCAACAACAGTTTCATTTCAACATGGCCCAGTTCTTCATGAACAATGGTTTTAAAAATGTTTAAAGGAAATCATTTGTGATTAATCCCATGTAGCAGGACCTCCATCTCAAGTCACTAAAGGGAGTTAAATTCCTTCAATCCAGTGCCGCAGAGATCCTTGTGTGGGAAGCCAGTGCGGGATCACCTTGTTGCAAAAGTGGAGCAGAAATCTGCAAAAAAATCAAACGATAATTTGGTAAGAAAAATATGGATACTGATGCCTTTTGGAATGTCGAGGGAAGCCATTCAATCGAAGTTTTAAAATCTGTGGGAATTTTTGGTGGGGTACAAACCAGCTTTCTATAAGTTATTGATCTGAAGGAGAAGAAGAGCCTTGTTGTGTCACCACACTTTCCGATTTAATTTTTATGCTTGAATTTCTCCAAGATGCAGCAACTAGTTATGCACCAATATCAATACCAGTATAGGGTATCTCCGTCTACTCTGACAAAATGTGGCGTTAACCTCTTGTCAGTTGAGCGGGGAGGTGGAGGAGGAGCAATGTCAGCAGTTCTCAGATATTTTAGGATGAGTGATGATGACAAAAGTATTATATTATAGAGTGCAAATTATGCCGTGCTAAACTGTCAAGAGGAGGGGTGAACTGCAAGTCCTTCAACAAGCCGTGTGATAAAACATCTAAAGAAGCAACACAACGCACAGCTCAAGAAGCATGCTAATGCTAGCAGCGGGAAACAACCAACTTTGTGAGAGAAAATGACCAGAGACAAATAAAAATAACAGAAGCTCTTACCCAGTACATTGCCCATGAGGACCAGCCATTGTCAGCTGTAGATGATGTGAGCTGTCATCTTTTTCTGAGTGCTTCAGAGCACAGAGCCAAGGTATGAGATGCCCAGCCCTCACCACGTCACAGAAACCGTATTGCCGAACATGCTTTGGCCACAGATGAGGATCATGGCATCAATAAAGGGAACCTTAACAGCAGCCGTCAAGACACCAACAAGGAAAAAACTCACTCTGCTGCATTGCTACTGAAGTAAAGTGTGTCTGTGCGTGTGCTGAGCATGCTAGAACTATAATGGTATTATTAAGTACTCATATTGGTACTCGCTATTGGCAAGTACCCATATGCAAGTACCTGTACTTCTGAAAACAAGATTCTGTCAGTGCATCCCTAGGCTACGCAAAATTCAGACACAATTCCTGTTCAGTTTGAACTGGTTTAGTGTCATCTGTAATCTGTTTTAACCAAAAGAGGAAATACAGTAACAGTGAGGAAAAAGAGTAAGAAAGAAAAAAGGAAAATGTGAGGGAGAGATGTGGAGAAGGGAGGAAGAGAAGGGTGAGTATGTGAAAGAAAAAAGTGGGCAAAGGCTGGACTAGAGGGAGTGAGGAGAAAGGGAAGGGAGGGAAAATGTGCATGTAAGAAAAAGAGAGAAGGGGAGGGATCACCAGTGTGTGTGTGTGTGTGTGTGTGTGTGTGTGTGTGTGTGTGAGAGAGAGAGAGAGAGAGAGAGAGAGAGCAGGGGGAGGAGAGGGAAGCAGCAGTGGCAGCGCTGCATCATCACTACTGCCACTACAGCAGAGAGGAGAGGCAGTTTACTGGCTGCCTCCCTGATCGCCCTGTCTCGCTCTCTCTCACACGCACACACACACATTCATGCATACACACCCTCTTACTTTATGCACTTGCACACACGCACACACACACACTGGAAGTCAGCCGTCTGACTCTGAGCCTCACTCGAAGCTTCACGGTGAGAAGATACCGGTGATACTATCCATCACCTCTGGATGTTTGCCTGCCTGTCCTCGCCTGTCTTCAGGACTCTCCCTGCTTAAGACGCTGTGAGAGTGAGTGTGTGTGTGTTTGTGTGTGTGTGTGTGTTCATTCCCTGTCAGCGGACCGTGGACGAGGCTGCCACTTCCACATCCGACTCCTCTTGTTCAGACTCTCTTGCTCTTGTTTGCTGACAGCCGTCACTGTCAGCATGAACGAGTGTTAACGTTGGAGCTGCGGGGAATTTTGCCGTTGTGTGTTCCTTTTCCTTCGCTGGAGCTCAAACAGCAGAAGTGGATGCCTGGATTTTTCGGTGGCTGTGTGCCGGAGCAGAGTGCTTACCTCAGGATTTGCAGTCAAGGGGGAGGGATATGATAAACAGCTGCAAGGGGAGGACAGTTTGCACTGCAGCATCAGACTGGCATCTCTTGTTCTACGTTTGGGATTTTTTTTTGCCTCTTGAGGTTGCACACATGCACATATTTCACACTCAGCAGCAGCAGCAGCAGCAGCAGCAGCAGCAGTGCCTGTCTGCATTTCGCATACACCGATGGATTACTGCTAGTTTAAGGACAGGCTCCCTGCCCACTGAGGAGGAAAGATGCTGATTTAAGGGGAACAGGAGACACGCTTTGTTTTTGGAGACAGGACCAGCAACTTCAGGATTAAAAAAGAGACTCGGACGACAGGATGATGGCTGCGTTGAGCTGAAACCGCCCCCTCCTCCTTCCTCCCCCCTCCAGTCCAAACATGAACTCTTCCTCCGATGTGAACCAAAGCGGTTCTCCCCCATTCTGCCTGCTGGGTGCCGTTGGTTACTCCCACAGCCTGGATACCTGCGTGCTGGAGGTGGTCGTCATCCTCTTCCTTACTGTGCTCATCATCGCCGGCAACCTGGTGGTAATCTTTGTCTTCCACTGTGCCCCACTGCTACACCACCACACCACCAGCCACTTCATCCAGACTATGGCCTATGCTGACCTGCTGGTTGGCGTCAGCTGCCTTGTGCCCTCGCTGTCCCTCCTCCACTATCTCCGTGGCCTGAATGAGGAGCTCACCTGCAAGGCTTTTGGCTATATGGTGTCTGTGCTGAAGAGCGTCTCCATGGCCTCACTGGCGTGCATCAGCGTGGATCGCTACATCGCCATCACCCGCCCGCTGTCGTACGCCACACTGGTAACGCCATGCCGGCTGAGAGTGTGCATCGTCCTCATCTGGGTTTACTCTGCTTTGATCTTCCTGCCATCCTTCTTCGGCTGGGGGAAGCCAGGTTACCACGGGGACATATTTCAGTGGTGCGCAGACTCCTGGAAGACCAACCCAGGGTTCAGCACCTTCATCGTTGGGCTGCTCTATGCACCAGCAGCGCTCACTGTCTGCTTTACATACGGGAGTATATTCAGGATCTGCAGGCAGCACACGAGGGAGATCACCCAGCGGCACGCCCGCTTCAGCTCTCAGACAGAAGGTGATAAGGGCGAGCGGGGAGAGCGTTGCGAGGGCTGCCCAGACAAACGCTACGCCATGGTGCTGTTCCGCATCACCAGCGTGTTCTACGTGCTGTGGATGCCATATATCCTCTACTTCCTCCTGGAGAGCGCTGGGCTGTATCACCACAAGGTGGCGTCCTTCCTCACCACATGGTTGGCAATTAGCAACAGCTTCTGCAACTGTCTCATCTACAGCCTCTCCAACAGCGTCTTCCGGAAAGGTCTCGGTCGCCTCTTTAGCTCGTGGTTTCCTTCCTGCCTGGGCTGCACGGACGGCAAAAAGGCTCCAGCTCCAGTCAGCCCGCGACCAGACCCTCCATGCCAAGTGTGAGCCCCAACAACGATGGATTCGACCCGGTCACTTTGGCGGCACTGGCCCTCTGTGTGTGCTTTGCTCTCAGCTGTGGAGCATGATACAGGTCTTTTTGGTCTCACAGTGAAATATGTCGAGGACCCCCTGCATGGAGCATGAAGAGGTGCTCGTGCAGATGCCTGTTGGTCATCTCAAAGGCTGATTCTGTGGAAAAGAAGGCTGTGAAATTCCCTCTGGGTCTTTCTCGAATCCTCTTCAGTATGATGCTGCTCTTTCAAGAATGAGAAGCTGGTGACACGGAGTGATATCAATGAAGAAAGTGGACTGTAGGAATAAGATTCATGTGTGTCAGTTCAGAGGTCTTAATTAAGACTCCTGTCTGCTCTGATCCCAGATGCAAAAAAGAGAAGCAACAACGCAGCACAACACGACTTGTGTTGTGCCATCAACTGAAATGCAAATAATATTTTAAATCTTTCCAAGCCTGACTAAAGAATCTGCAAATTGTCTTGGTCCATTCAGGGTAGAATTAGGTAATGCAAAAAATGTTGACAACACTTGAAACAGACTACTGATCTGTTTCCCTAGGGGAACTTGATGAGTCAATGAGTGTGTGAAAAATAATTTCCACAGAAGTCATCTATTAATGAGCCTGTGTGTGTGTGTGTGTGTGTGTGTGCGTGTGTGAGTGAAAAATGTGACTTGGATGTGCTCATTTCCCAGAGAAAAGAATGAGGTTTATTTAGGAGCTCCTTTCCTCTGAAGTCAGGTGTTCGTGGGAAGCTCCAAGTATGTTTACACAGTCTCTGGTTTCACACGAAAATGTTCTTTTAAGAATTAGCTTTACTTAAGACGGCCGCTGACCCAGGAGGTTTTCCTGCCCGCGGGCTGTGGCGTATCACCGTCAAAGAGACTATAAATTGTATTTATTTGGAGAGTTTTATTCTCTGTTTGTGTTTCCTCCTCAGGTTGATCAGCAGTCCTCTGTTAAGCCTTTGAGCTCAGCTGAAACAATACATGACTCTTGCATCACAAGCCACGTACCGTCGTAAGATAATCACCTCCTGACTTGTTGTACAGTTGTTGTCAGTGTTGATGATGAATCTGCTGTCTGCCAGGATCCATGCGGCCTTCATGCAAAGACTAAATTCATTGCAACCCGTAACTTTAATGCTTGTGTCTCTCTCTTTAGCCCCCCCGCGGCTGATAGCTGTTCAGATCCGTGTTAACGCTGTGCATCACAGGCCTGACCTCAGACACTTTTCTGAGAGCCAATAACAGCTGTGGGTTTTTTTGCTACATGTAAATACACTTCAGAGTTTAAATATTAAAACAGCGGGTCCTTTGGGAGGATTTTTGGCTGTCCCTGAGTTAGAGTAGCCCTCCAGGATTACAAATGATTAGGTGGATAAGGTGTTATTACGTTAAGATAATTTATTTGTCACAGCCAAGTGGTCTGACATGCTGCACTCAAGACTGAATCTGCTTTTTGTTTTTTTTTTACAGTGTTGAGAAGACGTGTTTATTTATAAACTGCAGAAAGATTTAAGACCTTTTCAGATGTAGAGTTTGGTTTTAAAGTCACAATGAAATGACATTTCTGAGAGCGTCTTGCTCCTGAATTTGACATATTTGGAGGGCTGAAAAAGAAGAGGAAATAAAACAAGAAAGAAACTGTACAGGAAGATTCTTCAACACTAATTAACAAAAGCAGACCACATACGTTTGTGTCCTTTTTGTCTGGGGCTGTTTTCATGGTCTGGTCCAGACTCCACGCATGTAGTATTTTCTATCACCTGTTTTAAACATTATGCCATAAAAATGTACGCGTGAAAACAGCATGCAAAACTAAACCACAAACTAAACTAAATGGAACTAAAAACCAAATCACAGTTGCTCCACTCTGGTGTTGTAATTTCTACTTTATTGGTTTATTTAACGGGGAAGTCCATTTAATGAACATTGCTGTAAACAAGCTAGAATTAGCCAAAGGGTTTAGCTGAGCAGGAGAGCTATATCAAGTTTAAACAACCTAGACTTAGCTAGCTTTAGCTAACGTTTTTCCTTAACTATTTATTGTAAATGTCACATGACATTTTTGACAGACAGATGTTTTGATAAACATCGTTGTCGCTGTAAGTAACCCCTGCTAGACGAGACTTGCTAAATGCTGACTAGCCTAGCTTAGCAGAGTAGCATGAACTGCTATCTCAGCTTCCGACTGTAGTGGAATTCACTTTATTTATTGTGGTCAGGCAATGTTTAAATGACATATTTAAGTGCATTAAATTCTATATTCATTCATTGTGCTGATTTCAATGTAATTATCAACATACAGTGGATGGAAATGCTGTATTTCCCCCTCACAGGGTTAATGCCAATGTGTTTGAGGGTAAAAGTACATAAAATGAAGGCAGTATCTTATATCTCGTCTATCTGTTCCAGCCTGAATACGCTAAACCCTTTGCTTGTTGACATCAGCTTTTCTGTAGGTTGCTCACGAACATTTGCTCCTATGGTGTTCTATATATGCTCATAAAGTGTAGTAAATATGTTTTTGATATAAAAACAAATAAGACATTAACAAAACCCATGTGCGTGTACTATCAGAAGGGAAACCACTTTAAAACATTCAAAAAGTCAAGATTGAAGTTTGTCTCCATTTAGCTCATCTGGAGCTATTGATTGTATAAGATGGAGTTTTCCATGTGGACATTTTCTTACAATTGAACTTTAACCTTGAAAAAGTCATGTCTCATTTCACTGTGACTTTAAAAGCAGCTATTGCTGTAAGGTGGTGAGGATTTTTTTTTTTACATTGACCCTCTAGAGACATTTCACCACAGGGGTTCAGGGGTCAGAGGTCAGAAAAACGGTGGGGTTCAGAGTTTAACTGGAGGACATTTCTGATGTAACAGGGACACCAGCTGCTGTCAGGGAGACTGAATGTCCTACTGACCCTGCTGCCCCCAATATGTTGTATTTATGTAACATTTTTCTATGTAACAGTATGTGTTATGTATACAGTATCTGCTGATGTAATTTCATGCCAAGTGCTGACATGTTTGATCCCTGCTTGATTTGTTGTGAAACATGCTCCTCCGACGGACTTGAACTGCATGATTCTGAATCAGTGTTCCTGTCTCATGATGCTACTGAGACCAGTTTACTGACTGTACTCCTTGTCTTAGTATCCTAATTACTGTTGTATAACGCAGATGGCTTATCGTGTTTTTTATGAGGGCCAAGAGTTCCTGTTTGCAACTGCTCATGTCAGAAAACAAGACTGACCTGCAGAAGACTGTCTGGCATGCCTGTAATCTTCTCCTGATGCTGCTGCCGGGACAAAATGACGCAAATCTGCAAAAAGGGACGTTTTGTAAGGAGCTTAAAACAACAAAAAACGTTTGAAGTCATACATTCAGAGACTGACAATTTTCAAGAGCAGAAGCATTAAAGGTTTGAAGGAACCTGCAGATGACAGAGAAAACGTTTGCAGTTTGCAGTTTTTGTGTTATTTTTCTTGCCAGCAGTGCGATGCTGCTCAACAGTGGAAGTCAGTGCAATAAAGCTCACTGGTGTTCCCTGAAATCACATCAAATCAATAACAGCAGGATAAAAATCAGAGTGAAAGGGCTTTAATTATCTTGACTCTGGCTGAGCTGTGTGCTATTCAGCATGTGAACAAGTTACTTTGAAAATGTGCTGCAGATTACTGTAAATATGGGGGTGTAATTGTGTGATTAAACTGAAGTATTCGGATTTGCTGAATTGATTTGGTACCAAAAATCCTCAAAAAGCACCATCAGACATTTTTTTTACAGCGCAGTAGGGAGGTCCTGTAAAAAAGCTAAATCTAATTAAGATTGATTATTACTTCCTTAATCCCTTAACAACAGTAAATATATGATGGGAGAGGGATTTATTACCTGATTCAGGATTGCATCTGGTTGAACGCCTCATCTCCACTGAATTTCACCGTGTTCAGTGATTCAGTGAAACTGATATTTTATCGCTGTTCTCTACTGGTTAGAAAACTGGATGCAGCACTCCATCTTATCTTTTTGTATCTGTGCTTCCTTACAGATAACTGTAGCATTCCTTCTCCAGCCACATAGACTACAAAAGTGAACAAGCAAAATGAGTTTTTCTTTATGTACATATAAGACGAAGTCGATAACAAGTGAAGTGCATCATAAAATTGAAATTTCGTGTCAATGTCCAATAAATTTAAGACGAATTCGCAAGTTCTTCAGGGTTCTTGCATGCTATTGTATGGGTTGCATGTATGGTGTTTATCATCTCATGATGCACATTATATCTTAATTAGTTTAAATTTGGTGGCTTATTTTCCTGATTGCTAATTTTCCTGGTTGCTTATTTTCAATGTGAGACACTTGGATTTACCTGTCTGCGATTTTACCAAAGGCTTCATTTTGCTGCTAAATTTTTCTGCTTTAAAAACTGTTGCTACTGGGCCTCAATTCTGATTTTTTGACAGTAAACCCAAAGAGCAGCCATCCAAAAGAGAACAGGTACTTTACTGTCCACTGATTACACTGACTGACTACACAAAGAGACAGTGCTTGTTAAGGGATTAAATCAGGAAACCCACTGAGTAAAATCAGTCATTCAATAAATCAGTCATTTCCTGGATTTTATATATATATATATATATATATATATATATATATATATATATATATATATATATATATATATATATAATGACTCAGTTTAAGTTTTACACCCCAAAATTCTAAAATCCAAGGTGTTTCGAGTCTGGCAGGTAATTTGTGTCATGATGACAATGTCAGTGTGCTTCATCCTCCTGTAGCTGACTACAGAGCCAATCCAGATGTTGTTCTGTACAGTAATCCCTCCACATGTCATGCGTTCCTCCAGCTCTGTCTCCAGTCTGCAGAGTCCTGCTTTATTTGCCTCACATGACTGCTCTGTTTCGGTGCCAACTGACTGTTCCTGCTGTGCTCACATGATGTGACTATTTGTGTTTGATGCAATTGATTAGGCTCACATGAAAGTTTTTGATTGGGAGAAAGTATAACAATGTGGAATTGTCCCAGTGAGGGCTGCTTTTTTCCCTTTTTGTCTGAACTGTGTTCCAGGATTCAGAGCGTCCGCAGCACCAGCACGCAGCTTTGACGTAACTGAGTGATGCTGGAGTTGATGTAGACCTCACTACAAGTCACTGAACACTAAAACTAACCAATGAATCCAAACTAATAAAATTCATTCTGCGTCAGGAACTTGTTATGAAAGGCTCAACCATACTAACGCTTTGAAAGATACACTCTGATGTTATCAAGCATCCTCAAACATGGCCCAGTTGACCTGCTCGGTAGCCCTGGAGCAAAAATGAGCCGCTGGGACCTTATTAACCCCCCTACCCTGTCACAATCATTGTCTACAGTTTTTCTCTGCTAGTAAACTACCTGACCACAGATTTGCTGTGGTGTAATTTGATTCAGCATAGTAGTTTATGAATATGTATCATATTAGAAGGGAAAAAATGAAGGCTTTTAAACTGCACTTCACATCAGGGCCTCAAGATCAGGTAATGACGCAGGACCACCATAAGGCCCCCATCATATTGTTGATAGTGTACAGAGGTGGACACAATTCTCAGATAATTTACTAAAGTAAAAACATGAATTATCAGGTAAATATATTCAAAGTATCAAAAGTAAAAGCACTAAAAGTAAAGTAAACGTAAAATAGTCAAATGTTTAGGATTAATATTACTGCTGCATTTATGTGTATGTTGCATTTTACTGCTGTAGATGTGTGTCTTTTGAACTACTTTATATACTGTCAGGTAGTTTAATATACAGCACTGCATCATATTCTATAAGATCATCATATGTTTGTAGTGACGCTGTCCTGTGGAAACCTCGTATCTCTAAACAGTCAACTTTTCATGAGCTCAGAGAAACGGCCTGTTTTCAGCTGTGTGATGAAGTATTTTACAGCTGATCCAAGAGGCTTTTAAACAGTTTATTTAGCTGAAGGAGTGGGAGAATTTTCTCAACCTATAAAGGGAAACTTCATCCTTCAGTTTATGACAAATATTCACATTCAAAGTCACCAAATTTGGGGATACATGGTTTTAACAAGATGGGAAGGTATCAAAACTAAAGCTGTAACCAGTAACTAAAGCTGTGAGAGAGATGTAAAGGAGAAAAAGGTACAATATTACCCTGCGAGATGTAGGGGAGTAGAAGTATTAAGTTGCTTAAAATGCAAATACTCGAGTAAAGTACAAGTACTTTGAATTTGGCCTTGAGTAGAGTACTTGAGTAAATGTAGATAGATAGATAGATAGATAGATAGATAGATAGATAGATAGATAGATAGATAGATAGATAGATGTTCATCCAAGCCTGTTTTTAACAGTAGGAGTCTGCTGCATGTGCTCTCCAGTGAGTAAAAATCAGCTTTTTTTAATCATAGAAATCCTGATGATGGCCCAGTGTCCACTGTGTCAGTTATTTTTCAGGTCTCCTGTTACTTGATATTGCCTCACAGCCTCACAGTGTTCTGACTTTCCGTCCTGAGTGTGTGATTCCTTTTTGAAAAGGAAGCTGCTTCCTGCGTTACATTGGGCTTGTTGTGTGGCACACTCAGATCCCACGACGCTTCTCCTCTCACAGCTTTGATCCCATGGCTCAAAAACATGTTATGTCAAAGTTTATGTTTTTATTTTCCTGTGGGAAAATCATGATGTTGTCAGACTTAGACTGCAGTCAAGAGTTAGACAGAGCCTGATCCCCCGGGGAAATGCTTTTTCACAGAGGCCGACAGTGCCAAATTTGGACCAGGACTGAGAGTCAGAAGAGGGGTGGGGGTGAAGGTTTAGAAGTGGGTGAGATTTCATGTATTTAGCTTGGAACAGTCCAGCTCGGCTCTCCTCCGCCCACACACTATCATTTCCAATGTGTGATCTGATAAATGTGACGCCTGCTGGCACGAAAGCAAAACTCACTGTTGGTTGAAATTATTTATGTTGAAACCTGTATTCATCACACGCTCTGTATTTTGGGAGTACTGAGCTATGAAAATTAGGTAACAGCGTTGAAATCCAGTTGAAATAAACCCAATTCACTGTCACAATGTTTGTTTCTGATGCATATTGACAAGACATGGAGGTTATTATAGCTAATTGTAATGTGTTTTAGTGATGTGAAATGAGGATATACTGTGTAAGTCAGCTCTATGCTATGAAGACGTATAAAATCGTCGGGCCGGTACTGTAAACATTTGGGAAGTTGTGCTCCAAAATGAGGTATCTGCCAGTTTTTCAGCCATTGTAGCTTTTAGGGTTAGTACTCCTGTAAAGCTCGAACTGGAGCCATAATGGACGTCTGGTTGTCTGTAAGTAATGGATAGATTTGTACAAACAAGCCAAGAAGCAGCCAAGAAAGTCTTTGTTGTGCAGCTCCTTGTCTGTCTCTACTTCAGATCAGCTGGATCACAGTTAACCCTGAAAAACTTATCAGCAGGTTTGTTTAGCCTGTAGTCTGTAAGTGTGAATAAGTCAATCACCAGAACCTCAGTCCTGAACGATTTTGATAATTAATTGATAGTTTAAAGACACAACTTGGAGCAAAACTCGCCATTTATCATAATAAGGTAGTTCTAGTTCTGAACATGTTTACTGCAACAGCAGTCACTAAAGTATCTGTTCACTGGGTCACTGTATGCTTGTTTTTTCAATAGACTGTATAAAACATGGATGTAGTGACGTCACCAACAGGTTTCTGAAGAGTCAGTGTGAAGCTCAGTGTCAGTGGCTCCGGCTGTTGCCATCCTGGCAGTTCCTGACTCCCCAAACTCCCAGCTTATCCAAAAATTTGAAAGAGGTGAAGCGTGGGTGGAACTGACGCGGGCTGAATGAAGCCTGGTTGCTGAAACCTAGCAGCTAGCTGTCACTCAAAGCAGCCACAGCCATAATTATGCATAACGTTTAAGGTTTAATATAATTTAAACAAATGAGTTATATAAAAAATGAACCCTGTATTGCAGTCACGAATGGGAACTTAGCTATAGAGACCAGAACTGGTTTTTGTACCAGGCTGTGAACATGTTTATTTCTGCTGTAAAGTTTAATTTTAATATGGAGGTCTTTGGGGACAACCTGCCCAGGGTGTCCCCTGCCTTCGAGACGGCTGGGATAGGCTCCAGCCCCCCCGTGACCCTGCAAAGGATTCAGCGGTGTATAGATAATGGATGGATGGATGGTCTTTGGGGATTGACTCGCTTTTGGAGACAGCCTCAAGTGGCCTTTTGAGGAACTGCAGTTTTTGGCACTTCATGGCTTCATTTTTCAGCTCTGTCGGTTGCTGCTTGGTTTTCCTTGCCTGGTTGCTCTTTGTGTTTCACTCAATCAAATCAATCGCCTCCGCAGTAATTCTTTAATGCTGGAATAGAGGTGATTTTATCAGTCCCTTTTTCTTTAATATGATTAACTTTTAATTTCTATTTTACTATTTTCTCAAATTGTGTGGTTTGTGTAATAATGTAACAAATCAAAATAGAAAAGATTTAGAAAAGAGCAGCATTTGTTATATCTTGTACCAGCATGGAAACAGGATTAAAATAACCGACTAGTGACATTTTTTGCAGTGTGGTCCTGTGAGTGGCTGCATTGTTGGTGTTTGGGAAACTGGGCGATAAAAAGGTGGAGGTCCTATCTGAAATCAGAGAGAAGGAGGGCAGTGAAAACAGCCCGTTCATGCTGCCGGTTATTCTTAGAGCCAAGGAAATTAGCCTGGAGCCAGGACGACTCACCTGACCGCAATCACACACACACAGGCATGCAGACGTACAGAGACACAGCACAATGCGAATACACAGATATGCCACAGACAGAAAGACTACAGTTACATACTGTGAACATTTCTGAGAAGCAGAAATAATATCAGTTAACCTGAAGTTCAGTGGAGGGGGGTTAGGGGGTTTCACACACAAGGAATCTGTCTTCGTATTTTGATGCAAGGGAAAACTCCCCAAAAACCGTTTAACAGGGAAAAAATTTAAGAAACTTCAGGAAGATGGATCCCTCTCCTAGGATGGACAGATGCAATAGATGTTGTGTGTACAGAGCAGACCAACGAAAAAAATCACAGTATACACACAATAAATTACAGATACATCTATGCATTAACTACAAAGGCTGCCCTGCAGATACAGTACATACAGTCTGTAGGTACACAAAGCAGGTACTTGCTCCGTCCCTTCTACAGGATGGTGTACTTTGAAGAATATTTAGTCTTTTCAATGCAAAGACAGATATATGCAGATGACCATGCACACGTTTATAATTCTACTTCCACAATGTCACGTATGAGGCCTAATCCTATCTTTTAACCCTGACCTTTACCACTGAGATAAGGTTGAGAAGATGAAATGCTCAAAAAGTGTTTTGAAAAAGTGAGGACCTTAAAATATATCACGTCTACATCTCAACTTGGTCCCCATGAAGAAGTGTAGAAATGCACACACTCACACATTTTCTGTACCTTTTGCAGTTTTTGTGTGGCAGCTTACCAAAATAGAAACGGTTAATAGCAGCATGATGTAATCTGGGTCCTTGAAAATGTGTGTGTTGTGTTTATGTGTGTTTGTGTGTGTGTGTGTGTGTGCGTGTGTGTGAGAGAGACCCTGATAACCAGAAATAGAGATACATAAACACTGATGATTATCATGGCCAAAGAACAGTGCACTGCAAAAAAAATCTGCCACTAATTTTGATGTAGCTCCTCACAGAGCAGAAGCACACTTTGTGCTGCACCACTATTTTTGTATATATGTTAGTTGTAATCGGGGATATCACATTGTGTTCAGTGTGAATTTGACAGGATTTCCAGTGTGACTGAATGTAATTTGCCTCATTGTGCTGGTTGTTTAGGTAACTTAAGACTGACATTTTTAGCAGTGCATGGTCTGCAGCTCCACAGGTCTCTGGTGGGAACCCCTCATACAGAAAGCTGAAATTCCTCAGCTTCTCCCTCGGTTCATTATCCTCACTTCCTGTCATTCTTCTGTACTCACGTACTCTCTCTCACTCTCTCTCTCTCTCTTTCTCTCTCTCTTTCTCTTTCTCTTTCTTAAACTAAAGTTGAGAATTTCATTACATAACGATGTTAATTTTCTGCTGAAAGTATTGTGTCCCACAAAGGCAGAGTGCAGGAACAGAAGCAGTGAAGTTGAGAAAAAAGGCTTTAAAATTTTCAGGCTGTGCAGCAAACTGTAAAACAGAGAGAAAGGTTGTGATGCTTTCACTTTATGTCTGTTTCACTTGTGGCAGGGTGGCCTTGTAAATAAAGAATAAAGAAGCTGAATAAACCGATAAGAGGGCTGGCTCTGCGCTGGGCACTGCTCTGGAGGTAGTTGTGGAGAGGAGGATGTTGGATGCTGCATTCTACCATTGGATAATAAAACAAGTGTTTCCTCTCTTCTCTCTGCTCGTTAACTTGTTTAAGAAAATTAAGAAATTTTAAGAAAGTCCAAGTCCAAACTGTCCAAGTACTACTTTTAAGATTTGTTAATGCTAACGTGAGACCCGGTGGCATGACCTCCGCAGATGGGTATGGGCTAAGAGAGCGCACAGAGGTGTTTATGCTCAACACACTGTCCACTGCAGCCAGGAGGTGTATAACAACTGTTATTTTCATTATGTTTTTTTTATCTGACCAACAGTCCAAACCCAAAGATTTTAAGGTAGCCATCATACAGCAGATGCAGACACATGTCGCATCAGCAGTAACTCAGTGACCAGATCTGAGAGGGGCTGATCTCTTCACTGTGGAGGGACTTTCTGACGTACATTACATTACTGGACAATTTACACTGAGTGAAAGGAATCCATGTCAACACACACACACACACACACACTGTACTTTCATGCTCAGATAAAGGAATCTGCAGAGGTTTGTTCTGCATGATGAGCTTAATTCTGTCGGGGGTGTTGCCATCAGCTTTTAGCTGTGTCATCAGCTGCTGTTAATCACTCCCATGTTGTTTCTTTAAAATTAGATTTCATTCATTTTATTTTTAGATTGGCTGAGATGTTTGTTACTCGCCTGTTTGCCTCCCTTGTTTGACAACAGTTGTTACATAAAACTGTATGTTCACAAGGAAGAAAGCCAATATGACTGCTTGTTCTCCTGAAGCGAAAAGTGAGAACATTTTTCATTAATATTTCTGGTGGAGTTTACTGCAGACAATTCACATTTGCTTGTGATTCTAATTAGTTGATTAGTATAATTAGTTGCATGATATGTGTGTATTTCGGTTTCCATAGCCAAAAAACGTTATTACAGATGTGGCGATGTTACAATCGCACTGTTTCTCCCATGAGACCACTGTCACTGAGTGCTGCATAACAGCTGCTTTCTGTATGAAGTTTGTTGCTCCTGTCCCAACTTGTCTGAAACGTGTTGCTGCACCAAATTAAGAATAAGCACATATTTACACAAAATCAGGGTTGTGGTTGCATGCAAACGTATCAGTATCGTCAGAGCTTCTGGCCTACTTTCAGTATTAGTAGTTACCAGTAACAGTCACACTGCTGTTGTGATCTTCGGATTTGAATAAAGACTCTGTTGCTGCCATCACTTTTATATGAGAATCAGATTTATTGGACCAGCTTGAGGTGTGTGTTAAATCCCGTCATAGCGGGTTAAAAAACAGGAGGAAGATAGAAAAAGTTTGAATCAATAAAGCAAAGTGATATGGCCTGTTAGCATTCTGAACATTCAGGCTTCCCACTGCAGCAGTAGCTGGCTCTGCTTCTCGGGTTAAATGAGGCGTGTTAACAACCCCAACAAACCATTTTAGGAAAAAATAAAGGATTGACTGTATAAACTTTAATGTTTATTAATCATGTAATAATCAAAAAATGTTCCAAACATCTGAGTGGTTTTTGATTTGCAGTTTGTATGGAGGCTGTTAGCACATCAAAGCGTCTCGGCTTGAGTGTACATGATGGCAGCTTTAAAGGGATGAGAGAGTCAGTGCCTCTCCTTCACTTTTCTCTGTCAGCTTTCCAGCTACATGCCTGCGTATTATCCAGCTCATGCAACATGTCGCCTTTCCAGAAACAAACAAACAATCCTTCATTATAGCTTGATGGCAATGCATTTTTCATCTTAACTGCCTTGTTATGAAAGCTCAAGAGTTCATAGAATCTTATCAGCTCATAGGAGAGCGTACGATTGAAGCAAAAACATAAAATTAATCAGTACAAATATGAGGTTTTTTTGCTGAGGGTATGAGATGTCAGAGAGGTAATGCAAGGATACATTAAACAGTGTCCTACCGAAGATGGTGATTTTGGCTGGCTGTTTTAAAGCTCATTTTACTATTATACCTCGGGGTGGTTTAATTTACTATATAGCAGTGCCTTATATTTGGCATGCTCATTACAGGTTTTCAAAATCTTACCTGCAAAGTAACATAATAACAACAGCTGTCAAATCAATGTGGTACAGTACAGTAGTACAATATTTCCCTCTGAATTTAAGTGGAGCATAAGTATTAAGTGGCAAAGAGTTGTAATACTCAAGTAAAGCATCTCAGAATTGTACTTCCTTTTTGTACTTGAGTAAATGTATTTATACATTTACATACATTATACATCAACCTTTGCTAAAACTGCAGCACAGTGACGTGAGGTTGTCTTACAGGCATGATTTGCTTCAGCTTTTCACATAAATCATGGGAAAACTTCAAAAAAATCTCTTTAAAAAAAGGGCATTTCTAAACCTATGCTGTAGTTCCTTGTATCGCTGTTTTCTTTGTAACCAGTCATACACAACGAATTTACAAAAAGTAAAGAAAGTGGACGGTGCAGTTAGTATTTCAGAGTTAGTAGTATTTAATCTTATTTATCTATATACATACTTTATCATGTGACTAGTTCCTTTTCTGGTTCCTGACACCAACAAGAGTTCTTTTGGTTTGGCCCACTGGACAATAACACATCTGCTGTAAGTCGACCACTGGATGTAAGCCTATTCCTTACAGTAACTACCCATAATGTAAATACCCTCATATCAAAATACTTGGGAAGACATTGTTACAACAAATGACAAAAGTTTATGAAACGTTAATATGGTTTGCTTTGAATTTCCCAAATTGGCCCCACAGAGCAGTGTGTGTATGTCACAGTCCTCTCTTGTTAATTTTATGGAGTCGTTTTCTTCCGTAGTTATGGTATTATTTCAGTATTTCAAAACTGTGATGGACACAGTGTTGGAATTTAACTATGTGCATTTATTAAAGTGCTTAGTACTGACCTTTCATTTAGTGTCACCATCAGGTCCCAATAAAATACTTTGGGACAAGAGAACAAATTCTCCGTTTGTGCTCCCACAGACAGCGTTATCTTTGCGGAGACTTGGTAGATGGATCTGTCCTGTTAGTTGCATGTGGATTTGTAGTCAGAAACCAGTTTGGTTTCTCTAACTCAAGCCCACTGAAGCCTCATTTTGGTTTCAGTTTCATTTTTGAATGCATTTCTGTGCAAGGACCGTGGATGTTGTCCCCATGCCTTGCAGCCAGATTAACAAGGGATCAATTCACAGCCAGCAGTGATGGAGGAAGTATTGAGATAACTTTCCTATGCAGAAATACCTCATAACAAGTAAAGGTCCTGCATTCAGAATCCTACCTAAGAACAAAGACAGTCCTATCAAACGTATGTAGAGTTCTTGTAACATAGAAAAATGTCCCTGTGACTGATGTATCACTTTAAATGACACTGTTGACACTAATGCATCAGTGTGGAAGCAGCATTTTACTGCGATGGCTGCTCAAGGTTGAGCTAGTTTTGATTACTTTACCAGTTTGGTAGTAGTGGTCCCCAACCTAGGGGCCAGGGCTCCCCTAAGAGTCGCAAGATAAGTGGGAACAAAGGTCAACCATGCTTGCATGTATATTCATTTTTTGGAGAGGACTTTTCTCTAATCTTGTTTTGTTTTGGACAACTCTCAGATAGTTTGCCTCACAGGGTCCTGGTGTTACATCACTCTTTAAACTGAAAAGCTTCTAAATTAATGTAGACGAGTAAAACATACAATATTTTCCTCTGAAATGTTTTCCTCAAATGTATATAGTAGCAGAAAATGGAAAAAACTCAAGTAAAATACAAATACTGTACTTGAGGTAAATTGTACAATTCTATGCAAGAACAGTATTTGAGGAGATGTTACTTTCTACCACTTATTGCCAGCAACCCTTTCAACATACATGTAACCCGTGAATATTACATTAAGGCAGACAAAAAATCCGAACCCATCCTTATAATGAACAAGGCATCACACTGCAGCATGCACATAAACTGACACATACTCGAGCTGGCCTCAGCAAAGTTACATGTGGAAGTCTGATGAACACTTAGTAAGTTGACGGGAGAAGAGACTGCCAAGATACAACCACTGTAAATCAGGGTAAGCAAAGAGCCAAAAGAAACCCACAACTGTCATGTTAACAAAGCTGTTTTCACTTTGGATTGATTTGAATTAATCCTGTAATAACACTCAGCACCATCCAAGTTCACGCCACAGTGCCCTGCAGGGAAACCACATTAACCGCTCCGCTGCTCTGATAGCTGAATATCATCAAACAGTCGGCTGCCAGATTGTGTAAAAATAAACCCATATCCAACCGAAATATTTTCATTTCATTATTATCAAGTATGGGAATGTTAATACTCAAATTGTCTGGACCATAACAATTATTGTTGATAATACAGGGCTGAAAGCAACACATAAGGTGCACCACATTTCACTTAAAATGTCCATAGCATAGTGAAAGCTGGCTGTAGCAGAGCAGCAGCTTAAGTCCTCCATCAGGATGCATTCAGGCACAACGTTTAGTGTAGGTCAACCACGGTTTGGCAGTGCTGAAACAATTGCTGCAGTTTAAAGCAGAAGAAAATAGACTAGAAGCATAAAAATACACTTTGCATTATGGCTACTTGTGTAAAGCAGAAATAAAATGCAATCTCTAACACCTGTTACAAGCCTGCGTAGACAGATGTATTAATTAAAATAGACAAGTATCAGTTCTGTCAGATGTGCAGAAGACGTAAGACTGAAAAACACTGCTGGAAATAGTCTCTGCGAGGTTGTACTGAAGCTAAATGCTAATGCTAAATTTGTATTCCCCAGAGGATGGATCTGATAATGACTTTGATGGTCCCTTGGCTTTCTCTCTAGTGCTACCATGAGCTTCACAGTTGTAGTTTTAAGTGAAATGTCTCAGCAACTGATGGATTACATGACATTTACCGTTTATGTTCCTGTCAGGATGTCAGCAAGCTACATTAAGATGGTGAACATATTAGGCTGCTTGGCATCGGCACGTTAGGGTTGTCACTGTGAACATGCTAGCATGCTGACGTTAGCATTCAGGGGTTACCAAGTCTGCAACAGCAACATTTTATGGTCAAAGTCCATCTGGTGGGTTACGGTTAAACCAAGCAAACACTGGTTATGGACAGTAACCCCAGATGAGTATAGACCCTAAATTAGTCTCTGATTGGTACATGATGCCTATCATGTTGTTTGTTTGTGTGTGTGTACTGTAAGTTAGTGATGGAGTCTGTTTTAAATTCTACAAATCTTGAGCATGTCCATTTTGCGTTTGAAAAACGTAAATATAGAAAAAGATTCAGGATTGTGCTGCAGAGAATTCTCTCCTTCATGGCACAGATACAATCAGTGACATTAGCTTTTGGAGAGTTCTGCAAACACATAAGAAAGGTTAATATATTAAGTGAAAAATGATCCTCCGTGCCTGTAAAAACAGTTATCGAAGTAGTTGAGTGTTTTCAAGTCAGCACACGACAGTATGTATCACCCCTGGCATGTAGATTTATCAGTGACACACACAGTACAGGTTATTATAGTCAGTAAATGAATAGCATGGATGATGAATTGGCAGCAGACTAGACGCAGCAGCCCTCCACAGGTTGTCTTCTGTTGAGTTTTATATTGTATATCAGTGTAGCATCTAGATCTGCTCCAGAAACGTCCACAACTTTCAAGAATCTCCTGGCAGCGTCCAGCACCATCTTAATCCTTTCTGACTTCCCCTGAATTTAACAGCACAATTAGTAACCATGACAATAAATGTCAAAAATCCTTGTCCATGTTGGTATTCTGGTATTTCTTTCCTGTCAACATTTCACCATTTCTCTACATTCTCTCAGCATCTTCGGTGTATGACAAACCCTTTCCTGCTCTGATCTTATTCACCTCCATTTCCTTCAATGTTTTGGACTCTCTGCTGACTCCGTCTGGTGATTTTTCCCTCACAGTGGAGGCACTTTGCCGTCCCACATCTTCTGCCTCGTCTACACACTGCAGCAGAAACATCTGGGATCTCCCTCACGTGGCCTCAGCTTGTAACACACACACTCAAGTTACACTCTGTTCAGCAACAGTCAAACACACTGACTCGCTGTCCTCCTTCTCCCCTACTTGGAGTCTGGTTAGTCTTCCTGCTTCACACACACCTGCAATATCCAGAGACGACTCAGCCTCGCCGACCAAGGCACAACACTCACCAACCCTTTCTTCTTTCTGATGGGGAAGTAAGTCACACAGGTAATCTGGAAGTGCACTAATCCTCAGGGCTCTGTCTCTTTGATACACGTTCAATGATAACCATTATACTTCTTATAATCCTGACCAGGCATTCGTCCCAAGTTTTCCTCCTTCAGACTTTCCAACCACATGTGGATCCTTGAAAATCCCGTCTCTTTGTGTCTCCACTATCATCCCAACAAGATAAGTCTCCTCTTTCCTCATTTCCTGATGAATTTGCTTCCCTTTCCTCACATGTCCCCCTTTCAATTTCACGCTCCGAGTCCAGCTCCAGCTCCATCAGCACCATCTTCCATCTCACCGAAAAGCCAATTTCATATTTAACCAGATTTTAGATTTTTTTTTGTTGAGCTGTGAATCTTTTTCTTGAGAAGATCCTGAACCAAAGTCACAGCACAATTATATTAAAACTGGGAGAAGGTGGGGAAACCACAAATAAAAATTAAAACACACTAAAATACAAAATGTTTTTATTCACACACTTGACTTTTTGTAAAGAAAGTATAGCGTGACCTCTCCTTCATCTATTCCTCCCATCCTAATTTGTTTCCTACCATCCGTGCCCCCGTACTCTCCACCTCCTCCTCCGCTTGTCCCAAAAGCAGCAGCAGAGTCGGGGTTCAATCCATTATTCAGCGAGGCCTCTCTGCTGCACACAAACACAGCATCAATAATGGAACCAGCAGCTAATTAATCATTGAAAACAGCAGGAGTGTAAGCTATGGACCACTATGGAGAATATGCAGTGTGCGTGTGTGTATGTCCTTGTACCCACAAAGTTAACTGTTTGGTTTAGGGTTAAGACTGGTAGTGTGTGTGTGTGTGTGTGTGTGTGTGTGTGTGTGTGTGTGTGTGTGTGTGTGTGTGAAGGCTGGAGATGGTTGGCTTTGCGTGGGAGGCAGCAGTCAGCTTTGCTTCCTGCTGCTCCAATCACCACACCAGCATCTTCCCTCCTCGGTCTGCTAATAGGGGGAGTCTTTCCAGTGAATCTACAGGACTTCCTCCGTGTACTTGCGCCCCCCACAGGACGGGAGGCTATGCTATTCAGCTCTGCTGGTCTCTTGAAAAATAACTCCTACCCTTCCATCAGTAAAGTTATGTGACAACGCAGAAAATAGATTTTTTTCAGCATGGGGGTGATCGGCAAAACAACTCCTTATTATATAAGTCTGGCGTTCTGTAATTTCTCAATCTTAATGGGAGAAACTGACACAACAAGTGTCAAAAAGTCAAACCAGCCATTTGCTTTTCTCTCTCCACCTATTTTCTCTATGTTAGTGAATTTCAGCTCAATTTAAAGGCTAGTTAATAAATTACTCATGAATTTCTTTCAGATCCATTTGGATTATTAAAAAAAATGCAAAGGCACCAATTTCAAGGCTTCTTTTCTAATAATAATTCCTATTTTGGAGACATGACAGCGGCAGCTTTGCTGTTTGAACAGTTAAAATGTTTAGTTGCACTGCTCCATAAGGCTGAATATCCCTCTGGCTGAATTAAACAAACAAAGTTGGGAGACAATCATCAGTGGGCAGAACCGCAGTGTTTTGGTAGCACTGCAGGATATCAAGCAAACTTGGATAGCAAAGCTGGTCAAAAACTCTAAATCATGGTGTTATGACATTGAATGGTCAGCTGGGTATAATCTAACTTCCTCAGACAGCTCTCGTCTCATTTGTCTATTTTGAACTCGGAGGGCCGGCTAGACAAAAATAATTAACTTAGATTTTATCAAATTAAATCGCTTTTCTGTTACTTCTCTGATTTGCTTTGGCCCTCAGGCATACAAGCCACAAGCAGATGACTGGTGGTGCAGAATTTACTCACATACTGAGGTGAACACCAGGAAATAATGTGCTCAGGATGAGAACTGCAGCTATTAGCTGAGTCATTGACTAGTCATCTTCATTCTGGTATATTTTTAATTGCATTTATGAATATTTTTATTGCATGTTGGTTCATTTTATTGTAGTTATCTTAATTTTATTCTTTCTAATCTTTCGTATCTTTCTTATTATCTTGTTTCTAACATGGGGGTTGCAATGAAAATTTCATTGACATGTCATGCTCAATGACAATAAAGAAATCTTGAATCTTGAATCTTGAACATGTTATCCCTCCATAAAATGAGGCTGTGCAGTGTTACTGAGTGAGAAACTGAAATTGTTTTTTGTAATTAATCTTTGAGTAACTGTGAAAGTCTGTATAGAGTATATAGAGGTTGCATTAATATTTCAGATGGTTGAAGGCTTCCTGCTGCTGGAGAGGAAACAGAGGTTGAATAGTGTGAAATGTATTTTTAATGTGGTTAATTTTGTCTCTTTACACGCATGGACTCTGCTTTATAGCAGTGATGCTTTTAGCGCTAAGCCTTGCCACCCGTCTATCATAACGCCAATTCCAACTGTGTTTAATACTTTATATTCAGCAATATAAGCCTTGGAAGTTCAGTTTGATTAACAGGTTACAAAAGTTTGTTCATGCTGAAGGAATGCTGGGAAAAATGGCCAGCACACAGACTAAAATAGTTTGATTTTTGAAGGTGGCGCTGATGGACTGGGCAGGAAATAAAGGCACCACTTTTACAGCTGAAAAAAAGCGAAATTGTGGACGACTACTCCAAAGACAGCTCAGAAAATCATTAAACACAGTAACAAATAACTCTAAAGACATTTTGCCTAATATTTGCAAAGTTCTAAAACTACACTTTTTTTCCATTTCCTGCAGGACTGACAAAAATAACACTGCCAAACATCAAACCGTTGTTTTTGTTGCAGGATATTTCGTCCAAAATGGTGCTAGAAGAGGTTGTAATAAACAACGTACACCTTATTGGTATGATGTATTACGCAGCATTCACAGAAGTTACACTCGGGCTTGTTTTTAAAGCTGCAGTCATATATTTGACCACTAGGGGGCAGAGAAACTCAACAACAAGCCTTCATGCAGGCGTAACATTTTATCGCCCCTTTAGTTACTTTGGTTAACATGTTAGCAAAATGTTGCAACATTTTTCAGGAAAGATAAGGGAAACTTGCACTTAAATGAGCCATGAGGAGCAGTGACTGCAACTAATGATTGTTTTTACTGTCAATAATCTTTAAGTTATTGTCTCCGTGGATTCTAGGAAATGCCAGAAAAAAGTGAAAAATAATAATAATAAATAGTTCCTCAGAGACCAAGACGATCTTCAAATGCCTTTTGTCACCACCGTCCCTTTAACCATCCTGAAAAACAATTTTAACTGTCACGATGTGAATGTAATCAAAATGTTGATTCTTTATTATCAAACGTTTGTTAGCTAAAAGTATTGGCATTCAAGGTACTTTTACCTCCAAACTGTACTCTGCTGAAGTACTTCACTACATTAATTTACTTTGAACCTGTTGTCACATCGAACTGCAGTTCACTGTTTAAAGCATCATTCCTCTGAATTAGTCATGCCGATGATTGGATGTTTAGCTCCACTAGCTGTTAGCTTTGTTAGCTCTGCTAGCTGTTAGCTCCATTAGCTGTTAGCTCTGCTGGCTCTATTAGCGCCGCTACCTGTTAGCTCCACTAGTCAAAAACATTGCAGGACTCTGCTGCCCACAGGCCGCTAACAGCTAACAGCTGAGCAAAAGTTGAGCATACTGAGAGTTTTGAAAGAGTATTTTCTCCGTAGTCAGAGTCATTTGATTCAAAGTGTATGTAAAATATCTAAATTTCAGAGATGAGCTCAGTTAATGATCATATTTTAGCCAGCTAGCATCCTGTCTGAAACGTGTTACAATTCACACTGTTCTGTTCTTCATACCACTGAGTGTATATTTTCATGATTTTTGCATCCTTTTTATTCTTTGTATTTTCACTGACTCGTTTGCAGTGGGTTTTTTTTGGATTTTTAATAGTTCCCGAAAATAATAAATAGGTTTTAGAGTCAACAACATAAAAATGGATACTGTCCTGTTTCCACTCCTCTGGGGATTCTCGGGGGTGGGGGTAGGGGGAAGCGGCAGTCTGGAGGACTTTGGACCCGGGTTGGATCGATTAGCCTCCGGCTGCTTCGCCACAATACAGCCCAATGTTGAGGAGAGAGACAGCGGCTCTGTTATCAGTCTGTCTCATGATCTGCAGGTGCAGCAGCAAAACACCATCCAGAACCACAATGAGGCTGTAGCTGATCTTCACCCACACATGTGACTTAGGTTTGATCTTTACGCTGATTACAGTTAGGGCTGTGACTCTTTATTTACATATTGACTATTCTGCCAAACACTTAATCGATTTATCAGTCTAGAATAGTGTGATTTCTGCAAATTGCCTGTTTGGCTGAAAAACGGCTTGAGAAGCAAAGATTATAGTGTTTGTTTTGCTAACTGCAAACTATTTTAGACTGATAAATCCATTAATGAACAAAGTATTTGGCAGAATAATCAATATGTAAATAAAGATTTGTAGCCTGGAAGCAGCATATTTGAGGCATTTAACACCAAAACACTGCATGGAGTCACTTTTTTGTGGCTGTCAGCTGAATAAGCATTACATGTTGTGACTCGCATATGTTTGACAGGTAAAGCTTCTCCCAAGACCGTCTCAGTTTCACACTGAGTGAAATGTGTTTTTTATTGAATTCAGGCTGAAAAGCTGTGTTTCACTGTCCTCTCCAAGTCAGTTTCACTTCATGCTGGGTGTGGTTGAGTGTGGTCAGAAACATTGCTCTGTTGCACCAGTCACTACACCCAACAGTGATGCCACACTGTGCTGGCACACCCCGGAGTACACTTCACTACATCACTGCGGCCTGATGACAAATGAAACCAATGGAGGTCCCGAGTTTGTTTTAGCTAGCTTTTGTCATTTAAAACGTGTTTAAGACAACAAAGGCCAAGTTACAGCTGATTAATGAATATCTCTCATTTCAGCGTGTGTGTAAACCTCAACAGCAGCTGTCCAAGTCACAAAAATCTCCTGCTGGTTATACACTTTTTTTTTATGTTGTAGTTACATACATCCTATCTGCCCACTGTCCCTCAGCTCCTCCGTGACAGATGTTAAATAAGAGTAATCTGGGATTTTTGGGAAAAACTTGATGCTTTATTGTTGTTGTTGTTGTTTTTGGTCTGAATGAACCTCAGAGCTTCCTCGTGATGAACACACAGAGCTTTTGTTTACTGCAGATGCTTAAAACACTCGGTACCTTCTTTGAAATCTGCGCAGGGCAGCCTGAAGAGTTGGGTGATTCACTGAGGGTGTGATCAGAGAGAAATAAAGACACCGTGTGATAACGGCCTGCATGAAGTCAAAGATTCGGTGCAGACAATAAGGTGTTTTGTGCATTTTAGCGTCAGAGGAGACAAAGCAGCCAGTGTTTATGCTGTAGCTGATCTCAGTTCAGACAGACTGGCAGAGAGGTTTGCTGCCATCTGCTGGTTTAATGTAATATCTGCTGAAATGATGATGAGGAGGGTCTCTGTAGTCTCTAATAGAAAGTGCCTCATACCATTCATTCCTTTCTTACAACCAGTTTTTAATTCTTCCTGGCTTTTTTATTTTCTGTCTTTTTTTCTCCGTTTCTCTTGCAATTTTGCTTTGACTACACCAGTAAAATAAAAATAATGCTGCTAGAATATGCCAGGAGAGAAGGTGCAGCAGGAGAGGAGGCAGAGGTAGAGGAAAGAGGAACATTGTGATGGAAATGTAAGTAGGGAAGGAAATGAGGAGGTAGATATTGGAGAAGGAGGAAGGAAAGGAAATGTCATGAAGTCTAAAAACATCACTGCTGATACCGGCTTTTGAGAAAACCATGAAGCTCGGAGGAAACTCCACCAGCAGAGGGCGCTCTGGTCACACATTAAAACTCCTGCGTTGTCAGAGCCCGTGTGTGTTTGTGGATTTGTTGAAGTTCAGATGGAAAGAAGGATGAAAGGATCAGTTACCTGCAGCTCAGCAGTAGAAGAATAACAAGCTCTTAGACCTCCGAACAGCCTCAACGTCTTACTGACTGTGTGGTGGTTGTCTCTTTTCAGACTGAAGTTTTAGTCTGTGGAATACTTATATAATCATTTTCATAAATTTTCAAGATGACCTGCAGCATCAATCAGTGCTCTGGTCTCTGGTCATATTTTTAATATGTCGTTGACTCTACTGTGTATTTTTTTCAGCAGTTTTCCACTTAACTTTAATATAAAGGTTACACTTAGCTTCTGATTAGTTCATCAGTAGTTCCTTTGTCACAACTCTGTAGTTTGTGTTCGATATTATATCACCAATAAAATAAATCACACTACGAGGAAATGTTAACATTTAATAGATGAAAAAAAAAATCAAAGACTTTTTAAATATCAAGCTTTATGCTAAATCTGAACCTATGTGTTGGGAGAAACATTTTTACATTTTTATTTGGTGGAGAGAAAAACAGGAAAATGATAATCACTCATTTACTGCACAGAATCTGACTTTTTGTCTCTCAGAACACAAACACTGATATGTGAGGAAAAATCTTCCTGAAAAGTGTACGTTAACAATTTTTGTTAAATCAAAAGTTTTAATGTGGTCAAATTATAAATTAGTAAACAAAAACGTTGGGTCCAGAAATCCAGTGGAAAAGAGGAAAAAGTTTGATCCAATCACCTTAATAACCAAAACAAAGTCACAGACAAACAAAAGACAACATAACAACATAACATGAAAAGAAGAAAAGGGCAACAATTAGGCCAAGGTATTAGAATCTAATATTACGCAAATTCACTATAACTGCTGCTAATAATGATAAAGTCTTATAATATCAATGTCAACATTTCTGGCATTTTTCTTCCTCACAAGTCTCCATCTCCACAGCGTGACTGTCCTTCTGAGCTGATGTCAGAGGTGTTTGTGTTGGTGTGAGAAGGTGGCTAAACTGCAGCAGAAGTGCGTCTAGGCTGCTTTGCATCATGATCCTGAGTGCTGATATAAGATGACAAACTGCCACCAGTGAGGGCGGCATGCGCCCACATTGCGTAATCCAACACCTTCTGGCTTCTCTCTCACAGCTAAAAATACCAGCAGGATCTGGACCTCCATCTGATACCATCCTTGCTGTCAGCACTCGCATGCTTCTTCCTCACAAAAAAGCAAACACAAGACATCCTCATCACTCACGCAATCTAACGCAGAGGCGTCGTAATGTCTCGGTTATTTCCAAAACAACAGAACAGCTCTACCAGCAGGGCGAGAGGACTTCAGAATGGCCGCTGGATCAGGAAGATGCTGCCTGAAATTCTGCTGCTGTCACAGTTTTGTTTGTGGTGAAGGATCATGTTGGTCCATCCTCTGCAGGCCCAGTGAGGTCTGATGCCACCATGCTGCAGGGTGCAACCGTAGGTCAGCAGCAGGACACTTTCTCAGACACCAGGGCCTTAAAGAAGCAGCAGAAACACTGTCCACATGCTCCAGTCGCTTTCAGCACTGATTTGTGTCAGTCTGCGTTTCAGCGCCATACAATGTCACAAGGACAGCAGCCATCTGTTTCTAAAAGTACAGCAACTCCATGTTGTATAAATAAAACTACTATTCTTAGACTAGTTTGTCGGGATGTTGGGAAATGTGCTTTCTTGCTGCAAGCTGCACGAGAAGCTCAACACTGACATTACTCTGGTGTCTGCAGCCAGAGGCGGTGTGGAAACACAGGGGGCTTAGATTTTCAACTGATAACTGCACCATTTTCAAGTTGTTGCACATTACAAACACAAGACTCCCGCACCTAATCCTCTGCAGTCTGTGCACTGAAACGCTCTCATGTATGCATTTCTCTGATTGCGAGTGCAGAGGACAGCATGCAGGAGCCTGTGCAAAAGTTTGCTCCTCTTAAGTTATGTTGAATAAAACGAATAGAGGATGAATTAGCATGAGAAGTGTGGGGCTGTAGGGGCTGCAGCCCCCCCTGCTGGCCGGAGTAAAACAGAGCGGAAATATCATTTGACCTTTTTAAGTCATCTGATGGAAACGTTTTAACAGTTTCGACTCGACTGCTTGTGGAAACATTCTGTTGTGGTTCAAGTCTGGAAAATATGTTAATTTGGAAGGACAAACATACAGTTTTCTACTTAAACAGCTTGACATGACTGCAAAATCCTGCTGCAGAAAACAACATAAAATCTAACATATCTTCACTAAAAATATTCATTTATGCTGTGGTTTACTCCTTGGGGGATTATATCCTGTAATCCCAGTGTTTTCTTATTCTGTTGAAACCGAATCTATTTATGTTGTCATGTGCACTGAGGTTAATTTAAGGGGAAAAAACATGCAAAAACTAGATTACATTTAAATTTGACTTTTACCGAGCTGGTTATTGTATGAATCCTTGTAACAAAAAAATAAAAATGTATAAATACGGAAAACATGGTGGAGATTTTCAGCATGTCCAGAAAAGTGAGTTAAACTAACCAGAGACATCACGGGCTCTTGGCAGGATGTTCCAGCTGCTGTTTTCATCTTTGGAGCTCTGCAGGTCCCAGACAACAAAAAGTCTCGTCTGTAGTGAAAATGATGTAGCCATGATTGTCACAGCCTCTAATGCACCTACTCATAATGTACGACAAACTGTTCACCCCGGCAGCCTGACTCCTGTAGTGAAATCTGCATGTTGTCTGTAATCTGCACAATTAGATCAGATCACTTTATTTTATAGACCTAACCAATTATTTGAACGCACCAGCCAATATCAGATTATATAAAAGCAAAGCATTAATGAACTATTCCATCCAATGGGGGCTACTGTAGTCATCAGTGCTCATTATTCCATATGAGCTGACAGTCACACAACACAGCAGCTATACTGACTGCCAGCTACAGGCTGTAGTCAATGTAGCAGTGTAATCAATGGATTCTGTGCTCTCTCATCTGATAACATCTGTCTTCACGACCTCATCCCTTCCTCTGCTCCGCTCTTGTTGCTCTCTCTCTCTGTCTCTCTCTCTCTCTGTCTCTCTCAGGATTTACATACAGTAACATGTAAAGGCATGCCTTGGAAATACCTGCTTCGTATATTGGGAGCTGGTCAGGTGTCCCTTGGAATTAGTCTTATTTCTGATGATTTAGCTTTAATCACATGTAGCCTAAAGGTTAGAGGTTGGAAATACTTGATTTCATAAATGTTGCATCTTGTGAGAAAATCAGTTGAGAACCAATGAGCTCGACTAGCTGGCTAGTGTGAAGGCTGAACACACAAAAAAAGAGGACAGGATCATCCATACTGGAGGATACAGGAAACCCACACACACAGAACAGTACTTCCTATTTGACCCTCATAAGTTAGACCAGGCCCAAGAGAAGGAGCACAAACATCTGAGGGACACACGTAAAGCTTGTGGAAACCCTACCTGGACCTGTGAAAACAGTGCACCGCAGGAGGTGGAGACACAAAGAAACACAACAGCATCATTATTCCATACATGTCCGTAGTATCTGAGAAACTCAGGAGGAGTCTCAACAAACACCACATCCCTGTGTTTCTCAAACCCAGCAACACACCAAGACAGAACATGGACTGCTCACCGAAACACACAAGAAACAATCTAGTGTGTGCAGTCCAATGCAGGGAGGAGTGCACAGACCTGTATACTGGAGAAACTAGACAACCAATAAGCAGATGCATGGCTCAACACAGGAGGGTCAACTCCTCAGGTCACGACTCAGCAGTTTACCTCCACCTGGAGGAGAAGAGAGGACAACAACATACACATTTTGAACACGGAGGGCAGATGGTTTGAAAGAAGGAAAGGAGTGAAGGAGGCGACTTGCGTAAAAATAGAGGAAGCATCCTTTGACAGAGGAGAAGGTCTACAGCACCACCACCCCTATCATGCTGATAAAACACATTGATTTGTGGAGCTTTTACCATTTACGCTTTATTTTGAATTTAAATATTGGACAGTAAGTGTTCATTTTGATCCAGAGGAAAAAGAAAATGTGTACATCTGTTTTTAGCCTCCTGTGTTGCGATGCTCACACTGCTGCGCGTGTCGCGTGGCACCGAGGTGAGATGTGGGGAACATCATTGGGATACTGGACACCAGATAAGCTTCCTGCAGAGTCACAAACAGCCTCCCTGCACATTTCTTCTCATTAAGTGCCACAGCTTTTCATAGAAACAGCTGGTTAAATGTCTTGTTTTGGGCTGTTATTTGATCCTCGCAGTGTGGAATCGGACATTTCTTCCACTTTTTGTTCACTCTGATGTAATTAGTGTGACTGGAACACTCGGCCTGCACGTATTTCACAAACGCAGGAAAGACCGGAACCAGCCTCAAAGACAGATCAGAAACCTGCAGGAGCTGCACAGAACTATGAGTATGGAAGTTCAGAAAGGGCGCCATCGAGTGAGGCCGAAACAAGTGTGAGCGGGAGCACTAAGTTCAGAGTTGAGAGCATGCAGAGGCAGAAGCAGCTTTGAGGAAGCGTGAAGGCAGGGTCAATGAGCTGGAGGAAGGCTGGGCTGATTGTGATACGATAAGATTGTCATGTTTACATCACACAAACATTAACGGGCAAACACGATGGATGTGTGATGTCAGAGTTGGCCAGAGTTTCAGTATAAATTCGAGTGTATCCATAAAATCTGGGCTTCATTCCCCTGAACATGGGCTGATGTGAGGCGTCCATATTGTTTCCCTTTTCAGGCATGTCTGTTTTATTAAAGATCCCCTCCAGACGTGTTTAAGATGTATATAAACCACTGTACTTTGATTAATGGTGTATTTCTGATGTTTTTCCACAAAAAAAGTCAATGAATCATGAATCCAAGATTATGCAAATACGTGCCGTTTCAAAAGTTCAACCCTACTTTACTGAGCTGTCCATTCTCAGTGTTCGTGCACTGGAGGCTTCACACTTACATATGTTGAATATAAGACCAGGATTGGCTTTCTAAACTATTTGTGATGTCACAAATCACACTCATAGGCCCGCCTCTTCAAAAGGGGATGTTGAATGAGCACAGAGAAAATGTCCACGTTCAGCAGACGAATGTGAAAACAGCCTGCTAGTCTCAGGCTGCACATTTATTATTCTGCACAGTGAAGCTCAAACATTCGACTGTAGGAACAAGAAGAAGGAAACAGATTTTGGGTGGAGGGGGACTTAAAGTCAGACATGTGGAAGCTTACAGAAAAATCACAATAGAAAGATACGCAATGGTGTTTACAACCTGGATGCTGATGTGTCACTGGTAACTATGGTAACTCCCATTTAACATTAATGTGGTAATATGTACAGTATCATGAGATAATGAAAAGATTTGGATACTGGAGGATATTTTTCTGCGGTGGTTAATTAATGCCGCTGGTTGTATTAGGCCACAGTGCAAAACAATCAGCAGTGCAGCTTTATGACAATTTAGGATTTATTTCTGTAGCCAGGGGTGGAATGTAACTAAGTACATTCATGAGTGCTGTACTTAAGCACAAGTACTTGTGGTGTATTTGAGTATTTCCATTTTATGCTACTCTATACTATAAATACAAACCATGACTCAATTAATAAATAATGATGTATTATTATAGATTAGGATCCCCTACAGTTTATACAGTACAGTAATTAAAATGAGCTGCAACACTACAGTGATGCACACATGAATGCATCCATGATTGGAATATAAACATATTCATATATTCATGCCTCCGTTCTGTTTGATATCCCTCACACGAGTCTCCTGTTGACGCAATTTCATATTCTTAAATTCATGTAATCCATCTGATGAGGAGTTGGCGAGAGCAGGTTCTAACCTGAGCACACAATAAACATCTTTAACTGCACGTACACATTTTTCAATGAACTTCCGTACGTCAGAGGTCAGGACTGTGATTAGAAATAAATAATATAATAAAACCAACACTGAAGCGTTGGACCTGTGTGATTTTTGTACCTGTTAATCTTCTGTAGAACTAATAACATTTGGTTTCATGTTACAATTCAACAGTCCAGGATATGACATAACCGTTTATATTATCACTCACATTCTGTCATAGCATGGAGTCATCTACAGCACAGAAGCTTTGTTGACAGTCTTCTGTCATTTTCATTTGTGTGCGTGTCGCATAATCAGAGTAAGTCTGCATTCCTGTGGTCTTTTCATGGTTTTAATGTTCCTGAGTTCAATATTGCTTCAGACTCTTGTGCTTTCCAGTCAGGCTGCAGTCAGGAACAAAGCACCAAAACATCTTCATCTGGTACCACTTCAGAAAACTCTATCATTGCTTTAAATCCAATCCTTTTCTTTCTCAGAGTGAACCCACTGTTGTCAGGGGCTGTTGCTCAGTGATGTACACCGATGAGCTAATGGGAACGAGCTTGGGAGCTCACTTTCAGCTGTTTTTCACCTGTTTCTTGGCAATCAAGATTCATTTTGTTCATTTATCCTGAAAGAGAGTTCCCCTTTTTTTAAACATGTTTTTAAAAATATTCATTGAAGTTTCAGTTGTTTACTGCAATTAGCATCAGGTGCCTCTTAGCAACAACTGCGAAAACCTGAAAATTCAGAAACGTTGCACACTGTCCAGCACACTGTTCCACTGGCATCTGTTGCCCCACGTATTTCTATCTGGAGGGAGTCTGAAACATGATCCTGAGCTTTTCTGTTCATATTCTACAATAAATGAGTATCTATCGCTATACCGAACAGTAAAAACCATGTCAACTACAACTTAACATCATCTTAACTACAGCTCACATTAGTAATAAAATAAGTGGGCTCAAAGCACCATGGTGCATAACTGAAATTAGCTGTCTAAATATTTCCTTCTATTTTTCTATTTTTTACTTGCCATCTATTGAAAATCAGTGATTGTCCAAATTAGGATTGCTAAGAAACATCTTGCTGCAGGCAAATGATCTATTGACTGTTTTTACTCAACAGTTTATACAGAGATATGCATCCCTTTAATCTCTCTGGGTGCATTAGACCATTGTGGACAATACTGTAAACACAATGTGCAGAGCTGCTCTGTGATAAATTCAGATTTTCAGGATTGTTGCATCCATGCAATTAAGTTTCTGGAGTAATTTGTGGATTGGCCAAAAACCGAGATTCATAAACGATTTCCGAATTAATCTCTATAATATCAACTATAGTGCAGTATGTATGGACATTGTGATAAAAAACAACATATTCCATGATAAAAGCTTTAATCCAGAAATATGAGAAAAAGTTCTGATATTTCTTAATTAGCATTAAAACCCTGCAAATGTCTTTGAGGATCACCTGCAACCATTTAAACCAGCTTTTAGCTTGACAGCCTTTAAAATGAAGAAAAGTCTACTGGTGACCGTTGTTACCTGTTGAATAGTCTGTAAAAAATAAACGTAGTTTGTGTAGAAATATGTTTTCTGTGTTCCTCTAAGACTCGTCCTGCGACCTCTTGTGGGCGCCCCTGCCCCGGTTTTGGAAACCATTGATTTAAACCAAAAACCCAACAGATGTGTAGCAGCAGGAGCGCTTACAACAGATACAGACTTCAATTTAAGAGCTTATCAGTAGAAAACAAGTAATTAAAACATGGTATTGTCACATTGGTGCTTTGAAATGGAATATTACTACTTAGTCTACTGTGTGTAGTCATGTTTAAATAGGGATTATATACCATCAACATACCAATACAGTGTTATAGACATGTTGTAAAATGTATTTTACTCTTAATATTTATAGATAGCATATCTGAGAGTGCTTTCAACACAAAGCTACTTCAGTCACTATTTACATTCAGAGATATATTATAAATATGTTTCTTTACCCATATTTGAGTTTTACATATTCAAACGTATTAACATGTTTATATATATATATATATATTCAAAACTCACATACATCCATATATACAGATAGTAAATATCCCTTTTACATGGAGCAGGTCACATTGTTGTGCATGTGCCGGAGCTGATGGTCTGTTTGAATTCAGCAGCTTGACTGAAAAGCAGTTTCAGACTCCAGTCAAGTTGCTTTGGAACACGTTGAGATTCCCGAAGGCAGAAGAAGTATTGCTTTGTGTTTTATTGACATTTTCTGAGTGAGCTGGGTCAAACCAAGTCTCAGCTGTGGCTTCTTCTTCACTACAGACCGGTCCGGACTTGACAGAGTGTTGCCCGAGGTGTTTTCTCCTCCATATTGCTTTCAATAGTGCTGTGTCTCGTGTGGAGGGAGAAACCAGGGGGGGCAGCGCCGCAGTAATCGAGAGGAGCTGACAGAGTTTAATAAGGGTGAGGGATTAAACAGGAGGTCGAGGCTGCTGCCGAGGCTGCTCTCGGTACATCGGTGGGGTCAGAAAAGATCCTGAGGGCCCAGGTGGATGATAATAGGTGTGGCTATGGTCTGCGGGTGGTAATAGGCACTGTCGATGTACAGGCCGCCTAAAGACAGGAGACATGAGCAACGGGGGTTAACAGGCACAGAAATAATCCTGATCACATAATATAGGTCCTCTGTTTCCTTAACTCTGAAGAGATAAATATGAATGCTGAAAACTAGTTTGAAGACAAAGTTGCAAATTCATAGAAGATTACAGACTCCTGGCAGGCTGTTGTTATTGTAGCTGCTCTCAGGAGGCCTAACTTTTACAGTAGCTCCCAGAACCCTAGAGCTCAGGGGAAATAAGAAGACCCAGGGCAACTTGTCACATTTATTGACCCCTATATCAAACACTACAAAGTTATTTCTCTCTACAGAAGCACAGCGGAATTCTGGGTGTTCAGATCTGTAAAGCAATTATAACAAACTGCTGATAGGGACTGTTGGTGTGTGAAACAGCCTGGAGCAGCTTTAACTCCAGTTTATTACAATTTGGGTTTTGTCCATCATTTGTGTCAACTGACACAGCACATACTGTATGTAGTTTTACACTGACAGTAGTGAAACGTTCATTGTAATTTTTGAAACAATGGGTCCTTGATTTCAGGCAGTAGCAGACTTCTCATTCTCCAGCCCCCATTCCAGCTGTCCCTTTCTACAACAAAACTCTTGTGAATGGGGGGAAATCTTGTAAATATGTACTTATACAGCACTGTACATGATATTGTGCCTAAAGCCTGAGGATAAAGCTGCATGTCCGAGGCATGAGTTATCTTCACCAGTTTACTGATCTATGGCTGTGGAAGTAGTGCTTGGTTACTCCTCTAAACCAGTTAGCTGGGCATGCTAATGACTGTGGATACATTAGAGCAGAAAAAGCACACAGTTTAATCCTTTACTAACTTTACTCTTGCATTTTTGGCTTTGGAAAGGCAAAAAAAAATGCACCGCACTTCAAACTCGTGCGGCCCCACGTTAAAGGCTTCGACATGTGGAGAAACCCAAAGGTAGACACACCTGCTGTGCCAAGATACTGTTGCTTAAGAATAATTGGACAATCAGTGCTTGGGAAATTACTATAATGTTGTACTCAAAATAATCGCTGGGTGCATGGCAACATAGCTGAAAAGTCAGGCAATCACATTCTGAAAGTGACAGCACCTGAAATATCTTTAACAATCCCTCGGTGTGCAGGAAAACTGTGTGCGCACAGTTACATTACATTAGTTACAGTCAGAGTGGAGGTCATTGTGCGTCTGAAAAGATTGTGTCAAATGCACTTGGCTAACCTCTTTTCTTTGTGTTTCTCAACTTTTTAGTGATGTCAGCAATCAATGTGGTGAGTATAATGTCATTATTATGTTTGATAGAAATAATGGCAAAAGCTTTTATCCCTAAACAGCTTATCACTGGACACATGAGGAAAAAGGTTGAGTATAACACTAAGGATGCTGTGTAAAACTTATGAAAACAGAAAGCAATCATTTGCAAAGACGCTGCGTTTACTGACAGCAGTTTTACAAAGAGTTCCTGAGCCCATGTATTAACATCCTTTATACAATCATGTGTTCACAAAATGGTGAACCTCGCTCCATCCTCTGGGACCCAGACTGAGCCTTTCATAGGCTCTTTCATAGCCAGTGGTAAATTCTGAATGGACTGTGTTTATATAGCACTTTCTTTTCTAGTCTGATGACCACTCAAAGCTTTTACAACACAAGCCTTCATTCACCCAATCACACAATGGCAGCTAGACCACCTGCTGTATATACTACAACCTGTGTATTGCCCGAAGTATACTTCAACATGTAGTTGTAGGGATCGAACCACCGACCTTCTCATAGGTGGACGTCCGCTCTACTTCCTGAGCCCCAATCATGATACTATCACCTGTTGTCTGTACATAAATAACTTTACACTCCAAAGACTTTTAGAAGGCAACCTATCTATTATCTAAAAGTAATTAGATGGTCTAATAATGTAAAACACAATCATATGAAGATAGTACATATACATATAGCATCTTACCTGGGTGTGTGGGTAAACCGTGAACCATGATAAAACTTTTATGAACCACAAGTTAGTCAGCTGTTGACGAAATATTCATTTATTTAAACAGAGTATAACCTACAAACAGGTCAAAATAAAATCTCTCTCTAAAAAGAAAGTATTTTAACTCAACACAAAAAGGCTCAACAGCTGAAATACTCAACGCGTAGCTGTAAACTTGGACACTTAATATCCAGACTAAAGGAAAAAAGGTTCCTCAGTGCAACCGATTAATGCAAACCTGTTTTCTCCTCTCCACAGAAACTTAAAACATCAATAGAAAACAGAGAGAAAGTAAAACACAAAACAGTGTTTGCATCCATCCATCAGTTGCATTTTGTCATCATGTTGTCACTTTTCTATCTGTGTATTTGCTTTTAGTATTACACTGTTGTTCTTTACTTCCTTACAGCTGCAGTTACAGTTGATTTATTAAGCTCCCTGTTCTGGATATTTAATATTCAGTGCATGTTTTCTTAAGTTCCCTGTACTGACAAAGTATTTCTTTACTTTGCGACAGTGGCTGGTTTTAGTTTGATATGGTGGATGTTGAGTTAAAAGCTACAAGGTTCATTTATTCAGTTCCCACACAGACGATGTTTGGTTGCCTGCATTGTTTGGGCTATTACTGGTGACGTGCAGCCAATCAGATCAGACATTGAGTGACTACAGACAGAGGCGGCTGTATCAGAGCTCTAAATACATACATGTATGTGTATCTATATGTTGACGAAACTGATGAGTTGTATTCATTAAAGAAAGTTGACATAATAAAAAATTCATTCAATCGGAGGAATCACTTCATTCACATTTAGGATTTTATTTGTTGTTTTAGCCCCAGTGATAAGTATCCATTGTAAGAAACTAAGTAAATATCCACTGTAAGAAACTAAACATCCAATTCCAACAGGGGATGTTTGGTTCCTTACAGTGGATATTAACTTAGTTTCTGACATTGAATATCTAGCAGTAGGTGACCAGTTGGTTTGTTTGGTGACTGGTGATTTAGTTCTTCACAGAGAATATTTAAACAGTCAGAGAGCTGTTTCTTTAGTTCCTAGCAGAGAATGTTTTTTTTCCTTTCTTTGGTTACTAGTTTTGGTTCCTACATATAGTTGCTGTACTTAAGACGCCTTTTTAAGCTCCCAACAGCAACTGTATGTTTAGTTTGCTTTGCTCTGGTTGATGTGGGGTTAGTTCCTCTATGGAGGATTTACTAGTCTGAGTTTTCAGTTCCTTTGAGTAGCTACTATTTTTTTTAGGTCGGTGCGACGACATGCTGTGTTTATTTAGTTCACTGTCTTTGGTTAATGGTTGGGTTTCCTATGGTGGGTGACTAATTTGTTTAGCTCCCTACTGTGTTGTACTTACACACACTGCAGCACAATAAATGCTGAGCTCAGATTTTCATTGCATAATGGTTTGATGATCAAAGAGCTTATTTGTCAAACTCTGTGTTTACACACTTAGTATTTCAACTGCCACACAAATTTCCAATGGCCAATTTAATCTAGCTGGATTGTAGCACAGCGGGAACGTGCTGGTACTGCCTGATTTGAAGCTGACTGGGGATACTGGTCAAATATTTGTGGATATCCAGAGTTGGTTTTTGAAGCGTGTGTCATGGACAGACAGTAAAACGTCAGGATATAACTAACAAGTGATTTCCTCTGAAGTGAGTGAGATGAGGTGAGGGAGGGTCCTAATAGGGGTAGAGGTGGGTGATGGGGTATGTTGTGGGGACCCTGATGACTGGGACAACTACTGAGGGCATTCTGGAGGGAAAACCTGAAGAAGAGCAAAAAAAAAGAGAAAGAACTTAAATGTTGTGATGTAGTGATGAACAAATCAAATGGATGGATTATTGATCAGATAGAATGAGTGTGAGTTTACCGTAGGGTGGGAGGGCGCCTGCAGGGCTGTAACCATAAGGAGCACCAAAGCCTGCCAGGAAAAAGACAGAAAGGATAACAAACATAGTATAATCACTACACAGTCAGCTACATTAATGCATCCAGTTGAAACAGATGATTCCTCAGCCTCCTTAGTCCTGTTTGTTTCTTACAGAAGCCAAAAACAAGTGATTCTTTTCTGCAAATTGAACAATTTTCCTTCAACTTCAACTTAAACTGTCTATCACTGTGGATTTTTGATGCAGATCCAGATGGACATGAAAGATTTCTGAAAACAACCCTGTTTGTAAGACAGATTCAAAGCTGTGTAAGATGCAAATAAGAACAGAATGCAGTGGTGAACCTCGCTTGTGAACGACTGAGCCTTTCATACCCAATCATGACACTATGACCTGTTACCAATCAACCTGTTTACCTGTGGAATGATCCAAACAGGTGTTTTTGGAGCATTCCATAACTTTCCCAGTCTTTAGTTGCTCCTGACTTGTTTGGAACGTGCTGCATCAGATTCAGATAATGCTGGCAGTCTCCCGGTGCAGTACCAGGAGAAAACATATACCTCTTCTCTGAAGAAATAGTTCAACATTTTGGGAAAATACACATTTTCGCTTTCTGGCAGAGAGTTACAGGAAGAAGATGGTACCACACGCACATCTGTATGGAGCTACTGTCAGCAGCCGTTAGCTCAGGATAAAGACTGAAAACAGGGAGAGATGAACGGCCTGTCTCTGTCCAACAACAAAATCCATCTACCAGCACCTCTAAAGCTCACTTAAGAAATAATCCGGCTCAAAACCTCCCTGGAAAAATGGCGAGATGTCATTTTTCTGTTTTTGTACAGATTAAAGGGATACTTCAGGATTTTTGAGGTGGGGTTATATGAGGTACTAATCAATGGTCTGTGTATTTCCCACAGCAGATGGTGGTCGGTGCGCCCCCAGTTTGGAGAAGCAGAGAGTAGCAGTGGGGTCAGCAGCAAAATCTGTATACTGTGTTTACAATATGAACAGCGTTTTACCCCGCTGTCAGACAGCCCTTCCCTTTGGCTCTACATGTTCTCACCTGTGCTGACTGCCTCCCACTGTAGTAATGCACATATTCCTAACTGCTATTACTAACTTTTTCTTTTAAAAAGATTTTTTGGGTGGCTTCTGCAGCGAGAGAGAGAGGGGAAGGTATGTAGCACTGAATCTGGGCTTCTGTGCTCTCTAATGTCTAACTGTAATACACTGACTATTGGTAAGTACCTCATACAACCCCATTCAAAAAGCAAATGAGATATAATGTGTTAATAAGTGAGAGTGAGCTGGTAGGGGAATTTTATTAGCTTTTTCCCCTGCTACTAGTCTTTGTGCTAAGCTAACAGACTGCCAGACTTAGTATTTATTCTACAGACATGAAAGCAGTGTCAATCCTCTCAGTGAATTTGTGGATTTCTGAAAATGTCAGTTAGTATTCCTTCAAAGACTTAATTGCCTCACCATTAGACTGTAACTCAACCAAATCGTAACCAATAACCCTTCATTTCTTTTGTCAAAGTAAAACCTTTAGATTGCTTAAGCAGAGCCTTCAGATTGATAAGTCAAGCACGTTTTGGATCACTGACATCGTAAGTAAAACTGTACATAAACCTAAAGTGGCATGTTACCAGCGAATCAACACATTTTTACCACAGCTGGGTTTAAAAGAAAAAAACAGAAAAACATTAAACTTTTATGGAATGAGCTTCAACATGTTTATTCTGAAATATAACTGCTTCTCTTTCCTCAGTGTTTTTTTCTATAAATCATGCAAACAAGGCTTGTACTCTGCTGTGTGAGATGTGGTCAGGTAATTTGTAATGCAGCTGGACTCACCTGGGGGGATGTACCCATGTGTGGGCGGGGTGCTGATGTACGGAGCTCTGGGGATGACGGGGACTCGTGGAGGTCTGGCGGCGAGGGCCGGGAGGGTCAGCACTGAGGCTATGGGTCGCTTTGGCTACACAAACACACACGCGCACACGTGCACACACACACACACACACAGTACACATCAGCACTGTAACATGACGCTGTGTCATTTCTGGCTGACTGTAGCAGCACTTCATTTACTCACAGGAGGGTTGGGCCGTTTCTTCTTGTTGGTCGTGGTTTTGGAGCCAGAGAACAGGCTGTTCAGGGCTGCGAGTGCTGCGCTGGCTTTGGCTACTTTCTTATTGGGCCCCATCCCTCGAAAAACCTGCTTATCCACCTCCACCTGTCACAACGCACACCGCATAGAGAGGAGGATGTCTTCTGATGAATTTGTATGAAACATGATGCTCCTTTTTTCTCTTGATGGTGGTAGAAGGACTGAAAAGATTAATTGATTGATGGATGTGGATGGATTGACAAAAAAATGTTATGCAATGAAAGTAGCTGTTTTGATAGTCAGTTAACTCTGAGGACAAATGCCAAACATTCTCTGTTTCTGCAGGTCTCTCATATTAGTTCTGGACCACTTTGCTTGAGAAAGATGTTTTTTGGCACCTAACTTCATGTTGGACCCTTTCACAGTACAGCTCTGCTCCGATGAACCACGGTTGGGTCCTCTAATATCATTACTGATTCTGCTAAATATTGCTGATTTCTGAGAGACAGACCTGAAGCTCTGCAGTGTGAAATTCTTATTTTTACTTCAAATTTGCTCACAATCAGAGCAGAGCAGAAGTCCTTAAATGGTAACTTTAGGGGAATCGATTATGCCAATAATGAGAGCTCATGAACATTCACCTCCTCATATTCATCAAGTTGAAGTGAGACATTTACAACAAAGAGAAGTCAAGTGAATCTGACTACAGACACTTACAGAGAAAAGTACAACTTTTAGGATGAAAGAATATGCAAATGTTCAGGTCTTCATTTGATTCTTTGTTTGTAAAGTTTGGCTCTTTTTCTTTATCTGTTCAATCACTGTGGGTATCACTGCTCATGTAAACTACACTACTTGTTTTGTTTATCCTAAACAAACTGGAAACACATTGTTTCTATTTGCCAAAGTGTGTGCATACAGATTTATCATGACTGTCATAGAGAAATAATCCCTAAATGACACAAGATTTTGGTGGCTAACAACGTCTCGAAATACCAAAAACATAATATCTGGACCCAAACTACACGTAAAAGATGAGATTCAGACACCCCTTTCACAACTTGTGTTTAAATGTGTCTCACATCCAAATTATATCTAGATATGATTTAACCTGCTTAAATCGGGTATTAATATATGTCTCCACATTGAGATCTGCTCTCTCTGTCCAGCTTCTGCTTCTTGTTTTTCCTTCTTACACCCTCCTCTCGTTTGTGTGGATCCACACACACACACACACACACACACACACACACACACACACACACACACACACACACACACACAGCCATGTGTGAAACTGCGCTACTGTGTGGACTGATTGCTTTTCAAAGCAGGGGAAGAAGCCGTTTTCAACAACAGGAATAATGAAGGCGACAGCAGAGTACGAAGCTGGATGTAGGAACACAGTCGAGACTGGTGGGAGAGGAAAGTGATAGGGACCATCATGGATGAAGATTGGGTGTCAAACTGATGTATGCGCCATTAAACATTTGATTTTATTTGCAGAAGACTGCGACCGGTGTTATCCAGAGGAGACATGCACTTTCACTCTGTCATGCAGTTGGAGAAGAGGTTCACGGTGACCATCTGGTACCTAGCAACAGGTTTCATTCCCACGCAACTGCATTTGGAATTGCATTTACACTTGTGTTCAATGAGGTCACAATGCGTGTCTGACCACCTCTGGAGGTGGTTCGGTTGATCAGATCACAAACCGTTCTCAGTGCATTGTGGGTGCATTTACACCTGGACTTTCATGTGGTCAAGCACTATCAGACTGCAATTCGATCACCAAAAATGCATTTCAATGCATGGTGTAAAGGGGTGAGAGTGATTCCACAGGATAAAATTGGTTTCAAGTTCAGCTGGCATTTTTGAGATGTGTGAAGACATTTTGATATGCAGGAAGCACAGAGGAGCCGCACATCAAACACGTTCCCTCTCTCATCAATTCCTAATCAGACCCTCTGAAAGCAAGGCAGGAAATCTGTGAAATGGAGTGTGTGTGTGTGTTTTCGTACCTCTATGATGAAGCGTTTGTCATAGCTGCTGCCGCTCTCTGATATCAGCTCATATTTGAGGCCACGGCGTTTCTCATTCAGCTCCATCACTGGGTTCTTACCTCCCGCTGTCAGGATCGGACCTGGAGCTCTGGACTACAGAGACAGAAGAGATAGTGTGTGACACAACTCTTACATTTGTTATAAATTCCTAAACAAAAGTGCTCATGATTCCCCACAGTGAGACAAGATTTCCCATCAGCCCGCTCATGTCATGTATCCCTTCTACATGTTGAAGAGAAAAACAAATGTATCATTATTCTTTTAAAGATGTTTTTCTATTGTATTAGACCTACTGACACTACATTTTTTGCACATTTTTTAACAATTTTTGTTTATTGTTTCCGTTATGCACAAAATTACAAAAGCAAATTCTCTGTATGTTGAAAACCTACTAATAAACCTGATTCTGATTCAGATAAGATAATAACATCGACAATGCTGATCAGACAGTCAGGCTAATTCATAATGCTGGTCTATAATGTAGTGAAAAAGGCCACAATGTTGACACATTTTGACCTGAGGAAGGAGTTAGTGTGCAGGCGTTGCCTTTTTTCATTGATATTATTAGATTATTCATAGTGAATTTCTCCATTGTCAGATCAATAAAGTCTGATCTAATATAACTACTCTCCTTCAACAATGATGCAAACAAATGAAATCATTAAAGCTTTACCATCAGTGTTCATCCATTCAGAAGCTCCTCTGTTTTATTATTTTATGTTGAATGGTTTGGTATGACTTGTTACAAAACTATAATTGCTGTATTTCATTTTATTGATGTGTTTTGTTGCTGCATGATTAGTTTTTTTCATCTTTATTGTGCGCATCAGCATTCTGTTGACCCTTAATCACTTCATGATTCTGTTTTTGAAAAGTGCTCTAAAAGTATGGATTATTAGGACTATTTGTCTCTGAAAGTTGGAAACTTTCATTTTACTGCCAAAGCTTTGAGTATTCAGTAAATCCTTTTGTTCAAAGTGCAGTCAACCTCTGGCGGAGCAAGAGCTCGATGTCATGCACATGTTTTTGGGGAGGACTTTAGCTGAGGGTTTACAGCTTGTTTCTTTGGCAGGTTGGCAAATTAACTAAAGAAATTTGAATCATATTGACTTTTAATTGAACGTCACTGAAGTGTTCTTGTGATATGTGAGGAATCTCTATCACATCACAGGTTGGTGACACTGATATTTCACAAAAGAACACTGTCCGTCTGTGCACCAGTCTAACCCTCATGTGTACGTGTTAATAATCCCAGTGTTTCTGTGTGTGTGTGTGTGTGTGTGTGTGCACTCCCCACCTCCTGTGTGTCTGTGGAGGAGGTGATGGAGGTGGAGCTGGAGCTGGTGGACATCCTGTCATTCTTGCCTTCGCCATCTGACTTCTCGTCGGCGCTCAGCGAGTCCACATCTCCATCGCCACCGACCACGAACCCCAGAGCCTGCAACGCCTGAGGAGGGAACAACATGTCCAACACAAGATGACAAAACACACACACACACACACACACACACACACACACACACACACACATTTATTTACCTTTCCCAAACATTTTAACATGCAAGTCTCTACTGCATACAGGCCTTCATGGCCAACATATAACTAGAAATGTAACTGGTAAACTTCCTTTAATGCAATGACAGTCCCTGAACACACCACAGACGGGAAATGGATCACACTTCCATCATCTGTGACTGAGCTGTCCCTGAGCAAGGCACTCAACCACCTAACAGCTGCTGCAGTGAGCCAGTGAGGCGGCAAAGTGGCCATCAGCAACAACAACAACAACACAAAGGCTGGTTGTACTGGACAGCTCTGACGTGTCAATGTGTAACTCAGTGAATAAATTTGTGTGACAAAGAGAAAGCAGTCAAACTTAACAAGTTCAATGAAAGCTTGTTCAGAAAAAGAACATTCTCTCCTTTCAGTGCAACTGTTCTTTTGTCTAAGTTAATGTTCAAGTTTTCATCGACACCTTCAAGTGCAGAATGAGAGACAAACGTCAGTGAAAGGCAGCGAGAGGAATGACTGCTAAAGCCCTTAGTCTAGAAAAAGCAAGAGGCAGAAAGAAACATGGATGTAATTCTTAATGCTCAACTACAATCAACTGTGTGGAAAAACTTAGCAGTACAAGCACAGATTGGTTTGAACAATCATTGTCTATGTTATGCAGTAAATAAACAGAATTTAAGTTGTTTAGAGAAGAGAAAGCAGTCGCATTATAACCACAGTCAAACGTATTTCCAGCTCAGACAAGCTTGCAGGGAGTTTAGTCCAATCAGATCACAGTATTTATAATGTAGCAGTCTGAATTGAGTTGAATACCTTGAGGGCTACTTGGAGCTTGGCAGTTCTCTTAGAGTTCCCGGTGGCCTGGTACGTGGTTCCCTGGATGTCTACAGACATGGTGAAGACCGGAGCATGCACCGGGCCGGACTGGGACAGCAGGCGGTACTGGAGGCCCGGGTGGATTTGATTCAGACGCATCAGAGCGTTCATGGGGTGGTTTGGATCCATCATCCTCCAGTCCAGGACTAAAGGAAGAGAGGTCTATATGTTAGCTGCAGCAACATTTATTGTCCTCTCTGTTTATCAGTTACATGGAAGAACAGGTCCACTGTCACAAGGCAGTTAAACCTATCCTTAATAACACAATAAAGACGCAATCTTAGCCCTTGATTTCAATTAATGTCTGTATGATATGAAAATTAACTAGCACACTCTTGAAATGTTCTTGAGTTAAATCTGATCAATGTGGGAACAATAAATATCAGTGCTTCTAGAATAATGAGGCGATCAAAAGTCAGCTTATAGAATGCATTTATATGGAAAAACATCTCAACAATAAGGCTTTTCTAAATAAAGATTTCTGACAGGTAATGCTTATAAAGCAAACAGACAGGAACGTATAATGAAACCTGTCTCAGTATCACTGTCAGTGTAGCAGGAGAGCCTGTTTGTGACTAGTTTAATATTTGACATTAGCACAACAGGAACACATGTTAAAGTGAGCGGAAACATGCAGTTCATGTTCTTGATAATGTTATTTCATTAAAATAATGTTCAACTTGACGTGTTTTGTTACTAATTTCCTTATCAATCAAAGTGAAATTAGTTCATTGAAGGTTTTTTTGGTTTTGACAGGGAAAAAAAAAGGTTTGAGAACCACTGTTTGCGCTCGAGTGGTGGTGCGGCCAGCGGTGGTAGAAGCACTCAGATCTTTTATGTTTAAGTAAAAGTAACAATACCACAGTGTAAAAATACAAGTAAAACTTCTATATTCAAGCATGTTTAAGAGTACAAAGGATTATTATCAAAATACACGTAAAGTACCGAAGGTAAAAGTATTCAATATGCAGATTGACCCATTTCGATATTGAGAGACAGTGTTTCTTTATATCGATCAAATAACTGAAACAATGACTCAAATGAATGCTGACTTGATGTTCACTGTGAGTTTCAAGAATCTGCTCATAGATTTTCACATTAAGGAGACAAACTACATGATAAATGATTCCTACCAACAGTTAATATCATGGCACAAACAACAAGAATATACACACAAAGACTCTTCCATGATCCCACACACACTACATCTCTATTACAAGTGAGGAATAAAATTAACAACTGGCTAACCCTAACTGTGTATGGTTCTGTCCTATACATTTCATTATGACAAACACACAGGTTTTAATGTTGCACATTTTTCTGAGCATATAAAAGTACGTGTTGACAAAGAAAACGTCAACAAATAACACCTAAAAATGGATGCTGAGCTCTTGTGCATGGACTGCATCAAAAGTCAATTTCCATCAATAACATAAGAGAAATAAGTAAGAAGCCAGAGTGCTCACGTCCCTCATGAATACAGAACCAGGAAGTCCCTTCACTATTAATAACCAACTGATGAGACTGAGACGACTGACACTGCCCCTGGCGTTACACTGATGACACTCTCCCGAGTCAGAGCACTTCATACTTCCACAATGCCAAGAGATGAGGAGAGCCCCCTGCTTCCCCAGAGCTCCTGAGCAGTAATATCTCACAGATGAATTGAAAATGAAACCGTGACACTTGGTGACATCTATTATAACAAAACTGCAGACCGTCTCCATAATAAATGCTTTTTTTTCTTCCTGCTTTCAGTCCAATTTTGTCAATTGTGCTTTCTATATACAAAATATTTGCTTTACTTTGTTCAGTCTGTAAACACTTTGGAACAACAAGACAAAGCAAATGAAAATGAGACCTGAAGGGAGAAGGAAACTTCAGTATTACTGGATTATACAGAAAAACTACTAATATACTGCACTTGATAAACTTGATTTCTGCTTTGAGAGAAGCATTTTGAAAGAGTCTCTTTCAACCAGAAGGCTCTGATGTTCCATAAGGCTTCTGCTGCTGTGAGGTTTGAAGGTTATGGGCATCAGACTTTACTGTGGATCCTTACTGTGGTTTTAAGATAACTTATTTTTAGATTTGACTTCCTTTACTGTTGCAAAATCCTGGAATAATGTTAGTAAACTGGACACCGCACCAAAAGAAACAATGTACACCTATCTGGCAAATGACATCATGTAACTTGTACAATAACTAATTACAAATGAATGTCACTAAATTCACAGCAGAAGAATTGTCTCATTTCAGAAAATGTTGCTCAAACTGAAAGCCGCCATTGTTTTACATCTTCAAAAACGAAGCAGCTTCTGAAACTTAGAAAGACTTATAAAGCTTTAAATAGTGACTAACCACCACATGATCATTCAGAAGATAATTGTAGCTGTCTGGGAGATCTTATGGCTTTTTAAAAATTATGTTTTTGGGGCTTTCAAACTTGATAATATTAGAAATTTCTGCAAGGTTGTGAAGTCAGAAAGAAGGCCAACAGGCATCCAACTAATGCTACACCGTATTTTTGTTTTGAGCTGCCACTCAGAGAATATTTCATGTAGTGAAGCATACAGCAGCGTCTACACTTGTCTTTTGTCCTGCAGTCACTGTGTGTAATGACTGTGAGCCTCTGACAGGCACTTAAGACTGAAGGGTGGTTCAACATGAATATGGATGGAGACGCTGTGTAAGAAGATGAATGTGAAGGTGCTGATGGACAGGTGCTGGGAGGAAGAGAGGGGGAGGTGTTAATGCACTGTGTGTGTGGTGTGTGTGTATGCCCATACATCAATGTGTGTGTGCGTGTGCGTGGTGGGAGGTAGCAAGATAATTGCGTGGCAGCAGCCTGTAGTATTAATCCCTCTCTATCTCTGCCTCCCATCACCTCCTTTGAAATGGAAGCAGATGAGAGTTGCCGGGGACGATCGTCCCAGTGAGGGCCCATTTAATTACTGTGACGCCAACAGACAGGGTGGAGAGAGACAGAGACAGAGAGAGAGAGAGGAAGGAGGGTGGAGGTTGTAGCTGTTAGTGAGGACTGCTTAGTTGTCTTTTAGGGAATTATTATTCAGTCCAGTTCACTGTTCAACTGTTTGTTTTCCCCTTTGGTACGATTTGTTTGGGAAGATCTGAACACTCATTCGCACTCAGGTGTGCAGCAAAACAATCCCTTTAGAGGAAGTGCGAATACTGGAGCAGTTTGTCTGCGGTGGAACCGTGAGATGACCTCGGCCTGACCCAGCTCAGAGGTGTACTCTACAAGTTTGATCTGAACGGCTCCCTTAAGCCAGGTGTGCTTGAAATCGGTGTCGCTAGCAGCTAGCCAGGCAATGAGGTCTCACCTGGACTAGAAAATCTGTGCATTCAGTTCTTGAGATCTGGGCCTTCTCAGTGTGTTTACTCAGACAGATCTAACCCAGGAGTGGGTGCATTTTGGTTTGCATTCATTTTTGTCTGTGTGAAAAGAAAGCGAACCAAACAAGTTCACAGACTCATCTGATTCAGACCAGAACTAACCAACAACAGCGTTTGATAAACACCTTCATTTTACTGCTGAGCAGATAGAAACACTCTTAAAGTAATTCGGATGTTTAGTAAAAATGAAAAAGTGAAAAAAAGTGAAAGTTTGAAAGTCTGCACAAAAACCGTGTCTACAATACTAGCAACATATATCAGCCGAACAGAGCAGACGGGGGTCCATACACAACACTGTAAATCACATCTTGACAGCACCACATGATGTTGTGTCAGCCAAGAAATATGACAATATGAAGAGTGAAAAAATCTGTCGGCAGTAATGACAGCGGCACACTTCACAGAGAGCTGCCGCTGATTGAAAACTACATTTGTATTAAAGAGAGGTGTACGGACCCGCTGAAGGTCATGGTGGGAATTTCTTTTCTGAACTACTTCTTTGTTCCCTCGCATCAACTCTTGAGTTCACTCTGATCCATGAGAACAGTTAGTGTGTTGGTTCAGTCCAGTTATAACCTAGTTTAGGGAATGTTATGCCCCGGTCTAGGGGAACCTTTGACAAAACATGATGAGGTGCTCCCCCAGTCTTCCCACTCCAAGAAAGCCAGCAACCACAAGGCAAGTTCAAATAATAAGAGCAGTTTTATTGGCTTCAGAGGGAGAAATAACAAACAAAAACACTCTAGATAGCCCTGACTTACCTAACCAAAAGAAAAGGGAAATAAATGACAACTGATAAGCCTACCTCCTATAAATGAGGAAACAGGAGAAAACTGGATTAAATCAAAGGCTTCTCCCTCCTACTACTGCTCACTTTCTACTTAAAGGAATTTAATAGAGTTTGACAATCACCATGATTCACACTACACACGCTACAAACGGATCGTAAGATGCTGCCGTTCACAATGATGACCTGGCATTTCCTGGTGGTGGAAAGGCTGGAGAGGAGGGGGCGCGCAGTCCGCTGGCTGTTCAAATAGTGCGGGGGATCCGCCCCTTGACCAATCAGGCGAGGCAATCACATCACCCAATGGACACACCCGCTCCTCGTTCACACATCATTGACACACACACACACCTAGAAGAGAGGGGAAAACTCAAACAAACAGACAAAACTAAAAATATGAACCACAGGGTCATAACAGGGAAACACTGTACAGATACTACAAAAAGAAGAGATGATGTGACACTTACATGATGCGTTTGCTGCTTATTCCTCCTTTCGGGAGGCTGACAGTATACAGCCACTGGCTGTGAGCATGGCTGCAGCTGCTCTGTCTGGACTGCTGGGTAAAGCTGTGGCTGTGGAGATGGTTAGTGCTCCGACTACTGCTGCATTTGCAGTTACATCTATGATGCTATAGATTTGGCTACAGTGGCTGTACTGTAAGTACTCTTGCCTGCTCCTATTAACACTAGCCAAGAAAGCATCATTAAGGCTCAGCGGCTGGGTCTACTACACAGTACATAATACTATGTCATAATACAGCTAAGCCTTCCTCTATTGATGAAAGGCAATGCAAAACATATTACTAGGTGATTCAAAATAAAAAACTAGTTCAGAAAACAAATTCCCACTGTATCCTTCTGGGGCTTGGTACAAGTGAAGTGTTAAAATAAAACTGGAACAATAAAACCATTGCCTCCCTCGGCTTCCTGATGGCGGGGGTGCTGCTCCCCAACTTTCAGCAGGTATGCATTAAACTAACACTCATCGTGACGACCGCAGTGACAGCAAAGCCTCCGCCAGAGCAGCTGATTTCTGGCATCAAATAAGAGAAGTTACGTCTTGTCAAAATATTCCTCTGATTCCTCTGTCCAGCACAGAGGCATGTCAGGTGTTTCTCCAACATTTCTCATTCTTATGTTTTCTCTCCATTTTCTCTAGTTCGACTGCCAGCCAACATGCAGGGCTATAAAAGTGCCACATAAACATAGAGAGTGTCCACGTTACAGATAAAATGAAACTTTAATGTGAGGTTGGTTGACTGGGTCTGAACTATAGAGCTGCAACTGGCAAGTGACATGCAGGTATCTCTGTAGTGCAGCAACCTCCAACATTTCGTTCATAATGAGCTGAAGACAGACTGAGACTAAACTTTCAGGGCACTCAGTGAGGCAGTTTTGCTGATTCGTGGGGAAGAAGATGCAGACGTTTCCAGGACTTAAGTAAAATTTCAAGTTCTCTTGGCATCTAAGTGATGGACCATCAATGTTTCAACATCAGTGACGACACTTCAGCATGTAGCAGGACCTGGCAAATAGAATACAATGCTGCTGAAGCAATCCTTATCTCTGAAACAGAGTGCAGCAAGTGTTAACCTTCAACGCTTTTTTCCTCACTACAACACACCTGCATCATATTCCTGATTGTAGTAGTAGTATAAGAAGTAGTAACATATCTAACACCGCTTCACTTTACATTGTATTAAATATAATGATACTTTATTGCTAATGCATTGTTTTTATAGTATTAAGATATATCACAGTATTCACTTCCATTTCTATCATATATACAAGTAATATACTACTTACTTACTGCTCTAATATATAACTTTGACACTGACAAGAATGGCAATTTCACCTGACAACACACTGAGCTGAATAGCCTCTCTTATGCCCCAATGAAGGCCTGGATGGTTGAGAAACACTGTTCTGAACTTCAATCTTACTGACATTAAGACTCAGACCCTTTCTCACCTCAACACAGGGGCAGATTAATTCCTGATAAGCACACTGAATGCTTCTTTCAGCTCCAGCAACTTCCTTGCCTCCTTCTTTCTCTCACTCGCAGCTATTTGGAAATCTGATAAGTTGACACATTTTTCTGCTTCGAGGAAATGTTTCACTTAAAAGCCACTGCCGCAACAGCTCCTTGAAGAATTTTAACTTTTTTTTAAACCTGTTTCATGCAGCAGTGTGATACGGTGAATATAGCCACTTTGAGATACAGTGATACAGGTTGAGCGGGTGACAATTCAGTGCACTAAACTGGATTCCTATTATGATCTTGTGAAAATATCAGACATGACTGCAGGATTTCAAACGCTGGCCTATAATCGATCACATTCAGGCAGGGTCAGGGTACTTTTTCTACTTTGATACAGAGATTGAAGTGAATACTGTCTGACAGCAGGATGTCATTTTTTAACCTGACAGGCTGTTTGATCCTCCTCAAACAGAGCATCCTGATTTCTAAGAAAAGCTCAGCCTCACTGCTCACTTCTTTCAGCTCCACTGACTCACTTTTCCACCTTTTACACAGAGTCTGACAGAGGGCACCTTGTTGACAGTCAACTGTAGTTTACAGCTATCCAGCAGACACACATGGTGAACAACACTAGAGCGTTTTGTCTTTGTCATTACATCTGAGCGACAAAGTCCTGAATCAATATCCACTTGTCTGCTCTTCAGAGACAAAGTCTTCTCCTGGGGAGTCAGCCTCTGTGATGTGGGATTGACCGATTAGGTTTCTAATATCAGCCCGACACCCAATATTTTGTGCTTACATGGAATGTTTTGCCATTTTTCTTCTAAAAATTCACACAATTTCCGGTTTTCAGTCTTATTGTGGTGGAGAGGCATCCTACAAAGCATCAAGAGCCCTGGCCATTGTTCACAGTCACAGGGCAGGACTGTGACAATCTACCTTTGGCCCAGGCCAATATCCACCCACTCACAACAGACCGTGCACACTGAAACCGCTTTGTCTATGCCTGTAACATTAGTAACAATTAGTTTTATGACAACATGCAAAATACTGAAAAAAACAGCCAAGTGCCTTCATTTCAAGAGTTAAGGCAAAAGGAAAAAAATATATAAATATATATACATATACACATATACATTCACATTCATATATGTGTATATATATATATATATATATATATATATATATATATACAACTGGAGCTCCTTCCACCACAGAAAAGAGTCTACAGCTCTTGATTTTCTGCATTATTTTCCATGCAGACTCATCAAGTGTTGGTGCCATTTAGAAGTATCTTTAAAAAGAGAATCAACTCAGGAAGGGGTTGTGATATTGATGACATGCGAGGGCAGCTCTGCTACTGTTTTTCTTTTTTACACATTAACTACATCTCCCGCACATGAGCATATCTGTCACAACTGTAGTTGCGCCGTGTTGTTTTTGCTTTGATTTACACATTTCATTTCGCATTGTTGACAGCGGCCTCACACATACAGATTCGCCCCGTGCTCCCGATGGCCAGTCCCCGGCCTGCAGGCCGACTTCAGCACTGTGTCTAAAAACATCAGCCCCCTCATTTATTTCACTGTGTCAGCACTCTGGAAATAAAATGCAATATTGTTGGGAAAAAAAGTTGAAAAAAAAAAACCCAAACATTTTGCTGCAGCATAACATCATTCACCAACACCTTGCATTTGCAAATCAAATATATGCAAGTGCACATTCCTGGAAGACTTTTTAATGTGAATGAGGTCATTCTGCTGTTCTTCACCATAATCAAAAGAAGGATTAAATAACTTCTGACATAATAACTGTCCAGAGTTTTAAATCCTGTTTCATAGTATTGCAACAGTATATCGATTGTCATGTTACTCAACCTGCACTGCCTGGATGGTACAGTATTTAATCATGGAACACCTCGCAGCCCGACTGCTAACCGACAATGGATTACACAACGGGCATCGTACAGTATCACAATTTCTTCTCTGTGCATTTGAGTTTGCAGCTTGGAGAACTCAACTTGGAAAACAAAACCATTAACTTTACCAGAACAAACAAACAAGAACACTGTACTGACACAAATGACATCATTATTTAACATAACTTAATTAGGGCTGATTCTGCTGTGTCTGCCCTCAGATCCTACAGCCTGAACACAGCATTTAATATAAAGCCACTGTTGGCCACATATAACAGTCTCCCTTTAGTTATTTGTATTCTAACACACAAGTCCACTGTAGTGTTTCAGAGGTGAGAGGAAGAGGATTTCAATCATCTGAGCAACCTGTGATTCTTTTAAACAAGCGAGTCGATGGACAAAGTCACCTTTCATCCTTTTGATGAAGTCTCTATCATCTGACCCGACGTCCTCCCGAAGCCTCTTCTGACAGCCTCCTGCAGAGCAGAAACAAACAGAGTGATCACCTGAAACATCACACAGACCGAGAGAGAGGATGCACGGCTCATCTAAACATATCATGATTGTCATTATCTATATTCAGAATGTATCAAAACAGAGGAGTAATACAAGCTGCTTTACAGGGGGGCAAAGGAAGAAGAAAAGTAGAATATAGGGGGGAGATAAAAATAGGAAACCAAATACAGACACACAAGGATACACACAGATGAAAGCCAAAATTATGCACACTCACACACAACTGAACACACACCTTCTAACAGCCTTGGTGAGGGCTTGCTGGCAGGGAGAGGATCCATATTCAAGACCTTGTAAAGCTGTCCAAAGGCTAGGAGGCGTAACGCATGCTGAAAAACACACACAAACACACACACACCAGACAGAATAAGGGCACATCTCTGTATCAGTAAAGCAACAGAACTCTGCAGTCAGAGAACAGGCAGCAGTGCTACCATTTATTCTCCAATCAATGCGGTTTAATTTCCTGGAAACTTATGTGAGCTGTCCGACATTTGTGTAAACTAACTAAATCTGTTGGGAGAAACTTCATGCATTATGGGGGGGGGGGACTGCCAGACTGGCAGGGAGGCAGAAACAGAGAGACAGAGCGAGGAAAAGATGAATTTGAGGATGTCTTCATATTTCTCAGTGCTGAGCCCACATTTTCCGCTCGGGGGCACACTTTGTTGTTCTGTGTGCTGTGCTGTAGCAGTGGCAGCAGTGGCAGAGTTAGCGGCAGCAGTGGTAGTAGTAGTGTCGGTGTGGGTGTACACGGGAAAGAGTGTTCCCACGCTCATTAGGTGGCTAATTAGGCTGCAAGTTCGTGAAGCCTCCGCAGCACAGAGGGGCAGCTTATCTGAGGTCAGAGTCCGGACTTCTGCGGCCACTCAGCTATTTATAGTGCTGACGTGAGCTTAGGGCTTCACCGGAGTGGGACCCGCTTTAAATAACCCTTCTTCAATCAGTGTAACACAGGGGGGAGCGCTGCTCGTCCGATTTCCTGGAAGAAATGCTGACTTTGGTGCAGTGGGTGGTGTGGAAGTACACCCTGGTGAGATGTTTCATGGTCTCACGAGTGGCACGGTTGAGGCTGAGCTGAGTTTTTCTTTCTCAGTGCAGCTAAAGATTACACTCAGTTAAGTAAGTGTCTGCTGCTGGTTCTATAGCAGGAAAACAGGAAGGGAATTTTTAGAAAGGGTGAGATGCTAAGACAACATCAATAAAGCAGCAGCTAAAATGAAAGATTTACTATCATGTAAGTTAAGTAAAAAATATGTCTAAAATCAGAACACATACAAGGTTTTACAGCATCAATTCACCCCCAGGAAGAAACTTGGCTTCTAAACTACAAGTCAATGTTTGGACTATAATGATCCCTGAAAATACTTAAAAATCCCCAACTTGGCTTTAAATTTCAAATCACACAAGAACTCTCTTTAATGATTTTCCACACAGAGTGAATTTGTGTTTCACAAGTCTCTCTGTTGTTTATTAAAGATTGAGCTGCTCTTCTTGCAGCAGTTGAAATGTTTTTTTCAACCCAGACTTGATGAAATTTAAGGAAATTATATGACCTTTGGGACCAGTTAAATGCTGGGCGGCTGCAGCCCAGAGGTGAGAGACAAGGGCCTGTTAATGGAAGCTTTTAATGTGTATGCTCCTGGAGCAGATGGGATAATGTTGATGGGAAAAGCTCCAATCTTCCTTAAAAGCTACTGTCAAAGTGTCCTTGAGCAAGGCATTAAACCTTTAACTGCTCCAGCTGGAGACCGCTAAATTAAAAACAAAAGTATCTCATCAAACAACAAGAGCCTCCCATCTCTCTGAAACAGGTGAAAATAAAACAAAAATATTACTGGCAGTTTGAATTCCTTCTACTAATCACCAAGAGGAGGCTTCACCTCAAATCTCTCAGTTGTTCTTGCTAAATCAAGCCTGGGGCTACACTTATCTATATCTAAAGCTCAGAAACAGGCAAACCAGTAGCTGGGGACCAGAGTATATTCTTCTCTCTATTTTTTTTTTTTTTTTTTTTTGGACATTTTTCTTCAGGAACTCTTAAGCAGGCCAAAGAGAGAACGTTACATTACGTTACATGAACAGCCTTAACAGTGTATTTGTTAGAATGCCAACTAGTTTCAACCTCACTGAGTCTTCATCAGGGAGGCTTACTGAAGGTCAAGCCCATGTTTCTAGCAAATATAATAAACTTTCTCTGCACACCAAACTGTTTATCTGAGTTAACCTCAGTTTTATAAATTACTCCTGTTTTAAGTCTAATCTTTGCATTTGCACTTTCAAATGATTAGAAACTTTAGAAACATTGTGCAACGGCAGAAACACTGGTGATGTGAACGCTTATAGAATCAAGAAATGCTGATTCTGTTTGTGGCTTCAGATTTTCTTTCACCACTGCAGAGGAAGACGACACTGACAGCAGTGGAAAGGGCTGGTAGGTAGAGTGAGCTGACCTGAGCGCTGTCTGTGATGGAGTCAGCCTGCTGTGCGCTGAGGTCAGACAGGACATCCGTGGGTTCCCTCTCGCAGGGGTCATGAACTCCTGGACCTCCTGTAAGGAGAAACCACGTCAGTGTTTCCAAACCGGGTCTTGACTCAGACAGGCGAGCCCTCTAAACAGCAACATACTTTCAACTAAGCTTAATTTCACAAGACAAGAAAACACATGGAAATAATTGACTGACTCCTACTGATGATTGCAACAGTAACTCGCCATTGATTCAGCCGCATTTAGGCCATAACATGCCATTTCAATGCTGAGGGAAACCCTGCACCACATTTCAAAAATCCAATCACATTATCACAAAGACATGCTCGCTGCTCTGCACTGATCAAACATGGGAACTGAAGGTTTCCCAGATAAAGGATTAGAACAAGAGAGATGGTGGTGGAAAAAAATAAACCTTTCTATTAATTAAAGCTGGATAGGAAACATTTTTCACACGGACTGCTCGAGAAAAAAAAAAGGAAATCTCAGAGGATATGCTCCAACAAAAACTTTTACTGAACAAAATACAAGTAAAAGTTAAACAATCATTCATGTTGAGATTCTCTCAAGGAGCCCTGAGGGAATCTGCAATTTGGAAACGATTAATTCATTGTAGAGTACGATGAGACAGGTGCAGGTGATACTACACTGTATCATTGTTGACACTCCACAGTCCAAGAATCTGTAGGACACCCTGTGTGTGACGAGGTTGCAGCCAAACACTGAGGTTATCCTAAAACACATTCATTAAAGATTTTTCTAAATGTTTCTCTGGAAAATAGAAACGCTGTCTCTGTGCATGTTGGCTTCTAATCTTATTTGCCTGCTAACTTTTTGTTTTCAGTCCCTGGGCTGATTCCATTTTCAAACTTCACATGCAAACTTTTTTATTTTGTTAGTGGAACAGAGTTGCCTGGTGCTACCCTCGAGTGAGAGAAAGTTTTCTTTAAGACTTCAGCGGTGATTGACAGCTGCTGTCGCTCCACTTCAGGCATATCGTTCATCATGTACACACGTTGAATCCCTTTAGAAAAGTGCTACTGTACTTAACATGCATTTCAGAATCGATGCACTGACCAATCAGTCACTTATCATAAACATCGGATCGATGGTTTGAAATACTTGATTAAATTAAAGGCCTACGTTTCCACTCATTCAAGGGCAATGAAGCGCTTTTTTTTTTCTGACACTGTTCTTCAAGCGTCCTTGCTGTTGTCACTTTCACTGTCAAACTGTAATTTCATTTCGCAGCCTTCTGAATAGATAGTCTGATTACTGGATTCATTCACTGTGCTTGACTCCTAACCCCTGACGGCTCACATATTAATTTCTGGCAGAAAGAATTTAATCATTTACAAGACTAAAACTGTTGAATGTATCAAACAGAGGGCATGCCATATGCTGCCTACATGAGAACATAACATATTAAAAACTGACTCATTTCCACGAGTCAATGCCCTGCCACCATGAAAACAATCTTTTCACTTTACTTTCAATGCTTGTTGTGCCTTTTTACCTCCCTCGTTAATAGAAAATACTGTAAAATACATAATTTCCACTGCCAATTAAATTCACCATTTCAAAATTTATGATTAAAACCTTGCCTTCAACTCCTGTCCATGAAAATCTCAAGGAATCAGTCCAGTAATAAAAGGTCTAGACGGCTTGTAGCGGCAGCCCTGACACCCTGTATTCCCACAGTGCTCTAAACAACATTCCCTGAGGGTCATGGACAGAGGCCTTTTAACAATACACTGCTGGTTCACTGTTTCACAACCAGGACAGAATCCACAATGCCAATTCTGATTTGGCCAGACGCTCTTTGTCAGCACTTCAAAATAAGCTTTCAGATGGAGCCTGAACACTACAGTACTCTGAAAACTGAAGCACACCCTCCTCTTTTTTTTTTTTAAAGATGGGAACCGACACCCATGCCTGCCAGCCAGCCGAGAGCTTTTCATAGGTCTCAGTGACTTCGACCACAGAGGTCAGAAGTTGACCTTCTGTGTTGAAAACTGCCCATGCAAAGCCGTGCCTCCTCTTCTTGATTCATCTGACAATCTGCCAGAACCTGTTTGAGGTCAATTGCAAAAATATGACTGCTGGATTACTTCTCCAGTCCATATCTTCTAGCCATAAACAGCTTGTTCCCAAAACTGACAGTACAGAGGTTTTCTACATCAAAGTAATTTTACTCAGAGTGATTTTGTTTTTCCTCACTTCTTCTCACTTTTTTGCTCTGGTTCATTATTGAGGAACATCATTTTTTTCTCTTAACATGAAACATTTTGAACTTGTGCAGACAAGTTCAATTTAGAGATTTCTGCTCTTGTTCATGTTCAACTCTGCCTCTACTATCCTATTAATTTTGTATGTGCTGCCTCTAAATCTCACTTGACAATTCCAGGATTTTTTTATGGACAGCACACCCAGGGTTCATAAACGATGTTAAACCCTGGAGCTCAGAAGAGAGGGAGAAAGTGCAAATGTGAACAACAAACATAGCTTGGAGGTTGCTGTGAAGGACTGATCACTGACCTGGAAGAAGAATCCCTGAGGCGATGCACTCCATGACGCGACGCAGGGCCTCACCTGGACCCAGCGGCCGGTTGCAGGTAGCTATGGCCTTTTCACAGATCAGCTCCAGAGGCTACAGAGGAAGAGAGAGAGACGACACTCAACAAAGCATAAACTCATTCAATTACAGTCATGATTCTGGGCTTGAGACAAAAAGTTTACTGTTTTAAAGCCTGGGAAATAAACTTATACAATTCCTGTCTATCTTCTTCTGAATGTGAGATGTACTACAAGCCATTCTGATTCTGTGGCCGTCACCTACCCATCCTTTGAGAGGCTGCCACCCGGGCAGTCTGTTGCACATGTCTCTGAAAATCCTCAAGACGATGACGCAGGACTTGAGATCTGTGACTCTGGCCTGAGGGGACAGACAGACAAAACTTAGTGACAGCATGAGGAGCATCTCAACAAGGCAGTAGTCTAGCTGAACAACACACACTCCAAGAATATGTGTCCATGACACTTCCCAGGCTCGGGGATATGAGATCCAGCACTACAGGAGGCATTTTCACAACCCCTGAAATGTCAATATGCTGCTGACACCATTGTGATACGCTGATTGTCATATTTAAATTGATAATGTTCAATTCTGTGACAATTTCATCTGTTGGCAGTAATTCTGTTAAGTTTAGCCTCTGAGGGGTATAAACATGCACTCTGGAATAGCCAAAGGGATACTGCAAAATCTTTCTTTTGAGAATAAAATACTGGTACCAGGACTAGAATATGGAATATTTCACAATAAACAGCTTTTGACAGTGAATTTGCACTGTTCACACCACAGAGTGAAATGTAGGTGACTCTTCAAGGCATGATACTCCTTCTCCTGCTAGTGAGCTAATCTGTCAACATATTTACTGCCAACTAACAGGTTGTTTTACAGGTTTTTATTTGAAATAAATGTTGCAATGGATCATTTTAGTCAGAATTGATGATTAACACTGTTGGTTGTCTAATTTACAACAGCGGCATTGAACTGTTTCCTCTTCATTATCTGACATTTCTGAAGAGCAGAAGTGGTTTGCTGGATGACAGAAACGAACAAAAGAATTTGAGAGTAACCCGTCATAATACAAGTGAAATGGAAACATGGTTTTCAAGATCTAATTAACTACAATACAATACATACATTACATATACATGGAATAATAAAACCTGCTAAAATCTCTGGAAAAGAGATACAATGAATTTACAATTTCCAAAAATGCTTTACAAACCTCTAAATGTTCTACCAAAGCTGAAATATTAGAAGAATGTGGGAATAGCAAATTACTCTGGAGATTACTGACACTTCAATTTGCATAGAATGACTATTCGCAACAATAAAGTCTGTAATTTTATTCAGGTGCTTTCATTTAAACCTTCCAGACATGGTGGATGGTGAAGATGAACATCACTAATTGTATGTGCAGTTATTATAGATCAGTAGAGGTCTGCGGTTCATATCAGCCATGTGTGAATGTGATGAAAGAGAATCCTCTTTGGATTGCTTCACCTTCAGTCCACAGTGCAGCCCTTTGCTCTGATATCACTTGACATTCAGCTCTCCTTCCCTGAGGGAAGCTGTTCACCGCTTCACCTGACCTTGACTCTCATCTCCCTCTTGCCTCCTCAGGAGTGGAGGAACTCTCAGTTCAGTCAGGTCAGCAGAGTTGCAGCTCATCTGAAACTTGATTTGGTGAAGAATCTCTTCATGACCTTCACAGTGACATCTCATTCTGTCATGCTCTTCTACTTGCACTGAAAAATAACATTTCAACTGTTTCCATGCTGCCTGTTCTTCCCTTTAGATTTCTCCACTATTCATGATCATTCTAGAAACACTCATACACTCTTACATGTCAGCTAATGTACACCTGTGTGAATATGCCTGGATGTTGCTCCTCACACATCTGTGAATGAACCAATTATTGTATTAAACGACTGCTGTCAATCAGTTGATAAAAAGGCAGCTCCAGCGGCCCCCCTGAAATCAGGCTATGCTATATTAAAATCATATCTGGCAGTTGGACGCCTCTGCCAACCAGTCAAGTTGTATTTATATCCATGTCTGTCCTGACTCATAAAATATGAAGTGAAGACTTTAAGGAATTTAATGAAGGAATTTAAAAGTGTATTTTCTCGTGAAATGGAAGTTATCACTATATTGACATGTATGATTCCATTGAAAACATGCTGTCTTCACTTATGAGTCTATTTTTCCAGAGGGGCACAGAGGACTGAGAGCTTCATCACATGGTGTAACAACAATCACCTGAAGCTCAATATCTGCAGAACCAATGAGCTTGTGGTGGACTACAACGCTTCAAATATGGATGCTGCTGCAGAGAAGCTACAGATTCAATTCACACACATCTTCAACCCGGGGACACAAACGATCTATACAATCAGCATTCATCATTTTGTCCAATGAGACATTGGTGTTAAACTTTGTAATAATAAGCATGAATTCTTGAGTTATGCTCTAAAATTTGTTGTGTCACAGTGACCATTGACCATAAAATATAATCAGTTCATCCTTGAGACAAGAGAATATTTTGGCAAAATTTGAAGAAATTCCTCCTTGAAGGCGTTCCAGGGATATTGTGTTTGCACACCTTGAGATAGATATCCTTCCAAATCTGGGTGGCATTGCGTTGCACATTGAAGTATACAAATTGTACTTTTCAGAGAGAGGGTTGAATATTCAGGGAAAGACTGATTGCCAGCGTGTAAAGACACTTATTGTGTCATCAGCTACGCTGTTCTCACCTGAAACCATTTGGCGTGTCGGAGCGAAGCCAGCGCAGCCCGGCACTTCTGCCTGTCCAGGACATCCTCCTCCTCCTTGTCCTCCTGCTTCTCCTTTTTGTCCTCCTGAGTGTCCTCCTCTGGAGAGAGGAACAGGATGAGACAGGACAGACTGAGCGTGACCACACTGACCTCGCACACTCACACACAGACACACAGGCAGCAGGGTTGGACAGCTAATTATTAGGCAAACCCACTGATCTGACCGAATGAGCTAAGAGAGGGGAAATTTGAGAGAGTCCGTGATTTTCTGGGAGAGGGGGGTTTCTCATGCACAAGGCAGGATCTTTCATAACATTGACAGGAGGAACCGGAGTAGACGTGAGCGCATGCGTCTTGCTGCTCGGCCGGAGTCTCACTCTAGATGCAGATCAGTGGCTGAAGGCGATGGAACACGCCAGATTAGTGTGTTATCAATTACGGCGCAGGACGAAAATGAGAGCATGGCAACGACTCAGGACCAAAAGCCAGATTAAAGATTAAAATAACACTTTGGAACAACGACACATTTGGTGGATTGTGAAATTCTGGCTCAGGAATGGCTGAGATTGGGGACAGGCAGGGAACACTACAGACACATTAGCAATTCTACTTGTAGAGAAAAACGCCATCCTGCTTTGAAAAGGCAGCTTGCTCTGCAGTTTTCTGGGGCGCCATGCTAGTATTTTCACTCTTGCGGGGTCGGTCAGATGTTTATGTATGACTGAATCAGTCTCTCCACACCGGGTTCCTGTGGGGAGCTCTCCTGCCATGACTGGAGGCCGAGCCATGGGAGAACGACAGCAGAAGAAGAGTGACAACAGCAGATGACAACGACAACATAAACATCTGAGAGTGAGAACGCCACCCTGGAAAGAAAGTGAAGGCTGTTTGTTCTCGGGAGCAGCTAAGGGGTGCCCACTGTGGGACAGTCAAGCAGACGAACAAAAGGGGGAACAGACTGCAGACCACACTGCAGAGCTCAAGAGTAAAGGCTCACAGGTTATCAATTATCTCATCCAGGAAATCTAAGATAGTGACATTTCTGCAACCTGAAACATATTAAATCTTGATAAATGTCCCATCACACTGGAATCAGTCTCATTATGGTTCAGAGATCTCTCCCAATGAGCAATAGCCGGCAGAGATTAAATCACAGCTATTTTCTACAAAGCTGACAGTAATGCTGACACAGAGCATTATAAAAAGCTCCTGCTCGTAGGGAGGAGGTCACACAGTAGTCTCCAATTCCAAATATACGCAGTATCCAAATTCCAATTTATCCGTCTGCATGCGATTCATCAGCAGTAATGTGAGCTGAGGAGCGATGTGTGTGGTTTAGCAGTCTGTTGCTGTAGAGACCGTAGTGAAAGCTGAACAGGATGGAAGAGGTGGAAGACAAACGAAGGAGCTGATAAGAGACACAGGGTTTGTCCTGTGTCACTCCTCCTCCAAGACCAAGGACTGAGGACCTTCATGTTCTGCCCCTGGGACTTCTGGGTAATATACTGCACCACTCTGACAGGACATCTGCAGCTCATGGCATGATTGGTTAAAGTAAGATGGAAGTAAACTTTTTTTAATCCAGCACTTTTTGGTGCCCTCTCTCAGTTTAGCTTGCTCAGTGCACCTGGACAACTCAGAACAAATGAAACTGGTAACTGAAGTGAAACCCGACAAAAAGCCAATGCATTGCTTTTCCTTCTTAAAAATTACTTTGAGGCAAGAAACTAAAGTTACTAAAAAGTGCAGAAGTGGTTCTTAGGACCATGTTCTTCTGTGGTCCTCGTGATACCAGGGTTAATGGACTGATGCTATATAAGGACGCACTCATGACAATGTAAGGTTAAGCACTTCTTTTGTGCTGTCATACATCGTGTTCTGGACTGTACTCAGCTTTTCAATACAATGAACACTAAAACTGCAATTAAATAATGCCATTCTCTAACCGTAATCTTTGTAGTCTCAAGTGTGCCACAGAAATATATGAGTATAGACCTTTTCAGTGTTAAATTATAATTAATTATCAAACTGATGAACTTATTCAATGGAAAGCTTAGATAACACTTAATACTTTATGGCTGCAAGATAGAATTGTTGTTATTATTCTGAAATTTTCTTGTTATTTCTATTAATCAATTACGTATTTCTTAACATATCAGAAAACAGAAAAAATGCAGGGGGGCTGTGGCTCTATGGTTTGATCCAAGGCTCCTCCAGTCTGCATGGCGATTTGTCCTCAAGCAAGATATTGAATCCAAATTGCTCCTGATGGCTGCACCATTGGTGTTTGAGTGTGTGTGTGAATCTGGCATGTGTTGTAAAGTGCTTTGAGTGGTCAGTAGACTAGACAAAAGCTATAAAAATCCATTTCCAAAAAATACCAAATCAAATATCAAATTTCCACAACCCAAGAAGGTTTCATCGTATCACTATAACTTCATATTCTTTATCTACCTGCAGCCTAAAACTAAAAACAAAAATATTGAATTTACAATTATAAAACTGAGAAAAGTAGCAATTATCACGTCTGAGAAGCTAGAATCAGTGAATGTTCGCCATTTTTCTTTAGAAAGGACTGATAATTGACTGTTGACAATTCATTTTTCTTTCCATCAACTAATCAAATAATGAATTCCTTCAGCAGAGACACAGTTGCGCTTCAGCTGCTGACTATCCATTCTCTGCTTGAGTGAGACAAGGATTTCAAAGGCGGCTTAAAAGTATGTTAGGTGAGGGGTCAGAGAATGGTGTCACCTGTCAGAGTTCAGTAGATTTAGGGCACCACAGCCTGATACCCACTGCAAGGCCTAATGATCAGTCAAAACATCACTTATTAATACTAGACTTCCATTAGAGTACACACCAAACCTTTGGCACATTTCACTATGTGTATTGTACATAATATACATGAATGATAAATGCTTCTGACTAATTTTCTTCAACTACATTAATTGATTGTTGTTAATAATAACGTTAATTGCTTCAGCCCTAGTTTGCTCACTTACATCACTTACATTTACTGTCTGCTATCACATTCCATCTCACAATTACTTAGTTTCCCGCTTTGACATTTAATTTCCATTTTCTGATTAGCTCTCATGTAGAGATGTTTCTCTTTCATTTAAACGCGAGTGCCACCTACAAACTAAATGGGATCCAATTGATTGCGGCAACAAAACTCCAGACACTGAAACACTGGATTATTCTGGTGGCATACTCAAGACTGGTGATAAAAATACACAAATAAGGAATAAGACGTAGATTTTATTGTACCCGAAGAAAAATACTCACGATTATTCCAGCTATTTTGTGAATTTTGAAGTATTTATGCATTGATTTACTTTACAGACTTGTTATCTCAATATAATTAATAACCTAAATTCTTTTCTGTTTGCCCGGTATGCAGATGAATTGTGGAAGCTGCTTCCCAGAGACAGGCCATGAAGGAACCATCACTCACAGGTCAAGACCACATACAGATAAGGACAACCCCCGCTAAATTCTCCCTGACATCAGTTTAGGGGAATTTTGATTAGTGACCAGGACATCAGATTAATTCAGTTAAGACCGTTTTTACAACATGAAATTTTGGGATGTCATTTTGAGCCAATAAATAATTTAACAATTGATCAACAGAGAGGGGTCAGCCCCTGTAATTAAAGCAAAGAAGCACAGATGTGGACATGGGCTGGTGGTTAATGTACTCGTTTTGCCCCTTTCGTCTATGTGCTCGGCAGTAGACATGGACCAGAATTTCATGGTGACCCAGAGAGAAGTCCAGTCAACAGAGGAAGGGGGGAGGAGGGGGTAGAGGAGCATGTCTGAGGCAGAGAGTGAGTGGGTTGGTTTGATTTGGTTGTCGGGGAAGCCCCTTGTACCCGGGGTTTCCTGCTGCTGGGTGGGGGGGGCGCCTCATCAGCAGCGGGGCCGCAGAGAAGTGTCAATCCACACAGCGCGCTGACCTGCGGAGCTACGGCAACAAAACCAACAGTCAGTGAGCAGAGGCCAGCTACAGGAGGTATACTCTAAAAACCAGGGGTCAGCTAAGAGCCAAAGGAAGCCAGTTACGGGTTACTCACCAGAAAAGAAATATTCCTGAATGGGTTCCTTGAAGAACCGTCATATATGAGATGTTAAGTAGCACAGATAGGGTAGGGGCTCAATATGTACACATATTTAACCTGATAAAGGTACAAAAAGTGAAAAATCATCAATAAAGTGATTAAAGTGTGGAAGATTTGTTTTGTTTGTTTGTTTTTCCAAAGTCAGAATTTCTGTTCAGGCACACCCGTCAATGAAAGTTTCTGATGTGCAATAACTTTGCTACCTGAATGTTTAAAAGAAATATTTGTGGCTAAAAAAGAGCAAGAAGAAATACAAGATTCAACAAGGGATTTATTAGCCCTTGATCCTGGCAAATGCAGATATTTTGTCAACCTGGAACTGGATCCAAAATGGAGCTGGTTATTGGACCCAAATCCAAAGAAGAGAGTTCATAAACCCTAAATTCTTCAGGAAACCATCTTGGAGTACCTCAAAGGCTGGAATCTTAATAACCGATTCAAATTCTGCTACTTTTTCAAGTGTAGTAAACACTGTTAGGATAATCAGTTGTGCTCTTGTTTGTGTGTGTACAGAAGTAATAGAGGGACAGTCTGTGTTTATGGGATTTCACACTAAAACAAACTTGGATGAGAAAAAAACCCAAAAACTCTGTCCTTGTTTGTGCTGACAGGATGTTGAACCTGAAGGAAAAATGGTTTTCTTCTTGATGCGACTCTGCACTCGACAGCTGTGCTCTGGAACTGCTCTCTCCTGTTTGGCACAATCCATTTTTCTACCTTTCGTGATGGCTCGACTCAATCTTTCCCACTGAGAGTGGGACCATAATCAGACTCGCTGTTTCATAATGGCAGCTCTTCACTTTTGACTTGCCTTTCATTCATTTTTAATTTCACTCCCATTTGCGGGAGAAAACAAACGCAGTCGAAGCAGTGACTCTACACATCAGCTCTTGACTTAGACACCTGACAGAATGGAGACTCAAGTTTCCCATCAATGTTCGGTCAAAGGAGGTGATTTTTAAACAGCTACTGAGATGAACTGTCTTGTTGGTGTGAGGGATAACTTCACTTGAACAACCACCTCCCTTTCTTTAGGGATTGATTCCTTAAAATAAATGTATTTCTGGTCTAAAATGATGCCTGTTTTTAACATGGCTGGACAAAAAGGAACAACTTCCCCTCTATGACGTTTGGATTTCTGAATCCTTTCTCATCTGATGCAGGATGATACAAGAGGACACCTGAGACAGACATCTCTTTTTGCACCAATCCCAACCCAACATATCCCCTGCGGAAATCATCCTGCACCAGCCATCTGCTATTTCCACCACACTTGACCCAGATCCATATCATCCCTTCTCCTTTTTCCCCTGTTTGCCTCTCAGCTTTCAGCCCTCTCAATGTATCTTCCCAATTTTGCCCAGATTATCTCCCATATCAAGCTCAGGTGTCATAGTACTTTTATACCTTTACATTTCGGTATGACCCTGCCCTCTCTTCTTCCCCCTTTTCCTCTCTCTCAGCCTTCTGTTGCCATAAAAAGGTCAATAAAAACAGGGGTAGCGTCCTTCCCAGCCAGAGGCATGGGAGGGGGGTAGGTCAATACCTTCTTCTGTGGTGCTGTGTTCCTCCCTCATGGCTAAGGAGGAAAGGGTGATCTTCAGCGTGAGTTGCGGGTCTTTGGTGCTGCAGACCCGGATGGCTGCCTCAGGCACGCACGACTGCACCTCGTATTTGTCCTCCGTCATTGTCTGCAAGGCAGGGCTGCACGATTAATTAAAAATCGAATATCACAGTCGCAACATTGACTCCTGTTGTTTGTAAAGAACAAGGCTCTGCAGTTCTACTTGTACTGTGTAGAATCACTGGACTACAAATAAAACATTTTTGTAAATATATTCTCAAATAAATTTAAATAACTGTACTTTATTTACGTTAACTACAGATATAGGCAGGCCTTTATTTGAAACAGGCTATAGCCAGTCAGACTTGTAACATCTTTGTATAACTTTCAACACATCCGAACTGAATGGCGTCAAATTAAGGTAAAGATTCCCTCATAACCCTAACCCTTCCTTAGCTCTTCAACTTTAATCCGTGCATAAATGAATATCCAGCAAAATGCTTTTAGTACAGTGTGTATCACACCAGTGTCCCAACTGAGTGTCCTGTCATTTTAAGTACTGTCAAACTCGATGAGCAAATGTATGAGTGGATTCATTGTGAGGTCACTAAGCAAAGTTTTACATGAGCATTGTGGTTCTTCTTGCAAAGGTCGTAGAAACAGGTGTTAAAGACACCTGCAGCTAAATGACAAAAAACATAACTTGAATAGGAGAATTGAATAAAGCTTTAGAGACAGGTCTTTATTCTTATTGGATACTTGCTCTTACTTGGGAATTTACAGTATTCATACAATATATTGATCTTTAGGTGCCGAGAAAACTTAAGTAAAAACAAAAACATAATTTGACTTTAAACTACATTTTTTGTTACTATAAAATAGGCCTTTCAAAGCAGCAAAAGGCACAAATAGTTGTGTTTGCAATGAAGCTTTCCTCCACATTTCATTCAGAGTTTCCACCCCTGTTGTTATAGTCAGCCAATTCCCAGCACGCCAAACTATCTTGTTTTTCCTCAAGATTCCTGTTACCTTCAGTGGCATGTTTTCAAGTGCATTCCCTCTATCTCGTCTCTGTGAGAAATGACCCTATCCATCACCCCCTCTGCTTGTCAATCTCTCCCAGTTTGGCCCAGGAAATGAGAGCTTCAAATGGTTTCCTCCATTGATGATGAAGCACGCACGGCAGCTATGGCAGGTAATTAACTGAGATGGGGGCACAGGAAGCACATTTAGGCTCTGTGTACGTCAGAACTGCTTCGTTAGCCAGCAGATGCTTGGGGGAGGGGGGACTCTCTGGAAACCCATTTGAAGGGTACACATCTTCTGATAAAGTTATTTGTACAACTCTATCCTATCCCAACAATTTGGGATGTTAAGAACACACAAAGCTCCCAGGGTTGCTGGAATGCATCATGTCCAACTGACATAGCAAGTCAGTGATGTAAAGACAGAGTCCCAGTGGTCAGAAGTTGTGGTGTGACGATTAAACTGCAGTCTGGGCTTTAAACATCTCACGGAGACAGAATGGCAGAGATGAATCAAGTATAGTCTCAGTAGCACAGGCCACTTCCTTTTCATATCATATCCACTTCAAATCATCTCCTCTGTATCCCCTCCTGCTGCTGACTAAAAATAATCCTTCCATCTGGTTTAAGAATAAAAAAAAAGTTCTCCCTGAGAAATTATTTATTTTGCCTCAGAGCACCTCTGTAATACAACAGTATTCTGGGGACAGAACAATGTTTTGCTCCGGTCAGGTTTAAATTTGTCTTTACTGGTATGTGCTGTTAATTATTTAAACTTGTTCTGCTGTCACACACATGAGTCTGGATTAGAGGGTCAGATAATGACTTTAAGGAATACCTTATCTATACTGAATTGTGATTTTTTTTAAATTACCTACCCTAATTTATCTAATTGTGATTTTTTAAAATTAGGGTGGGTTAAAATGTCAATCAAAAAGTATATTTGGGATTGTTTTGTTGTTGTATAGTAGGCATCGCTGGTATTTTTGCAACGGTTTTAATTTCATTAATAAAGCTAATCAATTTTAATGCTAATCTGACAGAGAACCTGACTGCTTGTGGTAACTGTGCTTAGGGTGCGCTCTAAAACTGCTGGTCTTCAGGAGTAATGGCAGATGTTTACGATAACTCACCAGCTAACTACTTTTCTTTTCACTTGGTGCATTTAATTTATAAGTTATAAAGCACTTTGAGCATTTCTTGTATCAAAGGTGCTATACAAATAAATCTCTTTATCATTATCATTATTATTACTAGAAAAAACAGACTGAGAGGGATACAGATTTAGATGCTGAGTGATATGGATATGGTCAATATTTAAACTAAACTCAAGTAGATAATTCTGTGACTCTGTCCAAACACTTGTTAAAATTTCAAATAATCTAAAGCATGTGTGTATAATGCCCCAATGTCCTGTGCTTATGTGATGGACTGAATATCATTCTGACTCCAAAATATTTATTTACATTCATTTTGCAGAGAATGCAAAGAACTGGGACATATATCACAAAAATGTGTAAGAATGCAGTGTTGTTGTGTTGTGTTGTTTAACAATGTAATCTTATCTCAGAATTTGGTGATTTGTTTCCCATATCACCCATCACTGATGGAAATACACCCACATATCACAGCTGACAGGGGATGTTTTTGTTCCCATTACCCTCTGGTATATCTGATATATGCATGTAGAAATATAAAGGAACAACACTGCACAGTATGAGTGTTACTATAAAATAGGCCTATCAAAGCAGCAAAAGGCACAATTTTAGGTTACAATGTATTTCAAATGCTATGTTCTAAACATATTACTTTACATTTTATCAAAATTCAAGTTAGATTTCTGTATATGATATACTGTCTACCATACATCTTTGCAAATCCATGTGCCATTTATATTATTATTATTATTATCATCATCATCATGTTGTGCTTCACTTCAGGGTTGTCAGCGTGTCTCTTCTTCAATGTCACCAGACACACTCCTTTATCCCGCATAAAGAACTTGTGGTTGTTCTCTGTGGACAAGCGTTTCCACTGAAGCTCAGATCACAAAGATGCTTTTTTAAAGCACCCAAGGTTGTTTCCTCAGCTGTGCTTGCATGGCTCATTTTGGATGCACCGTGCTGAACACTGACTGCAGTGCTGGAGGTGTGGCTAAGTGTACCTGGATCTGCAGGGGGAGGTTGGCACTGATAGTGTACAGCAGGAGTTTGGTGGGTTTCTCCCTGCACATCAGCACCAGTTCCAGGTCCATGTCCCCTTTGATGAGCAGGCCTTTGGCCACCAGATCAACGCGTGTCACCCCGCACAGCACTGGCGTACTGTCTGGCCTGAGGGCAGATGGATGACAGCCAGGGTCAGTCTCTCACAGCCATGCAGAGGTGATAACATACAAATACAGCCAGGAGCTCAGCTCTCACTGCAGTGAACAGCTGAATGTATTCATAAATGTGACTATTCTAACTAAGTCTGTATTGATACACCCATCACTGTTTTGAAACACACACATGCAACATGCAACATGCAGTGAAACCCACAGGAGCAGTGGACTGCCGCATCAGGCGGCCGGGGAGCATATAGGGGGGCTTGCTCAAGGGCACATGAATCAAGTCTACATGGTATTTTTAACATTGGTATTTTAAGAGAATTTTTTTTTGTGAGACTGGTTTGATTATCGGCCCCTGATTTTAGGGTGGTGCCATGTTATCATTAATTCATTTTAATAATGTTATTGATATTAATACAGTTATTGGTATTAATAAGTATTATTAGTATCTGCTAATAAAGAAACCTATTCCTTTTAGATTGCAACAATTAGTCCCGTCAATCAATGTGAAGCAGCCTCTGGATCGAAATATAAGGAAGCGAGAAGGAAACTTGAATGAAAAGAGAATGGAAACTTTAGATTTTGTTAATAATATCTTATATTATGATTATAGGCATACTTTATGGGGCACATGGTGATACTTGGACATGGACACCTAGTTGCAAGCAGCTGTTAAAGTGGCTCATTCACAACCAACTATGCAAAGCACAGCTGGCAACTGGAGACATTTCGCTCCAAGTATGCCTAGTGGGTGGATTGGATCAAGGTGAGATCATGTTCCCACCACAAAGAACCACTCCACAGTTTGTTTGGGACCAGACCAAGACCCTTGAAAGGAGGTGGTCTTGGTCTGCACCAGGACTCAATGAACAGCTTTCACACCAGTTCAAACGAACCACACTAACCCGGCAAATGCACCAGGGTTTGTTTGTGAAAGCACATCTGGAAGACACACCCAGTTGATTTGACTGCTGAAGCATCCTATTAGCTTAGGCTGAACTTCAAAATGTATGAAGATTGAGGATATTGTCCCAAATTTCTGTAGCGACCAATTCCCGCCACAATAATCTACACTTTGTTTGTGATCTGCCAAAGCTTAAAGGGTTTTGACCCACATTTCCAAGAAGATATGTTTACCTACCTGTTGTTTACCTATGGTAGTCGCCAGCCATACATTCAGTTTCGGTTTTATTTACCTGAGATTTTAGACATCACTCTGACGATTTCTGTATAATACAACGGAGAAAAGGAATTTCCCTTGTGGTGCTCCAAGTATTACTATACATGTTACAGTGGTGTGGAGTAGGTCCATTTACTCAAGTGCTATACTTAAGTATAATTTTGAGGTACTTGTACTAAGAGTACAATGAATGTTTCCATTTTGATGTTGGCTTAAACTTAGAGTCAAACTATATTTCAGCAGGATATATTGTACTTTTTCCTTCACTGCATTGACATGAATTTAGATGCTAATTTCATTTCAACTAGATTGTTGTCCAGTCAGTGCATGCAGTCCATGGGTATAGTCTGTGCCATAATTTTGGCCTCCTTATGGACGTCTTTGTTGATCCTCAGAGACATGGGCAGATGACAAAATGTACATAACCTGGCCCCTTGTGCACCCTCACAAGTAAACAGATGTTCAAAGCAGAGTTTGAGCTTAACAAAATATATATTTCTTATACTCTGGGCGAGCTGAGACTTTTTTTTTATCTTAGTCTTAAGACATTCTGGATATAAATTCATTTAATACAACAGTGCTGACTTGATCTACTCTTTCAAACCAACAATATAGTTTTCTTTTTATGTCCACATCGATTTATTTGTATGAAATCAGCTCTCCACTGGATCTCCATCTAGAAGGTTTGCTCATATAAAACCTCTGTGTGGATGTTTAGGCCACAAGCCAAATCTTGAAAATTTATGAGTGTTTGTTGAGCTTGTTTAATCATCCAATCATCACACGTATCTACCCGATGAAGATTTACAGCAGAGCACATTTTTTATGAAGTAAACAATCTGGCACTGTACTGAGAAAACAAGGAACAAAAATAAACTAGAGCAAGCAATAAATTCTCCTCAGCTCTGAAAACACACCCACTTAGCGATTCCATGCAACAGAATGGTACAAAAGTGCTTTACTCTGATTGAAGCAGGGGTGTTCTCAGGACAGGACAGTATGACCAATAGTTGGTTGTAACAGTGATTTTATTCATCACGGTAAAAACATTTAAACAAACCTAACAAGCGCACACACAGCAGGACGTACTTTATTTCAGCAGCATCCTTCTCCACTGTATTGTCCTCAGTCTCGTTATTGGTGGAGGTCTTCCCTGATGGTTTGTTGAGGCCATCCATCCAATCAGAGACTTTCTTGAGCGCTCCCTCCACGGTGGACACCAGCGTCTGGACAGCCTCCAGCTCCTCCGGGGCTGGATAGATGCTGGCGTGTTTGGCCATGACATGGCGGTCGTCGTTTGCAAACGACCGGAACGACCTCTGGGTTCAAACGAGGGGAAAGAGAGACATTATCATTCTTATTTTAGACGTGTTTTCATTTCAGCAGGTGGAGGTTCAGACTGAGGCTCAAGGATATTCAGCGAGGAAACATGTCTGCTGATGGCCATAAACGGGCTTCTGTAGGAATCAAATCCGTGACCTTGACAACCTGTGACCTTTGAGATGGTCTGTTTGCCTTATCATTATCATTAATCAGCATAAATGTCATACAGGAGAACACTGTTGATTGGTCACTGGCATGTACTGATTTAATAAGTGAAAAGTGCCTAATGTATTTTTTTAATTAGAGTAAATGAAAACTTCTTTCAAATCAAGAATTTTTCAACAATTTTGAAACACTTTCGAAGAAAGTTGCAGTTAGAAAAAAACATTCATGCTTATAAATAAATGTAAAACCACATAATTTATTTTATTCTTTAATCTTTTATTTTTTATCTGCTTTACCAGGACTGTGGGAGGGTGGTTTGATCATATTTGACTGGCAATAACTCCTAAAAATATAAGAGCATGTCAGTCATAACTTTAAAACTCCTATTTTGGTCTGACATGAATTCACAAATCATCAAACCATTAACTTACTACTTCGCTATCGAAAAAGTTATGCAGCACTGATGAATTTTGAGTATCATCTGTGTCAACAGACTTACTCACAAATGGTTCAGCAATTCATTATGTTTCCAAAAGGTTACACAGGATAACTGCCAACTGCATAAATGAAAAAATAAAGTTGATTTTAAAAATATACATTTCTTTGAACGTGAACACAGTGTTTTTAAATTCAACGCCTGGTGTTGTTTTCCTCAACTTCCGCCTCTGACAGTATGGAGCAAAAGCAGGAACTTGTTTTCGGTGTCAGAAACACTCGTCTGTCTGCACGATGACAGCAACACCTGAAGCGACCTGTGCTGCTGCCAATCTCTGAGTGGCCTAGATACAGCCTGCCGTTACTTAACATTAACATTTATGACATGTACTTAGGGATATAGCCCATCTCTCTGAGGGGAGAAAAAAAAGGAGCTGATGTACAAAATTAGCACGGTGCTCATTTTTACAAGCCTGAATGCGTCGCAACGGGCTTTCAATCCAAGGTCAAACTGCTATCCCTCTCAATCATCCCTTCCCCTTCATCTCCGATCCTCTCTTTACACCTTTTTTCCTCTCCTGCCTCTCTCGCAGCCCGCAGCATGTACGCACGCCCTCATTACGGTGAGTTATTTATGATGGTGCTTTAATAATTCATGGCCACAAGTCTCTGGGGCTTGTGCTGGAGTTGCGAGGGTCATTCATCATGACCTAGCTAATCTCTCGCTCAACTGCCAGGGGCATTTGAGGCTATGTAGCGGCAAGTGTGGGCAGCGTCAACAACCATAACACAGAAACGTACACAGAAACATTAACGAGATCTAAATCAAAGATTAAGACTTTCATGGCCTCAGCACTGACTCTGGATCCCAGCCCGGCCAGGCATCAGGCCGGTTTCTTTTATTTGTTACCTACAAGACAGCTGGGAGTTCAGGCTCGCACTCAAATTAGAAGATAATGACATTCACTGCTTTAATGAATTGCATTGCAGGATTTGTCGGTGAATGCCATTTATTTAAATCTGGTACGCACATCAGAAATCAATCTGTTAACATTTTCTTCTCTTCACTTTATCTCTCAACAGATAAAAAGCACATATAGAGATTACACAAAAATGTATTTGCTTCACATATTTTTCTAAAAAATACTAATCTCCATCTATGTGCGCGTGAATAACATACATCATGATGTATTGAAAAAGAGAAGCCGTTTGATTTCTCCAAATTCTCTACATTGAGGTAAAGAATCACTTTTGTTGTTATGACAGCAGTGTTTTGGTGATACTTCGATAATGACATCAGAAGATCGTTTAAAGCTCTCCACCTTGGGTTGGAACTACTTTTATGCTATAGTTTTTTATCTTATTTGTCAAACACAAGGTTTCACAAATACTATTTCAAAACTGACAAAATACAAGTAATCTGACTGACTCTTGGTAAAAACTCCTGTCACACTTGTAGTATTAAGAACAACCCCATTGTGACACCTTCATCAGCATCATCATCACATTGCCTTTGGTAACACATCAGTTATCTGATGACCTCGAAGAAGGCCACAAGTTGAAATGGGTTGGTCTCATAATAAAGTTGTTCTCTACACCACTAGCGTTGTTGGAGATTTGACCTCTTCAGACTTTTCCCTCCTTCACAGACCTTAAAAGTAGGTGAAGTTGTGTCAGAAATCCTTACTCTGCTTCTGAGGTTTGGTAAGAGAGAAAACTATGGAACTACAGTCCCTAACATTGATATTCCATAACTGTGCAGATATTACTTGTGTGAACAAGATATGGATCTTGTGCCCCCAAGTTAATAACTTTTAGCAGTGACTCTTATTAAAATAATTTTAGGTCATAGTATCCATTCTTAATAGATACTTAATATTTTTAAACTGTGATTTTTAATAGAGATGCAATATTGCTATCAGACAACTATATACTGTAAAATCAGCCCATAACATATGAATTCATGATCTAGATAAGTGATGATTCAGTGACATAGGTCATGTTGCTGGAAGCATCACTCCGAATGTTTGCAACAGTCTTCTTCAGCTGACGGCCTGATATAAAACTGGGTTGGGATATTTCAGACCGTATACTCTGTCTATTCATACATCAAAACTTACCTCTCAATCAAATCTCTGGAGGATTGTCTGTGTTGTGGTGTTCCACAAATTATGTGAATGGGACCTAATACTCATCAAGTATTGAAACATCAAGTGTTTCAGCATGGTAGAAAAAGGTGTTTCAGCACACCACTTGTTATCCTGCTGCCTCAAACAGTCCAACAGGAAAACAGTTCATTATTTTGTCTGACAAATAAACTCTTAAGCTGCCAACACACTCCAAACTAAATCAGCTTACAAACAAACATGATGGTTTGAAAAAGAAACTGCACAGTTCGTGTAGCATCACCAGCCAAAACAAGAATATTTTCAGCAGTCAGGCATAGACCATGACCAGCATGTCCATTTTTTTCATGTAACTCGTTTCTGTAAAAGTTTACTTCTAGTTGGATTTTAACCTCTTCCTGGGAAGCAACGAGCCGTGTCCGCTTCCGCTCACAAGGTATTTTATCTGATCCGAACACAGATCAACAATCAGGTCATACAGATACAGGTAGTCAACAACAGTAGTCCAACAACAACACAACATCTATAACTTAGTTTGGAGTCTATTCATGGCTAAAAGACATGAAAACCAACAGCAGACATGCTTAGAAGACTCACCATGTCCAAGCAGCAGGGAGGGGGGGTGGGGGTGGGGGGGTCGTGAGAGGGGTCTAGGTGAGGACCAAGGTCCCGTCACTTGGCCTCTTCATGCAGTCAAATGTCTTTCGGCTGGCCTCTCGGTCACTGTCTCACTGGAAGAAAAAAAAAAATCCCACCATGAGGAAATTTGTCTTAACCCTGTATTTCTCAATTATGCACAAAAATACACATATCTATACATTTGTTGCCGTGGTGAATTTAGCTTTAACCTTCACATTTGGACTATTTGTTGCTTATAATGTGAGTGATCCAGGATTTTAGGCTTATTCTAAGCTGCTCAGAGAAAACATCAGCTAAATGCTTAAAACATTGGGCTGCATTATCAAGGCTAAAATGATAATCCCAAATGTCAGATTTACAACCATTGTACTTCACATTTGAAAATTATAAATCACAAACATTTCTGACATCCTTTCTTTATATTGACAAAACTACAGTGAAAATAAAGCACAAGAAATGAAAAACTGAATAAGCTTTGGGAAAAAGCAAACAGGATAAAGTCGGCCTTCGAGTTCTTCCCAAAGGTATTGGATGGGGTTGAGGTCAGCGTTCTGTGCAGGCCATTCAAATTCTACCTCACACAAACTTGGAAAACCATTTCTATACAGAGCTGGCTTTGTGTACGGGGTCACTGTCATGCTAAAACAGTAAAGGGACAAACTAAAAATTGCTAACATAAAGTTGGAAGCACACTACTGTCTAAAATATTATTTTGCAATAAAGCATTAAGATTTCAGTGGTATTAAGGAGCCTAGCCCAAACCATGAAAAAGGCCCCAGGCTAGAGGTGTGAAGATTAAATTACATGAAATAAATCGACTTGGTGCTGAAACATTTAGTCTATAATCTAAGGAGGATTTGCTCTGTTTTATATCATTGTAAATTAAATATGTTTGGATTCTGGACTGTTATTCTAATGAAAGAAGCAATGTCAAAACATCAACTTGGGCACTGAGAGCCTATTATAGGCATTCCTTTTACCATTTTCTGACATTTTGCAGACTAAACAATAAATCAAATAATAAAAAATAATCTACAGATTAATCAGTAATGAAAATAATTGTTATCTGCAGCTCTAAATCTGTTGTTTAATATTTGTAGGGCTTTCAAAAGCTTAAAAGACTACTCCACAGATTTAGCACTGCACTCCTACCACATTGGCAAACTCTAAGGTTGTATATCGTTCCCATTTGAGTGGAAACTGGTACCGGTTTCTGGGATTTTTTTTTTTTTTTTTTTAAAGATGATTGTACTGTATATTTGTATATTTATTTATATTTATTTATATATATATGCGCTCTATATACTCAGGTTCGGACATACAAAAAAATCTCACATAGTGTTTACACCTACTACACTATGTTCCAGATCATTATGAACATGCTGCTTTTACATTTTACACCTTCATACCCATCACGTCCTCATTGAAAAAGTAAAAACTAAGTGAACTGAAATCCTGCTGATACATTATTTGCATGATAATGTAGAACACAGTATAAATATCATGTTGGTAAGGAATTGTGGATGCCAAATGCTCTTCAAAATGCTAAGCTACCAAACAAGACAGTGAAAAAATGATGAAATCAGTTATCTCCAACAACAACTTATCCAACTAGCTAATCAATATTTAAAGATTCGATATTTAAAGATTCGCCATGCATTTTCAACTTCTTTGGCTGCAGGCGTGCTAGTTTAAGCTGCAGCTGCAGAGGAAGACTTGACTTTCAACTTGTAAACATGGTACACTCTTCAGCTTTAGACACGTTTATGTTTTACCAGGTGTCAGACATGTTGCCCTGGCCGGCTTTGCATGTCACATCACAAACATTGCAGTGAGTGTTGTCAGAGTCAAGAGCTGTCTGAATTTTGAAAAGTGTGAGCACGCTTGCAATTGCTTTCAGCTCACCATTGCCCTGACTCACTGTGACATGAACAAGCTGCAGGGGTGGTCCCGCTTTCTCTTTATACTCGCTCACCTAGATGCGCTCTCAGGTAATGAAAATTGGCCACAATCAATTTAACACGAATCAGTACTTGATGGTGTTGATGGAATGTGGTCGGTACCTTAAAAGTACCAAGTTCGGAAACCAACCCTGTCAGACTCACAATGAACAGTTTTAAAAATGGATAAAAATCTATGCAGCAAATCCAGAGATATTATCTTCTTTATTCCAACGCCTACATAACCCACAATGCAACTTTAGCACTGACAGTTCAGTCGGAGATTCGGCTGTGTTATGCTATTAGCCACTAGCCTGCAGCAGAGTTGAGGAGTGGGCTACGGAGGTCTGGTAAGCTCACTTCTTTCTAACTCCACACCCAGAATGTTTTTTTCAATTTTCAAACTTGTAGTGTTCAGGCCCAACCAACGCTGACTTGAGGATATTTATTAGACTTCACACAGCTCCCTCTTGAGGCAACTTTTTAAACAGATGCTCGTCCTTTCAAAGGACCTGTTGACAGACCTGTGTAAAACTGATGTTCCTCAGTTGTGACAACTTCGTTATTGTTTTCAACAAACACAATCCCGATGACTTGAGAGCACTAAGATTTAGACCAAACCGTGTATCACAGTTGTCCAAAATGCAAATTATGTTTAACTGTTCATGCAGCTTGTGTTTTTTGGGGGAGGTTATTTACAGCACACACGATGATCTGACCTGCTGTGTGCAGGATTTATTTATACTTTCTGAGTAAACTTTCCTCATGCTGCTGGTATAAACTTGCCCGTCTTACAGTGGATCTGTAACCATGTGTCATACCACAGTCATTCAGCCATATTTCTCTAAAGACTGCTCATGTTCTTTTAGTGAGTTTTATTGAATGAATGTTCATGTTTAATATAGGACATTTCAACAACTTGCTTCTAATCCTGATGAAAAATGAACCAGTCTTTCATTATATATATATATATTTACCAACCACTTTTATTCTGCTGCTGCTGGTGTGAAATTGTTTAAACGTTATCTGGCCACAGACACACTAACACATTAATTAAATTACGCAGAATATATTCTCACTATTAAATGCATTAGCTCAAGCTGCTTTGCCCACATGGTCAAATGCTTATGGGATGTGAGTCTGAGCCTGTGGTGTAACCATGTGGTGGTGGTGGTGGAGTGAGAGCAAACAGCACTGCTATGTACAGTCTCGGGGGAATCGGTGGGGTCGAGTTGAGCATCAATTAGATTCTCCGCCACCTTGACCTCATTTTCAATGACAGAGCAGAGCAGGCTGATGGTGGTCACAGCTTCAGCTCTGCCTTTATTCGCTCTGATGCAAGTCTGTCCTATTTGCAGAATCGCTTAAACATCCAGTAAAATAAACACAGAGTTGAAGAGAAATAAAGGGAAAAAGGATGTTGATCAATACGACACAATAACTGGGCTAGCTGCAGAGATTTCTGTCTTTCAAAGCTGCACGTTCCCACTCCTGCCCTGTTTTGGAACAAAAACTCCCCAAACAGCGGAACTTCAAAGCATTTACAACTGCTCAATAATGGAGGACGTTGCTACGTGTGAGAGACGAGGAACGCAACACATGAATGCTAACAAGCCTTACTCGCGCACCAAAAGCGAGAGGAGAGAAAAGGCAGAGCTGTGTCAATGCCACAGTATTCGGTTTGATGACACATTACCTCTTCACACCACATTTCTCCTACATCTCTGCTAATCTGGTTCACACGTCGCTGATGAGAAAATGTGACTTAACTGAGAGTCAATAAGAAAGAGGGCAGAAGAGGAGGGAGGAGAGAGGAAGGTGATGTGGTCACTTCTAGAGGCATATAGAGGGTGAGGGCACCATTACTGTGGTAGTATTTCATTCTCAAACCCACACGTACACTGTGATGTATTTGAGGGATTTCACTTTTAACTGCCAAAATATGTTGCCACTGAAGTAAAGAAATGTAAAAAAAAAAAGCATAAGCATTTTATTAAAACTGAGTCCAGCTCGTTTTCACCAGTAAATCACCAAAACTGCACTAAGTGAGCAGTGCCGATATCAGTCGCTCCAACAACACCCTTTTCATTGGGAGGAAAAAACAGACAGCAAAACTCTAAATCCTGTCCTCAATGAAATACTTTTATTCTTAATTAATTTTCATTAAATCCTTATGTTGCGTCTAAAACCACACTTCCCTTCTGCACGCATGCAGACAAAAGACTGTCCGGGGACCAGTGTGCCTACACATGGCTGACAGTGAGCCACAGATTTCTTGCTAACCAGGAACATTTCTTGGACCAGACTCAAATTTCACAATTTCACATGTTTTAGATTTTTTTTTTGGATTATGCATTTATTCTACATACAACACAAGAAATCATTGACTGCAAGTCTGTTGATTTATAATGATACACTACCAAGTAATGCTGGTGTGTGATTATGATAACAAAGCTCCACTCTCCTTAACAAATTACTTATTCTAACCCAAACCATCATCCTTCCCTAATGCTAACAAGGTGTGGTAGGGAGTGGTAGAAGACAGGAGTTGTCATATCATAAAACTGATTTAGTTTTCAACACTGATGTGCTGTGAAGGCACAAACAAATGATGTTGTCCTGCTGAATGGAGCCTCAGATCAAGAAACATTTCTATGCATTGTGCTATAGAACATGGAAGAACAAGCTGAAAACAGGAAAACTGATATAATTACAGCTAGAGGAGACAGCAGTGAGGAGACTGAGTGATGGAGCAGCAATCATTTCATCTAAAATGCTATAAAAACAGTAAATACTGAAACACATGGCACAAGGACAACAGGACTTACTGTGCCATCCACGGCCGTACACACTTGCATACAGTATTCTGCTGCACTTTTGATAAATTCCCTATGTGGGCTCATTTTCTCATAACCTTTCATTTCCCTGGAGAGGAGAGGTGATTAAATGAAGATAATTAAGAATACAGCAATGACTTTTTAAGGACACTGATGAGGCTGCAGTAGCAGCAGATGGTGAGCTCAGCATGTGACAAAAAGACAATGCTGATTTACCAAAAAAAAAACAGGCCAGAGAGTGAGAGCACGTAAGCGGGGATGGTTTTTTGCCTCTGGATAAAAATAGACTTTCTACACAAATCTCAAGAGTCATCCTGGCGTGATTTTACATGAATAAAAGCCAATATAGTGAACGATACAAGCATGGGGTGCTTCTAAGGCACCTACTCCCTATAAGTCAGGTTTATTTGCATAGTTCTTAATCACAGCTAGAGTCTCAAAGGGCTTCACAACACCCACATTATGAGACAATAACTGAAAAGGACACACTCCAACCTCAGATCCTCAGTGAGAACAAAAACCCTGCGAGAGCTTTTTGTTTTATTTCACCAAGCAGCAATTAGCATCATTAAACTCCAGTCAAAGACGAATGTTTGCTACAATTAAGGCATGAGAGCTAAATTAGCTTCACTACAGTTTAGTGACTTGTTACAAATGCAGTGCACTATTGTGCACAGAGTACAAATGAGCTTGGTTGGTTATGAAGAACTGGTTATTTATAACTGGATGGGAAGAAAGCTGGTCACAAACAAAGGTTTACTTCTCTGCAAAGCCACTCAGAAAGGGCTTTGAAATGCCCCCAATTAGAAAATAATAAATCCAACTATCGTATATTACATTACATTTGAAATGCAATGTTATGATGATACTGTTGCTAGTATGACCTAATCCTGGTCTGAGACTTTTAAGATTGAGTATCTGCCATCAAGTGCAAGATGATAATTATTCTATTATATTTTCCTCAATATAAGACAGCTGCACAGTGCATATTACATAAAGAAGTCCATATTCATGAAATTAATTAGAGCAAATTAAATATGTTTTACAAGCCAAATAATAAGTTGAATTAAATGAGTTAAGCTCAGGCAACATGTGAATATATGTTGAAACAGATAAAACTGACACAAGACGTAAGAATATGATGCATAATAAAAGATTTTCAAAATTCAAGTTCTTCAGATATTTGCATTCTGTTGAATGAGGCCGAAACAAATACCTGCAAGAGAAGTAAACAGAGCAGCAAGTAAGAGGAGCAGCAAGCCTGTTGTCATACAAAAGGGTGGAGGTCGACACAACTGGTAGGTTGTGAGGCAATGTAAGAGATTGCCAGTATTGCAAGAGCAACAGAGAGTCTGCTAAGGTATGAATGATGCTTTCAGATCAACCAACAAAAAGACCAACCAACCAACACACACACACACACACACACACACACACACACACACACACACACACACACACACGCACACACACACAGATGTGTTTATTTTATTTATTTATTTTCTTCAAATGTAAAAATTCACTCTGATTGTAGTGTTAGGGGTTATTAGTTCCATTCCCGGTGGGACTCAGTGTGTAGACTAAGGCTGTGACACCACCAGAGTCAGAGGTCAGACTGCAGTCTTGCTAAAAATGCAACCACTCATACTGCTTTAATGCACTCTGGACAAAAACATCCACCAAATGGCTGCGCTCTGCCACTCCAAACCATCACATACTCAGGTATTCTGCCCCTAATGCCTCCTCCACCCTCTCCTGTCCCCAGCCTTCATTTTGAGGAAGGTTAGATGAACTCGGGGAGGGTATTATTCTAGGGCTGTGTTTATTTAGGTCGTTTTCACTGCGGGGAACTTTTACGAGCAGGCTTTTATGTTCACACAAGACTTCAAATAATGCCCTGTGCAATCCTGTGAGCTTGCACCAGGCGGGATGGGAAGTTAAAAAAAAAAAAGCCTTGTTCTCTCATACAAAGCTTTTGTGACTAACATTTGATCTGACAACAAAAGGCAATACAGACCCAAGTGCTGGGGATCACACATTTTTCAGCACTTGGGGGTTTTGCTCTGAAATGATGTGTCCAAACTAAGAGTACTCCAACTGCACAAAGCCACAAAAAACTAATGAAAAACAATATTATAATAAATTGGTAGGATTATATACTAAAACAAAACTTGCAAATAGGACAGTAGGCAAGTGGAGATCATCTCCAACAGATAATGCAGAATGACCTTCAGGTAATGAGATCTTCTCTTCCTGAAATGGACACACATTTTTGTAAATTACCTCATTTGTTTGCAGTATAATGCTGCCTCGCCTTACACATTAAGGCTCTACATGATGGTGCGCAGAAATATGAACAGTGGCCTTTATGAACATTAACAGCGGAGAACTTATTTCATTGTGTGTGCAGATTGCAGGAAATTAGATTTGGGATGTGTGTCACATTTCTGCAGAGCCAGAATATTATGCCTGGTGTTCAGTGTAGATGAGGTATCACACTTAAAATAGATTTTCTTTGGGTCTGAACCACAGTGAAAGAGTCTTGCGAGTGACATTTAATGGTCGACCTGCTTCTCCCTAAATATAAGAAAATCAGAGTGGAGACATGCTTTCTTACTCTTTGCTGAAAATGAGCAGGATACATACTTCAACAATTGTAGTCCATTCAAGACGAAGTTTGATAAGTGCTGCACTCTCAGATTATGCATAATTCCTACTATTTAACCTCTGATCCCTCAGATCGCCACTGGATCACTGGATTTTTTTGTTTTTTTTAGACCAAACTCACTCACTACACAACTCAAAGACAAGAGAATATTTTGCATTTTTGATAAAAAATGAATAAATGAATAATCATTATCAATGTTGTCCAACTTTTTGTCAACTGAGTAACTTACTAATAGTTTTATTAGTATACCTAATATCATTAAACTCAGTATTTCAAAAGTAACTACGTCTACTTATATAGCCCCAAAGCACAAGTTTGTCCTGTGTTCACATGTGACCACATTCTTTTTTTTAACCACAGCCAACATTTCACCCTGAACACACACACACACACACACACACACACACACACACACACACACACACACACACACACACACACACACACACACACACACACACGCACACACACACACACACACACCACTTTTTGGTCTATTTAAAGTACACTAGCATTACACGTACAGTATAGTTGTGATGTTTTAGAGTTGTGCATTTAGAGAAAATTTGAAGGCAGGTCAGGAACAAAATAACTACTTCTTGCACACTTAATTTCAAGAGCGATAGAGTCCTGACCTGCTAACCTGACCCATTCTCTCCAGCCTCCTTCAAATGTGTGGGTGCTCACACCAGCCCTGCAGAACATTGAGTGGACCATAATGTATTTCAGTGCAGGTACTGTAACCCTGAACATTATGACTCCTCACAGCAGAGCAACATATTTCATCGGCTGTTCAAATTCTCTCTGATCTTGCAGAGCCGGAGATGCCTGACTCTGCTGCAGAGCCAATAAAACTGACTACAAACGTTATATAAGTGAGCCACAGCTGGCAGGGGGTGGGCTGCAGAGGCAAACATTCAGCAACATGGACACACACACACACACACACACACACACACACACACACACACACACACACACACACACCTACCTACCTCAGACAGGAAGGCGGGTACTTATAGGAACATGGTTATACTTACCGTTGTAGTTATCTCCCAGCATGCACTGCTTTTACAGCCTGATCTTGAGCAGCAGCTGAGCAGTGGCCAACACCTGGTTAAAATCAGAACGAGGCTGAAATTTATCTTTCTGATAGTAAATTATGAAAAAAAGATAATTTAGTTTTGCATTACATTTTATACGCAGTAAAAAGCAAGCACTGGTGATTGAAATAGTTCTATTAATTCTTAAATTATTAGCATGTCAAGTATGAGTGGGCAGTATACCGGTTTCATCACCATCACTGGTGTCACATTCTGCCACGACATGGATTTTGCAATGCTGTCATTACCATGATAAACGTTTTAGCATATTGAAAAGAATGCAGTTTACTGTGGCTGTGATAACGTGCAGGTAGAGGGCTACACACATACTTATAGAACTGGAGTTACATCCAGTAACTATTTTCCTCGCTGATTTCAGTAACATGACAATGTGGAAGGTAACATTATGAGCAATGCACAGCAATTTCACAGTTGTTGGCTGCAAGAACCAACACAAAAGTCTTCATCTACTCCTATCATCTGGGAAGGAACCCAGTGGATTGAGCTGATGGAAATTACCCCATAACAACACTGGGAAATTCTTAGGCTATATGTGTGCACTAATTATTTTAATTTACATTCCTTTGAAGACCAATAGAATTGCACACTATACTGCAACACAGGCTCAGCTCATTTGTTATTACTGGTTCTGTTGTTCTGCTGCTTGTGTCGGTATGTGTGTCTGTTGCTGCCGTATGGAAATGAACCTGATAGACATGCTCTGCGGTACACTGACTACTGGACTTGTGTGATAACTTTAGGTTTTCTAACAAAGTTTATTATGTCTGTATGTTTGTCTGTCAGTGTGGGGCAGTAGTGGCACTACTTTACTACTTAAGCTACATTTCTCAGTAGCTTGGTGGCAACGTTGCTGTTTCCTGAATTGAATAGTCTTTCAAAAGCTTAGCTCTTTCACAATTTAGTATATTTTTGTAATACCATGATATAATACCGTCACTGTAAAAAACAAACAAAAAAATATGTAGTGATATTTATTTAAGGGCATGTCAACCAACCCTTATTTCAAGCAGCATTCTAAAGAAGGGTCAGGGGTCAGAGCCATGTCAGATATAAATAACAGCCAGAAAGAAAGGACAGTTTTTAGTGCAGCTAAAATTATGAATATGTGACACGAAGATGTGATTTAGTAAAGGAAGAAAAGCCTGTATGGTTGAGGTGAGTGAAAATAATGTGTGAAAAATCATCAAAATAATTTATGGTACCAATTAACATCCATTTGTCTCTCTATAGTTTTTTAGACTGCTGACAGAGCTGACATAACGGCCTTCATTAAAGAGCTGTTATCCTGTATTTCAGGCTCAGATCTGCAGATTTTCTACACATTTGTTTTCAGATGAGATGCAAGATTGGATCAGGGTCTCTGGAAAAGTGATAATTGGACAGCGACGGCTCCAAACATCAGGTGTCATCAAGGTGGAAGAAGACGAAACAAAGTAGCAAGGGTAACAGTGCTGATGCCTGCTTTAACAACTTTTTGTACTGTTCCTATTTACAAGCTTATGACATTGTCTCTGCAGCTGGGTGTGACATGAACTGAGCTATTTTCAGAATCCTTGTGAACGTGACATTCAGAGCCTTAGAAACTAATTATTTTCATGCCGAAGATGTGTAAACACACAAAAACAGGCTTTCTCTTGCAAGTCTGTATCTTTTGGGTATGTTCAAAGGTTCAGTATGCTTGAAACAAACAAGGTCTCCTGCCATGTTGAAGGCCAAAAGTTGTTTTGAAAGACCTCACCAGATGTCAGGTGAAATGCCCGCCATCATAGCCTCCTACAGGGTGCTTCCCACTGCCTCTTTGATCTCTGTCCATGAACTATGTGTTGTAGTCCCGACACGATGACTCGCACAAATCGGGATAATGGCGCACACGATGTTGCCCTCAGTTGTACAAACGAGAAGTGACAGAAGAAGCAGTATGGAGAATGAAAAAGAGAGCTTGAGAGAGAAGCTTTCAAGACTCTGCCTACTTTCACACCTCCACACCTGACCAATCATCGTATAAAGTTGCTGTAATTGTCGGTTTCAAAAACTTCAGAAACATCTGAAAGGTGTGGGGGAGAGGATTTCAGACACGACCCGACAAGCACTTTGTTTGAAGTATACTGAAACCCTTGACTTGTGTACAAATTAGCTCTACGCTTTGAAATATATTTACATCATTAACACAACTCTGTGCTTCTGTTTTCTATTGGACTAAAAAACAGTGCTATTGGTTGCTGCCTGGAAGAAGTCCTAGATCCTTAAGTACAAGTACAAATACCATGCTCTAAAAACACTCCATTACAAGCAAAATGCCTTGAATTCAAAATGTTATATAAGTAAACGTGCAGAAGTATAATATTTGCCACCTAAATAAGTAGAGGTATGGCAGAATTACTAGAGTAAATGTACTTAGTTACATGCCATCCTTTGTTGCTATTCCTTGCATCAGAAACATTCTCAACTCCCTCAGCACCTTTCAAATCTGAGTCTCAGTGGCTAGTACCAGCATGTGTATTGAGATTCAAGTCAGAATGACTGTCACATATTTTCTAAACTAACAGATTATCTGAGTGAAATGTGCAAAATCTTCATGAGAAATGTAACTAGCAGCTATAGCTGTCAAATAAATGTAATGGAGTAAAAAGTAAAACATCTCCCATTGAATGTACTTCATTATATTGCACCACTTGTCAGGAGATGGGAGTAAAAAAAATAAATGCTTTGCTGTATATGAATAGCTCATGTTTCAGCCTGAAGTTATTTTCTTCATTTATTCAAATCTGCACAATTGAAGTCATGCTGCATTAGCTACTACAGCAACAGTTTCTGTTTGCACTGCTACCAAGGATGCACAGACAACAATCACCTGGACTTCTTGCATGCTGAAGAAAAACTCTGAGACTTAGACCTGAAATTACAAGTCTTCTGATACTACTCTTGAATGGAGATACTGATATCACTTAACAGGGGGAGTTGTACTGTTTCCAGCACTTCATGCGTGATGTCAAGTAGAAAGTGAAGCAGAGGTGAAACTTTTAAGGTAAAATGCATCGATCAGGCACAGAGGGTTTAAACCAGGAGATGAAATTGGACAATTTTAATCTTTCCTGTTTTAGAACGTGCAAAAACCTCAATGTGATAGGCAGAACGGACAAACTGCCAATTCTGAACATAAACCTTTTGGCTGGTGACTCATGGCTCGTTTCCACCCAGTGAGCGAGCCATGCCAGACCTCTCTACAGACCGGTTAGTGTCTGATCATTACAACAGCTTTACCAGCAGATTGAGAGAGCTACCTGCGTGGTCACCTGCAGTCAGGGGTCTCTGGAGGAACCTGCAGTAGAGGTAAAGGTTGGGCGGGCCCTAAGGCGACTTTATAAAGCCCAGCTGGGTGACGCCCACACAGAGGGTTTAGAAAACACAGCTGCTTTGTTATGAAACAGCAGCTTCGGTGTTTTTATTTTTTCAGAGGAGGATTAGGCCTTCATTAATGCATTAATGGATCCGTGCTGCACTGTGGGCCTGAAAACATCCAAGTAAGCACAACACTCTCATCCCTGTCTGCTACTAAAAGCAGCAGCAGCAGTGTGTGTATATATATGTGTGTATGTGCGTGTGTCTCTCCGATGAACATTGTGTGTATTAGCTGGTCGTTTTTGTGTATCAGTGATGTGTCACGCTGATGGGACATAGTTTGTTGATGGTTCAAAAATAGTCTATAAATAATAGCAAAAATCTTCAGTTAGGAAATTAAAAAAAAAAAGAAGCTGTGTGGCTTCAGCTTCAGAATATAGAATCTATGGGTTTGTTGTTGTATTAAATGACAGCTGGTTCCCACAAATGAAAAACAACTGGGCCAATCACAGCTTTGCAGGCTGGGATGTCATCTTCTCCTGCCAGAGCCAGAAAAATGGTACCAGAAAAACAAACACAAAATGGCTGAGAATGACACAGATGTACAGGTTGTTGCAAGCCGAGTCAATTTAGAGAAAAAAAACAATTTTTAAATCTGCATATTTATTCCATTCACATGAAAAATCTAATCTGCTCCTATCTGCCACTGCTGCAGCTTCTATATTGACTGTCACAATAATCAATGTTTGTACAGTTCTCATTCTAAAAAGTTGGGACGCTATGTAAAACATAAACAGAATGTTATAATTTGCTAATCCTTTTTGACATATACTGGATTGAAAACAGTGCAAAGACAATATAAAGACTAGATGTTTGACCTCATTTTTGTAAATATCTTTTTATTCTGAATTTAATTTTGATGCAGCAACACCTTTATAACAAGTCGAGACAGGAGCAACAAAAGACTGGGACACCTGTTTGGATCATTCTACAGGTAAACAGGTTGATTGGTAACAGGTGATAGTATCATGATTAGGTATGAGAGAAGCATCCTGGAAAGGCTCAGTTGTTTACAAGCAAGGATGGAGCGAGGTTCATCACACACATGATTGTACAAAGGAGATTTAGGAGGCGCACAAAGACTTCATAAAACCGTCATCGATAAACACAGTTCATGTGCAAATGGTTTGATTCTGTTTTTCTTTACCTTTTACACAGCGTCCCAACATTTTTGGAATTAGGGTTGTACTTACAATGGATCAAATGAAGCTTGTAGCAATGAACCCACCTTTCAAACCTGCCATTCAAAATCTTTTACCCAATTGTTTTTATGAGCAAATTAGGGGCTGAAATGTAAAGTTCTGCGATCACTTGAGTTCCTGGATCAAGTCCCAAACAGAGAATGTCTCACTCTCAATATGTCAGACAGAGTGAATGAAATAAACAAAATATCAGCTCAGTTTAATCATCAGTTTTTCAATCACTGCCTCCACTTAGCAGTTGTGGGGATCTGAACCAGTGACCTTCCAGAAACTTTCACAGTCTGCCATGAGATTTAATGGCAAACTAGTCAAACAGACAGTGAATAAAGGACAAATGCCAATACTTTTCAAATAATCTGAAAAGTTTCCCTGAAGGAAATACAAGAAAAGTTAGCCAAACTGTGAATGTTATAGAGTAGAAATGCAACCACCAGTCGTTGCATCTCCCAGATAAAACCATCTTCGTATCGACAAAGACTCAAAGGAGGATTTCTGCCAGGAAAAAATGAGAATGAACAGAGAGCTGAGCGAGCTGCTGCCGCCTTCAGACCTGCTTTATTATTCTAGTCCACAGAAAGAAGCTTGCCTTGCATTTCTATTGCTTGCCATACTGTCTTCTTTATTATCCTGACGGTATACTGTTTGTAAAGCACTTTGGCTCTGTTCTTTATGTAGCAGATTAAGTTTCTATTTCTTGCATGTGGGTTGGTGTGTTTCTGTTTACAAATGTGTGTCAATATTAATTGTGGAGGAAATTATCGTTTATGTGGTTTGCTGACAATAAGAGTGTCTCTGTCAGTCAACTGAATGAGGACCAAATCAGTGTTTACAAGGTTGTCCTTCTTAAAGATACAATGGGTAAGAATTGGCCACCTGTCAAAGGTTGTGCCAAACAAAAAAGGGGCAGCATATCACATATCAAGTAACTGCTAACTGCTGATCACTATACTCCTTGCGGTAGCAATCTTGTGCTGTAGCTATTAGCTGCTGTTAGCTAGTTAGCTCTGGTAGCCATGCAGCTAGAGGTCCTATTAGCTGACTAGAGTCTGCCACAGCCAAGAGCTCAGAGCACCAGAGGATTGTTGGTGTTTACACCCCGGGTAACAGAACGGGGATCAGCAGCCTCCCAGTGCACACGACGGAATCAGAACTGAACATAGACTCCAAACCCAAAGGAGAAGAAGAATGATGTGTGTTTTACAGTGAGTTAACCTAGCAATTAAACTTGTGTCAGTTTGGCAAACGAGAATAACTTTCAGAAGATAATTCAGAAGGTGGTGGGTTGTACTGTATTTTTCTGTTTAATAAGGAAAATATATATAAGAATATTTCCTTTCTTATCATTTTGTGAGTTTGTTTTTTTATCAGAAAAAAATATTACATAACATTCCACCTTAAAGTTTTCGGTAACTGCCATTTAATTAACTATGAGCTCAAAGTAGCCTTTGTTAATTGAATAATTTTTTCTCCACTCAATAGCTAGCTAATGTAAACTAGTGAAAATGAAAAGGCAGCAAAACATCACAAAGTAAGGAAATATCATCATTAAAACACAAACTACTGTTTATTTGCCTGTATTGCTTAATACCTATAACTATACCTAACTATATCCATGGTATTGCCTAATACTAGTTAACTGGATGTTTGGCTGACGTAATATTCTCAACTTGATGAAATTATTCATAAAGTGTATGTAAACTTGCTTTTGTATTAACAATGGCTACATAATCTTCAAAGCAAGCCACACCTTAACTGTGTGAATGCACATATGGGTGAGTCAGATGTTTAATTTTAATTTGCACTGTGAGAGCTCTATCTACCTATCTACCTATCTATCTACCTATCTCTATCTCAATTCTAACCTATTTCTTTGATTCCATTTTAGTTTTGATATAGTACAGTAGATTCTATGCACATGTGTATATATTTTGAAAACTATATTTTTCTTACCTACCTCAGGTCAGCTTAGTGTAAGTCATGCGTGTTTTGTTATATGTGAATTGCTGTTGCAACACTGCAGTTTCCCTTACGAGATCAATAAGTCTAATAACTCTATCAATCTTATCAGGGTATCCCTACCTATAATTAACTATAATTAGTAGTAGTATACTAGTTAATTCTAAAAGAAATCTTTCCAGGGAACTTCCAAGGAAATGATTAAGTCTTTAGCGGAATGTAAAAAACTCATCATCATCAACATCAAACAGAAGTCCATTAATATCTTTGAGGGTTTAGCAACCAGAGAAGCCAGATTTATCCTCCATAAAAGTTCGTCTCAATTTTCGAAATGTCATTAGCTGTCAGCTGTTAAAGATCAGCTTCAAATTACACAATTTTATTGGAAGAACAAAAAAGCAAAAATGTAACTATCCCCCACCTGCAACAACTATACTGCAAACATATTTCACCCTTAGATACACCATTGATCAACACAACCGTTAAACAACACAGCTGTTTCAAAAATACTGTAATCTCTGCAACCCTGACAGCCTGGTGGAAAGTCAATAAGATCTTTAATTCTACATCAACACTGGGCAAATATATCCCCATATGTCATAACCACACATGGGCACAAAAGGGTATCATACAGCTTCAACATCTTTTTCAGAACAATCAGATAAAACACCTTATACAGAAGCACAGACTTGGGGGACACCAGTTTCTACAATACCTACAACTTAAATCCATAATCAAACCAAAGATTAACATAATGCATAACACACTGGAACCTCCTCAGATAATCAATGTAATAATTCAATTTACTAATCTAAATAAACTAACCTCAAGACTCTACATACTTCTCTTACCTTCAGATAATTCCATAACAGTTCCGACAGCCCGTTGGAACACTGATCCCTCAACTGACTTCTAGATAGAAATAAATTAAAATATTTTTGCCATGACAACCAATACAAACCTACAACTGATCCAATATAAAAGTTATCCACAGAACACATATCACCCAATATAAAATGTACAAAACAGGATTGGCAAACATAGACACTTGTTCACAATAAACAACAGGCACAACAGATAATTATTTTCACGCACTCACGGCCTGCCAACCGGTTTATTCATTCTGGGACTCCGTAACAAAAAACTCTCAACCATCTTAGACTGCAGAATCCCCACATCCCCACAGCTTTGTCTGCTAGGAGATACTTCAATAATCAGTATACCAAACACATAAAAGAACAGCCTACTAATTTCTCTAACTGTCGCCAGGAAAACAGTTTTTCTCAGCTGGAAATCAAAACACTCTATAAGCATTAACCATTGGACAAATTTTCTTTCAGAATACATATCTATGGAAAAAACAACAATAACAATAAAATGTACATTTTTACGGACAGATGGCAACCATTTTTTGTCGTTCACAGGGGTGGATTAGTACTGTGCACATTCCTATATACATGCACCCCTCACATTGCATTGTAAAACACATGCACACACCTTTATACCCATTCCTATAGCACTGTTACACACACACATATAACATAACCATTCACAACTCATGATTATTCAATGTTTCATTTAATGCTATTCCCACATATACCCACAAATGCTTGAAATCATACAACTGTCAGCACTACCCTGATCACGACTATTGCCATTGTTTTAATATTCTGTGATAATGGTATGTCATATTATTTTGTTATTAATTTATGACATTAATATCACACCCTCCTGCTACACATTTCATACTCTAACCTGACCAAAAGGACTAAACATAAACACAAACATGCACACCTACACATCACTCGCATTGACTCTATGTATGCCAGTCTAATGCCTATTTCTGGATGCTCATAATATCATACACACAATCTGCTACCTTCTTATGTTTACACTGTTTTCATTCTGTTTGTTATTAACTTCCTCATTTATCTACCTTTCGTTCTTGTGTCTGACTAATTCTCTTTACGAATACTCTCTATGGATGAACAGTGTCATCTTCGTGAAGACAGTTAGGGAAGGGGAGGAAAAAAAGAAGCTATATACATGCATATGTAGGTGTATATATGTATGTACATATATATATTTTGAATAGTGAGGCTGCTAATGTGGCATTGGTTGGTGGTCAGTGTCTGGTCTGCCCAGGCGTGGGGTATGTGGGGCTGTTGTGGGTGCGGCGACTACTTCCCTGAGGCATGGTGCCCACTGGACCCTATGTGCTCTCCTGGCACGGCATAGGGCCACTGGAGGCACCCTGGATGGTGGGTGGAGTGGGTGTCTACCAGTGTTGGGGCCATCAGGACCATGTGAATTACCAGGATGTTCAGGCACCCCCAGTGCAACGACTATACCATCACCATCACTGTTGATCATCAACAGCTGCGTGAACTGTTGGGGCAGCAAGAACCCCAGCCTGGAGATCAGTGGTCAGCCCTCCACTCCTTCCTCCAGCATGGGTGACTCGGGGGAGAGCCTGTTTACTGAGTTCCAGCAAGTTATTTCTAGTATATCCAAATATTTAATATTGTGTGTAAGGTTTTGTTGAATGGTATTTTTGAATATTGCCTATTTTGGTGAATAAACTGTTGTTTTATCTGACATCATTGTGTTTCCTAATTCAACTTTGTGTTGATGCTGTACACACCAGTGAATTCTTTACCGCAAACTGTTGCTTATTTGTTTTATTACTACTGTAAGAAATCCCAAGTCTCACTCAGCTGCTCAGCCTGCCACTCAAGCATTGACCACTCCCTGACCACTCCCTCCAAGGTTATAAAACCCCACCCTGCAAGCCTGTCTTGCCCTTTTCCCTCCAAACCACTGAGACAGGACAAAGCAGCACCTGAATACCTGCCAGATTGGTGATGCATTACTGATGTAAGTCATCGAACCTAAGTTGACCTAAGTTATTTGACTATTATTTGTGTTCTTGTTATTGTTTGTATCATTGGTGATACTTTTCCTTTAATCCTTTAGACTAAATCATCCACCAATCATCTGATGGCAAATAAATAAGTGAAACGGCTTCCTGGGTCCTGTGTTTGAATGTGCACACCACATCTGATGACGTCACCGTCAGCCCTTTTACTTTCTTTCAATGACCTTCAATAAAACAAAAATGAAAAGAAAAGATACAACTGGCTTCAGTAAGGATCAATGCTGAAATGGCTGTAATACAGCAAACACAGCTGATTACATTGCGCCTCCGATACTGACAGTCAGGATTTCCCCACTGCCAACTCATTAAACAACAACAAACAAGACAGTCAGGAGACTTTAACATGTGTGTTGCAGCAGTTCACCTCCTGGACACAATTTCAGCTCCTTGCACTGCCTACAACCATCAGAACAGATTGATACATAAAATGAGTCGCCTGCAGAGTCTGCAAGCAGCAGGTGGTATGTGTATGTGTGGTGTGCCTGTCTGTGTGTGTGTCTGTGTGTGTGTGTGTGTGTGTGTGTGTGTGTGTGTGTGTGTGTGTCAGACAGGTAATAGGGACATCATGTGGCCGCGCATGGCTAACCACTCAGAGCTCAGCGCTCCAAGGAGCTCACAGGACAGTAAACGTGGACAGAGATTTACAGAACATTTCTACTGCAGGCCCGTCAGCCTCAAGCCATCAAACATCTACATCTCTACACTGCAAGAGGATTTTATATTTGGGGAAATATCTGTCTGAGTCACAGCTGTTTTTTAGATATTTAGAATTACTTGGTATTCTTTACAATGACAATTTGACATTTGGCAAACAGTACTCTTTTGTTTTTATTAGCTTTTTAGGCTTTAAGGCAGTGTCAAATGGCTGAAATAACAAGTGACCAGTTGAATGTAGCAAGAAGATCACAAAAGCAGATAACACATTAATGAATCAGCATTAATTTAAGTTTCATCTCATTGGTTTTACCTTTTTGACACAGGATCTTTTTTTAGTGCAGTAGTACATATTTGGACATATGTGGACAGAATGAAAATTTCTTTCCCAGACTTGCCTGGCAGCTCTGTGTGAACTCTGAATAAAGTCCCAGTGTAAGAAGCTAATTATAATATCCAGCAGTGTAGTATTGGGCATCGGTCCAGGCAGCCTTCATGGGCTGAGGCCAATTCAACTACATCCATTCACCTTATACAATCCATAGCCTGGAAGAAAGTTATCGTAGCGGTGAGACTTTTCAGTTCACCGTACCCCAGCAGACCTGCTGCCACAACACCTGAGGTATCAATAAACCTGTGAGCTGCACTTCTAAATCCACTCTCCAAGTTTGGAGCAGTCAGGCTCACAGAGGCAGGAAGAGGGATGAACCAGCAACCTACACTGTGGTTTTACAGGCTGCTTTGTTCTTTATATTCTAAAATATGGATGATTGGACTCTTCTTAAAATGTTAATTCTCCCTAAATGGGAAGCTGTATGAAACCAGAATTTTAGTTTACTTTTTGACATTTGCAAGGGCAGCTTCCTTGGAGCGAATGCGTTGTTAGTGTTGTGCAAAAACCTTTAAACTCACAGTTTTCTTTTTGTTTGAAATAAATGTGATAGGGAAGAGCTCCAAAAAGTGCCGCGGTATAGTTGTTCACACAGTATTGTAAGCTCGGGACAGGTGGTGTCTCAAAACTCTTCCTCTGTTAAGTGAGAGCTGCTCCACTCGACATGCGTCGACTGAGCGGCTGTTTACTTTCCCTCACATACAGGTCCTGTTGGATTACATCTCAGGTCATGTGCTGATAATGTTACTTCTTCATGTGTATTTCCTGCCAGAGTTAACTTTCTGTCACTTTTAACAACTGATGACGGTGTTTGGATGAACACCGGAATGTCTTGTGGATTGTTTCTTTTCAATAGTCCAGTGATTTTAAATAAATGGTAGGGATGCACGATAATTATTGGGCCGATAGTTATCGGCCGATAACAGGAAATTATGATGTCATTCCGATAAGTCCGATATCATGACAAACAGCCCCGATAACATATGTGTTTTCGTCAGCACGGCAGTGCCTCGCTCCCACTATGAGGCCCGAATGGCCTGCAGTGAATGCTGCGTTCAAGTGACGTTAGCATAATCAGAAAAACTCTTTCTCACTGGGAAAAATCAAGAATACCCCCTCATGCCAGAAAACAACTCGTTAACTCGGTCATAATTTTGCTAGTTGCTGACTTGAATTAATATTCGCAGTATTTTTTCACATGTTACACACAAAAAATAGAAACATGAACTTACATAGGCCGAAAGAACGACTGGCAAACGAGGGAACGGGGGAATGTACGTTACACCTTGAATGCAGCATGCAGCACAGCGTGCTTATGAAAACAGAGTTCAGACTTCTTCAAAGTTTCCGAAGAAGATTGTTCGCTGGTTATTCGTAACAAATGTTCCAAGCGAGTTCCACTAGGGGCGAGAAATGGCACAAGCTTTAATACCCGATCAGTCACCTGAAACATAACCACCGCTTTGACGGAGTTTGGAAAGCATATGAGGACGGCCGGCCTGCTAAAGACGCTAACGTTAGCAAGCCAGCCGCAAAGAAGCCACCGGGACTTATGCATCGACGAGGCTTTCGAAAAGTCCAAGAAATTTGCCAAAGATGACCCACGGGCTAAGGTTGTTGAAGATTTAATCATGGACGTGATGGTGCTTGACTTACTATGGACTGCCCTTCTTCAGTTTGTTTACATAGATAAGTCTAAGTAAGGGATCATGTATCTTCCTTCAGGATGACATAGAAGCCTGACGCGACGCTTCTCCATAGGAAACTGCTCACTATACATTATCCCGCTTAGAACACGGCTTATTACTAAAGCATTCAATAGTGTGACACAAAATAGTGATTAAAACATATTTTATTGATTTAAAATGAGTCTACTCTTGCCTGTCATCGCTCTCACTGCGCAGCGGCTCTGAAAGTAAACACGTAACTCTGCGGCGGTCGGCTAGTTTAGCTGTAGTTTACGACTGTTATTTTCACAAAAAGGATGAATATTTTTCCGACTCTGAGGTGGTGGACGATGACTTTGTTTACGATGGACATCCTTACCGTTTTGAGCCGGAGTACACGGACGAGGAGCCCGTTGAAAGGAGGATGCGGAGGCAGAGAGAGGAACAGCTGGCCAAACAACAACAAACGCGTATCTCCTGGCCGCAAGTCCCACTCTGAGCAACAGAGGCATTCCTCCTCTGTTGTCATCGATGAACATTGTCCACAAGAACACCACCAGTTGCCGTTTACTCGTGGACGCGCAGCCGTTTGCTGTTGTTTTGGCCAGCTGTCAGTGTGATGTCAGTGTGTGATGTCACCGTGTGTGATGTCAGTTTGTGATGTCACCGTGTGATGTCACCGTGTGATGTGATGTCACAGTGTGATGTCAGCGTGTCATGTCACAGTGTGATGTCAGCGTGTCATGTCACAGCGTGACATCACTGACATCACCATGTCAGAATGTGATGTCAGTGTGTGATGTCAGTGTGATGTCACTGTGTGTGATGTCATAGTGTGTAATGTCACAGTTTGATGTCATTGTGTGATGTTACTGTGTGATGTTACTGTGTGATGTCACTGTGATCGTCATTTCTAATTATATCATTCTGAGATATTAAAATCATCGTTTGTAGGGATGCACGATAATTATCACCTGAAACATAACCACTGCTTTGACGGAGTTTGGAAAGCGTATGAGGACGGCCGGCCTGCTAAAGACGCTAGGCTTTTGAAAAGTCCAAGAAATTTGCCAAAGATGACGAACCGGGCTAAGGTTGTTGAAGATTTAATCATGGACATGATGGTGCTTGACTTACTATGGACTGTCCTTCTTTAGTTTGTTTACATAGATAAGTCTAAGTAAGGGATCATGCATCTTCCTTCAGGATCACATAGAAGCCCGACGCGACTCTTCTCCGTAGGAAACTGCTCACTATACGTTATCCCGCTTAGAACACGGCTTACTACTAAAGCATTCAATAGTGTGACACAAAATAGTGATTAAAACATATTTCATTGATTTAAAATGAGTCTACTCTCGCCTGTCACCGCTCTCACTGCGCAGCGGCTCTGAAAGTAAACACGTAGGTTGCGTAGCAACCGCCTCTTATTGTGCGCAGGCCGGCAGGCAGGAAAACTTATTTCTTTACAGATATTCAGCGAAATCATGTCAAATGTGGAGAAGTGATGGGATATCCCAGACCCGAGAGAGACGTAGCTGGAGACAGAGTTTGGTTTACTGCTATTTTTTCGGACTGATGGATAAAAGTCCTGCATCAGCTGATTTCTGCTTTCAGCGTCAGACATTAAAAAATCTGTCTCCAGTTTTGTCTCCACTCAGCAGTCTTATAGCAGACCGATCGTCCATGCTGTGTTTCTCTTGGTGTTTTTTTCGTGTCTGTCGGCTTCAATCTGGTCAATCTCTGCGTCCTCAAGTCTTTTGTGTCTTAATATCGCTCCTCCTGTCGGTCCAGCGTTGTTCTTTACTTTTCTCATCTTTTTTGCTGGGGACATCATTCTCAAGCCAAGTCTTTGGTCCTCTCCAAACAAATTAAAAATAATGTACGGAAAATGCTCCATATTATGCCACTCAAATCAGCTGGCGATTTGTTATTGAGCTTGGTACATTAAGGGATTACCCCTTTAGTCTGACTGTTAGGAACACCGCTGAATTTTCGCAATTGACCAATCAGAATTGAGTATTTAAGAGTGCCGTCTTCTAACTTCTGTCAGTACAATATGCACTGTGCATTATTTTTGTTGTCATTGAGGAATGCACTTTTTCAGTTTGTTTAAATAGAAATGTTTGAATCTAACTTGTGCCAGTGCATTAATTTTCTATGTATATTTATTTTTTGTAAACTTCTGGAATACACTTTTTCAGTTTGTAATCCCGATGAATGTATTTGCATCATTTCAAGGGACCTTTATTTTTTATATCAGTAAGTAATGCACCTTATTTAAATTGATGTGAGATATCAAATAGGTTTGTTTGATAGCTTTAAGAACATGTTTGAGAGGCTTACCAATAGTTTTTCATTGGAAAAATAAATATCTCTTCATTTAAAGAGTCAAAACTGTTTTTGGTTTTGTTCGTGGTATTGATGTCATGATGTTAGGTATATGTGTGTGTTATCAGTTATCGGTATCGGCCTTTAGGAGCTGAAAGTTATCGGTTATCGGTATCAGTTTTAAAAAACAGTTATTGTGCATCCCTAATAAGTGGGTTTAATTTTCAACCAGGATGTCTTACAAAATGAATCTGCATAGACAGATTTTACAAATTCTTTTGGGGTTGAGAAAGTTTCCCACCACTGACTCACTGAAATTTTTGAGATACAAAGTTCTTTTATTTGACAACAGTGCTTTTCCCGATTCTAAGAGGAAATTTGCATTCTAAAACACAAAGAAAGATGATTCTTTCCACTAAAGCTATTGTCCAACAACTTTCTTGCATAAAATGGTTGCTCATGGTGGAGATATCACAAAACACAATCCAAGAAGCTGCATAGGTCACGAGTCGACTCCCTCTCTCCACTTCAATTGCACGCACTAAAGCTAATAATTCTCTTCTTAAAATTATGTCTGGGAGTTTCAGCCTTTACTCAGCAGCTGACTGCAGAGACAGAAAAAAAGACCAGTCAGAAGACAAGAGGAAGATGATGTGAAATGAAGAACTCATGTCAGACAAAAACACCACCACACTTTAAAGAGGTATTCTCCCAGACATTCTGCACTAGCAGGCATTAACATTCAATCTATCCAATAAAACCAGCACAGATTTTTGAGCAGTTTCACCCTTCAGTTCCTCCTGTTTAAACCAACTGCTTTTTTATTCTTAACTGACGTTACAAGAATTCAGTAATTAAAGAATTATATCAGTATTTCCATACAGCTTGCAGCATGTCACCATCTTGACAAATTGGCTGCAGATGGTTTACAGGAAAAAACAGAGCTGTACAAGTAACTAATCCACACCTGACCAGCAGCTTTCCTCCTTATAAAATCTAGTGTGAAGTTAATCTGTAAGGCCACCTCTACATTAAAATGGAAAAATCTGAAAAAACATCTTTTTCTACCATGTGGCCTTCTGTTGACACTAAGCCGGCATTTTTTGGAAATAGAGCTTTTGGATAATGGTCTCTGGTGGATAAATGTGAAAACGTTTGTCTCACTTTTAGGTGTGAACGAGGAACACGCGGCCTCTCTGGTCAGGGCTGTGTGACAGAAAAGCTCAGAATGCAACTTTCTGCTGCCTCTAATCCTCATTTTAAATGTGAAAATAGCTGATCACATAGCTCAGGTGATGTCGATAACATTTACAGTCTGTTTAATTTCTCAGATGAATTCACAGTCCAACCTGTTCAGACTCGGTAGTCACCTGGTTGTCTGTCCCTCTGTTTGCCAACTGAAAGAGGAGAAAAAAAAAGACAAATCACTGTTTCTCTGTTGTCTTAGTGTACCTAAAAACACTAGCATGTTCTGGGCAAAACCCCCTCTGTGTCAGAACCTAAATACATCCTGAGAAATGCAAAGAAAGCTTGAGCTTCTCTGCTGGCCATGGACTTGATGCGATTCCTGGACTCCAGGGAGCTCAGGTGAAGCTGCAGGACTGTCTCGTCTGAAGCAGCACAGGCCACTAATGGCTTTCATTAGTGCAACTCTGGATGCACAGCATTCATCCTGGACTCCACCTTATCACATTCACAGCTCAAGTACCGCTTCACAGCACTCCTGCTACCAAGTGTAAAACGAGAGAGGTCCTATAACCATACATCCTCTCCACCTGACCTGCTGCACTTTAACTTGCCCAGGTTACCACAGAAATTACTTTCTACACATCTTTTTTTTCATTTTCAAGTGTTAATGCTCTCTCCAGACTTAACCTGGATTTGAAGCTTGGATTTTGGTGATCAGCAAGTTTTTTGTTGTGATTTTGTTGGTGAGACTCTGAACATGACAGTTTAACAGAAGCCTGAGACGAATCTTCTTTGCAAAAGCATGTGAAATGAGATAGTCACAGGTTATACTCATGCAATTTGTCATAAAAAACCTGGACTCAAAGCCATAAAAGCCTGAGAGTAGTCAGTATGGTGTTGCTAGACTAAAATGTCATGTGAGTGCTTCAGTTTAGGGGTTTAGGGATGTGTCAGCCTATTCTCTAAAATGATTTGTCATAAACTGTTTATATTGAGGCACTCCTCCCTCTCACATCTCTGGATGTATTACACTACAGTGGCCAAAAGACCTAATCTATGAGCTATCTGCTTTACTAAAGAATATGAACAAACAGGATTGTTGCCTCACATTGCTACAATTGTCAAGTCTCAAATTCACTGGAATAAATTCAAACATGTATAAACCGTCTCTGAACATAGTTTTCAAAAAATTAACTACACCAACATATATATACTACAACTGTAGCCCAAGGCTTTGGGTTGATGCTGTACACACAAATTGAGACAAATACCAACATTTTCAAATTCAATCACAATATATTCTCAGATTTGTTTTTTTTTACATTAACACATAATATAACTTCTTCATTAAAGAGTAAGAGCTGTTTTGTTTGACCACAAACAGCTGTTATATCAAAGCCAAAGACACCAGACTCCATTCAAAGAACAGTACAACAGTCATTTTATCATTGTAAATCACACTTCATTTAAACTCGAAAAAAAATAAATGAAACTCACCAAAACATTCTTGGTTTGTCTTTTCACTGTTCCAATCACCACCAACTCTGGTCTGCTTAAAAAAATTCTGGCCTATGGAAGAATTTAGAAGATATTGTCCATATCTACCAGACCTACTTCAACCCTTCTCATTGCATTCATTATACTGTCTTATGAGAGTCGAACTGCCTGTAAAACTGAATTAGAAACTAACTCTCCACTGACATCAGACTAGTCATATTTTCTTTAGGTTTGCTGATCTTTAATCTCCTGTGATCCCACAATCTACTCAACAGTAAGAAGAATCCTGGTATACTTCCACCTTTAAATCAATAAATAATTAACAACATTTCGAAAGATGTGAATAGAAGAAAATCCACTGCAGATTTCTTCTGAGTCGTAGTTATGTTCACGGAGCGTTGGCAGCAGATGACATGATACAGAATAAAAGGCCAAATTTGAACCATATATGAGTCTAACCCTGAAATCCATTTCTTATGCTTATCAAGACTTGAGAGACTTGTGTACGAGCTCTGTCCTTCACCTGGGGGAGCTGACTGAATGTGCCAGCACAAAAGAGGATGTGAAGACCGTCCTTTCATGCTGTCAGAGCAGAGTGTGAATATTTCAGTCCCTGTGAAATTGCTGGCAAAGAGCTCTGCTTCTCTGTGGGTCCTTTTCAGCGAGCCTCAAACAAGCGGTGCTCGTCCTCCACAAGCCGAGCAGCACTTAAAGATATGCAAGGGAGATCTTAAGGGGAGTGACGCCGCCTGGTGCGCGTATTCACTTCTGGGCTGACAACAATCAGGTGGGCCTGTTCATCCCGAGCGGCATGACAACTACAGAGCCAAAATGAGGCTCAGGAAAACAGCTTGCGGGAAAAACACACTGAGCTGTTACTGAACTGAGCTCGCAGGTTGAACATGAGATGTACCAACTCTGGGCGAGACTGAAACCTCGAATTCAAAATCACCACAAGATTACAGAAATTAAAATATCCCAATATTAATAACAAGAATCAAGAATATTTAAAATCACAGCGTGTCATCTTCCTGCCTGCAGATACTCAACAGGTGTTAAGCTTTTACTACCTGTGTTCCAGCTTGAAGTTTGTCGATTCAGTGCTAACTGCAGCATTCACTTTTTCCACCAGCCAGTTTTCACTGAACTGGGCTGACTTGATCCTCGACACACTAAACTGATCAGAAAGCAGCTTGCAAAACTCTAAAAGGGTAAAACTTAAAAAAGACTATATCTTAGTGAGGATGCAAGGTCAGCACAGACCCGAGCTCTAACTTAACCTACTAATAAGTCTTCATTCATTATTAAAACAGAGCATTAGGAGTGTAGAAACTGTGAGTGGTTCATCCGTTGCTACTGCTGACTAGATATACATTACAAATTAATCGATGTAAAATGTGTAATGTGAAAGAGGCCGCTTGAGGTGACCCCAGTCACAGAGAATTATCACTAAGCTCTACAAGCGTTTTAGCATCATTCAGCTCTATGTTGGTTTTTACAGTCCACAACTGTACTGTTCAGGTCCACTGCCCTCATCTGTGCTTTTTCAAGCAGCTCTGATAAAGCCTCTGTACACGACCTGCTCAGCACCTAACAGCAGACAGATACAGATAGATACAAGCTAGTGAACTTAGTGGAGCATTTAGCCGCTTAAGAGCCCAAAACAGAGCTAAAAGGAGAGTGAATATTGGACTTATATTCATCAACTGGACACAAACACGACACCAAATGATAATAATGAATCTTCTTGCTGTGTAAATATCTGTTTACTAACACATTCCCCATATTGACATTATAAGCAGATAATATGTCAGTTTTGTGTTTATAGCTTCTTGCTCTGAATCCTAGTGGCAAAAAAACACTTCATGCAAGTTCTGCAATTTCCCAGCTTGGGATAAATAAAGTATATCTATCTATATATCTATCTAAGAATGAATCAAGATGCATCAGTTAGGCTGTGTTCATTCCGACATCAGCAGGGCATGAAGAAACACAGTCTCCTTATGCTTTTCAATTAGGCACCTGCACTGATGCAGCAGGTGTGCAAACATACTGTACATACTGTACATACTGTACATACTGTGAAGGGGTGGGCGATATGGCCAAAATCCTCTATCACAGTATATCTAATTTTATATCACGGCAACAGTATATATCACAGTTTAGTAATCGCTACATAAATTCAATCAAGAGATGGTTTAAAATAACCATGCCATAACATAGTTAATGGTTTTATTGTATGGAAGTTTCAAATAAAGAAAAAACAAACACTGTTTTGAGTCAAAATGGCAGCTTTAGGGTTCCAAATGGGAACAACAGAGATGTAACAGAGGTGCATTATCGCCACCAACTGTCGCTCTCATATCGCGTGAGAATGTGGTCAGCAGTTCTGCTGCTGAAATCACGTGACCTTTCGAGGCAGCTGGATTGCTACATCGGGCTTCTTACCCTGAATATATAGCACAGACACTAAAGCCGTTTTCTCATATGAACTTTGGACAATCTCCACAAAATCAGGTCTGGACATTGTCCACAGTTGCCCATTCACACATATAGCACATTCATCTGGGTAAGAGGCGCTCTCACTCCGTTCACTTTAGGTGAGGGGTGGTACCTGGGTAGAGCGTGCAGGAGGACGAGGAGGTTTCATCCGTACTGACGACTGCTTTCACACTGATGTCATGTATTTGGACATATCCACAATGTCAACAAAAGATTGGAAAGCAATATCAGGAAAACAGAAAAGCTCCGCACGTGCAATGTCATCAACACGTCTGCTTACTCACTGTGTAGCAGGGTAGCAGTGCACACACTGAATTACAGTGGGTAAATACGGCTTAAGGGATAGCTCCCACAGTGGAAACAGTATTGCCAATTCTCTACCAGGGGACACCTTTCTACCCTACTGTAGAGGACTTCGGCAAAAAACACATGGTGGTTTAACACAAAAAAAGTGACTCAGTCTGCTAATTAATTTAATAAACACCCTTTTATCCAACTCCACAGATTTGCAAATCATCAAAGCCTATATATTTTTTTTTTGGTTTTAGTAAATGACAACTGAACAACAGCAAGTAGCACAGGAAGGAAAGCTTAAATAGGAATTTATATTGTGTTCCATGGTCCCAGCCTGGCTATAAGCGATCCCTCAACATGTTTTAAAAGGAAAAGGCAACATATGAGCTGATAGCCCTATCATGGCGGTCCATGAGGGGCTTGGTAAATGAGTCCCAGGGCTGGCAGAAGCAGTCAGCTGGCAGCTACCACAATTCAAACATCCAGAGTGCTGCAGGGTTTCTGTTTTCAGAGTACATCAAACGGCTCAGGAGAAGAGACGTCCTCTGGGACTCTCATGAAAAATGCTCTGTCCCGGATGATGAGGAATTTATTTCAGCTGGGCAAAGTCAGAGAGATGGCTGATTCAGATTGGATTCCTTCTCTTCTGTCACCATCAGGGCTCTAATTTGAGGCTACTTTCTGAGGTTTACACAGTAGTGCAGGATGAGTTGAGCTCTTAAAGCTCTTTGGGTGAAATGAGAGAAGATGGAGCTGATGGCAGCAGGACCCTCTCTGCTCAGGTTTCACTGCTTTACCTCAACAGACCTGTTCAGTTTCACTGAAGAGATGCAGCTACTGCAGTCAAGCCAACACACGAGAGGGAAGCACGGTTTGATTTTCGGTCTTGGCAGCAGGATGAGTAAACAATATGCTGAAGGAGGTATCACTAAATATTAATACCAATTCATAATTAATGTGGGTGCAATGTTATATGAGGCCATAATTTTTATTTATTTATTTATTTATTTTGTTAGGTCTTTCTGTAAACTAGCTTTTACTTTAAAGATGCAGAGGAATACGGGACTTTCTCTACCACTGCCAAAAGGCATAACAACAGTACAGGCATCTTACTCTAGGGTGACCAGATGTCCCGCTTTGTGCGGGACAGTCCCGCATTTTAAATACTTTTCACACGTCCCGCAAATTGAGATAATGTCCCGCATTTAATGACAGTGGCACTTGATTTTTTGAAATGCAGTCTTACCGTAGGCTATAATCTGGTGCTTATCAAACAGCTGTGTGTATGTGGTCGGGAGACGGGAGAGCTGTCATCAGGGGGTGGGGTGGGCTCTGGGATGATCTGTCAATCAAGCTAGACGCAGGTGTGCGCGCCCGGCACTGCCCGCTCACACCACCAAAAACAACAGCATCGCTTTGGCATGCAGCAGGAGACATAGAGGAGAAAGATGCCATTTACTCCTCCTGGGTAAGACCAGTGCAGGGTGACTGCACCAGAGTTTTTTGTGATGTTTGTCAGAGCAAGTTTTCCGTTTCACATGGAGGTGAATATGATGTGAGACGACACCAACAGTCCGAGACTCACAAAAAACGTGTGGCTCAAAAGAACAGTTCCCACTCTATGAATACGTTCCTGCTGAAGCCCAAACAAGACTCCAACACAGATAAGGTGACAGCAGCTGAACAAACAAGCGGAGCGTCTATATATGTATATGTCAGATTTTATTTATTTATCTATTGTTTTATGTAGGGCCAAATCTTTTACCTTGTGGCACCTTTATCACCACAAAGTGACATTGTTCAGTAAATAACAGGTTAATACATAATGTAAAATGCATTTGGAGTAGGTCTAATTAGTCTGTTATTCTGAACTGAATGAGTGAGGTGAGCTCCTTGCAGCATTTTTTTTTTTTTTTCAGATTGTTGGATTTGATTTGTTGAGCCTATAGGCAAATGGAGCCTTCTTTAGTGGCCTACATCTTGTACTTGAATATGTGGTTCATTATTGTTCAGAACAAAAGGTTTTGTTCTTTTCTTACATGAACCTGGGAAAGTTGCATTAAAATAAAATACAGTATCATATAGTTCAGCAGAATACCGGTAGATTTTTAAAAATTAATTACTGAAGACAACCACGACACCTTGGTGTCCCACATTGTCCCACTCAGATGTAGTCCCTGTCCCACATGTGGTAAATTGGGATGTGGTCACCCTATCTTACTCCCATTCATGAAGCCACGATGGTCTGAATCCTGTATAAGAGAATTGAGATGATCAAATTTTAAGAGAATTGAGATTCTCTTAAAATTGAGAATTGAGATTCTCTTAAAATTTGATCATCTCAATTCTCTTAAACAGGATTCGAATGAAAATCTGACCAACCTATTGACCTCTACTGTATAGAAATGAAGGAGTTGCCATCTGTAAGCCCCAACTCAGTTACATAAAATCCATTTGTAATTCAGTTTGTTCATTTTGAGTCGCTAGAAAAGGCTGACAGTCTAAAACACAAAGATGTTTCATTCACAATGATATAAAACACAGAAAAAATATCTGCAAAACCAAATTTGGTGTGGAAGTATGTGACTGTCCTGCACAAAGAATTGGAACTCCATCTAGCACAGGAACCAGATCTTCTCACCCAAAAACAGTGTTGGGCCTCACTAACGAGCTTGTGTCTGAATGGAAGTAAATCTGTCAGGTTCCAAAATCTATGGAAAGCCTGAAACTAGAGGGGTGGGGGCGTCACAGCAGTACATTCATGCCCATGGCTTTAGAAACACCACATATGAGTGCAATGTTTGGGTGTTCATATATATGTGACAGTGTCGTGTATCATCCATTTATGCGGTCCAGCAACAACATGAGGCTCCTCCCTGAACACAGCTACACAACATAAGACTGTAAACCTGCACTGTCAATTTGTTTCCTTTTACTGCTGGCTATGGTTCTGGCAAATTAATCCTAATTTCAAATATATTTTGACACTGAAAAGGTGTAGTAGATCACTCTGCATTAAAGAACTTCTAATATCAAAGAATTGGTCTGGTCACCATGGAGCTCTTTAGTTTCCCATGATCCTCTACTGTTACTGTGTTCTCAGGGTGTCTCCATGATGAAAAGAAAGACAATGTAGGGAGAAACTCAGGTTACATGTTTTTTTCATCATGAAAATTGAACAGCATCAACAGGGAATATCAAAAACCTTGAGATATTCACTTAGTGGAGATAGCTCTGCCATGAATACGCTGTGTGATACTGCTGACAGGGCCAATCAAAAGGATGGCATCGCAGCCATCACTGCATGGACTACAGAGCCAGAAATTATCCAAGGAGGTCGGGGTTTATTTAAAAAACTATGTGATGGTGCTGCAGAGCAGCTCATCTCAGCAGCCGTGTTAGAAAATGACCAAGCAGAGGGGTTGAAACTGTGCAGTTTCACCAAGATGCTCCAACAACACATGAAACAGAACCACAAATGATTGTTTTAAGACTCCTAATTAGATGCACACTGTTGATGCGTCACAGGCAGAATCAAAGCTTTCAACAGGACAAATTACAACACAGAGAAAAACAAGAAGAACTGTACAGCACATACCAATTAATTAACAATATTTTGTTAATAACAAGACAAACGGCGCTTTTCCATTAGCACTTTTGGCCATAGGTGTGGAGGGTTGGTATGAAAATTAACAGTTGTCATACTACGTACATTTGCTTATCTACCATATCAAATTCTATTGTATTAGTGTTATAAAAAAGATATTTCAAATTTTAGCAAGTTTCATGTCTCCCAGCAAATATGTGAAATTGTGATAAACCGTTTTTCAACCAAAAACCCTTCTGTTTCCATTCCTTTAAGGTTCATGGTTCAAGGTTCAAGGTTCTATCTAATAACAATAGCATGAGATTTCTTAATGAATTAATTTGGTCTGATACACCTACCTGCACATATTTTTTGTTTCTACAGTAACATGTTTCTGTGGACACCTAAGTAATTGTGAATATGTCATATTTCTGAAGTGCAGCTTGGTGTAATATTTTCCCCAGAGATCACAGAGAGCTTCAGTTTCATTTAAGTACTGTATGTATGTCTTTTTTAACATTTATGTCACTACCACAGAGGCACTAGCTACTTGCTGAAGTATGATAAGGTTGTCTGACATTCATTGACTCTGGCTCATTATTGGTTTGATTAATGGTTTAGCTACAGTCCAATACTGTGTGTTTACAGTGATTACTGACGGTGGCTGATCCGGGTAATTATTAGCTAATTGCACACACTTTCTAACAGCACTATGCAGTAAATGGTTGCCTTTGTGTGGATGGTTTTTAAAGCACTTTCCTAAACATGATGTGCTTGATGGTGTTATTAATGACTCCTGATGAAACTTGAAAGCTCAGAAACATGAACATTAATTCACCCAGAAACAGCTAATTTTTCTCTAACTTCTCTGTATAATACCTCCTCTTTCTGTCAGCTGCTATATGTCTGCAGTATATGTAGTGAGAAAAGACAAGTGGTCTCGCCTCGAGAACACTACAAGTGTGTTTAATGTTTAATGTGTAAAAAACTGTTTTTAGTCACTGTGGGCTTGCATGGGTATACTCAATTTAGACGTGGGCACATTTGCAGGACAAACTCAAAGTTTCATAACTCAACTCAAACCAATGTAGAAAAAGAATAAAAATCCAAACTCCCTGGGGATCAATTCTTCTCCGTCCTCACCCTTTGTCATACTTCCATCAATTAACTCAAGCATGCAGCAGAGACATTGTAGGCATGATTGGTATGTGATGTCAACGTCATACAAAAGTGCTTCTGTGGCGGCGATGTCACTTACTGATCCTTAGCTGTTTTATTTCAGACAACAGTAGAAAACAGTAGAAAAACACACTGCACAAGCTAAGCTTTTGAAAGGCTACTTGATTCAGAAAACAGCAACGTTGCCACCAAGCTACTGAGAAATGCAGCTAAAGTAGTAAAGTAGCGCCACTACTGCCCAACACTGACAGACAAACATACAGACATAATAAACTTTGTTAAAAAACCTAAAGTTGCCACATAAGTCCAGTAGTCAGTGTACCGCAAAGCATGTCTATCAGGTTCATTTCCATACGGCAGCAACAGACACACATACCGACACAAGCAGCAGAACAACAGAACCAGTAATAACAAACGAGCTGAGCCTGTGTTGCAGTATGAAGTGTGGAGGTAATGTTAGCTCTGTCTATGTGAGACAACACAAAAAGCAACATGAAAAAACTGTTTCCCACAATCAAGCTACTACTCTGGTTACTTACTTGGCTTCAAATGAGGCTTAACGTTCACATGGTTTCTCTTGAATGTCCCTTAATATTAATACTGAAACATTGCTCCAGCATGTAGGTCTGCAATAGCTGCTAGCTGCTACGAGCCACATTAGCTGCAGAACATGCTAATGCAAAATTCAACAGACTAACCAGCAAACTAAACAGTAATGCAACTTAAAAATTGTGAAACTTGAAGTCGGTATCGATTCAGTTTTTAAGCGACTCTATAGGCCCTCAAAATAGTCTGAACTAAAATGATTAGCGCGCACATGTAGCGTAAGAGTTTTCCAGTTGCTGTTATGGGGTAATTTTTTCATCAAGTTAATCCACTGGGTCTCCACCTGTGTTGGTTGTTGATGTTAACAACAGAAGTGGCGCATGTAGCTCGTAAAGCTACCTTCCACATCTCAATGTTACCAGAGTCAGCGTAATAGTTAGGAAAATAGTAATTACTAGATCTAACTCCAATTCTATGAGTATGTGCGTATTCCTCGACCTGCATATTATCGCAGCCAGTGCAAAGCACATCAAAATCCATGCTGGGGGAAAACATGACACAGATGATGTGAACAAAAACACCAATCAGCCCTTATTTCTACATGAAACAAAATGTCAAACTCATCATGGCACTAGAGGAAAAAAATAATGGAATGATCAAAGTCAGTAGGATTTATCCTCTGGATCCATGAGTGTTTGCACAAACATTTGCACCCCTTTCTGCCAATTAATCACATGGATGTTGAGATATTTTACTGAGTAAGTGACATCAAAATAACAAGTTAAATTATTACTAAGCCAAAACTAATGCTATAAAATTGGGTTGAGTCAAGGAATTTAACACATTTATTTATTATTGAAACGTACTGAACTATTTTATTTTGTATTTGATAAACTATGGGGTTGGCAAACAACAGCCTGCGGGCAAAAATAGGGCCTCTGGACTGTTTTCAGGCCAATTTAAAACTTTTAGGTGCTTTTCATTAATCTAGAGTTATTACAAAGAAGCTGATGTAACTCTACATTGAGTAATGGCCTTACATCTCAAGTTAATAGCCTAATCAATGGTCTGGAGAGAGAAATTCAAACCTATATCGTGCTGTATTCTGTACCACATGCCAGATACAGATCATACCGTGGAGATAAAATTAAGTTTTCATTTTCCACCTGTCATTTGTTTCCAGCTCACACAGCTGGCAAACATCTGTCATGCTATGACTTGAAATGATAAATCAATCATCAGAATAACCACTGAGTAATTTTCAATTTTCAACTCACGAACAGATTAAATCGGGTGTCTGTTTTGGCACTACAGCTGGACATCACATAGTGAAATGTACTTTTTCTTATTGGTATCAGCAGAAGAAGCCACTGATCTTGTTGTTTTATTTAAGTCACTAACGCTGGCCTATAAACATGCATGATTCAAATCAACGTTTGAGGATCTCCAGATTCAGACCTTGTGTTTTCAGTCATTGCAGCAGATTCTTGTTTTTTTCACTGCGTCATTGTAAAGCAACATCGCAGGTGGCCTATGAACTTATCCAAACCTCGTCTTGCCCCCAAATTACCTGCTCAAAAACCTAATTGTAATGGAAACAGAAAATCGTGATGAAAGCAAAGCACAATCCTAAACTAGTTTTTTCAACTTCACTCCAAAGATTTTTGGTGACATCTTTGTTAAAATGCATATAGTTGAGCCAAGCTTCACTAAAACTGACAGAAAACATCTGAAAACTGAAACGAAAATGTCCAGATACACTTAATCTGTCGTGCTGAATTCGATTACTGTGAAACACGGCCGACATGATGTCACCGGGAAGGAGGTGCTTGCAACCAACTACCTGGAGCAAGAATGTGAACAAAAAATGCTGTCCAAAGACGTGTGTATGGTACAGGCTGTCTTCTGTTCAGAAAAAAGAAAAGAGAAAAAAGTGTTTCAAAGTTCCCCCTTGACTTACGGTTGAGTACGGAAGAGTGCTCTGTTGGTCAATGTTGAAAGGAAAACATTTTTAACATGCCCATGTCCTTGTTGGAATGTTGTGAGGCTTCCAGATGCGTCTTTCGTTGTCGTCCACCATGATACACTGATAAAACGACCAATTGTCGCGCTTAACAGCCACTTTCGCTCCTCTTTCAGGTCAGGCTGTCAGGCTATTATTGGGCGGATATCTTCTTGTCATCTGAACCCAGCATAAGCGTGATGTAAGATAAACTTAATTGGGCACAACTTGCAGATACACAACTCTTTTTTCTTTAAATTGGAAGCTATTTCACAGGACACACAAGACAACACAACTCGAGCAGAAATTATACACAACAGGAAAACCATCATGTTCTCATCCTAGGGTGAGAATTTATTTATGTAAATATCATATTGTAAGTAAGAAAACAAAGAAGGCAACAAAACCTCAAAGGTTATTGATAATCAGAGCAGCAAAAGTTCAAATGTTCTTGTCTAAACAGCTGCTGGGAGCTCTGTTGTGGTGACTTTTAGTCAGTGTCCACACGGAGGATTTACTGTTAAGAAAACATTTGTGTATTCCTTTCACACAGCATAGGATGACTCTAATTGAAAACATGTCACACACACTTGTACTTAATTTACAAGAGCAGCGCTGCATCCTCGTCAACACTTTTAGCTGCAGCCGGTCCCAAGGCAGCCACGGATGAACATTAGGCTCGAGTTACCGTCTCTATTTACATTCCTCCAGCTCAGAGGAGCCACCTGCTCCGACCGGTGCTCGCCCTGCTTACTGAGCGCTCCGGGTCTGAAACCTGAACTGGAGATGTACAGAAGAGTGTTTATCCGGTTCGAGCAAACGTGGGAAATACAGATATAGAAGCAGAACAGAGCTGCCTTTTGTTCCAGAACAGAACGAGAACAGAACAGAAACACTGTCACTCGTTGAGCCAGTGGTCTTCCACTGTGCAATCTGAGTATTTGAGTTTGACATAAAGATTAGGGCTTGGTATCAACTGAAAATTTTCACATCTAGAGATGATAAAATAACCTGGTTCAAGACATCTGAATTACTTTTTACATCTCTGAAAAATGAAATAAGGCAACAGAGAAGTGGACCCAACAATGGAAACGACTTTGGATGAGACTGACGCAGCTGTACAAGCTGTTGGGCTCACAGACACAGCAGCTCTTACTGACTACTGATCAGTTAGGGTAAAATAACCAGGCCAAACCAACCACTTCCAACCAAACACAAAACAAGCTAATGTCAACACATCAGGCTGAATGACTGAAGTGAAACCAAAAAGAAACTGACTGCTTGTCAGGCTACCAACATGATAACTGAGTTTCAGGAACAGTTCTAAAATTACTTTGTTCTCCTGTTTCATGTTTTTCTACAACATCCTGTTTCCATTTAACAAAAACAGTTGTCAAATGTTAAATGTCTGAACACAAACATACCTCAACAAAATACAGTCTAAAACTGACTTTCAGCATTTGGTACTTGCCAGTCACATTTCAGTCAGCACTAATAAAAGTACTAAGGTTCCATATGCAGAACTACTCTAGGACTCACAAGCCAAGCTGCTACCATTGCTGGTGAAACTCCCGAGTCTCTCTTTTCATCCTGATTTAGTTCAAAATGTCAATAAAAAATTGAAAGATCAGACTGTTTATCATCATCAGCTGGTTTACTATCAGTTTGACAATGTCCTTTGGAGTAGTGTAATACAGCAGTATTATTTTGATATCATAATATGATCCTAAAAATTGTGATGTTTAAAAAAAACACAATTTCTAGGCTCTTACAGGATAGGTTAAGATTTTTTTTTTACCATTCTCATACATCCATGTGCTGCATGTGAATCTCCAACTATTCACTTATTTGATTGAAAAGGGACTGAATTTCCTGCTTTTCTTCATTATTTATGCTAGTAAAAAAGAGTCTGGACTAAAGAAGCAATCTAAAAAAATGTCACTTTGGGCTCTGGGAAATTCTCATGAGCATTTTTGTACAATCTTTTGACTTTTACTGGACTAAATGATCAATAGATTAAATATGGAAGTAATCAGAGGATTAATCACTAATGAGAATAATCGTTAATTGCAGCCCTATATTCCTTGTGTCCATAGAAAGAGATCCCTCCTTGGCACAAATACAACGGGACAATATCCACAGTCCCTTCTGTGCAAAACTCGATTTAAAAAATTAGAAATTTTAGAAGATACTCATTTGATTTGGCCAGCTCCAACTGCCAAACCCTCATATTAGCTGAACTTTCTAATGACCAGCCTTACAGGGGGATCTCTCTGGACATCTGGGCATGTGAATATTGAATTAAGACAAACTTGAAACCAGTTTTAACCCGTCCTTAAACGTTTGCGACTCACCTTAGTCACACTGACATTTATGCGTAGCGCTCAAATAGTAAACAATATCGACAATAGCATCCTGTGATTTCTTTTCTCGCACGTTTAAAAAATGTGCAAATGTCCTCTGAAAACACAACCAGACTACATTAAGATTCAACAATGTGAAGTCATTTTGCCAAGTCCACTTCTAGGTGACCAAGCTTAACTCAACCCCGGTGAGTCTTGGAAGGTCAAGGCAGCGAAGTACTGATCATGTTAAAGTGGAGCACGTTCAAGCCAGGCTGTGATCAGTCATCGCGCGTGCAGGTGCATGAGCTCCACGCGGCCTCCCGCTGCTTCTCCATCACCACAACAAACAGCTGCCGGTTTGCCATCGATGAGAACTTCATTTCGAAACAATGTGAACTTAACGTTACTGTAATTTTAGTCCCAGGTAGTCACCTGAGCTGCCAACAGCTGCTGGGCTATTGTTTCGAGGAAAATTACATGTTGTCTTTTAGCGGGAAAAAAACGGTAAAGAATTTCCCTTTCAACATCAAAAACGCGTCTGGGACGGTCAGGGTGCTCCGCGCGGGGCGGACGGTCAACAGACGGCCGGGGGAAAACTTGCCGTTATTGTGGTCATCTTGTTAACAAGTGAAGACTTGAGCACATTAACACATTTAGCACAGAGACAGTTCTGAAGCTGAGCCGAGGGAAGGCTGAAGTTAACCGAGCCGTGCGGGACAGCCACACAGCAGCAGCCGCCCGCTCATCCCTCTCTTCCTCCGCACTGAAAACTGTCACAGAAAGCGGACACTTACCTTCACCGACGGTCCGCTCACCACCGGGAGGAGGACGGGAGAGGAGAAAGCTCGGCGGTCAGCGGGACCAAAGCCTCCCACAACACTTTGTTGGTATTGCTTTTGTTTCCTGTAACAGAAATTAAGTCCAGTTCTGGTGTCAGTTTGTATCCCCGGACAGCGGCTCACAACGTGGAGTGGAAGCCGGCGGCGGCGGAAGCGGCAGCAACAACAACGGCGGCGGCAGCAGCAACGGTCTCCGGCCAGCCTGCTGTCAGCGCGCAGCGCGAGGGGGAGCGGAGGTTGCGACCACGCATGCGCCCACCAACTGCTGCTGCTGCGAAACAAAGATTGTCTAATTACAAGATGGTCTCCTCCGTAGCAAAAACGAACACATGTCATCCTGGAAGTATCATTTGCCATGCGTTACATAAAATGAGGATGTCTATTTAGGTGGGTTGAGGGGGAGCAGTTTGTGTATGTATACCTCATCTTTTAAGGCTTATTGTCAAATATTTTTAAGTAAACAAAGAAAGTTCAGAAAACAGAACACCACACAACAATATTTTATTGTATTTCTTGTTTTATTCTTATTTAAAGATATTCTAAAGCAAATGTAGCCTCTCTATATAACTAAGTATATATACATATACAGTTTTGTGTTCTTTTGTTTTTAGATTTACATACTTTAAAATGTGACTGTGTTTAATCAAAAAGGATCTTAAATTAATTAAATAATGCATTAATTTAAATTGAACACTTTGGTGGATAAAATAACTATATAATAATAATAATAAATATTGAAAAGTTAAATGAGTAACCATCTATCAAACTCCATACAGTTTACTATAATGAAAGAGCAGCGAATATTCACATTTGAGAAGCTTGAGCTAGTGAGTTTTATGGTATTTCTAAATATATATTTAAAAATGAGATGGGACTTTCCTGCAGATATGGCAGTACTTTGATGAACACTTAGATACTGTGCTATCTTATGACAAACATGCTTCTTTTTTTTTTTTTACTTTAATCTGACCACATCAAGAATGCCAGTAATGCAGTCTCTACTGAGCTCAAGATCAAGATGGATATTCATCTGTAACTATTCTTAGTGTGTATACAAGCTTTCCCCTTCAGCTGATAAAATGCCTGCACCCAAGTGAAGACAGCGGGACAGATGTATGATCCATCTGTAGCCTCTAATTTGAACGCTGCAGTGCCATTATCCTGTGTGTTTGCACACTGTTTACTTTGAAATAATGTGCAGCCAAAACCAGACTGCTGCGAAACAACCACTTAAACCTCTGTGGCTGCTCAAAGTGGTTGCTTCAGCATCTTGGACGCACGTAATTCACAAAGTTGAAACAGTTGAGACAGATTTTATTATACCCGGAGAGAAAGTCAGTCACTGCTCATAATTATTGTGTGCATCACTGTGATACAAAATTATAATATGCAACATAATTGCATTACATTTATCTCCATAAACTGAAAACCCACTTTAAAAGCCACATCATCTGTCTCTGGCACCGCTGTATTTGAATTGCTGCACATTCACAAGTTGGTACACTGAACCTCCAAGTCAGAAACTTTATTTTCGTGCTCGGTGAAGTTGTTTTCATCACGCACCACTGTAATCACGCAGTAGATTAAACTATGTGACTGGCCAACTAAAAAAATATATTTATAACTTCCAGCATCTGATTAGATTTAGGCTGCAAAAATACTTGAAGGTCAGGGAAAGTTTCAATTTTAAAGTTTGACATTGATGACAAAAAACAATTAAAATCAGTCTTTCCTCAACTCTAACCCAGAACTTTGAGTTGCCTAAACAGAATCATATGTTATCGTTATGTTTCTTTTGAAATGTATTTGCTGTTGCAAATTAACACCATATAAAAATAATTTCCCTTTAAATGTATGTATATTAGCACAGTCTTGTTTTAAGAAAACTAGCATGTGCGCTTGGATACACCGCTGACCTCACAAACCCCGCAGTATTATTAATAGGCACTCATGCCATAAGATGCGTAGGTTTGAGAGTCAGCATGTACCGTCAGCATGCGCAGTACTGGCAGTATCCTGTTACTAAGGAATGCTTTCTGAGTAACATACATTAACCATACGTACTTTTGTTAATTAAAAACAAACAAACCCAATGGCAGAAAGTAACTAAGACATCTACTCAAGTATCCTGCTATGTACAATTTCAAGGATTTTGTACTTGAGTGATTCCATTTTCTGCTACTTCTACTCAACCACATTTCAGCATCACTACATTGATTTCAAAGCTTAAGTTACTCATCACTTTGCAGATTAAACTACCCAGCAGTATATAAAGTATTTAAACTTAGCTCCACCTGCAACTGCAACATTAAAGTGATGAACACAAGCATTATAATCCAGGGACATAACATACATGATTCTGAGAATAGTCATTCTGATGTTCATAGTTTTGAACCTTTACATAAGTAACATTTTGAATGTAGGACTTTTCTTGTAACAGCGTATCTCTACGCTGTGGTATTGCTACTGTTTCTGATGTAAATGGTGAATGGACGGCATTTATATAGTGCTTTTCTAGTCCACGATAATCACTCAAAGCTTTTTACAACACATTACACGTTCACCCATTCACAAGCACACTCACACACCAATTTTGTGTGTCGTAAAAGTAATCCAAAGCCTTTAATCTAACAGTGTACCTCACAGACTGCATTTTGGAGCTCATCAGTAATATTTCAGTCTCATTTTCACGGCACTGATCTGTGAAAACTGCCTGATGAAGATCTCTTCAGGTCCTCAGTTCTCCTGTTGTGTGCTGTAATGAGAAGCTCATTTGAATACAAGGAAAGAACAGCGAGATTTGTGTGAAAATTCACAGCCGAGGTGTGAAGAGTGTTGAAGTTTCATTTTCACACTAATGCAATTATTACATGCCTTTGTTGATTAGATTCTGCTAAGTGAAAAACATGTGTTTTGTGGAAACGAAAACAAGTTCTGAATACTCTGACATGAAAGTAAGAAGTGTCTGTTGGGACTCCTCAAACTTCACTTACAGGCTTTTTTTTTAGAGCTTTCAACTGCAGCTCACACTCTGTCCCAGTGGACAGAGTTGGTCAGAGAGATGAAAAAGCTGATCAGAGGTTCATTAGGACACATAATGACAATCTCCATGAAAACAGGGATGGGATTAGATGGTTAAAAGCTCAAAAAAATGCAAGTTAACCTTCAGTTGAGTATATTTTTTTCAAACTACAGCTTCATATGTCAATAATGAATGGCATCTATTGTTCAATATCAAGTTATTAGTACTAAGGCAGAAGTTAGACCTCAAACCTTGCTACAAGTTCAATCTGAAGATGAACTGAAGCTTTTCAGTCTGCATTTAAAATCTTAAATCTTAAGAAAAGGACAAAAGTATTAGCATCAAGATATAGGCCTACATAAAGTAGCACAAGTGAAACTTCTCATCTCAAAATAATACGTATTTTATTAATGGATTACAATTAGCATTAATGTGTTCATCACTTTAATGTTGTTACTGGTAAAGATGGAGCTCCTTTAATTACTTTATATACTATCATTTTTGAGTTGAGTCATATTTTGTTTTAATAATCTAAATCGGAAGTAGCTTAAGCTGTCCAACAATTTAGAGCAGCAGTATTTGCATGAACTATAGCCTAAAATATAAATACTCATCTTAAGTACAAGTACCTCAACACTGTTTCATATGTAACAGGCTTGAGTGGTACGTTTGGTCCAAGGAAGAGCAGTAGAGTGACCCCTCTTCGTTTTTTTAACTCCTCTCAGGTGCAAAAACAGGGAACCTGTCCTCCAGCAGACAGAAAGGCAATTCAGGTAACACTAAGTAAGCCTGCTGGTGAGTCACCGCCACGTGCAGATTAATGCGCTAAGAAGTGCATCATATTCAACATCCCATATTAGCCAAATGAGCAGAACAGTGGTTTGTTCAAATTAGTTCATGTCAAGTCATGTCAAAAATTACAGTAATTGCAGCAATTTATTCGCTTAGTTGGCTTTTCTTGTTGACTAAACACCCTGTGAATAATCACACACAGTTTTAGCTGAAAGTTGCACTCAAGTCGGGCCTGATGAAGATGACATATGGCAGCTGATCATTTAGGCTCCTGTGGTGTTTGAGCTGCTGCGAGTGTATCTTCATTATCATCTGTCTCAGCGGCGGACTCAGGCAGTCTGGGGGGCGGGGGCGGAAAAAATAAAAAGGGCACCAGCACGCCAAGACAGCTATTTGACACTGCTTTGCATTCTCTCCGCTGGAAGGATACCTCAGAGGATGCTTCATCACATTTTCTCTGCTGGAAGGACACTCAGGGTCACTTTGTCACGTTCTCTAGCACATTGGGCCCCCGTAGAGGATAGTTTATAATGTTAATATACTAAAGGGACATCCAAGAGGGCATGTTTGCTTTTTTGTTTTGTTTTTTCAAACACGGGGCCACGGACCCATACCTGCATACACACATACGACTACATACTATTTTCTGCTCTCCTTTTTCTGTCTTTCTCACATTCAGATTGAACACTGCCTTCCTCTTCTTCTTTCACACACATAATCTCATGCTTTCACACACATACACACACACAGCAGACACACACAGACACAAAAACACACCGCTGACGCGCTCCATCTGGTATGTGCTTGAAGCCACAGACGTCAGGTCCCCCACGAATATCTATAACGCCGTGCATCACCAGCCGTCTCAGCCCTTCAAGCAGCGAATAGGACAACGCTTATCAGTCATGTTGCACCACTCTGTGGCTCTGCATGCTCAAGTAACCCTGTTTAGATGGAGAGACACACTGGCTGCTGTTCTGCTGCATCAGCAAAGTGCTGGGTTACAGGGGTGAGCGTGTGTGTGTGTGTTTGTGTGTATGTGTGTGTGTGTGTGAGAGAGAGAGAGAGAGAGCGCTCTATGTACGTCACTCAGCAGCAGGTGGACTGGAGAGTGAGGAGCCTCCCTCCTCTCTGCAGCAACCCTCCAGCCTGTTTTCATACAAACACGCACAAGCTTTGGTTGACTTGCCGTCTCTTGTCTGGTTTCACACCTCTTGCATCCTGTGGACATACAGAAGTTTGCTAACAACAAAACTATTGAGCAATTAGGCTGATATTTAGAATCTAGGCAGAGGTGGAATGGAACTAAATACATTTACTGTACTTAAGTGCAGATTTGTGGGAACTTCAAGTCTTTTCACGCAACTTACTACTTATTAGCTACTTTACGTATTACAATTTTTGCATACAAAACATATGAAGATTATATGAAATATGATGCTTTGTTATAAATCAAACTTCCAAATAGTTTATACAATTGCAGTTGAAATGATGAGTCCATTAGTCAATTAGTTGATAATTGAGAAAATTAATTGGCAACATTTTTCATGAAAAAACATCTCATAGTTCCACCTTCACAAATGTGGAGGTTTGCTGCTTATTCTGGAGATAACAAATAAATAAATCCATTACGTAAATAAACATTAGTTGCAGTATTATATGAAATACATCAAAATGAGCTCAACCAACAGTGAAATCCTGCTTTTACATCGATGAATGAGTAACAATAATCTAATGACATAATATATGTGTAATGGTATAACAGTCAGAGGGGACATTTTTCTACATTTACCACATTTACTTGTAATACTTTAGGTCCATTTTCCTAATCTTACTTCATGCAGCCCAGCGCAGCGCAGCAGGGATGCCTGGGTCCTCTGGCAAAAATGTTGAACCGGCCTCAACTTTTGCACGCAGCTACATGGGAAAATTTGGTCATTACATACAACAGTTTTGCTTTTCCTCGGCCAAAATAATGCAACCTTGCACAACATTTCCTGCAACACGATGTACACAGTCAGTAGCATTCTGCTGCACGACGCTCATCCCAGTTATTTTCTAACAATAAAAGTGGAAATCTGCTGTTAACCTCACTTACTGTGTTGTTGTGACAAACTGTCACAGTTGAAACACAAACACATTTGGTTTTGTCTCAAACTGAATCCCACTAACACACCTAGACAAACCCCTTGCATTTTATTTTGTATTTGGTTTTAACTCCCTCCCTCAAGTCCATTGGCTACAGGCAGTGGCGTGCACAGAGGGGGGGCAGGGGGGGCCACTGCCCCCCCTCGTGGCCCAGTTTTTGAAAAACGCGCGCTAAAGTGCCCTCTTGGGAGCCAAAACACGTGCTAAAGTGCCCCCTGCGAGCCAAAATGCGTGTTAAAGTACCCTCTTGGACTCCAAAACGCATGCTAAAGTGCCCTCTTGGATGCCAAAACGCGTGCTAAAGTGCCCCCTGGGAGCCAAAACGCGTGCTAAAGTGCCTTCTTCAGTGGCGAGGACACGCTATATGTGCCCTTTTTTTCCTTTCCGCCCCTGCCCTTCAAAAAGTCTGTGCACGCCACTGGTGTTCGGACACCTGTGAGGCAGTTATGACTTTTTTAGCACTGACTAAAGAAAGGCTGTGTTTGATTAAGTCAACTCATAGTGAGGCAGTCAAGATTTATTATGCCTGTTAGCCTTGTTAACTTTGTGTTACAGGAGTCTGGCTGGCTAGTGTTTGCAAGCTTTCTTAGCTACGTTAGCTAACATATAAGCTAGCCTTAGTTCTGAGCAAGTAATTAATGGTCATTTAATGAAAAATTTGTTGCGATAACATTGAGAAAAAAAAAAACGGTTTCAAACCGGGTTTGGGTTAGGTTGGTTTGGCACACCAAAATGGTTAATATAGCTAACATGCTAACTGTCATAATGTTTGCCAGTTAGCATAGCCTGTAGGCTGTCTTTACTGTCTTTTATTTGGTATTTCTGTCCTATATCAGAGAGGATTGAGATCATTAACATGTTTTATTATGATTTAAGAATTTGTATATAGGCTATGTTATGCATCTTTTATCACAAAAACATCAATATCACATTTAGCAGATTTTAATACTGATAAATATGTTTATCATCCTGTGCTTTATAATTTCTTGATAGGCTACAGCCACATATTCAAATAGTCGGAAAGTCTCTGGAGATAAACAGCTGGATGAGGACTACACTGCCAAACAGAAGAGATCTGAACAGAATCGTGTACGATTGACACACACACACACACACACACACAGTGGTGTGCACAGACTTTTTGAAGGGCAGGGGCGGAAAGGAAAAAAAGGGCACATATAGCGTGTCCTCGCCACTGAAGAGGGCACTTTAGCACGCGTTTTGGCTCCCAGGGGGCACTTTAGCACGCGTTTTGGCATCCAAGAGGGCACTTTAGCATGCGTTTTGGAGTCCAAGAGGGTACTTTAACACGCATTTTGGCTCGCAGGGGGCACTTTAGCATGCGTTTTGGAGTCCAAGAGGGCACTTTAGCGCGCGTTTTTCAAAAACTGGGCCACGAGGGGGGGCAGTGGCCCCCCCTGTCCCCCCTCTGTGCACGCCACTGCACACAAACATACACTCACACTCACACACACACACACACACAGATAAACATATAAACAAGTCAGTCGGATCCAAGCAGTGTGCTGAGCTTCTCTCTTGTTTGACATGTGAGATGATCAGAAACACATGTCAGAAGCTGTGTACTGTCTTAGCACTTCATGTAGCCGAGGTAGTGAAATATACTGTAGAGGACTGCTCCAGGGGACATGTTCACATGTTCTCGCCCAGAGTACTTTAATTGCAGAATTTAATCAATTTTGAGCTTGAGCCCCACTATCAAATTGAATAGTTTTGCCCCTTTAATCAGATTTGCAGTGGTTATTAATCATGTGTAGGAGTCAAGTTTCATTTAACTTCTGTCCTTCCAGGAGTCTCTCTGTCCTCAGTCGATCCAACCTCTCTACTAAAATGGTACATTCAATATTTTCACGATGAAATTGGGTCTGTGCGTTTAAGTTCATTCTTGTTTGTGCTTTCAAGTTGTAAATCAGATTTACCTCCAATCTGTGCCTCCCTCCCTTGTCAGTGATGGTCTCTTATGTTTATAGCAAATTAATTCAGTCATGATCTACTGATGTTAAAATGCTGCATGTAGCTCTTAGGTGTGCCCACTTAATCATCCTCTGTCGTAGAGATGTGCAGCGTTATCCTCACTGAAACCATGTATCTATTCTCACATGTAAACTCTAGCCTACTTGACAGTCCAACTGCTTCATGTGAAAGCCTCACTTAAACAGTGGACGGGACTGTTTACAGTGTTTCCATCGATGCATCTGTTCAATAATTGCACAAGTCATCCTAACAAGTGCTACCACAGCGTCGACACGTACGGTTGATAGAGATTCAATGTGATGCCTGCTGCTTCATGTGCCCCTGCACTGGTTTCCCCACTCAAGTGGAGCACAGCCACTGAGAGTCATTATCGGCATGTCACATAGTGTAAGCTGTGATATGGGTGCACGGTGTTGAACCTTTTGTTTTTTCCGAAGCAGCCGGCTCAGAAGTCATGCGTCAGCGCTCCCTCAAGAGGAGCTAAATGGTTTTCTACAATGTTAAACAATTTGTGGCTGATCAAGTGAATCAAACTTTACTGAATGGCTTTACTGAAGAGCTTGAATAGCCCGTGTCTTTATTAAATACATGAGTGGGTCATTATGCAGCGTCAGACACACACACACTGTGGGAAAGTGCAACCGAGTTCATGGATGGAAAACAAACAAAAGGCCTAGTTAATGGATTTCTAATCCCGATAATTCAAATGCAAATTAACAATTAGCATTTTGTCTTCATTTGATGAGCGGGATGAAATTCACATGCAACTGCAAAGTGCAAAAATGTTATTTCTCCACTGTTGCCCTCTCCTTCCATTCTAACCATGAAACCACAAGAGAAGTGATTTAGTTTTATTTGTTCATGGAAACTCATTGTTTACTCCTTTGCATTGCTTGTCATTCACTGTCTCCCATCTTTGACTTTATCAGAAATGATTCGTGCAAAATCTTAATGACTAATATGGGAGTACAGGTAGAATTCTCCTACTGTCTCAGCTGACTTTTATTGAGTCACTGTTAACACCATGAATTTCATGTTCAGTCACGTGAGCTGCAGTAAAACACCTTTCAGCACTCTCTTCTCCCTCAGATCACACACTGAACTTCCACTCGTTCTTCTGTTTGAGCTGCTGCTCTTTGCTAACAAACCTAAAGCCAAAAAAGATCCCCTTTCTATATTTGTTTGTGTACAGATCAAATGAATGAGATGCACTGTCTTAGTTAGTGTTTTTTGGAGATGTTGGTAGGTATATTCCAGCCTGATCTGTTATCCCCTGTTCCATATCTTTATGCTAAGCTAATCACCTCGTGGCCCCAGCTCTGTAACTAATGCACACTTGAGACTGACACTGATCTTCTCATCTCACTCTCTGCAAGAAAGCAAATCCACACATTTCCTAGAATGTCAAACTATTACTTAAGATATAAAATGATCGACCCATAGGGGACACCATAGCTGTGTCTTTAACACTGTGGCCTGTAGGTCCAGAACTAACGAGTACAGAAAAAGAAGTTTCGGGATCATGTTACTTTGTCAGATTCTATTAGCACACTGCAATTTCCCTTTGTGTGGCATGTTCTGTTTTGTTGACATTGTTGATCCAATAGTCTCAAAATATGATCACATATTTTGAGACATGTGCATCAGATTAATGGACAAAGTCTGGTCCAGTCCACAGTGTACAAACCCTGATTGTAATTGGTCAGTTCAGCTATAAAGATTTTTCTACAGTAGTGCTCCAATTTAGGAAAATTATGGTTAAGAGTTGCCTGCCAGTTCACAGTAACTATCTACTAATCCATGTACAGCTTCGTGAGTATTATGTATTGCATTTGTCAGTTGTGGCTCATTTGATAAAACTGTGTCCCATGCCATAAAACCGATCAATGATAAATCTAAAGATGGCTGATAAATAATTTCAGAGATGATTAGCCCAACAACAGTTCACAAAAATGTCACCAAGTTTATCTGAATCACACCAGGGAACCTAAAGAAGATAAAACGACTCAGTTTTTAGAAGCTGTACGGCTGTAGCATCGCCAATTTGTTGATCTGTATCATTTATTTTGTCTGACTTGAGATAAAACAGCTAATATTTCATCACAGAAGCTCAGAGCAGAACAAAACAAAATCACAGTATCAGTTTAGCAGTGATCTCAGAACCCTGGAATTTTCTGCGCACATGAAAAATCGGGAAGTTAAAAGCAGCAACATCGCCTGCCTCCCCGCCGTTCCCTGTCACACTTTCACTGACGCTGCCACACACACGCTCACACTCTCTCACTGTGTCACCTTCAGCCTCGCTGTTAATCACTCCTCTCACCTGAGGGAAACTCCTGTTTCTACTCACCACGGATGTGCTCATCGCCTCCATCTGCCCTTCACCTCCACCGCTGAATTACAATCAAGGGATCAGGACAGAAAAAAAAGAAACAGCTGAGCACAGCGGTGAAATAAATCAACAAGCTATTGGTCGCTCTGTGTGTATGTGTGTGTGTGTGTGTGTGTGTGTGTATTTAGGTGTTGAAGGGATCTTGCACTGTGAGATAGGTGGGCACATGCTGGTTTCTGACTATGCCCCTGACACTATAAGCAACACTGCCATGATCTGCGATGCCCTGCCCACACATTTGTTGCGATGGAGCTGATATCTTAGCAAGCTAACGAAGCTAACCACCAGCACCTACCTGTCCAACAGAAAAAAGTCTGACTCTGTGTCGCTCTTCATCCCCATCCTCTCCTTCAGTGCTCGCCAGCAGGCGAAGCCAACCCCAGGTTCACTCTTGTTTTGGAACAAGCTTTGTTGTTTCACCTTGCTACATTTGCATTCTTTTGGCACTGTGTCCACCATTTTTATTGCTTCCTCTTAGATGCATGCTGCTTACAGTCTGGCACCTGGCTGCTACCTTTTTAGAAAGTCCTGACCTCACCTGTGCACGTTTATTGGCTGCCGGCTACACACCAGCTGCCCAAAGGTCGCAGCCTAGAAACGTCCCAAACGCAGGCAGGGGGCATCTTCTCTACAGATACAGACACTACCACACACTTCCATCGGGTCGGAAGTGATCCTGCGTAGAATACCTTTAATAAGGTTCAGCACACTAACATGGCAACCTTTAGCCTAATTAAACACAACACATGGTAGAGTAGTATAGCATGGTAATTATAAGTATGCTATTTTGGCATTAATCTCAAGTACAGTTATGTGTGCTGTGTATATGTACTGTGTATGTTTTTGCATCCAGAAAGCTTGCCTGACGAAGGTGCCACACAAAAGGTTAATGGATCACTAGAGTTATTAGGATTCATCCCCTGGGGACCATGAATATCTGAAATCCATCAGCTGTTCAGATGTTTTTCAGTCTGGACCCAAGTTGTGGGCCAACAGTTGTTACTAAAAACTCATGATATTCAAACCGTGGCTTTGAACAGGCCCTCCCTCCAGAGAAACCTGGACAGTGTTTGATCCTTTTCCTCTTTCACCGCCTCTGTTATTTCGGGGATAATTCATCACATACTGAGATCACCTCACGGTATTTCTGTCTGTCGGAGCTGCAAACACGTGAAGCAGCTCTTATCTCCATCTCAAACTCAGGTTGACTGTGTAATCTCCTGAAACCCGAGACGATAACACCTTTATATTTGGATGGAAACGGAGTCAGAGCACTCACACTCTGACTAGGAGCAGACTGGGTGTGTGGGAGTTCTGCCTATTAAAGAACAACACGCTTCATGGACCCACATGTTGTATTCACACCTTAATTATCCAGTAAAGGTGGAGCATGAATGCTGCGTTACAGCAACACGCTACTTCACACACACACACACACACACACACACACACACACACACACACACACACACACACACACAGTTACACTGGGAGATGTCCACCACAACCACAGCCCTCAGGCTTTGTTTGGGAAGGAGAAAGTTTAATTTTCTCTGCCAACATTTCCTTGGTGGTTTCTTTGGGAATCAATCCGCTACCCAACCATTAATTTTCTCCAACCACTAGATGATCCTGCTGTCCCAAATCATTTCCTCTGTATTTGTATTTGATTTGTACATCCTTTTTAAATCTGCAGCACAAATTACATGCCAGAGACCCTCATATTTCCAATAATATCAAGAATAAAATTTTAATAAATGGCAATGTTTCTTCTTCAATTTGTTATCGTTAAATGATTAAGTTTTCCTCCGTTGGGACATCTGGTGTTTATTTTCCTCCAAAATAGAGGAAAAATTCTGAGGCATAATTTTAATGCAAAGTAGGAATTCAGCCTTGCTTAATCGGCAGGTGATGAATAACCCTGAATACTAAATGATGCCCCAAACTCTGCTTTTGACAAAAACAAACTGTGTGGGCTATGATTCATTAATTACATGAGGTTTAAGCTAAATATGAGTCCTGTGCAAGCAGAACATTTGTTCCAACAGAAAAAGATAAATATACACAAAAAATTTGTGACGGTTACTTTCTTCCACGAAAGCTGGACAACATTTTTAAGTTCCCTACATTCAGAGGTGGAAGTTCAGTGATAAAATATCTTCTTTTGATATGCATCCACTGGTTTCACACGACTCCACTGATCTACAGGTGGCAAGAAACGCAGCGATCCACCAGCAAAGGCAGGAGAGAGGAAGACTGCAGGCTAGTTAACATGGATGGAAACAAAGTTGGTTTTAAATGATAAGGAGGATGAGGAATGAAGGAAATTCAACACTCAACTGTTAGACCCATGCTTTTAGTGAGCAACAGTCAGTGTAAAAATAAACTGCACAGGGCACCTTTGAGTTACACACATTATACTGAATTTTTATGCTGATTTTTTAGATTTCTTTTTCTTAAGTTTTACTGTTTTTAGGACAAAAATGTATTGCAGTGAAGAGATTTGTATTTTCTTGCTGAGGACTATGTTCCATGGCACCGTGGAGAGTGCTTTGAACAGCATTTAGAGATAATATAATTTAAGGTAAATTAATGTTTATGATGTGAAAAACTGAATATTGCAAGAAGATTGTTTCACAAATCCTTTTCAGTGGGAATCAGCATCAAGGTAAAAACTCAAATTAAATACGAAGAAATCAGGCTTCTTTGAGCTGTAGACATGTCACACAAGAGGAAAACAGACTTGTGCTGAAACAATTCGCTGGATAATCAAATCAATGAGCATGCTTTAGTTTTAGCAGATTAGCATGCTAATACGCTGATATAAAGGAAGCATATTGTTTATCATTTTCACCATCTTAGTTTAGCATGTTAGCATGCTAACATTTGCCAATTAGCAATAAACAAAAATTGCAGCTGACCGTGATGGGAAAGTCTTTAATTCTGACAATATTTGGTTATAAACCAAAGCATCGGACAAATTAAGTTATTGCCCTGATGGTGGCGTCAGACGATCACCAAAGTGATCACAGTTCATCCTGAGGGGACCATGAATGTTTGTACCACATCTCATGGGAATCCATCCAACAGCTGTTTGGGTGTTTCACTGAAATCTAAAATCATTAGCCTGCTGGTTGCACTGCAGGGAAAAGTCAGAAGACCACCGAACTTGGTAGGATTCGTCCTCTGGGGAATATGAATCCTGTGTGTGAGTGACATCCCCACAGCCATGCACGCTGAAAAGGACAAATCTTCTCTGGTTCCAGCTTCTCATGTGAGATTTGGGCAAAGCAAGACATCAGTGTGGGTTGTGAGACATTTTTCTATTAATGTTTTCACAATTTTTTTTGTCATGTTATAGATTTAAATAATAAAAAAAAATAATCAAAGCTATTATTAACCTAATCATTAATTTCATGCATAAAAAGACATCTCTTATTATATACAAAACGTTTTATTTCCATTTTCAAACCTTATTTCAGTAACAGAAGCTGGTTTTAAGTTGAAAGTGTCAAACATGAAAAGCCAGTGTAACAGCTCATTATGGGATGAGGTGTGTATGTTGCTTTTCATGTGTTTTTAGTGGGTCTGGACTTGGGTGCTGATGTGTTTTTCTCTCTTTTCTGGCAGCCTGCGGCCAACAGCCTGGGGCCAGAGGAAGAAAGACCACATGAAGTCCTGAATTAGATGGAGCCGTAAATATTTGATGAGCTGCTGCGTGTTTCCAGCAGCTTAACGGGCGTCCAAGGTCAGAAGAATCTGCAGTCTCTCTCTCTCTCTCTCTGTCTCACACACACACACACACACACACACACTCACACACACACACTCACACACACACAGGGAAAAACACAGGCACAACCATGTCCACAGACAGATACATATGCTTCCAGTGCATGCACATAGAGAAATGTGGACACAAACAAACACTCACACAGGCAATCACGCATGGCTGTATGTAAACAGACCTCTGCTTCTGTACCCGTGGGGACGCTTCATCGAAACGGGTCTATCCTTAACCCTAAAACATACTCACACTCACAGAAAATCCCCAAACGCCCTCACTTTACAGAAGGGTTCTTCTTCCAGATTTCCTCAGATGAAACTATCCTCACTTTCCACCACATTCTGAATTAAAAATTGTTCTGTCTTACTATAAATGTTCTCACTCTTTTCGAAAATGTCCTCATGGTTTTCAATAACATTTGGGACCATGAACTCATATCTTGCCCTGCACTGCGTATTCACTCTCTGCCATCTTATACTTCAGTATATTATCTTTTTCTCTTTTTTCAATCCTATGTCTGTGTCTTTTCATATTGTTTTCTCATATTGCATATTCATTTATATCTTGTCTTAATGTCTCTTATGTCTTATGTAAATCATTTTGTATTACCTTGCTGCTGACAGGTGGTGCGCAATTTACCTTGCCTGTCAAAATGTATGGTGGCCCTGAGGGGCAAAATTTAAAAAAAAAAAAAAAAAAAAAAACAACACTTCAGAAAACACAACAAGGTTTCAAATTATGGAAAAGGTAGGACAACACTTCTTGTTTGTATTTGACCTGGTAACAGCTCAATGTCTTTTCCTGTTTCTACGGTGTACTACTCTTAGCAGCACGCTTGCATGAATTTTAAAAGGATGGAAAAGATGATTGGAATCAAAATGGAATATCTCAACCGCACATATGATGTAATTCTTGATATGCTTTCAACATGTCAAGACATTAAAATGTCTCATGGAACCATTAAAGACGGGGCAGATACTCAGAAACTAATCAGAAAGGCCGCCCTGGCTGATCCAGTCTAGCACCAACACACCTTAATACATCCATCCAATAAACTCTTGGGTTCTGTCCAATAACAAGCAAGAAGTGCTGTCCGACTCTTTACGTCATCTGAAATGTTGTGATTTTCCTTTTTCCAGAAATGTCCTCACTTTGCATTCTCCAATAATATCCTCAGTTTCAAAAATGAGTCCACGTTCCACACATGCATTGTCTTTCCAAAATGTTCTTACTTACAACCCGTCTTAAAGGCCTATTTTCTGTTGAAAAAAAATGTCCTCCCAACATATCCTAACTTTCCAAACAAAGCCTGACTTTGTCTACCACTGGTCCTCGCAAAGATAGAAGTACAAGAAAACACACACACACTAATGCTCATATGCACAGTTCATGCTCACAGGCAGACAAAAATGTGAAGGGAAAGCACACACACACACACACACACACACACACACACTCACACAGATGCAGCTTCTTGGCTCACCAACTGTATGAAAAATACCTGATCAATTCATTGATACATGTTGTGCTCTCATATATCATTAAAGCATCGTCAATACTTAACTCATTTATAATTAAAAGCTGCCCAGAGGGCTCTGAAGGATCAGAGAAAAGAGCAGCACACTAAACATCCTCGCCTCCGTCTCTCTGCTGCTGGCGTCAGTCCATCTGTGCTGATTTATACATGTCGCTGCCACTCACATCCATCTGCTGCAGGGTCGCTGAGACTGCTGATGGATGCAGGAGAGAACGCAGCTCTGCCTGTTTGGTTGAAAGTTTGCAGAACAGGCAGAGCAAAATTTAAAGCTGCATAGCTATTTGGACACTAGGGGGCAGAAAAAAAATCTGATGCAAACTGGACTGTGGTCACAGGCAGGGCAAGATGCATGAGGAGGGTTAAAAACCCCTGAATTTTCATACAACAAAACAATGTTGTGTACTCCATCAAACTCCATCTGGATGCTAGCAGAACAGTACTAAAACAATGCTGACTTTGTTCCACCATCATCATATTACAGTTATTAATCTTATATAGATACATTGAGTCATTACTCTATGCATCCTGCAAACAGCTGTGTTTAAAAAAGAAAAATAGTTTTCAAAATAAAGTGCGCAAGTTTCAAACTTGCCAGATTGAGATCTTTACACCACGAGTCTTCACTGCAGTGCAGTCTTCATTCTGGAGAACACTACCACTTTTCTCCACAGGGGGCGCAAAAACACAAAATGAGAGTTTGTTGTAGTTGCTTTAACTAAAAGTCTTGTCTAAGTGTAGATTGTTGCATAATGTCAAATGGATGTGGAAAATTATTTGTGACATGATCTAGTGACTTTTTGAGCAGGCTTTTAGCTCCTTTCCATTGAAAATTGTAGCATGTGAAATATTATAACAGCTAATGGTTGGGTGGCCATGGTCCCCTCAGTGTGAACTGCACAACTTTGATGATAATCTGACTTTTTGTGCAGCTCCATCATCAGGTCACAATGTTAATGTGTTTCCTTTGCTTTGGTTTCTGACCAAATACCCCCAAAACTAATGATAGTCCCATCAGCCACACCTCTAGTTTGTGTTCACTGCTAATTAACACATTTTAGCATGCTAACATAGTGATAGCTGCTCATCAGCAGTAGACTCTTGGCCTCGTTACATTTCTGTTTGTGTGCAGGTTTAACAAATAAGAGACTGCATATTAATCAGTGAGCTTTGGAGGATGTTGGTGGGTGTATTTTGAGCTTTGGACTGAGCCAGGCTAGCTACTTTCCCCAGCTTCCAGTCTTCGTACTAAGCTAGGCTAATCATCCTGACTCCAGCTCTGTGCTAATACAACAGATCGGTATTGAGCTTCTCATCTAACTATCTGCAAGAAAGTGCAGATGCAATTTGGATCAAAGAAAGTGTGACGTGTTGTCAATATAGACTCGACTGGTGCCCATTTGGTGCCCTCCATCCATTATTCTGTCCTCTTTACATTCAGCACAAGTTGATGCTGATGGTCATGGTATGGTCACTGTGGAAATCAGCTGTTTTTCCATAAAGAAACATTAAGATATTGTATTTACAGACTCACAGAGCCTGTGGTGAGACAGTAATCATTTCTCAGTGAATTAATAAAAAATCATTTCTGACTTATGACAGAACCATAGCTGATCCAGGCTGGTATGTGCACCTTACAGAGAATGATTGATCAGTTATCTACAGTATTTGCTCTTTCATATCACACTGAATGTGATTAAAAACTAATCCAGTACTGACTCGTGTACCCTCATTTGTCTTTAAACAAGCAGAGAAGCCTTTTAGTTAGGCGTGAATCAGCTTAGCAGTGGAAGAAAGTGCAGACATTCACATTGTCTCAGGGAACAGAGGAGAGAAGACATATCCTCTGTAGCCTACTTCTGGGTGATAAGTCTTCTATTTTGGGCAGTCGTTAAGACAGGTAGCATCACTTGGGAATTACCTGAAAGCCACAGAGCGGTGATAAATCACAGCCGCAGAGATGTGTTCAGCAAACGAAGCGCAGAGGGAGAGGGGATGAAATTAGCAGCAGATCATGTCTCTTCCAGGCTCCAGAAGGTAAAAACAAAGACAGCACAGAAAACAGCTCTCGCGGAAAGCAGCAAACTGGGCACAGATCATGGTGAGATGAAAATAGTGACAAACTGTTCGCAGCGCAGGATGGTTACCCATCCTCTCCCCACGTGCTCTGTGTGGATTTTAAAAACATGGTCTGCACTGCGGCTTTTGTTAACAGTAAACAGTCCTGCTTGTTTGGCAGGAAAAACACCACAGCGCTCATCAGTCAGAGGCAAATATCTGAGACGGCGTAAAGGGAGGCTCATCAATATTTCAGTGCGTGCGATAACAGAAAGGAGGCCAGTGGCTTTAAGCTGACATTTCTGTGTCATTATTCACAATGAGGTCTCTGCTGTTCATCAGCGCTTAAAGGTAAGTGTGTAACAGGGCTGACAGACACCGGGCTGAGTTTGACTTGCATGGTTTGGGTGCATGGGACCCGAATTTACTTACACTGAAATGAATATACAGGGTGTACCACTTAAATAAGAGAACAACAGAGGACGGGAAATGGTAAAAAAAAGTCAATGCAGAAAGAAAAGTGAGGATTTATCTGCGACTGACAATACTCCCCAAGAAATGCACTATATTTCCTCCTGCTTGAGTTACGTTTGTTAAGTGTGGAAATCACTCACTTAGAGCTGAGAGCCAGACAGGAAGTCAGAGAGTACTGAGAGACGCACAGTGTTGGTGCTGGTCTTTTAAGGGGATTTGCTGACAATCAGAAAAATATATACTTGATTGTTCTATTTTTAATAGAAATACCGATGATATTTTTTTTTGATTATTATTGTCTTTCACATTGTCACATCTGTATTGCTCCAGTCAAATGCCATTATACCATTTTAGAAGAAGAGGCCGCAGCTCCAGTCAAACCTCAAATGATGGAAAAAAAAATGTTTGTTTAAAGTTTCAATGTGAAGTCCAGTGCCCTCATCGCTCCACACAGATTTTATGTATTCGTGTGTGGTGGACGTTGATGCCTCATGCACAAGATCATTAATCCACCAAATGTGCTTTCATTGCACTTTGTCACATTTTACACCAATCCGTCCACCTCAGCCAAGTGTAAAAACTTTCTGTCAATATCTTTTTTCATTAATTCGTTATTTTTTTGTTATTTTTTTAGCGTTCCCTTTCAGGGTTTTTTTTTTTTTTTCAAAACACTAATTGTGAATGTGCATAAGAAACAGGTGGATGGAAACCCACCTGGTGACCGCCCAATCAGAACTAGACTAATGTGGTCTCTCCTCCGGGTTTTATGCAGTGATCCTGGATAGAGCTGACAAAAGGTAATGAAAGGGGAGAGAGTGGATCAGGATGGAACCAGGCCATGAATAATGCTCTTTTCGCTCCATAATCCTCTTGATTGATCAGGATCTGATCCTGTATTTTACTCAGAATCCCTTTAGCCAACTGCCATGGGAAGGTGACAACGTGTGTTTAATTAATGTGCAGTGATTTAGCATTTATTCACTTGAGTGTTGAGAAAAAAAAAACAAAAAAAAAACATAATAAATTAGCGAGTTTACAGCTCAGTGGGCCAGATGGTGCCGTTAGATGAGGGACACATTTTAATTTGATCAACCAGATGTCCTCGTATTCTTCATGTTTATTTGTGGTAAAAGAGACCTTGACAACATCATGTCAGACGTCATGTTTCTTAGGAGCAGATGGTTCAGACAGCAAAGTCCTCAATGGTCACAAAATACTTTCAGGGATGCTTCCAAGTTTTCAGGAGACTCTCCGGTGACTTCCTTTCTGAACAGATTTGAGACCTGAGACAGTGACGTCCTCTCTGACGGTCCTGTTTTTATTCAGTGTCACGGCTGCCAAAATTAAAACTGGACTGAAACACAACATTTGACTTTGGGCATTTTTGTGTTGATTCAGATTCAGATTGTTGTTCTGGCTCTTGTTAAATCCCAGTTCTGATTCCTGTTTGTCCTGTGATTTTTTTATGTGTTAAAACCAAAGAATTGAAAGCACCTTTATTTTACTTTTTACATTTACTTTTCTTAATTCCTAAATCAAAACATTCTTCATGCACATGTTAAATGTCTGCTGTTTGATGTCTGATAGCATCAGCTGATCCTGGGAGGCTGTCCAAAACATAAAGTATCGTATTGTACTGTATTGCTAGTTTTGCATTAACCTCAACAGACACAATCGTAAAAAAAATAAAAATAAAAAGTAGTATGTCCCAGTACATAGTATGCTGAATACAGTACGCCAAATCAAAACTCATTCTTTATAATGGGTACTTTCACTTTAAGTACTTGCATGGATGGCATGGATGGCTCACTGTTGTATTGGTACTTCTACTTCAGTCACGTCTGGCTCCACTGCCTGGAAGGATCCTGACTGGATGAATGTTAAAGATATTGCAGATTGATAATCCTCCTGGATTTATTCAACATTAACTGTGAGCTACACCCCTGAATTGACTTAATGCAAACGTTCCCAAATGCTGAATGCAGGTTTGTTTTCAGCCCAGAGAACTGCAGGCGAACTGACCTGAGCACTGCCCTGCTGCTCCAGGATCAGATATTGATCATTTCCCAGCAGAGAGAACAGCTTTCTCCTTCAGAAGCCTGAACTGGCTCATCATGGAAATTGGATTATCTCACCACACAGGCTTTTTTTTTTTTTTTTAACTTTAAGGACAAATGATATTTGATGAGTCAGTCGCAAATTAAATGGCATGTTATAACAGGTTTTCTTCCGCAGGGACTAATCTCATTTAGCAAAACATCTGACGAAAACCCAAGCTGCTCCTGTTTCAGTGTGTCTGCTTTCGGATGTGAATGGAGGCAAGGAGCCACGCAGCATTTCCACTTTGATTTCATAAAAGACAGAATGCGTCTGTTTTACCGCAGCTCTGTAAATCCCAAATCTAAAAATCCAACTCCAAAGCTAAATGTTTTATTCTGTTTGTCCTCTGCGTTTCACTGCTGCTTATTCTTTTTATTTATTCCACTAAGCTGCATGTTTTGTGTCCATTATTCTCTCACTGCAGATTCCCTCTGAGGGTGAAGTGAATGCACCATTCTGTGCGTGTTTGTACTGCATTATCTGTGAATCCTGTCGTCTTCAGCAAGGTCAGATACTTCGATATTCCATTACTGCATTGATAGGATCACATTCTGTTTTGTGAATTCAAAGAATACATAGATTTTTTTGGTACATGTATTAGGATCGCATCAAGTGTTCAGGATTTATTTTCTGGATGTGAATAATTATTTTTTCTGACCTTACAAACAAACAAACAAACAAAAAAGTTTACAGCTGAGCAAATGATTTTTAAATGGAACAGCATGCAACTTAATTCAGTCATAACCTTTGAAATGTTGAAATAAATGAACTCTTGTAGTCATTTGTAGCTTTATGTGTTGTATTATATTAGTTCCCTGAGCCTGAATTCAGTGGCATCAACATCAGCGCTGCAGAGTCCTGAGCTCTGCGCTTCTCTTTACGGTTTCTTACACTGAAACACAAGAACCTTGAAACTCAAAACTGAACCTTGAACCTTTGTGAGACTTTCTTTTTTTGCTCCACCAGATTTCCGATGGAAAGGTGCTTTGCAGATTTTAAGGATAGATTCACATTTTTCAACTCTTTCTTATGTGACACAATACTCACATGTCTACATTTACAATGAAAGCATTGATAGTCACTGTAATCTTTATTCCAAACCATACACAGTCACAAGGACAGCTCCAGTAATAATACAGTTTTCCATCCATCCATTATCTATACACCGCTGAATCCTTTGCAGGGTCACGGGGGGGCTGGAGGTTATCCCAGCCGTCTCTCGGGCGAAGGCAGGGGGCACCCTGGGCAGGTCGCCAGCCTACCACAGGGCTACACATATAGACAGACAGACAACCACGCACACCACTCATTCATACCTACGGACAATTTAGAATTATCAATTAACCTCCGCATGTTTTTGGACTGTGGGAGGAAGCCGGAGAACCCGGTGAAAACCCACACTGCACAGGGAGAACATGCAAACTCCACACAGAAAGGGGATCTTCTAGCTGTGAGGCAACGCTGCTAACCACCGAGCCACCGTGCAGCCCATAATACAGTTTTACAGTATATAATAATAAACGTTCACAGCTGCCATTTTTCAGCATAATAAATCTTTTTACTTATGATGATGATTGTATGTATTTGTTCTTAAGTAATAATTTCAATGCAGAACATTTACTTGTATTGGATTATTTCCACAGTGTGGTATTTTACTCAGGAAAGGGATCTGAATACTTCTCCCACCCTTGGAAATAGACATAAAAAATGTGAACTTGCCTATTACCCAATATGGTCTTCTATCTCAGAAATGTCTGCTTTCCAGGAACTTTGAAAAACATGAACAAGTGACAGTTTTGATGAAAGGTTGGAGATTTTTCTCAGCCTATAGAGGAGCGTCAGGAGTTGAAGGCACAAACCTTGAACACACCTTTGTCACATACAGAGTTAACAGACAGTGATATGATGGAGCTGAAACTCTCCACTTTAACACACCACCTGTTCTTGAGGACATTTTTCTGCTTATACTTACTTAGCAGGAAATAAGTAACATTGTAAACCACTGACATCCTCTCGCCTCTCTTTGCTCTAAAAGGAATTCTGCTACCACCTAGTGTCCAAACCCAGAGCAGCAGGCAGGATACAATCAATAATAATAATAATGATAAACTTCCAATGTTGGAGTATAACCAAGTACATTTTCTCAAGGACTGCACTCAAGTGCAGTTTTGAGGTATTTGAAATTTACTTGAGTATTTCCATTTTTTCCTCATCTACTCCACTACATTTCAGAGGGAAGTGTACTTTCTAATCCACTACATTTATTCGATAACATTAATTAGTAACTAACTTACTTTGCAGATTTAGATTATCAATACAAGATATAAAATCAACTAATAAATGAGCATTTTAATGAATTGTATTGTTAAGATGATCTCCACCTTGACCAGCTGCAACATTGATCACATCAATGAATCACTAATTATTCTGCAGTAATGTAATCTACACAATTTTGAAATGGGCCATTCTGCATAATGAGTACTTTTACTTCTACCTTTCTACTACTTTTACTTACTTATTATTGCTTCAGTTGTGTTTTTGTAATTTGTGAACTGACCCAGTTACACTATCTTTTGAATACAGTAACATGACTTGCCTGGTACATACAGTGTTCATTCATCTGACGCCACTCTGAAACGTCCTTGTTCAGACGACTTAGCTGCTGTTATATATTGCAGACAGAAAGTCAGTCACAGCTGCCAGCTGGGCTGCAGCACAGTTCAACACCAGCAACGGGCAGAGGTGGAAAGTAACAAATTGCTGTACAGCTGTGCTGAGTATTTTCATTTTAAGATTCTTCTCCATTAGTATGTAGTTAAAATCAGCTCCACTTCAGCCAGCTTCAACATTAATAGGAATTTTGCGGTAAGAATAATGGAATAAGATAGTATATGATGTGATAGCATTACAGTGACAAAGGCTGCCTAATGAGCAGTGCTGGAGGAAGGCTTCATTTCTTTTACCAAAAGTATAAATGCTACGCTGTGAAAAGTCCTGCAATCACAATGTTACCTAAGAAAAATGTAAGGATAATCAGGAAAATGTACGTAAAGTATTCAAAGCAAAAGTACTCAATGCAGAAAAATGTCCCCTGTGATTGTTGTACTGTTATATACCATATCATGAGAGTATTATTATTATTATGCATGCAACTAATTTTGTACTTATTACACTTACACTTGTTTTTAAGTTGAACAAAAGTCCAACTGAAGTTGTATTAAGTTTACTTGACTGTGTTAAAATGGGACTATTTTAAGTGTACTTAATATACTACAAATATACTCATTATTTTATATTCGCTCATGCTATTCTTTAATTTAAAGCACAACTGAAATACACTTATAATGTAATGTGAGTTGTACTTTGAGTGTAGATGTACAGTAATAGAATACAAATATATCTAAATTGGCATACTGCTGTATTTTTACTTCTTCAGCATTTTCAATTCACAAATGCATAATTATAAAAATCATCATTATTATTAAATTACAAATGTATGTATGGCACAGTTAACATCCAAGACGAACGTTCAGTGCCAACGCAGGCAGCAGCTTGACCTGCTTTCTGTCAATTCCATTAATATATTGTTGATATAAAACAACCACATGGAAAGACCTGTTTCTTATTGTATTTTCAATATAGTCGACAAATATTATTATTATTATAAAAAATTATGTATAGTTTGTTCTTTATAGTCTTATTTTCACTTATTTCACTGTGTGTAATGCTGCTGCTACACTGCAATTTCCCAGCTTGGGATAAATAAAGTATGTCTATCTATCTATCTATCTATCTATCTATCTATCTATCTATAAAAGGTACTCTCATATTTCATTTTTTTTTCTTTTATTTAGATTCTTTGTGCAAATTTTCAATTGAGGCTGTAACAAAGTATGAAATATTAATATATAAAATCTACAAAGTTAAAAAGAAAACTTCCCAACTATGGCTGCAAACAAAAAAAGCCGACGTCTGCGTCTGGGCTTTGTTTTGAGCGCTCAGCTGTTCTTTTGTGGCTCTCATCTGCAGCCTCTCTGCGCTCTGTTTGACATGGTCCTTGCGTAGGCGGTAAAAGAGGCTTGTGGTGTTTCAGCCTGTCGTGGCAGGTGTGTGTCAGTCTGCGGCACAGTTTTCAAAGTGCGGTTTGCATCAGAGCTTTTATAGTCGTCTCATTGGTACGAGCTCCTCCGTGTCACTTTTGCTGCCCTCCATGTTTGTTTCTTTCCTGCTTGCATCCATAACGTGCAAAGAACGCAAAGTGTGGTCCACATGATGAGCCATCGAGCATGCTTAGTGCTGGACGGAGTAGTTTGTTTGCAGTTTTTTGTTACAAAATGCAAATGTTGCTTTTTGTTTGGTGTCGTAATGCTTCTCTTCAGATCATGGGGGTTTATGTTGGTGCTAGTTTTTAGTTTGAACCATGAGTAGTTTTCTACTGTGTTCTTTCCTGTGTTGAATGTCCGTGTTTTATAACCAATCAAAGTAATGTGTGAGGAGTCCATTTAAATGTCAGATATCAAAACTGCATTATTCAATTTGAAAAACTAATGTTTTGTTTCTAGTTTGTGCCAGAAGTTTTAGTTATGTGCTACCTTGTGGTACTCCATCCCTGGGGTTTAACAGAGCCACAGAGGGAGGATGAGGGTTAAGGGAAGGAAGGAAAGTTGAGGACCACATTACCGTGGTCCAGAGGGAGAGGGAGTCTTCCAGCTGTGACACACGGCTCAAGGCGGACCTCCAGAAGGAAACCGAGGAGACTGGATGGAGAGAGGACAGAACTGGCTCTCTCCACCACTGTCTCTCTGCCCTCGAGAAAAGATGTGACGCAGCCATGGTTTCCTGCAGAGAGGTTAAGGAAGAGTGTGAGAAGGCCAAGGTGGAAATAAAGAAGAGAGATCACCTCTCTTTGTCAGAGCCTCCACACTCAGAAGGAGGAAACTATGAGGACGAGAGCCTCTGTTTATGAGAGGATGGACTCCCTCAGACGAGCATGAAGGAGAGGTGGCAGACGGACGTTAGCCAGCTTAGAGAGCGTCTTGGCCCTGCTGAGCAGCACACAGTCAGCTTCTCATAATGGGAAAAGGTCTGGAACAACGAGGAGGCAGAAATGAAAGAGGACATCCAGCTCCTCATGCAGGAGGTACGCTGCCTGAGCTCATCCTTCACAAGACTTCAGACTTTTGCCCCTTTCTCTGTTCAGGTGCTCTTAAAGGAAAACCATCGGAACAAGAGCTTCTGGAGTTGGTGTCATTTATAAAAGGGAAGTCCTTCATCCCTCATCCTCCCTCTTCCTTTGTCCCAATCATGGATACACCAGTGTGAGGCCATGCTGCGTGTCATATTAATCATTTGAATAATTTCAGTTTATTTTCAATCACTTTGATGTTTGGACTGTTGGTCGGACAGAACAAGTATTGTGAAGGTGTCCCTTTGGTCTGTGGGTGATGGTGACAGCTATTCTCACTATTTTCAAAAAATTTTGGCAAAGCAATCAATCAATTAATGGAGAAAATCATTTGCAGATTTTTCCAGGATGAAACCAAGAATTACCAGCTTGTGATCTTAAATCTAACTGAACTAAATTTGAAGACATTCCTTTAAGGTGTTCATGAGATATTGCGCTACATATGTACAGACAGATGAACGGACAACCTGAAAACATAGCGCTTAAGAAGAACTAAAACTTTCTCCAGCATTGTGAATAACAAGCAAATACATCATAATTCAGTGTCTAGAGGGCCACGTGTCACTGTCTCAGTTTAAAGGTAAGGTTAAAAGGTGAGGTCAGGAATAGACTCTCATATATTGAGGTCAGTTGCCTGTGAGAGGCTGTACAAATGTACCACTTTCCATTGATGATGCTGCCGACAGAACACACGCTCCCCTGAGATTCACCATGAACTGGAACTAGATTCTGGTTTCCTGTGTATCTCATTGGTGGTGAAATGAACACCTGTCTAGTCTGCACCTTCTGCCACGTTCACAACATATGTGACGGATGGCAGAGATAGAAAAGGTTCCCATGTCGTGCCAGTGTTCACGTCATTGTGACGGTTGCACGATTACAGTGAGTGCGCTCAGTTTGACACACATCAAGTCCAGATTCAGCTGAACCTGTTCGAACAGCCCTGCCTCCTACAAACTACACTGAACTCATTTGCATTCATTATTAAGTTGTGTTGACAAACGTGCTCACTGCCGGGTTTATGTTCAGACTCTGCATTCATTTTCAGACTGTTTCCACTATCAAAAGGTTTATCACTGGGCAGGTGCATTAATAACATTAATACATATTAGGAGGTTTGATCAAAGTGAAACAGCGAGAAGAAAGTCAGAAGATAAATTCTATGTGAGACAATTTCAAGATATGAATAAACAAGAGCAGGCTTTTATTTTGAAAGACAATCCACTGTGTTCTTTTCTGCTCAAGTTATATTGATTTGATTGAGTTGTGTCGAGACGCCCAAATGTAAAAATATACTTAAGCGTACTTAAGTACATTTAAATATTGCCAAGTGTGTTTCTTGCACATTTACATAAATGTTCCCTAAAGTGCACTTTTAAGATAATTGAAAAAAAAAATACTTTAAAAAATACTTTTTTAGTATATTTTCAGTGTGTTAAAACACTGATCTGCACAGTAGTGCACTTGAAATAAACTTATACAGATTTTATTTTTCTCACTCTTAACGTTTCTTCTTTTCCCTGGCATAAATAGGCTTCCATAGAATTTGGCACTGTGGTCCACAGACAGAATAATTGCAGGTGTAATTGTTTTTCTTTGATTTTGATGGATGTGTAAGAAAGAACAATGTTACAACACTCATTAAGGTAACGTTTCAAGCTGCCCTGATCACTGAAAGTCTCAAATTTCCTGGACAATCAACTTTAAAAGGCTGTAATTGCTGAGTCACTTCTCAGATTTGTGGATACTTGGTGAGATGATGCATCAGAGTAGATATTTACAGTGATTTACACAATAGTAACAATTACTTAGGGTGCACACAGACACACACACACGCACGCACACAAATACACACCATAATAATTTATGCTGTGATTCTGGTGGTATTTATACTGCATCAGCTTATGCATATCATCAGTATTTATCAGTATTGTTGTTGTGGTGTTCTCTGCTTCGTTGTTTTCTTCATTGTTGGATGCGGTGTGTCTGCGTCTTTGAATGACTTATTAAATCTCAGTGAAACAAAGCTTTCTTGACTGTGTGGTTTAGTTGAGTGCACAAATCTGCTCAGTTGGTTTTGGGATTCTTGTTCACCAGCGAACGTTGGCGGGTAATGCTGCAAGATGTTGACAGCTCTTTGCCTCCACTCACAGATCCTGGAGAGTGACACATGCTCTCCCGCTGTGCTCTCCAGCAAGCAGACAGAGAGAGAAACACAGCAGCAGACACAGCAACAGCAGCAAGTTCACAGTAACCTTCACACAGCTTTAGATGCATACAGATCCAAGATTTTAATTGTGCACTACTGAGCAGTTTCATTCCAGAAGTTAACAATAAACACTAAACTAAACACTAAAAACTGACTTTGTGGAATGACTGATAGTCATATATAATTTTTTTTCCTTTATTTTAATTTAAATTAACCTCTCTGTTCTGATCCTTGAAAAGATGACGTCAGTACACACAGTACACAGGTCTATGAAATAGTACAGAATATTTGACGAAAGACGTCCTCAAACGTTTGAAATGACTGACAAACAAACCAAAATGTTCAGTCAGTGGGGGCTCGTGTCATCCCTGCGTCATCTGTGGTTTAACATACAAGTGAGAAAGGAGCCGGTTGAACCCAGCTGAGCTCCACCCAGAAATTTAAGAAATGAAACAGGAAGTGAAATTGCTCTAATGTGTGTGTGTGTTTTTTAGGGAATGCTGTGTCTTTTAATATCTTTCCTTATTACTGGAGTCTGGAAGGGGATAAAAAGTATGAAGATATGTTGTTGGTTGAATGTTTATGAAAATCATTTCATGAACTAATATGTTCTCCTGTACTTTAGAGAAGTGACATGTAGCTTCACACAAAGAGGCTCCAGTTCTTCCTTCACAGGAGCAATTTGTGCTAAAATGTCAACATCGATCAACAGACTGTGCTTTCAAAGACTGACGTTTCTACATGTGTCAACCAGCAATTAATGATTAAACATTTTTACATCAAAATATGACAGACCAGCACAGCAATTGTGACTTGAGAAAATGGAAATGGCATTAAACATAATACTTTTTACCTGATGGAAGGTAGGAAATTCAAATTCTAAATATAAGTATAACTCACAATACCATGATGAAAAAGTGTTTAAAGTAGAAGCATAAGTCCTGCCTTTAAACATTTTACTGCAGTAAAATGAAACACGTACAAGAGGTAAAACTCTCCCTGTGAGAGACAGTTAAATCACTGATGAATTAATGATTGATTATTGTTGCTTTACAATTGATCTTTATGTGTAATAGAACTTCTGTGTCTGACAATATCATGACACTGATATATGTCGTTGCAATCAGGGCTAAACCTCCTATTTTCACTGTTTTGGATTTTCCTGCCATCACATCACCTAAAAGGTTACATGATGCTCTTCAAGCTGGGGAAATTTCCTGAAACAATTTATCTTTTTTCATGATTTTTAGCATTTCGTAAAGTCTTGTGTCACCAAGATACATTAAAAACGAATCCACATTTTGAAGACACAAGGTTTTACAGCAGTGAAACTGCCTCCAACTGTCAAGCCATCTTTTCTGAGAACAGTGTGGCTGCTCTGAGGGGATTTGGACTCTTGTGCTGAATATTGTTAGCAGTCCTTTAATGTCCAAGCATTTGAGTCCCTGTGTGTTTAATTCGGATGTCATCAATCCATTTTTAATCCATGATCTCTTAAGAAAAAAATAGAAGAAAGTTTGATTTGGCCTTTGAGTTGAAGTTTTAGACTAAATCCTGTCAAAAAACAGTCTCAGTGTGAAGTTCCAGGGTGAGGTCTAGAAAATGACTTGTCACCTGATTGCATCAACATAACTGCCTGAAATTTACCCCCAACACTTCCGCTGTGTTCAGAGTGCAGGAAGCAGATTCACTCTGTTGGGTAAAGAGCATGCGACTAACTGGCACACTGCAGCAACGAGTGGAAGAGTTTTATAACCGTTTTATGCCTGTGAATGTGTCAAAAAGTCATCAAACTGAACGTCTGAAACATGAACAAACGAAAACTGAGTGAGTAATGTTTTGCTTTATTTTAGAGGCATTATTAATACGACAGTTTGGGTTTTTTTTACATTTGTTGCAATTTTGTTTGCTCAAGCCCTGTACTTTAGCACAATTTTGAGGTACTTTTATAAGTATTTCAACTGCATCTTTTTACTCCATTTACATTTATTTGACATCAAGTTTCTTTAAAAACATATGATGACAAAACTCTATGCCAAATAATTTTGGTTTGTGACCTCATTGTGTCTAGTTGTGGCTTGTATTTCTTGTTATCACATTTCAGATGTGTATGGGTTGTTAGCACTTCCACCAAAGAGACATTTCCCCTCTAAACTTCTCATATGGTTTCATGTTTGGGCCCAAAAAGAATCAACATTCCAATATTTCAAAAAAGGAAAAAACAAACAAAAAAAAAAAACAACTAAAGATTAGTGACAACCCTGTGACAAGCACTTTTACTCGTAATACTTGAAGTAAACAGGACGTCTGTTCTTAGATTGGATTTGAATTGAGGATTTTTATTTGTGCTGTAAAATTTGTAAATGAAGGATCTGAGTAATTCTTCCACCACTGCTGCTAGCAGCCCATTGACATTTAAAATATGACAAGCCAAAAAGGTTGAGAGCCACTGGTTTACTCTTAGACGCTTAAAATATTTTTTCTGAATACACAATTCTGACCTAAACAGTAGATGGTATTTATAGCTGTCAGATCAATGTAGGAGAGTGAAAACTGCAGTATTTCCCACTGAAATATTTTGGAGTAAAAGTGTACAGCAGCACAAAATGGATATCTCAAGAACCCCAAAATGTACATAAGTACAGTACTTGAGTATATGTAGCTACTTAGTTACTACCCACCAGTGGAAAATGAGTTTTAGCAGAGGCCTAGTGTTATATGATGAGTCAGGGAAAAGAGGCTGATGCGGGTTTATTTGTGTAATCCGATAAAAGAATGTGATCTATTGACACTTGTTTGACTGTGAGTGTGTGTGTTTGTGTGTGTTGCCTCTTTGTTCACTGTTCCACTTACAAACAGCTTTTTGGTCCATTGTAAATGAAACATAGACGCGTCTTTGTGCAGTTTGAATGGACAGCAGCCCGACTGAGTGCAGAGTTTAGCACGGAGCTGAGCTCAGAAAAGACAGCAAATGTCTGAGAGGACAGCAGCTCACAGCGCTTCTCTTCTTCTGCTGTTTGACTCCATAGTTATTCACTATTTGAAGGTTTAAAGGTTGTTCATTCAGTTCAGTTAGCATAGAGACTGGGGGAAACAGCTACCCTAACTCTGTCCAAAGCTACAAAACAGCCACCAGCACCTCTAAAGCTCACTAATCAACACATCATATCTTGTTTGTCAATTGGTTAATAGTAAGTTAACCGGCTGTTGGCTGAGGGCTTACATGTATTTAGTGGACAGATATGAAAGTACCATCCATCTTCTCATCTAACATCTAAGCAACGAGGAGGCAGATTAGAAAACGGCACATTAATCATTTTTTAAGTCACTGACAAACAAAGTTGTCCTGACAATCTTGAAAGCGCCTGTGTTGGACCTATGCATTATCAAATCCACAATCACGTTAAAGAATGTGCTGCAAGATGAAAGTCGACACCTCATTTCAAACAGTTTTCAGATATTTAACGGCCTAAAGAAGGAATCGTGCACGTTGGGTGAAGACCAGTGTAACCCTGTGGTCTGCTGAAACTCTTGCTTCTTTAAAGATCTGGAATTGTGATAGAAATATTAATGTTTTCCTGGTCCTGAAACCTTCCTTGTTATACAGCAAAAACATGAACAAAAACATGAAAATAACACGAGGAGCTTCTTTGCATCTGCACCTCCACCACCTCACTTCTTCCTCTTTCTCAAAATCATTAGTCTATCTTTGGCTGAGGACATAAATATCCATCAGTGTTTTCAGAGTCTAATAGGTCCCTGGGGCAGAAACATAATCAAACACTGCTGAGAGCTGGAGGGGCTGCACTTTGCAACAGAAACAAGGAGAGTTTCAGCAGACGAGGGTACAACAACATTCCTCACATGACTCCGAGGCAAAGAAAACATTTTTGTTTTTCACAGGACAAAGTGAAAATTAACTGTTTGCAGCTGCTGGTGACTTAAAGGTCCCACATTAAATCATTCATTGTCTTAAAAATGTACGACTACATCTCAAAGAGGGAATAATGTATTACCTGAGTCTGACCCTGAGCAGGAACAAGCAGGTGGAACAAATAATGGATACAACGTCAGATTTCAGGATCACTTTTTTTTTTTTTTTATAATATCTTGTTTTTGCCGGTTTAAACACCTCTGATAACAAGGCTAACAGTCATATTTTGTGTTTCTCTGGTCTACTGATTGACACATCTTATCTTTTGAAAGAACAGGAAGGCATTTCCTGTACTTCACCATTCAGTATCTCAGATTAGTCTCTCTCATCAAAATGGTTGGTAGGGCAGCCCAACATGCAGACATGTCACGGGCAATTGGACATTTATAATTTTGATTAAATAATTTAAATTGAAGAAGTTTTAGAAATGGCGGGATTTCTTTTTCTAACCATTCAAACCATCAAATCATTTCAGCACAGAGGGTCCTGTGCTCTGTGAGATCCAGGGTCTTCACCTTGAATCATCAGAGGCAAACTAATGTCCCCTAACATCTTCACGTGAATATGTGATGCCTCTAAAATCTGTGGACACATTTATCATTTGGGGGCCATGTACATCAAATTCAAATTCAAGATCATTTATCCAACAGCTGTAGAGATACTTCACTCTGAACCACAGAGTTTAGAGAGAAATCTCTCCACAGCTGACTCTCAAAAAACGAGAATAATTTGTTTGATTTGTATTCGCCGTTTGTGTAAAAGCAGATGTCTGTTCTGCATCTCTTATTTTTGCAATCATAAACTCATTATGTCATCATTTACATACTGAGACTAAAATTTATTTTAAAGAGGACCCCTAATGATGTTGAAATGTTTCTGGCACCCTTAATTAACCACCTCCTCCTCTTCAGGTTTCAAATGGTTTGGGAGCCTCAACAATCTCTCCACCCGCCGCTCTTCAGAGAAGCGTCAAGGCATCAAGACAGCCCCAGAGCATGATGGGATTCTCGACGGTGCCAAATCAACAGCGAGCGGCCAATCAGCAGATGACATGGAGCCCTGCCTCCACAGCCCCAGCTATGCCCACTCCAGTGAAATGTACACACATGTGGGCACAGTGCCCCGCAGCCAGAAGCAGAAGAAGAGCTTTAAGGGGCTGAAGGAGAAGAAGAAGAAAGAGGAGGAGGAGGGGATGAGTGGAGGGCAGAGCCAGCGGAACTCAGGGGAGCATGTCCGAGACTCCCCTCTGCTAAGTGCCCTGTCCGCCCTCAGTTTGACGAGTCTGGACCAGCCTCTGTCTGTTTCTGCACCGGACCGGCCACTGCCCACCCTCCCAGCACGCAGCCAAGCATCACCTTTGACCTCAGCACCCGAAAGCTGCTTCAGTGATCTTTCTGTGGACCCCTTCAAGAGCCAAGAGGCACTGTCAAGGACCAAGGATGCTTTAGATCCTGATAGACCTGTAAGAGAGCCTTCAAACATGGCAACTAAAGGCTCCAAAGTGGCTTCGTCGCAGGATGTGTATGTGCCGATGGACCCGATAGCAGAAGCAGCTCACAGCCACGTGGACCAGCAAACAGACAGACAGCGAGGCATCACGAGTAAACAGGAAACCACAAAATCTATGAACGGCTTGCAGGAAGTGGATAGCTCTGACAGGTGAGAAAATTGATTCAAGGCACTTTTGGATGCCACTTTCAACCTGCCCTACAAACTTCAGGTCAAAGGATATCAGAAAAAAGCTGTTTAAAACACCGATGGCTGCAAAAAAAAAAAAAAAATAGAAAAGAAAAAAAGGAAAGAAAAAAAAAATCTCCATCCTGTCACATGTCAAGTCTTATTTTCCTAAGAATCATTGTGGTGAGATTATTTCAACCTCTTTCCACTACAAATCAACTTGTTCATAGACTTTTCAAGAGTTTTCAAAATATAATCATCATATCAAATATGTATTCATATAAGTTAAGATAAAACGTCATTGATTCCGGGGGGTTTAAATTCACAATCTACCCAACAGTATGTAAAGTAATAGAAGTTAGCTAAACCTTTGCCAGCTGTGGCATTTAAGCGATGACTCATGACTGCATCAGTAATTATAATCCACTAAATTACATTATTCTAAAATGGCCCATTCTGCTTCATGAGTATTTTGATATATTTTGATGCTAATACTTGTACTTTTACTGAAGCAAAATGTTTAATTCATGAGAGAGTATTTCTACACTATTACTATTACTACTATTATCTATGACTAAAGACCCGAGTACTTCTTCTACCACAGCCATGCTTCATTACAGAAAACATAAAAAAATACGATTTAAAATAACTATTATAAAACTTTTTTAAAAAAGAATCTTTTAAAACTATTAAAGTATTTTAACACTAGTCAGATGATTTGAATAATCATTGCCTTTGAAAAACTTTGAAAAAAAAAAGTTACTTTTCATAAAAGCCGTATTGTAATGAGACAAGTGGTGTGATTTGAAAAGAGTAAATGCTGCTTTATTTCGAGCGTGAAGTCTGAAAACTGAAAGAAAAAGTGATAACGTCGGGATGGGGCAGCAGCGCACATGCGCAGTGGCGCTCCGCCTGCCGCCGTGGGTCAGTCAGTCAGCGGCTTCAAACTCAGTGGCGCTGCGAGCCGGACTGCGCCGGAGAAGATGTGCGAAGTGGGGCGCAGCAAGTGTCGGTCATCCCGCTCCGCGGAGGGTGAGGCGACAAGGTGAGAGAACTGCTTTTAATGACACGTGAACGGCGAGTATGTGGAAGTCAGTGCTGTGTTTGTGCTGAGAAACTCTTCATCTCACTGTCAGAGGAAGAGTGCGCGCGGTGTCCCTGTCATCTGGTACACCGCTCCTGTCTCTGCTACGAGTTGGGACATTTTCAAGCACTGTCTTCATGTCTCCACTTTAATGAGTGGCGGTCTGTGGTTTATGCCTGTAGCGCGGAAGGAAGCAGACACATGTTTTAGGTTAGTGACATTAAAACACGAGAAGCTGGTAGTGAAACATTTACAACAGCTAGTCGACTTTGAAGTCAGTGGGTTGCCAGGCTGGGCTTTAGTCTGTCTGTCTGTCCGCCTGTTTGTCTGTGTGTTATATGGAGGAGTGCATGCTCAATCTGTTACATAACAGGAGGAATTTGATCCGGCTCTGGTTCCACTCAGACCACTGATAAGGCTTTTTTGGCAGAGATGCAACAGCCTTTTTGATTTTCTCCTGTCTGTCCTACCTGCGTCAGTCTGCCCAGAGTTACACCTGAATTTGACCTTTGCCTGTTCTGCTCTGCCAAGGCAGAGTGGAGTAATTACAGAGGCGGTGAAGATGAAAAAAAAAAAAAAGAGTCTGAAGTGTTCAAGCTGGACAGCAAAACTGTCAAACAGATAGATAAGTCGAAATTCTTTCATTTGAGTTATTTTTAGGCTGATTGTTTTACCCAAAAATCACCACACAGCAACATTATGTAAGAAAGCTGCCCAAGCACTACTAATATTTATATTGAAATCTATAAAATACAATAATTTACAATTTGATATCATCAATTTAAGTATGAGATTTAAACGTAGCATCACCACTAAATAGAACAAAGTTCACTGTGCGGTCAATAAATGAAATGGCAGCTGCTGAGATGTGCTTAGCTAGCCACCTTTAGCAGGAGTGTAGCTGTTTTTTTTACTTCCTCCATCATGAAGTGGTAGAACTGCCTTTTTTTAATTGTGTGGAATGACAAACTGAATAACCAAAATGTCAGTTCATCAAAATATTTGTTTTTCATCTGCAGATAACAGCTAATGTCAGGGGAAAATCCACAACTAAACTTAGCTTTAGCTTTGGCTAACACTAGCCCACAAACTAGCTTTCACTCGAGGTAGCCCTCTTAGTTAGTGGTCTAGCTAGCTGCCTTTTACATCCGTTTTGTAACGATAGTTACTGCAATTTAAAAAGCTGTTTTCACAAACTAGACCCTGCACAACTCTATGGTATTTAAGATTTTTTATTATTGTATTATTTTTTATTTTTATGCAGTAAAAAGTCAGACACAGGTTATAATTTTGACCAAATATGTTCTGCCTTGTCAGGCTGTGGCTCGGTAGCATAATGCAGTTCTCCAGTTCTCTGACCTTAGTATGACATCATGTCATGCTTCGTATTTCAGCAGCCAAACGCTGGTGAAATATGAAGGTGGTCCGAGATCTCAAACACAAAATAAGGACTTGTTATTATATTATTGTACAATTATACTTGTTAGCGGCCACTAAACATTTATCTTTCAGTAGCCGTTAGATGTTCACATTTTACAAAGTTAATTTCCCACCCTGTAGAGAAGGCAAAGCACCTCATCTAATATGGGAAGAAAGTATTTTAATTTTCTGAAATATAATATGAGACTTATGAGTTTTTAAAAAAATTGAGCTGGGGTTCAAAGACCATCTATTTACTGAGCAAGGTGATCATGTAAACCACACAGTTTTAGCAGTAGGACTGCAGCTACCGATTATTTTCATTATTGATTAATCTATTGATCATTTTCTCGATTAACTGATTAGTTGTTTGGTCAATAAAATGTCATAAAATGATGAATCCTATCCAAAATTTTCCTAAGTTGCATTCTACAAGGTCTTGTTTTGTCCAAATACATTCAGTTTACTGTCATAGAGGAGTAAGAGAAACCAGAAAATATCAAAATTGTTGGGGATTAATTTAATAGTTGACGACTAAACTTACACTTCAGAAGAGACTAAACTCTCTTCATGCTAAGAATTTACTGGTCTAACAATTTAGAATTAAAGTTTTCTTCCAGTTTTAGACGAGATCTTTTCACTGAAAACCTCAAAAACAAATCTAAGAAAAGGTAATATGCTCAAAGTTGGCTTCTCTCAACTTGACGTAAATTGTTTCACAGTCAGTTTTGGATGCTTCCACAGATATTCCAGTGACAACATAAAGATCTTATTTGAGATTCTCTGTCATGACATTCTCCATTCTTCAAGGCATTCTCAAACATACCAAAAGTAGAATTAGGAGAAATATTAAACCTATTCACAACACATCTTAAATATTTCTAAAATACTGTATTTTCCTTTGATGTGAAGAAAAAATGACATCTCTAATATTACCTTTAACATTTCTCTTTGAATTTATTCACCTACTTGAGTGTTTCAGAGTCCCGTGAAACCAGACAAAAGTGAAAGCACACCAGGTGTGTGTCAGAAGCAGAGCATTTTGCCTGCCTGATTTTGTTGACTTGCTCATAATTTGCTGATTTGATCATTTTTCTTTGGTATTTTATGCTTCTGCCATAAGTACGTAGGCTTTGTAGTTAAATGGTTAAATGTTTTGTCTGTTTTAATTACATTTTTATGTTGATGTATGATTGTGAGTCTGCGCAGTAGAATCTCTACACTGTTCCTGTGTCTGTCTTCCTGTCTGACTCGATCTGTTCTGTGCAAATTAACATGTCGTCCATCAAAAATAGACTTGGCGTGTATTCTCTGCAGAGCAGAACGGCACCTCTTCTTAGACGTGTATCATGTCATCGCAGTGTCCTAGGTTTGATTTGAGCGGGCAACCTGTACTGTGTGTCATCTCTTTTACTCTCCCCCTGTGTTTCCTGACAGTCGCTTTACTCTGAACTGTCAAATAATACACAAAACCATGTAGCTTCAGTTACCTAAACTTCTTAACCCTACATGTGGCAGATCAGCATTCACTGGTCCACAGTGTCTGAGTTGAGTTGGACTCCTGTCATGATAAGAGAGTTTGTTCTCTTTTCTAGTTTATGAATCATTCAGAGCAAAAGTGGTTTCTGAGGTTAACCTTGACCTTTATTTAAAACTCAGACAGACTCACTGCCTGTGTTTCTTTCTCCACTTAGTGTTTGTTTCTCTCTGTGTGGATGTTATGAGTGTGCCTAATGCAGTGGTGTTAGATGTTCTGGCTGGAGGAGCAGGAAGTGCTGTAACATTTGATGCTGGTTCGGGGAGCGCAGGCCCAGGTGGAGGGAGTTTCCCCTCGCTGGGCTCTGAGACCAGCTCTGAGATCCTGTGGACGACGTGTCAGAAACACACAGTGGAGAGGTTTACTGTGGCTGTGGTTTGGTGTCATGGTCTCAGCGATATCCACAGCAATAGTAAGCCAGGGAACAGGGAATTGAATTCAGTATTTAACCAATTTTATTAAAGTTATCTAAGCTATACAAGCTTGCTGACTGCAGCTTGTTAGCTAGGTCGCTAATCGGACGTAGATTATTCAAAAGTGTATGTACCATTGATTTCTCTCACCAAAATTCACTGGAGCTGAAGTGTGACTATGGCAATTTCATGAAATGTACTGATTTCTCAGTAAAATTTCATCATGTTAAATGCTGAATAAATGTCAAAACAATGTGCGTCAAATCTGCTTTAAAACACCTGCACCTGTTGGTTTCTTTGTGAGCTCACCTACTGGCAGCCTCTTGACATCTTGTCAAATCATCGAGATACTCCACTGTCCTGTTTCCCATCATCCATGTGCATCGACATCAGAAAAGCAACAATTTTATCATATTGCCGCCCAGATTCACAAAACATATGGAATATGCGGTTACATAAATTGTGGCAGCTAAGTAAAAAAATAGAACTGTTTTCCAACTAGCATGGCTACTGCCTTTTAAAAGTATAGACAATGTGAAATACAAACACGAGACAAGCCTATACTATAAAATATAGGTAAGATAGGCCTACATTAAACTGTCTATAGTTTATGTGCAGCAATATTTAACGTTATCTGAGAGCTCATACTCTGTGTTGGACCAGTGCTTTACTTGTAACGAGGTCCAGAAGATGAATTTTTTTTCTCATGATCGTAAGAAGGTACAGTGTGTCATGTTCTCAATAATTCAAACTTGTTTTCTTTAAAACTCTTATTATTTCACAATCTTTTTTCTGATGAAATCATTTTTCATAATTACAGGAAAACACAACTTGTTTGGAGAAAACAAAAAGTCAGAAATAAACACATGCACATCCTGTCCTCCCCCTCTAAACGAGAGTAAACCAGAGTTTACCCTGATAAAAATTGTTTTTATGGTGTCATCCAATAAGCTCCGCACAGATACAAGCAGCAATTCTGGACATAAAATCGACTGGATAAAGTTTACTTGCGTGTTCACATCTGTTTGTGTGTGCGAGTTTGCTGTCTGCTCTCAGAGTTTGTGTTTGGGAACAAAAGGTCACCTCCCTTGACGTTACTCATGGAAATATGCATGTGTCGGGGAAGAGGAAGAGCAGAGTGACCGAAAAAGAAAAGCCATCGCCAACGTGTAGTTTCACTGACACAACACATCACCGCTGTGAAAACCACTCAACTGCAGTGTTTTTCCCTTTGTCTAACGTCAGTTGAAAGCGTCTGCGCTCCCCGATGTGTGGAGCTGAGTTTTATGACTCCCAGAGCCTTCAGACTTGGTGAGAAGCCAGCTGGTGTGATTACTGGTTGGACATTGGAGAGGAAAGAAGTTTCCTTTGCTTCAGTCCTGAAAAACAGACCATTTTGCAGATTGAGGTTTCACACAGCAGTAGAAATATTCCCCGTCCTCCCTGGAGAAGTATGTTGTGTTGCAAGCTGTTGCTGGGTGGTGGCAGATTAACACACTGCAGCTGTCAGAGAGTTGTGCAACAGGACAGATAGACAGACAGGAGACAGAAAACTGTACTACTACTCTTGCTACTGCTACTACAGCCACTATCAGTACTGCTATTGCAAGACTTAGGACTGGGTATTGCTCCTCAATACGTCTTCGGTCCACCACTTTAGTTCAGACTGAAATATCCCAACAGTCCTCTGATGGATTGCCATGAAATTTTGTACGATATTCATGATGCCCAGAAGATGAATCCTAATTACTTTTCCTCCAGAGCCCCCAGGAGGTCGACATTTTCACGTCAAAAAACGATTCTTATATAGTTGTAATATTTTTAAGTTATTATCTGATTAGATAGTTTATGATTTAAATCAACATTTCAAGTTCTTGTATGGCTGCTTGTACATGGGTGGTGGTGTGGCGTGGTTGAAGTTACTAAAAAACTCATATTCAGAAGTTAGTTAGTGCACCTTCAACAGCATGCAGCTCTACTGCTGCTACTAATACCTGTGCTTTTGGTTTGAAGTGGGAGCTGAGGAGGGGATGTGAGACATTCCCACATATCAACCAGAACTGGGTAATATAAAAACGAGAACTTAAACAGTTGTTTGGGTTGTTTGCTTAGTTACCAGGGATTTGTCACACTCCATCAAATCTGATCCCGGACAATCACGATGAAGCACGATGAATGCCAAACTTGTGTGATCACAAATGTGATATAACATATTTCTTTTAAGAGACTCACAACTTCCCAGTAATGTCCTAGAAAGTTTCCCTACAAAGAGCTTCCAGTGATTTGATTGTAATTAAAGGCAAAATAGATAAATATTCTTTTAATTTTAATTAATTAGAATTCATTGCTAATGTTCGTTAGTTATTTTATGTAGTGTCCATGCCAATAATGAACAAATATTGAATGAATGTTTATTTTAATTTAATAAGATCTGAGTTTCTTGTTTTTTATTCCTTGTATTTAATTTATTTAACCTTTATTTAACCAGACAAGTCCCACTGATTCAAACACAGAACAGTTAGAAATGCATGAATGAGGAAAGCATACAGAGAGACCATTTTTTACAAGAAATTTCAGAAGGTTCCAGGCATTTAATAAAAATACATCCTGGGAAGAGTCATGTTGGTCCACCCCTTAGACCCAGACTGAAACATCTCAACAACTATTGAATGGGTTACTATGAAATCTGGTACAGATATCGATGGTGTCCAGAAAATGAATCTTAGATAGATAAATAGATACTTTATTGATCCCCTAAGGGAAATTGCAGAGGAAAACGAGAAGTAGTCAGTTCAGCCACAAAGTGTCATTTCAGCTTTTCCATCAAAGAAGTTCCATCAAATGTAAATGTATCTTAATGACTTTGATGATCCTCTGACTTCTCCTCGCCACCAGCACATCAAACTTTTCTCTTATTTTATGAAATATCCCAGTGTCTTCTTCTTGGTTTGGTACCAGATTAGTTCAGATATTCATGGACTCCTCAGGATGAATATTAACTTTGGTAACCGCCTCGCTTTTCATCAAGTGCCAAATATCAAAATTTTACTTTGTCCAACACTTTGATTCATGACCAAATAAAGTAAAAAGTAATGAAATTGCCATCAGCCTAAAATCTACTTTGTTGCTTATTAGCAAATTTTAGCATGCTACCATGCTAAACAATGAGTGTGACTACACATTAGCATCATGTTAGCATGCTGAAGTTAGCATTTAGCTTGAAGTACTCCAGTGCCTAAGTGCAGCCTCACAGTGCCATTAGCACAGCCACTGGTTGTAGACTCTTAGTCTTGCTGTTTGCTGTAACCCAAAAGGCTATGAATTGAGAAGATTCATGCATGAAAGTAAATGCCCATAGTGGGCATAGAGAAGTGGCTAAAACAAGAATATTAAGTTACAGACCCCTATAATAAAGTTTTAGAGTATTTTTGATCCAAATTTCTCATATGTTTCTTTTCTTTTCAGTCTGCAGGAGCGGACAGACAGCAGTGGAGAATATGTGAAGGTAGGCTTCCTCTATACATGACTTTAAATCTATTTTCATTTAAAAACGCTTATCCTGTTTATGTGTGACTTCCTTTTACGGTGATGCTGCTTTTCACTCTTCCTGTTGTTAGAGAAGCCACTTTCTGTTCCCAGCAGTGGCACCATTTTCAGTTAATCTTAAATTAAAAGTTGTCTGCAACTTCAACACACAGCACACAGGCTGTAATTCAATAAAGATGAGTGACTGTGTGGTCCTCTACAGTGAAATACTTTGAATCTGTTGCCGCTGGTAATGGCGGCGGCCTTGATTCAGCCGGCAGCTCTGCCTGGAAAAGGTGGAGTGAGAGAATTTCCAGTTCATTGACCTATAATTGGATACTTGACAAACACACTTGTCTGAATGGGACAAGCTGGCAATGAATGATAATGCTAATGAAATTAAAGGTATTCAGTAGATGCTTCCAGGTCTTTTCCCCCTCCAACACACACACACGCACACACACACACACACACACACACACACACACACACACTCGTATTTTGTTTTGAAGTGCTCCTGGCCTGGTGCCCAGCCTTTTATTCACAGTCCAGTGGGACAAACCATCCTGAAAAGAAGCGAGGGGTGGGAGGTACCAGGGACGTGAAAAACAACATGTCACCTATTTAACAGTGTAATAACAGTAACTTGTGAGTGTGAGTGTGTGTGTGTGTGTGTGTGTCTAACAAAGGCATTCCCAGCCCGTCAGTGTAAACTCTTGATATACAGTATCTTCATTTTGTTTTGTATGTGTGTGTATGTTTGTATAATGACATGTCAAACAAAGCACTACTGAGTGATGACCCCCATCACACAATGACGTTGCCACGGCGACGAGGCCAAGACTCTAGCATTGGTCTGGGTCTCGGGCCCCTGGTGCCGCCAGTGTGGATGCCAGTGTGGGAATACCAGAACTGTCCATTCCCCCCATCCCCTCTTTGTCCCCTCTTAACTCGCTCATACAAAAACAGAGCTGAGAAGGCTGCAGTTTGACTAGATGTACCCACAATGCTTCTTTTCCCTGAGGAGAAAATTTCAAGCAGCTTTTTTGACAAAGAGAGTCTGGTTTGGTTTCACAGATGGCAGGAAAGAGGAAAGAAGCAGCAGAATTGCAGCAGACTTTAGACACCTCTGTTGGTAGTTGCTACGTGATGCTTTAAAGTCTTGTTATTGTTTTCTGTGTTTGTTGGTTTGGTTTTTGCTGATTTTCTGATTGTGTACCTGTGATGCCCTTTAAGTTCTCCAAAGACAAGTTCTGGTTGGAACCGCCATCGGAGAAACTGAGGAAGCAGCTGGAGGAGGAGCTGAAACTGAGCGGCAACAACCTGAAGAGCCACGCCTGGTACCACGGACGTATTCCATGGGAGGTCTGCCTCAAACACACAATTGCGCACACAATATCTGCTTGTCTCTCAGGAGGACGTTGCATTTACTTACATTCATTGCCTGGACACTACATGCCTAACTCCAATCCAAAGCCTTAACCCATATCTCAATTTTAACCAAAAACTTAACCCAAATCTCAATTTAAAAGTTTAGTGTGTGTGAGGACATGTGTCTTGTCCCAGAGTCCCCATAGTGACCAGATTTACGGTATGTCTCCATGATGTACTAATACACACACACCCTGAGAAAACTAATTTTTAAATGCTTTTCTTGCTATCTTGTTGTAAATGTTAACAAGCAATCTAGACACCAATACAGATAAAAATCACCCCTGTTTTGGCCAAAGTTATAAAATCGTACAAAGTCAGCAACTTTGACAGAATTTTCAGCTTTTTACAATTAATTTACATTATTGCTATTTAGGTAATTTATCATCTGAATAATTTCTACATTGTTTTTGCTAAGAAGGGGAGCTCCAAAATAAAACTAGATATAGGGACCTAACCTTCAAATTGAGTTTTACATTAACATAACACAACTGAATCGTATTTTAGAGTGGAGTTTTCCTTTAAAATCTCTGGAATCTAAATCATGCAGTGGTTCAACCACATTAGTTAGCCCTGTTCAAACCCCACCTGATCTGACTCAGGATAAAATCTTGTTTAGTTAATATAGATTCATAAAATTTGGAGGGATCCCTGTAGTATTATTACAGTACAGTAAACAGTCATGATTTAGACGAATAGATAAATAACTTAGTAGATATGATATTACAGGTGCTACCGTTAGATTACATAGCAGGTGAATCCAGATGTAGCAGGAATCATCTAATTACCCTTTAATCATCCTAAAATACCTGATTGGCTTTTCTGTCTGAGAATTTCAGATGTCAGAAGGGTGGAATGAATATGAAATATCCTGATTTTACTTATTTGTCCTTTCTGGATTGACCCAACAATCTTTGATGGCTGAGTGCTCAGGCGGGAGGGTTGACATTAATGTTGGGCCTGTTCTTTGTTTGGAAAAATATGTCATCTCTTGTGTGTCAGGAAAGTACATATGAGGTGTTGTAAAACCTTTCATAAACTGGAAACCTTATAGTTGGCATTGCTTTTTTTACGAACAGATACATTTAGATTTATGTCAGCCTCCTCTGATTTTCTACTAATTTAATTGGCAATAAAGGTCATGTTTCTGTCAGAGGGGTAGATAGTGATGACTTAACTAGACTGGGTTTGTCTGGTGTTGGATTAAAAAGTCCATAACAGAGACCTAACCCGAAATTATTTACTTAACCTCAATGACAATAATCTAACAAATGCTTTACCTACAAAATTATAACTCACTTTAAAAACTAAACTAAAAAAAAATCACATTGTAATTTGGACAACAATGAAGGATTAAAATGTCTCCTCAGGTGTCAGAGAGCCTGGTGGTGATCCACGGTGACTTCCTCATCAGAGACTCTCAGTCCAGTCAGGGCGACTTTGTCCTCACCAGCCACTGGGAGCAGAGGACACTTCACTTCCTCATCAGGAAGACAATGGTTCAGTGTGGTGAGACGTACACTCGGGTCCAGTACAGCCTGGAGGGCGAAGCCTTTGAGTCTTTACCAGCTCTTGTTCACTTCTACGTGGGGAGCAAGGCGGCTCTGACCCAGTGGAGCGGCGCTCAGATTCACCGGCCGGTGAACAGGACGCTGCCTCTCAGCTACCTGGAGACGGCCTTCTGCGCTGCCATTCTTCAGCCCTCTGTGGCAGGACGGCGGGCTGACGGCGTGAGCAGCGAGGAGAGGGTCTGTCCGAGAAGGTAAGAACATACAAGAACACAGAGGACTTGTTTCATAAATTGTTTCATTTGTTTTGTGTTATTTAGAGGAGTACAAACTATGAGATGAAACTAACATAGCATCTACTCACAGGAGGTTTCTAATGACTGATACAATCAGTCATTAGTATATACTGGAGAACCACCCTGAATCAGAATGGGGACATTTTAGGTGTGTGAACTCATGTCAACAAAACATTCGGACACAACTATAAAGATCCATCATGTAATCATCGGAACAAAAAAAAACTGATGGCATTGCAGACAGAATGTCTGAGTGATAGCTCTGAGTGATGGAAGTCTGTGAGTGCTTCTGTACACAGTAAAAGATCAAGAAGAAAATGAAAATGCCCAGTAAAGTGATACCTGCAAGATTTAATTTGTCAACATTTAGAAAAACAAAAACTTTCACAAAATATAATAAACAGGAATGAAGTTTAAAGAATTATTTTTCCCTTGTGTGACTGTACTCCCCACCATAATTTAGTTTGGACAAATACAATGCAAGTATCTAAGTTAGTGTAGAAAGTTTAGACATGGTGCCCTTCTCTGTTACAGTCCTTTTTGTAATAAAGGGTGATAAGTTGTATTTTGTTTATAATTTGGTGTCACCATGATACTCAGACATAACTTCCTGTTGATGAGATAGAGACTGAAAATGAGATACTGTTACCTGTTTATGATATCCATCTGCCATCTCTCTCTCTCTTTGTGTCTCCATGCAGTCCTTCCTCTCTCCACCAGAGGGAGGCAGATGTAAATAGGGAGCAGGACGACAGGCCTCTGTTAGCAGGTGGAGAATCCCAGCTCTCGACTCCATACAACAACAGTGAGTGTAATACCAAACAACGCTCTGTCTCCTCTTTGTATAATAATGATGTAGTTAAATCCTTAGTAAACAAGGAGCAGGCCGCTAATTGTGTGGGTAAATCATTGTAAATGTATTAGCCATGGCTACAGGATACAGTCAGAGTTAACTTTAGATTCTAAACTTGCCCTTTGTCCAAAGTCAGTTCATTGGCTTGTGTTTTGGTGCAACATGTGCACAGTTGGAGCACAAATGGTGAGCTGATAGTAAAATATTTCAGAGTATTCTGATTTTATTGATTTCATCTTTGTCAAATACAGCTTAACCGATTCAACGACATGACTGATGTGATGGTTTTAGTTCATTACAGATATTATAAGTGTATTTGCGTATGTGTTAGTGATATGGAACAAGATACTTCAGTAAAGATATGTCAGCAAATAAAACACAGATTTAATGTTATTAATGAAGACTGTTTTAGTTTGAAGTAGTTTATTATAGTTATATAGCTACTTTTTTTTCTATTTTTGTTATTTTTGTTTTGTTACACACACACACATGCACACACACACACATGCACACACACACAGAGACTTTATATGTACTCTGGACTGTAATTTAATTATTATATCCATATTTGCCAAAACAATTTGCCAAAACTCTTCAGACTCATTCAGTCCCATTCAATTTCATACTGCTTGGGAAGTTTCTACACCCCTCATGGCAGTAGTTTGTAGTATTCATGGATATCTTATCAAGATTAAAGTGCAGCTTTAAATTGTTGTTGTTTTCTTGGCTGGATAAATATATGAACAATCTTTGTGAAAAACAGAACTTGCTGCATGTCATACATGTCTCTCTCCATGTTTCTTGCCTATCTGCACTGTCGGCTCTCAAATAACAACCAATAAGCTGCTGAGCTTTGGTGGTTCTCCTCACCTGCTCCAAGGCAGACAACAGTAATTTAATACGCACCATTCATTTATCCTTGATTTAACAGAGACAATACAAATTATTAAGCATTTACACAAAATTGCAAAAAATTGCAAAGTTCTTGTCCTTGTGCCTGAATGTTCTTCCAGTAAACACATACAGCTGTATGGTCTGTCTGTGTTTTCTGTTGTAATGCAGAAAATACAACTTAGAGAGTGAAAATTACAAGAGGTTATAAGATTTTTGGTACAGAACTGGACAAAGATGACTACTTAAGTTGCTGGATGGGTAAACTAAGAATGAACTCTCTTAAAAATAATAAAGAATTAAAGTAAGAAAAAGGCAAATTACAGACTAAAAGCTGTTGGAGAGTGCGTACTGTGCCCTGATCAAATCCGCACAGGTGATTACATTTGGTAACTATTTCATAATAGAAATGTTCTATATGCATAAAAAAACAAGCAAAGTGGTTGATAGGGTTCAACCGTATAGTTGTAGTCATTATTATGGTATTAATAAGGATGTTTTCATTGTATATAATATTTGTTTATATGTAACTGCGTATCATTATGTTGGTATTCTGTATACTGTCCAGGGAGCAGCTAGGATGCAACAATCTGCCAACTGGTGGTACAGGATTATTGTTTGAAAACATTGATTGAATCCTTGAATGTATGCCAAAGTGCCAAACTAAAATAATCAGACTGTGTTCTAGTGTTGTGCAGTGCACAAGACCAAACTCTTCATATGTGTAAAACAAAGCTTCAAAAAAACGTTCTAAATCCCTTTATTAGTTTTTATTTACAGCTCGCTTGAAATCATCATTTGGACAACACTCATTTCTGAAATGATAACATGACATTGTATCACTTGAAGTCATAAGCACTATTGAATCATCACCCAGCCCAAGTGATAGACAACCACGAGATACATGTGACAATTTTTTTTTTTTTTTTTACAAAATTTATCTTTTTTGATTTTATTCAAGGAAATGCAATAATTTACAAGAATAAGAAAAATGTTTAAAACCTGCACCAAATCCTTCCAAATGTTGCTGGATAAGGATTAAAAACTGATTTCTTGACTAAAGAACTAACTTGTCCCCAAATTGTATTGTATTTGTTATATATACATCATGCTAGCAAACAAACAGAGAACAGAACAGAAACATTGATGTCATTAGACAAGTTTGTGTGTTGAGTCAGCTACAGGCACTCAGGAATGTTATACCAATGTAGGACTGTCTTTATCCTGATCAGGACTCTCAATATGGAAACCATAACAGCTCATGAATGTTACTGTTTTCTATACAAGAAATCAGGATACAGAAAATGGAACAAATCTTGGAGCACTGTCATTATTCTTTTTTGGCTTTGCCTCTCGAGATCACTCTCCGCCACAAAAACTTAACTGTTGAAATAAAAACAATAAATGCCAGCAAAATAACTGCAAGCAGAAATGCCACCACATCAATGGAGTGATACTGGATGTTGGACATCTTGTAAGACTCCGTCCTGAGATGCTTCGCTCCTTTGTGCCTCATGACAAACTCGATCCAGAACATGGCACGGTCCAATGGTTTCATGGGCTGATCTCTGTGCAGGTTGGACAGCATTGTCATCTTCTCCCTGTAGGTTGGTTCATGGAGTACCTCCTTCAACGCCTCCAGGAAGATGTCTTTGTTCACAGTTGCAATGTCCAGGACTTTGGCCACACCTTTTGCTTTCATCCTGAAAAAGTTGTCCTGCTGGTCGAACATGAGGGGCAGACCGACCAGGGGGACGCCATGGTAGATGGCCTCCTGGATTCCGTTGGTGCCTCCATGGGCCACAAACACTCTGGTCTTGGGGTGTCCCAGGAGGTCGTTTTGAGGCAGCCAGTCCATGAGTAAGGTGTTGTTGCCAAGGGTGGATGGTCTTTTGCCTTTGTGCCTCCAGATCACCTTTTGAGGAATTTGGGCAAAAGCAGCAGCAATATCTTCAGCAATGTCCTCAGGAAGTTTTTCCACCAAGGTTCCCAAAGTCATAATGATGACGCCATGTTCGCCAGAGCTCTGAACAAAATTCTCTAGCTCTTTAGACAGGGGCTTGGAGGGTTTGCACTGAAATCCTGACATGTAGACAATGTTTGGCATTGTCGGCCGTGGGAACTCAAAGGTAAAATCGTTCCTCATCAGCCAGATGTCTGCTGCCTGAAACAGCTCCATGTAATGTACATCATTTCCAAAGTAACGATGAACAAATGGTTTATAATTCGGGTCTGTGACATACCAAATATGAAAACGAGTGAAGAAATAGTAAAGAACGTTCTTGACCCGCTGGGGAAACGTCATTTTGTCAGTCAGCTCTGTTCCTGATATTGGGACGTAGGAGAATGGGGATGGTGCAATTGCATGATGCCCCTCACCCTGAATAGTCCACCTTACATTTAAGACAATTGGGAGACCCAGACGGTGACCCAGAAGCACCCCTCCACCAATTGCAGGGTCCGTCAGAACCAAATCATATTTGGTATCACGGAGACTCTGCATCAGTTTAGTATTCTCAAACATCTCCTCCACCATCTGAAGCACCTGCTTATTCAACTGATAGAACTGTTCCACTAGTTCATATTCCAGAGATATCCGACGCCAAAGTGAAGCACCTTCCCGCCGCATGTTCAGCATTTTGGTTACAAATGAGCTTAAGGTTTTCTCATCAAATCCAGTAGCGGAATTTATAGTGATGGACTTGTAGTGTGGGGACTCTGGCTTGATGTACCAACTGTCTGATGGCCGTACCACTGTGATTTCGTGGCCTCTGGAGTGAAGCTCCTCAATGAGGACTTTCATGTTGACCCAGTGGCTTCCATCCAAAGGATACACCAGGACTTTCCCTCCATTTACCAAGGGTGAAGAGCAGAGCAGCAGCACAAGTGCTACCAAGGTCGGTCGCTGCATCTCTGAAAGAGATTCTGACAAGGGATGTAAGGATGTTAGTTTTGTCAAAGCTTTACAATTGTTGAGTTCAAGACTATGCATCACTTTAACAAATAATGAACACAAACGATGGAAAAAATAGAGAACAGAGTTGCCTAATTTCAGCTTCTTCATAGTTTTGGAAAGGTTTGTGCCAACTATGAGTCGCCCTCTCAGATTTGACTCATATTTTACCAAGAGACTAAAGTTTTAGTCTGGACCACATTGATTGTGCACAGCCTGTTGAAGCTGGACCACAAACCAGAGTTTACAAACTCTGGTTTGTGGTTTATAAAATGACGGGAGTTGCAGCGCTCCTGAACCTTATGAAGAACTAAAACTGTGGGTTAGATTAGTCTGTAATGTGATTAAATTAGTAACACCATACGGTCGCAGAACCAAGTTTCATTTGACATCTGCAGTGCCTGTAGCACTAGTTCTTATTGTAGTCTGGAAAGCATGATCTGTAGGTACTGCAGATGTGAACTAGTGTTTGAACTTTGTCACGTAAGATTTGTTCCAAGTTTGATGGACAATTTAGCAGAAGTTAAACACAGAAGAAATTTGACTTTTGAAAAAATGGTGAAAATCACAAGCTAAAGTGATGCTACTCAAACAAAAAGGGCACTTATCTAATCAAGTGTAAACGGCTGGATATACAGTACTTCAGAATGACCATGGACAGCAGACATGCATATGGTTCTGTTTATACTGCATTGGGCATCTGCATACATGGACAAGTTCTCATATGCACAGATGGCCACATGGTCGTCATTTCGGGTGTCCACACAGAGGTGCACTCACAGATGAAATTTTTGTCACATAGATCCTGATGGCTACGCAGATTTGAAAGAATCATTTGAGCTGAAGGAGGGTTCAGTTGGCATTGGGAGACTGTAGTGTGCTAAGCAATGTAAAAAAAAGCATGCTTGTTGATATTGGTTGTTGTTGTGTACTCTACACAACAGAAACATGTCGCTGTTCTGAGATAAATAAATACAACTTACTCGCTGTTGAGAGCAAAAAATGTATGTTAAAAGCTTTAGTTCAGTGTAGCTAAAAGAAACCGGATGCACACCACTACAAGTCTCTCCACAGAGGAGTTTCATTATTCTTTCAGCAAACTGAGGAACACTGCTCCAAGACTTGCATAACTGCATAATACAGCTTAATAACAGTTTCCTGACTACTCAGCTACATGGTGTTGAAATTCCTTTCTTGGGTTTTGTGCTCATGTAAATATGCTGCTCAGTAGTGAAAGATCTTGAACTGTGAAAGGGACTGAATAGCACCTGCTTATTGTATTTAAGTGGTCAGCTTTGCAAAGTGCTTCAAACATGTTATTGTGTAATTTTGTGTAAACAGAAGTAGTTTATCTTGCTAAAGATAATACTTTAATACTACGACTACTACTGCTACTACCTTTACTTCAGCTTTTCATGTTCATGAGCAATACAGTAAATATTCAAGATTGGCTGTAGTAAATACATGTACACGTTCTCTCTGTGCAAGGAAAGAAAAAATCTTCCAATCCCTTGTGCCATTCCAACATTTCTGCAAACAGGATACATGAAGCGATTTTGTGTGCTGATAAGCAAATGTTTCCAAAATAATTACCCAATGTTCCTGCTTTAGTTAATTTAAACACAAGATACTTGTGCTCAAAAAGAGGATTCATTCTCAGTGAAGAACCTTGGAGCTCTAATCTGCCTCTATACCTGCCAAAGAGCACTGATTCCTAACACGTCTCTGGGGGTCATCAGGTGGAAACCTCCCTTCACTGCTCCTACACAATCCAAACAGCACCGCCACGTTCAACTGACCCAGAGATGCTCCAGGTAGTGGCCAGTACCGATGCTACCATTTAACTATTGCTAATGCTAATGCTAACTGCTAGGAAGAACAGAAGAAGACAATACAGTTCCGATGCTACCATTTAGCTAATGTTACGTGCTAACCGCTACCTGCTAAGAGGAACAGAAGAAGACAATAAAGCTAGATTCACCTATACTGTTAATGTTAATTGCTAGCTGCCAATACTAACTGCTAAGATACTATCATACTCTCACCGCTTTAGCTATTGTTAGCTGCTACAATGCTACCACAGGCCTAGATGCCACATGTAACTGCCGATTGCCACACTACCATCATCTACCCCTGCCTCTCACCAACTGCACCAAGAAAAAGCGGGGTGGGAATACAAACCCTGGTTCGGGTAGGGGATAGAAAATAAAGAGGTAGAGTCAAAAGATGAAAGCAGGGATTGGATACAGACCCTTGTTCGGGTAGGGGGTGGAAAATTTAGAGGGTGCTGAAGGTGGAGGCCTAAACCACAGACTAGATTTAACAGCCTCTTCTAACATTTCCTTCAAGAAGCAGCAAACCCTACCATTTCCTTCAAAAAGCAAACAAAGCAGGAAAACAAACCCTAACATTTCCTTCAAGAAGCAAACAAAACAGGAAAACAACCAAAAAGATCAAAAAACAAGCCAACTCTGTATCTTACCACGCACACTCACCTGAACAGGCCGCATGGTCCCAAAGAGAGACTCTAGCTGGCCACACCCCCACCTTATCTAAACTTCCTCTTCCTGGTTCTCTTCCTATTGGCAGAGCGAGAAGATGGGGCGGGGAAAGCAGAGCAGAGGAGAGGTGTCTTGTTCTGGTGACTTTAACCTCTTCTCTTGCCGGGTTAGGCATGCATGTCCTCTGCCTTTGCTTTAATTACGTTCCGCATTTTCTTCTCACTGTTTTTAAATTTAACTTCAGCAACGCTGTAGTTCTGAATGGGCAAAGTTTGATGTCCGGTTGCTCAATGCATTCATAGAGTCCGGTTGTGTTGTTGAGCTTGTTAATAGGAAACATCTGGAAGTTGCTATTTGACTCTGTGAGACTTGGAGACGTAGCATCCATCTGCAAGTAGTCAGCTGAACAGTCCATTCATGCACATTTACATGACAGTCATACTCCTACTGACACAATCCAACACAACACAAAAACAACTGCACTGACAAATCATTAAAAAGATTTTTTAGTGTTGTATTAATATACCACCAGCCTGTTTAGCTTCTAAAACTCTTTCACTGGTCTTCACTCTTTGATATCATCACTTACCGAGACAGTGTCAGTCAACAGATTCGATGAATCCACACAAGCTTGTTGTTGGTGCGTCCAGCCTCCCTCACTCTCCCTCCTTCATTGACTGCCTGTCGTCCAGCACAGGTGGTCAGAGCAGCTCGGAGGGTGTTGGCACTGAAGTAACAGGACTAGAGTTCAGAGTGTGTGTGGTATGCAGCAGCAGCAGAAGGTGGTTACACAAGGGAGAGCCAGTTGAGTCTCACGTGGCAAAGTTTGTACTTAAGCTGTAGTTCTGAGATAAGGCTGATTTGTGTTTGCGGGCTGATGTGGAGCAAAGGCAAAATGATTATTGATTATTGACAATTAAAATATTTTATTTTTTTTATTCCTTATATAATCACATTTCCTGCTTTTTGTCCTTTCTATAAACACTTTCCACTTTTATTTTGAATAGCTGCTATGACTGTTACAGTTTGTTATTCATAGTTTAACGATAAGATAAGATAAAACTTTATTTATCCCCAGCCGGAGAAATTTGGGCATTACAGCAGCATGTAATAGCAGTTGGAAGAAAAATAGCAACAGAGATAGAGAAATTCAAAAAGCGAAATACAAAATAAAAAAAGTTGACTATATATATATGTGCATATTATACAAGTAAAATTAAATTTGAACTATGTAGAAGAAAAAAATGTGTAGAAAAAATATATAAAAAATATGTATTGCCCCAATTACTTTGGAAAAAAGAATGCTGCCTTAATGATAATCATAAATAGTGTTAATACTACTTTCACAGAAGAATAAAATATACAAACAGTAAAAAATGTGTTATATTGCACAAAATGTCAAGGAAATATGTAATATTGCACAAAATGTAAGGATATGAGCGTATGTTGCCATAAATGACAAGAAAAAACAACAGACTAATTGGCAAACAACATCAACACAGTTTCATGTGATGCTGGAGTTTAATAATCTGACAGCTGATGGAACGAAGGACCTGCAGTAGCGTTCCTTCTTACAGAGTGGATGCAGCAGTCTGTTGCTGAAGGAGCTGCTTAGGGCCCCCACTGTGTCATGCAAGGGGTGGGAGGCAGGGGGGAGGATGCTTGATGAGGATCTGACAGAAACCTTGCATCAATAAGTGAATAATGTACAGATCAAAGTGAATTGAATCTCAGCTTCAGCACCTCCACCGAGCCTTTATTTTGGTGAGAAGTTCTCTTTATCTATTCATGATTTTAAACAAGAACAATAAAAACACAGGAGCAGCAATAATACACTTTAAATTTTACAAGTTAAATAAGAACGTAAAAAGCTTTGATTTTTTTTTAAACTTAACAAAAGGAATATATAATAACGATTTTAAAAAAGGCAGAAGGCAGTGAAAGTAAAGAATATTAATATTGCACCTACATACATTGAGTATTGTTAGTCGTGATAGTAAAGTCAGTGTCATGTTACACATTAAAACAAATGTGTTTGACACAGAAGCGGAGGTGAAGGATTTTGTCCGGGAAAGGGACAATCTTTTTTTTAAAAAATGACAGATGAACTGTATGAATGCATGGGTTGAAAAAACTATATATATATACATATATCTTATAATTGAGCTTTTCTAAACTTAATTTCTCTAATGGTAATGCTTTTGATCAAGGAATAACTTAAATGTTGTAGGATCTTTAATTCCACTATAACAGTGTGTTGCACTTTGATGCAAGGATGTTGCATCTTCAGAACTGAAGAAGCCTCTTGGATGAAAGGTGAAATGTCTTCTAGTACCACAAGCAAATCTAGTTGCCTTTGGAAGCACTTAGAATTGCAAGGATGTTCCAGTTTCTTCTTCTTTTGTTTGTTCAGTTTTCCTGGCTTGGGAGTGACAGATTTGACTCACCTGTAGGTGCGGGACTGGACCTGCACCTACAGGACTTTTAGGCTGGTGGACGGCTTAGGTTACAGTTACAAAGTGTACAGTTTAAAACAACAAATCAGTAACAATGCACCCTTTAAGGATCATCAACTCAACCATTACTCTTCTCTCCCTGGTGTAATGTAATTCATATTGAGTCAGTGCTACTCGGTCTGTAATCAGTAATAAATATTCTCCTTTTTTTTCTTCTGTCTCCAGCTCACCAGCCCAGAAGCCCTAGCATTAGCCAGGCTGCCAGCGTGGGTCCATCCCCGTCCTTCTCCAGGCGCTTGGATAATTCCCGACCCCTGCCCTTTCCCAACAACACCCTCCACAGACAGTGTAATGACGGACCCCAACCTCATTTGAACCAGGACTCTCCATCCTCTGATGCAGGTGGCTGCTGCTACACAGAGCTGTACCCGGGCCCTCAGAGCTATGTTGAGAGGTTGCGAGCGGAGGAAGGGTCAGTGGGCATTGATCCACTGAGGGTGGACGATGGGAACGTGTACTTCTCCCCGGTGGTGGAGACGGTCTCTTCTTTCAAGCCAAGCAGGTACCAGTCGCCACTGATGCCCACGGAAAATAAACCTTTGGAGGTGGGCATCCTGCGGAGAGTGAAGGAGCTGCTGGCCGAGGTTGACCCCAGGACAGCAGCCAAGCATATCACCAAGGCTGACTGCATGGTACCATTTAAAGCTGCTTTCATCAATATTTTCAGATTAACAGTGTCTGAAATGACTATTTATAATGTGGAATTACCATTTATTTCAACTCTATAGAACTTTTTAACTGCTTTAGCCACCCTCACTTTATGGCCTGCAACTCTTCTGCTGTGATGAAGTCTAACCACTTGTTGCTTTTGTCATGTTCAGATGCACATGCAGCTGTTTTCAGGGAAGAAGTTTTGATAAACCTTCTGTTCATTACCTGCTCAGCACCAAACAGCAGACAGACACAGTTAAAGACTAGTTAGTGAAGAAACTGGAACATCAAGCAGCTGAAGAGTTTGCTGTTTGTTTGCTTACCCATTAGCCTTAGCAACTTAACTATAAGATGATAATAGTTGTGTTTTATTGCACAAATTCTTCTGCCTCCTGCGCTCACAAAAGGAAAAATCCTGTCCACCCAAGTACTGTTTTAAAAAACTTCTCCGTCCATATGAAAAGGCAGAAACACAATTGAAGCTCTGTCAAAAGCGTGCCAAACCAAAAGGTGCTGATATAACCGTTAAGCCATGTTGGCTGATCAGAAGCCTGAACACAAGCTATTACCAGTAGGCTTCCTGCAACAAGAGGTCTGATCCTACTATGGGGAGGCAATGACCTGCCTTTGTCTTAGTAAACAAAGGAGATGATGACGTACACTGAGACAAAGGAGATACAAATCTGAAATTAAATACATTGCACTCATATGAGGCTGTGAAAATCTACACATGATGCTGCCCAACAGTGTGCATTAAATCAACCACCAAATATAAAGAGACACAGCCAGGAGGAGGCCAATAATCATGAGTCTCTGTTTCCCAGGTGGCCAGGATCCTGGAGGTGACTCTGGAGGTGCAAAGAATGATGGGAGTTAGTTCTGGGATGGAGCTGCTCACATTGCCACATGGCCAACAGTTGAGACTGGACCTGCTGGAGAGGTGAGTGAAGATTCAGTAATGCTTGACACTTCCACCCCTCAAATATGAAGACAATCATGTCCAACAGTTCCCACAATCATTCAGTGGTCTTTCTTATTGTCTCATTACTATTATCTTTTGTTACTTGCTTATGGAAGTAACATAATAACAACTAGCTGCAGCCGATGCTGGCAACATCTGTCATTTTAACCAATAAAATACTGTAACAAACACTACTTTTCTAGGTACACAGTAGGGATGGGCAATGTGACCTAAAATTTATATCACGGTAGTTTTCTGTATTTTCCGTAAGGGAACACATCTTAAGAAAGAAAAAAAGTTTAAAAAAGCGGATGTATTTATTGGCTCCAATAGGGATGAAAATGAGGAATAGGCCCACATCCACACCTCCCCCATAATGTAGGTTAATGTAGGTTAGTCTTACTGACCACTCAAAGCACTTTGACACAGAAGCATATAAAGTATATGGTACGGTTGTCATTTCCGTCTAGTTAATCCACTGGGTCTACACTTCCTAGGATGGTGGGAGTAGATGAAGACTTTTGTGTTGGTTTGGGCAACAACAGAGAAATTGCAGTGAGTTGCTCGTAATGTTGCCTTCCACATCTTTACCGGAGTCAGTGTTATAGTTAGGAAAGTAGTTACTGGATACAACTCCAGTTCTATGAGTATGTGCATTGCCCTCTACCTGTGTGTCATCACAGCCACAGTGAAGCACATTATTTTTAAAATGCTAAAACTTTTATCATGGTAGTGACAGCTTTGCAAAATTCATGTGGCAGAATGTGACACCACTGATGGTGGTGAAACTAGTAAAAACACAATAAGTTTTTATTGGTCCATGAATCTTGACTGAAGCCCAGAACTTGCTCAGAACTCCTGCTTACATGCTAACTTAGGTTATTAGCATAAATGTGTTAACAATCTGACATGCTACAGTTACAATTAAATGTCACTCAGTTGTTCTAATGTGTTGAAGTACAGCTTAGAATGATGGAAACTGACTTAAGTTGAGCCAAAGTTTGACTGTACAACTGAGACTGACAAGCTGAGACTGAGATCTCAGACTCAGCTTGTCAGTACAGAGGTTACACCATAACCTCAAGCTGAGTCTTGGGTGGGGGTGTTGCTGCCAGTGTAGCAGTAGACTTTGTGAATTTCTGTGTCATTCTTCTCACTGGTGGTACAATGATATGATTGTGATATCCCATCCCCCAACCTCCTGCAGGTTCCAGACCATGGCGACCATGTTGGCCGTGGACGTGTTGGGCTGCACTGGGACGACTGAGGAAAGGGCCGGCCTCCTGCATAAAATCATCCAAATTGCTGCTGAGCTCAAGAGCACAATGGGCAACATGTTTGGCTTCGCTGCGGTCATGAGAGCCTTAGAACTGCCACAGGTAAACATGCACCAACCAGACTTTTTAAGGTGATTTCTATCTTTTGCTTTTACTGACAGAGATAGTGTAGACAAACAAGAAACATGAGGAGACAGAGACCAGTGCTCCTGGATGCAATTGAACTAGGCTATAGTTAGTAGTTAATCAGTAATCATCTCCAATAAAACCTGCATTATAACCTCTCACCCTCTGTAAATAAAAATGAGCACCGTTATGCATTGATAAAACTGCTCCATGACACAATTATATTCCATTATCTTTGACTGGTGGTAAAAGAGTAAACAGATTAGTGATCACTAAGGCACCCTTTGTCCTGTGTCCTTTTTGTAAAGGTTGGTAGGATGACCTAACAAGTTAGATACTGTATCATAGATGCTGTCTTTTTATAACCAGTAGCAGGAGTAACTCTATAGTTGTCCTTGTCATTCATTTTCCTGTCTAAGTCGAAGGGCAACTGGCAGTGTAAAACAGTCACCTCTGGACTGTTTGTGTTTAGAAACTTCTGAGTGGAGGGATCAGACTGGGGCACAGTTGTTAAAACTGTTAAAACCCTGGTCCTGCAGTGATGCACTTTACGTCATTAATAGACACAGTGTTTATTTACTGTAACATGGGAATGCTTTAAATATTCTTATTTGAAGTCCCATCAATCTCAGTCAATATCATCACAAAGCTATGGAAATTGGAATCAGAAGATGTAATTTTACCAACAAAAACAAACATTTAAGTATTTTAACAGAACCTATTTCAGATGAAACTACCTCAGGGACAGGATACAGAAGACTGGTAGCACAATGTGGGGCACACCCGTGCAGCAGAGGGTGCTCGTATTACACACAACATGCCAGTTCAAGTGGGAAACTGAGAATGATAAACAAAAACAATATTGACAAAAATAAAGTTGTAAAGTTATGTCAAATAATGGCTAGTAATGCATGCATCATTAACTGTGCTACCCGTGCCACCCCTGGCCACTGTGGTGGCTTCCTGCATCTGGACACCAATACTGCCAGGTTTTAATGGGGATGTTTTTCTGTCTCTCAGGTGTCCCGTTTGGAGCAGACCTGGACAGCCTTAAGGCAGCGACACACAGAGGGTGCCATTCTGTACGAGAAAACTCTAAGGCCTTTTATGAAGAGCCTGAATGATGGGAGGGGTACGGGTCCTCCTACACTCAACACCACATGTTTCAAGCACTAAAAACAACACCCAAAACTTTGTTATATACTGATACCTGATGGTCCTTTTGTCGAGCACACCTTCCTCGATACAAAACACACTGATTATGTCTATGTGTCTGTCCTACAGAAAGCTGTCCGCTGTCCAACACCACCTTTCCCCACGTCCTACCCCTCCTGTCTCTGCTGGAGAAGAGCATGGCGTTGGGTGAGGGCACAGAGCCGTGGGAAACGGAAGTTGGGGTGGACGTGGTCATGTTTCACCTGGGGGCGGCAAGGACCATCGCTCAGCTGGGGGGCATCTACCGCTCGAATGCTGAGAGCAGACTCCACGGTAAGAGCAGACAGAGCAGAAAACACTGCTTGGCGTTGGTTGTTCAATCAATACTTGTCAGAAGGACAATATAAATGCATTTTTGAATAACTACATTCAATTATTAGTTTAATTAAAGACATTAAATAGTTTGCAATACCCTCTTTCTTTGTGCCCCACTTTGCATAGTTTGATAGATGAGGTAATCAAGGTTGTGTAAAGGGAAGCACCACAACACACCTGCACTATTACACTAAATCACTAGTGATCCATGTGTGTTAATCAGCTTGATTGCGGCGCGTGCACACGCAGCGGCTTCTCTCTCTCTCACTGTGACAGAGTTTTTGTGTTTTTCGTCGTGCGAGACACTGTCTTTGTTCGTCTTCGTCGCGTCTACCTGTCTACAAGCACACGTACAGTCGGGAGTTTTTACTAAATGTCGACAGGACCAGTTTTCACAAGTTAAACCCCGTGCAAGAGGAAGAGCTACGAGACTGCAGTCTGCTCCGGAGGCCTACTACAACACCGCCCCCCAGTCCTGCACCTCGCCCACAGTGGAGGCGACACAAGCGGCGTCAGAGGAAGCAGAAGCGGGGTAAGCGCGGAGGTATCCGAGCCAGGCTAGCAGCTAGCCCACACGAGCCGGCTATCCCCACCATCATGCTGGCCAACGTACGCTCTTTGGACAATAAACTGGACTACCTACGCCTTCTACGGACAACCCAGAAGTCTGCGGGAGAGTGCTGTGTGTATGTTTTCACGGAAACTTGGCTCAACAACAGCGTAACGGACCACGCCATTCAGCTCGAGCGGCTAACCTGCTATCGAGCAGACAGAGCTCTCGCTGAGGGAGGTAAGACACGCGGCGGGGGACTCTGTGTTTACATCAACAATGACTGGTGTCGTGACGCTGTTGTGATCTGCAAGCACTGCTCACTACTGGTGGAGTTTATGGTCATAAAATGCCGACCCTTTTACCTCCCGAGGGAGTTTACAGCCATACTGCTTGTGGCTGTTTACATCCCTCCAAGCTCCAATGAAAACATCAGGAGCGAGGCATTGAATGAACTGTACCAACACGTCAGTGAGCAGCAGACTGCCCACCCAGATGCCTTCCTCATCCTGGCTGGGGATTTCAACCATGCAGACCCGAAGAGGATGTTTCCGAAGCTATACAAACACATAGACTTTCCAACACGTGGACATAACACATTGGACCAGGTTTACACCACCCAGAGAGGAGCTTACAAGGCCCTTCCCCTCCCCCACCTCGGCGCCTCTGACCACATCACTGTTATGCTAATGCCAGCATACAGACCACTGGTTAAAGTCGCCAAACCAGTTCTGAAAGAGGTGTGAGTGTGGCCCGAAGGGTCTTTGGAAGAACTTCAGGACTGTTTCAACACAACAAACTGGGACGTGTTTAAACAGGGTGCCACCTACAACAACATCACCGACCTCCAGGAGTACACAGACGTCGTCACTGCTTACATCACCAAATGCATCGATGATGTAACAGTAACAAAGACCATCACTGTCCGGGCCAATCAAAAGCCGTGGCTGACAGGTGAGGTCCACAGGCTGCTGAAGGCCCGTAACACGGCCTTTAGAGAAGGAGACGACGAGGGCCTGAGGACAGCCAGAGCCAACCTGTCACGCGGCATCAGAGAGGCCAAGAAGGTGTACTCCAGGAGGATAGCTCATCACTTCAGCGACAGCAGGGATACGCAGAGCCTGTGGCGAGGGATACAGACCATCACGGACTACAAACCCCCGCCGCAGACCTGTGACAGCTCCACCCCCCTGCTAAATGAGCTGAATGACTTCTTTGCTCGCTTCGAAGCACACAACAGCACACCGGCACAAAAATCCCCATCCCCTCCCGGCGAACAGGTGCTGTCGCTGTCCCCTGACAGTGTGAGGAGGACACTCAGCAGGATCAATGCTCGCAAAGCTTCTGGTCCTGACAACATTCCTGGTCGCGTGCTGAGGGACTGTGCCGGAGAGCTCACGGATGTCTTCACAGACATCTTCAACATCTCGCTGAGCCAAGCTGTTGTCCCCACATGCTTCAAAACCACCACCATCATCCCTGTCCCGAAGAAGTCGTCGCCCTCCTGTTTCAACGACTACCGTCCGGTAGCACTCACCCCCATCCTCATGAAGTGCTTCGAACGGCTAGTGTTGAAACACATCAAGACTGTCCTCCCACCCTCCCTGGACCCCTTACAGTTTGCTTATCGGCCCAACCGCTCGACCGATGACGCCATCTCCACTGCCCTCCACTCAGCCCTCACACATCTGGACAAAAAAGACTCTTACGTCAGAATGCTGTTCATAGACTTCAGCTCAGCATTCAACACAATCATCCCACAACAGCTCATCACAAAACTGGACCAGCTGGGACTAAACACCTCCCTGTGCAACTGGCTGCTGGACTTCCTGACTGGGAGACCTCAGGCAGTTCGGGTCGGCAGGAACACATCCAGCACCACCACACTGAACACGGGGGCCCCCCAAGGATGTGTGCTGAGCCCCCTCCTCTTCACCCTGCTGACCCACGACTGCACACCGTCCCACAGCTCCAACCTCCTCGTCAAGTTCGCCGATGACACAACTGTGGTGGGTCTCATCAGCAACGACGACGAGGCGGACTACAGGAGCGAGGTGAGCCGCCTGGCCTCGTGGTGTGAACACAACAATCTCTCTCTGAATGTGGAGAAGACGAAGGAGATTGTTGTGGACTTCAGGAGAAGACGCCCCCAGTATGCCCCCCTTACCATCAATGGTGCTACGGTGGAGAGGGTAAGCAGCACCAAATTCCTGGGTGTGCACGTCACTGAGGACTTCTCCTGGACCACCAACACCACATCGCTGGCCAAGAAAGCGAACCAGCGCCTCTACTTCCTCCGCAAACTGAGGAAAGCTAGAGCCCCGGCCCCCATCATGCACACCTTCTACAGAGGCACCATTGAGAGCGTCCTGACCAGCAGCATCACCATGTGGTATGGCGCCTGCTCCACGTCCTGCAGGAAGAACCTCCAGCGCATCGTGAGAGCAGCTGAGAAGATCGTCGGTGCTTCTCTCCCCTCCCTCCACGACCTCTACACCTCCCGCCTCACTCGCAAAGCCCTCTGCATTGCGAGAGACCCCACCCACCCGTCACACAGCCTCTTCAGCCTGCTGCCATCAGGGAGGAGACTGCAGAGTCTGCGGGCCAAGACCAGCAGACTGCGGGACAGCTTCGTCCACCAGGCTCACAGGATGCTGAACTCTCTCCCTGCCCTCCCCCTCCTCCACACAAACACTCAACCTGGACTATAACTTCCCCCCCAACACACACACACACAGACACACACACACACACACACACACACTCACTCACTCCCTGGCTGGACACTGAAATACCCCCCCCCCCCCACCACCACCACCACCACCACCACACACACACACACACACACACACACACACACACACACGCACACACACACCCTGGACTCTAAATGCCCCCCACCACACACACACACTCTGGACTCTGATATGCCCCCACCACACACACTCACACACACACACACACACACACGTATACACCCTGGACTCTACGAACTCTCACTGATGTGAACCCCTCGCCTCAGGAAAACAACACACTGTCACTTTATCACCACCAGTTGTTAAGCTAATTCTCTTTGCACTAACGTTTACATTTGCACTATTACATTCTCAATGTTTCATTGTTTAGTTTGTACAATTTTTACTTAGTTTGTACAGTTTTATCTAGATTGTACAGTTTTTACTTACTTAGTTTGTACAGTTTTTATTTAGATTGTACAGTTTTTTATTTATCCCTTTTCTAATATATGTCCTGTCACAAAGGGTTGAAGAGTAACGCAATTTCGATTCTCTGTTTGTCCTGTACATACTGCAGAATTGACAATAAAGCTGACTTTGACTTGACTTTGACTTAGCCTTAATGCTACTGTTTGTAGGATTTGACACTTTCTGACTGGGTGCCTCCCAGCAGTGATATCAAACAAGAGTCTGTGGCCGACAGCGATGCACTAGAATGGTCGTGTCTAGATGGTAACCCTGGATTTGTTAAAGTTTTGTGAGATTTGTATGCTTTGATTCTTCATTGTGTGCATTGTTTATCATGAGAGACAGACTGACATTGGGAACGAGTACCAACTAATTTGTTGTTCTTTAAAAGAAATTTAGTCTTAGTTTTCTCCCTGTATGAATGCAGATGTGCCTCAAACCCACTGAGTGAGAGTATTTTGAAGCTGCTCCTTTGAATGAGAAACATGTTTTTTAAATGGGGTCGAAGTGAAAAAAAAATCTGTTGGAACGAAATTATTGTGAGCAAACTCTGCTGCTGATACACTGATAAGGTGATGTGATGTTGCAGGTTTCCAGGAGCAGGCGGAGGTCCTGGAGCTCTTCCTGACTGACTTCCAGATGAGGCTGCTGTGGGGGAGCAGGGGAGCTGAGGAGAGCCAGGCTCTGCGATACGCTAAGTTTGACCAGGTGCTGACCGCCTTGTCCAACAGGCTGGAGCCACCCGTCAGACCACGCTGACCCCAGACCTGTTTTGAATAGCTTTGTTTTTTCAGGATGAGCTCCCTGTCATGTTCTCATTCCTACATGTGACAGCCTGTTGAACACTGAGCAGTTCCTTCTAGCAGCTGGGGTTCTGATGGCCTTCCAGCTGCCCCTGAGCATTGAAGGCATTAAAAGAGAGAACATGTTGTTTCAAACAGCGAGGCTCCAGCCACAAACACACTTCATAAGCATCTAGACTCTAGACATTAAACTGAACTCAAACAGTTTGGTGAAACTAACCTTTCATGTGGTTCTGTGGAGCTTGATTCAGATTCTTGTTCAAAAGCACATCAGCGGGATGAATGTTAGCTTCTAATATGTTGTCAAGATAAATGGTTAATTTCTAATCCCAGTGTTTTCAGTACCTTTGAAGATGTGTGGCAGAGTGGTGGCAGGATGTATGAGGTAGTGCTGCACCCTGGAGGACAAAACATCACAAACCAGGAAGACGCAAAATCTACTGTCACAGCTCATTGTATTCTCATTTACCATCCTCATCACAGTCTCATTTCCCACTATTTATATTTTTAATTGAGGACTTGTACCACTATGAGATTTCAGTGTGCCAATGCCAGAGTCAGAAATCAACTTTATCCTGAAAGAATCTTTCAGTAATATGTTAAAGTTCCTTACCAGAGGACTTGATCTGTCCCACAATGAACCAATGTGAAGGTCAGATATCAGTGTAAATACACAGCACTGCACCAGGTTCTGTTGTGCTGCCGTGGGTTTGTTCTGCAGAAAAACAACTTCTCTGTTCCAGGAAGCCTGAGATCTGTTTTCATGAAAAAGTGTATTAAGATGAGGCTGTGCCTCAGTCTGTTTGGTAAATGTATAGAAATGTGTTTATGTCTGTCTGAAGGCTGGACCTTCCCTAAATCTACAACTGTACCAACTGTATGTCATATTGTACAACCCACTAACAGAATAACATTGTATCCACATTTCCAGATTTTGTCTTATTTTTATCTCCATGTGTTAATCATTAGGATTTTCTAATATTAAGCAACTATTTAATGAGATTAAATGTGCTGTAGTCAGTGTTGGGGTCAGTTCACTTTCAGTTCAGTCCTTTTGTTTTTTGTTTTTTAAGTTCCCCTTTTGTCTGTCATGTTCTTCCTGGTTCCTTCAAAATAAAAGCTGCATCTTCTTCGCATAATCACACATCCTGAAGCTCTCATTGTCACGATGTGAATGAGGTGAGTGACCTGACCTCATCCACACAAATACAGCCCACAGGTACAGAAAATGTCTATGACTTTACGTTATTATTATAGTATTAATGTCTAATGTTTTTCTGAAATGTGAAATGTAAATAAACATGTTTACCTCACTGCCAAGCCTGTTTATGATATGAAACAGTCTGTTTCTGCCACACACATGACTGAAGCAAAGTCTTTTCGGTTCACTTTTTCAGCTGTGGCCAGTTTCGCTATAAATACTGAGGCTACTTTACTTAATTACACCATGGCTCCATATTAGATCATTTCCACATTAACAGCACCCTCTACTGTACAAATGACATTTTCTAGGATGTTCTGTTCTACTCTCTTTCCATGCAAGATCAGAGTTCATTACAAATACAAATGTTTAAGTGCATAGACCTTTATTTTCTCTTGAACTATTTGCTTAGGAAACAGCTGTTTCCCACATTATTTTATTCTATTCTAACATACAGTCCCAACTGACATGCTTTGCAAATATCTCGAGCATAGTTACGTTTGTTAAACATATTTCTACTTATTTTCTGCATATATATTGGTAAAAACGAGTCAGTATTTTTGCAGATGCTGCTCTTAACGCTGTGCTTTTTGGACTGTGATCCTCCAACGTGTACGACACAGTACGCCCCTTACTGTCTTTCTGGGAAATGTAGTCCTCTCCGTCACTCATTACGTGTTTCTGGACGCCTTCCTTGAAGTAGAAAAACTACAAACAGAGAGGGTAGACGTTCCACTTGATTCCTCTGTCTGCCAACAGTCAGCTAAAATGTTGGCAATCCTGTGTATGCTGTGTTTATACCTATATAATCCGGTTTGTGGCGTTTTACAGGAACTGCATCTTATTAGACAGCTGTGACCCAATGAAAAGATGAAGTATAGCAGCTAGTTTGTCTGCCAAACTGTGAGTTTAACATTTTTGACATTTTGTTTTGTTCGTGTCCAGAAAGAGTTGGTTAACTGACGCTTTAGTCTCCAGTGTTGTAGTCGAGGCTTCAGGCTTATACAGATACATCAGAGTTTTAAAATCTGACAGCCAGTTCCTGGACCAGTGTGGTTAAAAAGGGGCACATGTTAACGTGATATAATCTGTCAGCCAAGTAGGTGTTGAGGATGTCTGGTAACAGTAACATCACAGGTGTCCTTGTCTCCTGACCAGACCTGGAGTGGGACCTCTACAAGAATGTTTATGGACAGCATCTGGCCCAGGACATCATTTCAGAGGAGGTGGGGCGGTTCCTTCAGAATAAAAGCCCTGAGCGGCCCCTGGTGCTGTCCTTCCATGGTGCCTCTGGAACTGGAAAGACGCTGGTCAGCTCCATGCTGGGAAAGTAATGTTAGTGACCACTATGCACATGAACATGCAGAGCATCTGATTGGCCACACAGTCATGTCAGTCAGCTTTTTGCATCTGAACAGGGAAAACTGCTCTGCAACTGCAGTTGGAGCCCAAAATCTACCAGCCACCATGAAAACAGAGGAAATCCTAAATGAGTAAATTTAAGAATTGTGGGTGATTTTTCCATAAATTAATAATGTGATGGACCACAGAAATCAGACTTTAGAATGTATCCTCTCATCACTGTGTGAAACTCAGTTGAAGTTGGTATGAAAGGAAACAAAGAGTGAAAGTGTCTTCTGACTTCCAGCAGGGACAAGCTTCTTGTTAATCACTTAGAAAAATGAATACAAATGAGGGCCCAAATTTACATGAAAGCTTAACAACTGTTTCATAGACCAGAAAAGGTTGTGACACCCAAGGTGTAGGGCATAACCAGTCTGGAATTTAGGTCAAGGAACCAAAGAATTTAGGTCATTTCACTTCAGTAGACATTTAACACCACAGCAGATGAAGTAAACTGTTGTCAGTAAGTATGGAAACCCAGAGGGGCCTTAATGAAAAAGATATTGCAAACTTGAAAATGTAATTCCATGATAGCATAGTGATTTTGCATTTATGTACATGTTATTTGGGTGAAAATGAAATTGCAGTGATCAAATTTACCCTTTTCATTTTCACATACTCAAATGGGTGTGGCGATTAATGCTGAGAGGGACCCAGGAGCGGAAACGGAGAGGGTTAAACAAAGGTTTATTTACAACACAGGGGAAATAAACAGTCACTCGAAGCATGCGGTCCAAAAACAAAAACACAAAAAGGTCCAGAGAGTGCTGGGCTGTGTGGGCACGGGAGACACTGAAACAAATTAAAAGAGACAAACAATTACTTCACTGGAAGATTTTCAAACGACACGATCAAACACTTTTACCACTAGGCAGACACGAAGCCAACTGGTACCACAGTACGAAGGAGTATACTCTGGCGTCGAGGAGCATCTCAGCAGAGTATAAATAGGCGTCCTGATTCAGTAAGTGAATCCAGGTGCGCCCAATCACTCCTTGACGCAGCGGGGGGAAAGGTGCCTCCGGAAACAGAAAAGAAGTTAGCGCACCACACAACAAAACGGGAAGTGGACCTTCACAATAAATACACAGGAAATACCAACTGCCACAATGGGTGCTCCATGGCCATACTAGAATAAAAATGGCAAACGGTTTGAAAAGAAGAGGTGATGCGACAGAGTGATAAACATGACCCTGTCCCGGCTTCTTTTAAATGTGTTGCTGCCATCAAATTTTAAATGAGGATATGATTTTCAAAACCAATTAAATTTCTCAGTTTTAACATTTGATACATTGTCTTTGTGGTTTTTCCACTTAAATTTTTCGATTAAAGGATTTCAGTGTTTTGCAAGGAAGTTCTCTGCACAAATTTAAAATGAGCATCAAAACATTTAGATGGAGATAGGCCACATGAAACTATGAAGATCCATCATGTAATCATCGTAACAAAAAACAAAAACTGATGGCATTGCAGACAGAATGTCTGAGTGATGGCTGTGTTTAAGTCTGTGAGTGCTTCTGTACACAGTAAAAGATCAAGAAGAAAATGAAAATGCCCAGTAAAGTGATACCCGCAAGATTTAATTTGTCAACATTTAGAAAAACAACAAACTCTGTGGAGAGCTTCACAAAATATAATAAACAGGAATGAAGTTTAAAGAATTATTTTTCCCTTGTGTGACTGTACTCCCCACCAGAATTTAGTTTGGACAAATACTCTCTCTCTCTTTGTGTCTCCATGCAGTCCTTCCTCTCTCCACCAGAGGGAGGCAGATGTAAATAGGGAGCAGGACGACCGGCCTCTGTTGGCAAGTGGAGAATCCCAGCTCTCGACTCCATACAACAACAGTTAGTGTAATACCAAACAACGCTCTGTCTCCTCTTTGTATAATAATGATGTAGTTAAATCCTTAGTAAACAAGGAGCAGGCCGCTAATTGTGTGGGTAAATCTTTTCTATTTTTGTTATTTTTGTTTTGTTACACACACACACACACACATACTTTATATGTACTCTGGACTGTAGTTGAATTATTATGTCCATATTTGGCAAAACTCTTCAGTCTCATTCAGTCCCATTCAATTTCATACTGCTTGGGAAGCTTCGACACCCTTCATGGCAGTAGTTTGTAGTATTCATGGATATCTTATCAAGATTAAAGTGCAGCTTTAAATTGTTGTTGTTTTCTTGGCTGGATAAATATATGAACAATCTTTGTGAAAAACAGAACTTGCTGCATGTCATACATGTCTCTCTCCATGTTTTTTGCCAATCTACACTGTCGGCTCTCAAATAATAATTATATAAGAAAAATACTAGATGGACAAATATTGAAGTATATAACTGTGAAACAGTCTACTGCAATGGAAAGCAGTAAGTGTGAGAAAAAACTGAAACAATGGTAATTTCCCACAAGTGCTTTCCTTTTACAGGAACCCAAAACTAATTTAACACTAGAAGTGTAGTGTAAGAGGATACCAATAAGCTGCTGAGCTTTGGTGGTTCTCATCAATGACACCACCTACTTCAAGGCAGACAACAGTAATTCAATACACACCATTTATTTATCCTTGATTTAACAGAGACAATACAAATTATTAAGCATTTACACAAAATGTTCTTGTCCTTGTGCCAAAGTGCATCTAAAATAATCAGACTGTGTTCTAGTGTTGTGCAGTGCACAAGACCAAACTCTTCATATGTGTAAAACAAAGCTTCAAAAAAACGTTCTAAATCCCTTTATTAGTTTTTATTTACAGCTCGCTTGAAATCATCATTTGGACAACACTCATTTCTGAAATGATAACATGACATCACATCACCTGAAGTCATAAGCACTATTGAATCATCACCCAGCCCAAGTGATAGACAACCACGAGATACAAGTGAGTTTTTTTTACAAAATTTATCTTTTTTGATTTTATTCAAGGAAATGCAATAATTTACGAGAATAAGAAAAATGTTTAAAAACCTGCACCAAATCCTTCCAAATGTTGCTGGATAAGGATTAAAAACTGATTTCTTGACTCAAGAACTAACTTGTCCCCAAGTTGTATTGTATTTGTTATATATACATCATGCTAGCAAACAAACAGAGAACAGAACAGAAACATTGATGTCATTAGACAAGTTTGTGTGTTGAGTCAGCTACAGGCACTCAGGAATGTTATACCAATGTAGGACTGTCTTTATCCTGATCAGGACTCTCAATATGGAAACCATAACAGCTCATGAATGTTACTGTTTTCTATACAAGAAATCAGGATACAGAAAATGGAACAAATCTTGGAGCACTGTCATTATTCTTTTTTGGCTTTGCCTCTCGAGATCACTCTCCGCCACAAAAACTTAACTGTTGAAATAAAAACAATAAATGCCAGCAAAATAACTGCAAGCAGAAATGCCACCACATCAATGGAGTGATACTGGATGTTGGACATCTTGTAAGACTCCGTCCTGAGATGCTTCGCTCCTTTGTGCCTCATGACAAACTCGATCCAGAACATGGCACGGTCCAATGGTTTCATGGGCTGATCTCTGTGCAGGTTGGACAGCATTGTCATCTTCTCCCTGTAGGTTGGTTCATGGAGTACCTCCTTCAACGCCTCCAGGAAGATGTCTTTGTTCACAGTTGCAATGTCCAGGACTTTGGCCACACCTTTTGCTTTCATCCTGAAAAAGTTGTCCTGCTGGTCGAACATGAGGGGCAGACCGACCAGGGGGACGCCATGGTAGATGGCCTCCTGGATTCCGTTGGTGCCTCCATGGGCCACAAACACTCTGGTCTTGGGGTGTCCCAGGAGGTCATTTTGAGGCAGCCAGTCCATTAGTAAGGTGTTGTTGCCAAGGGTGGATGGTCTTTTGCCTTTGTGCCTCCAGATCACCTTTTGAGGAAGTTGGGCAAAAGCAGCAGCAATATCTTCAACAATGTCCTCAGGAAGTTTTTCCACCAAGGTTCCCAAAGTCATAATGATGACGCCATGTTCGCCAGAGCTCTGAACAAAATTCTCTAGCTCTTTAGACAGGGGCTTGGAGGGTTTGCACTGAAATCCTGACATGTAGACAATGTTTGGCATTGTCGGCCGTGGGAACTCAAAGGTAAAATCGTTCCTCATCAGCCAGATGTCTGCTGCCTGAAACAGCTCCATGTAATGTACATCATTTCCAAAGAAACGATGAACAAATGGTTTATAATTGGGGTCTGTGACATACCAAATTTGAAAACGAGTGAAGAAATAGTAAAGAACGTTCTTGACCCGCTGGGGAAACGTCATTTTGTCAGTCAGTTCTGTTCCTGGTATTGGGATGTAGGAGAATGGGGATGGGGCAATTGCATGATGCCCCTCACCCTGAATAGTCCACCTTACATTAAAGACAATTGGGAGACCCAGACGGTGACCCAGAAGCACCCCTCCACCAATTGCAGGGTCCGTCAGAACCAAATCATATTTGGTATCACGGAGACTCTGCATCAGTTTAGTATTCTCAAACATCTCCTCCACCATCTGAAGCACCTGCTTATTCATCTGATAGAACTGTTCCACTAGTTCATATTCCAGAGATATCCGACGCCAAAGTGAAGCACCTTCCCGCCGCATGTTCAGCATTTTGGTTACAAATGACCCAAAGTGTTTCTCATCAAATCCAGCAGCGGAATTTATAGTGATGGACTTGTAGTGTGGGGACTCTGGCTTGATGTACCAGCTGTCTGATGGCCGTACCACTGTGATTTCGTGGCCTCTGGAGTGAAGCTCCTCAATGAGGACTTTCATGTTGACCCAGTGGCTTCCATCCAAAGGATACACCAGGACTTTCCCTCCATTTGCCAAGGGTGAAGAGCCGAGCAGCAGCACAAGTGCTACCAAGGTCGGTCGCTGCATCTCTGAAAGAGATTCTGACAAGGGATGTAAGGACGTTAGTTCTGTCAAAGCTTTACAATTGTTGAGTTCAAGACTATGCATCACCTTAACAAATTTAATTTTATAAATTTTCACAGTTGTAATTTATTGCTCCGTTTGTTCCTATTTGCACCTCTATTGTTCTCGTTCTTCCTATTGTAGCGCAACTGCAGGTCATTCATTCACTCTGTCATGACCCGTGCTCTTCACGTAGGTTTTTTGTTAAGTTTCCCATTGTGTCTTGTCTTTGCCTGGTTTTGGTTACATGTGTCTTTGTGTTGCTTTACTTCCTGTGTTTTCCCTCCTGTGTGATTGTCTGATGTGTTTCACCTGTGTGTCATTAGTGTTCCTGCCTTGTGTATTTAAGTCTGTGTCTTTCCCCCAGTCTTTGTCGGGTCGTTGTCTGTGTTATTTCGCTGTCTGCGTTCCTTACCATAGTCATAGTCATAGTCATAGTCAGTGTCATAGTCATAGACTACACATAGACTCAACACCACCAAGACCAGGGAGATGGTGGTGGACTTTAGGAGACCCAGGCCATGTCCAGAACCGGTCATCATCAAAGGGGACTGCGTGGAGGTGGTTCACACCTACAAATACCTGGGAGTGCAGCTGGATGAGAAACTGGATTGGACTGCCAACACTGACGCTCTGTGCAGGAAAGGACAGAGCCGCCTGTACTTCCTCAGAAGGCTGGCGTCCTTCAACATCTGCAAGAAGCTGCTGCAGATTTTCTACCAGTCTGTGGTAGCGAGTGCCCTCCTGTACGCAGTAGTGTGCTGGGGGAGCAGCCTGAAGAAGAAGGACGCAGCACGCCTGGACAAACTAGTGAGGAAGGCAGGCTCCGTCGTTGGCACAGAGCTGGACAGTCTAACATCTGTGGCAGAGTGACAGTCACTGAACAAGCTCCTGTCCATAATAGACAATCCTGATCATCCACTGCACAGCACCATCTCCAGGCGGAGGAGCAGCTTCAGTGACAGACTGCTGCGTTGCCTTTCTTCATGTCTGTGTTTCTGTTCAGGTCTGAGTTGTTCCTTGGTTCGTCTTTGTCTGTATTTGCCACAGTTCTAGTTAGTTTAACGTCTTGTTCTTGTCTTCGTTTATGTTCATGTCTTGTTTTATGTAGTGTCCCCGTCCTTAGTGTTGTCTGCTATTCCCTAGCTGTTTTTGAGTTTCCCAGGCCATAGTTTTGTCGTGCGTGTTATTTGTTTGTAACCTTAATAACTTAGTTTCTGTTTTCTTTTCCTAGTTCATAGCTTTGCCAAATTGTTCTCCTCATTTAAGAGTGATTTTCTGTTACTTACTTTTGCTAGATTCTTGTTTTTTCCATTTTTAGGAGTGTATTTTGAGTTTTTCTCATCGTGTTCTTTCAGTTGGTCAGTTGCGTATTCATAGCTTTTGTGTTTTCCTTCATCGGGAGCGTTTTCTGTTCTTTATTTTATTCATTGATAGTTTGTTCCTAGTCGTGTCTATGTCTTTAGTTCTGCCACAGTTTATGTAATTGAGTTTCTAGTCTTGTCTTGTCACAGTTCCGCCACGTTTTGTGTTAGTGAGTTTCTTGTGTTGTCTTAGTCTTGTCCCCAGCTCCGTTGTGTCTTGTGTTCATGTGTGTTCATGTCTGTGCCGTGTTCCTTGTGAGTTTTCCTTTTATTATAATTTGTATAGTCAAGCTTTGTTTGGGTTTTCGCTAGTTATTGCCGAATTTCAGTTCTTTGTTAGATTGTCCCTTGGTTTTGTTTTATTTAATAGTAGTGTTATTTTCCTCCTAGTTTTCAGGAGTGAATTTTGTTTCTGTTATTTTGTTAGTGTAGTTCTTTGATCTCTCGTAGTCGTTTGTTTCTTCCTCCTTCGGGAGCGTTTTTGGCTTTCTAATTTTTGTAGCCGTAGTGCTTAGTCAAGTCTTGTGTTTATTTTTTACCCACGCCACAGCCTGTTTGTTCCAAGTCTCGTCATTGTAAAAGCCCTGTTTGTGTTTGTTTCTTGTGCCGTCTTTGTTTCATCCATCATTGTGTGTTGTGTTAGTGTGTTATTGTTCAGTTTTTCCCTGTGTTGCCCTTGTTGCATGTATAGCCCTTATCCCTAGTGTGTGTGTTAAACCATAGTTCCCTTAGTAGTGTTTCTCTTTGTTTTTAATAAATATAATCATTTGAACCAAGCAACCTCGAGTCTGCATCTGGGTTTCACCCCATAGTTTCCCTATAAATCCCACCTTCCTGACACATTCCTCCACTGTCAGACTGTACAATCCAATGTATAGCTATTATGTGCAATAACTTCTATTCTTCTCTGAATATAAACATCCAAATACTTTTTTTTTTTTGCTGTTTTTTATTTTTTTTGCTCCATTGTTGCTTATTTGCACCTTGTTCTTATTAGCACCCTTATTGTTCTTATTTTGCATCTGATTCTTATTTGCACCTCCATTTGCAAACCATTTTATCAACCACAAACTCTGGTTTTTGGTTTATAAAATGACGGCGTTGCAGCGCTCCTGAACCTTATGAAGAACTAAAACTGTGGGTTAGATTAGTCTGTAATGTGATTAAATTAGTAACACCATATGGTCGCAGAACCATGTTTCATTTGACATCTGCAGTGCCTGTAGCACTAGTTCTTATTGTAGTCTGGAAAGCATGATCTGTAGGTACTGCAGATGTGAACTAGTGTTTTTGTCACGTAAGATTTGTTCCAAGTTTGATGGACAATTTAGCAGAAGTTAAACACAGAAGAAATTTGACTTCTGGAAAAAGTTTAAAAATCATAAGCTAAAGTGATGCAACTCAAACGAAAAAGGCACTTATCTAATCAAGTGTAAAGGGCTGGATATACAGTACTTCAGAATGACCATGGACAGCAGACATACATGTGGTTCTGTTACCGCATTATATATTATTATATATACTGCATTATGCATCTGCATACATGGACAAGTTCTCACATGCAAAGATGGCTTAAATTTTGGTCCACATTTTGGGCGTCCACACACAGGATACATGAAGCTAATTTGTGAGCTGATAAGCAAATGTTTCTAAAATAATTACCCAATGTTCCTGCTTTAATTACTTTCTCCAGTTTCCTTTTTTGATTTTTTTTTTGTTTTGTTTTTTTTGGTGGTGGTATCTGGGTCTCATTTCTTGTTGCCATGACTTTGCTCATCCAAACCTATACACTTTGATTTTCTTCTCACTGTTTTTAAATTGAACTTCAGCAATGCTGTAATTCTGAATGGGCAAAGTTTGATGTCCGGTTGCTCGATGCGTTCATAGAGTCCGGTTGTGTTGTTGAGCTTGTTAATAGGAAACATCTGGAAGTTGCTATTTGACTCAGCTGAACAGTCCATTCATGCACATATACATGACAGTAATACTCCTACTGACACCATCCAACAAAACACAAAAACAACTGCACTGACAAATCATTAAAAAGTTTTTTTTAGTGTTGTATTAACATACCACCAGCCTGTTTAGCTTCTAAACCTCTTTCACTGGTCTTCACTCTTTGATATCATCACTTACCGAGACAGTGTCAGTCAACAGATTGGATGAATCAGCAAAAGCTTGTTGTTGGTGCGTCCAGCCTCCCTCACTCTCCCTCCTTCATTGACTGCCTGTCGTCCAGCACAGGCGGTCAGAGCAGCTCGGAGGGTGTTGGCGCTGAAGTAACAGGACTAAAGTTCAGAGTGTGTGTGGTATGCAGCAGCAGCAGCAGAAGGTGGTTACACAAGGGAGAGCCGGTTGAGTCTCACGTGGCAAACTCTGAGTTTGAATTTAAGATAAGATAAGATAATCCCCAGCTGGGGCAAATTGTGTTAAAAGCAGCAGGTAATGCTGTATTTCTGAGATAAAGCTGATCTGTGTTTGCAGATTGATGTGGAGCAAAGGCAGATGATGATTATTAATAATAACAATTAAATTATTTTATTTCTTTTATTCTGTATTTAATCACATTTCCTGATTTTTGTCCTTTCTGTAAACACTTTCCATTTTTAGTTTGAATAGCTGCTATGACTGTTACAGTTTGTTATTCATAGTTTAAAGGATGCTCGATGAGGATCTGACAGAAACCTTGCATCAATAAGTGAAAAATGCACAGATCAAAGAGTGTGGATGGTTTTTCTTTTTATTTCTACAATTGAATCTCAGCTTCAGCACATCCACTGAGCATTTATTTTGCAGAGCAAAAAAAAGATCTTAAAAAGCTGGAGTTGATTTTTTTTTAAACTTAACAAAAGAAATATATAATAACGGAAACTGATAATAAAGTAAACTGATAGTAAAGAATATTAATATTGCTCCTACATACATTGAGTATTGTCAGTCATGATAGTAAAGTCAGTGTCATGTAAGTTGAAGGTCATTGTGCTCATACCAGATGTGCATGAACTAAGTAACCTTGTTCACTGACTTTAAAACAGGTAAAGGGTTATGCAAAGAAAAGGGACAATCTATGTTCAAAAAATGAAAGATGAACTGTATGAACGCAAAGGGGTTGAAAATGTTTTGCTTTTCTAAACTTAATTTCTCAAATGCTGAGAATTGTGATCAAGGAATATCTTAAATCATGTGATTTACACTTTAGCCTAATTTAAGCCTAATTTAATGGATAAGTCTGTTGATATTCTATACTTTTTTAATTGTCTGAAATTCCATGAAAAGACCAAAGCAATATCTTATTGTATCTTACTGCCACAGAGCTCCATTGTTGTCCAAAAATTAAAAACATATCAATGAGCCAGACCTTTGCACTGGGTGACATGTTACATATTTACCATGACCACACACACTACCTACTTTTGTCTCAGTCACACACACTTCACCAAGTACTAGTTTTAGGAAAGTGGTGAGCATTTCTCAGGAAAATGAAACTTTTGTGAGCTGTTTTTAATTAATTTGTCTTAAGGCAATGGACAATTTTCTCATCTATCTTTTTGATGAGACAACAGAATATTTGGTCTTGAAAAAAGTGGAAAAAGTTCCACAGACTAGAAGCCCTAGCATTAGCCAGGCAGCCAGTGTGGCTCCATCCCCGCCCTTTCCTAACAGGACCCTCCACAAACAGTGTAATGATGGACCCCAACCTTATCCGAACCAGGCCTCTCCATCCTCAGATGCAGGTGGCTGCTGCTACTCAGAGCTGTACCTGGGCCCTCAGAGCTACGTTGAGAGGCTGCAAGTGGATGAAAGGTCAGTGGGCATTGATCCACTGAGGGTGGAGGACGGGAATATGTGCTTCTCGCCGGTAGTGAAGACGGTCTCTTCTTTCAAACTGAGCAGGTACCAGTCATCACTAATGCCCACAGAGAGTAAACCTTTAGAGTTGGGCATCCTGCGGAGGGTGAAGGAGCTGTTGGCCGAGGTTGACCCCAGGACAGCAGCCAAGCATATCACCAAGGCTGACTGCATGGTACCATTTAAAGCTGTGAAAAACAAAGACTGAACAATAAGTTAAATAGTGAAAAAGTATAAAAGAAACAACAAACAATATATACAAAGAATGATGATTCAATAAACAGTGTATCCAATAAAATTTGCAATGTGCAGGGATTTATGTTGACAGTGAAAGTGAGCGATGAATGTACACAGTAAAAACTGCATTATTGGATGATAAATGGCCAGTCAGTGGATGTCTTGGTGTCAGAGGGTCAGTGACACCTAGCAAACTATTCATCAGGGTGGTTGCTAGATCAGCAACTGTTGAGGCAGGTTGAACTTTCTAAATCATGCAGGAGCAAGCACTGAAAATCAGAGAGAGTCAGGGTACTAGCAGTAGAGAGTTCTTGTAATGAAGCTGTACTCTGTGCCATCTTGAAATCTTGAATGAGGTGAGTGACTTGACCTCATTTTCACAAATACAGCCCACAGGTACAGAAGATGTCTATAACTTAACATAGTATTAATGTCTAATATTTTTCTGAAATGTAAATAAATATGTTTACCTCACTGCCAAGCCTGTTTATGAAATGAAACAGTCTGTTTTTGCCACACACATGCCTGAAGCTTATTTCTCAGCCTCCACTAAAGCTAACTCATGCTGCGTATTGAGAAATAGTAAACCCATATAGATTTCTCACACACAACAAGCTTACCTTATGTGACACATAAAGAAATACAGATACATGCAGGACTGTGAGAATGAAAACAGAAGTATACGAATACAGCAGTGGAGTGATAATCTGGCACCTAGATCTTCTACAGAGAGCTGTCACTATGATAGAGTATGTGCTCATGGAGGCAGTGCTCATGTGAGCTGACTGAATACTGCAAGAAAAATGATTACTGTGGATACTGTAAATAACAAAATACAAGTTGTGTTACTGTCATGTGTGTCATGACCGAAAAAAGAAAACTATACAAACTTTTTTTCGGTTCACTTTTTCAGCTGTGGCCAGTTTCGCTATAAATACTGAGGCTACTTTACTTAATTACACCATGGCTCCATATTAGATCATTTCCACATTAACAGCACCCTCTACTGTACAAATGACATTTTCTAGGATGTTCTGTTCTACTCTACTTTCTTTCCATGCAAGATCAGAGTTCATTACAAATACAAATGTTTAAGTGCATAGACCTTTATTTTCTCTTGAACTATTTGCTTAGAAAACAGCTGTTTCCCACATTATTTTATTCTATTCTAACATACAGCCCCAACTGACATGTTTTGTAAATATCTCGAGCATAGTTACGTTTGTTAAACATATTTCTACTTAATTTCTGCATATATATTGGTAAAAACGAGTCAGTATTTTTGTAGATGCTGCTCTTAACGCTGTGCTTTTTGGACTGTGATCCTCCAACGTGTACGACACAGTACGCCCCTTACTGTCTTTCTGGGAAATGTAGTCCTCTCCGTCACTCATTACGTGTTTCTGGACGCCTTCCTTGAAGTAGAAAAACTACAAACAGAGAGGGTAGACGTTCCACTTGATTCCTCTGTCTGCCAACAGTCAGCTAAAATGTTGGCAATCCTGTGTATGCTGTGTTTATACCTATATAATCCGGTTTGTGGCGTTTTACAGGAACTTTACTGCACATTATTAGATAGCTGTGACTGCGATTTTAAACCCAGAATTAGAGGTAAGATAATATATTTCTCTCGTACGCAGGTAGCGAACGTAAACTAACGGGTGCCGCTTCTTGTTAGCCAGGTAGCTAAGCTGAAAAGATGAAGTATAGCAGCTAGTTTGTCTGCCAAACTGTGAGTTTAACATTTTTGACATGTTTTGTTCGTGGCCAGAAAGAGTTGGTTAACTGACGTTTTAGTCTACAGTGTTCACGAAGAGCTAGTTTATACTGTTACTGTAATAACTGCTTTGCTAGTTGGCCCTTGTGCTAACTAGCAAAACACGGGAAGTGTACTCTGCTATTAAACACTGAATGTACGTTTTAAAGAGGCTGGAATAAATGATGTTTTTTCAAATTGCAAGCTGCTTTTTACTTTTTAGTTGCTTCTACAAGTTCACTCCTTAATTCAGTCCTGACAAAGACAGACCAGAGCCCATCACAGCTGTTTTCGTGAGGGTAATAAATTATATTTTTGTTTTTAGTTTACTTTTAATGCTAAAGGACACCCTACTCCTGCCATGTAGTACTGCACAGATAAAAAAAAGGAGTTCAAAATCAAAGCCGTAAAGTCCAAAATATCTCGATCTTTCATTTCATCATTTTCTCATGTTGAGTTATGAGTACCCATCTGCATGGCTGGAGTCTGACGAGTCCTGTAGCTTGTTTCTGCCACAGTGGCCCTGAGGACCTTTTCTGGAACTGAGGAACCACACCTGCATTTTGACTGAAGGAACCAGGGTCTACATTAAGTTTCTCAGCCACACTGCCTAGCCCCAAAAAACATTCATTTGCTTGAAGTAGCGCTTTTACTGCAAAATTGCTTTTAGTTTCTGACCTTAGTTCCTGTGGCTCCCAGTTCCTGGACCAGTGTGGTTAAAAAGGGGCACATGTTAACGTGATATAATCTGTCAGCCAAGTAGGTGTTGAGGATGTCTGGTAACAGTAACATCACAGGTGTCCTTGTCTCCTGACCAGACCTGGAGTGGGACCTCTACAAGAATGTTTATGGACAGCATCTGGCCCAGGACATCATTTCAGAGGAGGTGGGGCGGTTCCTTCAGAATAAAAGCCCTGAGCGGCCCCTGGTGCTGTCCTTCCATGGCGCCTCTGGAACTGGAAAGACGCTGGTCAGCTCCATGCTGGGAAATCATCTGTATGGCTCGGCGATGAGCAGCCCGTATGTCCACCAATTTGTTCCCACGCTGCATTTCCCTTCACCTGACCAGGTCAAGGACTACAGGGTAAGTTAGGGATTATTGTGTAGGGCAATGTTAATATTAATGTACTTACTACAGGAGTAGTAATGAGTAATTACTGTGTGTCAAAATACTTTATCGAAAATAAGAAACAAATATCATCTTGAATATGTCCTGAGATAAAATGAGATGCCAAGAAGTTGAATTTGTTCGGTTTTTACTGAATGCTTAATTTTGTGAACTTACTGAAAGAAAATTATGGTGGGGGCAAGAGAAATGTGCTAATCATTTGCCACCTTTGAAACTTCTGTCAGGGCTGAATTTCCCTCCATTGGTTCACAGGAGGACTTGAAGAGCTGGGTGCAGGGGAACCTGACAGAGTGTGCTCGCTCTGTCTTCATTTTTGATGAGATGGAGAAGATGCCTCCAGGTCTCATTGATGTCTTGGAGCCCTTCCTGGGTCCCTCCCACGTTGTATTTCGCACCAACTACCGCAAGGCCATCTATGTCTTCATCAGGTAAACACACACACACACATAGTCGTGTTTCCATCATTTTTAGGGACATTACATGGCCTTACATTAATTTTCTGGAGACTTACTCTATGACCCTAACCCTTACCCTAACCTTAACCCAAGTCTTCACCCCAAAATTTAATGATTTACATTATTGGGACTTGTATTTGCCTCTATAAGGAAGGTGAATCTGATTTGACGGTGGCCAGCAGCACACACTCACAAACAGACGCACATACATACAAACAAGGTGTTCCGGTTGGAAAAAAAAGGGCTACATTGGTGGGACATGGTGCTCAGGGTACAGGTGAGAAGATGAAATACAATACAGGAAGTACAGTTGGAGCAAGAGATTGAGTTTGGAGGTTTATCAGACGCCAAAACACTGCACAGTACCATGAGACAGGATTTCACAGCTCTGGAAAGTAATCGTAGTGACGACCATTCAATCCTCCTCTTTCTCCAGACACAGTAGAATTGCATCCTGCACGTTGCAAAGCACATGAACATGCAGAGCATCTGATTGGCCACACAGTCATGTCAGTCAGCTTTTTGCATCTGAACAGGGAAAACTGCTCTACAACTGCAGTTGCAGCCCAAAATCTACCAGCCACCATGAAAACAGAGGAAATCCTAAATGAGCAAATTTAAGAATTGTGGGTGATTTTTTTCCACAAATGAATAATGTGATGGACCACAGAAATTAGACTTCACTACCACTTCAGAATGTATCCTCTCATCACTGTGTGAAACTCAGTTGAAGTTGGTATGAAAGGAAACAAAGAGGAGGACGAGCTTCTTGTTTGATCAAGTGGAATATTCAGGGAGGGAAATTCTGTCTGAGGGACACAGAAAACAAAGATTCCACATCAGAAACAGCAGCATTAGCCAGTGTTTATGGACCCTGACTGTGTTTTCAACGTTTCCCCTGCAGCACCACAGGAGAAAAGGTGATTAACAAAATGGCACTGGAGAACCGGCAGGCTGGACGGGACAGAGAGGAGATCAAGCTTGCCGACTTGCAGGAAGCCATCGCACAAACAGTGTACAACAGCAACACAAGTAAGAGTCTTTTGTAATTTGACGGCACAACGTTCAACGATTAGTGCATACTTTATAAAAGCCGAGTGAGTTACACCATTGGTCGGTCGAATGTTGGCGTTTTCCCATTGGCTGTTCTTTCAAAATGAGTCGGTGCAAGTAATTTCTCTTTTACATCAAAGTATTGTTCTTGCAACTTTATTTCTATACAGTGTTTTTTGCCTCAAATATAGTTTGACCATGTCATGTGATATGCTACTTCAGTACACTTTAAGACTAAATATTTCTGGCAGCACTACAGAAAATTGCAGATTAGCAGTTCACATTATAGAGCATATCACTAACTATCTGCGTTAATAATTTGACCGTAATATAGAACACTGACCATACATGGAAGAGCCATATACTAGGCTAGTTTTGAGCTAGTTTCTGATTGAAATGTGCTATTGAATCCATGCGTTCTTTCTACCAATAATAAGAAAAGATCACTGATCACTGATTAATTGGGGTTTATCTTGCAGTTAATAGTCGGTCTTACTTTGTGGTAGGCACTGTGCACAAAGCTCTGTCTTCTTTTTCATAAATTTGAGAAAGCTTTTCTTTTTTTTTTAATTTGTGTGTTTATGTACATTTGTAAAGCATATAAAGTAGAGAAAAAAACAAGCATTTGGGGCCATTACACTATCAGAATTCTGTGAGTGATTTCTGTATCAGGGTTGTTTAGAGAATTTTTTTTAGAGCTCTGTTATTGACATGTGGTGCCTCACGTTAATATTGTAATATTAATAATGCAAAATGTCCTGCTTGTCTTTTTCTTGTGTGATATAAACTTAATATCTTTGGCCTTGGTTGTGCCAAATAACAACTTTAAGACATCATCTTGGTCTTGAGGAAATTGTCATGGGCAATGGTGACTATTTTTGGGCGTTTTTTGAACGATTGATTGAACTGGAATATGTGTGACATCACTTATCTTTTCCACAGATTTATCAGCTTCTATTTCTTAAAAATATAAGCTCAGAAATTTAAGAAATAGAATAGTGAATTAACTTCCACATTCAGTAATTCGTATACTATAATATTTTGGAGATGATGCTCAGCCTCCTCAGTGCACTGTACAGTGCACAATAATGAGCTAAATGTAGGACACAGGGATGAAACAGCTGCTTGTCTTTGTTCAGTTGATCAAACAAGCTAATTTACCAGTATATTGCTGTGCAGGCCCAGCTAGTGCTACATTACTGTCAGAGGAAGGAAACTGAAGTGAGTTTCTCTCTCCAGGTGGCTTCTTCCACTCCAGCATCATCCAACAGAAGCTCATCACCCGCTTCGTTCCCTTCCTGCCGCTGAGTCGACGGCACGTGGAGCGCTGTGTCCACTCACAGCTCTGTCAACGGGGCATCTGCGCCCGGAATGACGTGGTTGAGGCAGTAGGGCGCGACATGATCTACACTCCCGTCCAGGGACAATACTTTTCTTCTACCGGCTGTAAGGCTGTCCCTGCCAAAATCAACCTCTTCCTGTGAGTCGAGGGGGCAGCTGTTCATGATATTTTGGGAATGAAAGGAAAACCCCTTCTGAGGTGAGTTAATGAAAACAAACAGCTCTCTGAGTCCGTCTCGGCCAGTTTCTCCATCATGGAGGTCAGAGCAGCATCTCTGGAGGGAGCAGGGATTCAGAATCGAGGACGTCTCATGCACTTGACATCGAATGAATTCAAAGCAGTTTTGTGCCATCAGTGGTGAGTTTGCCTGACGACGTCGCTGCTGGAGCATTCGGTACATGTCCAACTGTGAGCACAGGATGGTTTATTCCCTGAGGATTGTTCAGTGTCTAAACCAGGAGTCGTACCACACTGTATTTCAAACCCAACTCTGCCTTTTCCTACGTGAACTCTTGAATTGGTACAGTGTGGCTTCAGATTTCAGCTGCAGTTGTGAAGGTCATGAATTAATTTGTTTTAAAGTCTATTTATCCAGTATTTATTTCTTAATACCACCCTCTTTTCACTTGTATACAGTCACACTGTTCACTGCGGGAAGCTTCCAGTTTGCCCACAGGAAGACAAGGAGGAAGGAGCTCAGCCTCTGAAGCAAACTTTCAGTTTTGACTTCTTTCAGGTTCAGAGTTTTACAAAAAGGGATCAGCAATTTTTTTTTACTTTTGGGGCAGGGGGGTTTGATCTTTATGGTCAGAGTTGCAAAGAATAGCAGTTAAAAGAAGGAGTTTTAATTTTGTTTTGTATCTCATACTGTATCTCCAAAATTTCAACTTTTCAGAGAAAAATGTATTTTAGGTTGCTGGTGATGCATTTCTGGCTTTCTTTTCTCTTTTTTTAAAGAGAGTGTAAAGTGAACTCAGCTTCTTGGAAAGTGTAACAAAAAAAAAAAAACACTAGAATAAGAAATACAAGGTTTTCACTTTGAGTGATTGCAATATAGTTCCATGGACCAATACCTAGATTGTGCCATCGCTGGTTTCCACCAAATCTAACCAATATAATATAACAAGTTTACAATAATTACAATGATATCTACCAATACAAGTCCTTAAATAAGAATTGTTTCATAACTGAAATATAACTCCCTCAGTAATTGTTTCTTTTGACTTCATTCAGCACCTTTTAGCTTTTCTCTAAATAATGAACATAACAGCATCCATCAAAATACATTCAGTATGTACTGAAAATGTACAACGTCTTGAAGTGTTTTTCTTCTAGAAGGCTGCATCGAGATTCAAGTGATACCATGGTACTGTCTAAAGAGTGCCATGTCCATTTTTAAAAAATGGAAGCCTGAAACAGAAGATGGATTTTCCGTGAAAATAGTGTCACTTTGCTACCGTCCAGAAGGGTTGACATTGCATTGGAGCACATCATCAGTTCTGCCATCAGGTGGCAGTAAAGACTTCATTTGGCCAAGAGTGGAAGAGGTGAAGCAGAATTCACCTGCAGCTCAGTGCATCTTAATTCTGTTCATTCTGTTTTGTTTCTTTAATGTAAAATGTTCTGGCCAAAGTGCACTTTACTTTTATGATGGAGAAAATGGACCTGATGTTGTAATGACGTGAAGAAGTTTGTCTCACTCTGTCTTTGTGAAGGCAAAGTATGCAATGAGAAGTCAGTAGTCATCTGCCAAAATGAATACTTAAATTGTCACAAGTTTGAATTGTTCTGACCAATTAATGAATGGCAACCTTACGCTATATGTGGAATTGAATGGTGGCTGTGTCAGACCAGCTGCAGCAAGTCTCAATTAAAACGCAGTGAAAATCAAGCTTAATTGATTTTACAAGTGCAGTACATGGAGGTGATTTTTCTCATTGGAGCAAAGACACAGGGGCACAGTAACCTTTAGTAAGCCTTCTTACTATTCAGCCAGTGTTGTGTCAGGTTTTAGATTGATTTCCCTCCTAGTACACAAAGATGGTCACCTCTGAACCTCACCAGACTCCATGCAAATATCAGTTGTTTCTGGCAGGTAGGTTTCACTGTGTTCAGAGGCCAGGCAGTGAGTGTATTATCAGTGGTAATCAGACTTTTTGCCCTGCCGTGGGAAATGGACAATCTCCCTTTCAAGCCACAAAAGTCACTATCAGAAGCGGCCATTATTTTTAGGGTTGTTTGTGTCTGTTTTTTAAGCTTCCGGCATCTTCCAGTGCTACATGACCACTGAATTTCCAGTTTGAGCCACGGAAGTGCCTGGATGCTGGTGACTGAAGCTTACTCTAAAGCCAAATGCAGCTTCTGTTTAATAAAGTGAAAATAAAAAAAATAGACAGCAAAACAGTTCTGTTCTCTTTCAGACCTGTCAAGAGAAATGTCCAATAAACACACCACAGTGGCACGCCAAAGTTTGGGCACCCCTGGTCAAAATCTCTATCACTGTGAATAGTAAAGGGAGTAGAGGATGGAGTGATCTCTAGAAGTAATAAAGTTAAGGTCCTCCTCAACATTTTAACTGAGAAATGGCAGTTACAGGAACAGTTGAGGTCAAATTGAGTTCTAGAGGACCAAGAACTTCCTGAGAGAGCTCGGATTGCTAGAAAGGCAAATCAAACTGCCAGTTTGACTGAGTCTGATACATTTTGGAAATAAGTCCTGTGGACTGATGCAGTTCAAACAGAACTTTTTGGTATGTTTTGAGAAAAAATGGTGCAGAATTTATGAAAAGAAGACCCTTCTAACAGTTAAGCAGGACCAATAAGCCTAAACTTCCTGGAAAATCTGATAGACCTCTAAAGAGCAGTGCATGCAAGACAGCCCAAGAATCTCTCAGGTCACAGGTCATCCTTTACTCACTCAGCTTGTCACAGCAACAGAAATTTGACAGAGGGTACCCAACCTTTTGCATGCCACTGTATAAGATGTTTCTGTCTACACTGTGGTTGTGATTTTCTCTGCACTTTGATTGAAATGATCATTTTAAAGAAGTGCTTGTACTGTACAGTTTCATCATTCTGTTTATTTTCTCTATAAACAGTTTTTCTCCATATTTTATCAGAACATTTGTAAAGTAGTTTTGGAATCACTCTGCTGATTCGAATAATTACATTTAGTTCAGTTTAAAGATCACACAAGATGAAAAACTAGCCTATACAGGCCCTGCACTGTGGTCATAGTTCAGCACCCACTTAGTTACAACAGTTACCAGATTAGGTTTTATAGCTTCCGTGGTCTTTTCATCAAGTTTTAATGCAGAAGTAGCCAGCTGTGTGTCACAGCTGAAGTTAGAGCAGCTACTGATTCAGTCCGTGACAGCTTCAGTATAGGCAATTCAGTTTAAAGATTTGTTGTTAAAAATTCTTTTGTACATGTAGTGAACTCCTGGTGGGATCAAGGGTGTTGTGAGGAGGTCGGGGTGGTGGGTTAGCATCATTACAGTGCACACACAAGGTGATAATCAACAATCTTTCTGCAGAACAACTCACCCCATCTTTACTTTAAAGGTATAATATGTAACATTTCTGCTTTAAAGTGTCTAAACACGACTATACCTCTGTTACATATTTTGTTGAGTTGTGTGCTTACAATATCCCAAATGTTTCCCACAATATTCAAATCCATAGAATTGTGATTTTATTCAAGGTTTCATTTGGTTGTCTGTCAATGGCGTCATATCCCCTTTACTTCCTGTAGTTGCTATAACTTCTGGGAAAACCCGTGAAACAACAGATGATACCTGAGAGAGCGAGTAAAGAAGTCTGCGAACTAGCTTGCTATTGTTTACAATTTTTTGTGTTAATCACTCCTCATTTCCATCCCAAATTTGGTGGTTGTTTATAAATGAAGACATGAAACTCCCATGATCCCATGCTACTTCAGAGTCGTCAAACGGCATCTTTTGTCATTGTTTTGATTGAGCGGCCCCTAGCCGCAGAAATTGCATGCTGTGCTTTTAAGAACAAGTGCTGATGATCAGAACAGATCATGTCATCAATATCCAGCATTTCAAAGCATTTGCTTGGGCCTGAATGAGTATTTTATCAAGACTTAAATGGGATAATGACACCTGAAAACTGGTGCAGTATCGATACATGTTGTTTTTCTCCACCTGTCACTGATGGAGAATGAGTGTAGGTGCTGTTTTTCGCCTCCTCTGAGCTCTGAACAGGAAGCAGAAGAGATGTGATCTCTCGTAGCACCGCTATCTGCTTCAGCAGGAAATTAATAGTTTCTCCATCGGAAATGAAGAGATGTCAGAGGTCTAGGTATTCTGGATATAGATGAAGAACTGAACATTAGTTGAAAACGCTTCCTCAAAAAGTGAAGTTGTTTCTTGGTTGGACTGTCATGTAGACATTTAGATGCTATTTTCTACAAGATTCAAAATATAATTGAATCTGTAAGGATCCTCTCAGGTCCACACCCTCAAGCCCTCTGGGTACCTTAAAATAGAAAATGCTGCTGAAAGGTGCACCCAGGAAGTAAGACTCAGGAGGGAGGAACAGGAAGAGATGGAACCTGCAGAGCCTGCTGAACAGTTTCAGAACTTATCCTGGTGTGTTTTTTAGCTCGGTCTTGAAAGTGTCTAGTGAAGGAAACCTCAGGCTCCCCCCAAAGGGTCATGGTGGGACTTTTCCAGCTTTCCTGCTTCTTCGCTGCTTTCCCTCGTGATTGATGATTGTGTCAACGCCTGAATAGAGTCGGCTGGCCAGCGGCGGAGTACAGACCACAGAGGTGAGTTTGTGTGCCGTTGCTCATGATGTGTATGTATGTAAAGGCTGCCAGACAACTGTAATGCTATATTATGTCATCTCATACTGAATTACATCACGTTACATTGTACCAGTTTATCATAACCATTATATTTGTTACGTTTCTTAGTTCTGTCTTACACTACGTTAAGGTACGCTGCATAACTCAAAGGTGTCTGCCATACGAATGTAACTTTGTTAGTTTATCTTATGCTAAGTTATGTTACACATGAATGTAATGTTACATTGCAGTATGTTAATTTGTTACAATAAGTCACACCACATTAAGATAAGATAAAAGAACTATTGATTGTTAAAACTACTCTATTTTACATTTCACTACATTACTTTATACTCTCCTTTTACATTACAGTTTTGGTTGAATGTAATGTTACATTATGTTACTTTGTTTTTCCCCATGTTACCTCAGAGTCTATTTGCTGGTGAGGCTCTAGAAAAAAGAAGTGGAGTTTAATTTTTTTCAGATCTTTGCAACATTGATTCGTGCTAAAAAGGTTATGGCATGCAAAAACACTGGTTTGGGGATGAGAGGTCTGTTAGAGACCTGTGTAGCCCGTCATGCCTCGTCTTTTGCTTTGCTATTTCATGAGATAAATCAAGCAAATTAATGCTCCACTCCACAAAACACTGGTTTGGTCCTTTAAAATTAAAGTTGATCGCCCCACATCAAGAAACGCCTTGGATTGGTGACAATAAACATCTTCTAAGTTACTGCTAGACTTCAGCAGCTACTTTGACTCCATCTTTCACAGCCGTCAATGTCGACTTTTTACCTGCTGGAGGTGACCTAGCAACATTTTGGAAAGACCTCATCCTCTGACGGCACCCCGTCTCCTCCTATATATGCCACATCTCTGCGTGATCCCGCTGTGATGACTTCATTAAACCCCCACCACCACCACCACACAGACGTGGAAGGAAGAGGAGGGGTTCGAAGGTCAGCTTAGAGGCCTCTTCACCCCAGCTGCTGTATCGTCATCTCCATGCTTCTGGACAATGAGACACACACATACATAATAATGCCATGATGACCACCACACACACGTACATACACACACACACACCTCCTTTGACCTCTGAGCCTGTTTTCACACGCTCCCTGCAGAACAGCTGGACCAGCCTCTCTCTGCTCCTGCTGGAGCGAGCGAGCGAGGATAGCTGAAAGCAGGGAGAGAGAGGGGAAGTTGACGAAGAAAGCAGAAAGAGAAGCTGGCGTGGCCGCCTGCTCTGTCCACTTTATTTTCCTCTTTCCTTTCCTTTCTTCCTCTTCTTCCTCTCACCTTTCACCTCCACCTTCATCCCTGTCTTTCTCTCTCTCCTCCCCTCTCCTCCCCCATCAAAAATCGGGGTGTAAAAAGCCACTTTCACCTCCTACTTTACCTCCTCACCCCTTCCCAGCCCTCCCTTTTTCCTCCTCTCCATCAGTGGTGGGGTGGCAACAATGGGACGCTGCTTCTCCAACCCCCCCTCCCCATCCACCTCCACATCTGTGAGTGCCCCTCTGTCTCCTCATTCTTCTCCCTAACCGCTCCATTATTGGGCCTCTTTCACTTGTAAATGTGGCCAGCGATACTTCTGATGGGTCTTTTATGCATGCGGCCGGGGTCAGGAGAAAGGTAGGGGCAGGAGAGGAGGGGGTGTGTATACAATGAGGGGGTGGGTCAGTGTTGAGGGTGGCGAGGGGAGGGGGGCGGTTGGTTTAGGGAGTCTTGTGCTGTTTTTTCTTGCAGGCCGGAGTGTGAGGGGACAATTGTGACAAAGAGTTAAATCCTTTTTTGTGTGTGCAGTCATTTGGGACGGTTGGGACGGGCCCAGCTCTCGCCTCACATTCCTGCAGCCGGCCGTTCTCCAGCAGGATGGAGAGAACGGGACTGAGGTGGATTGACCACTGAAAGCTAGGCAGTCAGAAGTTGTGCACGCACTGCAAATTAGTGTGTATAGAGGCCCCTGGCATAGCATAACAAAGTATAACACTGCAATCCATAACATGCAACACCCCATTATGATAGGTGCTCAAGTATATGACGATGGTGTGTTTTATAATCATTTCAGCGTTTACGTATGCAACACTGTCTCCTAAACAAGACCATGCTGCACTCAACACAGCAGTGCTCTGAGCTAAATGCTAACATCAGCATGCTAACGTGCCCACAGTGAGAACACTATGTTTGGCAGGTGATATTATTCAGGTTCAACATCTTAGATTAGCCTGTTTGCATTCCAGCATTTGCTAATTGGCACTAGTTTGGCAGGTCACAAAGCAAAATATTTGACAAATTGAAATTGTGTGGTCAAATGTAAGGGTGATGCTCTGTGAATGTAAGTGGATCAACAAAGGCGATGATGTCTATACAACATTTCATGGAAATTCATCCCAGAGTTGACTGACAGACAAGGAACAACATTGCCATACACTTTTTTCAATCCACAAAGTGCTGCGTTCTTGTATTGTAGAGAAGTCATGGGGAGGTGATAAGTGTGATGGTGGACATAGTACGGTCCACCATCACACAAAAAACAGCAACCTCTAAGACAGGCATGTCAAACTGATTCCATAAAGGGCCGCGTGGCTGCAGGTTTTCGTTCCAACCAAGGAGGAGCACACCTGGCTGGAATCAATTAATCAGCTGATCTCAGTCTTCAGCTGATAACTAAGTGATCCCTTGATGTTGATTGGTTGGCCTGGTGTGCTCCTCCTTGGTTGGAACAAAAACCTGCAGCCACACGGCCCTTTATGGAATGAGTTTGACATGCCTGCTCTAAGACATCCTGTTTTATATGAAATGTCTTGTTTTCTGGTATGTGTTTTGTAAATTTTTGTGTTTTGTCAACTGTTGTCGTGCTTTATGAATAATTGTGTTTTTTTAAAATGTTTTATGAAATGTGTTTTGTGAAGTGTCATGTTTTCTGAAACATTGTTGTGTTTTGACCCTCAGGGCCACCGTAATGTACAAAGTACAGGTCGCTGACATTGAAGAGTGGGATTCTGTGTCCCCAACCTTACACGAGACAGGAACCTCAACACTGGACCACTGCACAAAACCACGGATCACATTTAGTGACAACTTTTCTTTCTTTCTCTCCACGACATCTGCACATGACGGTCTAGGTCAGACTCCACTAGAATTCAGGCAGATTGGTTTTAGTTAAATCATGAAAAAATCATCATGTGCTCTCTGGAGTGTCAGGCCACTGTTGAAATCTTTCTTTCTTCCAACCTTACCTAAACTTAAGAAGTGATTTAAGTTTCCTTACCAGGATCATAAAAACATTAATCATGCTTTACTTGCCGGATGTTGTTGCAAAGGTTTGGCAGTAACAGAACGAAACGTTTTACTGTGTCAGTAGTTTAAAACAGGGTTTATCAGCTGCTGAGGAGTATATTAAGAAGTGAGTTTGAGGGGTTGGCGATGTATGTTTAGGTGTGTCATGATGGTGTCTCTCTTTTAACCTGGCTACATCGCCATGGTAACTCCTGCTGTCCACCTAGCCTGCTCCGGAGAAGGTTCTGTTTGGAATTTCTGCTTTAAATCAGCTATGAAAAGCTCCACCGTTTCACTAATTACTAACTGATATTCTCTACGAGCGGACAAAGCCATGTGATCACAGCAGAGCACACTGTTTTCATTATATTGTTTTTTTTTGCCCACAAAAAAAAAACATGCATTCAGTTGTTGATGCAGAAAATTTTGTTGCATTTTTTATATTCTTCACAGCTCTCCATTATAATGACCTCTTCCCCTTGATTGAAGTAGGCAGCCTGTGATTGGTCCATTTTGCATGGAATGGTCAAGTGACACATAAAATGCCCCTTTTTATGGGAACATGCACTGAGCCTGATGAAGAAAACCTGGGTTAACAAAGACACTTGATAACCATCGTCATGACACCCATTACCCCTGGCTGGTGTTTCAGGTTATCACAGCTCACACAATGAAAGCCTGGCAAGGTTGAACATATCCCCAACGTCAGTCAACTCAGACTAGTAAAGCAATAGGCAAGAGGCTGCAGGCAGGCAAAAGGGGAAAACAAAGTATAGAATAGTATGCACAGTAGAAACAGAGTGGCGGTAGCCTGAACTTATACTGGGGAAGCTGATTAGGGGAATGAAGAGCAGGTGTGTAGGCAGGTGTCAGGTCATGTGGTGGGAAGAGCTGAGGACAACTGATGAACATGAGGGAATGTCAAGGTACAGAATAGGTGAATGACCATCGCCTGCTGAGTCAAAATTCAGCAGAGGAAACAGCTATCCTACCAATCCATAAGTTAACAGAAATGTGAAATGGTTATGGATGGTTACATCGTGGACTCATTTCTTGACAAACAACAGACTGAAATAGCTCAACAACTATTGGATGGATGCCCATGAAATTTGGTTCAGACGTTCATGGTGACCTTCATGACCCCATGGCTTTTCCTGAACCGGAAGGGGAAGCATTTTCAAACATTTTAACGCTGCGTCAACGTCAGTAATCACATTTGTCTTCAGTCAGCCCCCCCTCAGCAGACATAAAGACCTCTGACCAAATATGGAGATGAAGACACAGGTGAAATTGTGCTTTTATTTTTGAGACATTTGCCAAAGATGTCTACTTGCATCACCATGAGGTTCTGTTCAGTGAAATCAACCATTGGATGGATTGCCATTGTATCAATATTCATGTTCCCGCTCAGGATGAATCGTAATCACTTCGCTGATCCCATAACTTAATTTAACGCCATCATTAGGTCAAAGTGTTATGTTGTCCAATATTTTGTTTTTGTTTCTTGCAAACCTAATGACATTTCCATTAGCCTCAGCTGCACTAATTAGCAAATGTTAGCATGCCAACAAGAAAAACTAAGATTCGGAACATTGCAAACACTTTACCTGTGTATGGTCGGCATGTAGCGCCGTCATTGTGAGAATGTTACCAAGCTGACATTAGCATTTAGCTCAATGCATTGTTGTTTGCATAGACTTTAGTCTGCTGCAAACTGTCTTACATTCACAGGCTACATAAGTTTACATCTGTGATTTCACAGGTTGTTTCTCGGATAATGAGGTGGCACACTCTGGCTAGTTTCCTCCATTTTGCGTTAATGAAGACAACAACGATATCCTAGTTTGCTGATTGGGTGAAATGGCATTTCCTTTTTTAGTAATGTTGACTGCTACTTCAAAAAGCTTTCGTATATTGTATGAGGTTACCTTGAGTTCCATGTGTAAGCTGTGAGGTTCAGGTCTGTGATTTCACTTTTGTTGTTTATGTTGTCGCTGAGTGGCCTCCATGGTGTCATGGCCTGACCAGTGTTCTGTGGGATTATCTGTTATTTTAGCTTCTGTTCTGACCTCTGCCACACACGCACACACACACACACACACAGCCAGCGTACACAGTAGAGGGGGGGTCTCAGTGGCAATCGAGTCTCCAGGACAACAGGTGAACAAAGGAGACGCGGCAGGGGGAATGTGAGGGGAGGAGGGAGGCTGTGTGGGGGGGTAAAGGGTGACTCCTGGAGTGGGCTGATGGGAGATGAGATTGGGGGGGGGGGGGTCAGGATGACCTTGGCCTCTGTGCAGTGGTCAGATGGGGTGCGAAGGCCACTGGCCGTGAGGGAGGGGGATGCAGAGGATAAGGATAAAGGCTGTGACGCCTCTCGCTCTCTTCAAACCGGGAGTGATTAATGACAAAACACACACATACACACACACACAGAGCACCCCGACTGACCCCTGTGAGCCCGCTGCTCAAACAGCGGCCCTGGGTCTTTGGCGTGGTCACTTTCCCAACACTTCTGATTGATGAGCAATTCCTTTCCCACCACAAATTATGGTAATAATGCTGAAAGAGACGAGGAGCTGCAACTCTGCAGCTGCTCTGCACAACTCTGTTTTCAGCCAGGCATTTAAAATCAGGCTTTTAAAATAATAATGAAATGCAATGGAATAAAACATATATTAGCAAGTTTGTTTTTTGTTTTTTTTTGCTAGGTTTTCCAAAAACATGCTCCTACATGCAGAATTTCAAGGTTTTCTTGCATTTTTCTGCCTCCCCACATTAATAAAGTGGAGTAATTTCAGAAAGTGACAAGTTTTCACTCAAGTTTCCAACTCATAGATGAATTTTACTTGGTGCAGAGTGCAGAGTGAATTTGTGTCTATTTGTGTCCACTTGTGTCTTTGAACTGTGTTCTTCTGCAGTCGTGCTGCTTCTAAAATTGGCTTTGCATTCAATTTGCAGATAAATGGAAAACTTGCTGAAAAGTGAAAAAATGACAACATTCTTAACTTATCTATTTATGTGACTTTTCTTTTGTAAAAACCTAAAATAGAAATTAAATAAAATGAAAGAAATTGGGTGGTGTGTAAATTGTCTTGTGTCTGCAGACTTGTGGAAGAAAAGATAAGGATAGGATTCAACACTGGGCTAAATGACAGATGCACGGTACTTGAGTTCACTCTGAAGTCCTTTGTCTTTTGATATTTTCTGCACACCTCAGTTCATGTATCATGTTGAAACTGTGTCCTTTCAGTGTCTTGTTCCAGACAGCATACCACAGATCTTTGGTGTTTTAGAGAAACGGAATCAAGAACTAGGTTTTGACAGTGGTGACATCCTTAATTGTTGCTTTGCACTCAAAAAGCCCAGAGACGTTCGAGGTCTCAGAAAAGATCAACAAGTGCTCTGCTGAAAGATTATTATTATTACACAAGTATGAACCATCAGACAAAAACCAGCACTGGTTTAATGAGAAGGTGCAGTGAACAACCTCAGTTTGGCCTGTCAGCTGCAGGTCAGTCTCAGCTGTTGCACTTAGACCAAATGTCTCCAGTGTGTGATGAGTTTTCCGACTGTTCCTGCGCTGCTGCCACTAAACCCTGATACAGTATTCCCACTGTGTGTGTGGAAAGAAGTCTACATTTCATGCACTGTTCTCTCTGCACTACTGAAAAACTTGTTGATGTTTGTCTCCTCCGCTCTTCTGTTAAAGCGTCTCTGCTCCTTGTTCCTGGAATTGTGGACGACAGCGGAGGCATAGCAACTTCCAGCAAAACACCCAACATGTCCTCCTTTGGCCAGACAGTAAGTGTTGCTTAAAATAAACAATGCAGATGATTGGCCGGGAGGAGGTGCTGATGTCAGAGCACCCCTGCTGAATCGCAGCTGTGCGTCTGCAGCTGGGGCTGAACAGTGGCGCAGTGTGGGGGGGACCGGCTGCTGTTTGGTACCAATAATAGGGTGATGGGGGGTTGATGGCGGCTCAGTCAGAGACGGGTGCAGACGTCCCAGGCAACCCCAAGCCGGAGTCGAAAGGGAGGAACAAATGGCGGCCAAAAAAGAATGCAAACTCCCGCTCACATACGTTTAAGTCATGTATGAGCTTAAATGTCATGTATGGGGGTGTCATAGAGGAGCCATTTGTCAGCTCTGGTGGTTTGAGCTTCAAACATGGCCTCCTGTTCTCGTATCCACCGCGAAACGCAGCAGAACAAGCTGTGCTGGCAAGCAGAGCGGCGGTGACATTTTGCAGTAGGTGATGGGTTAGTGATGATGATGCAAGTGTTCATGTGTGTGTGTGTGTGAGTGGCTGAGGGAAGGGGAGTGGTGGAGTAAGAGTAGGGGGAGTGCTATATCATATGGACATCTGCAGTCCCTCTCACACCCCCAACCCCATTAACCCATTTCAGCCTAGCTAGCTAGCACTCAGTGGCGATTCGCCTGCAGTTGTACCTGCGAACAGCTGACTGTGGATGATGCACATACTGTATGCGAACACACACACAAAAATGGCCTCCTCGCTCTTTGCTAAAAAAGACGTCACACGGCTTCATGGAGTTACAGGAGGTCATTTCCAACGATGGACCTTCAACATTCTTGCACGCTTCTCAGATGCTGCTGCTGGAGTGTGTGCGTGCGTGCGTGCGTGCATGCATGCGTGTGTGGTGGGAAGGAAGGAGGGAGGGATGCTGGGAAGGAGGTCGTGATGTGACGTCACCCCTGCGATGCTCCCACACCTCCCCCTCCTCCCCCTGCGCCTACATCCAGTCCCCTCCCATCATCTCCTTCTCCATCCTCCCTGCCTTTTACTCTGCGGTGGTGTGTGTGTGTGTGTGTCACAGTGATGACACAGCCCAGGTCATGTGACGGTGGAGGTGGTGGTCTTGGATGGGAGGAGGAGGAGGAAGGACATGAAGGAGGAAGTGAGTGACCCGGAGCAGAACACAGCATGACGAGTGGCTGCTCGACGGCGTCCAACATGGAGGCCGAAACCGGAAGGGAAGGCGTTTTCAAACGTTTTAACGCTGCGTCAACATCCGTAATCACATTTGTCTTCAGTCAGCCCCCCTCAACAGACATAAAGACCTCTGACCAAATATGGAGATGAAGACACAGCTGAATCTGTGCTTTTCTTTTTGAGGTACTTGCCAAAGATGTCCACTTAAAACAGAGCACGGGCTTTCAGGCAGGGAAAATATTCACTTTTGCCAAATTTCACTGTGAATGTATGTGCACAGCTTCATTAAAAAAAAAATGTGATGCTGCAGATGCTTCATAAAGTCTCCAATCAGAGAGAAAAACTGCCTCACAGGAGGCGATTTTATGAGAAAAGATGCATTCAGAAAAAAACTGATAACAATAAGCGGGAGGAGAGGTTATATTATAGTTAAATTGTACACAAAACACAGGAGTCACAGGTTTTAGCTTTTAGGACTCAAAGCTGACTGGAAAATCCCAGTGATCAGTCTATACCTCATCAGCAGATGCCAGCGAGGTTAAATGACTGTAATGATCTCTCTAATCATTACACTGCTCTCCTAATTGTTTCCTCAAGATATCTTTGTCATCAATATCACTGTCGATACTGATCAATTCCTCGGTTAGCCTGAAGAAAGCCTCACTGCCAGAGTAAAGATTCAGCTACATCACCACTCCTGCTGTGGAGGTTTTTTGATTTTATTTGGTGTAAAATTGCAAACAATTCTGACTGTTTTTATAAATGGATGGGAATTAAACAGGGTTCAATTCAACATTTCATCTTTCATCACCTAAATTTGTTGAAAACATTCAGAAGTTTTTAAATGTTCAATTTTTGAAAACTAAAGACCTAAAGGCAGCAGTTCCAAATCGAGGGGTCAGAAACCCCAGAAGGAGTTACAAGAGACATCTGAAGGGTCTCCAGATGATGAACAGAAAAACATATATTTCTACACAATATTATAGTTATTTGCCATTTCTAGGTACTGAATGATTTTGAATCTTCAGGCCTCAAAAAATAAAGTAAATGAATACACAGATAAATAATAATAGCAATAATAAAAATAGTAATAATAATTATAATTTTTTGTGATTAAGGATGACAACTAAAATCTCATTTTATTTTAAAGCAAAAAATACGGTAACCACTTCGATAAGAGATAAAAGCTACTTTTTTAAATTTGACCTTTTAATGTGTATTTAAGGATTAATACTTGGTCTTAATCCCTAAATTAAGACTTTGCAATTCTATTTTGTTTCCAAAAACCTTTAAACGTTTCATGTTGTTACAGTTCCACACCAAAGTCACCAGAGCCTAATGTTTGATCAGATGGTTCCAGACTTCAATCAAAATTTTATGAATTTTAAGACTGTGCTCTGTTCTTGTGTTTGGACATTTAACATTTGAGAACTTCTGTTTCTTTGTTAAATGAAAAACAATTTTGTAGAAACAGATATTTATATATGTCTGAAAGTAAGGCAACAAAAAATAGCTATTTGGTACTGAAACTCATGTATCTAGTGTTGAAACAATACTCAGCTCTACTCATTAACTCAAAATCACTTTGACATGGAAAGTGTCTCCTCTCAGTTTTAGCCCACAGAGCCAGTCAGGATGGGGCGTTCACTGGCACTTGGTCAACAGATGACCTGTGTGTTTTTTTCCCCAACTTGGGTGGTGGTGTTTGGACTCGGCACACACACCTCCCCAAGTTTTTAATCCACTGTTCTGAGGCTGAGCCCTGTCCCAGAGCTGCTCGGCTCCTCGGGCAACACGCTGAGAGCGGATTACAGCAGCAAATTAGTCTGAGGAGACCCGACGCATCAGATCCGGGGTGATGCTGTGGTGTGAAAATCAAACAGACCCCTGTCCCAAAACCCAAGGAGGCCAAAGTCAAACTGAGGGTTTGGTTCACCCTGCTGCTGACAGCTTCTCATCATGCCACAGCCAGTCATTCTGTACCAATTTATAAAAAACAAACACTAAACCAAGTTAAAACCAAATAAAAACACAGACATTTTCAGCAAATGCTTTCACGAATTAAAACATTTGAATATTTTTCTAGACAAAAAATTGAAATTCAATGTTACACATTGTTGAAGGTTTTATACTTTCTGCAGATGTTTTTACATCAATTCTCCTGTAAATACTAGGGGTTTTTTATCTATACATTTTTTGAACAGAAACTACTTTTTTTAACAAAACAGACAAAATCCTACTTCTAAAAACATTACTTCTCTCATGAAAAAAAGCAAAAATATCACATTCATGATTCATGATTTGATTTCTGAAGAATAATGTCGGGATGGTAGAGGTCACACAACCGAAAGTCCATCCAAAGAAAACTAAACATGAGGCCTGTTAGACCCCAAAATAATCATTTTTAAAAAGATGTAACCTTTCAGCTGCTTAACTTTAACTTTTGCACCAGTAAATAAAATTGAAAGAAAAGAGGACAGAAATCTGGATGCACATGAGATCAAATAAAAATGACCAGAAGAAGAGAAAACGTGGAGCAGGGAAAATAAAATCTGAAGCTTCCAATGATAATTAATTCTTTATTATTCATCAACAGTAGAATCAGTACAAACGAATTCCGTCTTTATTGGCTTGTAATGGCATCCTTTATCAAAAGGATAAAGGGCTTGGAAAAGGTCACGGTTTGTTAAACAAAATTAAAATGATACATTCCTGAAGAATTATGCAAATTATAATCCCCAAAACGCCAACAAAAGGCGGCAACAAAAGCTCACCAGTGGAGCGACAATAAACCTTCCCTGCGAGGTTTTCAGCAGGAAAAGTGCGAATAAAGAGAGAAGCTGTGGAGCTGGGCCTGCCTGGGAAATATTAGTTTCACTCCAACAACTTAGAAAAAATGTCCCAGCTTGTAAAATACTTAATTATCACTCTTTATTTTTTGGTTGGCCTCCTTCTCCTGCAGGCTTGCAATGAAACCAAATCTGCAAAAAAAAAAAAAAAAAAAAAAAAAAAGAAAAGAAAAGAAAAGAAAAGAAAAAAAGAAAAAAAAGTGAGTGTGGACTTTTTCTGCTTCAGTTAATCAGTTAAAGGAGCTCAAATGAGCGCTTCTGGAGACTGAAAGTTCATTAAAAAGGAAATTGGAGTGAAATTAAGGTGGCAGGAAAAGCCTGTGGCCCAGCAGAGGCCCCGAAACATAAAGCCCACAACATGTGAAGACCAAAGAAACACAGACAAGATGATCATGGGCTAAAAAACAAGGACTCGGATGAGGGACAGAGAGTAAAAAGCAGATTTTATCAGGTAAAAGAGGATCAGGAGGACGCGAGCGTCCAGCAACAGATGTCCAGGCACAATTCTCGGGTTGGATTTGAAATTTCACAAGAATTGCGTTTGGACAATCAGCAGCTAGAGCTCAAAATACAAATAAAATCATCTTTAAAGCAGACGCGAAAAGAAAAAAAACCCAGCAACATGCAAGTTTTTTTTCCAAATAATAATCATAATAAAAAAGCCTAAAAGGAGTCGATCCGTGTGTTTACAAGTGAATCATCTCCATCACGATCCAACCTGAGCTCAAACCGAAGCGAGCAGCGGCGCGTTCACATCCAAACGGACTACACATCAGAGGCCACATCAGCCATATTATCCAATTACAGCCGCTAATTAGCCGCTCTCCAATTTAGCCTATCAGAAATAATCTTCCCCCCCTCAAAAAAAACAGCAGCCGAGAAAAAAAAAATCAGCTTCCATTCAGAAATATCACACAGACAATAACTTTGAGTTTATCTGCGGGGGAAGAAGAAAAGAGGAATCCTGGCAATCAAAGCAGTTTTTGACCAAAACTCCTCTCCGCCATATCTGCACCTGTTAAGACGCATCTCTCTCCTCCATCCTTTCTTCCTTCCTCCCCCTTGTAGTCCCCCCCACCCAAAAAACAGCTCAAAAAAAGAAGAAAAAAAAGAAAAAAGATGCAACTACCATGTACCGCTCTTTTCGCCGAACAGCGTTTCACCTTTTCCTCGCACAAACCTGCAAAGGGAAAAAAGAAAGAAAGAAAAACGACGGGAAATGTGCTGCAGGTTGCATGATGCACCTGCTCCTCCGCGTGTAGTTCCAGGAGACAAACTGAAGCGATGTAGGCTACTCCAGCAGCAAGGAGAGGCTGCTGATGGAGGGAGGGAGGCGGCCAGGCAGGCTGGATGCTGCCCCGGATGGTCGCAGGGAGGACTGGGGTGCGAGCGCACGGCAGCCCGCCGCCGCCGCCGGCTCCGGCTTCCGATGGTCCTGGTCTCCTGCGCCTCCTCCACTACCGGCCGATTTGGGGGGCTTTTTCTGGGGCTCCTCCAACAATAAGACCCGGTGCGTCCGTGTCACCGAGAGAGAGCTCGGGAGTGGGGCCGGTCCGCTCTTGGTACTGAGATTTGAATAAACACACACATTCACACACACCGCGGGGGTGATGATAAATGCCCATTGTGCCCGGAGGAGGAGAAGAAGACGAAGAAGAAGTAATGGATCTGCACTGAGAGAGAGAGAGAGAGAGAGAGAGAGAGAGAGAGAGAGAGAGAGAGCAGCTGCGAATGAACGAGCAGCAAACCTCTTAAAGACACAACGGTCTTATTTTTCCTTTTTTCCTCTCTCTCTTTTGCTTTTTCTTCATTTCCAATTACAATCAAAACACTGTTAACCCTGACACATAAACACAGCATTGTTACACACACACAGACAGACACACACACACACACACACACACTGAGCATGACGCTTCCCTCTTCGCTGCTGCTGTCAGAGACAGTCGGAGCTCTCAGAGGCTTCCCTCACTGATGATGTGATGGTGGGAAAACAATAACAACAATAACAACAATAAACAAAAGTTTTTCATTTGTATTGCCAAATAATTAATTGATTGATTGATCCATTAATCTGATACACCACTTTTCAGATGCCATGGAGGAGAAGTCCTCAGTGCTGAAAGGAAAAAAAAGAAATATTTGAACATCCAGTTTCCATGAGGACTTGGCAAACTTCATAGGCTGATGAAGATCATGTGATGTGATCGAAAGTTCCAGAACAGCTTGACCTTTTTTTTTTTATTTTGTCAACTAGTTTAAATGATAAACAGGGGAAATACTATGTGTGTGTAAGTATGTAATTTATAACTGTTATATATAGTATATGATAAATTTACACATAAATTAAATTGTATACAGAATCGAGTTAAATTAATAATAAAAATCTCTTAAGATCATTGTTTAAAAAATATTGTAACACTTCTTACATTGATTTATATTATCATTATAGCTCTTCAATATTAAAAATCTAAATATTTGACGGAAGTGAGCAAACTGATGTCAGTGATCTAAATTAAACATGGACTATGACAGTATTTGTTCTGAAGCTAAAATGAAGCGATCAGGTTACTACTTAATAGATTGTGTTTCACAAGTTAAAAAAAGACCAATGAAAAGACTGAAACAATGTTGGTTTGTCAATCAAAATTCAGTTAAGAACAGAGACAGTAACTTTTTTTTTTAATGATGCTAGGCTAGCAGTTTCCCTCTGCTTCCAGTTTTTGTGCTAGGCTAGGCTAAAAACTTTCTGGACCTATCTCTGCACTGGACGCACAAAGATGAAATTGATATCATCTGAACCATCTGACATAGTTTTTTTTTTTTTTTTTGGCAAATTACAAGTTCAGCCTCTCTGAACTTTTCTACCTATCAAATACTAACACAGGTGAAGACAGAAACACCATGAGCCCAGTGATGAGGTGAAAACAGGGTCAAAGCCAATATCCTTTGTTGATTTCCCCCATTAAATCAATACTAATCACAAAGAGGTCGATGCAGATGAAGCAAAATAGTGTAATATGGTTTTCTGGTCCTTTATTTAAACAGAAGTAAGTAACCACACTGTGAAAAAAACTGTTACAAGTAAAGATCAGGAATCAAACATGTTACTTTACTGTTGCATTTGGTTGTGATGGAGCTCATTTCAACAATTTTGTGTAGGATTACAACTAATCATTATTTTCATAATGGATCAATCTATTATTTTCTCCATTAGTTGATTAATTGTATGGTCTGTCAAAAGACTGAAAATAGTGAGAAATGTTGTCGTAGTCACCCACAGCCCAAAGTGAGACCTTCACAATGCTTGTTCAGTCCAACCAACAGTCCAAACCTCCAAATTATTACAAGTCTTCAAAAAAGCAGCAAATCTTCACATTTGTAAATCTTGAACCAGGGATTTTTTTTAAACATGAAAAATGACTTAAATGATTAACAAAATAGGTGTCAGTTAATTTAATTTAATTTAAAACACAGACACACAGTTTGGTTCAAACCCACCATGAAGGAAATTCCTCTCCGTGGGCTTCAGTTGTGAGTTAAACTGTCCTGGGATGGTCTGAATGTTGTGTATGAGGCCTCATGAGACCATGGTTTTGTCATGTCACTTGTCCTTTTGGTCATGAAACAGTAAACAGTGAAACCTTGAAATGACTGGTATCTGTATGGCCTTGTAGGGCCCACACCATGGATCCCAGGGTGATTATCCAGCATGTGAATCTGTACTGTTGCACTCCTTGTGAGCCGCCCTGTACAAAACCATCGGCTTAAAGCCAAATGTAAACAGTTAGACAAGGGGTTAAAGGATAAATTACCCAGCAGGCTTTGCCTTCAGGGCGATGGTGGACCCTTCCTTCCCCTCTCATCAGACATGTCAGTGGATTCCCTCTGCCCTGCTCCGCTCTGTACGGTGAGTTAACATTTCCGTTGCTGGGAACATCCTTGCACGTTGGATGCTCATTTGCCTCTTAAAGGGCCCCGCTGCTGCCTTTTCATGGCCCTGTAAGAATAATTTAGTGCGGGAGGCCCGAGATCACTGGAGATTATGGCTATGAAAGGGGAAAAGGACGCGTTATTAATGCTTGCTCATCGGTAAGAGACGAATGAGAAAAGGATCCCCAACGGCTTGGATTCACTGTAACACACGGCTCTGCCATGGGAAACCAGGACGACTTCAGTCTATTCTGTGATGCTGGAGGAAAAAAAACAGAAGCCTCATAAAAAAAATGAAAAAAACTGCCGTGATAATGAAAGACACACTACAGGTCCCTACTGGACCATTGCAGTAATATACCAAGAGGTAAAATACATTAAGGTCATTAGAAATGATTAAAATTAGTGTTCAGTCCTTACAGAAATATTATAGCAACATCATGAGGATTGCATGAAGACCAATGGGAATAAAAATAACATGGAGCACAGTAAGGTCACCATTCTGGGCCATAGAGACCATATGAGTCAATGTTACAAATATTATAGGAAAATGATTGTAAAATGTTAATATAACCTTATTTTTGCTGTATGTATTTGCAAAAGATGACAATTACAGAACAAGACAGAGTACAAATGAATATATAAAGACTGTAGGCACAATATGTAGAAAAAATAATATACTGAGATCACAATGTGCTTTTAAATACTATTATAGTGGCACTTCACTTTTGCTGCCGTTCTCTACAACCACAACAAATCTGAGGACTCATAGCTAACCTAGCTGGATCCCAAGTGAGGCAGCAGAGGCACCAGAGGCACTAGAAACAGGTGGAACAACATCAACTGTACAACCTCGTCTGACTGCCTACTTTTCGCCACAACCATCCACTACCTTCACCAGAAGCTTGCACAAAGGCCATCACCAATAACATAACATTTGCATGGCATATGGCATTAACCTACATCGGTTGCATTCAAATTAATTAGACAAAATTACGTGTTGGCTCGAGTTTGTGGAAATTGACTTTTTGAAAAAGTGACAGCCCTATTTCCTGGTAAACACCCAGAAAATAGGTAAACACCTCCAGTTAGTAACACAGTACTTTGTGTTTTAAATTTAAACCTTTAAGTCCAAGATGAGATAAAGTTGTTGTCCAAAAAGAATTGTCTGAAGATTTTGTCATCGTCTATGATTTCATGTTGGGATTAGCCCAATAAATGGGACATACTGGAAATATGTTAAGAATTGGGGGCTTTGATATCAGCCAATTAAGGCTGTCAGCTGAAAGAAGAATGGTAAAACTTGTGAAACAAAACTGTCACCTCACTTCCTCCACTATGAAAAAGTTGTGTGAGGATGTGGTGAAGTGAGTCTACAATCCACTTTTAATGGGTCTCTATGTGTGCCTGGACCTCAACCGTTTGAAGTAAGGCTACATAACAAGAGTCACTTGTCCCATCTCAGATGTCAACAGCTCTGACACCACATGCCTCTGCAGCAGGTTGGTGGTGCAACAGGTTGTCGACATAACAGGGCCGGTAACTACGGTCAGGAGCTGGCCTCATGATGCCAGTGCCATATGGAACGAGGAAAACCGGTAACACAAAAGACAGGCTGGTCTTAATTGTGTGAATAGCTTTAAGAGACAAATACAGACAAACACACTGACATGTTGACAGGATGAGCCCCCACGTTTCACAGATATACTGTTCACTACCAGCCCACTGCTCACTTTCTTCACTGATGAGTCTCGAACTTTCATCTGCCATGTGTTGCTGGGTGGGTAATGCACAGTGGGCTGTTGTTGAAAACAGCTGCCTGTTGCTGCTGGAAACACTGAGGCTTAAAAAGACTGTGCTGTTAAACCAAAAATATGAGCTAACAGAGGATAAAAAGCTCAGTTCCAGCTCGTTAAAGAGTCATTTGATTCAATGTTACTACAACAAGACTCAAGGGTCTGCAGCCATGCTCACACCTCTGTGAGGAAGTGTGCTTTGAGGTGAATGCTAATGTCAGCATGCTAACATGCTGGCAGTGACAATGTTAAAGTCCAGCTGGTTCAGGTATTTGCTCATAAACTGAACCAACAGGAACTTTGACCTGATGATGGCACTAGATGCAAATTAAAAAAATCTAAGTTCCCACAACCCTTCCTCTCAGGACCATGAACAATAGTTGTTGAGATATTTAATTTAAGAACAGAAATATCAACCTCATGGTGGCGCTAGTGGATCATCACAGCCAGTGGGGAACATGATTTTCACTGTAATCCGTCCAATCGATAGTGAAATATTTTAGTCTGGTGCAGCGATCTGGACAGCAGCATGGCTCAAATACACTGATCAGAGGTTTAAGAGTGTAAATGTGTTTACGTTCTATTAATGTAGCTCTTCTTAATTAGCCCTCGCAGCGTCAGTGGTGGTAGTGGGCTTGTTTAGCATTTTTGCAGAGTTAGCACACATGTGGGAAGACCCCCCACCAGGCCAATGTTAGCCCAGCTATGCTTGGCTGTAGAGCATAGGGGGGAGGTTGGGGGTCCCTTTCCTGAATAAATTTAGGGTCTCTTCTAAAGACCCAGGTGTCCAGCCCCACTGCTGACCTCTGACCCCTGCAGAAGAAAAGTTATTGAAGCTGCTAGGGAAGACTCCTAAAGCTGACCAGCGAGGAGGGGCTGGGAAAGTGGCCTGATGGAGGGGAAGGGTGGCTCAACGGGGTCACAGCAGAGAAAGACAGGGGGTTTTAGAAGGGTGAGGGGTGTTCTGTGTGTGTGTGTGTGTGTGTGGTTGGGGGGTGTCGTGGAGTGCAGAAGTTTCCTTTGAGCCCCCCCCCCCCCCCCATGTCCACAAGTGTGTCCCTGCAGCTATTGTCACTCTGAGCTACAGCAGGACAGAAGGCCTCAAACAAACCGGGTCTAAACAATGTTTGGCCCCTTTTGTTTCTCGCCTGCCTTTCTTCTTCAGTCCTCCATCGCAATCTACTGGCCTCCTTTGTATTGATTTCCCTCATTCAGCAGCTCGTCGGCCTCTTTCCGCTGTTTTATATGCTCTTTTCTGGCTTTTTTTGTCAACCACCTCCCCCACCGAAGCCTCCCTCCTCTGGCATTCTCTGCAGTGTGAGAACGCAGTGCGCCTCTTGACTGGATGCAACTCATTAAAGACACCTAATTGATGAAGAGTGTAATTAGTGTGACAATTGGAAGGGGAAATCAATATGTTTTAGCCAAAAGAGCCACATCAGGCAAGACAAGATGGAAGAGAGCAGAATGTGAGGAGAACCGTATGTTCGGGTGACAGCAGCATGAAGAGGCTCGCTTTCACTTTTAGATACAAAAGAAGGGAAATTAAGCTTTGAGGAAAGAGGTTTTTGTTTTTTCCCCCATGCCAATTCATGACTCTTGACCTGTTAGAGCTACATCACTTCTGTTGTCCCCTTCTTTCTTAAAATGCACATGCGTGTGCACACGAAACCTGATGGCATCCCCTGGTAATTTTCAGTTTAATATCCAGTAATACGTTTACAGTGCTCACACTCCAGAAGAGCACCTCGTACAGAGCACACACAAATGTGTGTTTCTAGGTTCACTGGCTTCAACCTTTGACCTTCTAATTTGCTTATAATGTTGATGATAAAGTTATAAAAGCATGTTTCTACTATTCACTGCTCGAGTATATTCTACAATGCACCAGGCCAAAATATGAGGTACTGATGTATCCTCACGTTGAGGATCAACACAACAAAGATCCATTTTGGATCAAAATGTCTGTTTTTTAGTAATAAAAATGGACCGACATGCAGTCAACAGTGTGAGTCTACCACCAGGGTCCCCTGATTATTTGTATGACAGGCCACACATTACTGCTAACTGTGCTAGTGATCCAGAGCTGTGATTGTAGTTTGCTGATGCTGATATGTCAGCTTATTACAGTTATGTCGGCTGATAAGAAACATCAAATTCCAGCGCAGAAAGGCCAAAGATGAGCTTAAGAACAGTGGGCCTCATCACTCATTGTGATAAATTGTCTTTTTTCGTATTCAAACTGATGTGCTTGCCATGATAATGGTCACACTAATACTGGACATGCTATGCAGACCTCTGTATTATAACCCTACTTAAAATCATCTTTAGATTCCTTCATAGATATCTGACACTTTGTCATAGTGGTAAATTCTAGTCTAGCTTCAAATATTCTGACTGATGTTCAGTTCTAGCAGCTTTGAAGACAGTATTAAGCATAACTGTAAATAAAAATCTACATTAAAATATTTTTAACACTTTCTTTTTTTTAGCCATGCGCCCTGTCTTCAGGTGTTCATTTCATGTCATGCTGTAATCCAACAACCTTCACCAATCATGTAGCCTGGGAGGAAAAAACCCTGTCTCATCACAGAGTACACAATATAACTGGAGGCGACTCAGGTGAGTGTATCAACATTTTTTTCCCTCTTGGATCTCCACTGGACTATAGCTTCTGGACAGCAAAAGAAAAATGTTCAGAGAAATTTTAAAAAGAAATTACGACCTTGTGCACTAATGAAATTTACACGTGTACAGATGGTTTTGGTTGTTCCAGAAATCCACTTGAGAGATGAAAAATAAAAACCTAAATACGACCTAAAACACAGAAGTTAGTTAGTTAGTAATAGTTAGGAAAATCATCCTAAGTCTTTCTGTAGGTATTTGTCCAGTAACATCCTTTGTTTAGACAGTAACACGACCGACTTTATAAGACTCTCTCCTCTATCCTCACAACTTTCTCCAAACCCTCAACCACCACAAATCTTACTCATGGATTGTTTGTTTAAGAGAGATGTGTTTAAGAGTCTAGCTTCATGTCAAAGCATTCCCTCATTATTTCTGCCACAGTGAGGTGCTGCTCTGAGCCACAGTACTGTATCAATACTGAACTTTCTAAATAACTGTTTCAGGTCCACACCACTGACTGTTAAACTTAGGTATTTGGCTGCAGATTTCCGACAGCAGGACTTGAAGCTTTTTCTTTTTACCCCTAGGGAACATTCTTGTGAATGAAACTGATCACAAACAGAGTGGAGGAGGTAGCTTTGTGTTGTAATTTGGAGGTATTGATTATACTATGATTAAATATCACTAACATGCACCCCCTCATGAACAGGTCGTATTCAACAATTTGATATGTTCATGTTTATGCAGCTGTTAAATCCAACTTGGCACATTCATACCAAACCTCAGAGAAAAATGAACAGATTTAGGATGAATATATGAAAATACTGTTGCAGGTCCAGTCAAAAGTGCTTGTGTGACATGTTTATGCAGAAAGAAAAGTATATCAGCTGATATACTGTGTAAGTATGGATACTGGTATGTGCCTCAAAATGCAGCATCAGTTGGACTCTTCCTCTGATATTTTGATCAGAATAAAGTAAAGACATCTTTAACCTGCATCTGCATGTGCTTAAAAATACACGTACTGACAACTGTGGGATTAATGTACCAGATCATGCTTCGTTCCATTCACATTCAGTATTTCATCGGAAAATTGCAAAATTTTCCAAATGTCATATCTCGCAGTGGTATTTATCTTTAATAAGTTGCTGACTCCGCAGCAAAAACATTCGACTCGTTTTTTGAGGGATCAATCTCAACCATCAGACAAACGGTAGTGATCAGAACTGTTCAGACTGGCAACTCATGTTGGTCATTTATGACTCTGATTGAGTAAAACGATCTTTTTCAAATAAATTCACACAGGATTGTGTGGTTACTCTGCTCCTGAGTTTTGAGCATCGTGCTCTGTAGAAATGTGCATCTCCTTTAACTCATTTAACTCACACCAGAGAATAAATACAGTCTTAATTACGATTGTCTCTCTGTAAAAGGTTCAGTTTTCTCCTTCTTTTTGAGTTCAGAAACTTTGAGCTTCAGCTCTGAGCAGCAGCAGAGTCCTCAGGTGGAAGGATCGAGTGCGCCCTCTCCTTCCTCTTCTGTGCTGCGTGTCTGCCCCCTGCTGGTAGGGAGGAGGAAGACTGTGGATCCTGTTGGGAGTCTTGCTGCGAGAGCTGGGAGAGGAGGAGGTCCACGCTCTGGACCAGAACAGAGTCCAGAGCCTTCTGCTCCTCTGAGGAGAAGCGGCCCAGCACGTGACGCTCCACCGATGTTTTCTCTTTCGGCCGGCCGATCCCGACCCGAAGTCTGGTCATCACCTGCCGGAGAGCCAAGAGAACAGGGGACAGTCCTGCTGGTCACTGGTTTAAACACACAATCACATGATATACCCTCAGTCTACGGGTTTGTGCTTTATTTGTGATATAACTTTTTGTCTGTTTGTCTTTCTTTCAGTGTTTCAACTATTTTAAAATCTTATCATTAACCACTAAGGAAATATGACTGAGCTCTCTCTCACCATCAGTTAACCGACAGTTAAGAACATAAAAACCCAAATAAGAAGACAATAAAATCAACAGTAAACCTAAATTAAGATCAGACAACAATATGCAGTGGTACACATAAAAACCTCCCCCAACACTTCAGACTTTGTGCTGTGAACAGTTCTGCAGTCACTTACATCTGTCTGAAGACAGTCCACACAGGAGCGGACTCCATTGTGACCTCTGTGAAGAAGAATGATAATCATTTAGTGTCAAAGTTCGTTTTGCATTCGCAGTGTGATTTCAACATTTTAAACAAGTTTTTCTTGCACATCTTTACACCAAATACTTCATTAAGCTTTCCACAATTTCCAGTGAATTTGAAACTCGATACACCAAGCAGTCAGGTTTACACAGAGGTTAAAAAAAATTGCATTTCTTTTACTGTTCCAGACCTTCAAACTGCTGTATCAACAGGTATTAAGTCAGAGCCAACCTGCGGGAAGAACATGATGAATGAAACCGACCTAGCACTTCCTCCATGTTTGATGGAGATTTTCCCCAGAGGTTTGTCCAGTTCATCGTGGACCAGCAGGATGTCTTCTGGCTTGATGCCATATTTACCAGCTACAGGAGGACAAGAGATACTTAAGGCCAGACATTCAATGTGGAATCAGTTTCATCCTTCAACTATCGTAAATGTCCTTATGTTAACTGTCCTGGAATTTGTTCAGCTGTAATTATCAGAGACTGTAATGACAATAATACCAATATAAACACTTGGAATTGAAATGACTGCTTTCTTTAGTTGAACATTGTACAGTATTCAGTGTAGAGAACTGGACAACAACACATTTCAGCAAAGTCCTAATTCAGTTGTAGTTCTCAGCTTTGGTGTAAACTAACATACACTGATGCTAAATGACGTCAGTGTGACTCTGCCGTTATTTGTCCCATTAAGGTAATTTATTGAATGGCAAAGAAAAGTGATGAGAAAGAGACACACAAACAAAGGAATCATATGTGTTTATAGAGCACTTTTAACAAAACCAATTAAAGACAGAGTGCAGAGCTGGAAAGGACATAAAGAAAAAAAACAGACATTCAGGACATGAAAGCAGAGTTTGTTCCTCAGCTCACCTCCGTTCATAAATACGTAATATGTTCATAAAATATGAAATGAACACACAAACATCTTTACATAGTGCATAACACTGAAACAAGATCAGTCTACTGACACACACACACACACACAGGGACCTCACCTGCTTTGGCCACTGACACTCCGTTGACGTTCATCAGCAGCCTGGGACGGAGCAGCACCACATGTGTGTGTTGTACCTCTGACACGATGACCTCACCCGACACGTGCTTGTCGCCGCGCCAACGGTCAGCCACGCCAAGCCGGGTGGCGAGCGCGCCGAGCACCGCCATGCCGACGCTGTGTCTGGTACCCTCCATCCCCGGGTTACCCAGCCCCACCACCTGACACACACACACACACACACACACACACACACACACACACACAAAAACACACACACACAAAAACACACGCACACAAAAACACACGCACACACACACACACACACACACACACACACACACACACACACACACACACACACACACACACAGCGGAGAATCTTTTGTGTTGTGATATTGTTATTTTGAGGATTTGTCGCAGCCAGTACCTTAACTCTTGACTGTTTTGACTAATAATCCTTAAATTGGCTGGCTGACATGGAAAATTTAAAAATACAGTAAAGATCTTCAGATACATATTAAGGTATCGTTTTACATTTGGACTATCGCATATTAAAGCAAATGGCCGGTGAGGATTTAAAACCATATTATTCTCTGTGTCCTTCTATTGATGTGTTTATTGCCTATAATCATTTTTTTCTTATATTTTTCTCTTATTTTTTAAATTTTTACAATTTAATTGACCTTCTCATTTAAACTCACACACTTGAAGTATTTTATTTATAAATTTCCTTCGTTTGAATACATGTAAATGACTTTGAAATTGCCTTAAGTGTATGAATTGTCCTATGTAAACAAATTTACCTTTGTAATTACACTTATACATACACATATTCACCCTTAATTAGCTGCTTATTGTCTAATGTCTAATAATGACCCTATATTCTACTGATACGCAAGCTAATAAGCAACTAGTTAATTGTGAATATGTGTACCTTAATATAAAGTGTCACAAATGTATTCTACGAAGAAGTATTGTTCATGTGTCAAAAGTATATCTTATTCCTCTGTGCCATGGAGCTCAATGGTTAAACAAAGTTAATCAGATGACTGAGTGCCAACAAATAAAAAAGATGGATTAATGCTTCTACAATGCCAATTCTTCACCATAAAAAGTCACAGAGAGTTTGATGTCAACTGATGAGGCTGACATAAACACCAGAACGCATATACAGCCACCCCCTTGCACTGATGGTACTGAACCACTGGCAGCAGCAACAGCTCTGTTAACAGAAATACTATAGACCACATTGTATTGAACTCAGGCTCTATGGCTGCTGACACACTGCAAACATTGTGTTCTGCCTCTACACACTGAGCTTTTATTTATCTTTACTTGAACAGGACACAGTGAAAGATAACACACTGGAAGTACACCGCAAAGAATCAAAGGAAAACCGAAATGCCACAAATTGTCCTGACAGAAACACAATAAAAATAGAACTAACAGCAGTCTGACAATGCCTGTTTTTTCAGTCTCCATCAAATTTGTTTTCATGGCTAGGCTCTTTGGACAAACTGGGACTGATCACTGCCAAAGTGTCACTAAAGGGTCACAAAGTCACTTTGAACCAGCAGCAGAGTTACAGAGAGAACGAGCCAAATACCATACAATGCAATGAAAATTTCATTGACATGTGCAATGACAATAAAGACTCTTGAATCTTGAATCTTGAAAAGCCATCGATTTAATGTGACCTTGCTTAGTAACAACCACATGGTTGAAGCAGAACAGATCAATTTGTATCTAACACAAATTAAATATAAATTTATGCCGAATTGTAAAGTGGCTTAGACTGATGCAGAAAACGTATTTAATCTTATATTATCGGATGGATACTTTGTCGAAACAGCGAAACAATAAAACGTTGTCAGATTTTTGAGAGGAGTTTGGTGGGATTTAGCAAACCGCGAAGACTAACTGGTGATTCTTGCGATTTAGTGAAGTTATGATGCTAATGTTAAACAAACGTGGAGCTACAGTGTAGTAGACAAAATGAGGATGATGTGAGGGCAGACACTTACCAGCCTTCGGCGGCCTTGCGTGTGCATTTCTGCGTCAATGACCATCGCTGGCGTGAAGAGCTCAGACAGCAAAACTCGGTTTATGACTCTGGTTAAAAGTCGTCGCATTGTGAGGAAGTTCACAAGCTTCTTAAAAAAGAGTGACAAATAACGACATAATTTACTTGAAACGGTGACTTTCTTCTTTGGGCCCATGAAATAGACGAACTGTTCTTGTCATTAAGGTAAATATCGGAGGTTTTCACAATGATTTACAGTCTTGAAACAATTTTCTATGAGAGTACAATCCATGTTCATTGCGCTATTTGACCAATTTCTCAATGGGATTCACTATATCTGAATCCTTTATCTGCGTTTGCCTTTAATTTATTAGCGATATTATATAAGAAAGTCCTCGGAATAACACAAAGCTGGGCCTTTACATGCATTTATGCCACAACCAACGTTATGAGAAGGTAACTTTAACAGGCAGAGCTAAGCTTAGTTTACTGTACCTTGTTGGCTAACTCAGGACAGCATAACAGCAACAGACTCACTTAAGAGCATCAACAAAATACGTTCAAATACCGGCACCACTGAGGCTAACATATAATACCGGCTGAACTGAGAATTGATGTAATTTTCATAAATTCTCAAGTCTCGTTTGAGGTGACATTAGCTAATCTTCCTGTCGAGCCTCTCTCACACCAGTCAACGACTGTTGGAAAGACAACATGCATGAACAGGCTTTTCCTCCTCTGCGGGGCTAGAGCGCCATCTATGTCTGTGACTGAGAAATACAGTGCATGTTACTCCACACTCGAGGAAAATACAGGAAATGTTACGTGTTAAGTGCTTTATAAACATTGAATTTTTTTTTTTTTTTTTTTTTTTTTTTTTTTTTATTATATAATGTTAGGGGTCCGCCCAAAAATAATCTGTGGGCACCTACTGCCGCAAGTGCAATATACATTAGAACAATAATGGCTTTTAGAGAAGAATTTAACTTGTTTAACCTGGTCCAGTAGACTATCTGAGGGGGTGGGCACAGTCGCCTGCTTAATTGAGTTACTAACAGAGCCTTGGTGGCAGCCTTTCCAAATGTATAAATGTATGGAAATTTTAGTTTTCTTGTCACTTAAGATATTTAAACTACTTAGCAAATCGATACCACTTTTTACCTCTACTATCAAGCACTATAAAAGTTCAAGTGTTTGCATTGCTTCTGCATAACCTTTAGTAGATGAATAGTAATGATAGTGATTGTAATAATAGTAATAAATGAAAACCATGGATTTAACCAACAATTTTATAGATTTTTTTCTATTTTATTTGAAGTCTTTATGTGTTTCTGTTCCCTGTAATATTTCTTATATTTTGTTGTATTTTATTAATTTTTTTGAATTTCTTTCAAACGTAGAGTCTGTGATGGAAACTGATGTAAAATATCTCAGTTAAAGGAAGACAGCAAAAAAAAAAAAACCTCCTTGATTTTTTTTATTGTATTTTATTTGGAAGCCAAACTATTTCTAACATTTGCCCATTGAGCTTTAAGTTCAACAGAATGATCGTTAGTCTTGAACTGGGGAGCAGGGAACAGCATCAGTCAGCGGCTGACATCTCTCCACCACAGCGTTGATCTCGCCGATGGTCACGCCGTCGTAGGTGCCTGTGATGTACGTCCAGTGGGTTTCTCCATTGTGGTTGGTTCTGCTCAGCCTGCCAGTGAAGGGGATGTCGGCGGTCATCTTCCTGCCTTCCATCCTCACGGCACAGGAGTGGTTGGGTGGGACCACCAGCTCCACAGAGACTGAGTGACTGATAGACTCGACCATCCTGGTCCCTTCTGAGAAGGTCACCGTCTGCTCCTTGGTCAACTCCACGGTCCCGGGGCCAAGGATGGGCACTTTGGCCGTCATGGTGGAGACCGAGCCATTGCGGGTCTGTCTGCCAATGTCCCAGTTCTTTTCCACTGTACTGGTTTTTTCCAGTTTAACCGTCTTCTCCACATCTCTGCACTCCAGGTTGGTGACTTTGGCGAGCTGCAGGGTCTCTGGAGGATAGTGGAACAGCTTCATCTGGTCGATGCCATACTCCACATGAGAGATGTGCTGGCTGTAACTGGCTGTGTTAACAGCAAGAACGTGGTAGCTCTTGTACCAGTACTCATCACCCTCCCAGGGCAGGAAGAAAGCTTCGTGTCGCGTCACCACTTTGCCAAGGCCGTACTTGTTTTTGGCCACATAGATGTCTGAGTTGGGGCATGTTTTGACAGCATAATGGGGAACTGACCCATGTGAATCTTCAACCCACTGCAGAAACTCAAAGTGGTCCACGTTGACCAGCACTTCAAACTTGGAGGACGCATACTCGTTTTCGGCGAATGGGTACAGACAGAAGCTCCCTTTGCCTGGAGTGTAGAAGCCAGACTCGCAGTTGACTTTGCACACGTAGTCAGTGCGTTCAGTGTAACCGTTGAAGATGGCGACAGCGCCGTTTGGGAGGGAGCCGTTCCACGTGACCCACTTGAGGTTGGTGTATTCACTAAACATGGGGATGGAGTTTGCAGATGGCTTAGTTTCTGGGAGCTCTGTAATTTTAGGAGGTTTGATGACTTCCCGGGAAGGGACAACATCTTCCAGCGTGGGTTTGAGCGATGGCTCTACATGACAAGACAGAAAGGAACTGGCAGTAGGTTTTGTCATAAAACACATCTTTTAATTTGACTCTCCACACTTTGAGTGTCTGACTAGATAAAACTGCAGTATTACAATGATGTGACTCACTGCTGGGTTTTTCTTGCCCGTCCTGCAGCTGGGAGACAGAGGGCGGCAGATTAGCCTGCAGCGCTGGGCTGCAGAGCTGCAGCACTGCTAACACAACGGCGACACACCACCTCATCTGGACACACAGGGAAAAAACAAATGGCACGTCAACATCAGTGGGAATTTAGTATGAAGCAAAAAAGCAAACTCATAAAACCTTTAAAAGTAATAAGCGTTAAACCGTTAACCCCATTGGTTCCTATTTTTTCTGTCACGCCCTTCTTTGGAAGCACTTGGCAGTTTTCGTTGGTCAATATTAACTAGTAGCACAGAGAGCAAAGTTAAATTGTATTGAATTACTTCATGTTTCTTTTCATACATTTTTCTCATTCATTTCTGGTTTGAAGTGAAAGATGCAAGTAAACTCTCATGTTCTGTGATCACAGGCATTAAAGACTATAATGACTTTTGAGTTTCTGTTTTTAATAGGAGGTGAAAAAGACCTTTTTAACTGTGAAACATGAGTTCATGTCAAATCATCTGAATTTATGGTTGAGAGGTTGGCTGTTTAGAAGAAAATTTGGCACCAGTTTCTTCAGAAATAATAATAATAATAATAATAATAATCATAGGGCCAATCTATGATTAAGGAGGCAGTAATATTAATTGGATGCCCCTCCATGTATGTCAGATCATTATTGTAAGAGTAGCTTTAAGAGAGCATAACCAAATAGCTTTTCAAGTATAAATAATAGCAACAATAATATCTCAACAGAAAAAAAAACTGAACTAAATGATCTCAGTTTCAAATATTTCAGATTTATTTATGGTTGATCATGATTGTCAATCAATTTTATTTCCAAATCAGAGTGAAATGATGCAGATTGTTGTTAATCAGAAAAATGAGCCCAAACCAGCACTTCATTCGGATTTAGAGAAGCAGCTTTTACCTCGACAGGGTCCTCCTGCAGTGACGCTGCCTGCAGTATGTGCTGAGTTTTAAAGCCTCCCTGCAGACTTATTGCCTGCAATAAACAGGAGAGAGCAGCTTCTCGCCCATTGACCCAGTGTTTACACACTCCTGCTGCTCAGTTTGGATCTGATGTGCTACTGGAAAGGCTCAAAGCAGAAAGTAACCACACATTAGGCTTCTGAAATGAATTACTCCCAATCAATAAGATGGAAACTAGGGGAGGGGAGGGAGGAAGGTTGACCAACCTATTTCACTCAATTTCATGTATTCTCACTGGGAGTTGATCGGTAGAACTACTGTACATTGATGTCAGTGGCAGGTTCACTGCCTCGTTCAAGGACACAAAAGAAACAGTGACCTAATTCACGTGTCCCTAATTTCTTATGCCATTAGACACCTAAAGGCCTCTGCTTTATATTCATGTTCAGGTGGGATTAATAGGAGCATACAGCTATGTACATATCTTTTTGAATAAAACCCCAACACCTGCAAATGTTTTGCAATATGCATCCACCTTTTATACATGTTGTACATGCTAATGTTTTTTTGTTGCTGCCACCCAGTAATAATAATTTTGTCCAAATTGGCTGGTTTTTGTGCTTTCACATGATTTTAAGCAATATTAGTTGCTTTATGGGTCTTCTTGGGCTCGTAATCAAAACTCAGTGCATTCTGTTTAAAATAAGGCTGTTTTATTTTAACACATCTTTAGCGTTTCTGTTGTTTTGAGAGGAGAATTTATAAGCTGGCAAGTACACCTAAACAGTGTTGCTACAGGATGTCATAGGAGATTTCATCAACTTGCTTAACATAAATTATAGACGCTACATTGGCTGAACACACATGCTAATTAGTGTGTTTAGCTCTATTTTCATCTAGTCTTATTTTTGATGTGACCGCCCGTCTTCCTGCTAAACCAGAGCCAGCTACAGGTACTCTGGTAAGGATCTTCATGCTGTTTTGAGCTACTATGTCCTTGACTTGAAACTACCTGCCTGCAGTGCTGCAGGAGTGTAAAAAGAGTATTGGTGCTGATAATGATAACAGGATTCTTTATTGATCCTTGCTTACAAAACAGCCGTCCCCCCTCGAATTTCTGTAAATTTAGTCTTTGATGAGACTGTTAAAAGTGCTTCATAAATACATTTGCCTGGATTTAATGTCCCGTATCTACTGGGCGATACAGGATTGCATGATGTCCAAAGTGCTGTGGTGCTCTTTCTCCATCAATAACAAGATACTGTATGTTTAGATAAGCGCAGGCAGGGAACGCAGTGATTAGATCCGCTGTTATAGTGGGTCACTTATTAAGAAGGTCCTTGTTGCGTAATGCTGCTAGCTGCCAAGATTAAACCAGAGGAGAAGCAGCTCAACATGGACATTGTTCTATCACTGAAAATCGCTGATGTCATGGCCGTCTGTGTGTGTCCTTGAGACAGAAAGTTATTATCAATTTAGTTATTTGGACCTGAATGAGGCCTCTGTGTCAAATGAGGCTGTGTAGAGGTCATTAACACTGACAAAACTGAGCTGTCAGCATTCAGCTGAATGTGAATGCTTGTAAAGAATTTGTCATTCATGCAAGATGAGAAATTCATATTATGTTATTCAGTTCCAGTGTTTTATTCAGAGGAATACAGTGAGTGTGACAAGCAGCGATTCAGTCTGATTCACAATTTAGGTCGTTTATGTTCTCTGACCATCTCATTTTAAACACAACGCACACTGACTGGATACATAAAACAAGGCAGGTTTTTCTCATACAAAATGTGATCGTGAGATTTGCAGTTTTAAAGGAAACATTTACTGTATTCAGTGTCAAAGCTGAATATTGAAATTCCAGTCTGGGAAAGCGATCAGTGTTTTCTTTCTTTATGAATTTACTACATTTAGTGCTACTATACAAATTAGCAAGACCAAGAGTGTCCAGCTATGACAGCAGCTCTGTGAGGCTGTACGTAGGCACAGCGGTGCTTTGAGCAAACTGCTGATGTCGGAAAGTTAATCAAGCAGACATAATGCTTACCATGTTCACCATCTTAGGTTAGTGTGTTAGCATGCTAAAATTAAGCTAATTTCAGCCAAGGCTGCTTGAATGTGACTTGACTTGAAAGTGGTGGACCAAGGACCACCATTGCCATCCCCATGCAGATCCGACTTTGGGGAATATATTGGGGATGAAACATGGAATTAAATATATAAATAAGAATATTTATACCATCAGTCAGGCTCATACTCATCATCTAAATTCATTTTTACACTCTGTACGTTATTACGGACACACATACACAGAGAAACCTATACATGCAACTGATGTGGAGAGATGTCAGAGGAATGGGTCGCCACAGTACAGCGCCCCTAGTGGCAAGTGCTTTGCTCAAGGGCACCGCTGCAGTTCCCTGGAGGTGAACTGGCACTCCAGCTACTAGGCCACCTCTGCACAAATATTCACTTGTATTATTAAATTAAGTAATAACATATTGCTTAATTATTATATGTATATGATATAGTAATAAGTATTCTTCACTACTACAAACTAAAATATTTCAACTTAAAAAATGACCCCTTTCATGGGATCAAACTACTAACATGCACTGTTTATTTTGTATGTTTAAAATGTGTTTATCTGCAAAGATTAATTAAACTTCTCAAGTAAATCAGCAGAAACTGAGCGCTGGGTAAATGTGCTTAATTTCTCTGATGTTTGTGTATGTTCTGTTTTGTAATCTAAAAAATAATACTATTTCAGCAGTTTCATGTGCTGGCAAAGTGGAGGAGAGACTGTGAAGGGGAATGGAAGTGGAGGGAATGGAAGTGGAGAGAGCAACCATTTTTATTGTTATATGTTATTTTTAAATGTTTTCTTTTTGACACCGGCAAACACAAGACATATTTGATTTACCACACAACATGTATGCAGCATTAGTTTTTATTGTGACACATAATTTGCTTTCAGTATTACAAACATCAGATGTTATTCAAAAATCTCTTTTGGTGTCTTTTACGTCAGTCCTTCAGGGGCAAGGCTTGGCGTCGGCCACAGGTTCACAACGGTCCACCACAGCCCGGACTTCTCCGATCTGGACCCCGTCGTATGTCCCCAAGATAGATGTCCACTGGGTCTCTCCATTTCGGTAGGTGCGGCTGAGGCGAGCAGTGTAGGGGATGTCGGCTTTCATCTTGCGTCCCTCCATACGGACTCTGCAGGAGTGGTTGGGTGGAACGGTGAGCTCCACAGACACAGAGTGGCTGAGTTCCTCCACCAAGGTGGTTCCCCTGGAGAACTGGAGTGTTTTCTCGCCACCTAGCTCAAGGCCCCCAGAGCCAATGAAGGGGATTTCAGCTGTGATGCTGCCTGTGATACCCAGCATGGTGGCTCGGCCAATGTTCCAGGTGGTCTCCACCTCTGTGGTCTTTGAGATAGTGACTGTCTTTACCACTGTCTGGCATTCGTTGTTGGTGACCCCAGAGATTCGCATGGTCTCAGGAGGATACTGGAAGATGGCGACCTCATCAATGGCGTACTTGACATCAGAGATGTGCTGGGTGTAGGCATCCCTGTTGATGGTCAGGACCTGATAACTCTTGTACCAATACTCATCACCTTCCCAAGGCAGGAAGAAAGCTTCAAACTGAGGGACAACCTTCCCAAGACCATACTTATTCTTGCCAACATAGATGCCAACACCCACGCAGGTCTTGACTGAATGTTGAGGCACTGAACCGTAGGAACCTTCCTTCCACTCCAGGAACTCAAAGTTGTCTTTGTTGGCAAGGATCTCGAACTCGGGGGCATAGTATTCGCTGTCTCCATAGGGGTAACGGCAGTATGGACCCAGGCTTGGGTTGTAGAAACCAGCCTCGCACTTGTATTTGCAGACGTAGTCGGTGCGCTCAGTGTAACTGTTATAGATTGCAACGGCTCCATTGGGTAGAGACCCGTCCCACTTCAGCCACTCCAGGTTAACATTATCACTGAAAATGGAGGAGACAGGTAGCGCCTCCTGCTGCTCCAAGTCATTATGAGTCCGAGGAGCCGACACCACATTGTTACCAGTGGGTTCAGGGACCAGACCCTCCAGCTCTGGGTTCAGTAAGGAAGCTGTGTGAAAGAGACAGACACAAAGTTTCCATATTGAATCACAGTGCATTTTTCATCAAATGCGATTATAAGCAAAACCAGATACTAAATAAAACTGAAAATTACCTGACTGTCTGGAAACCACTGCTTCAGATTCAATTTAACCTTCGTGGTTAGGTACATACTGTACTCCAGGTGTAATACAAAGCTACTATTGGTATTTATACCTCTTTATGTTTATGTTTACCTTTTTTTTGCTTTGAGCTCTTCTCCACAATGTCCTTCAGACTGGCTGAGGACAGACCCAGCAGGGCCAGCAGCAACAACACTGACAGCTTCATCTGGACATGAAACACAAAATAATCTTCAAACTTTCAACTCAACATGTGAAATACACTTTGTTCTTTTCAGGACATTTCACTCTTTTAAAGGCAGACCAGTAACAGACAGGATCCAAACATCTCTTCCATTTTGTCATGAAGTGATCTCAATTTTAGACATTAGAGAGGATTATTCCATCTCCATCAAGACAAAACCATTTTCATTCAACTGTACCTTTTTACGAAAAGGTGTCAAGATGACACACAACTTCAATAGTAACATCAATATATATCAATACATACTCTTGTTTTCACCAGAATATTAGCATATTTGCACTTGTGACGTATGTGCATTTAACAATATTAAATGTACTTTTTTAGCTTGAATTTTTATTCTTTATATGTCTTTCTTCCAACACCCATTTTCCACACTTTTATTTTGGCACAGCCCTAGTAGCTCGCTACAGTGCATTTCACTACAGATATTACTTGTTCATGTGAGAAATAAACCATTAAATTCTTTGAATATTACAAGAATATATAATGATAAGAATAACTTAAGTAGGTGCTTATTTTTTTCATAAATTATTTAGACTTCTGACAAAAAATCATTATTTCATTATCATTATTTATATCTTCTTATACTGTTTGATGTATTACTTCAATTCATTCAGTTAAAATCAATGATTGTATTTATTCCCAGTTGGTCAGTTAGAAAGTATGTCTAAAAGCACACATTTCTTTATAATTGACAATAATTAGTTATCTTTAGTTAAGTTAGTATATATAGTATACTTATATTATGTATAATTAGTTAAGTATATTAAAATATTTTAAAATAACCACACAAAGAGACATTTAAATGGCAGATTCTGTCTAGGTGATATTGGGTACAGCCAAGACTTTACTTGACATCTTGACAAAACAAAATTTGAAATATTAAATTATTCACTATCACCAATTCACTGCTACTTGATCATGATCATCAATGATTGTCTGTCTGACTGACTGAAGGTGAAAAGAGAATGAACAGCACTCACCCTTACACTCGCTCCCTGCAGAGTCCACAGCCAGTCACCTCCACCTTTATATATACTGGTTTATGGCTGAACCATAAAGCAGACTGTGCACTTTCTTTCTGTCATGACATGGATCAATAGACAGAAAGTGGAGCAGTGGGTTTGTTACCAGCTGAGCAGGTCTGGTGATTTTCTCGTCAGTATCTTTGGGATTAATTTTCCCTAAAAGTCTTTTCACCCCTGTTAGTTTGCCTGTCCTTTTCTCTTAAAGATATACTGATGGATATCCATTAAATTTAGTGCATGGATTGAACTTCAGGTAATATATGAAGATGAGAATGGCACATCCAAATCTATGATTTCTGTCAATAGACAATTACTGTCTCAGCCTTTCTACCGTAACTAAAAAACTTAAAAACTTCAATTCCATTAGTAATTGAGCACTTTGCGCTTTACAAATAGACTTGCAATAAGTACATTCAGCCTCTGCAGGAACAAGGCACCATCACAGCATTATCAGTGGAGATGGACCAGTCTCAGTGAAGCATCCTTTCCCCTGAAGGAATATAAGCCCAGTGTTGTCCATGTTGAATTTTTGCTGGTGCCTTTATGTCCACTACAAGGTATTGCAAGCAGTTATGTACGCCTCCAGTGTTAGATGGCGGAATGACAAGGGTGTAGTCAGCATAGGAGTGGTAGAAGAAGTCAGATTTAAGGGGGTCATGTTTCCTTTGATAAGAAATCATTTTAAATTCAAATTAAAAGAAAGGAATGACCTCTTTGGCTGTAACAGTAATTCAGAAAATTGATATGGAGGCTTCCAATCTCCAGGTGTCAAAATATATGCATTATATGTATATGTACTGTAAATGTATATTAACTGCATGTTCTACCTGAGGGTGGAGAGAGCCCCATAGCTGTGGAAAACATCCTGGGTCGTACCTGTGCCAAAGACTCCATAGCTGACAGTGTCATCCACCTCCTACATAGATGCCACTCTCACCTGGAAAAAGGTTTTCCATATCCCCAGCACCTTCAAAACCATTTAGCCCATATTTCTGAGGGACATACAGGGGTGGACCACACAGCATGGATCATGGACTATCTCAAAAACCGACCACTGCCACGTGAGCATGCAGGACGGTGGGTCTGACATGGTTGACTGCAGCATGTGGGCCCCACAGGGAACCATCCTCGCTCCCTTCATACTCACTCACATACAAGTCAGCTAACTGCCACCTGCAAAGGATCTCTGATGTTTCTGCAATCATCGGCCTCATCGCAGGTGCCAGGGGATCCATCTTTAGAACAATGCAGGAAAAACCAAAGAGCTGGTGGTGGACTTCTGAGGTTACAAATACTCTCCTCCTACACCAGTGAACATCCAGGGAGCAGCAGAGGTGGTGGGAGAAAGAAGGGTGATGGCTAAGTTATCATCCCTGATGGAGAACACGTCTCACCACATGCAGGACAGTCTGACAGCACTGAGCCGCTCTCTCAATGACATGCTGCTTCACCCACAGTGTGTGAAGGAGAGATACAGCAGGTCCTTCCTTCCTGCTGCTGTCAGACTGCTCCCGCAGACCACACACTAAAACTATCAAATTCACTCATGTGCAATATCAGTGTATACTAAACTGGGCAATGTCAATATTTCCAATATGCAGTAATGTGAATTCAACCACCTGTTTTACTTAGTAAATTGTTTACTTATTTATCATACTTTGCTTTTTTACTGATGCTTTTTACTTGTGCACTATCCCCATTGCTTCTGTAACTAATAAGTGTAGCCAATACATTAAAAAGAAGTATCTTATTTTATCTTATTTCACTTATTTACCCTTTTCATTTGTTTGAATCCAAAAATGTTGACTTTTAATATAGGGGTGCTCTCAGTTTTATAAATAAAGCGGGTGTATATGTAACATTAGGGACTCGTGGTAGGAAGGGTGCTGGTCTGAATCCCCAAACAGGTTTGTAATATTAGGGCAGGTATCACTGAACAAAGCATTTTAGCTGAGACTGAGAGCAATCTAAGGTTCTAGGCAGCAGCAAATAAGGGAGATCGCACCAAGGTTGGTTGATATTACCTGATCCGCTTCCAGGATAGAATGTCTGCAGTTTTTAAATTTAGAAGTTAAATTGATGGTGATGAAAAGCACATCTGAAGAAGTCTACTTGGACTTTTCGTATTTTACAACAACCATGCTATTTTGTTAGAGCTGATGCCAAGACCCATTATACAATAAGCACATAAATCCAGGATAAGATTCAGGATTATTAACGAGTAAAAAAACAGACTGATAAGGCAGTAACTTATCAGTCTGCTCTGTCCAACCTATCATACGGTATCAATGACCTTAAGTGTATCGGGCACAGTTCTTGTGACATGTCATCTCTCCTTCTATACAACATCTAATAAACGGAGAAATCCAGATCATAAAATGAAGATGTAATCACCCATGAAAAGCTGAGTGTGCTACTCCTTTGCCATTATCATCAAGCTTGACATTTAGTGAGTTCTTTGGTAAGTTCTTGACCCAAACCTTAAAGGAATACTCCACCAAAAACATATAAAAAAGTAATCCCCTGCAATGTCAACACATTCTCACTCCCAACTCTTCACATACATGGCACCACGTTTTAAAGCACTTGGTACCCCTTTACCGTCATTTTTCAATGCACAGGCCTTCAAGTCAGCCAAAATAAACCTGCTTGGAACCATAATTATCATGTGGTTGATGTTGTGAAAGGGTCACACTTTGGCTAGATTTATGATCCAAAACTACTTGGTTAGGTTTAGGAAAAGAGCATAGATTGTTACGTATGTCACATTAAATAACTTACAAAGGAAATAACCCTCCACCTCTGGATTCACACAGGAGGCGACCCCTGGTCTCCTGTGCTTCACCCATCCAACCAGCCCAACCTCCCCCATGGGTGGACTTTTCTTGCTCTTTATACTACGTCATTTGTAGTAAATTTCTCTTTGGAGATTAATAAAATATCTATCTATCTATCTATCTATCTATCTATCTATCTATCTATCTATCTATCTATCTATCTATCTATCTATCTATCTATCTATCTTTGACGCACTGGGAGTGAGAATGGGATGTCTATAGATGTTTACTGAATTACCCTGCACGTTGAAAAAATGACACCAAGGAATCCATATGTGACAAGTCAGGAGTGACAGTGGGTTGGTAATGTAGATTTTGTTATGAAATGCCTTTTGCTATGTCATAGCGTGCATCGTAAAATGAAAAATACTGCTGAAAAATTGAAAGTCTTAGCTTTACGATTAGCTCATATGGAATCTTACCAATATTTATTTGAAGACACAACCTGCTCTAAATTTGACACTGATTGATCTAATGTGAATAGTTACTCGGTAGTAATATATAATTCTGTTGGTTCTCTGTAGCATCCGTTGCAGAAACACGATTCCAAACTGAAGCAGACTTGCGGCCCCTACCGGCCGGTTAAGAGGAGTGAGGAGTCAGCAGTAGTGCTATAAAAATGGTGACGATAGTGATAGAAAACAGTCAACAGTCAAACAGTCAGTCAAATGGGTTTTTCTAAAATTATGTATCACTACAACCACAAGAAGTCCATGAGCATACACTCACAAAAATATTTGGCTGATGGGTCCAGCAGTATGTGTGATTAGCTGTGGAAAGACACACACACACACACACACACACACACACACACACACACACACACACACACTATTATGGGCATAAGCCTGGAGGGGATAACTGAAATTAGAGTACATCGATTCAGATTGAACATGTGTAATTTAATGTGTAACAATTCATTTATATTTATCGTACATGTCATCATTACTGCAGGGCTGCATGAGCTGGGGACTGTAATGCCAGCTACAATGTGTGGCAAGCAAATGAGTGATCTTTCAGTGCCACCTGCTGGATATATTAGAAATTTCGGCTCAGCTTGGGCTGTAGTTACTAGTTACTTAAGAAATAAAGATGTTTGCATACAAAATATTTGAAGGTCTTATAAAATCTGTTTTGCTATGAATTAAACTACCCAGCAGTATATACAAGTACAGCTGAAATGATCAGTCAATTTATTAAGCATTACATTATCAACTAAATGAGAGAAAATGTTTGAGTTGCTTTGCATATAAAACATTTCATGGTTTCAGCTTCTTAGATGTGACAAGTTGCTGCTTTTCCTTTTAATTGTCTTAATCATTTAGGTTTGTAGTATTGGTTAAACAAAAGAAGAATCGTGAAGGTGTCACTTTCAGATTTTTACAAACTAAACCATCAATGATTAATGGAGAAAATAATCAGTAGATTAATTAATAATGAAAAATTTCATTAGTTGCAATCCTTTGCAAAATAGTAAAGGCATCTGATACAGTCATAAGACACTTATCACCAGATTGAACATTGGGGTGGGACCCAGGGCCTAAATTGCCTTTAATCATAACTGGGAAATAAAAATTTTCTCTCTGTGTGGGGAATTTTTTTCTTCCTCTGCCCCCTTAACCTGTGAGGTTCCTCAGGGCTAAGTTCTTGAACCCATTCTCTTCTCTCTGTGTATACTCCCACTGGTTGCCCTGATTAGGAAGCGTGGCATCTCCTTCCATATACCCGGCTATATCTCCCACTATGCCACAGCCCGCGCTCACTGAAGCTTCTACTTGACTACTTCCAGGACATTAAAGAGTGGGTGTCCCAGAATTTCTTGATGCTAAACAAACTGATAACTGAGGTCGCTCTTTGGCCTTCCTGAATCAACCAGCACTCTTTGTGCTTAGCCCATTGTCTTTCTTTGTGAAATGCTATGCAAAAAACCTTACAATGGTTTTTATTTGTACTTTTAAATAAGACACAGAGATAAATTCTGGGGTGAGAGTCAGTTTTTTATAACTGTGAGCATTAGCAAAAATAAGCCTTCTTATCATTTCAAGCTTGGTCTCAAACTGGTTCCCTCAAGCAAGAGCATATTTCGCCTATACTTACCTCCCTCCCTTACCTCCCGGCTCCCAGCCGGTTTTAGAGTCTATTTTAAACACTTATTACCTGTTCTTAAAGGACTTCAAAGGACTTCATGGATCAGCTCCCTCTTACCTATCTGACCTTTTAATCCCTCATACCCCAAGACGAACACTCAGGTCCTCTGACCGGTCACTTCTGGGTGACCATGCTTTCTCAGTTGCGAGCTCCAGCCTGTGGAAAAAACGCCTCTCCACATCAGATCTGTCTCCTCTATTGAGTCATTCAAAGCACAGCTCACCCCTTTACTTGGGCTTTTGAATATACTTCAGTTGTTACTATTAAAATGACTTGTGGTTGTTTTATTAGTTACATTGCATTTCATTACTCATCGATTTTATCCCAATCTCTGATTGGGGATGTTCATATTTCTGTTGTCTGGTCTGTTGACCTTGTTTTCTTCTTCTGCCTATTTCTGTGAAGCACTTTGGTCAACTCGTTGTTTTAAATGTGCTATAGAAATAAATCTGACTTGGCTTGACAGTAACTCAGCCATGAAGCATCTACAGTACATAAACCTAAAGGAGACTGGAGGTGCATTAAGTGATATAACCTATACTGGGATGGTGAGTACTTTTTATTGTGTGTCGTATTTTCACCTCAAGTTCATTAAGTGTTAAATTTGTCACAGTGTGAATCTGAATCAGGTAAAATTGTGACTCAGTTTTCACAAGATTTCTCAAGAACTCAACCCTATTAGTGGTGACATGGAAAGTTGAATTTCTGTATCTTGAAATGTAAAAAATATTACATTTTTTTAGTTTTCATCATTTCAAGAGAATTAAATATCATTCAAAATTGGATTATTATTGCTATTAATTATTAATTGTGTGTTTCATCTGCAGATGAAGCTGTCAGTGTTGTTGCTGCTAGGCCTGTCGGCTCTGTCCTCAGCCAGTCCTCTGGACATCAGGAACAACAGAGCAGAGAAAAGTTATATCCGTAACAGAATTCCACAGTAAGAGCATCATATCAATGGTCAAACATGGTGGTGGTGGTGTGATGGTGTGGGGCTGTTCAGGACACTATTTACATTTATAGTCAGCAGAGGGCAGCAATAGATAGACAGAGAAATGAGGGCATACATACATACATTTTGGATAAATTCTATTCACTGACATTTAAGGTGTTTGTTTCACTTCATATGTTTTAGAAACAATCAATTTAATTTAAAGACCAAAACAAACACCAATGAATCATTCTGTCAAGGTCGTTCTATGTAAAACACTGTTAAAAACTACAAACAAATCTTTCACTTTAACCTGAAATATAAGTTAATTCAAAACAAAATTATTTATTAGCCAGTCATGAATGTGAATAAATTAATAAAAAACCTCGTAATCAAAGCAAAGAAGTTATAATTTCAATAACAAGATTTTATTCGGTTATTGATTTGATTACATTCGTTTGACCCATATTGCATTAAAGCACTAAATCACAAATCCAATAGTGATTATAGGAGTTATCTGTTTTAATTTAACCAAAACAAAACAGAGTCCGTCCATGTTGTAAGTAACAGGTAACTGAGGGTGACAGGACGGTCTGTTCCAGTGAACATCCAGCAGTTTCACTGCAGCTCTCACTGGCACTTAACTCCAGATAAATAAAACATAGAGTCCCATCCTTCTCTCTCTCTCTCTCTATCTATCTATATCTCTCTGTCTCTTTGTCTCACACACATATACACTCACAGCTCTAGTGTTTCTATAACATAAAACACAGCTGCTCTATCTGTTCATGCTTTCAGCTGGATTATGTTCACTGCATGAATCAAATGGAACTGTCATTTTACACACAGCATGCTCAGCATGTTATTGATAGATCAAAGCAATAGTGATAATAATACAACCCGTCAGTGGTGTTTTTGACTCCACTACTTTTGTCTGACAGCTTCAGTTACTGGTTACTTTTCAGATTACAACTTTTCATACCCAAATCATCTCCAAATTTGGTGATTTTGTTAAACTATCCGACAGCATATTAAGTAGCCAAATGAGCTCAACCATATAAAAAAACATCTCAGAGAGCATTTTACTACAGACTGATTGTTTTTACTTTGACACTTGAGGTACATTTTGCTGATAGATAGATAGATAGATAGATAGATAGATAGATAGATAGATAGATAGATAGATAGATAGATACAGTCACTGTCTTACTGAACTCTTAATAACATGAGAGATGGCCAAATCACTGTTGCCACAAAAGTCTCAGATGTAGTAATAAACAGAAACATGGGCAACCAAAAATATAAATAAATAAAAAGAAAAGTAAAGTTAAACAAAAGTCAGCAGAGATAATCATCAGTATCAGTAAGTCAGTATGATGCTAGCATGCTAACATTAGCTAATCACAACTAAATGCAAACACAAACGGCTGATGGGAAAGTCATTAGTTTTGGTACTGGCTGCCTGGTAGGTAAATTGTAGGACTCATTTCAGCTCTGCTGCATGCATTTGTCTGCATCGTTTTACGCGTTCAGGCATTCATGCATTCATGCATTAGGTGGAGCATTCGGGCACAGCTAAAGAGACTTTTTAAGGATACTAATGGTAATCAGATGCAGGTACAGCGTAGTTTCTGGGGGAAACATAGTTTTTAGTGACATGGCCAGATAAATCAAGAGAAGAAAATTTTCAAAAGTTCATAAGTTCATAGGTCATGCTTAATGTGCTGTGTAAGTTTGCTGCAGAGCGAGGTCCCATCACAGCTGCAGATTCTGCAGACTGGCATCACAGAGTGTCCGACAGAAGGTCAGAGAGAGTGACTGTCGTGAGTTTTAGGCGAGCCTGCACTTAGCTGTGCCCTTCAAGGTCCTGTCAGGCTTCATTTCGGCTGAGTGAGCTGTTCTGAGTGGGGAGGTTGGATAGATGACTGCCTGTGCTCAGGGTGACAGTGATCATGCAAACAACCCATTAAAAGCAGCTGAACTACCAGGCCGTGCCTGTTTTAATGAGATACTGACAGTAACGAGTAGCTTTGTGCCTGAAGCCAATTTTCCCTGAAAAGAAGACATAAAGCATATGGGAAATGCACTACATGGTTTGTATATTGATAAACTTATATGTTCAAAACATATAAGACATAAATAAAACATAAATATTTAAAATACTGGTACTGTTTTACCACATTCTCAACATGGGTTACAACATTTTGGAATATATATATTTGGACAGATTCCAATATTATATCAATTATGCATTAATCTGTATTATTAGCCATCACTTTAATTGCATCACTACTTTTTATTTTTAATAATAATGATATTTTTTTCTGTCCCTTTTCTATATTTATAATTGTTTTGTTTTTATTTGTTTTATTTGTGTTTACTTTTTATTTATTTCATTTCATTTTATTAATTTATTTTAGTTGTTGATGTTGATCTTGTCAGTGTTACTGTTACCCAACATTATGTTCATCTTTGTTTTAGCAGCATCATTCTATCATTATTATGCAACGTCATTTTCATTATCATATAATATTGCATGCAACATCATGGTTGGTCAAGGTTGTTGCAGGCCATCCACGACAGTCAGTAGAGCTCGGGTTGGTCCTGCAGTGTTATACATGTGTCTGCTTGTGATAATTTGTGGCTTCCTTGAAATATTAGTCATGCAGAGCTTGTATCTCCACGAACATGTACATGCTAATTTAACATGCAAAGAAACAGCCTAAGGCACTGTAAATTGTGTGCATGCGTGTGTGTACATACTGCCTCTTTCTTGTGTTCTCTCATGCCCCACAGTTTGCTTCGTCAGTAGCTGAGGATCGTAGCTGTATAGGCACAGAAACCCTGCAACATTCTCACACAAACACACACTGGAAATGCAGCGGTTTTCTCTTTTCTCACATGTGTTTTCTGAGGTTGTGTGTTGTTTGCATTGTTTCTGTATTTGCAGCATGATTGCTTTTAATGCATTTCTATTGGCTTTCCAAAGCGTGTTCTTTTCTTTTTTTCATTTGCGAAACATTTCGGTTGTATTTGATTTCTCCTAATGGAAATGCTTTTGCAGTGCGTTTGCCCTTGTCAGCCACTGTAATACAGATTAACCTGCAAACACACAACAGTAATTTCTCAAGAATTACTGTCAAATGTGAAGCTGCTATTAACTTTGCTATGACAGCAGCTGCAGGTTACCTTTGTAACCACTGCTGACAACTGAGCTTTCATTCGGATTGCATAAGACTGCAGACAAGCAGTCTTTTCATTGGAGAGTGAGGCTGCTCACCTGAGCATCTGTGCGAGCTACACTGACACAAACTTGACTGATTTTCCACCAGGTTGTGCAGAAAAAGTTCAGCTAATTTGAACTGTGACCCTGCAACAGTGGGACCCCAGCACTTACAGATGGTGGATGTCATAATTAAAAAAAACACAACGTATTTTAAGAACACGCATGTCTATATCTTGAATCATCTTCTTTACAACACACAACACTTCATAATTCCTGCACTGCAGAGCTGAATCTGTTCACTGTGCAGGGTGCAGATTGCATTTGTGCCCGCGGTTGCACGCCCAGCTGAGCACAGAGGACGATGGGCACTCATTGTCATATCAGAGGAGCGAAGCTGCCGTGTTAACCATGAAAAATGCATGGGCTTTTTCTTTGAGTACATTTGCATTTCAGAGCCTCATCTTACCTGGCATCCAACTGCGGCATGATGGCGTTTGCCTGTGTCTCTGTGTGGGTGTGTGGTATAACTGCAACTGAAGGGTCACAAGTGCTTTCCACATCACAGTGTGCCCATTAAGTGTCATTAGTCCTGTCAAAGCGATGGAAAGATGCACCTTTCCATCTTTAACTCTCAGAAAAGGAGCTGCTCTGCATTGGTTGAAGGTAATCTCACACAGCCAGTCCTCTCTCCAGATCTGGGAAAGTGTCAGCTGTTATCTGAGTGTTTCATAAATCTGATGACAATACATTTGTTGTCCTTTATTATTTTTTTACATAGCCACATAACATACTTTTGTTTGTTTGTTTTTAACAAGGATTCCCTGAAATAACCATGACTACAGATATAACAGAACAATAGCCTTCTCTGGAAATGATCATACATGAGGGCCAGACATTCAGTACGTAACAATTTCTTCAATTATATTTTCATAAAACATCAAATGTTGTATCCTAATATACACAAAAGGGACAATAAAGGCAACCAAATCTTCTGCAACCAAAGTAAAAAGAAAGTAATTATCTTGTGTACACAGTAAAACAAACAAACACACCTGAAACTAAGACTATGAGGCCCGTATTTTGCTACCAACAGAAAATTTCTATTTAACTGAGTCTGATCTCTGTAGTTGTCACAGTTAAGCCACAGTCTGGATATTGTTCAGGAAAGCTGTGGTTCCTGAGCTCCACTCACCCAACTTTACTTCAACCTCAGTGTTGTGAATTGTCTCCTTTGCTGCTACCTCTCCCTGTCATGACTTCCTGTGTCTTTCGTGACCTGTCCAGTTCATGAAAGTAATGAATGCTGACCTGCTGTGCCCTCCGGGCCCGATCTTCCCGCTCTTTGTCTGCGTGCCCTCTGGTTCATCTGCTCCCCTCACACTGATGTCTATGTCACTGGCTATGCTAATATTCTGAGCAACATGCTAATAAGGGTCAATGAATATTCATTAACTTATTGGACTATATTCAGGATGACAGTTGGGAGCTGAGACTCAATGTCATTGGAGGAAAGGTACATCCAAACTTTGTGAGAGCTCTGTCTAAACTTCCGGTCAGCATGACTCACCAGGCGGCCGGAGGCTGATGATGAGGTTGCTGGTTTGATTTCCAGAGAGGCTGGGCACACGGGGCCGGTGAGTTAGCAGAATGATGTGTTCCCAACGATGCCGGTTTCCAAGCTTTTTAGCTTGTGACCTTTCCAAGTGTTACAAAGTCAACTCACAAGCTCTTATCAAAGGTTTCAGATGTATATGAGCTTAGAGCTCAAAATGGTGCATGTGCCATGCAGTATGCATCAGCAGTGTGTAAAAAATACTCAGATCTCATACTGATTAAGCAAAAATCATCAGTATGCATAGCACCAGTCTATCTCATCTTCTGGGTCCCACAATGCAAAGCGCTGGAATGGTCGAAAAGCTCAGCTAGGACAACAACAGGAAGCTTTTATTACAATTTTCTTGTGGTATTTCATCTGTAAATACCCTGCCATCAGCAGCTTAAAATGTCATTTAGTCCAACACTTTGGTTTATGACCAATTACCTGCAATATGTATGACATTCCCATCAGCCTCAGATGTACTTTGCCATTAGTGCTAATCAGCAAATGTTAGCATGCATGCAAACACACTAAACTAAAATGACAAACAAGGTAAATATTTTACCTGCTAAACGTCCATTTGTTAGTAACATCTTTGTGAACATGTTAGCATGCTGATGTTGCCATTTAGCTCAAAAGCACCACTGTGCCTGAGTCCCTTTGTGCCTTTTTAACCTTCTCACATTGTTAAACTGAATTTTTTTTTAGAGGCCAGACAAAGTAAAGCTTAAGAGAGGAGTAAAGCTAAATGTCCTAACAACAAAAATATAATTTTTAGACACAGAAAAATGTTTTTGTTGTTGATCATTTCTGAAATCCTCAGATGCATCTTGTCCTATTACCATTACATTAATATCACTTGTGTGGATTAACAGTAGCTGTGCAGGGCCTTTAAATGACTTTCAAATGTTTAAAACGAGTAAATATTTAGAATTGCACATATTTGTCTGTTTGTTGTTATCCTTCTAAAGGGCACTAACTCAGCACTACCTTCCTTTTTATCCCACCATCCTCAGTAAAAGTAAATGACAATAGACTAAAACAGAAAATTATACATGTGATTACATAATATATGTAATCACCTACGTATTATGATGATTCACATTAGTTAATTTGACATTGATTCAATCAACAGTAGGATACTGTTGTGTGTTTTATGCTCATAGTGCTCATTTGTCTTTTAAACAATAAAAAAATGTGTATGTAGCAAATTGTTGTTCTGATTTGCATTTTAACAAGTTTTTGATTCTGATTTTCACAAGTTTTTTTTCAAAATAAACTGACACGTTTTCTTTTTTAGCATTAAGAACAAAAAACAATGAGTGCTAACAATGTTGTGCTCAGCTAACAGTGGGAATGTGTATGTGTTGTTGTTCAAGAGCTTACATGCTCAGCAAGTGACACTTGTTGTTTTGACCTTTATTTTTATGCAGGCTTCAGTTTTATGCACGGTTTATTAAAGTGATTGCACACTTGATTTTCTTTCACCTGGACCCCATCTGCATATCTTAATAGACTGACCTTGGCTGTGATAAAGTTTCTAACCTTCATTTAGTCATGGTAGACTTTTCCAGCATTGTCATACTTCATAATGTCTTGGAGCCAAAGTGCTGGGAGCTTTCCAGTACAGCCAGTCTGCTCCTGCTGGTTTTTGTGGAACAGAGCAGAAAGTGCAGGTATTAATGAAGTGACAGTGTTCACTTTCCACAAACATTTGTCCAGCTGGTGAGGAGCGACATGTCCTATTTGGAATCTTAACCTTGGTTTTGAAAAAGATGCAACTTTCACAGATGTGTGAGAAGCAGAGTGAGGTGGTTCAGACCAATCAGCATCCCATTAGGTTTCACAACACAACACACTGCATCACAGCACACTGCATCTAGAACATACAGCATATCGACATGGACTCTTTCATTTATTATATCAATCATTGCTGCAGGAGCTTTGTCTCCTGTCTACTGACGCTTTGAAGTGAACTTGAATCTGAAACTGATATGTTTTGTCTCGGTTCATTGTTTGATAGTATCAGATTGGTCTTACGTATTTTACCTGATGGGTTGACAGATTTCCGGTTGTCTTTAAGATGTCTTTTAAGTAGTTAAGATTATCAACCAGTTCGGAAGGTATTTTTCTGCTCCTTGATATTCTACATATTTTTAAGACATTTGTCTTTGCTTTTGCTTTTTTAAGATACTGGATAGTTTTACTATTTCAGAGTTGTAGTTCAAATCAAACAATCTGAGGTGGGAAAAATCAATATTTGCTCACAGCTCGTAGAAATATGCAGCCTTTGAAAAGGGGTCATGAGTTGAATTTGTATGGTTTTAAGTGGTCGCAAGTCAAAAGAGAGACAAGAGCTTTTTGATCTCAACCTTTGCTTCCCTTAATAAAAATTAAATAGATGTCTTAAAAAGTCCTTAAAGGATAACTTTCGTTTTTTACAACCTGGACTTTATTTGTAGCATTAAATACGACCATTTAGACACCCAGACAACTTTGGTGGCATTTGGAGTCGTTCTGAAGAAATTAGCCCCAGAAGAGCGGCGCATATATCCGTATAATGCGAGTAATTGGGGCACCCGCGCGTAGCCTCTATAAACGCATAATCTGCGGCGAAACTCGTTCATATTCCAATATTTTGTTATGATATGCTGACGCTATTCCCCTCTGAGCCCGTGATGGCATGTTATCAACATCCAGCGTCTCTAGACAACTACTTCTGACGTGATGACGTCATTTTCGAGCGCCGCGCGCTGCGAGCAACCAGCCACAACATGGCTAACTCTGCGGCGGTCGGCTAGTTTAGCTGTAGTTTGCGGCTGTTATTTTTCACAAAATGGATGAATATTTTTCCGACTCTGAGGTGGTGGACGATGACTTTGTTTACGATGGACGTCCTCACCGTTTTGAGCCAGAGTACACGGACGAGGAGCTCGTTGAAAGGAGGACGAGGAGGCAGAGAGAGGAACAGCTCGCCAAACAACAAACGGCTGCGCGTCCACGAGTAGACGGTAACTGGTGGTGCTCTTGTGGACAATGTTCATCGATGACAACAGAGGAGGAATGCCTCTGTTGCTCAGAGTAGGACTTGCGGCCAGGAGATACGCGTCTGGATGTGTCAATAAATGTCTGTGTCACAACACTGGAGGATTTCCGCGCAATGATAAACTTCTGTCAAACAAAACCAAGGCAAATAAACAATCTATACATGTGTGTAAGCTACTTACTCAATCGAAAGTTGCCCATTTGGTCCAGCAGGCTTTGGCTGGGTCTTCCAGTTCACTTTAGGGACACGAAAAAACGTCTCCACCACAGCCCGGTTTATCATTACGCGGAAATCCTCCAGTGTTGTGATACAGACGTTTATTGTCACATCCTCCTCTGTTATCATCGATGAACATATCCTCTGTTGTCATCGATGAACATTGTCCACAAGAACACCACCAGTTACCGTCTACTCGTGGACGCGCAGCCGTTTGTGGTTGTTTGGCCGTTCCTCTCTCTGCCTCTGCATCCTCCTTTCAACGAGCTCCTCTTCCGCGTACTCAGGCTCAAAACGGTGAGGACGTCCATCGTAAACAAAGTCATTGTCCACCACCTCAGAGTCGGAAAAATATTCATCCATTTTGCGAAAAATAACAGTCGCAAACTACAGCTGAACTAGCCGACCGCCGCAGAGTTAGCCGTGTTGTGGCTGGTTGCTCGCAGCGCGCGGCGCTCGAAAATGACGTCATCCACGTCAGAACGTGGTAGTTGTCTAGAGACACTGGATGTTGATAACATGCCACCACGGGCTCAGAGGGGAATAGCGTCAGCATATCATAACAAAATATTGGAATATGAACAAGTTTCGCCGCAGATTATGCGTTTATAGAGGCTACGCGCAGGTGCCCCAATTACTCGCATTATACGGATATACGCGCCGCTCTTCTGGGGCTAATTTCTTCAGAACGACTCCAAATGCCACCAAAGTTGTCTGGGTGTCTAAATGGTCGTATTTAATGCTACAAATAAAGTCCAGGTTGTAAAAAACGAAAGTTATCCTTTAATGGCGTGAGGACCTGGAGGTAGATCCAACAGAGATGAAAACAGTTGTCAGCCTCGATGAACACACTCTGCTCTTCTCTCTGATTGCTTGTCTTTGATGCGATTCTAGACGCAGCATTTTTATGTCAACTTTAAGGACTTAAGGCCTCACCTGTGATGGTAAGCTGTGCAGGTATATGTGCCATCTGTAAAACCTGGTGATGCAGCCTTGTTGAGGTATTAGTGTGCCGTTTCATCCTGTTGATTTACCACATGTCACCTCATCAACCAAGTGCTTACCTCACTTTTTCACTAAGACAAATAAACTCAATGCACCTGAAGAGATTTTGTTTGAGCAGAACAAGTAATTATCCCAGCCTCTGAAAGGTGAGTGCTGTCTCCTGCAGCAGTTAGTGGGATAGAAGAGGCTAAGATGGCGTAGGGAGACAAGAACAGTCAGGCGCTCCATATCCAATAAAAGCCTCAAACAGAGATGCTCTCCATGCGCTTCAGTGGAGATGAGCTGGAATATTCTTTGAAAAAAGGCTTTTTCTTTTTCTTAAAGTGGGGTCAGAGCGTCTGATAGAGGACCCAACCATCAAATAGAAATCTTAGTGTTTCATTATTAATAATGCTGTTGGCACTGCAGGAGGGGGAGGAGGTGTCTTGGTAACCAGTTGTGATATGTTCTACTGGCTTAGACAGAGGAAACTGCAGTACATGTTTTCATGTTGCAGTCAATATTTTTTGATTATTTTTATTTTTGTAAATTAATCAAGGTAACCTTACTCTGACCAACAACTAAAACATACCTTCATTTTGTGTCAGTGACTCATTCATTTCATCAATTTCGAGTTTCTAAACACTGGTACACTCGACCACCCAAGAAAGACAAAAAGAATATAAAAAGACAAAACAATTGTTCTGTTACAGGTTTTGTGCACATGTGAATTTCAGTAATAAGCTGAAGCTAGTTGTTCTTTTGTCTCAGCAGTCATTGTTGAAATGTTTCTCATCTTATTTTGCAATGTAACTGTTTACTCTTTGAAAAATACATGCAGGAGCACTTAGCTGCTCTCTTACATTAGCATTTTGTGCACAAACTGTTGCATCCTGCGAGGAAACGATCACATTTCACTGTTTTATATCCTTAGTAAAAGACCTCACTGTGTGAACTGTGAGGAAAGTTTAAGATGTAATAAAACCCCACTGAATTTCACCCACCGAGGCAGAGAGAAGTTCATCCACACAACCCAATGAAACACGCGGTGCTAGAAGCTAGTAGCACCTAGCAAAAGCTAGTAGCTGGCGAACTAAATGCTAAGATGCTGGTCAGCTGGCAGCAGTGGGAACATGCTGCAGTAGCTCTCCAGTCTAGATGGCTAGGTCACAACCTGGACTACAAGTCAACACAGGTCTGGCCTCTTATACACCAGCAGAGGAGGGTTATTTAAAAGTGATGCTATGATAGCTTCCTCTAGAGATCAACATCAACATCAACATCAACATCGTCGTTACTTGAACACAAATTGAATTCGCCCCAGCAAATAAATCCATTGGTTGCAGTGATTTAGTTATTTTTGTTTGTTTTTTTCACCCAATACATCCAAAATTTGAGTTTGATCATAAGACCACAGTGTTGAAGCAGAGTCGAGAAAACTGTGAAGGTCACAGGGGTGATTGCCTGCTACAGCACGAGTAAAGGGTCTTTTCCCTCTTTACGTTGCAAAGGTTGTTTTCTGGCTTTGATCCCACAAACAGAAACGATGTGGAAGGTTGTTGTCTTACTCCAAATATTAGCTGTGTAGAAGACGACTGCAGTATTGTTTCACAATATGTGACCACCACATAAAGTAGAAAAACAACAGATCTAGTATGTGGTTTATACATTTGCCTTTTGTAAGTGACAAATGTCTGAAAAATTAGACATGATTTATTACAAATCCCAAGAAAACTGCTCGGTACAATATTTTGCAGTGGAAGTTATTTTAGTAAAGAGAATTATTATTTCTAATGCAGCGTAGTGTCTCTTCAAACATGAATAAAAGAGTCAGACTCAACATTAAATTAATGAAAAATTTGATAGAAACTTGGAATTGCTCTAAAGCCTGGCTTGTCAGCTAAACGCCTACAAAGTGAACACCCTGAGGGGGTTTATGTAGCTTTAAAAATTATATTACACACCTTTAACCACTGCAAACAAATCAAACAAAGTAAGAACAGAAGCTCGTGTCTGAAGACAAGAGAAATACATGTTCTTTCCTCTGTTTTGTCTGAAGGTGAGGGCCTGTTTGTGCAGTGTTCAGGATCAGACGGCTGTCTGAATGGATCCAGACTCGGACCTCTGCCGCCCGGGCCAGCCGATGACGCAGGGAGAGGGCGCGGAGCGGCGGCCTGACATCACGGGCCGTAACATGAGGATAACTCTATATATTTTATAAACATTGAGGTTTAGTGGGAAAGCCAGGGAGGCCTCATTCAGCGGATCATGCTAAGCCTTGTAGTTCACCACAACACTGAGGGCCTTCACACCACAGCGGGTAGCCGTCCAGGAGTGTGACCTTTCACAGACAACCTGCAGGCTGATGAAATGATAACAAAGCTGCTGGGTGCCACAGGCACCTCTCACACTGGAATCTCTAGACTAAATAACAGAGGAAACAGTAGACACCTGTAAGCTGAAAGACCAGATCAAAGGAGGAGGTCTGCTCTGACATTCACGCCGCTGGAGGAAACACACGGCAAGCACTTAAGATCAGACGATATCTGCAGGCATCAAGAGCTGCTGCCAGCAGCAGTTTGTCAAATGTGGACTTTCTTTTCCACCAAAACTGATACAAAGACCGTAGGGATCAGTAATAGAGTGGTATAGTACGAAAAAAGTCCTGAACATGACGCTAGCTGGTTAGCATAGATTCGTACAGAGACTGGAAATAGGGGTGAACAGCTGGCCTAACTCTGTTAAGGTTAAAAAATCTGACTACCAGCCCCTCTAAATATCACTAATTAATGTACCATATCTTGTTTGTATGTTAACGACCACTGCTGTTTTACAGGGGCTCACATGTATAAATTTAGTAGGCATTCTGTCTGCTTGATGATGCCTCATTTAGTCACTTTCCCAGTGTGAACACAGTACATTCTCAAAATATGTCTATATGCATTATTACACAGTTTCTTCATCGCAACCACTAATTTGCTGGAGTGTTTTCTGGTTGTCTGGCAACAGCTCCTGAAAAAAAAGGATACCATATTGAAACTGAGCCTCAGAGGTGCTGGAAGGTGGATTTTGTTACCTTTTACAGAGCCAAGCTAACTGTTCCTTCCTGTATCCAGTTAAGTTAGCTGCAGTATGTAGCTTCATACTTGTTGTGCGGACATGGTAGAGTGGTATCAATCTTCTCTCGGCAAGAGTGCAAATAAGTGTATTTACCAAAATGTCAAACTGCTCCTTTAAGAGACATCTAAGTTCCTAAGACATCGACACATAAGCACAGATTGCTCTCAATTCTCCTAAGGTTAAGTTTAATGCAATTAAGTTGCATCGTCTTTGGTCTCCTCAGGTGGGTTGATTGATAATTGGTGACTCCTCTTCACAGGTGAGGAGGTTTGTTGGGACAGGAAGTGCCACTTCCAGTATTTTGCAGCGATTCAAATCTGCAGGCCAGTTTGTCGGGACTGACTTCACTGAGACTGACTGCCAGAAGCTGGAGGAGTCATCTCTGCTAAAAACAGAGGCAGTTTTAATGAGGGCTGCAGTCCTGTCAGGGTAGATAACTGCCACACAGACTTATCTGTGTTGTTCTTTATGCTTTATCACTCTTTGTCACTCTGACTCACTGCACAGAGGAGACTGAGAGCTTCATGTTCAAATATCTGATATATTTCGTCTGCTGTCTGTCATGTTTTGGCTTTTTCTGGCCAGTGTGAGTTCATTTCTGCATGTTGAAGTTTCTGCACAAAGACCTCCAAGACAGTTGTGTCTGTAAGTACTTGAAATTAAACCGAATTAAGTGATTCCAGTGTTGAGCTCTGATCAAGTGACGTTGAAGAAAGGGTTTCTTGAGATTCTTAGATCAGGAATAATGAGGACAACATTTTAAATACCACACTGCCAAAACAACAATAATTTTACAGGCTACAAAAAAGGGATTTTAGTCAACAAAACAAGATATAAGGAACTGAAGTATAACTGAGTTAAACTGCCGCATGGTCCTTGCTTATAACTTGGTCAGTTTGTCAAGAGGGACAATGTCCTCGGGTGGTGGAGGTGTCCACAATCAGGTAATAATGAACTCCACAGAGGAAACCTCTGGCTTTATCTTCCATTTAATACACTTGCTTCAACACCTATTGAAGACTAAATTACTTTTCCAGCAATGAATTTCAACATTATAACTGGAAGTGTAGGTGTGTGTGTGTGTGTGTGTGTGTGTGTTAATGATTAACAAATCACCCACTGCCCCTAAGTACTTTCTCACAAAGGCATCCTCCTCACTCCCATGATTCAATGGGGAGAAACGCTAAAACATTTTATTATGTTTTAATCTAATTTTGTATTTTTGCTTTAAAAACAATCAAATCTAAAGATTTTTAATTGAAAACTAGAGAAATCTTTTTTTTTTTAATTTGAAGACTTTATTTGGCCCTTTAACATTTTTTTTAATTAAAAAAAAATTGCAAATATGTTTTTTTGTTTGTATCGTTTTGAGCAAAGTTTTTACCATATGGTAATGCAAAACGTTTCAGAAATGCATGTATCAAATATGATACCCACGGCATTATAGGGTTAAAACACCCACATTACCAGACACAGTACTCATCAACACACATCGCATTAAAAGACTTTAAGATTGTTTATTGTTTCATGCCAAGGGGTCCTGAAGAAGTATGTGACGCTTTGGGAGTGAGAACAGGCTGAATAATCGGTGATCCAGCTTTCGTGTCCACCTTTTGTTTATGTTTAGAATGAGTCAGACTGCTGTTGGTCCCTGCTCAAGTGTGTACACAAGGTGCAAAATTATGTGCAGCTCGATGAATTTTAGACTTTTAGCCATTTTCATTGTCTGATTTTGCTGCCTTGTTAGAAAACTTGATGATTACATGGGAAATGTTTGGGTCAGACATTTTTAATTAAAGTGAAGAGGGGCGGATGTGGGTTTTAAGTCTCCTGGTTTACAAGCTCACTATAAAATGATCACCATAGATATGGGGTAGTTAACGAGTTTGTGTGATTGGAATTGGATCTTATGGAGTTTACATTTTGTAAACGCATGAAGCTGTTTTGCATTCTGTATTTTGATGAGCTGTGAGGAAATATTTTAGTTCAATATCTGCAATAATGTAACTGTTATCTTGGGAAACCAAATATGGACGATCTTGCCTTTTGGATGAAATCACTAACTATAGTTGTGTTTGAAAAAACCCTTTTAATGTGATTACCAATATATGAATCAAGTAGTATCTAAAGGACATTTTATAGATCAATAAATACACAAACATGGAGATGATTAGTAGGGAAAGTTTAGATTACAGCAGTGATGGTGTTTAAAGAAGCCTGTCATCTTCTGAATCAGAGGCAGCAGCTCATCTTTCTGATGGAAGTGAAGCCGTCCCTCAGCAATCTGAAGCCCTAGTAAAAAATGTTACGACTCCCCAGCGTCCAGGACCTCAGCCCTGCAGCACCACAAATCAATGGCCACTCCGGCCAGAGAGTTTAGTGGTCTATCAATGCATATTGAGCCACTATTTTTTCCCTGGCTGTCTCTTGTGATGGATCGCGGTTATTGCTGTAATTATGGGAGAAGACCCCTGAAGCAACCACCAGAGGCTTCTGCGCTGGTCACTGCAGCTGTGCCGCCCTGCAACAAACAAGCCGTCAGTCTCGTGTGGCTCCCTGGTAGCTCATCTGCTAGAGCAGGCGCCATGTATCAAGACTCACATTGTGGTTATTTGCCATCACCACAACTGGTCCCATAACAAAAAGACAGCTGACACTGCCTAGACCCCCCACAAGAGTGTGCAGGAGTTGCCCATGACTCAGCAGGTGTTCAAATAACGCGGATGAAAAGTAATATTATCTTGAGATAATCAGATAATCAACCCATTATCACAAGACAACATTTCCTCGTAGTACTTATAATGTTTCTCAGAGATCAAAAGTGCCATGCCAGCATGCATAGATGGCAGTCCGACAGCTGTAGCCATTGATTAAAGATGAAAATGTCAGCTCAAAGGAGTGTCCATTGTTGCTCACCACATCAGACTGTACTTGAATGAAGTTCTTCCAAATGTTGAATATTGGGATGGAGGGAAGGGATTGATGCCAATGGTCGATACCTAACATTATGCAGACTGGTCAAAAAAGAGAAAAACTGTTTTGTGCCATTTAACGATGCCACCTCTCAGTTGTCAGTCAGCGGTTGCTATCAGAGGCTCAAGGTTTGGTCACAGTCTCCAAATATACACAGAATAACTGCCTTAGCTTTTCCTTAGTTATTTGCTTCATTGCACCAACAATAAGGACAGTTCAAATTTCAGCTTTAACACTATTAAAGCTTTAAATTTTAATCCTGTGCAGGAACAGTGGACTCTACCAGTAAAAATTAAATATCTATATATCCATTAATAATATTAGAAATAAGTAAATAAATGTATAGCAGGAAATTACAGAATACCGAAACACTGAATCGCTCTTGCAAAAAAATAAAATAAAACAATGGAGGGCAGATCTTTAGGAGGGCTAATGCTTCTGAGGACAGAGGACCGTCCACTCCAGAGGGAGCTCAAGCTTTTTAAAAAAAAAAAAAAAAAAGTTAAAAACTGGACTTTGATATAGTGAAAATCTAAAGTCGGATCATTTGCATGTACTGTATGTTTCAGTTGGTATCCAGCCCTGTAGCTTGTTGTAGTCACGCTGCGGCTGCAAACAGAGTGTGTGTGGAAAGCCGGAGGGAGGTGGAAACATCCCGTCAGCTCGCGGGCTCGCTCAATGTCCTGAACGATGTTGTGACTGAGAGAACAAGAGCTCAGATCAGTCAGAGTTTGTTGAACACGGGGCTTGTCAGGATGTGAGAGATACAAAGGAGGACGATGGCATCTGGTGGGTATCATGACGTGTCACATTAAAGATTCTGCAGCTCCTCTGTGCCAGTCAGGCTTATGAACTGGAGTGAAACAAATAGGCTTCAGGACACTGATCCTCGCCTGCTTGAGAAGAAAGAGAAGCAAAGCAGAAAAACAGACCAAAGAGGAGAGAAACTACACACATACATACTTTACATTTACACTCAGTGACAACAGAAAAAGAAACCCTGCTGCAGAGTCTGACTTTCCCCTCTATATGTTTAAAACATTGTCTGTGTGTGAACGAGTGGCCTAGACGCAGAGGAAAATGTTGGTCGGTAACAATGCTAACATGCTGATGTGAAGCGGATTTAATGTTTACAGTGTTCATTATCTTAGAGTCATCATCTTAGTTAATTCAAAACTGAAGCTGATGTCATTAGTTTTGGACAAATTAAACATTTTTGACCTGACGATGGCAGTACATGAAAAGTCAGCAGCTCAATAAAGGTTTGTGCAAACAGATTTATTCTCTCGGGACCATGAACGTCTCTACCACATTTCATGACAGTCAGTCTGTTTATTTTGGACCGGCCTTTGTTTGGTGATGCATCTGTGGGGTCAAGTTTTGATATGGATCCTCTCATTTCACTGTCAGAACTAACTATTCTTTTATTATTTGAAATTGGTTGCATCCATCTGTCTGTCTGAAAGCTCTGTGTAACACAGTGAATGCATTGTCTGCATTGGACTTTGCCCATCAGTGCTGACATGTTACCTGACCTTGGCACATGTGGACAGTCTCCACTGTAAGCTAATCCATCGCCCTGATGTGGGAATCAATGCTAAGTGGATGACTTACACTGAGACCCTGTTTGTCTTATTGAGCGATGTCATTGGACAGGCAGTGAGAGGAGAGAGGTGGAGGGGTGACAAAGACAGAAAGAGATGCTGATTCTTCCTTAACAGTGTTGTTTGCACATTCATTTATTAAATGTTTAAACCATTTGAAAAATGTGAGGATCACAGGCTCATCGTTTTAAATTTACATTTAAAATGGAACTAAGTAAGTTGAGTTTATTGTTGGAGTTGATCACAGAAACACTGACATAAAGTGGAAAGTTTGAATAGAGATCAAATTATGCAGATGCCCAACAAATAGTGTCATTTAATAACATTGTGTGCAAAAGACACCAATTTAATCATATCTTCAAACAGTGACTCCTGTTTGGTCATGTTTCTGTGGGGCTTTCTGCGGGAGTTGAAAGGGAAAATTGGGCTTAAAGGTTTAGGGAGAGGAGTTTGTCAGCTCTTTTTCAAACATATGATCAACATTAATTATCATAAATAAATATGATGTTCCTGTGAGAACAGAATAGATTTGGTTAATGAGGAGCTTGGGCAGTGTTGAAAGGGGAGCTGATTTACATGTTTGAATGAACATGTCTGAGGGTGTGGAGCTGCAGGCAAGAGGATACAGGCTACGTTACCCGCTACTGGCATCGACTGAACTGTCGACGGATGCATTGTGGGTAATGTAGGCAGCAGGTTTTGACAAGGAAGAAGAATGGGAGAAATTAAATGAGATATCTGGTTTAATTTTGATGATGTCACAGAAGTGCAGTGCTAAATCAGCAGATTACTCTATTAACAGTGAGCAGTTCTTCATCCAATAGGGTCCCTCACACACTTTAAATCTTATCTGACCATTGAATCAGCTGTGAACATTTTTACCAACAAGTCCTCTAACCTAAATGACAAAACAAAACAAAACAAGTAGTTTGTCAGGGCCCTCCACACGCATGTTGCTATAAAAATGATTTTCTGATCCACTATCTCTGTCTTTTAGGTTTAGGCACAAACTGCTTGGTTAAGATTATTGAAAGCTCAAGATCATAAAAGAAGATATACTGGTGGTTGTAGACGAGATGTGAACAGCAATCTCTCAAATCAAAGAGCAACAAATCCTCCAAATGAAACAACAAAATACTTTCATTCATAATTCCATTCCAAAATGAGCCATCTGATCTGTCGCCCCTGCAGGTAGGACAGCTTCTCAGTGCCTCCCCAAAAGATTCATGAGCAGTTTCTGATGTGCCAGTGCTATGATAAAGGTTTGGTTAGGGAAAGATCATGGTCAAGACTGAAAGAAACAGAAGTTGGTAGGAAATGGAAGACAGACACCAGTCTCCGGCCTCCTCCCTGGCAGGTGTTGCGGTATCCAACTGACAAGACACAGGACAAGATATTCTTTGTCTTTAGATGCTGTCATGGAGAGTCTCCTTCTACACCAAATATTTGATCGTGTAGGTGAAGTTCTGCAGTCTGAGTCCAGGTTTGACCCAAACGTCTGTTCCTGCTGCTTCCTGTGGGAGCGGCGGGATGCTGAAGTGTTGAAGCACAGCAGGAGCAGCAGAAAAGAGAAGAAATAACCTTTAACGTCTCTGCTCATTAATATTACACGCCCTTGTCCGTACAATACAGAGGAATCTCAGCCTGCTTTAACCTCTAAATAATTCACACAATAAAATCCTTTCTTTCTCTGCCTCCCTGCTCAAAGCGCAGCGATGGACGAGAGAGAGGCGGCATAGAGAGGTAGACTGTGAGCAGGCTGGACAACACAGCACTAGTCAGTAGTCATTTCATTGATTCAGATTTCATCCAGTCAGAGGTTTCCTCTTAGCAAGGAACACAGTCTGAAATCCTGTGAAATATTGCACATTTTCCACTTTTCCCAGAGTTCTGTTTCTTGTAAACTTTGTTTCAGGGTGTAGAATTTTTTCTCTCTATTTATTTGTCCAGGAACTAATCAGTTTGATTTGGCTTCAGCTTTAATGACGGTTTCAAAACAGAAACCAAGGCAACTCTGAAGAAAACAAAGGAGAGTTACTTTTTCGTTGTATAGGATTTAGGGGGGTCTGTTGGCAGAAATTGAACATAATATTCAGAAATAACATTTATTAGAGTGTGTTTTCATTGCCCAGGATGAACAAACCAAACACTGGCTCTACAGAGGGCCTTACACATTTTTACCGTAGGTTCTCCTTAACACTTGGAAATGGAGGTTGAAGTCTGGTTAGTTGGTTGTAGTCTGCAACTTCAGTGCTATTAAATCCTACACAGTGGTCCTGTAAGTTACAGTTTCTATTACTGACAACATGGACCAGAGACAGTTATCATGGTAAAGTAGATATAATGTTCTGTCTTGACTCAACAGAATTGTGTTTAATTTGTTAACAAACTGTTAAAAAATTATTTGTAACACAATAAAAGAAGCTCTTAGCTCTGGCTCCTGGCTATGTCATGGTGTGACTACAAGGCTAGAATTAGGAGGGACCATTCTGGAATAATGCATGAACGCTCTCATGCATCCTTCCATCCTCTTTAGGAATGTTTGCCCACTATAGAGATCAGCGCTTTGATTCCAGCAGTACCTCCAGCTTGTCTTTACAAAAGACACACCTGGCTGTGTTTGCAGATGGGAGGCCAGTGAGGGATCAAGGCCTTGCTTTGCTGCACTAGCAGTTTGTGCTGGTTGGGTTGGGCATGGGACACAGATGGGGTGGGGGGGCAGAAATAAGCAAAAGGCATGCCTGCTGGCAGTGGCAGGCTGTCTGAGGGGCAGGGGTGAATAAATAAGAAGGGCACCAGCAGCATGTAGTGGAAAGACCTCAAATTTCACACAATCAGCACAAAAAAAGTACAAGCTGAGTCAGTTACTAATGTCCATATGTGATGATTAGTTAACCAGTAAAACATGTTGAAATTCCCTGTAATTCACAAAAATGTTCATAAAGCTCTGGATCCTAGACCAGATCTTCTGGCCTGCAGAGGGTGACATGACTGAAGGTCGCACTTCAGTCATGTCACCCTCTGCAGCTCTGAAGGTTGCACTGAAAAGCAACGAAAAGAAACTGGAGAGTCACAGATACACTTTACATTTTCCCCTGAAAACAAGTTCAAATCACACGGATCATTCTAGTTATCTAGGAGATGTCATTTGATTGAAGAGAGGGTAAAAAAACGGGTCTTTGAAGCGTCCTAGTTGCATCCTTCAGGTGTTTTTGCCGCGCTGCTGTGACGCACGGGCACATTCAGTCAGGTCAGCATCGGAAGTGCACGCGCTGCATCTCATTCAGGATGAGACCGGATCCGTGCGGAACATCACCCAATTAATTACAAGCGGACCCAAGCTTTTCTCCTAACAACTCCTGCTGCGGTCACCCTATGTGTGTTTGGATCAGCGGCTTATCTGGTTTCTTTTTTCGAGATTTTGTTGGGACAAAGAAAACCTGGGGACCTGGAGAGGAAATATTTCAGAATCTGGGATTTTTTTTTATTGATTTGGACAGTTTAAAAAGAAAAATCTGCCTTCTCTTCTGAAGCAGACAACTGCACTTAAATGAATGGAAGATAAGGAAGGTGACAGTTCCTCGTGAAGTAAAAGTTTTGTCAGATTTCTCGCTGCGTTTCAAACATCTCCGGCTCCGGAACGAGGCGCAACTTGTGAAATCACAGAAGAAATGTGAAGACATAATTGTCTTATTTCTCCTCCTTTATGCACCGAGAGAGATCTGTGCTCCTCATTCTTGCAGGTCAGATGTGTGTGTGGATGTAAAACGCAGCTCTTAGGTGACACTTATAGGTTTGGTTACACCTATCCCAGCGGAAACTCGACTCTAACCGTCACCTCTGCCCGCAAGTCGGACTGCCCCGAGCCGGAGGTGCTGCGGGGGACGCCATGAGACGATCCAAATACTAATGTGATGGGTAAGATTATCAGCTGTTGATATGGAAGTATCTGTGGTTGTGTTGGTGCACTGAGAGGTCGTTAAGAGGTTTGTGCCACGGTGCTAGAAAGCTTTTGCAACGCGTAAAATGCGCAGCAACATCACCAAGTGCGCAAAAAAGGATTCCAGTCGAGATTTTTCAACTGAACAGTGAATTGTGTAGTAATGTTTGAGTATTCAGTTAAGACAAATCTCTTGTGGTATCCTTCATTTGTTGGGACTTTTGTCTGCAGTCGTTTGTTTAGTCGCCGCTTTTACGCACAAAAATCAATACCAAATGCCGTTCAAATAAAGTGGAGAGATGAGCGTTAACCTGCATGCAGAAATGATTTCTGGGCATGATCACTGATAGAAACGCATAATTGAGGATGTGTGGCAATAACAGTCTTGAGCTTCTGTCTGTGAGAGTGCGTGTTTGTGGTGCTGATGGATGAATCCACACCCCTGAACCTTGTCTGAAGGAGGCTGCTGGAACTTCTTGAACGGGTATAGCCAGAGTGTGGATGTGCAAGTGATGTTGATCAATTTTAAACGGACAATACTCGTAGATTTGCGTAAAAGTCGCACCATTAACTCCCCTGTAAATACGTTATGTCCACATTCACCCTGTGCAAACAGGAGACCAAACGTATGATTTATTGAGGTTTTATAATAATGACATCACATCTACTGTAAATTCTGCTCATGTAATCATTTCTGTGCAAGTTCAGGTGTAAGGTGACCCCATAAAAACTTGAGTGTTGATGATACTCCAGGAATGTATGTATAATGTGTGGACTCGTGAACCCACCAAGTCAACTCCTAAATTTTGACCAGACACCTGAAAAGATCTCATTAATGTTCCAATTATTTTATTAGAATTTACATGTTTAATCCACAGATTTAACTGTTTATTTAGATTGTCTGTAGATTTTATTTCCCAGTATGAAGGTCGGGGGTCTTCTCCACAATGTCAGCAATGAAATTACAGTAAAGAAATACTGATCGCTTGATTTATTGGCCTAAAAGCAGTCAAATTAATTTGGCTGCTTTTAGGCCAGAAAAAGTGCTGGAGCCATAACCTCGGTTTTTACAATATGGCCCTGACTCAACATAGGATTTATAGTCACCTCCTCTGTAATATAACCCTCCTGTAAGGACACCTGGAGTCACACACTGTTATGTATCTTGGCTAAAAGGTGTCAGAGTTGCAGGTATTAAAGGATTAAACTATAGCAGTCATCTAGATTCCTGTCATGAAAAAAACAACCCCGTCTCTCAAAACTGTCTTCCTGACGTCCTGTCTGTGGCTCTGAGCTGCAAGCCCACTGGCTCTGAAGACATAAACCTTTAAAAACACTTCATAAATATATAGTTTAATTGTTAAAAAAGCTCAGTAATTTCCTGAAAGCTTGTCACTGGTTTTGTGACAGGAGGAAATGCCGTATTTCCAGAGGACTATTTTGAGCAGCGGATTAATCCACAGTGGTTTAAGGTTTACGATTCACAGACAATAACAGTTAGCATGATCAGTTCATTGTTGGTTTCTGTCTTTTAATTTAATTTGACTGATTGAAATTAGGATGGAAAGTTTTTTATGAGCCCACAGACTCATTTTTTAGGAGCCGCTGTCATCCTGCATTATATAACATGCATCAACAATGACGGGATGAATAAAAAGACTTTGATCCTCAGAAGGCAATGAGCAATATGAGCAAAAATCTACCACTGTCTACAGGCTAATGCTTCACCTCTGAGCAGTATTGACTGTCGTATATCAACTTGTTTTAAGAACTTTCTAGAATCGAGGGCAGCAACCAGATTTTTTCTGTCTTCTTTCATGATATCGAGGCTCAGATCTCGGAAAGTCCTTTATAACAAATTGATGTGTATTGGAAAGAGGTTGGAACACGTGCGGGTCAATCATGGAGAAAAAGTGCTTAAAACATGGAGATTTCTTGCAGTGTATGTGCTTTTCCTGTTGCTTATGTCAGATTTTTTTTAGATTGTTTACATTTCTGAGATTTATGGAGGTCTTAAAAGAGAAATAAATTGTGTTTAAATGGACATAAGCTTTCAGCAAGGTGTGACAGATGGATGGATGGATGGATGGATGGATGGATGATGGATGGATGGATGGATGCTGACCTTTAAGTGTGTGATGCTGACTGGCTGCGTGGGTGTTAACGACTCTCTGGCCCTCGGGTATGCTGATGTCTGGGGCTCTGTTGCTATGGAGACCCAATCCAATAGCCGGTGAAGAGTTGATCCTGGGGGTGCTGGTGGCAGTGTTTGGTCGCGTATCTTGAATCTCAGAGCGGTGAGTTCAAAGATACATGTCTTCACTGTGAGAGGCTTTGCTGCTCTGTCACAGATTTCCCAGCCATCACCTGTAGCAGCCTCATCACTGACAGTGACCAAAAAACTTGTTCCTGCAAGCACAGCGCCAAGTACAGGGGGCTCATTTCTGTATTCATTTTTATGTTTGTTTGAAAGCTTCAGAGGGGTCGCACTGCTTGCCCCAGTCTGCATTGTTTTGCTGGAATTTGCACATCCTGAGTCTTGACAACAGAGGTGGTTAGAAGCAAAATCAGCATGATGTATAATCGGAGCGGCCACAGTTTTGAGAATAGCCCCAGGTTCAAGAATGCCAGAATTTTGCTTAATTTTTTTAGGATGAATGCAACCAGTGCTCCAGAGGTACCCAGGAGGTAGCTACCTCTTAAAGCTCCTTTAAGACCTCTGCTGCCATACCAGTACAATAAAAATTAATGGAATATTTTCCAGAAATAATGCCCACATTACCCTGAATGATCCTTAGAACTCACTACGAACATTTTTTAATTGGAACTATTCATGTCACTGATGAATCAGCCCCTGTGACACCCTTGGATGGAGAGGTCACACACTCACTGTTTATGGAAATATGTGGACAAGCAGAAGAGGGTTTAAGACAACATGACCGGGATTTGGTGAAGAGTTGTCTTCACCTCACGTGAAAGCCTGCACAGTAACACTATAACGTATGTAGGAGATGGTCATGTTTCTCTGATGCTGAGCCAGAAAGCCTGCCTGCCCAGCTGCAAAGTTTTCACTATACTTTTCCTTGCCGAAATTCCACTTTCGTAATTCTGTGCTTTGGATTTTTATTGAATGATGAAAAACACAGTGACTTGCAAGTTTATAGGTTTCTAATCTGAAATAGCAATGCCAGGGTAGGGCTGCAAAATTTTTTCTCTTTTCACAAATCCCACGGCCACAATGACACAAAAATTACTCAGTTTCTCGTTGTAAGAGGAAACTTTTCTTGTTTTTGCAAGATCTATTTCACGTTTTGACAAGATATTGTTCACGTTACTATGACACGTATCTCGCTTTTACTTGAGACCAAATTATGCATTTTTTAAAAAGAAACTTTTCTTGCAATAACAACATATCACTTTATCTTGATATGTCATAAAAAGTGCTCATTATTTCAGAAAACCAGCATATCTCATTACAATGAACTTCACTTGAATTGAGTGGTAAGTGGGTGTAAGTCAGTAACGGTGCTGTTGCTGGAGAGCAGAGGATGTAAATCAGCTTGCAGGTAGAATCGACCTGTAACGTTTCCTCTTATTTGTCCAGATTCCACCGAGAGACCTTCCTCTCAGCTATTTTCGGCATGTTGATGGCGTGTCGGCCGTATAGCTCCACATGACACGACACACTCCTGCCAACCCTCGTCACACCCACACAGGAAGCAACGAGGAAATGAGATGAGGATGATGGCTTCGCTTCAGTCACATCTCCTCTCATGTGACGCTCTGCCTCTGCCTGCCGGTGTTCATCAGCACACATCTTTTAAAAGGAGCTTTGGTTCCTGATTTATTGTTTAAAACATGAGGGAAAGCTGAATATTAGAAATTCATCATTTAAATTCATAACACTAATCTAACGTTAGGGATGAGTGATTTCTACCACTGTATTTGAGTAGAACAGTGCAGAAGCCTACAGGGGGAACCGGTTAAATTTCCATCTGTCATCACATTCAAGGTTGAGGAACCTTTGCTTGTGTCCCTCCAGTGTTTTGACTTTCTTTCCATTTGCTGATGCACACTTAATTCTGGTTTGGGACCAGATTTATTGCATAAAACATGAAGGAAAACTGAATACTAAAATGCATAATGTCTCTCTTTTTCACTAATGTAATTTCAAGGATTAGAAACAGACTTCTTGACTTGTCCTCATTAACACTTGAAGAAAAAAGGAAATCTGAAGGACCTTGTGTCACCTTTTCCTTTTACATTTTTTCTAAAAACATTTCAAGAGACAAATAAATGCTATGTGGATTGTTTTAATGCTGATAGTTGTAGTTCCCATTTAAATCCACTGGTCACGTCTCTTTTTGCCGGAGCTGATTCAGCACTGGTGAAGGTGTAGCCACTCATCATTTATTTATCCATAATGTGTAGCAAGACAAAAGATAAACCTTCATAAACAGTCGTGGAGGCTGCAGCTCGGCAGGGTGGAGAGTGGTTTGGCTTTGCGCTCTGTCGACTGCCTCATCGTTTAATTGTTAGGTTGATTTGGGAGCTCCCAGCCTTACAATAAACAGTGGAAAATGTTTAATGGAATGCAGTTTGCCCATGTAATGCTAACCATAAACTAGAGGCTTATTTAGATTTTAATCTCATTAGAAGTGTCTGTGAACCTCGAGGCCTGTCTGGAGTTTTTCTTTTTCTTGAGATTAACTATTCTGAACTTCTATCTAGTCATAATTCATTCAAGTCTGGACACAAGAGCATGATTCAATCCTGAACGTATCTGTGGAAATGACACCTTTCAGGGATATCAGCATCTTCCATAAATCTGCTTAGAGACCGTAGAAAAGGACACTCATTGTAACTACTCTTGCCACAAAACCAATCATCAGATGAGATTAGCAAAAGAGGTTTGAGATTCAGTCAAACACTCAAGCTGTTGTCACTGTTTTCCCGCCTTTGTTGCTTGAAGACAAACTGACTGTAACCCCGACAATGGCCGTCACCTTAAAGGAAAATACCAGTTTAACTGAACTTGGTTCTTCGTTTCTATTGGTTACACTGGAACATTTTAGATACTGTCCTCACAAGACAGATGACAACCTGTCATTTATTCAAATCCTCTAGTGGCTGTGAGAACCAGTATGACCCCTGTCTGTCAGAACCAAAGCAGGAAGCAGAGTGACTCCACACCTTGTCTCCTGCAGACAAGAAAACAAGATATAACATGCTAATCAGTGAGCTGTAGAGGTGCTGGTCGGATGTTGTTTTCCTTTGCTTCCAGTCTTTGTGCTAAGCTAAGCTGTAGCTGTAGCTTTGAATTTACAGTACAGACAAGAGCGGTATTGATTTTCTCCCCTAACTGTCTGCCAGAGAGCAAAATAGAGTTTTTTTGATCCAGTTGAATTATTCCTTTAATGAAATAGTTCTGTGACTAAAAAGAAGGAAATATTTTGATTGACAGACAAAAGTACGCAGTGTTAGAACAAAATGGCAAAACGCCTGGAAGGTTTTGTTCAGGGCAAGAAAGAAGTTTACATCCCAGGAAGGAGGAAGGAGATCAGAGCTGCTAATATTTGCTCTTGGCTCGCTGTGACGGCTTAATTTACTGCCCAAACTGAGCGCTGAGTCCTAACAGATAAAAGATAAAACTTGATCAGCAGTATTTTCAGTAATGGCTGCTGGCAAGAGAAGCCAGTTTAAACCTTTTGGAGCTGCACAGTAGAGTCGTAAAAGTTTATAGCAACATCATTTTATCTCTTCTATCCTCCTCTTTCTCCTCGTAACGCCCTCCTCATCTTCCTCTTTACACCTTGTCTCTCTTTTCTTCTGCTCTTTTTTCTCCTTCTACACCTTTCTCCTCCTCTCTTTTTTGTCCACCTTTCATTTTCCCCCTTGCCCGTCCATTCCTTCTCTCACGTTTTCCTCCCTTTTTCCGCTTTTACTTTCATTTCTTTTCTCTCCCTTGTTTTCTTTCTTCCCCCCATTTCGCTCTCCTTGTTTCTCATCTTCCTCTCACTTCTTCGCTTGTCTCGTTCTCGTTCCTCCTTTCCTGTCTGTCACAGTACTCTTTTTCCCTCATCTCTTTATTGTCTTTTTCCTCTTCCCCTCTCCCTGATCTTATTCCATCTTCACTCCCTCCTTAACTCTTCATCCTCCCCCTCCTCTTATTACCTTCTTTCCATCTGCTCCTCTATCTCTCTCCTTACTGACCTGTCTCTCTCGCCCTCCTCTTTCTCTTTCCTCTCACTCACTTCCTCTTTATTCTCCATCCCATCCTCCTCTTTACTCTTCTCTCCTCTTGCTTCATTTCCCCTAATCTCTTCTTGGTCTCTTGTCCCCTCCTTATCTTATTTTGCTTCTCTTCCTCATTTTTCCTTTCACTTTCACTCATCCTACGTTCCTCCTCCTTATTTTGTCCCCCTCCTCCTCCTCCTCCCTGCAGGCTGTTGATGGAGAGGATTTCGAATGTCAGCCGGGACAGTGGTCATCGCAGGAGGAATTCTGGCTACAGTCATCTTACTGACCATTGTCGCTGTACTGTGTTTATGTAGGTTGCAGGTATGACTATTTTACCGTTGACTATTTAACTGAATTTCATCTGCATGACTGTATTGAACTTCTACTGATACTATGAAATTACATTTATTTGAAAACATAATATATGTAATGATAGTTTCATGTCTCGTGTTTTCATCATTGTGGTCAAAAAGAGGACTATAGAGTATTATAGAGTATTATATGGGTATTCTGAAAATAATCCAAATTCAGTATTTAACTGAAACCTTAAAGAGTCTACATTAGGCACAGTGACACTCTCAGCTAAATGCTAACATGCTAACAACATCAAATATGTTCCCCATCCCAGTTCAACAAGCACAGCTGTGTCTGATGGGGGTGTCATTAGTTTTGCAGATATTCAGTCATAAACCAAAGTACTGTAAGTGAAATTTTGACCAGGTGATGACACTGAAGCAAATATTAGAGAGCCCCCAAAGTTGGTACTATCCATCCTGAGAGGAACATGAATGAATGTGTGTACCAAATTTTACAGTATGACAATACACCGAATAGTTGTTGAGACATTTCACTCAAAACCACTAATGTCAAGCTCATGATGACAATAGAGGAAAGATGATGGGATCGGATAGAGGTAAGGGAACAACCAGTGGGATTCAACTTCTGGGGACCATGACTGACCAAATTCAATGCCAACCCGTTCAACAGATATTGACCTAGGTCACAGGCTCAGCGTGGTAAGGTTGAGAACTTTAGACACATCACAGAACACTTCACAAGGGCTCAGTTTGCTTCATATTATTAGCTCCTGCTTGACTTCTTGTCTTTGTAAGTCAGTGATAAGATTAAAAAACATCCTAACGTGTTACAGTGACTCTGACCTGTAGTTCTCTCTTACTGTGATTGACCACTGAAGTATTACTGCTGTAAGAGGGAGGAGTCTGAGAAGGGGGAAGAGGAGGAACCAGAGCTCGCCACCATGTCGCCGACCCGCCCTCTGGCTCTGTCCGCTCCCCCTACGCCTCCGAGCCCAGATCACTATGGTGACGAACCGGAGACCTACCCACCCACCTTCCTCACTGAAGCCAATGGGCCTGCCAGCTACTCCCCCGACCCGCCGCCACGCAGGTGCCAGCGCTCACATGCCTTCTGCCCGTCCTGCGCCCGCTGCTCGCTGCCCTTCTACTTGCAGCACCCGGAGAGGCTGTGCAATGGCGGCCGCAGGATCAGCTACAGGACTGTGCAGCAGCAGGACCTGGAACTGCCCATGGACCTGGCTAGCTTCTACCAGAAGCTCAACCTCATCCGCTCCGTCACCATGAGGGAGGTGGTCACCCACAGCGTCAGCACCGACGTCTAGGAGCATGCAGGGTGGAGGCACGCTGCCCTGCTGGCCCAGAGGAAAGGTCGATTTATACAAAATGCACTGACTGTGTGCAAACATGCTCAATTAACATGTTATGTTGTGCTGAGGGTGCAGCATTAATACTGTGCTGTAGTGATACACTGCAACACTGAGGGCTTTTGGGTGATGTAACACATCTCCACAGCTCTGGAGCAACAGCTTAACGCATTTCTGAACTTGAACAAACGGACTTGAACAAACAACGTTTTTGTCACTTTTGACTGATCACTCTGTGACCATTATGTCGGATTTGAGTAGAAAATTAGATTAGACGTTTGTTGATTAGTTAGTAACAGAGCTAACCAATATATATGTATCAAATTATGAACAAGACAATTTACAATTTGAGCGTTTGTCAGTGAATTTAACTCAGATTTTTGGTTTCAGTGAACTACAAACCAGACAGAAATGGTGACCTGACATGACAGATGGTTTGTTACACAGAAGCATCTGGGAAGTCATCCATGGAAGCTGTTTGAAAAGGGCAGGCGCTTTCAAAAATACTGGGCAGGTGACTGAATGAACTATCTGTCCATCACAGGCTAACTTTAACCAATCAGGTCAATACCATGTGACATAGTAGGGTTCTTGCCAAAGTCTTCAGTGCCGTTCTTTGCTCTTCTGTCACTGATGAACTACTCTGTAGTTCTGATGTAACTAATGCTAAAGCAGAACTACGCTAACCACTTTAGGAGCTGCCATTGTTGTTTTCGAAGAAATTGTCGGTTCTCTCACTGTCAACACAACTAAATCACGCCTGCCCATAGCTGCCAGTAGGTTCTTGTAGGCCGCTGATTCCAAACGACTGTGGTTCAGCCACAAGGACATAAGCCTGACAAGGTGGATTCTTGGCTCGCTTGATCTTGTGTGATCCAGTGATCTTGCGAATTCAGCTGCCTCAGAAGATAACAGAAATGGAAGAAAAAATCCTAATCAAAGGTCAAGCGCAAATAGAATATTTCCTTAGTGGGGCTATTGCCTCGTTGGCTAGCTAACTAACCATTTGTTCACGCTAAATGAGTCTGTTAAAGGGGGAGTCTGGTCTAATTTTCAACAAATCCCATGTGTGGACCAAAACCAGCTACAAGTACTGTGCATGTTAAAGCCAGATATATGTTATTCCTCTGTGCCATGGATATCCACTCTTGCCCAGAAAAACAACTAAAAACTCATCAATAAGCACCACTGTTGAACTGAGTGACATGTTCCTTCATTAGTAGTTTATTTTGACTCAATCCCTCAACACGGTCCTGCTGGCCCAAATACTCAGTGCCAAATGTGGATTAATCCACCACTGACAATAGTCCCTGACAAATGCACTATTTCCTCCTGTTTGAGTAATGTTAGGTAAAAACTACAGTGACCAGCTGTTTTAGGAAATTACTTTTTTGTAACTGAAACTCTTTAATAATGACGTGTTCCTTTCATTCAGATTTACATCTTCAACAGGAACCAGTGGAGTTGAAGCTGAGTGCTACAGACAAGGTGGAGGAGTCAGAAAGTACAGGCTAACACATCATTGGTTTTGGTCTTTTCATGGGATTTGTTAGTAAGAAAAACATAGAATAAAGCGGATCCTTTTAGATTTTTGAGAAGAAAGTGTGTTTCCTGACTCAGAAGCTTCCATTCGGGGAACTTTTTCAGTTTGTTCAGTTTGTATTCCAGTTTTGAGAAATCTGTGCACAACCAAATCTCCACCAGACTGAACTCTAGTGATGAACATAGAGTATATATGTGTACTTACTTACTATAATGTGCTTAAAATACCACATTATTCATTTATGCAGTGGAAAATATACAAGTGGATGTTCACACGGACAAAATGTTTTGTTGTGTGTGTTTGTTCATGTGGCAAGAATTGTATAGTGTCCAATAACTGTTACATTTCTCATTTATTTATTTCACAGAGCTATTCCTTCACTTAACACTTCAAAACACTTTAAACACTTTGTTATAGTTTATTGTCTATTTATGATGAAGCACCTGTATACAGCGGTCAAGCAGCACAGGTGTTTTCACTTGTTCTGCCTGATTAAACCTCTTCTTGTGTTCACTAATGCCTAGTGCACACGTACACAGGATTTTTGTTTTTAATATGGCATTTTTCCACCTCTACGTTAAAAAAAAAGGAAAAAACATGCTGGCCAATCAGAAGACTGAAATAAAGCTTTTATCTGTAAGTTGCCTGCAACCAGAGGTCTGACCACTAAATTACAAATCTTACTATGATTAAAGCATGACCCGCCTTCACCATAGGATTCGGAAATTCGTGACTGGGTTTCGTCCGAAACCAGCAACATTGGTGGCGGAGTCACTGCATTTTGATGAATAACCACATCCGTGTGGACTAAGCATGAGTCATGGTCTAATCCACGCATCTCAAACCGGTTCCATAAAGGGCCGCGTGGCTGCAAGTTTTCATTCCAACCAAGGAGGAGCACACCTGGCTGGAATCAATTTATCAGCTGATCTCAGTCTTCAGCTGATAACTAAGTGATCCCTTGATGTTGATTGGTCGGCCTGATGTGCTCCTCCTGGGTTGGAATGAAAACCTTTATGGAACCGGTTTGAGATGCCTGGTCTAATCAGTCTAACTAAGTGAAAACCGGTGTAGGTGTGAACAGGATTTTTCAGGTTTAAAATCCATCCTTCTTCTATTGATTTTTCCTCAATATCAACAATTCAATTTCCCTGTGCCTAGCAGGTGTCAGGTAAGATTTTTACCCAGATAAAATGTATTTCTCGGTGTCCAGAAATGCAGGTTTATTTGTCACATGTAATCATATAATATGTACAATCACAGTGAAAAGTAATCCTTTAATTTGTACATTAAAAATAATTAATAAGAAAAGGAGAACTGTGGTTCTAAATATCTGAGTTATAGATATATGTATATGACAGGGATGATGGGGAGGGTATCTGGGTGGTTGGGCTCCTTAATGATTCTCTTTGCAGAGTCAGGTGTAAATATCCTGTAGGTGGGGTGCAGCACCGCCTATTGTATCTTCAGCCGAACAAACCACTCTTGGTGCAGGGGTGAAAGAGTCTCTGCCTGGCCTTTCTCAGTCAGTGTGTGGGGCCCAGGTCAGGCGCTCAGTGATATGGACACTGCAGATATATTCTTTGACCAGCTGTTCAAAGCACTTCATCACTACAGTGATTGGCTTTGATTGGATTTGGCTCACTTACATGACAGCAGGGGGACACATGGTCTATCATAGTTCTCAGACCTGGGTGCATGTTTCTGGGATTGCCCTCCTGGAGTTGTAGTTTCACTTTCTTCCTGTTGTCCCTTTTTGCCACTGTTACTGCAGCTGTAGTAGGCTGCAGTGCATGTGTTTACGACATCCTGGGTGGTTTCTGGTTGTGGAGTGAATCAAGTGTAGTTTTGGGCACAGTTGCTTCTATTGTGTCACAAGTTACATCCAACACAGACTTGATGAATCCAGTGAGATCGACAGCGGTGTCCTGGAACGCACCCCAGACCACATCATGTAGTGCAGACTGTAGAGCAGCCTTTGATTGGCCTGACTATCTCCTTATGTCTCGCATCACTGTGGGAATATTTACAGAATTTGACCTCAGCAAGACAGCTGTGTGGTCGCTCTTCCAAAATTATTCCCCTTGTGGCGCAGTCAATATGTTGATGGAAATAAGGTGTAGCCTTTTTAAGATTAGTCTAATTTAAGTCTCCAGCAACAATGAGCGCACATTCAGGATTAATTGCAAAGATCTGACAGGCCAACTTCTGTACTCGCCTGTCGTGGGATGTCTAGTCCCCTGGTAGAAAGCACGACCTGCATTTGGTTTGGCTGGTCTATGTGGTCGGGACTGTAGCTGGTGTTTACCTTCTACACCTTTTCCTCCATTCCCTTTCCAATGTTTACACTGGCCAGGTGGCAGAGTCGCCAGGAGGAGAATTTACAAAGTGGTGAGTTGACCATTTTCCTTATCCTGACGACTGACTTGTAGTCATGTGCTGTCATTGTTCAATCTTATTCACAAAAAATACAACTAATATTTGTAAAAATAAATGTAAAGAGCATAAATTTGCATCCATTTAGTGGAGCTAGCAGAGAGGTGACTGGATAGGTCTGCGCCTTCTAATTGTTTTTGTTCTTAATCAAAAATAGAAACAATACATTCTCAATTTCAACTTGAAAATCTTTGCAAGAATTCAACTCGAATGAGTGAATATGCTTTGAACCCATTCGTTTAAATTAAGATGAAAAATCCTCATCATGGCAGAAATTTAACTGATATCATCCAAAATTAGGAGTTACAGTTTTAATCTTCATGAAAAAAAGGAATAAAAACTAAAATAGCTTCGATGCAGACATGAGGCAGAGCTTCAGTTTGACTCATGTTTGTGTTCACTTGTGTAGATTTGTCATCAAGCAAAGACAAGGTCGTGTTTTTCTGTTGTTGTTGTTGTCTGTATTCATTATAATTCAGTGGAGAGCAGCTGCTGATGCAGTCGGTATGTGAGTGTTTCAGTCTGTGAATTCCTCTTTTTTCGCTGCGGCGCAGAAAAGAAATCGCTTTTTAAAGGGCTTTTCTGAAGCATTCAATGATCCAATGACTGTGAATTCTGCAAGACAATTATTTCCTGTTAAAGACATCCTACTGTGCATAGATACTGTACTGTATGCCAAGGTTCAAACAATCTTTGAAGAACTTTCCTCCAGCATGAAGTATCAAGCATTTAAGAAATAACTGACAGGCAGAGGAAATGTGTGAGTGTTTGGTATTTTACAAACTCCACTCCACATCATTAGAGAAAACAGTTTGACTCCAGGAGCTGCGGAAACTCACACTGTAATTTGAGGATAACATGTATGAATAAATTGGCATGCTGCCAAATAAGACCTGTATAGACTCATAGACAGTGTCCTCCAGTAGCAACACGTTCTGCTCAGCAGACACTGACCATGAGTCACACACACACGTATGCAGACCTACGCCATACCATACCTTTGTCCTCATATTGTTAAAGCTTCTGTAGGTTCAGGCACCTGACCTACGTGTTTTGGTTTAGGAAAAGATCATGGATTAAAATAAGTTTGTTACTTTTACATACATGATGCAACTTCAAATATGTCAACGCTGGCTTTTGGTTTCACATGGGAGACAAGCAGCAGTCTCCTGATGAGTCCTGTGGATGTTTGCACATTCCTACAGATTCGGACTCTCTCGCTCTTTATACCATCTTACCTGACGTTTTCCTTTGCTCCTGAGATGAGTGCTAAGTCGCTGGAGGACGCTGCCTAACAATAAATGCAAATATAGGCCATAATAACTTGCTTGCACACTGGACCTATATGGCCATTTTTTCTGGTAGGGATGGGCTGAAAAAATCTTTGGAACATGGGACATATTATAAATTCCTGCTATTACAAAATTGCAAATTGTGTTTAAATTCTTGTTTTTCTCACACATACTTGTATATTAAAACAATTTGCTATGGTTATTAATTTGTTAAATGGATTTGGGATTTGGGACATGACACATTTGCCTTCTCTTGCTGAGTGTGTTAAACTCCATGGCGTGTTGGTATGGTGACCAATAGAATCACATTGTGCTCTTCAACCATAAACAGGGCGAAGTGAAAGAGGAAGAATGCTGTTGGCAGTGGTGTGTCCAGTCCTTTTTGACTGGGATTAGAAAATTTACAAATTAATTTACAATTTCTCATATTTACTTAAATTACTTATATTACAATTTCATACATAACCATGTTTACATTTTTACGAAAAGATAATGATCCCTACCAACCAATATAAAGCTTCCATACGTTTCTTCCTTTAAGTCATCAAAAAGCAATTAAGTACTTCCAAAAGCAGACTACGTACAAAAGAAAACAATACACATTTAAAAATACTAGTCAGTTTGTTTGACCTAAGGCCCTGGGGTGGCCAATCAGATTTCAGAGGTGGCCAGTGCCACCTCACGCCACACAACTGAACACGGCCCTGGTAGTTGGTGCTGCAAGGTGTGAAACAGAGCAGAGGTCCCAGTTGCTTTTTCTGTCGTGACCATTTCAAAAATATTGTGAAGTCTGAATTTGCCATTTCACTGTTGAGAAGTTAAACACTAATTTGAATGTTAATTTGTAGCTGAATTGCTTATTTAAAAAATGTCAGTACCTTGAACAAGATAAATGTAATGCTTTATAATCAGTAACTGATCTTTCTTGGACTACCCTCAGTGGTGACAAACTTGTGAGTGCACAATATCTACAATATATAACCAAAGAGATAAGATCAAGATGGAAATGATGTGATGAAGTTCATATTTTTTTAACTACAACCCTGATTGCAAAAAAGTTGGGACGGTGTGTAAAACATTTATTTTACAAAGTGTTCCAGAGTTCATGTAGTAACATCCTTTATCCAATCATGTTCACAAAGTGGTGAACCTCGCTCCATCCTTGATTGTGAACGACTGAGCCTTTCCAGGATGCTCCTCTCATACTCAATCATGATACTATCACCTGTTACCAATCAACCTGTTTACCTGTGGAATGTTCCAAACAGGTGTTTTTGGAGCGTTCCACATCTTTCTGTCTTTTGTTGCTCCTGTCCCAACGTGTTTGAAACGTGTTGCTGCATCAAATTCAGAATAAGCAGATATTTACAAAAATCAATGAAGCTGATGAGGTCAAACGTTAAATATATTGTCTTTTTACTGTTTTCAATTGAGTATATGTCAGAAAGGATTAGCAAATGATCACATTCTGTTTAATTTATGTTTTGCACGGCGACCCAAGTTTTTTAAAATCAGTTCTGTAGCTGTTTATTCTTCTCCACCAGTCTGTAACTTAAAATGCACATATCCGTGCAGGATGTATTGGAGATGAAGCTGCATGTTGTACACTTATTTTAAAGTTCCCGAAGAAGAATCAGTCCACTTTATTATTCTGACAAATATTGTTAGCAAAGACTAAAACTGTTTCCTCTTTTGTTTCCTCTCTGCTTCAGTGGCTGATGTGTTTCTATATCCTGTACTTCAGATGAGTGGTTTGATGATGTCACACTCACCAGCAGGGGGCGTCAGCTGCAAACCTGAATCTACTATAGCTGCTCTGTGTGTGAAAGTCACTTCATTTACAGTGCTAATAAAAAGATGCAAAACTGTTTGGTATCTGTGTTATGCCTTCTGAGAGAAATACAATGCAGAGCAACACATTATTATTATTATTATTTCATGGCATGATTTAGATGCCTTTTATTTGTCTGCATCAATCCTTTTGAATCTTTTCTTCCTACTCCGTACCTACTCTCTAATTCTTTAGTGCATAATCTTTGTGTTATGTGTATTATAATTGTGTCCATTTTGGAGAGGACTCTCTTGACAAAGAGATTTAGATCTCAAGAGGTCATCCTGGTTAAATAAGGGTGAACAAAAACTATAAAATTCAAGACGGCATACTGTATGAAGGTATATAATATAGTTTATGGATCTAAGTAGGCCAGCTTTTCCTGGCTCTTTGCCTTTTTAAAAAAATTTTTCTCATTAAACTTCATGTTTGAGAGAAATGTGCTAGGCCAACATTCTCTGAATAACTTTAACAATTCATATTAAAATGAGAAAGAGACAAATATGTTCATTTGAACTGTTATTTAATTGAAATACAAGTCAGTACCATAAGTTTTTCAGTTTATTATCAACAGTACACAATTGCCATACTTAGTTTTGTACAAAGAGGTATCAGTTATATAAAAACACAGTACACAATAGTTAAAAATGAGACATACATGTACACGTCTGAATACACTTCAACAATATTTCAAGTGTCAGGAATGTTTCTTTCTGTGTTTGTACTCTCTCCTCCTCTGTCACACACACAGACCAGAACTGGCATCAGTTGACCCGATGAATAACCATCGGCTGGCATCAGGAGCGTCACGATAAATGAAAATGTGCTATGACTAATAAATATGCTTCCACATCCTGCAGGCGTACCGGCATGGTGCCAGGCGGCAAGTGGTGGAATGAAAATATAAACTTTTTACATGCCAGACACCAAACTGAAACACAATTAAATAATATTTCGTAAACAGTACCTGTATTAAATATTCTAGTCATGCAGTATATTCCGTTGAGAAATAATTTAATATATCTCTTCATTGCAGCAATGAACACATTAAGATCATGCTGCTAAGTGATGATGGAGGTCTGTAAGACCATTTGGGTGTCTGCTCCACTTTGTCCCCAACTAACAGCTGATAACAACTGCCTTCATCTTTGATGCACATAATGAGAATTCTATGATGGTGTGAAGGAGTGAGGGGAAGGGGCAGCCATGGGGCTCAACATGGGGCTCAGGGCCCGCATGAGGACTTGAGATATATTGTACATGGTTCTGTTCTTAACTTAATTTAATGCATGTTTCCTGGATCTGTTTTGAATTGTTTCAGAGGTCTCGAGGCAGAAGGCTGCTGCAGGTGATTTCATGTTTGACTAAAGGTCCATACACACTGTAATGTTAATATGTTAGAAATCCTCTCCACACAAGAAGGAACTAATCTGGACTTTGAGTAATAGAGAAGTTTGCCAGTTTGTTTCTAAATTTATTGCAAATAAACATGAAAAGTCATTACATTCTGTGTTTAGAAAAAGGAAAAGAAACAAGAAAAAGAGCAACTAAATGACAAAAGTGTGAATATTGCAGTTAATGTTGCATCAACAGCACTAACAAACTGTTTTTGTCTGATATCAAGATATAATTTTAGATAATTTGTTACTACCCAACTGACAGAACCATGTAAATCCAAGCTCTGCTTCTTAAAAACAAGTACGAGCTTCCAATTCTGACTTTTAGTTTCCTCCCATTGTTCACAGTAACTGTAGTACCACATGTACACAAACGTACCCATTTCTTTCCTCATGATGGAGTTAGAGTTGGGGTGGAGACAGGCTGTGCTGTCCTGGACTAGGAGGTTGGAGGTCGTACGGCGCGGCAGGAGTGGCAGCAGGCCTTGCTGTAGTACCAGTGGCTGCACAGGTTGACCTTCAGTGCCAGCAGGCAGTTGGTGGAGGGACGATCCTGGCAGCTCTCATCTGGGACACAGTTCACACATGGTGGAGTTCATGCACACGATTTCAGAGCAGTTCAATCTAAACCCAGAACCAGGTTAAGATACCTGTGGCTACCTTTGACACCAAAACAATACTGTTCATGACACATCCCTTGTCCTATGTGTTGCATTCAGTACCCATACGACCACACTATTAAGTCTGCCAGAATGTCCCAAAAAATAGTATAACAAATGCAAAAAATACCAGGCTGTCCAATCATATCCGGTCACATTTTGCAAGCATGCATGCTTTTCTGGCTGTTCCGACCCACAATCCTCTGCCCAGTCATATCGACTGAGCTGAGCTAGCCAACCATACTGCTGTTAACTACACTTAAACCTGAACTGAGACAAACTAACTGTGTTTCAGTTCACAGTTACAGACTGTTTGTGTGTGTGTGTGTGTGTGTGTGTGTGTGTGTGTGTGTGTGCATGGAAGCCTCTGGGGGCTGGCTTCCTGAGGTGTTACCTGGAGGCTCAGTGGGGCATGCCTGCAGGGTGCAGGTCTGCTTGGACACCGGTTTGGTGAGGGGGTCACAGCCTCGGACCAGCTCTCTGCCCTGGTAACACTTCACATCCCTCATCCTCACACCCACGCCACATGTCTTAGTGCACTGAGGACACACAGGACAACACTGTCGTGACACACCACTGATGGACTCAGGAAATTGATGGATTGTGGTGCAGGGATGGTTTGAAAAGTTTCAAAGGATGGTTTAATACTTTTACCTGTTTATCTGGATCTCATTGGAACAAATTGTAATTTCTGTCAGTCCAAGCTACAGTTTTCAGAGGCATTTTTCAAGACTGAAGCTGGTGAGTATTTGACACTCAAAAGATTTTTTCAACAAGCTTTAGGTGCGGCATTCATTTAGTGTGTTGAGCAACTATGACTTAGTTCATCCCTTTACAGCAGTGTGTCTTCACCCAGAGTCCTGCAAGGGAACACATCATCATCCACTCTCCATATCAGAGAGAAGTGTGTGTACCGTGTTGGCCTCACCTCAGACCAGGGGGTGGTGTACCATTTGAAGCACGGCCTCTCAAAGCAGGTGTTTTCCTCCTCGGGCTTCTCGCCACCTCCACACGCCACATCATCAAAGATCTGGAACTTTCCTGCACTGATGCCGACACACAGGACAGTCCTTCGCTTCACGCCACGACCACAGGTTGTGTTACACTGGAGACAAAAACACAATATTGTCAGTATTCAGTTCTGACTTTGTCCATCCTCTTCCAGACAACTGAAGGGACTTTCTGCATTTCAAAGTTTCTTCACACAGCCAACAAAGCGTTTTCTTGCTGATATGGAGTAGTATAAAAGTATGGGATACTCCAACCAGCCATGACAGCTTAATTTTAGACTTTATGATGTCTACAAAATGCTAACCCTAACACTCCAGAAAAGCACAAGATTTTCAATTTACAATAATATAAAACAGAGAGAAGCAGCAAATCCTCATATTTCAGATGATGAACCGCAAGAATGTTCAACATTTTTGCAAAAAAAATGACTTAACCAATAATCAGTTGTCAAAGTATTTGTTAATTCTCTGTGAATCAACACATCAACTAATTGACCAAGTGTTTCCAGTCTACTGATAAACAGGTAATTAGTTAATTTCAACACTGTGACGCGGCCTCACCCTCTCCCAGTCTTGGCTCAGCCAGTGTGGAGCACAGTCTCTCTCCCCACAAGGGTGGATGGCCAGCGGCTTGTTCTCCGCAGAGCACTGGTTCTCAGGAACCACGCGACCCTCCGGAGCCTTGCAGTACACATGACGCACCATCTTCCCCTGGCCACACGACCCCGAGCACTGCAACAATGAGGGCCAGAGGTAAAACAGGATGACCGATGATTAAGAGGAAGCAGTCCGGTAGTCATCACTGTCACCTTCAGCCAAACTTTGTCATTCAGCTCAAAGTCAAACACTGTCACATGAAGTCAAGTCAGGTTGCCTCACATCATATTAAACAAAAAGGAAGCATCACATGTAGTGAAATGGCATCATGTCACATCACATCACGTCGGAGGAAAAGACAAAACACATCATGTCACGTCACATCAGATAACATCATGTCACTTTCATTTAAAATACATCACAGGAAGTCTGATCATTCCTTTGAGCCAACACAAGTTACCAGAGTTGATTATTTACTGAATTTAAAGCACCTATTCGTGTTCTGTGGGTTATTTAGGCACCCACAGATGTTTGGTTTGACAAACATTTCGACCTATGACCCTATCAGCTGGCACACCTGCTATCTACCTGCTCATGATGATGGTTTCAAAGCAGAAATATAATAAAAAAAAAACAAACAGGACAAATAAAACCAAAATACACTGCATGCATAGATATGAGAAGCAAGAATACAGTATGATTTGGAATGTCTTTTCTCATATAATTTGGTAGAACCAATTAAAATCAACTATCAATCAATCAATCAATCAATCAAATCAATCAAAAGTAAAATCAAACTGATGCACACGTTACTCAAAGGAGTACCGACACACTCAAAGATATAATCTTTCATTTTTGATTCAAAATGTTGTTTATTTTGAGGATGTTGGTAGTTGTGATGCTTAATCCACAAAATTTACTGTATATGAGGGGGGCATAATAATACAAACACCCTCTGATTTACTGCAAGGTGTTATATTGCTTCTGCTGGACTGCACATATGCACATAATAAAACAGTAAAGCAGAATACATTAAACATGCAAAGGTGCATGTGCTCGCAGTTCGTCATTTTCTAAATGACAATAAATATTACTGATGTAACATTAGCTGTTGCATGGGGAATAATATTTTTACTTTGTGCAAAGACAATCTCATATCTGTCCATGTTTGTGCCTGGTTGGACTCCATGGTTGTAAATCAGACCTGTGAGTTTCCAGACTTAGACTTTGAATGGAACATTAGGAACTACACGTGTCTGTGCAACATAATACAAACCATAAATTCACACTGTGGCACAATAGTTTTTCACTGAAGGAAAAACAGCTGGGACAGGCAAGCTGTTCCTTTGCAAAAACACTCAAGCTCAAAAACGTTGTACCCTACAGGGTACTACTGTACCCTGGTACCAGCTAATGGTGATAAAATACAGAACACACGTATATTGTCATACTGTATATGTTATTGTCACTCATGGGCACAGGCATGCAGTGCTGTGTATATGGAAAGTAAAGACACTCACGGGCCCCCACTCGGACACGGTCCAGTGGCGTTCACAGGGCGGACCGGTACAGTTTTTGATGTTTGGTGGTTTGGTCATTGGGTCACATGGTCTGGTCTCATCAGAGCAGCGGACATCGCGAGTCACCTGGGCTTTGCGGCCACATTTAGCAGGACACTGGATCAGGGAGAGGCACACAGAGACCACCAGAGATCACCAGAACATAAACACTTGTGTCAGGATGAGTGAAGGTGAAACAGGTTTGTTATCAGGTCACTGTTGGAAAGTCAGGTTCCTTTAGAAAAGCCCACACAGTATAATATTGTTGCTGCTAAGTGAAGCCAACCTCCTGCAGTTGACTTTATTTGGAGCCATTTTTGAATCACTTTGAGAAGTTTTGCTGAAATCTGCTGGAAAAGACAAGAAACAAAGAATCTGGAGGGATAATGATTAACTTAGAAGGACAGATACATTTGTTGTCCCCAAAGCAGAACCTTGTTTCCACTGAGTGCGCACTATGGGTGCCTCCACGACATGGATACATTTACATACAGTACGTACAGAATACATCAGCTAGTGTGCTATTGTGATTAGCAAGATACAGACTTCAGCACCACAATGGCAGAAGAGAGAGAACAGCTGATTCTATCTGAATGTAGAGATGTTCAAACACTGCACTGCGCCAAAGAGAAGGAATGATCACCTAGTTGTACATGTCACTCATTTTTCTGTTTTTCAAACCTCAGTGGCTCATATCACATCAAGGTTTTTTTTGGTGTCTGGTAAGTGTCTCTGGAGAATCCATCAGTGACCACAATCAGACCACAAGCTGCTGAACCTGAGGCAGACAGGAGCGAGAGAGATGTCTGCGCTGCAAAATGACACTCCCTCTGAATGATGGAGGTTGGTTCAAAAACAATTATAAAAAGGAAAAAAAGCTGAGCAACTGGTGACAGAGAAATACATTTGCTCACATTGGCTGCAAAAAGAGGAGAATGTAGAAAAACGAATAACTGACAGTTTAATGACCTTATCAGTAGTGAACAAAGCCACAAGTACTATAAAGATGTGAAAACACACAACTCCTCTGTTTGTTTACTTGCTCTAATGTTTTATTCTCAGCAGGGGAAATCACTACGGACCTCAGTCCACTCAGCCACCTCCCATTGGGGACCGCAGGCGGGGCTCTTGCAGGGCCGTCTCTCCACAGGTCTCTCCAAGTCGGCCATGGTGCAGAGGTCACTGTAGACCGAGCTGTCCAGGCCCGGCGACAGCATCTTCCAACAGCGAACTTGACGAAACTGGAAACCCTCCCCACAGGTCCTGGAGCACTCGCTCCAGCTGCTTGCTTCCCATCTGAAAGACAAGAAGTGCAGTGCACAATGTCCTGTTAGAGAGTCTGAATAATTTCTGGTTCCTACAAATGTTTTCAGTGGATTGTACCTGGGCTGACATTCCCTCCCAATACAGAAGTCGTGGACCGGCTCTGGTCGGGTCAGAGCATCACAGTACATATCGTGGACCTCGACACCATCATAGCGAATACATGTGACGAAGGACTTTGACACTCCTGGATTGTGCGCAACAAACAACAAGCTGATGGCAAGGAAAACTTATTTATACAGAACATTTCAAACACAAGAAAACAGAACTGCATGTGCTTTATATGACAGAAGATGTTATTCTGAAATTAAACACAAACACTCACTAGCAAGAAGGTGCACACAGAAGACTCAGTTGGCAGCAGTAAAAATGGAAAGTTTGTGTTTTTAGGGATTTGGATTGTTTTAGCATATTTGTATTGTCTGTCTCTTTGTCTCTTAACCCTGTTTAAAAAATACGATGGAAATTCAGTTTATTATTCTAATTAAATTGAACACAGTTAGTATTAATGTTAATATTCACACCTGTGTTTGAGTCATAAGTCAAAATGTAAACGTACAGAAAGTGAAATTTGTAAGCACCAAATGTGCACTGCACCAAACTAGAGCCTCGGTTTGTTACAGCGACCTGGTCTGCAGTCTGTTGGGTTTAAGTTTTGATCAGATGCTGCCGATCTTCATCGGCTTTTAAGAGGGTGATGTGAATATATGATATGAGATAAGAAACTTCTGAATCCAGCAACCCATGAAGCATTATTGTGTGCGTGTGCATATGTGTGCATGTACCGATAGAGCAGGTCATGCTGCAGGGCTCCTGAGAGGAAAGTTTCCAGCGGTACATGTCAGCAGCACTCAGCTTCAGGTTCTTCTGGTAGATCCTTTGATTTCCTCTGTTACCCCCACAAACACACACACAAATGCACAAATAGACACATGCATAAACACACACACACCACAAACATATGAGGAAAGGAAAACTTGAGTAGTAGCTGTGTCAGCATTTATATCTGTGTCATGCAAATATTTAGCCATAGTCAGTGGTCAGTGTAGACGTGGATTATAATGCAGGAGTAGTTCAACATACGAATATTTTTTAATTATTCTTAAAGGATATTTAAGGATACCCATTCGTATAGATCCCGAATCACACACACACACACACACACACACACACTCACTCCTGGGCCTCAGAGGAGAGACCACAGAGTGACAGCTGATTCCCAGCCTGCATCCTGGCAGATGCACTTTGTTTTTTCATCACATCACATAAAAGTCATGTGCACATTCTTGTCATAACACCGGCTTTTCCCTCCACCTCCGCCAGCCGCCAGACGTTTATTTGAAAATCACAGCCACTTTGAGTTATACCTCGCCGGCATCTGTCCATGTAAGCCAGACTGATTCCTGCACATTATTTTCTCCCCAGAGGTGACTATATTCTGACAGCACACTCTCCCCCTCTGCATCGTATTTTTCACTTTTCTTGCAAATACCTTTATTTGTTTCTGTGTGTGGCTGTATCCACATAACCCCCCCCCCCCCCCCCCCCCCCCCCCCGCCGGTCCTCTGCTCAGCTCGTTTCCTCTCCTCTCTCTGTCTCTCAGAGGAAAGGGTGTGTCATCGTGTGTTTTATAGCTGCTGGCTGCAGAACTGGTGAAGCCGTGTTTGGACACAGAGCTGGGAAGCCAACAAGAATTATGAATATGATGAATGCAAAACTTGCCAGGTCTACCTGTCTGCCTGCCCTACAGCCTGTCTATCTACCAGTCTAACTGTCTTACTCATTGTATATGTACCTACCTGTCAGTATAGTCTGTCTCACTGCTTTACTACCTTTTCCGTCTGCCTGTCCACCTGTCTCCACAGGTCAGTCCACCTGTTTGTCAGTCTGCCTGCCTAACTGCTAAACTGTCTGTCTACCTAACTGCCTTGCTGCATGTATCTACCGTAGTCTAACTGTTTTGACAACCTGTCTGCCTTTCTGTCTAACTTCCACTTCCTCTGGCTACGTCTCTTCAGAGGAAAACAAGTGTCCACGCCGCCCAGCCTGCTTCTCGCAGAGCCTGCAGCATATTTCCCTCAGCCATCAGCAGACCCAGGGGCTTGACAATGTCTGAACATTGAGGCCCAGTGTGACCTTAACCTGAAGCCTAAGGGGAAACAGTTTTCTGTGAGCCCAAACCTGACTGAAGCTGTGAAGCGTGAACCTCTGCTGTACTTCATCTTGACGGTTTTTACCTGTGCTCTGTTGTATCACCTGGTCTCTGTTGGATTACCTGGTTCTGTTGGAGCGGCTGGAGGTCCTCCCACTGCTCTGCATTGTTTTGTTCTGGTAGGAACTGTCGCCGCTGTCGTTGCGCTTTCGCCCCAGAGTAAATTCCAGCGTGTCGTTGAGACCAAACTGCCCGTCTTGCTCCAGGCTGCTCTGGTCCACCTCTACTGGTCCCACCTCTGACGAGAACAAACTGTCTCCCTCTGTCAGCAGCTGATTGGTTGAGATGTTGATGAGCAGCTCATCTGGGCTGATTCGGCCATCCAGTAGAACCCTCCAGATGAGGTTTGGGGAGCCTGGACCCGTATCCAGGGGGCCACCAGCAGGGGCAGGGTTGGCAGTGCTGCCTGTATGACTGCTGTTTCCCTCTGATGAATCAAAGTGGAAAAATTCAGCTATGCTTGGAGAGCAAATTGATTTATCTTACAAGTACAATCTGTGATGTAGCTTTTGGTTATATTTGCACTTGAGAACGTAATTTCATATTCAACTTGGACTGGAAAACTTTGCAGCTGTTTTCTGGTCCACATTTGCTTCCTGTGGGAAGGAACACAACCAACTTTTTTCTCAATACTTCCTGTTTCTTTGTAGCTTTTGATGTCTGAACACATCATAATATGGAGAAATCAAAAGTCAAAGCCCAAATGTTGATATTCCACATAATGTAATGGAAACTAATACAACAGGCCTCCTAAAGACTCTGTTGTAAGTCGCCTTTTTGAATTGTACAAAATTATACTCAAACAGGTTTATATGCATCAAAGTAACCTGACCATTGTCTGCTTTCTGCAGTAAACTGGTATCTTGTAGGTCATGTTAAAGTAGTTTTGGTGTTTGGCGCCATTGCGGCCAAACCAAAACTTATTTAAATCCACAGAATTTTACTTTAAATTGTTATAAAGACTGAAAGTTTCCACAAATACCAAACCCATCAGGCTGAATTTTGGAGGAATGTGTACAAATTGATGCACAAGATATCTCTAATATTTAAATTTGATGTTACCCTTCGTATCATCGAAAAACATAGGAATTTGTGTGTGTGTGTGTGTGTGTGTGTGAACATTTTTCACTCAGTGTAAACATTATTGAACTTATTGAATGTTCAGACATTGTCAAGAGTTAGAACAAGATGGTACTTAAACAATTATTTCAACAATGTTAAAGCTGCTTAGGTGGTAACGAGAGGGGAAAACTGTGTATAGTATAAGCATCACAATGGTAAGATTTATTCACATGCTGCTCTATGGCAGTCTATTGTATGGAATGCAATGTAAGCATAGCTAATAAACTTGCATTTCATGTAAAAGAATATTACATTTGTCTTGTGGAAACTTGTGATTGATACATTTAACAAAATAACGATGTAAATTTTTTAGTGGAAATTTCAAAAACAGATTAACTCAGTCCAAACTGTCTCAGTCAGTGCTCAGTATCTGGTCAGTAGACATCAGCCTTTGTGAAGAGTGTATGGTGAGCCTTTCAACCACCTCTCCATCGCATCTCACCACCCACAGCGGTGGTGTAATGGCCTCTACAGTCAGCTGAGTGAGCTGAGAGCCCGCAGCAAGGCCATTACCGCTCATGTTTGTGATGCAGCCATTTTCAGCAGGAGAAAAACACCACCAACTCTGAATTTTTCATCTGCCGCTGATCCTCTTTATGTGTCTGTACCATGAATAATGCAGAGCTCCAAAGGGCCATGTCACAGACACACAGAAAGAGAGCCAGATAGAGGATCAGCTGTAAAATCTGACCTATTTTGTCTCATCTGCCAATGGGCCACTGAACCAATTTCTGATTTATTCTCTATCTTACTTTCTCTTGCTTTCAGCTCCTTTTCCTTTCCAACATAGTCTTAATCTCTCTCGCTTTCTTTCTTGAGGAGCCAAGCCAATATATGAGGAGGGACCATTTATCTTCTAACAGATATATAGATATTGGCATATATGTCAGCTGACAAGAAATAAAAAAATACAGTACAGAAATAGAATAGATAAGTTTAAGGTCATTTGGAAATAGTGTCAACCTGACACTGCAGCACTCATAGCACTGAAGTAATTTTTTCAATGCCAAACCTTCAGTGCTTTTCTGTTTGATATCATTGTAAATTGAATATCTTTTAGGTTTCAGACTGCTTTCTTCTTTCATAAATGTTTAATATACAAAACACCACAAACAGATCTTAAGTGTTATAAAGAGTCCCTACCTGAAAATTTTGGGGCAGCTGCTCCATCCTGGTCACAGTCAATGGCTGCTGTCTCCTCGTACACCTCGTTGGTCTCTTGGCCCTTCTGACCCTCTGCTCCTCCTGGTTCCAACTGGCCATCAGGGGCTGCCTGGTCATAAATACTGCTGTTAGGGGCTAGCGGACCCCCCACCTCCACAGAAATCTCTCCGGCTGAGGTGTCTGATCCGGTGTAGACTGGAGGAGGTGGGACGGGTGGTAGGGAGTCTCGGAGGACGGTGTATTCGTATGTAATGTACGGTGTGCGGCCGTTCTGGTTCCACACCTGAGTGTTAAGAGGACAGTCAAGTCAAGGGTAGGTTAGGTTATACACATTTAAAACAATGTATTAAGATGTAAATGAGCAGCGTACCATAGGACTTGCAGTATTGATTGCAGGGTTATTGTATTAAATTCCATTACATACATGTTGTGTGCTGAACGTAGCTGACTTTACACTATTAGCTCTAATAGGTGAGTCTGCCAGACCACTACAGATTAGATGTCTGTGACATCTTATGTGATCATAAAGCCTGATGACAAAAACTCATTGTTAGCAGAGATGAACCAGTGGAGTCACAGAATGCATTAAGGAGGATCTCTGGGTTCCAGCATCCTGCAGAGATATATCAAACCTATCCTGTGACATGGGCACTATTAGGGATTTATGTCCACTGTTGGAACACAAGGCATGTACTCAATCAACTCAAGACACAGACTTACTATAATGTCTGCATTACATTGACATCTTAGACATTTGGCAGGCACTCTTCAAAAGGAGATGATACACACATTTTGGGTATCTCTGATGTTCTACAGAGCCTGAGCTGCAACAACATCACAGCATCCTGTTGCCAGGAAACATTCTGAGCTTTTTGTTGCTGCAAGTGCTGGCAGTCTCCACTGGAGACTCCAGAAAAAAAAAAAAAAAAACTGCCTCATGAGTCAGTAGTCTAAATCAAAGTGACCTTTATTAAGTTCAAGAGTTAAGAACAGTAGCCCAAAGCTTTAATTTGTGGGCTTCTTATTTTACGATTAGTTTAATAAGACTGCTGAGGCCTCAACAACAAATACTCCCTTTTTTCTGTAATTTATGCGGTTTTGGAGAACCTTTAGATGAATATTACAGTGTGATGATGATCTTCTTCACAGACACCCGCAAAGAAACTTAACTAAACAAAGTGGTGTAGATGAGTAACACTATTAACAAGAGGGCTTTCTGCATCACCCACTGGCCTTTAAAGAGTACTCCACCAATTTAGCGTTGCGCTGCTATAACATTGTTGGACGCACAATGGACAATTTAAACAACAAAAATTGATGGAGCGGAGCCAGAGATATGTTTTTTTTTCCATGCATTCCTTTTCCTTTTTGACAGTTTTCAAGGATTTCTGGGGGGCATTTTACTTGTATTTGATAGCAATAAGACTCATGAGAGAGAGAGAGAGAAGAAGCTCAAACTGGTGTGGTGAGTTGCTGTAGTCACTGCATGTATGTGACATAACATGCACACACTCTATTGAACCGTTACAGGTCAATGTGGAGTTCAAGCGAGCGATTATGAGGAAGAAGGTTGGTGTACCAGAATATTGATGGCCTGGTCAATAGGACCTTTGGCTACGATGTACTCGATCCCGGTCTCGTACACATCCATGGGCCGGCGGTACTTGAAAACAGTTCCTGCTGCGTGGAAGTTCTGGGGACTGTCCACCTTGTAGGCCCCATTAAAGAAGAAGTTGCCTGCCTGGTCGGTCACAGCTGGAGAACAATATCAATGGGAAAACTATGAGAGGCACAAAACACACTGGAAACTCTGGTTTGAGTCAAAAATGTCCTGCCTTTTCTCCATCAAGCTACAAGTAGACATTAAACATTTGAAAGAGAGTTAATTGTTAATTGTTGCAAAGTTGTCTTTTGTGAGTATGTGTGTTAGTACGCATGCAGGAAAATAGAAAGCACTCACCTAGAACATCAGCTGACTTCTTCCTCTCAATGATCTGGATGTCCCATGATCCCTCAGGGATTTGAGTGATGAAAGAGTAACCTTGATGATAGGAAACAGAAAAAGGTCAGTGTCAGCTGCTTTTTGATTTTTCCTTTTTATTTAATTTCATGTTGTTGATTTAACTAGGAATATTGTTCTGATCAATCCTAAGGGCTTTAATCATTTGAATTTCTCACTAAATCTTTGGGTGTATATTAGAGAGAAACCCAGACAATAAAATTCAGATCTAGTGATGAGAGTATTAAAATTGTTTGTGGGTGGACAGCATGGGACAACTGAACACAGAGGCTCACCCAGCGTCATGGCCCCACGGCGGAAGTTCCCGGTGACTCTGCTGCAGCTGCTGCCGTCGCCCTGACAAACCCCACACTTATCCAACGTGTTGGAGGAAAACAATACTCCATCACATCCAATGGGCTGTGCAGCAAAGCAGAAAGTGGAAGAAGAGAAAATAACATTGAATAAAAATATTTTATAATTCATACAGAAAGTAATGGAATAACATCGTGTAACAGTTCCTGGTGCTACATAATCTGCCTGCAGCCTTTGCAGCCTCACAAACTAAACATCAATAAGAAAAGAATTCTAAAATGGACAAACACAAACAGACAATTGTTGTGCTAATTCGTGTCTAAAACTGTTTTGCACACTCTATTTCACCGAACATGACTACTCTTGGTAAAAATAGTTTTGATGGAACTTGACAGGGGTGCTGGCGAATAAATCATTGCTCTATCTCAAGAAAATGCAGTAAAGAACTACAGGGGAAACCATGGCTCAAACTAGTAGTCAAGTATTGTGTATGCCAACAGAAGAATTTTGTGTACATAAAGCTGGTATCACAACAGCAGGCATTTTAAGGGTACAGTATTATAAAAACTCACAAAAAAGCAGTGTGCATTTAATTTTGAGATCCCAATGACCTAAGGCAGCTGCTTGTGGTTTCTCTTGTTGTTCTTTTTAGGTACAAGATACTCAGTCAGTTTTAAGGATATTTTGTAACTTTGCACCTCTTTCACTTTCATTGTTTGTCAGGAAGAATTGATGCTTCTGCAGCAGCTTCCTCCCTGTGGGTTTGTTGGTCATACATACTTGGCACGGTGCTTTCAGCGGTGCTGAAAACTCGAAGTGCAGTGAAACTGTTCAAGGGGAAGTAAAACAGGGACAAAGAAAGGAAGATGCTGGACTCACCTCACACTTACCATCCACGCAGACGCCGCGGTAACTGCTGTATTTGCAGGAAGTGCCGTCTCGCGCTGTCACCATCAGTTGCCTCTGGCCATCGGTGGTGGTGCAGTGGAGGTCGCAGGGGTTACTGGAGATGTGAACGTAGTCATCTGGAGAGCAGCACAGGTCAAAGGTCACTGTCTTAGAAAGACTAACACTGGCAATAAAATACTTTACTCAGATACTGCTTTTACCAACATATTCCTATTCACTGCTCCTAGTGCAACTATTACTCCTACTACAACTGCCATTATTGCTACTAGTCTGTCCTGATTATTTCTGTTAACTGCTGCTATTTGTGTATCACTGTTACTTCAGCCAGAAGCATTACCACTGCTATTATAGCTTAATGTCATTACACACAAACTGTTCAGAAAAAATGGCTACAATCCATCCTCCATTCCTGTTTTAGCTAACTGACTGACAAAATAAAATCTGGAGGATAATCCTCTATCAGTGATGCGACACCAGTAGTGCTGTTTGGCCAGGTCTCAACGAAAAACATTAAATGCAAATTCTTTTCAGTTGTCAAACCATTAAATAAAAAGGATTTGTTAGCGAATGATCTGACTTAAAAAGGGCTAATTTTAGTTGTAGGGATTCTGTGACAGGAGAGGAGACTGACTGTGGCTGGAAACAGACAAATATAAGATTACTGAGACAGATACCAGATGGTCTGTAATTGCTGCAATGTGTTTGACCATGCCACCCTGTTTAAGATCACCAGTATGTTTAAGGAAGCCGCACGGTGTCCACCTCATTTCTGATAGACGCCTGAGTGATGATGTCTGTGGTTATTGGTGGTTAATAGTTCCCCAATTTGACTGAGCTTCAGTGTGCCAGTTTGACCCAAGTCCTTGATTGATGACGGTAGTGGAGGTGGGGAGGGGGGATGTTGGGCCCCTGGAGAATGTGCTGAAGAGGGGGAAGAAGGAGGTTGGCTCCCTGACTGGGGCAGAGACGTCCTCTGAATGCCTTGAGTAATGCGAAGCAGAGCTTATTTGCTGAAAACAGGTGTCTGCTGCAGCTGGAAACAGTAAATGTGCTGTGACACCAAAACTATGAGCTGAAAAAGGATTAAAACACAGCACAGCACACAGCGACCAACCACCTGCTCAGTGTCCACTGTGTTTTGTTGTTAATGTCAAAACTAAATGAATAAATAAAATTAAAACAAATGCATTAATAAAAAATAATTTCAGATATTAATTAATAGGTTTTAAAACAGGATACTGCATTAAAAGGCTGATACATCTGAAAAGAGATAAAACCATGAAAGGATATCAGGAGACAACATTTGTCTTAAGAAGTCAGACAACGGATGGCACTGTTTTGGGTGCAGAGCATGCTGAAGTTCAGAAAGCACAGACCTCAGTCACCTCTGGTCTGTTTAACAGGGTAATGAGAAGCTGTCGAGGCATTTTATGGGTGTTATTACCAGGATACAGAGGTTTCCACTGGTAGTTCCTCCCATTGTAAAGCTGAGAGTTGAAGGACCAGCACTGCTCCTCTCTGAAGCTCCTCCCAGTGGCAGGACATTCCTGCAGAGCAGAAAGACAACACAGACCATTAAAAGAGGTCTTTTTCACACATATTAAGGCTCGTTTTTACAGTATGTTGTACAAATAAATTCTTTTTAAGCGTTTATTTGCGCTGAGATGGTTTTCTGAGAATGCATAATTATTCTGAGCCCCGCCCGGCTTCACTTTCAAACAGCTACACACAGTCAAGCCTGGAGGCTGCCCGCCGCAACCACAGTCCTCCGCTGTCAGCCAGTCAGAGGGACTGTGTTTGTTTTAACACATATGTGAAATAAAGTGATGAGAAATTAACTGGAAGTCTGTGACTCACTTTAATGTTGCAGAGATGATATTTCTTAGCAGTTCCTGTACAGGTCATGTTGTCCTTCCCGGCAGCAACTTTCTTTCTTTGGATAGAAAGCACACATTTGGGAAAAAAAGTGATTAGATATAAATGATAATGAAACATAATAAGCTTTCAGGTTAAGATGCATGTTGTGTGAACTTAAAGTGCAGTTCACCCCAAATATACTGATCTACTAAATTAATCTACTTTATTATTATTATTATTATTATTATTATTATTATTATTATTATTTTACCGCCAAAATCATCCTGTAGTGCGAGGGGTTCACAGACATAGTCTTAATGTTCCTCGATTTTGAATTGAAATCCTGTAATGTGAAAGTAACAGTGATGCAATATTGGGCAGAAACCTGCAATTGTCAATGAGAACGAGCGGACTGGGATGCGACGCCTCCGGCTTGAGATGCTAAATGTATAAGCAATGTTGATTCCAACTTCTCAGTCATGACTTCATTCACAACTTTCTCTTTTGTTTTTCGGTTAGTACACACACAAGAGCAGCCAGCTGATGACAGCAGTCCGCCTCCATGTTTGTTTTCTTCTGAAGTCATGTTCAATCATGCAAATTTCTGTAAGAAGTCCCTGGAATCAGCACTCTGGAATTGTTTAGTATAAAGTGTGTGGTCCTGCATCTTGACAGAATTGTCTGGTGTGTACATTCTTAGAATTAAAACATGAAAAATAGGTTAAATCTGTCATTATGTTTGTGGTCTTGCATGTTTTAAAAATCAGTTGAAATTTGAAAAACCTCTGGTGTCCACAAGGCATAAAACATTCAGCTGTCAAGTTCCAAACAATATCATCTCATTTTCTTGATTGCAGTAAATAGTTACTGTTTCCCCCATTGAAATATAATCCTTCATACCTTTGTTTTAATGCATGAGTGTGCAAGTAGAGGGTGCAAGTACACACATGTGCTGGTACACGAATGTGCTTAAGCATCCATTCCTGTTACTGCAAGTATAACCTCTGAGCATGTGAATGAGTTCATACATATACAGTATGCATAATTGTGCCTACGACCTGCCCAGGGTGTCCCCTGCCTTCGCCCGAGAGATGGCTGGGATAGACTCGTGACCCTGCAAAGGATTCAGCGGTGTATAGATAATGGATGGATAATTGTGCCAATGTTTATATATGTATGAATTATTTTTGTTGTGGGGACAAAGATCTGCTCAGTCAGATTGTGAAAACTCAATGCCATCTGAGGACAACAAGCTGGGTTTGTAGTGGAGCTAGATGAAGCCTGGTGCATCTCATACTGAGGTTAAAGTGCACTTGTGTGTCTGTATGAAACACTGAGGGGAGTGATGAAGCATCTGTATGTGACACCCTGGCAATGAAACTGGGCTATTCCATCTATTGTTATACATTTTGTTTGTCTCATGTATTTATTTGAGGAAGCTTACAGTATCCTCATTGTTCCACAAAGATCTTGTGTGTGGATGTTTTGCTAACACTGTTCTTTAATTAAAAACTTTGGGTAACCCTGATTTAGATCATAAAATGTACAGAAGTACAAATCTGTTTGTGTGTGTGTGTGTGTGTGTGTGTGTGTGTGTGTGTGTATGTGCGTGTGTGTGTATGTCTCTGTGTGCATTGTGCAGACGGACTGACCTCTGTTTGAGGCAGTGTCTCTCCTGTGACATCACTCCCCCTCCACAGGTACGAGTGCAGGCCGTCCACTTGGCCCACTCCCCCCACCAGTAAGTGGTCACCTCCAGCTCCTCCTCCAGACTGTTCGACGCCACGCCATCCTCCTGAAAACACACACATGCATACACACACAAACACACACACACAAACACACGCACATGCACACGCACACAAACAGTTGTGGTTCAACTGGCAGTTGTAGTAGTAGCATTAGTCATATTAACAGCATTAAGACCAATGAAGAAGCAGCTGTTTGTGTTTATGATGCATCTGAATCTGCCAATATTTTCAGACACACCAAACCTTTTCAGCTCAAATAGCGAATCAAGTTCAAGTTTATTTGGCCCACACACCACCAGGGACTATGTGATGAATCCATCAGAATATCTCTGCACGACCATAGCCAAAACATAGCCTTGAGCCCTGAGGCTGGGTTTTACATGGGCCACAACTGGGCTACAATTCAGCCTATATTTCTATGACCAGACCTGTTTCCCAAACAGCAGGTTGCTTTGTTTCGTTGCATGTTGGGGATATTTGGTCCAGAATCTCAATTCTGTCATAATCCCACTAATTATTCTCATACGGACTGGTTCCTTTTTTTTAAACCTTTATATCTGCAGAAACTTCACTTATGACCACTGATGCTGACCACAGTACTGATGCTATAACTGGCCAATAAGTACCTAAAGTCAACCATATTTTGGCCATCTGCCATTGCAGTTAGAGTAGTTATGGGTAAAACAAGCTAAAGTAGCAGTAGCAGCTGAGTCAGCAGTAGAAAGTAGTTGTTAAAGCATTAATGGGAGTAGTACAAAAACAGTAGTGGTGGTAGCAGCTGCAGCTGTAGTAGTTATGGACATAATGGTCGCAGTAAATGTAGAATTAGTACAAGCTGTTGTGGAAGTAAAAGCAGTCTAGTATTTGTTGGAGAATAAATGTGGGTAGTGTTAGTAACAGTGTCTGCAGTTGCAGTAATTGTAACAGTTTTAGTATTCCTCTGAGTAAAACTGCTCAACAATGACTGGACCGTTAGGACCGAGTGCATCAGAGCCGAACAGAATGACAGTAAATGAGCATTGGAGTGTTTTGTACTGGGGCTCCAATGTGTGAAGACAGTCAGCATTTCAAACATTCCTGATATGCGGGAGCAGCACTAATTCAGGCCGATGGCTTCATTCAGACAGATTCATCAGAGTGACCGCTAGAATGTGCACTGAGCTCCTTCTAAAGGTGTGAGATAGAGCAGCTGCGAGAGAAGGCGAGAGACACTGGAAATACCAGACATAGAGTGTAAGTGAGAGAGAGACAGGGAGAGAGACAGATGGGCACAGAGAGAGAGAGAGAGAGAGAGAGAGACAGAAGAGAGTTGGGGTAGAAAGATGACCGGCAGACCAGGGTGACAGCAACTCATCGCAGTGGTCAGATGACTTTTTTTAAGTTAGTATTTACACTTTGCAGGTGATTTCTTTTTTAGTTTTCTTGTGAGGGCAGCAACATAAAAAAAATCCACTTGTCCATGTTAGTGTTTAAAGTCATTTAACATGATAACATTAACATGCCTCTTAATGACAGAGTCTTCCAAGCAGATGGACCTCCTCTCCTATTGAGCTCTGTATGTACCTTTGGTGTAAACAAGAGTGGGAAGTCCTGAGACTGCAGCTGTAGTTTGACATTTGAGGTGCAAGTAAATATGGAAGCTGCCTCATGATATCCCTCTAAATGAAGGAGTAAATTTCCATTAACTAGCTTTATTGCAAGAGACACCTGTAAAAGTGTAAATTTTGCAAGACATCATGTAGATGAATTAATTAATTTCTGCTCCCTGCTTAGAGAACAGGCTCAAAACACAAGGATGATCAATAATAAAGCAACTAATTATGTTAGTGTAACTGACTCATTTAGTTACCGGCTGGTCAAAGTACTCAAGTACAAGTAGCAATATTTCCATTGACACCTTTGTTGTATAACCATGTTCTTAAACTTTGGCACAAAGGGTGGGATGACCAGGCAGACATAGAGATGTAAGTGATCAATGGTGAGCTTGCAGCACTATGTATTCTTCACTGTATTCTGATTTGAAAATGCTGACTCCATTGTCTGGTCTTACTATGATGATTTCTGCTCATTCAGGTTTGTGATTCTTTCCTCCATACTCCAACATGGGCATGAATTAGTATTTCTCAGTCTACTCATCCTTGCCTGCCAGTTTTCACCATCAACCTCTCTTTTCTTTGCATTGACTGGTTTTGAACATTTTCAATCCACACTGCTGCCTCTGACAGCAAAGCCTGCTAAATGCAGCATCATCTGAAAGGTGAACAGTGACATGATTGCAGTGTTTCACTCCCAAGCAGCCCAGTTAACAGTCCGGATTAAAAGACTATATCAGTCATAGAGTGTTTCTATCACTGGCTTTTCGACAAAGTTTAATAACGTGGTTGTACTTTTGTATCTGGGGATTGTACCCCCGGATGCAGTGATGGCTCCTGTGCACACGGACAAGTGAGGTAACAGCTGCTAGCCTGTTTACCCTTCGCAACCAGGTTAGTGTTAAGGTAACTTGACATTTTCAGCGCAGATTATCTTGTAGTTTGCTAACTCGGAGGTTATTGTTGTTGTTTCACATAAGGACAGGTATTTTGAAAACTCTAGGCTGACGCCACAGTCTACATCCTGTGAGTCCGACGATTGCTGCGTAAAACCTTAGATCTAGTCTTTTGTCCTGTAATTCACCAAAACACTGCATGCTGGATGGTAAGAGATCAACCTTACACGTCAGAATACTTCGACAGCTCATCATCACAATCCAGTGTAAGGATTTCATGTTTGTTAAACAACCATAAACACTGTAAGTCATCAGTATTTTTCCATAACGTTGGGGTGTTTCCTGTGTGTTGCGTACCTGCAGCCCCCTGGTGGACAGGTTCCCTACTGACACTGCCAGTGTCAGGAAGCCCAGGAGGACCACGCACGTCTCCCCGCACTGTTCCAGTGACCACACCCTCATCCTGGTTAATCAGAGAGAACGAGAGAGACAGAAAGACAGGTTTAAAATATGTACAAAAATGTATATCCGGTGGTAAGAAACTGAACCTCAACCAGCTCCACCAGGCACTGTTATTGAGCTCTGACCCTTGTGGAGAATGTATTATTTGATTTCTAGTCTGACAGACGAACATCTCTCAAGTCTGTAAACCAGATTAGAAAATACTGGGACCCTTGATGCTCACTAAACAGCTTAAAAACCATCAGAGAAGAGAAAAGAGAGAGAAAAATGTTGGGAAGGTACAGTGCGATGTTTCTGACTAAATCTTGTGTCCTGCTTGTGATGAAAGACCATCAACTGCCAGAAATCAGCAACCTCTAAAGTGCTCAAAACTCAGACCAACATCATACACGTGACAGTTTTCACCAAACACAGAGCCGTCCACTGTAAGATTAATGTCGAGAACATCGTCCAGAAACCCATCTGTGTTTCTAGATGGAAGCACCCAGCGATGAGTCTTTAACAAAGGCTGAAGGATATGAAGAGAAATATCATGACCACTAATGAGTTCTTGTGGCATTAAAAACCCACGTCAAGGCACTTATGTGAATTGTGGATTAAAACATACTGCTGAGACATGTGGGTGTTTTTTCATGTCTTTTCCCTCTCCAAATTGAGGCCTCTCAGCTTTCAAACCCACAGAAGGGCCTGAAGTTGGATTTTTTTATGCCACGGGAACACATTTGTGGTCGTAATATTTCCTTTCTGACTCTCCACTGAAATCCTTCGTCTCCAAAAACATCTGTGGCTGTTTAGGGGGGATACCTGAAGTGCTGCTGCTGTCTTTTACCTTTGCACAGAGAGGAGGGTGTTTGACAATAAATTACGTCAATGTGTACCTCAGATTCAACAGTCAAAAGCACAGATTTACAAGTTGAAACGGCTGAAAGTGGGCACGCATCCAACACTTAATGAGATGCATAGAGCTTGCTGTACCTCACTGATTTTACAGTAAAACTTTACATTTTGGTAGACTGATGAAGGCATTTGTATTGAAATATTTAATTTTCTAACTTCATCGACTGAACTTCATCAATAACAATGTGCACTATAGTTCAACATTGTGTTTCCTTTCCAAGATTTAGATGAGAAGATGGTTATCATTCTCATTCCATATGCATTAGTATGGAGCTGGAGTCACGACATGGTTATGTAGCTTAGCATAAAGACTGGAAAATTAGCCCAACTCTGTACAGTACAGTGAACACACAACCAACACCTTTAAAGCTCTCTACTTTGTTTTACCTTGTTTGTTTGCTTGATTGTTCCTGATTGATAGGGCTGTTTCCCCTAACCCTTCTTACTGAGGCCCCCTACAGGGATTTTTCCTTTGTCTAACAGCATCCTAAATGCACTTACATAAACAGTGCTTGTAAGTGTTTATAAAGCTCCTGCCTGACTCACATTATTCTTTAATCAGATCAGAGTTGTATCTTGTGAGTGCATATAAAGCTGGTAGCTGAAATATGTTCTGGATTACAGCATCAGGTGAACGCTGCTTCAAATGTAACCCAGTATGCATCATATCAGGTTTCCAAGCACGTCAGAGAAAGGCCAGCGAAACAGCAGCACGGCAAGTGAAGGGCATTTTCTCAGACAATGCACGCCAAAACGAGCGTGCCGGCTGCATTTATTTGAATGTGCTGGCAGTCCGTGGCGGGCTGGCGCTGGCATGTGGATGGTGACACAGACAGGCTGTTGAGAGGCCACAGGTGTTGGAGAAAGGAGTTGGACAGCAGAGGGGCCCGTGTAAAAGTTAAACAAGCCCCAGTGTGCTGGAAGGACGAAGGTAAGTTTCCTAGAACTTTACACAGGTAGGCCTTTGTTTGGCTCTTCAGACGTAAGGAAACGTAGATGTCTGTATGTAAAGGCTAACATGAACAGGCACAGACTTCCTGCGCAGGGTAGTTGTATATAACTCATTATTAAATAACTCAATGAAGCCGTTGACTTAAAGAAAAAAAATCTATGTTTAGAGTGTAAAACACTTGTCCCAGCAGTCTGCAGAATGGCGACTCTGAAAGGTTTGTATCTTGCTCCTTCATGGATGCTCGGATTCATAGCTGTTTCATTGCAAAAAATGAAAATAAGCAAAAAAAAAAAAAGAAAAAAAAAAGACATTCCATAGAAAGTTCTCAGATCATTCCTGCAGCACAATCCAGCTGTCCTTTGGTAATGTGTATGATCAGTATGGGAAAATATATAGCTTATATTTCAATAGCCCTGTTAGCTGTTTACCTTTATTGTCCAAAAACATTTTAAATTTATAAATAAACCATGTACTGCCAGGAGAAAAAGAAGACGGGCCATTTCAAACAACAAAAGCCATTCCGTTTGGAGTATATACTGTTTAAAACATCATCCATAAAGTAAACTGATCACAAGATGAGTTGCATTAGGATTTTGTGGGGAAAACCTGCAGCTCCAAATGTAAATAGCTTTGACAAACAAAAGCTTTTGTATTTTGTCAGATTTTGGCAAATATATATCTGAGTATTCGGAACATGCACACAAGCAGCGACTAGTGGAGAAGTTAGTTATGCTACAGGGGGCTTTAAAAACTACAGGTGAAAATAGCTTGTTTGATATAACATATGCCGACATACTGTATTCAAGTGGATTCAGTCATTCATACATAGACACACATATAGATGCATTCCAAAGCACAGAAAGTAGCCAACCTACATTAACTTGTCTTGTTTTTGCCAGAACTTAAGAATAAGGAAATTGCATTTATTCCTCGACAAATGAAAAATTATGAAGTAAATATAACAATCAGAAACCTCAAATCTGATAAATATTCAACCATTTCAGCCCAGATTTCAGGGACACACTCTTGGTTGCAATGTCTGAATCGGAAAAATTGGGGGGAGCTGAATGATTTTTGGAAACTCCGTGCTGCACATAAGCTCACCTATACTTATACATACTTACACTCACACAGATACACACACAGACAGCGCTTCTAGGAAGGGGTTCATAGTACATCCCGTGTCCTCAGGTCCAGTTAGGCAGCCTTGTTAAAATAAGCAAACAGCTCGTCTCGCCCTGTTTGCAGTCTGGCTTTCTCTGGCACTAAATATTGGTGACAGGTGTCTTAAAGCAGGCGCAGCAGCACCTGGACTTCATTATCCAACCAGACACAGCTGGAGCCCGGCCAGCTGCCAAACACACACGCACACACACACACACAGAAGAGACGGCCACTCAGTCAGACACAGCTGCACATGTGCATACACTCAGCCAGTGGCGTGACTGAATACACACACACTCACACATATATGTTGCTCATTGTGCACGCTCACGTTCACGATGGAGCTATGTGCACATACAGATACGCAAATACCCTAGCATGAAAATACACACTCAAAAACACACAGACACATAGACTTTCTCACTCTGTCTGTGTGCTCACAGACACTTCTGTCTCTGCTGCTTACACGCATATGCACATTTTTATAACTATACTTGAGAAGACCATCACTAACACAATATAATGCTATCTCATTTTGGTGCAACATCCTCACTTCACCACAGCATCCTCACTTTGGTCAACCATCCTCATTTTGCCCCAGTGCGGTCACTTTGCCAAAATGTCCTCAGTTTACAACAATGTTCTTACTTTGCCAGAGTATCTTCAATTGGTTGAAACAACCTGACTCGGCTACAATATCCTAACAAGAGACAACTTGGTCCTCACAGAGACAGAAGCGCTCACACATACCTAAGCTCATGCACTCATAGCGAAACACACCCAAAACCTCTGCATCTTTCCATCTTATGCTCTCTATGAGTCTCTCTGGCTCACACACACGAACACACACAAGAATCGGCCTGTTGCCTCTTGCTCGTCCAGACAGGGTCTTTCTCCTTCCTCCTCCCCTTCGCTGTCATTTCCCAGCCAGCCAGGCAGGGCAGGCACAGAGGACAAAAGTAAACACAGTCCCCTCATCCTCGCTGTCTCCCTCTCCCTAACCCCTGTGCCGTCCCCGCCCTGACGGCCCCCTGGGGCCCCTCGCCTCGCCGTCTTGTTTTTGTAGCGCTGGCAGCCTCCGCAGACAGACAGCAGAAGTCTGTCCCCTGAGAGGCTGGACTGAAGCAGAACAGTCAGACCGATATATCAGACCAATACTGGACGTTGATTATCTAATACTGGATATCAGCCAGGCATGGATGGCCACCGGTAATTTGAATATCATACAATTTAAACGAAAATGTTTCACAGGTTTAGAATAAGGTAGCACTCAAAGGATGAGTCGATTATTCAGTGAGTAGACTGACAGCACTTTGAAGACCTCACCTTGGACTCCAGCAGCTTGTGATTGCTGTTCTTTTTCATACACATTTTGTGGATTAAATGGTTACTTTATAAAATACTCAACCGATTAACTGGACATTGGTGTGGCTGTATGCATTAGGTGCATTTCAAATGCCTAACAAGCCAGTCCACACTCCATCTTGTCTGTGAGCTAGGTCCACATTCAATTGGTGTTCTTTAAAAAAGACGCACCTGAGTCCCTACGGAGTGCCTTTATTGTGAACATTGCTGTTCACATATCATGATAGCATAGCATTCCAAAAGAGGGAGCAATGAGATACTGTTACCACAATTTAATCAGCATGTTTGTTTACATATTTCCTATAAAAGACCTGCATATGGTCCGGAACTGGACAAAAGATTATTGGTCTATAGACCACAAACCAATTATCAACAAGGAGCAATGCAGTCATCACAGATGTTTGAATTTATATAGCAAGAGCTTTACACTCATCCTTTCAATCACCATTCACACTCACTCAGACACACATGGCAGCAGGCTACATTGCAAGGTGCTGGTCGGATCATCCAAACTGTTTGGATCATCTGGGGAAATTTGGAGTTCAGTGTGTTTCTCAAGGACACTTTGACATGAATCCAGGAGGATTATTGGATGATCCGTTCTACAAGCTAAGTCTCACCCCAATGTTTCAGATTTGGAGAGGCATGCCTTTGCTACACAGGGAGGACACAATTAATCAATTTATGCTAATGTATGTCCAATGTGATGAATATCACCTGCAAAATTTTACCAGCATTTTCTATAACTAAACAGGTATCTACTGGGAAGGAAAGATAGGAATGACAGGACTTGTTCCAGGCCAGCTTTAAACCCTGGACACAAGTGTCACATGGTGGTGATGGAAAGTCACAATAGTTATATACATAGTTTCATTCGGGAGATTGATGGTTAGATGGTTGAGACAATTTTGTTGATCAGATTTGTATGAGAACCACTGCATAGTTTCAACTTTCTGAAATATCTGTGACATGAAAAAGTGGTATGACATATTGGTGATTAGTGTCGCGGTCTGCCTTCCAAAGCCCAAATTGGCCAAACTTGGAGGGGGAGTGTGGGGTGGTTGAAGATGTCTGTTTGTCAGCGGGCAGACTCGTCCCTTCTGCCTTTTACAGAAAGAGCCAAACTCTCTTCTTTTTCCCGGTCCCTCCTCAAGTAACCATGCAAAGGGGAAAATTGATTTGGGCTCTCCTCCACCTCTTGTAATCAAAAAAGACCGAAGGAGCCGACAGACAGACAGACCGACAAACAGATTGGTAGACAGAGAAAGAGATGTGCAGAGGTAAGGATGGTTAAAGAGATGCCGTGAGAAGGAGAAGGAGAAAGACGGAAAGACTGAGAGGACGAGTAAGCAAGGCAGTCTCAGAAGTTGAGGAGAGGTGAGCCGACTATAGTTGGCCCTTGGGCAAACAGAAGTCAGGGTAGATAGCTAACACTTGAACTCAAAACTGCACACTGGCTGCTGTCTTCATGTAATGTATTTTCAGTGTGAGAAGCTTTAGTTCTCCTTGTTTGGTTTCGTTATACTGTATTATTAAGAGCAGTAGTATCAGTTAAGGCTTAAAGTCGAAGAGCACCACCTGCAGAAATGTGAACTTCAGCAACTGATAATCCAAAGAGAAAATACTGCTTATGTATCGCTGTACTTCAGACGAAAAACAGATGCAACCAATGTCTTTAGCAATATTTAGGCAAAGCAACAGCTGTTTGGAACGTACTGGGGAAGTCAATTGAAGCCACGGGAGTAGTTTGAGCAGTTTCTATGGATGTTTTGGTTATATTTTTTTTCATCCGTTAGTGTGTATTCCCTGTGCTCTTTGTACTTTTTCCTCTCCTGTCCTCTCCAGCTCTGCTCAGGGGTGCTACATCTGATTGCTCAATGAGATGCACCAGGCCTGTGAATGTGGTGTTTAAAAGCCCTTGTGTCAGCATCAGAGGAGGTCTCTGGGATTGCTGCCTCTCAGCCTGGGTTTGTGTTGCTGTTGTGACTTTATGTCTTTTGGTTGTCTTGAGTTAGTGTCTTGGTTGTTTGTATGTCTTCATGTTGATAAATCCCATGGATTTGGTTTCTCTAAAGGTGTTTTTCTATGGTCGATTTGGGTCAGTCTGTCATATGACACACAGAGTAATCATTAAAAGCTTGCAGTCACTTTCACACCAATATTAGAAAGGAGACATGTGACTTAGAGTGATACTAACCGTAATTATATGAAAAGACAATAGAAAAGATGATAGAAAGCAAGTCTTTTGTCCCAAATATAGTTCATGCACATCTGAACAGTCCTTCAATTATAATTGTAAGTCACAAGCCTGAGACACTCAATTAAAAGTCCTGATGTGGTTGTGAATGTGGAAACTTTACATCTAGCATCTAGCTTAGTAATTGCCGTTCTTTTCAACTGCATTTAAATGGGTGTTTGTCAATTCTACTTATACCAGCGAGGGTAGACTAAATATTAGCAACACTTATCAGTATGCAATACACTTCATGAGCACTACAAATACAGCCTTTAAAATAACTACACAGCTGAATCAGCACTTCTCCTGGACAGTTTGAACAAAAACTGAAGATTCTAACTTTCCTGAAGGGAGGATTTATTGCAGGACTATTGTAGTAGAGGACATTAGTTCTAGCTAGCTCTATGTATCGTAACAATCTAACAAACTTTCACTTTTTAACCAAATTTTTGACGTCACAGTTTAAACTTTGACGTCTAGACTTTTGTTGACCTGCAGATCACAGAATCAGTGCTTTCTAAGTGTCTAAGCGAGTTAATGATAAAAGATTAAAGTGACACCCTCAGTTGGTGGGCAATGGGCCCTGATATTTGCCACCTGAGCCTCTACCACAACCTCTTCATTTGAAGTGACTCTAACTTTAATAGTGACCCAAAATGTGCTGGATGGTAGCACCAGGAGTCATTTTGTGTGAGTGGTTGTCACTTTTTTTTAAATAATACTAAGAGCAGTTCAGTACGTTTTGAAAGTGAAACTCGACAGGCATAACGTGGGCAGACTTTACCCTCTAGTTTTCTGCAACAGTTTAGAGCCACAAAAACCTGAATCCACAGTTTGACAAGTAGCAAAGGCGCGAGCGTTAGCCTCTACCTCACCAGTTTACATACACACACGGATCTCCCAACAGCTGACAAGTTTCCAGACAGACTGGCCTCTCCAGACACACACACACACACACACATACACATGCATGCCTGCAGAAAAAAACACACACTTCTGAAAGAGAGTCAGCATTATTTTGTGGATTTGTTTTGGTCTGGTGCAAAACACAAGTCTCATTGGCTCTGGTGTTCCTCGTAAAAAACACACACACATACACACACATACGCACCCACACACTTACACACTCCCACAAAGAGCAGATGCAAACCACACCAGCACATGCAGACATGCAAACTGCCAACACAGACACACATGCATAAATACACACAAGAACATGCACACACACTGAATCACAAAATACACAATGAAGTACACAAACTCTAACAAAATATACACACAGTCACACTTAAACACAGCATGCACACACACACACACACACACACACACAGAGGAGGTTTCAAATATTTACGCGCTCACCTCGCCCGCAGCAGTCCAAGGGCGTCTCGGTCTGTGTTGAGGATGCCTCTCAGTGTGTGTGTGTGTGTGTGTGTGTGTTGTGTGTTGTGTGATTGTGGTGTGTGTGTGTGTGTGTGTGTGTGTGTGTGTGTGTGTGTGTGTGTGTGTGTGTGTGTGTGTGTGCTAGCGTGCCAGCAACAGCGGTGGTGTGTTGCGGTGTGTTGATGAGTGCTGCTGTCGCTGTGGAGTGAAGAGGGAGAGACAGACAGAGGGAGGAAGAAAGAGAGGAAGGGAGGGAGGTAAGGTGTGCTCTCCCTGCATCCCTCTTCCTCCTCCTCCTCCCCAGCCGGCAGGAGCAGCAGAGTGGCAGCAGAGGGAGAAGGTGGGAGGATCAGAGGAGTTAAAAAAAAAACAAAAAACAGAGCAACCCGGGCTGGCTGTTCTGCTTTCATTCTGTTTTTCTGTGCAAATATAAACTTTACATTTATTTTACATTCATATCTCTACATCTTACACCTTCCTACTGTCTGCCTCTATCTTTACCCATGAATCTGTTGGGCGAAGAATATCACTCCGACAGACAGACAGATTGCAGACAGAGGGGAACTATAACCTACTTCCCACAGTGCTCTACTCCCTTGGGTCCACTCCCTCCATACCGAGCTGAAACACAAGTTTCCGGAAGAAAGTTTCTCATTCATGTATCTCAGATTGCCCTGATATGCTGTTTTGTGAGACAATAAAATAAGGAGTGCTAGTATAATTGTGCACACACAAAAACTATGATGCTTTTATTATAGTTGTAGTTAATGACGAAAATTGTGTTTTTGTCCTTCAACTGATGAACTCTGATGGCAACAGGTGGCAGGTGCCATCACAAAAAGAAGAAAGAGTATTTTAAGTATTAGTAGAGGAAAAAGAAAGAAGGAAAAGATGGCAGAAACAGCCTGCAGTATTTTTCATGAGCTGAAAGCCCTCTGAAGGTGATTTGATCATGTTGCCACTAAAGAAGCTGGATGAAAATCACATGTACACAATTTAGAGCTTCAGAATGTATCTACATATATGAACTTACCATGAGAAAATGTTGCCAGCTCACCTGTGATACTGCACCATCTAGTACACGAGCTCAGTATGCAGATCCTGTGGATGCAGACATCCCAGTGAGATGGTACCCTGACAGACATGAGTGAGCAGCAGGAAATGGGGCAAGTTAACAAAGATCTTTTAAAATGACATTCTGGTGATTCTGCTGCTCTTGTTGTTGTTAGGGTTAATGTGTAATCAATCGTTGGTCAGCAGTAGAGTTACACATCTTACAAACACAAAGAAACATTCTCATCCATTGAAATCAAATTAATTCTTACCTGATTAATGTAAAGTCCAATATACATATTAGCTCTGATTTGATCTCCACCATCTCATTAAAAATGTTTTTGTCTTTCTGAAATTCAGTGCTGTACCTAATCATTTGTCACAAATGATTAAATATTTTGTGATTGTTTTTAGTTAAAAAGCCATATATTCTTTATCTTGCCATGCGCAAATTTTATGTTGTCTGTTTTTCAGTTTTTCATTTTTCCTTGAGTTGGATGTACAGCATTATGATTCTGGAGCATGACTGTATGGCTAGACTGACTTTTCAGGGCTGTACTGATACTGATTTTTGAGAGGCTTTGCATTCAAAATGAGCCAATCCAAGGCTTACCCAAAGCAAACTGAAAACAGTTCTCGAACCATTTGTAGAACATGCATTGTTTTGGTCTCTTGTGAAATGTAAGTTTTATCCCCAGATGAATAGACATTTGAACATACTAAATGAGAAGGTTTTTATTTCCAGCTGATTTTTTTTTCAAATCTACAGCATGAAGTCTTACCCATGTTCAATCTGATAAAAATGACTAACAATAGCACATAAAATTAATACGGTATGTCCAGGCATATTCCAAAAAAGGCCATTTACTATTTTCATCCAGATAAGGATTTATATTTATATTCAGGCAATTTATATTTAGGCCATCTATATTCATATTTTGGGTTTGTATCCCTATATTTAAGCTATATAGCTTTGTGGTAAAGCCATTTACAATATTTATTATTTCAAACTTTGTGCAATTTCCCGATTTTTCACTGTGAATTCATAGTTGTAAATTACCCACAAATTTCATTGGCTATACAAAGTGCCAGTCATCTGCACAACTGGTTAAAACTGCGTCGGCCTTGGTCAAGTGAGGTGTCAATTGAAATGTGTGAAATCTGTGGTCATCTTTAGACCAACATGTCAACAATGTGTACATGCTGACTGGAATTATAAGGGAGAAACGGGGAAGATTAGTGTGTCACTGGCTAATTTGAGATGGATTATTATAGTTTTGGACTGAATATTGTACTGGATTGGATCATCTGGACCTTTGCCAGTGTAACAGGATTGTTTTTTCTGTTTTCTTTTTTCCACTGGTGGATTACGATGCGACTTCATACTGCAGATGAGTTGCCTCAGTTTTATAAATATTTGTTTGTTTGTTTGCTGTTGTGACTGTATCTTGCATCAATCAAGTCATAAGAATCTTAGCTTTCCAACGATGTATGGCACGAGTACAAACTTAAAAGTAGCGTTTGTGTCAACAGACAGACAGAGTATTAACACTGCGACAACTCACAGGCGGGTGATGGAGTCTTACGAGGAAAATATATTGTCCACTGCTCATTTTTTAACATAAACACAAAAGATAAAGAAACATTTCTTAAGAGGATCCCTTGAATTTGTAAAAAACTTTGACATATTGATCTACTGAGTAGGATATTTTACAGTCAAAACAGTCTGGACAAACTATATAATTGTGATATTTGTGGCCTACATACGTACATAGTGATAGCAAGTTATAAAGCTAATACAAGCTAATATGAGCCGATAATATCTGGTCAGGGGTGCAAATAACTGGTACACAAGTGTGCTTGTGCAACAAAAATCAGAAATGCACAACATCACTTGTTTCAAAATGCGCCCTTTGTGTACCAGGCAAAAGCTGTCATTGGTCATCATTACACATTTCTTGTCTAAATGTGTTTCTTGTCAACATGAAGTAACCTACTGCGAGAGACGTCCAAAAACACAGCAGACATTAAGTGGCTACATTGGCTACTAAGGAACATAAAACTGAAACTGAGCAGAAGACTTCTCTGACTTCTGTCCGGTACTCACCTGAGTACCTGATTCAAGAAGTTATGTGCACCCCTGATTATATGATGATTTGTACTATGGAGCACTTATTCCAATCCACTATGTTGTCAACAGTATATACATATGTAATTTACCTCACTTTCAGGATTTGTGAAGCAGAATCTAAAAGTCTGTTTCTTGATCAAACCCCAGTTCTTATAAATGCTTACAGCTAAGAACCAGTTCTTAATATCTAACGAAAGCTCATGAGTAGTAGCTCACTAGTCAAAATGTGTCATAAACAGCAAATTCCTGTTGTCTTCAGTTGTTTTGAAGTAAGTGGACAGGAAACAAATTTGTGTAAATACGCACTTCACCAGTGTGGTGAATGATATGATAAAGTTTAGCATCATGAACTACTTCCCTCCTCAGGTGAAATACTCCTATAAGTGACGGCAAAATGGGATCTGGGCGATCTGGGATTCCTACTTTTGTGTTACTACCGAAACACACGGCGAAAGACAGAGGAAGCCAAAAACAGATGGGAGGACGGCAATTCAGACGGAGGAATGAGAGGCGAGGAGAGAAGAGTGAATGATGAGAGGAGGACGAGCAGACGTCTGAGGACCACCGTGTCTGCCCACCATGTCGTCTTCCCCTCGTTTTCCTCATCTGTCTGTCTCCCTCCCTCTGGCTTTATTACGATTCTCCTCTTCTCTCCCATGTTTTTCTCTCTTTTTCTGCTGTTATTTCTCACCCCTCGCGCTCCTCCTCTCTGTATGTTTCTTTCTCTACTCTTTCGGTCACACTCCTTTCTTCACTTCTCTGTGTTTCTACAGCTGTCTCTTTGCAGCTTCGCACTTGTTCTCTTGATTACTCTCTTTTCTCTTGCTTGATCTCTCATTTAATTCTGTTCATGGATGCTGCTTAGCACATATACACACAGATTTTATTATCGTGTTAAAGTTATAATCCTTAAAGTTTCAGTCCTCTGTGATTTGGCAGCACTTGTGGTTACTGGTGGATTGTAATAATCCAGGACCCGGAGTTTCATTAGAAATGACACATGTATTGATGGGGTTAGGAAACACGCCTTGAGCTGCTACTCCTGTCAGAAATGTTGGATCTCTTTGACTTTCTCTCCTCCTCCATCCATCTCTCTTCTTCTTCTTCTTCATCTGCTGCTGGTGTGTCTGTTGGCTACATTAGTAGTCGCTTTGCTCCATCACCAGATTTCTAAGCAGATATACAAAATTCAGGGAGGCTGCCAGACCAGAGGAATAAGCCCCGCCCACCACCACCACTAATTAAAGCCCACCACCCTCCGCTCGACAAAAAAATAAAAGCTATAGAGAAAACGTGTTGCACGAGGGCTTAGAGCAGTCCCATGGGTGTGTGTTTGTGTGTGCCCATTTGCAGCATGCCAAACAAAGTCTGGAGTCATTAGGGTTGGGGCATGCAGACAAAAGAGCAATTAAGGCGTTATAAATACAACCGCAGAAGAAGAAAAAATGAAATAAAAAAAGCGTCACTCCAAAATGTGTGAAACAAAACACACTTCTTCCTGAAAGCACTTGAATGGAAAATTTGACAAAAAAATACAGACAGAGAACCGAAAACTTGAAAGTATAGCTGAGTTTGGGGCAGTAAGCAGTGTTATTAGGCTTTCTGTCTTTCTAAATGGAAATAAAGACCAGCCACGAATTATGAGAAGATAAACACACCACTCATTGTTAGTTAGTTAGTCCACATCAACATTTCTGCTTTTTAAGTCCAGGCAAATATTGGCTGAATAAGGATTTTTTAAAGAGTCATTTAACTGCTGGAACTACTTTCTTCACATTGTTTTCGTATGATGTAGATATTGTTATGTTCTACAGGAGTTCTTAAGTTCTTCACTTTTGCAGCACATCAGGTAATAACTGATCACTGCATTGATGTTTTGCTACTGATATCAGCACTGAACTGACATTCTGTATTAAAACCCACTCATTGTGAATTCTGGCTGGCTTGTTCTACTTTTTTTACTCTCTTAAATTTAGTGCAAACAACCAGCAGTTTTTATTCCTCCGTGCTAGCAACAGCCTTGGCCGAAGGCATTGTGTGTCTGGGTTGTCTGTCCGTCCCTATGTCCCGTTCTCATGAATGTGATGTCTCACTGAGGGAATTTCTTCAAATATGACACACATGTCCACTTGGACTCAAGTGGACCGATCAAATTACCAGATCACTGTGCTTCACAAAACATGTTTTTGGTTAAAACTCATACATAATTAATATGCTAATTACGACAATGTTTCACACAAATAACTCATTGGATAACATGATGAAGTGATGGCATTTTATATATATATATATATATTGTCTTTATGCCTGTTGGTTTGTTATTTATTTTTATTTTTTTGAAACAGTTTATTTTTCTTTGATTGATGAGAAATGTCAAACTTTTACTCTTATACCTCCTAGTTTGGCTTTTTGCACAAAAATCGATGAATGTTAAAATATTTGCAGTTGACTGTTGGCATAGAAACAGGGTTTAATGAGGCAACGTTCTGTTGGGTTTGAACTGGAATCTGTAATCAGTATGTGACTAACACAGCAAACCTTTTCCTTCATGAAAATCTTGAAATCATCACCACTGTAAAACATGATCAGACACAATTTAGAACATAGTATTTAATTTAGTTGCAGTTTCACTTTGTTCTGTCTGACCCTGGAGTAGCATGCTTGATTTAAGTGACATTTAACTAAAACCCAAAGGTTATATGTTTTCCTTGAAGTATTCCTTCAAGGAAAACATATTACTGTTGATGAAGGAACTGTTTCTTTGCTATATGACACTTAAAATGACGCACTGAGTGCCATGATTTTGTCTTAATTTTGTGCCATGAATACTTTTGTAGATGGAATTATTGAACTAAAGTATATCTTATATATTATCTCACTATTGTGCAATAAACTGCTGTAGACAGCTGTTTTTGGTCTGACACTATTGAAACTATCCTTTAAATGACAGCATCTAGAGAAAAACAAGGCTTAGCTTTTTAATTAAAGTTTGATGAAGGAGGAGAGCGGCCAAAAGTCTTTGTAAGGGAAACTGAAGGAAAAATATAATTTCCTGCTTATTAAGCTGAGTTATATAATTAAAAGGGCAAATAGAGGGCTTTATTGGAATCTAAACCAAAACAAAGAATTAACATTAAAAATTTGATGAATTAAAAGCAACATCAAAAACTTCACGGTCAGGATGACCATTTAGTGACAAGGTAAAATAACATCAGAACTGAGGTGAAGCCCTCCACTCACAGTGCTTCCCATCCGTCCTGAGTGACTGGCTGGCTGAAACATAAGCACTGCCCTCCAATTAATTGTGAAAGAAGGCCCGAGGGTCAGAGGTCACAGCTATTTATGACTGAATCAAAAGGAAGCCCGGTGTTTTTTCAGATGCATCCAGGAAGTCTGTTCTACATTCCCACACTAACCCGCCGTGTTTAGACTGAGGGGTCCTGAGGTGAAAGTCACCACAGGCCACAAACTCTCCTGAACAAGAAGAACTGAGGGTCCTCGCATTTCACTGCCACAAAAATCCAGATTGACAAGACATTAAAGCTTTTCAAGTAAGAATATCTAAGTTCTCTCAGTGATCCCTGCTGAGTGAGACGCTACAGATTAACTTTTTACCCGAGTGAGTGTTGGTGCAAGGTGGGAAAGCTTATGTCCTGCATCACAGACCTTCTGAAAGAATGTTTGACTTGTGTACATTAAAATCATGTTTTCAGTCAGACAATTTTGCTTTTCCTCCAGCAAAATAAAGAAGTTCATTCAAACATGTGTTAATATATTTTCTTCTAAATCATTTCACTGGTAATTTCGCAGAAATTGTCACTGTGTTCAACAGTTGTCACTAGTTCATATTCAGTTAGTTATTAAGTAAAAATCAGTCATAGCTTCCATGTCAGTGTAGCCATAAGGGCCAACGTAATGTAAATTCCATCACCTGCCCAAGCCTACAAGGGTCAGGTCAAAATTTAAGACTGAATTGTACACGTGGACTGTACAAGCAGTCTACACAGGTGTGGACACGTCTCCAAACACACACGTGTAACAAAGCATAAACAGAACTGCATGTGCAGCAGCTGTTCATGTCTGTGCCCACAGCAGAGTATGTCAGGATCTTTAGCCTTTCTTCAACTTTCACATGGTACATCCCAAAGTACACCCCGGACTTGACCTCGCTGACCAGGTCTTGGAGGCTTGGGGTGGGGTCATCTAAGGTCATCTGAATGACGCTGTGAATGACAGTGGCACTAATGAAGACTTGTTCTACTGCATCGGTTTACCTCATTGTAGCAAATTACTTTTCACCCACAGGTGGGTAGGACACATGCACATTCCTCTCACAGAAAGTGGCAAACCCTCAGTGAGAGTGCAGTGGGAAGCCAAAGGTCACTGAGAGTGGCCTGCAAACACAGCAATGCCATGATGCAGTAATGGCATTTATTTCATTAGGCTGAGCTAAGGGTTTTTATATGGGCCCAATACACAAAATACAAACTACTTTAAAAACAATGTCTTCTTATACAAACACCTATCAGCCTGGTCATATTTAGATGGGAACACAAGGACTGCAGACCCATTTCAAACACAACAGGAGGTTAAACTCTGCAGAGAAGTTCCCGGCAGAGGGCGTGGTTAGGCCACAGCAGCGTTTCCAAAACCATCACGCCTGAGAGTTTGTTTCCAGCCCCAGCCCCGGCAGCTCAGGTTACTGAAACACTCCGAGAATCTGAGACGTGGGGTGAAACCCCTCAGCAATACTGCACCCTTTGTGTCCCTGCCTCAAACCCATGAGCAGGTGTAACAGCTGAGAGGAGAGCAGAGGAGGGCAACTGTTGCCTCAACACCATCGTGGGATCATTTAAGACATTCATACTGGAAACCTTTCTGGGAACAACAGTGCAGTACAGAGTCAAATATGGCTTTAAGTTGAGGTAAACAAGAATTAGCCTTATATTGCAGGTTACCACTGTTTATGTAAAACCTATGACTTTCAAGGACTTGTCACTGTTTTTTACACATTCAACTCACATATTGCTTTGACTCCACTAACAGGGTCAGTTCTCTCATATTACAAAAAAGATAATTTTCCACTTAGTTCTAGTGGTATATAGAGGTCTTTGTGGGTCTAATTGTTCTCAGCTCGGACTTTCCTTGGTCTCTCTCGAATCTAGGTTTATTTATTTATTCATTCATTATATATTTACATATGGATGTGCAGTTTGAGTAGGTTTTCCACAGACCCACTTTGGGTCTCCAGTCTTCAAGTGTATGTAGCTATGAAGATCATTTTGGATTTAGTTTTCAAAGTTTGGAGATTTTGGCCTCCACTGCAATACAGTATGTAAATGCAATCTTATTTGTGACCAAAAACATATTATATTAAAAAAATGTACAATAACATGTCACCCCAGAAACAATGTCTGAGTTTGTGAGTTTCACCTGAGAGAATTTCATTTGCCCTTTTTACAGTTTGTTTTTGATAGATTGATTTCTATTTTTGACAATCTCAGGGCAGCACAGATGATGTGAGAATACTTTCAATGACTGCACTGTAGAAACAGAGCTGAGGAGTTGTCTGCTGGGCTTTTTGATGATGTGGACTTTAGAGTGTATTGCTGATGTGAATTCCAAGACATTTGAATGAGGCAGTATTCGGGGCCAGAACTACAGTTATGACATTAGGAATGGAAATGGAAATGGCCATTATTAGGTCAGTACCAATATGATCAAGTATCTGTTTTCAAATACCAAGAGAGCAGCAGTAAAGTCAGCTGTGTCATCTGAATCATAATGAGATAGTGGCAGTTAAAATGAGAGAAATGAAAATTACATCTTGTGTATTTTTTACTGCTCTCTCACAGCCAGCGCAGCAGATTGGGGCATTTTCCACACCAGAAGTATTTACCACCCTATCCAGTGCTGGGTGAATGTCTTTACTTTAATGGGACTAACTCAGCAGGCTGGGCTCAATGCCACATCATACGGCCACAACAAACAGAAGCCCATGACAGCTGTTTTAATGTCCTCTACAAGATTCCATCTGTTGACTTGGAGTGGTACTCCAGACTTGGCTAAAATCTAATTTGCAAAAAAAAAAAAAAAAAAAAATCTGGGTGTTTCTTTTAATCAAATTGAACACCATGTTGTTTTATTTGTTTTTTATTTAAGTTTAAATCACCAGAGGATGAAAATCTGCTCTCCAAAGGAAGTGACAAATAAAAATTACAAACTGTCTCCACACAGCAGTGAGCAAACATGCTGTCTGCACATTTTTTCCTCTCTCATCCAGCTGATATAAAGCATCAGTGAATGGCCTGAAAGCATTTCTGACTGAAATTTAAGCCGTACTTCTTGTTGTCATGCAAAGCTGTCTAGAGAACTGCTGAAACTACACGCTGACCTTCTAAAGGACATCATAGGTCAGATAGCAACTCCAGATCATCTGTGGGATTCAGTGTCCCACACACTAAATTAACTGTTCACCCAAATGTTTCAGTACTTTCAAAAACATTTTTCAAATACTGTTAATTCAGTAATCTTACAGTATAGCATAATACAGCTGACATGTACTGCAGAATCATTCAGTATGATAATTACAAGCATAATAAATGTATGGAGGCTGGACTGGTAGTCCAGTGTCTTGCTCAAGGCTGGATGGTTGTCATAATAGGTTTCACACTCTCACTCAAACTTTTTTATTGCCACAAACAGGTAAAACAGTCACTAAGAGTAATTTGGCTGATGGTGTTCATCCCTGTCTTGGAATAGTCCACAGATATGCCACAATATGGCATGCTAGCCCTTGCCCCTCCCATGTTGCACTGGTATGCAAACAGCTGCCCAGCCATGACACTGCACATACAGGCCTCTGTGGACCTGCCAGCCTGGGGGACATTTAAACTTTAAAGGGCCAAACTGGACAGCTGGGTGTGTTCATGGTGCGTGGGAGTGTGTGCGCTGCATATGCATTCTCTAGCTCATCCACACACCACTAGACTCAGTCATCACACACAATAAGGACTAAGTGACCTGAGGACATCTACTTTCCTAGTTGTTATCCCATTGTGTACACAGCTTACACTTTTTCTTCTTCACTCATTCTTCACTCAGATAACATCAAAGACTGAGGAGCTCCTGAAGCACATCTACATCTCATCTACAAGCCTTCAGAGTTCGTATTTGAGTTGTGTCTGCTGTCTGTCCACCATGGGTGCATTTATTGCCAAGATGCTGCTTCCCACAGTCAGCAGCCTGGTGTTCCTGCCTACAGCCAGCGTTGCCGCCAAGAGGGGCTTCCACATGGAGGCCATGGTGTACTTCTTCACCATGTTCTTCACTGCGGTGAGACTGCGCTCATGGTTCTGTTTTGATGTGACAGACTGAAACTGTGTTGCTTTGAGCAAAATCTTGAGTGAACAGGCATTTAGCTGACAGCACTGATGTGTCTGGTTCTGATCATAAGATTTCATATTTTCTAAATTTCTCAAATGAAAGTATTAATTTTTCTGTTTCCTATTTGCTGTTCAACTCGCCAGCATTTGATTTGATCAGTATAAGTATCATGAAAGTTGCAAAGAGTTGATGGTAAGTTTGGGGTTCAGAAGCAGTTTGTTGAACCTGAATCCAAATCCTACCTTATCAGCTTTTAGGGTAAAAAAAATAACCCATGTCAAAGAGTTGTTTAAATTCGAATACTGATCCACAAGGACAAAACCTCTAACATTTTGCTGGATGGGCTTATTTGTTGTCTCCCTGAGTGACTACATGTATGTTTTGTGCATCACTCTTTGCTGACTAAAAAACTTGATCCAACATTGAAGCGGCAAACCTAATTCACGAGTTGTTTACAGTACATATCTATTTTAATCGAAATATATGTAAAGGTCATTAATAACCTAAATACTGTGACTGTCTGTTTGACTTGAACGTATTTGTCTTGCTGTAGATCTACCATGCATGTGATGGACCCGGCCTCTCCATCCTGTGCTTCATGAGATACGACATTCTGGAGTACTTCAGTGTTTACGGGACAGCTCTCTCCATGTGGGTCACACTTATAGGTAAGTCCTCATATAGCCTGTCACACTCTTCATACGGCTATAGAATGTGTTATGGTTTGACTAGTTACTGGTTCCAGCAGGTTCCAGCACATTTACTCTCTATTCTCTATCGTGAAATGAACGGCCATCATCATGACCTTGAGAAAGACAGTAAGGTCCGAGCCTACTCACGCAATGACTACCTATATGTCTTTGCATTTGTCTTCATTCCAAAATGTATTGTTTTCATAGGTTTCTTTCCTTGATCTTGCTGAAAAAACATGTTTTTTTGTGTACATTCAAGCTAGCAAGTGCTGAAAAACACCTCATTAGTTCAAATGATCATCAAATAACGGTGGGAGTTAGCATTCAACAATTACACTTGCCAAACACAAAGTAAAAAAAAAAGAAGCTCCGCAACAGTTGTTGATAACATATGTTGTGTCTTTGAATTTAGCTCACATGTGTCAGACATGCTCGCTGTTACTCTCTCATGTGATCACACACGCGCGCACACACACGCACACTACTACATTTGCTCCTCTCCCATCTACCCATCTAAGCCCCTGAGGTTTTGCAACAAGGGCTTTAAATCACGTGCTATACAGGTCCAACTGCTTCGACAGCTGACCAGCCTCATTGATTGGTCCACCCTCTGTCGGATGGCGCACTGCGTGTAAAAATGGCTGGCTAAATATCAAATCCAAGCTGAGCTTAAAAATGTCACTACATGAATAGAGAAGATTTTTATTCAAATGGACATGATGCAAACCATCTGTTGTGCCCGGGCCTGTATATTTCAGAGCTGTTCTGATGAGGTGCATTGATGTGGACTGATTTGCAAGTCTATTATTGCCTGGCAGGTAATAATAATAATAATAAGTTATTTGGTTTCTCATGGTTTTTATTATTATTTTTTTTTATATGCTTCAGCTGTTAAATATGACATAACATACAAAATATCCTCATGGAAGACAGCAGAATGCAAACTGTGAAAGGCCCTGATGTCATTTTTGGCCAAATTTAAAAACCGTCATTTTTTAGGCTTCATACTGGATTCATGGGATTTTTAAGAGTTTCGAGGTCCCTAGTTAAGTAAGGACAAGTAGTAGTTTGGTCTTAATTAAACAAAAATGAGCCTGCGGTTAGTGGAAAAGTTTGACAACTCCTGTCTCACATGCAGTATGTGTGTCTTTGTTCCAGCTCTGGGCGACTTTGATGAACCCCAGCGATCCAGTATAACCATGTTTGGAGTGCTGACGACTGCTGTGAGGATTTACCAGGATCGCTGGGGCTATGGGATCTACTCTGGGCCCATCGGATCAGCTGTCTTCATCATAACTGTCAAATGGGTGAGTGGCCTTAGAATGTCAGGTTCCTGTCCATAGCCAGCTTTAATTTAAGTTAATTGTTTAGCTTTTTTTTAGCATCTTTTCTATCTATTCCTTCAGGATTTCCACCTTTGGCCACTTTTACTTTTCCCGTTCATTTATTTTCCTGCGTTTTCTTCTACTTGTTCTCATTTTTCTTCTTCTCTTTTCAAAACCTCATGGATCCTTTCCTTGCACTCTTCTTTTACTCCAACCTCTCCTCTCCTTTTCTTCTTCTTCCTTGGCCCCCTCTCTTTCCTCTTGCCATCAAATCTTGCCTCTTGAATTTCATGTGTGTCTAATCTCTTGATATCATTGTAATTTCAGCTGCAGAAGATGAAGCAGCTGAGGGCGGTGTATCCAGAGAAGACCGTGTACACACAGCAAGTCGGTCCGGGCTGCTGCTTCGGTGCTCTCGCTCTGATGCTGCGCTTCTACTTTGAGGTGGCGATCATCATAGTGACACTAATACTAACACATAAATATTAGAAAATGCCAAGCCCACAGGTAGACAGTGAGATTGTTTCTTGCCATACATTCTCACTTATTTATATTGTTTAACTTGATCATCAATTTCTACCTTGTTTCTAGATATTACAGAAGTAATCCATTAACCAATCACATAATGTTTTAAGCCCTATTTAAGAGTCTGAAGTTGCTCATGTGCAGCTTTATCTTTAATAAAATATTTTGATGTTGTTCATTAATATATAACTATTAAAAATGCAGCGAACTATCTAGTTAAATATCATCATATACTGAAATAAATTAATTCTGACAAATGAAATCTCTCTAAATAGGATGTGCTTTATTCTTTCCCCTGCAGGAGTGGGACTATGCCTATGTCCACAGCTTCTACCATCTATCTCTGGCTGTGTCCTTCATACTGCTGCTGCCAAAGAAGAACCGCTACGCAGGGACGGGACAAAATGCTGCTAAGCTCAGCTGCTTCACTCTCTGCTGCTGCGTATGTTACATTTATCTAAATAAGAAGGGGAGCTGAGGCTCAAAACAGGGCATATGAAGGCAGGATGATAGACTTATAGCAGGAGATTGCATGGACCAGATAGAAAGTGAAAGGTCATATTACTTAGTTTGTAGACTGACTGTGAGATAAAGCAGCATCATCCACTGTCAGTACAGCTGAAATACCCTTCAAGTTGCCCTAATACTGCTTCCTCATTGTTCTCTCTCCAGTCCATGTCCCCTGGCACTTCTAAAGAAAAGACAGGCAAGCCAAAGAAGTCGTCGTCTCGGACCGTGTGGACAGTCCCAACCGAGAAACTATGGACACGAGGCTGTAGTACCCCCACCCTGCCTCTTTACAACCCCCCACCCTCCACACCTATCAAAGGGACCAGTATCAGCAGGCTCAAAGAGATGAATGGCTGGAAGTGAACCCAAAGACATAACTGTCAGGTCTAATGTAGGAGGACTTCATCCTGAAGAACAGGCAGAGATAGTGGTCGGCTATTAGTGGGAAAAGGGAAAATCACCAAATAACTGTCAGCCAAACGCTGATAAACCTGCATGTGGCTGGTAAATGAATCTTCTTCAGCAGGAAACCAACCATCATGTGGATGTTCCTTTTCTACTCCAAAAAATCATTTTTGGATGGTAGAATATTTAAGGTCGACTATTAGGAATCCACCAGCGACTGTAGCCAGCAGCTAAAGAAACAAAAGCACCCTGATGTGGTTCTAAAATTGAGGGGCAAGAACAAAAGGCAAATCAGGTCTCCGGTGCCCTCAAAGACCCGATAAGAACACAGCTGCCTGAAGCACTTGTCCAAAGCTGAGGACAGGCAACACACTACGAAAGAACACACACAGCACGAACAGGGAGACGGTGGCTGAGACAAGCCAGTAAAACTGACTGGAAAATTTATGAGAAGAACAAACAGGCAGATGTTTTATCTCTCCAAAATATATAAATTGTCTTTAGAAATGTTCCTCAGGGGAGATCCTTCGTCTGCTCGCCTGTCTGTCCCTCCCCCCTCCTCTTTCTCTTTCCTATCTCTCTCAAGGAAAAGAACCACGCGGCTGAATTCATTTAAAAGAATTACAAGACTGTAAACCAAATTTTACTGTTTTTATACATCCTAGAGGTGCCAAATATGTCATAAGGAGCATCTGACGCTGGAGCGAAGGGAAGCGGCGGCCCAGACGTCAGTCTGTAACCCGACGGAAGCATCTTGACGTGTTTCTGGATCAGCAGGTGGACTCCTCTGTCTCTTAACTCTAGTTCACCGAGCAGCTTTGGCTGCGACCTCTGTCTCTAGTGTGCATTGTTCAGACTGTGTAATGTTTCTGGTGAAAACCTTTATTAATATAATGTTATTTATTGCAGTATGGAAGATTTTATATTCAGTGTAGTGTGTGTTTGTTTTTGATCATTTTGTAATATTTTGAAAATAAAATGAAATGTTGTGACCCTGAACTGATCTTTAGGGACAGGACAGAATTTTAAAAGCCTCAACCATCCAAGCCATTATCATCATGCAGTGATTTGTACTTAGCAGAAGCCAACCACTTTCAAAAACCCTGACTGACACATACTTCAAGGCTCACTCCAGACTAACAACACTAATCCAATTCCAAACCCACATATCCCCTTCCACTTTCGCTTCAGGAGGACATGGAGTTGTGCGTCCATGCACGTCACCTGCTCCGAACACTACCCAAAGACTACAAACGTGTTCTGCGTATCTTAGACAAAACAGTATCCAGCCAAAACGTGAATGAACCTCCCCTCCACCTGGGAATGTTTTGAGCCGGGGCCAAGCCGCCAGCTCCTGTGCCCGGAGAAAGGTGTTTTTGTCTGGCCTCAGAAACCTGGCTGGCTGGCTGGGCCACCGGCATGACCCGGCTGGCTGCGCCTCCCAGCCCTGACAGGACGGTAACTTGAGCCTTTTATTGCACAAGTGTGAAACACTTTTCAGCTCCTTTACGACCACTGTCTATCCCGCACTACTCTACTGAGGGGCTGAAGCCCACACACATTTAGGACTGTATTACTGTACTTGGGAAGACTTTCTACTGTCTGTAATTCCTGACCTTAACAGTACACTTAGAGAAATACCAACTAAATCCTAATCTTGACTCCAACTTCAAGCTCTAACCTTAAAACTAGCAAAATGTCCTCTTGTAAGAATTTTCAGGATCAACTGACGCCTAGGATGAACTGTGGTCCTCACAAGATTGGAAACACATAATCACACACACACCGTCTGAGGGTCTGAGCCCGCCTGTCCGCCGCAGGTCGTATTGGACGGCTGTGGTGCTCAACCGACATCGACAGTGTCAACACAATAAGCGTTGACTGACATGAGTGTGAGCGTGGTCGTCTCCTCCGTGGTCGTCTGCACCCACATTCCATGGCGGCGTGGAATTTCGGTGGGTATCGAAATATAATAAATACATCTGAACAAATAAAAAAAAACACTAGGAAAGAGCACTTTCTCCAATATTCCACATGTGGTGGCCTATTCAGAGAGGGTAAAGAGAAAATATGCCGTATCCATTTTCATTAGAGTTAATTAAGCACCAAAGTGCACGACGAGAAGTGACTACAACAGACCCTGGTATGTTTGCTATGTTGTGTTTTTAGCTATGTGGTGTGTACTTTCTATGTTGAGTCAGCAGCCAGAGTGCCACAGCCCTTTCTTTGCATGTCAGTTGTTGCCACAGCTGTTGTTAATGCTGGGAGGTCATCTGCATCTTCGAGAACACCATAGACCTGCAGCTTTAAACCAAGAAAACTATCTAAGCAGACATGTAAGTAGATAATGCACCGTTCACTTTCCCATAATGCAGAGCCAACTAATTTATTGCTAGTCAGGCCACAGTGGTTAAAGATAGTGAGTGAGAGGTCTATCTTACTTTCTGCTGAGATGTATCACAATATGTGATTGACATATTATATATGCATATGTAGACTACATCAACAGCATAACTTAAACCTCAGTACACTTTAAACATCTCACTACATCTGACATCCACCCTCCAAGCACACACCTCACTGGTCATCAGGTCATTTTTGTACTTTCTGAAACAGGAAATCCAACACCAGCGCCAACTTAACACAAGGACTACCCAGGTGTGTGGACCAGAACTCTCTCTCTCAAGGCCTTTGAGAAGAGACAGCATTGGTATTTACAGTTTCTCTCACCCATCTCTAAGATGGACAACTCCTACCCGGCCTTTTGGAAAAGGTCTAAATACTTTTTTGTATTTTTTACACATTTAGAAGTGGTCGGACAACACACCACACAACTTAGTTTAAGCAGGTTCAGATCCACAAATGGTGAGTTTAAGCTGGATAAGACAGTCTTCTCTTTGCTGAGACCTGCTGCATTTTATCAGTCAATAAACATGCCGTCTGGTGTATTATGAGGAATTGTGTGAGAAAGTAATGCAGATAACAAATGCAGATTTGATCTGTGGTAGAACTGAAAGGGTTGACTTCTGTCATAATACATCCTTTGGGGCTTCACAAACCTCAGGTCAGACACTGCATGGCTTTAGAGAACAGGTGCTGAACAGGAAATGAATTTAATGTTCTAAATGTTGATGAAGATGTACATACTACCTTGCTACTTCAGAAAAAAAGAGACATTGACAAAAAGACATTAAAAAAAACTTTAAGAAATGAAAAACAAAGAGAGCGCATGAGTGAAACTGTGAAACACAGCATCTCATGACATTTAATTCTGTGCAATTTTGTATTTTAGCACTGACATATGTGGAACTACACTGTAGACTGGAGTGCCAGCGAACAGTGATGAACAGAGATGAACCTACGACAGCTATCCTATATGAACAGCATTCAGTGTCTGTTCGCATAGGCTCAGACTCCAGTAACAGTGAAAGGAGTTTAATATTTTTTAACACAAAGCTTCATCAAAGCATAATCATTTGTTCGTTATAATCCAAACATTTAGATCTCATATCATAAAAACAAGATATTGCAAGTCAAACATAGCAGTGGGGCATACTTTCATGTGAAAGTTGTGCCTCTGCTGCCATCTATTGGAAACAGTACATAATAACATCCTAATTAAAGGATAATAACACAGCGTTAGTTAAAAGTGTTGCTATTGTTGATTTGTACTCTGCAATCTCCTTTACTGATCTCATTTGTGTAGGAATTAATGTAAGATTATGGAGGTGCAACATGTACTGTTAGTCTTTATAGTTTAGTCTTATTCTTATTGTTATTGTTTGTTGACATGGAAGAACGCGTATTTCTTGTGCTGAATGATTTCTATCTACCATTTAAAGTCATACCATAAGTTTGAGCTAAGGGACCATAGTTGCGGTTTTGAGTATTATAGATTTTCTTCAGTGTTAAAGGAGTTGTGATTCACGATGCATATAGGAAAAGTTTAAACACATCAAATGCCCATTGAGATGATTTTAAAGACTGACACAAAGAGAAATGGATGTAAAAAAAAAAAAAAAAAAGCATTTAGACGTAAACAAAACAACATTTATAATTTAATTGTCCCCACTGAGTGTAATTCCACGATCGCTTCTGAGACAGGATTCTCAGAACATCTCAAAGCTCTTGTTGTCGTACAACCTTCTCTCATGTAAAGGTGGACTGGTCGTGTTCCACTGTGTAAATGGTGGCGGCGGGTGGTGTATGGTGAGGCATGGCCCAGTGTGGTGCACATTTGGATGGTCACGGAGTAATGATAGAAACCGCTTTCTTAACCTGCCACAGTCAACAGAGAAGAACAACTGTAGTTCATCATAACGACAACACTTCCATACATACGAGTCTTACAGGGCTCTCACATGGTTGTGAATAGTGACAAGTAAAACATTTGCTTTGATGAAATGTGTCAAAATCAACAGAGAGGAAATTATCTCATGTTGCAAATCGAAGCTTGCGTGTTGTAATCTGTTTTATAAATGTTTACACACAAACTTTGATTATGTTGTCATTGTTGTCACTTGCCATATATTAATATTTTCTGTCTAGTTATGCAAGTATCTGGATCAGCTATTTAGGATATTTGTTTTATATTTAAATCCAATTTCAGAAATAAGTCGACTTTTTTAAAAACTGAAAAGGGGAAATGGATATGAACAATTGTAATCCTATTAGTGTGATAATTTGATGTTCCCGTCAGTACCTGCAGAGGGCCCTTTGTGATTATCTCCATCTCCTCTTGGTTTACACTCAACTTCAGCTCCTTTCCTGCTTCAGATGGCTCTTCTGACTGGCTGGTCAGAGTCATCTTCTGGAGCTTCTCACTTAGTCTAAGAACACAATACAACACAAGACTCACTTGTCTAAGTACCCTGTTGATTACATGCAGTCCTAACTTGGAGAAACAAGGAGCAGTTGTATCGTTACGCATTGACAATGAGCTGAGTGTCATTTTAATCAGCGAAAACATTTTAAAAATTCATGTCGGAAAGAGAATTTGCTTGGGTCTTTCCATCTAGCTGCTCAGTTGCCACCAGCAGCAAACTCTGCTGTACTCTGAATCTCCCAGGAGATACAATGACTTTTTAACTTGTTACATGTTAAGCTGCAGTGCATCTATCCTAACGCCTGTTAGCTGTTCTGCACCCATTGTAAGCCAGGTTTGTCCCAGGATCTGAGTGAATTCTTGTATTGCTGACCTTTCTTGATTGGAGGAGGAGGTGCAGGCCTGGATGGTGTCCATCAGCTGAACTCTGACTGCTTGCCCTGCTGGACTGGACAAAACATCGGACAAGCTGCAGCCAGGGAACAGACTCATGAGCATGGGAGGCAGCTACACAAACAAACACAGATGCACACATACACAATTTACTGCTTTTCACTTCCACAAGCTTTGGAAAAATTTATAACAAATTCATTGTTTTCACTAATGAAAAATGTCTGGACCACAAAGATCATTATGCAAAATCACATCTTAGTTCCATTAATGTACAGAGAAGTTGATCTGAAATGAACCACAAAAATTGGGTTGTACACATACAGTGTTTTGCATTAACTAAATGCATAATATGAGAGGTTTGATAGGATGATAGAGGATGATAACTGTCACAGTCAGTATCTCAATACTGGTTTGCTATATTTACTGACGGACCCCAAATAAAATGGAAAAGTTAGAATTATATTTATCTCATTAAATGACACTTTTATACAATGCTTTAATAGACCACAATCCTTCAAAAAAATGTTAGTGGATCTGGACGCTGAAGCTCAGACCTCCTCGTTGGTCGGATCCAAGACCTGCATGCAGATGAAGTCCTGTCTGGCAGCCTTCAAGTTCAGGAGCTTTCGGAAGACCTTTGATCTGCTCTCATAGTAGTGACTGGCTGTGGGGTTGTACTGGATGGCCAGAGAAAACATGTCAGCTGCCTCCTGGAAATGCCTGCAGATGCATACAAATGCAAACCCACTCACAAATACAGACTCACAAGATTTAATGACCTTTCTCTTGAGGTTTCTCTGTGTGAATGTGCTTGTGTGGTTGTTAATGTGTGTATTCATGTGTGTGTTTGTGTTGTTCTGACCCATCCTGGATGCAGAACGAGCCCAGTGTGTTGTGGAGGACAGCGAGGCGGAGCCGGACAGCAGGGTCATCAGGCCGCATCATCTCCTCAGCCTGCTGGTAGTCAGCCAGAGCATAACACCAATCACCCTGCTTAAAAAAACAGTCTGACACAAAACCGCATGCATACACATGGTGTGAAAACCAATAATTTAGTTCACACAGTTAATTAATTGATTACAAAAGACAATGCAAATTTGCCATCACAATTTTCCAGAGCTCTTGGTGACACGTTGAAATGTCTTGTTTTGCCCAACTAATAGTCCAAAAGCCAAAAAATATTCAGTTTACAATTACATCAAACAGTGAAAATCATCACATATGAGAAGTTAGAACCAATTACTGTTTCATCACTTATCAAAACTGTTGTTTATTTTCTGTCAATTAACTAAATGATAAATTGAAATCACTTCTGTATTAGTGTGAAAGAAAATCAACACTGGTTTCATTCAGCAAGCAACTTAAATTTAAATCCAAAATACATTTAATGAATACATGTTATTCAGTTGTGTTGTGGAGAGTGCTGACACAGTATTATCTGTCATCTATTTTAGCTGGACATGCTCTTCATACTGTACTGCTGAGGAATGTTGATCAGGTTTGTCAGGTTGCACCTGTCTAACAGTTTCAGTGCCACCTAACTTATGTACACATCTAAGGGTTTCACTGCATTTAACAACAACATAGAAAAACATCACAAATGTCACACTAGATGCTCCGTCTTTTCGACATGCAGGAAGTAACAGAGTTCAGCCTGAAAGGGAAAATTAGTATTAGTATTGTAAGTATTTTCTGATTCACAATGTTGTTGATCCATGGTGACGACTAAAAGAATATTTGGCTTAATCCTGGCTTTTAAGCCACTTTTCTCCAGTGAGTGAAGTTTCAGTATGCACAACATAATTTTACCAGCCACACACACACACACACAACAAGTGTCCTAAGCCTCACCTCCTCGGTTCAGGTACAGGCCCGCCTGGCCCTTCTCCTCCTCGATGGCCTTATTGAGAAGCAGAGTCGCCTCAGCATAGAGGCCTCTGTTGAAGCACTGAACAGCAAAATCATTGTAGGTGAGGACAAGCTGAAACTGCGCCTCCTCTTGCACAGAGTCACACTCATCCTTCTCATCTCTGCCCTCTGCCTGGCCTCTATCCTTCCCCTCTTCCTCCTTGCTCAGCTCCACAGCCTGGACCAGATCCTCTATGGCTGCTGTGAAGTCTTTCAGGAGTCGATACAGAGTTCCTCTGATGGACAGAGAATTAGAATGAATGAAAGATAATTTATTTTTATTGAAATAAAAGGTAATAACATATGACAGAATTAAGATTAGCTCAACAGGATCGAGTTGAAATTAATTAAAAATAAATTATTAAACTGAATAGTTTGGGCCTGAACTTAAGAACTGCACAAGTTATTAGTTAACTAATAAAGCAGCATTTTTTAGTAATTCTGTCAACTGATTCTTGGAGTTAGTTAATAACAAAGATTACAATGACATGTGCTCTACACATTTCACCACTTTATTTTTTACTTGCCGCTTGTTTGTGCATTTCATATTGGTCAGACTCACCTGAACAGGTAAAGGCGTCCGTCCTGCGGGCAGTTCTCCAGAGCGATATTGATCATGCAGAGTGCTTCAGGCAGCTGGCCAGTTAAAGTTCGGTCCAAGGCCTTTTGTCTGGCCTTTTCACTGGCTTCCTGCAGCTGCAGCAGCAGGACTCCAGCCTCCGGACACACTGGGCTCAACGCCAACGCCGACTTCACATCTTGATAACATTGTGATGTCTGGATAGGAGGGAAACTACTGATTGTTTATTTACAATAGGTGCAGTATACTTAAAACACTAAATGCAATTTTATACAGTATGAGTCTTTATCGACTAATCTTCTATGTTTAAATATTTAGATAGACCAAATATTTAATTATTGCTATGTCATCAGATTACATTGCAAGGTATGTATATTTCCTGCAGTAACTTCATATACAAACTTCATCTTCTGATTTAATTTTTGTGCTTTAGTTGGAGAAACTAAACAAATTGAGTCCTGACAGAAAACACAATTTTACTTCTGTTGTCTGTGACCTTGCAATTGATTGTTTGCAGGGGTGTGGCCCTACAAATTTAAGATCATTCTGCTGTCCTATTCAACTGTTCTTTGTACAGCATCAGCTAATGGCCAGAGATGTAAAGAATATATGCTGCTCGTCTTAGTTGTATTTGAAGTGTAAGAAGCCGCTGCAGTTGTAACCTGTTTGAGCTGTTTGTGCGTTTGGGCTCTGAGGACATAAAGGTCTGAGGTGGGACCATCTGACACCATCCAGTCATTCACCAGCTTCAGACAGTCAGAGTGGTGACCTGCAGCTGTCATACAGACCAGGCTGGGATACAAGGTGCAAAATACATTAATGAACAATGCAAATCTTAACAAAACTTAAAATGTATCTTAATTAAATCATATCTATCGTATAGTATATCTATCGACATATACAGCATGGATCTGATGTCATATCTCTACAGACAGTAAAATGATTTTTTTTTCAAGATAATTGTTCATAAACCTAAGCACAAATACAAAACATTAATCTAGATCTTAGTACACAGTTTCCTGACCTTCTGACCTTGTAGGCCCTGCAACCAGGATTCACCTCAGCAGCTTTGTTGAAGGCCTCCAGAGCCTCCAGGAAAAGGCCTCCGTCAAACAAACACTGACCCTGAGGACAACAATAGATCACCATTGAATTATTTTATGTTTAGGCATTTATCTGCAGCATAAAATCTGAATTCCAAGGTAAATGAATTATGAAGATGCATGACAGAGAAACACTGGATACACTGGCTCTCTCCTTTCCTCTTCACTCTACACATCAGACTTCAGACACATCACATCCACCTGCCACCTCCCGAAGTTCTCCGATAATACAGCCATCGTTGGATGTGTATCACAGGGGAACATTTTGAAATACAGGGAAGTCATCACTAACTTTGTCGACTGGTGTGGACTAAACCACCTGCTCATCAACGCCAGCAAGACCAAGGAGATGGTGATTGACTTCCGCAGGAAAGCACCACTGACTACACCGGTGTGCATCCAGGGTTTGGATGAGATTGTGGAGGAGCACAAATATTTGGGTGTCCACCTCAACAATAAACTGGACTGGTCCACTAACACTGATGCCCTGTACAGGAAGGGCCAATGTTGTCTCCATCTGCTGAGAAGACTGAGGTCCGTTGGAGTATGTAGGACATTAGTGAAAACCTTTTATGACTCTGTGGTTGTATCTGCAGTCTTTTACGCAGTGTTCTGCTGAGGCTGCAGAAGCTCTGAGAGGGACAGAAAGAGACTTAATAAACTGGTCAGGAGAGCTGGCTCTGTTCTGGACTGCCCTCTAGACACCACTAGGTGGAGGAGGATGTTAGCCAAGCTGACATCTATCGTTGACAACCTCTCTCACCCCTTCATGACACAGTGGGGACCCTCAGCAGCTCCTTCAGTAACAGACTGTTGCATCCACCCTGTAAGAAGGAACGTTACAGCAGGTCCTTCATCCCATCAACTGTTAGCGTTGTTAGCTTCAGCGTTGCTTAATGTAGCACTGGTTTCCATATCCAGACTGTTGTTTGCACTGATGTGTGATTTATCATACAATATTACTTTTTTCCCGCTCATTTTAATCTACCATGACATACACACACACATATATGTATACATATAGTCCCTTGTATAATATGTACATATATATAGTCAGCTTTATTTTATATTGTGTTTTTTGAATTTCTCTATTTCTGTTGCTATTTTCTTTTCCAACTGCTATTACCTGCTGCCGTAATATCCAAATTTCCCCGGCTGGGGATTAGTAAAGTCCATCTTATCTTATAACAAATTAAAACCCACTGAGGGAGACAAGAAATTTTATTCAATCAACATCTATAAACTAATCACATTCGCTTTGCTTTTTACGTATTCTTTTAATTTCAGCACAAACTCATCAGTGGAACTGACTAATATCTTTTCTCTATTCACTGCTGATTCCTAATTGGTCAATAGAAATACCTGTTGCAGATATTGAATCCATTGGATTTTTATCTTTTCACAAGATCTCAGTAATTTTGTCCATAAATATGGAAATAATGTATTCTACAGGGACTAAAGAATGTAAAGGTTAAAATCGCATCATGGTTATCATCACACATGTCTCTACGTGATGTAAGTGATATAGTTATTCATAAAAACATGTAACTATTTTATATCACGTTGCTCTGAATAGACGCTTAACTAACAATGAGAGGTTAATTGTTCCTACTGATGTACGTGTAACATTTAACCCCAGCAAGAACAGAGGGATGTTGTGAAGACTCTTACCTGGAGATAGTAAATAGCAGCCAAACAGGCGCTGAAGGCTCCGGGCTCCTGGAGCCAGGCCCGTTTATAACAGGCTGCTGCTGACTGGAAGTCACACAGCTGCAGGTAGGCCTCGGCCTGGCTCACATACAGCTGTGTCTAAAAACACAACAGCAGTTGTTATCTGTTACCACACTGAGAAGAAAAGGGCTAAAGAAATACAAACAGTGTATCTTGAGCTTAGTTAAACATCTCACACCAGCAGACACTAGCAAAAATATCAAAAGTGTAAGCAAACAGGTGAACTGAAACCACCCGTTGAGTAGTAAGTATGTGTCACAGGTCATTTGGGTTTTGCTTCAGCAGATTATAAGGGTACATTGATCATTCTCATTATAATCAGGATTATTACTATAGGTTATTTAGAAAAAAATGTTATTGTTTCATTTTTGCCTCTTTCATTAACACATGATCAATTTAACTTGATTATTGATAAATAAAAACCTAAATAAAAAACAGCATGTGTCAGTACTGCCAATCATTACCTCTGGAAACAAAAATCATAACATAGAGTTAGACACAAGTTTGAACAAAGGTAATTTTGTGTCTTTAGTTAGTTAGTCCAGCACCTGTTCTGGCTGCAGTGTGATGGCTTTGGACAAGCAGATCACAGCCTTCTCATACTGGCACTTTCCCATTGCCTCTTTTCCATTTGTGTAACTGCAAAGAAAAACATCAGAAGCATTATTCATCCCTGGCAAGGCACAGGTTGGATTTCATGTTCCAACTTTGCACATACTGTACATTCAGCAAAGATCCCTCCTATTTGATATTCCAATATTTGTAACACAGATTCAATCATTGCTTCTCTTGTAGAAAACACACCTGAATGCCATTTTAGTACATCCTACAGGAAAATATTGCAGTATAAATTCACAACACATAGCTGTAATTGAGACTAAAGTAGAACCCTTTTAATTCACTGCTTAAAATGTGTCTCTTTAATTTCTTTAATGAGTCTCACTGCTCTGCAGCCTTGCTCTGAATGATGAAGCTTCCCTTTAGTTCTGGTCTTTGGGGACGTTCGTCTACAGGTGCCAGGAAGATTTTATTGGAAATAAAAAACTGCTTGCGCGTGTTTTTCCTCCTGGCCTCATTCAGCTCCTCTTCTGTCAAAGCACTGGGAGATAAGCTGTGCTCTTCTCCCTGCTGGTGGACAGATTTTACATTAAATGCCAAAACAGTTCAGTTTTCCTGAGGGGGGCAAACTACAGAACAAGAAGGATTAGACTGACAGTCAAAACACATTCATTTCCTAGGAAAAAAAAAAACAGAAACAAAACATTTCGTAGCCTCAAACACTACTGTTTGTGTGTTAGTTTGCTATTAAGTTAGTAAGACATGTCTACTTATATGAAAACACCGTGGATTTTGTCATCCAGTTATGTTCATGTGTAATTTCTAGCATCAGTTCCAGTTTGAGAACTTAATAATAATAATAACAATAATAATAATAATAATACCATTCAAATGTATTTCAATGAGACATTAAGACAAACAACATAAATAAAATTAACACTAAACTCATAAAAAATTGTAGTGAAAAATAGCCTTCGGTCTACTTTTTTTTTAAAGACAGACTAAAGTCTGTAATCTTGTACTTCTTGCTGCTTGTGCTACATTAGCTAGCTACTGTTAGCAGTTACCGCTTGCTAGCTAGCATTGAATAGTTGAGAATGAAACGCTGCTGTAACAGGTGATTGTTAACCTCTATAACAGAGGTGATATTGTAACATTACTGCTTTAAATTGCCTGGCGGTAGTATGATGAAGATATAAACAATTGAACTGGCTAGTTAGCTTCAGATTAAAAGCCTTACAACTGACTTCTTTAAAATGTAACCATGCTATGAGTTAACGTTAAACTACCTCAAAAACTCTAGCTACCAGGGCTTGTCGCCACAAGTTACTGTAGCTGGTTGTAACTTCTACCTGGCAACTTTGCCATTGTTTTGTAACAAACACTTACAGACGGGTCATTTATCTCTTCAAACGTGTCCATTTTGTAATTGAAATAGAGGATATAAATTCTACATTAGCTTAGTCACTTTTGTCCTTTGCTGGCATTTGCTGTGTAATGGCAAATCTCGATGTCACCATAGAAACCAACTTCAACACCCATGCCGCGGAGTCAGAGGCTTTTATTTTCTAATCAAAGAGTTTTTACTAAGCGCGAGAGCTTCCTGTCCTGCACTTTCCGGCGCCGTTTCCGTCCCGCCAGGATCGCGTCAACACGTGCATTATTTAGTGTGCCCTGCTGTTAATATTTTTGTAGCAACTATGTAAACATAAACAGATGTTAAAAAATAAAGAAAAAAGGACGACCATCTTGCTTTCCCTCACACAGTTAGCGTATAACGTCGTGGCTACCAGCTAACTGCTTTGCGACTGGAAATGGCTGTAGTGTAGGCTGGCCGCGAATCCTCTTTGAAAAAGGGCAATGCCGAATTACCGTAGACAGCCCAGTGTTTAAAGATGACAGTGGTAAATAGCACCTCTGTGGTTCCTTTATATGAAGTTAGACGAGCCTTCGGCCGAGCGGGTAACTATCTGCCCCGGCAGCTACAGGAAGACATTTATTTTGAAAACCGGAAATAAGAGGCACACACAATGATCAGCTGACTGAAATGTTGACAAAGTAGGTCGTACGCCGGGAGAGGAAGCGATATTCCACACAGGTAGCATCTAAAACTGAAATGACCGATGTTCAACTTTACGTAACGGCTACTTGTGATAGATTGTGAGATACTCTGTAGTTTCTTTTTTGCCGGTTTGTACGGTAGCTACTGTTTTCTTCAGAGTTTCGGTCTTGCCTGACCTGTGATCTATGTAAAAGGTAAACAAGACACCAAGAAACAGAACTGCTGTTAGTATGGACATCCAGGACGAGAGGAGAAGGCTGCTGGATGCGGAGGGAGGAGATGAGAATCCAGCAGGACTCATGTCTGAGCAGGATGCTTATCTGAGGTCAGTTAACACACAAATACGCAGGAAGGAGCTCAGTGGAGCTGCAGTCTGTATCCTGCATAATCAACTGGAAAAGTAGCTACTGGATTTGCTACTGCAGCTAATGGCTATTTAAATAAACAGACAAAGACGAATTGTTAAAGAAACTTTCCAGAAGTTTCCCATGTTTTAGCTCATTTACTCCAACTTAACATCACATCTAATTATTAGGCAAACAGTGCTGGTGTGTTTAAAACATCTGATTGCACTTAGTTAAGCACGGGACATTATCATTTTAATGAAATCAGTATGCCAAATGCAGTTGCTTTACCACGCAGCAATAATGTCAATGTTGAACCAATAAAATGTCAGATAATAGTGAATAATGTCCATCACAAATTCCCAGACATCATCAAACATGGTTTAACATTTTTACGTGATAGATGACCTAAATTATGATGCAATCAACTGCTGTCAGTTAATTGTCTTTCAGTCAACTGGTTGATTAATCGACTATTTGTACTCAGGAGTGTTTTTGTTGTTGGAACAGTAGGATATATACATTCAAAGCCTATAACTGTACAACCTGCATTCAAAACTGCTCAGCAAAAATGGAAAGTTTGCATAGTTAATAGTTGTGGAACTAAAACTTGCAAGCACAGTGGTGAGGTCCTTGAAATGCGGCATTATCACACAATCCAAATCCTTTTCTACCACATTATCAGTGTGTTAATGTCATGTTAGAGTCATGTTACTTTGCTACGATAGGATACCTAAGGATACTTCACTGTATGTCAATAGCAAACATTTAGAACATGCAGCTCCTTTTAAACACACCCATGCAATGCAAAAAGAACGTAGACAGAATAGAAATTACATTATTTTAATTCTTAAAAAATGACACAACATAAACAGTTTGCAGATTACTTCTCAGAATGTTGCCTTACAGAGAGCTTAGGGTATACTAATCTTTAACTAGGGGCATTTTGATGTACAAGTGAACTTGTGTAAGCAGCTGAACTGACCTTTGATCAGGTTCGACACACTCACCTTTGACCTTTGCCTCCTCCTTCCTCTTTCTCTCCACAGTAAAGTGAAGAACAGGAAGTTGTACCTGGCAACATTTGCGTCTGTCTTGGGTCCCATGAGCTTCGGGTTTGTGTTGGGATACAGCTCTCCTGCCATTCCTGAACTTACCAGGATTGCAGACCCTCGGCTGCGCCTGGACGATGACCAGGCCTCCTGGTTTGGGGTATGACGGCAACCACGATGATTTAATATCACATGCCCCAAAGCAGAACAGCTTTTAGACAGTGTGTTTTTGACTAATCAGCAGTTTTATGTCATCACATGTTGTCCAAACACACCTCATTGGATTCAGTTGAGTTCAAAACTAAGTTACAGAATGAAGAAAGACAGAAGAGAGTTCTCATAGTAAAAGAAGTCAAATGCAATTAAAATGAAAGATTTGGTGTGATGTATGAAGCAACACATGTTTGAGGCTAAATATGGATTGCTTCCTGAAAAAATGTCCAGAAGTTATTTCAGCCAAGAGTAGATGATGAATATCTATAATTTTAAAAGCAAATGTGCTACTTTTTACAATTTTTTTCATTCCATTGTGGACATTTCTAAGGGCACTATACTATATATATATATATATATATATATATATATATATATAAGCGTTAATCTCACACTCAGAATTCAGAAACTCGAACATAAAGACACACTGTGTCTTTCACACTGTGTCACAATGTTGTTCACTATACAGTAAATAAGGCATTATTTCAGACCCAGTCTGTGTTCGGTAATGGACCATTAAATTCTCCCAGTTCAATCGTCAATACAAAAGATGATGTTTAAAATTATCTGGTTCTTAGATTAAAAAGTCAAAGTCAACTATGACTATGAAGTGCATTTCAGTAAGAAACATCCCATCACAGAACTTCAGAATTATTTTAATGGTTGCTGCTGCTTTTTGGCCAGTGAACCTGTCTAATTGTTATTGTTAAATGGTTATTTTCTGCTGTTTTGAGTTACAAATGGAAAATAGCATCATTGATAAACCTGACTAAACGGTGTAAGTAGAAAAGCTAGTCAGCAAAAAGTGCAGATTTAAACAAAATGGCAACAACTTACCCCTCTAATTAACACTTCTACATAACTTGGAGCGTTACAATTGGTCAAATATGGGGTAAAATACAAATATTATTCTAAAAGTTGTCTCCTGAAGCTCTGTTTGTTTGTTGTTCAGTCCATAGTGACAGTTGGAGCAGCAGTAGGCGGCTTGCTGGGCGGTTGGATGGTGGAGAGGATCGGCAGGAAGCTCAGTCTGATGTTCTGCTCGCTGCCATTCGTCTTTGGTTTCACCATCATCATCGCAGCGCAGAACGTGTGGATGCTTTACCTCGGCAGGGTGCTCACCGGCCTCGCCAGCGGAGTCACGTCACTGGTCGTCCCGGTAAGAAGCACCCGGCCGTCTTTTTCAGTTTTGTGAAGGGTTAGTTAGTGTTGGTCACGTTCTTGCATCAACACCGGGACATATCTTTTAAGTGTTTTCAAGCTTCCATATTTATAAAAATATGTCAACATTTTTTTCAATTAATTGTTCTTTAGAACAGATTTTATTAGATGAATGAATTTAGAGCTGAAAAAATTGTCAGATAATCAATTAGTCATTGACAGAAAATTAACTGGCAACTATTTGATAATCAATTAATAATATAAGTCATTTATAAAGCCAGAGTGACAAACATTCTCTGGTTTTAGCTTCTCAAATGTGAGCATTTGCTGTGTTTCTTTTCTGTCATTGTAGATTGAACATGGATTGGATTTTAGCCTATTTAATGGAAAAAAAAACAAGAAAAAGCAAGCAATTTCAGGACATCATTTCAGATGCTAGTAACTTGCGATGTGCATTTTTTACTGTTTGCTCAAGTTTGATACACCAACCAATCTATCAATGTATCGGAAAAATAAACAACATGTTACTGGATAATGGAAATAACCATTAGTTGCAGATTATTGTAATAGACTAATAGTTTTGGCACTGCCTGGAAAGTCCCAGGCTCTGATAAAGTGCCTCAAATATCAGTGAGAGATTGACAGTTGCGGTCAGTAATGTTCTGGTTCCTGTGTGATTTTTGCTTTTTCTCTTTTTATACAGCTATATATTTCTGAGATGGCACACGAGCGGGTACGCGGGACGTTAGGCTCCTGTGTGCAACTCATGGTGGTGCTAGGCATCATGGGAGTGTATCTTGCAGGTAAGTAAACTCAGCTTTGAAGTGTTTGTGTCGTCCTTTGATGTCATTTTGCAAAGTCTGACTGTAGGTTATTGAAACTGGCTGAATATTTCAATGAACATAAGAAAGTAAAGCATGAGGTTACTCCAACACAGCAGTTCACAAGCTGTGAATCACTGAGAGTTTTCCATGACGTAACCTACAACTTTACAACATCCACCAGCTACACAATGCAGAGCTACAAATCTGCCCTTCCTGGTTTATTATCTCTATTAATTCTCTTAGCCATCTGTCAAAGACCCTGTGACAACACGGTTTGTTTAAAGTGCTTTTCCTGAGGTTGCTGTACTGTTTACCGTCTGGATCAGAGGCTGTGAAGAAGAGCTGATCAAAATCTGGCCATCATGTGATGTGATCATCTTCAGATATGATCACAGTCCTGTGCTGCCACTTTGACAGCTGCCTCAACGGTTGACCTGTGTGGAAATAGCTAATCTTGTTATCAGCATGGCATTCACGTTTACTCAATAGAAGTTGGTGTGTCACATGAGGTGAACTGTCTTGTGTTAGAGGTCAGTGAGAAAACGTGGTTGTTAATGTCATTAAATAGCCGTTTTTAATGTGTAACAACTTTGGTTCCATGTAAGTGTGTTCCATGTAATCATGTTCTTCAGAGGAAGGAAAAAGAAGAGTTAACTTTGTCACAAGCCTGCTGCTGTTCAGCAAAAAGGTGTAGAAAATTCAGTGGAGCGCTCGGATTAGCAGGGAAGTATATTTTTAGATGCATCAGATGAAAACATTTGTGAGGAAACCTGGACTTGACAAAGCTCCACTGTGTCCTGCAGCCTTCAGTCTGCAGTGCCTGGCATCTTTCGAACGCAACTGGGGAACAACTCATAATGGGGTCTAGAGGACAAAGGCATCTGTTGTTGTGGTGTGAATTTTGAATTTTTACATTTTCCTTTAACTTTCAGTAGGATTCATCTCTCTGTTGAGACGTCCCATAAGCATTCAGGACCCCTCAGCAAAAAAAAAAAAAAAAAAGACATTCACGTCTTGGATCTTTTTATTTAAGGAGACAAATGATATTACATTTAACAGAAGTTTAGTTACGAAAGGTTAAGAACATATATGATCGGTCTAATCTGTGAAGTATGGAAATGGTAAGAGCAAAGAAAAAAGAAATGTTATGTTATTAGCTAAACTTGAAAACTATGTAAAAAGGGGGATGGACAACATGAAAGACACAGTACTATCAGTGTCTTGTGTAAAAATACAGTATTTCAATGAAAACCATAATTTATAGTTCTGCACTCTATAAAAATGTAATGTAATGTAATGTAATTTATTTATTTCAACAGGGTCAGCGCACAATAAGACATTATAGACATCATGTGATGTTTGGTGTTTACAGCAACAATGATGTAAAGATAATCACTCAGAACGTATAATAGACTGTACAAACATTGGAACTAGAGTATATTTTGCAAGTAAAAAGGTGTGGCTGTGGTTGGCTGTGGTAAAGAAAGCGCTTTGTTGTACCTGCAACCACACCCATCAGTGAGGTCATGGTGTCCTGGACCACACTTGAACCCCTGGAGGTCGCACAGGTGTTTAGTTACTCTTTAAGCACAGAATACAAAAACGTAGCATCGGTCAGTTGAAACTAACAACTGAGCAGAGGCTGAAAGATCAGTATTTGCATAAGCAGCTTCTCATTGTGAGCGGTGTGAACTCATCCCGCAGGTCTCTTCCTGGACTGGCGCTGGCTGGCGATCTGCTGCTCCATCCCTCCTACGCTGCTGTTGGTCTGTATGTGCTTCATGCCAGAGACCCCCCGGTTCCTATTGTCACAGGGCAAGAGGCGGGAGGCTGAGGAGGCGCTGCGCTTCCTGCGAGGACCGGACGCCCCCATCGAATGGGAGTGCGCCCGCATCGAGGACGCCTGTGATGAGCAGGTGAGCCTATGGTTGGTTGTGATGCAGTGGACAGCGTCAGCTAGTGAAAATGTGGCTTGTGATGAAGCTGAAAGGTAACGGACAGAGAGAGGTGTTACGTGAAGTCACCACAGGAGGCGCCGCAGAAGCCAGGGCTTGATTCAAATGACCAGAAAATTTAAGACTAATGCTAATGCCACCACTGTCAGACATGTTGAAGTAAATCCCCAAACTGTTTAGGTCAAAGGGTCAGACGGTCTAGTGTGCAGTCCCGGACAATGAAAGGTCTCACTGACTGTGTTGTTTTTCTGCATCCACTCAGGGCTCAAGTTTCCACATGTCCGACCTGAAGGACCCTGGTGTCTACAAGCCGCTGGTGATCGGCGTCATGCTCATGGTATTCCAGCAGATGACGGGGATCAATGCTATCATGTTCTACGCTGAGAACATATTTGAACAGGCACATTTTAAGGTGAGGGGGTTATTGTTATTTCTTCGTCCAAAATGAACACAGGGTCTCAACTTTCCAGTCAGTAACAAATTACAAATGTGTGCAATCTGGTATGTGCACAACAACTACCATCCAATACTTTTGCCTGGTCCTCTCATGTATATCTCTAATTGTCCTCTAAATGTCCTCTGGTACTTGATAAAGTGCTTAGATGCAATGGTAAAAATCTGAACCTAACAATTGGTGCTAAGGAAAGAGTATATGATAAGTACAAGAATAACTGGCCTTTTTGCTCCAAAAGTAGCTCTACATTGGTCTTAGACTGATGCAGTGTGCTGTTATCAAGTCAGAACGGATGAACTGTTAAAGGACATACTGAAGAAATATTCTACATTTTTTAAAATAAAAGCAGTACTAGTAATAGCCTCATCAAAACAACTAAATATTGTTTTACACACTAACCTGTTCTGATCAATCATTAAACTTTTGAGATTGTACTATTCCTCTTAAAAAAACAACAACCCATAACTGAATCTGAATGCAAACAAAAACTCATTTTTAGAAATTTAGAAATCCCATGCAGAATCGTAATTTATGAATGAACACATCAGAGAGCCATAGCACTTTTTCAAAGTTTCGAACATCCGTTGATGTTGTTGAAAGGATAAATATGAATGTTTTGCTGTTTTTCAGGAGAGCGACCTGGCCTCAGTGATCGTGGGTCTGGTTCAGGTCATCTTTACAGGAGTGGCAGCACTAATAATGGACAGAGCTGGAAGGAAAGTCCTTCTCATCATCTCAGGTATGTTCTATCAAATTCTACACATATATATAGTATATATAAATCCTTTGGGAGGCCCCCAGATGGCCGAGGGTTTTAAGGCACTGGCCATGAACTGCAGTGTCCCTTTTTTTGCATATCATTCCCCATTTCTCTTTTTCTCTCTCCTCTCGTTCACTGCCTCTCTCTACACTCAACTCTCAAATAGAGGCAGAAAATGCTGAAGAAAAAAATTCTCTTTAGCACCAGACAACAGCTGTGAGGTCATGACAGATTTAGTTTGTTTTCCCATTAATAAAGGTGTTGCCATGGCGATCAGCACCACAGCATTCGGGGTTTATTTCTACCTGATGTCCAAGCTTCACAGCACCACCACGCTGAATGCCTTGATGCAGGACATCCAGACTAAGGCTGCCGAAGAACCCCACACTGACTTGGCCTGGCTGGCCCTTGCCAGCATGGGTGTCTTCATCACAGGTGAGATCCTCCAATTCAGTCAAAGTTACTGAAGATAGATAGAAAGAAAGATTTTATATTTAACTGTTCAAATCCAAGTGATGAATCAAGAGTCCAAAGGTGAAGTGAAAAAAGTGTGTTTCCCAGATGAAGTTAACAGTATTGGAGTGTAAAAGATACTTAGCCCGACCAGTCTTCACTCCTCCTCCCCCTCTCTTCAAATCCCCTTCCCTACACTTTCTACAAATCCCATCAGCTTTCAGTTATAGCCCTCTCCCACCAGTTACTGAGCCCCTTTTCCCATATGTCTACTTCTTTGTAGCATCCTCTTTGTAAAATGTCTTATATGTGACATGTTTCTTGTCTAATATGAAAATCAGAACAGCTAAATCAGCTTAGACAGAATTTAGGGCAACTACACAGGTGATGGAACATCACAAGAACATATGGATCTTACCACATTAATAATTTGTTACTGTGTTCAGGTTTTGCTCTTGGTTGGGGTCCAATCCCATGGCTGGTCATGTCAGAGATTTTCCCTGTCAAAGTGAGGGGGTTTGCCAGTGCTGTCTGCGTCCTCACCAACTGGAGCATGGCGTTCATCGTCACCAAAACCTTCCAAGACATGATGGTGAGTCCTCAGCAGGACACTATTTCAGTTTTTTTTCTGATAAAAATTTTTTAACAAGACAAGGCAGTACGAGACAAGTACATATTTTTGTCCATGCGTAGTTTAAAATGCTAAACACAAAACATGCGACAAACATGTCAGTACGGCCCATTTCAAGAGCCCTCCAGGTTGAGTATTTTTTCCTGAGTATCTGTCTATATGACATCTTTTCCAGTGCTGCCACTCTTGCCATTTTTGACAAATATCAAGGGTTTTGGTTTTAAAAAAATAGATTTTGTGACATCTTCTCCAGATAGGACATTGGTAAAGATATGGGTATCTCTCACAATTTCAAAATCTGTGATGGAAAATAAGACTGACGTATTTGTCCTTTATTTTATTTTATACTTCTACTACAGTTCAGACACAAATACTGTACTTTTTACTCCACAACATTTATTTGACAACTTTAGTAACAAGTTACCTTGCAGATTTAGTTTAATAATAAAATCTATAATCGACAAATACATTCTGATGTAATATTGTTAGGATCAAACTTTATTGATCCCCAAGAGGAAATTCACAAGCTTCCCTGTAGATGAATGATGTAAAGTTGTTAAGTTACGTTAACCAGCTTCAACAGTAAAGTGATGAATACATTAATGCATCAACAATATTATCTAACCCAATTATATAATACACATTATTTCAAAACACACCATACCATGAGTACTTTTATTTTTGATACTGTAAGTATATTTTGATGCTAATACTGATGTAGTTTTACTTGAGTAAAAATTGTAATGCAAAAGTTTTAAATGTAACACAATATTTCTACACTGCAGTATTGGTACTTTTACTTGAGTACAAAACCTGAGTATACTTTTTCCACCTCTGTTCAAAATACAGTTTAAATATTCATTCAATTGCTATGGCATAACATCCTGTTACAACTTAAAACTCGTGGTCACACAATACACAAATGTTTTCTCGCAATCAGGATATAATAGTTATGTGTTCACATAAAAACATGGCTACTTATGTCAAGTTCTTGACCGTGATCATGAGAAAGTAGAACATGAGAAATATTACATACATGTCTGCACTGACCTTCCCTTTTTTCAGATGCTTTGAGGGGCATTATATATTTAGGATGTGTTTGATCTGTCTGCTCTTCCAGTTTGAGCTGAAACAGTTACTTCAAATAATCGTTTACTGTAAGTCATTTATCAAGAAAATGCTGGACATTGTCTGATGGTGTTTTTTTTTTTTTTTTTTTTTACCATTTTCTGACATTTTATAGACTAAATAATTGAGTAACTGAAAAATCAAAATCAACAAATAATTTGATAGTAAATTATGTCTAGTTGCAGCTCTATCCATTGTCAAACTGTGAAACCTTCCTCTGTTTCCTTTCCAACATCACTGCGACATCACTGTCAATATAATTGTGACCTCTTCCAGAATCTTCTAACCAGTGCTGGAACCTTCTGGCTTTTCGCCTCAATGTGCATCATCAATGTCATCTTCACCATTGCCTTCATCCCAGAAACAAAGGGCAAGACACTGGAGCAGATCGAAGCCACATTCAGAGGGACTTCAGGTCCATGAAGTCCCCGCATCTGCCAAAAAACATACACACATGTCAAAAACTGAAAAATCTCAGGCCTCATATCACTGAACTGACTGATCATCGGGACACTGTGTGGGCATTTTCAAAATCTTTGTTAAGCTTAAAAAGCTACGAAGCTGAAACACTTTCTTATCATGAATCCTGCCTTAATGATGGTTATAATGTTCAATTTTTGTATAAAGAGTTTTTGAGAGGTGGTTCAGGTATGATGATTTTAGAGGATGTAGTTTATGGTGCTGCTAAACTATTGCTTTTACTGGTGTTTCCAATATTTTGTCCATCTAGAATATATCAGTGAGGCCGACTAAATTGTCAACTGGGCGTAAATTATCTGTTTCTGCAGGAAGTCTGACCTTCAGCATGAACGTACTTGAACGTAGCATAATCAGGCTATTGAATACAGTTTTCCACTGGTCAATTCCTTTAAATTTTATGTTGATAAATGCTGAGAAACAAATACATCTAACAGCAACAAAATAATCAGAAAAGTGTTTCGGAAACTGGACTAAAGTTCTCGTTTAAACATTGGACGGGATGCTCTGACTGTGGTGGAGACTAACCATGCTGCCACCTCCAGTAAGACAATTCTATACTGCCCCCTGCAGGTCTTAGTGCTGTAGCTCACCCCCAGTCTGCACATTCAGCTCAGCAAAGGTCTTCCGCACAGGTTTAAAATTTCCTGTAGACAGTTAACCAACTTTATAGAAAGCTACTAAACTGAAAACCATGTTAACAGTGAAAGTTAAATATAACACTGGGGTCTTTACACTTTCAGGTTTGGAGTCTCGACTGTGAAGTATTAGCGTGAAATTGGTGTTGAAGGTGGAAAAATCGCAAATATCAAAATGTCCATTAATATTTCCCACACCAGCATAATCTGTTTTTCCACTGTTCATCCATATTCCAGTTTTCAGCAGTTACAGTTTTAAACATAGCGTCTGTCTTAATCCTCATGTATCACGTTTTTTAATTTGTTATTTCAGCAGGGTGAAACGTGTCCAAAACACACGTTACTTTTCTACACTGAGATTATGTTTGGTTGAAAAGAAGAACTGTTTCTTTTTCTACATTATTTTCTACATTATTTTCCACCAGCAGATGCTGGTACAATGCTGGGGAGCGTAAGGAACACAAAGACTTTTTGAGACAATATTGTTGTTCAGTTAGTTTGATTTAGTGCCAAATGCATTTGAATATTTTTCTTCCATTAGTAGTTTAGAATAATGTCTGGTGTCCTTCTCCTTCTGCTCAAATCCATGAATCAGGAGGAATTTTGCAGAAACTATTGATGTTTTGGGGTCTGCTGTTTACACTGATGGTGATGGCTGTTAATTTACAGTATCTTTGTACTTTTCATCATCAGAGAAATGAAGTGAAATTAAACAGCTAAACTTGTTTTACATTTATCATCAAGAACATTTTAAAAATATATCAACTGTAAACTATCTTAAAAGAAAGAATATGGGTGTGTTTTTGTTATCATTTTCCCTTGGGATTCCCCTGTAACAGAAATATTTTGAGCATGTATAATCTGATGTATACACAGTTGGAATAGTGATGATTTTTAAGAAGCAACTTCTCTGAAGAAACCTGATCTTTTTTTTCTCTTTTTATTGTTTATGTATAGAATTTTATTAGATTTTGTTTAACTCATTCATCTCTCTATGGGAATAAATACCTGGTTTTAATTTTTGTTTCCCACAAGTTCACTGAAGCTATGAAATTAATAAATTATTCTACTGTTTCATCCCTTTTTCCACTGGCTGGATGTTGTAATATATATTTACAAATTCACTCTTAATTGAGGCTCAAATGAAGCTCTCAGTTTCATTATTGCAGTGTGAAAGCGAATTGTACCATAAACTGTGTCTGTGAATAAAATCACTATGTTGTCTTAAACATCTTGTGCTATGCAATGATTCAAGGATCTTCATCTTATTTACTGTTTTAACAGGTTTAATTACTGTTTGTCATGTGATGTCCAGAGCAGACAGTCATCAGAATAAGACTTCTTTTATCTCTGTAAATATTCATGCAAATGCAAAACTCTGGCAGGATGATATATTTGTCTTAAATAGATGGATTTACAAAAGTAAGTTATTGTAAACAGAATATATAACTTTAATTCCAGGTTTTAAAAAGTGTACGTGAAAGGAAACATTTGGTTTCAGATGAAATACAAAACAGGCCAAAAGTTGTGCAAACGTATCATGTCAATATAAAAAAACAGATGCATGATGTCTTTTTGTGAATGACACTGGCTCATAGCAGGCTTTTTTTTTTTCTTTAATTACAGTAAAGTGTGTTAAAATAAATGGTCTGTATTTAATTTGAAGTTTTTTTTATTTTAATTCAATATTAAATTAAAAGAAAATACAATTCAATTCTTTAATTCAAAAATCTTGCTTATTTACAATGTTTTCTACCTCCTTAAACAAAAATGGCAATAGTAATAAAATTAATCCTGAAAAAAACAGAAACAAAGACAACTGATAAAGGAAATTACACAACAGACACTATTAAAATATACTTTTCTACTGAAAAAAGTTGAAAAACAGTCAACACAATTTGGCTTGGAATTAATTGTTCTTAAGTTCATTTCCTCGAATGTGAAATGTTCCAGGAAAATACAGAAATTTGATTAGAAAGATTTTGCAGCGCCACAATCCAAAGACAAGATCAGGCTCAGTTTACAAAAAGCAGTAAACACAAGTGGAGATATGTGTCTACAGAAAGAAGATAACACCTGCATTTGTTAACAATGGCAAAAAAAAAGAAAAAAAACATGTTTGGTATTCTCATTAGCTGTCTAACTGTCTCACGTGTTTATTCAAAGCAAATATTATTAAAAATTACTTACAACACCAACGCAATGCCCACTGCCTCCTCATACTTTTAAATTCTGAGTTTGCGCACTACAATGTCTATGACTTTTCAAAATAAAAACAGTACAAGACCATTTTACACCAACGTTACAAATTTTATATATATATTGGACTCAAGGTTAAATGATATCAGTAAACAAGGACATTAAATCAATGAAAACATGGTACCGACCGTTTTCTTGAATTATATCTTTAAAAAAGTTCCTTTCCTTGCGGTATTATTATGACAGCTGCCTCTAACGCTTTTCCGGTCCGCGGTCAAAAATAACGGAAACACTTCCTGAACTGCCTGGTGTCACCTCGCCTGTCGTCCGGAGCAGTCTGTCTGCTGCTGCTCGGCTCTGTGAGTCTGGGATGCTGCTGCAGAGATGGAGTTGAATCACAAAAACAACAAAGTGTCGGTCAGAGTTTGAGACAAAGGGAGTGGGGATAGCGTGAGTTCTCCGACTGAACTGATCGCTGGATGGATTGCTTGTTGAAAATAAGTTAGGAGGATATTTAAAAATCGGCTTGAAAATGAAGCTGCTGAAGCCGAGCTGGGTGAGCCACAACGGTAAGCTTGTGCAGGAATCTGTTGGACCAAGTTGGGCTTTTGTTGTCGGAGGGGGGTGAATTGATAGGGAGACATGATGGTGGTGGTCGACACTTGTGTGACTTGTTTGACTTGCTTGTCACTCACAGTCACTCATATATCAGACTTAATTCAACAACTGAACACTCAGCTGGTGTTTTTGTCATATCAATATCACTCCTCGCTGTTCCAAATGTATTGGTGTTTGCTAACCTTAGCTAGCTAGCTAGTTAGCCCCCCCCCCGGCTAGCTCAGATGCTCTCACGCTAGCTAACTTAACCTGCCAAATGATCCATTTTGAAGTTGCAGTCTTAAAGTGACGTCTTGTTTGATGTTTTTGACGTCCCATACGGCATTTTAGCAGACACATCTTATTTAGTGACAACAAACAAATTCGATATGGAGCCCAAAAAAAAGAGTATCTGTTGGTGAACTGTCCAAGCTGTCAGTTTGGAAAGTTAACCGATCGGGGAAATGGCCTGAACTGAGGGTGCAGCTAGATTTAACGATTGTTGTCATGAGATTAGAGTAAAGTAAACAGTGTTTAAGATTAGTCATTAAGTTGGTGAAGCATCCTACAGATGTGCAATTGTGTATCAAATTATCCCAGAAAACCAAATGGACGAGTGATACGTTCACATGCATTTTAATCAGAACTAACGGTCCATAACTATCAGGGTTTACAGTGAAACGGAGTCAGCAGACACACCTGTCTTTCAATACTAATGCCACTTTTGACATTCAAAATAACCAACTGGCAAACTCCTCTTTCCTGTGTAACTTAAAATGTTTTATTTCAGCATTTACTTACAGACATGGAGAAATGACAAAAGTAAAGACTGAAACAAAAGCTGCAGTCAAGTAACATAACGTAGGGCTGCTACTATGTTTTTGTTATCAATTTGTCAATACTTTTTATGATAATCTTAAAGTTAGTAGAGTTTCAATGATTTATTGATTAAGTAGATGTCAAATGTTAAATCAATCGGCAACTATTTTGATAATCTATTTATCAGTTGGGTTTTTTTTTAAGTCAAAATATTCTGATTCCAACCTCTTAAATTTGAGTATTTTCTGGTTTCCTCAATCCTCTATGGCTGTAACCTGAACGTCTTTGGGGTTTGGACCAAACAAGACATTTTAGGACGTCATCTTGGGCTTTGGGATGCACTGATCCATATTTTTCACTACTTCCTGATATTTTATAGACCAAACAATAATTGATTAATCGAGAAAATAATCAACAGATTAATCAACAATGAAAATAATCATTAGTTGCAGCCCCACAAATTAAAAACAGTTCATCAGTTCATCATTTTTTTCATTAAATAGTGAGACTTGCTCATTTCTCAGAACCCATTGTGACATTTTCAGATGTGTTGTTTTGTCTGACCAACATTCAAAACTCAATGATTGTCGGTTTCTAATGATGAAAAACAGAAAAGCGTCTTTTGACATTTCCGCACTGAAAACAATAATCACAATGGAATAACATATAGAGACACACGTAAGCAAACGTCAAGGGCTCTCACACTTTCCAAAACATTCAACTGAAAGAAATGTTTTCCAGTGTGCGTCTTGTTGACAGACATCAATGTTCTGTATTTTTAACATTATTATTATTATTAGTAGTAGTGGTAGTAGTGTTAGTAGTATTGATAAATATCATTAGATGCTAACATATGTGTTTCACAGGCAAACCCATATTTTCCGTCGACATCCACCCCGATGGGACAAAATTTGCAACCGGTGGGCAAGGTAAGACCAATACACCGAATCCGCTTCTGTCTTCTGAAATGGACATTTGTCCTTCTGATTGTGTGCAGTCCTTGATGTATTACTGAACTGTTGTGAGTTTTAAAACGCCCACTTCTGAATCTGTCTCACACCAAACTAAATGTCCACCTACAGCCTCAGATTTATTTTGCTGCCCATAACATGTTTTTTCATTCCTCAGAAGAGGTTTTAGATGAATACACAAAGATGTCTTTATCATTCCGTTATGAAACATTAAGTCAGGGGTGTATGGGTTGTTGCCATTTTTTTTCAAATATTGGCTTTGTTTTCAGGAGAGGATTCTGGCAAGGTGATGATCTGGAACATGGCGCCAGTTCTTAGAGAGGAGGACGAGAAGAACGAGAATATTCCCAAAATGCTTTGCCAGATGGACAATCACCTCGGTAATCAGCCGTATCTGTATTAGTTTTCATGTTGCTTCAAATAAGCCTGTTGAATGTTGAAATGTTTGGTTAACTGATATTTTTGTTGATGAATACATCCTTGTGAGCAGGTACCGCTGCTTTTCATATGCTGTTCTTTCTAAAACTTATACAACTTTACATACAGTTTCAAAATGTAACAAACACTGCTGCTGCCGCTTCTGCAGAGAAAAAATGGTTGGATTATCTGCCACTCTCTGTTTTTAGAACTACACTAACTACCAAACCATCATAGGTAGGACAAGAGGCTGGTCCTCATAGTGGCTGGGTGGGAACATACAAGGAAAGTAGTCTGTGGTAGAGTAGAGCTCAATAAAGAGGCTACAGAAAATATTGTTCTTACAGGTGATACACATGTAGCTGCACACTGCTGTGTGTAACATCAACCATGAGACTCAGTTCCACTGTTGACTTCAGAAAGGAAGCTGAAGGAAGCTTTTTACTACTGTCAGCATGCCACATTAAAAAGGCTCTACACGCCTATAGAACTTCATTCTACACAAAATGGACCCTCCGGCAGTTCATTAAAACACACACAGAGACCACATAATGGCACAGACAGTTTAAATGTTTCAAGTAAATAAAATACAATACACAAACTTTAATTGAGGCATCTTTAAGAAAAGTAGATAAAAGATTGTGTCTGTAAAACCTGAGTGCATGTGGGATACATGACTTACAAAAAATACATAAATATGCATTCTTTGTAGCCACTATCACTAAAAGGGCAGTTACATGTCACATTTTTATTCCACCGATACGACTGTTGGTTCTACTTAAAGTCGCAGTCTTCCCACCAGATGTGAGATGTGGACAGCATGAAAGCACTACCGAAGCATCCATCTGTTCAATCCTTGCTGACTCCAACCTCTGTAGTGCCGTTATTGTCTTTATAACCAGCCGTCCTGTCAAAGACACAGACAGAAGCTGGCTACAGGCTGATTGACACCAGAAAATCAATGAAACATCCATGAGAAACACAGAAGAAGAAAATAGCATGGTTTTATTGATGTTTTACTTAATTAGTAAAAGCAGTAGCTCTGTATTCCCCTAAACAGACCCTGACTCTCATAGTGGGGACTTGCTCAATCATTATTGATTAACAGTTAAGAGTAAAGAAGACTCCAGGAAGGAAGGCATAAAAAAACACTCAAAGAAACACTGCTACTGTGGATTTAGACAACTTCTATAAAAAATTACATGAATTGCATTTCTCTTTTTTAGTGTTGATGTTGTCGCTCTCTGGTCCTGACTTATTCTGACCTGCCAAATATCTTCCCAGAAGTTTCAAACTCAATTCAACATGCAGGCAAACATTGCTTCTCTATTTTCCCACAAACAGGCACCAAAACAGATTAAAATGACCTCACCTGTCCTACACTACGACTGACACCACACAAGCTGCTGCAGTGTGCAAGAACACAATAAATGTACAAACAGATTAACAGGGAGATCATTTTGCAATGCAGGTGACATTAGTGGCCACTGTAACAGACAGCCTTGTCGGCACAAATTCATGATGCAAGTTATATTTATGACCGTAGTGAACAGTTACAGTGTTTGTCTCTGCAGCATGTGTGAACTGTGTGCGCTGGTCGAACAACGGGCTGTACCTGGCATCAGGAGGAGACGACAAGCTGGTCATGGTGTGGAAGAGAGCTGCGTATGTATAGACAGACACACGCACAAATACTGTGAAAATACTCATGATGTACTTTAGAAAGTAAAGTTGCATATTTAGATCAATTTTTGGTTATTTTCCACCACCGACAGGGATGTAAATTTCAGTGAAATGTTTAAGGTTTGTGCTGTTTGTGTTTTGAATAGTCAGAGGTGTTTGATTTTGACCACATCTGTGTTTTTGTTGGTAGATTCATCGGCCCGAGCACAGTGTTCGGGTCAAGCAGTAAACTGGCCAATGTGGAGCAGTGGCGGTGCGTCACCATCCTGAGGAACCACACTGGAGGTGAGATGCGCACATGACACACCTCAATATGTGTGCACACACAACTTATCTACAAAATACATAAAGACATGGGCGGATCTACCAGGGTGGCATAGGGTGGCTAAAACAAAGCTGTGCCACCCCAATTTGCAATGACGAATTAGACATTTACGATTGAGAAACTCCAATGTCTGCACTTTTTTCTTCTTTTTTTTCTGTTTTTCTATCTTTGTTTTGGCAACTGAGAAAATCTGATATCACCTTTAATAAAACCTAGTGTGAGAAAAAAAGTTTCAAATTTAACACTGGTGTAAATGGCATAAATCCAGCTGAACAGGAAGCAGTGTTGTAGTTTTTTAATGTATCTTCTTTTGTATATACATTATAAAACTGTCCAGAAAGGCCCTGTATGAACCAACTCACAAAAACATCAAAATAATCAGTAAACACCTCATCTATCAAAAAATGTTCAAGCTACAGAGGGAGAAATGGAGAGAATGCGTGTTCTCAGTAAAGAATAAAAGTGATGTCCAGTGCCGGGACCTATTTATTTCCACACAGTGTATTTATGCTCACCTTAGTACAGCTCAGTCCATTGATCTTCATGGGTAAGCTTTTCTCTGAATAGTTTCTTCTTGTACAAATGCTGCCTGCAACGCTGCCACTCTGACACAGTCAAAAACTGTTTGCTTCCTTTAATGCCTTTCCCATGATAATGCCCCATCTACAGTAGTGTTACCATACTTCTATCTCCTAATAATAAGTACTGTGCTGTGTGAAGTGTTTCACATGAAACTTCAAATGAGATTAAGTTTGTCTTTATGAGTTTGTAAATGGCAGCCTGTGCCCGTATGTAGTGTGTACATCCTGTTTCATCAAACTATTAAATTCAGTATCTATACATCTGTCATATGTTGCCACCCCTCAAAAACGCCTGCCCCCTTCTCGCCACCCCATATATATTTTTCTAGATCCACCCCTGCATAAAGAGTACATTGAAAACACACAAAAACACAGAGGTACACAACAACATACCTACAAACACATTTACACATCAGAGACTGTCTTGATGTGTAGTAAGTTATGTATACATTCATGTTACTCACTATAATGCATTGTGTGAATCCTCACATGTGTCCAGTGCATTTCTTTCCTCATAATACATTTGCAAAGCCATACTAGAGATTTACAGTATTTTAAATCCAGCATTGTTTGCTTTCATGTTTACCAGCTTTCGCTGTTCTTCCCTGGCTTTGCTGGTCTATTGTTACATATCTTGGTGTCTTGCCACCACGTCTAGATCAGTCAAACAGTGTGAAACCATTGGCAGGAATGTGCGTCCTTGTGTGTGTGCACAAGATAAGCAAAACGGTGACCCACTCATAGAAAAACCAGTCCATAGCGCTACCAGAGATCAAAAACTCACACAGTAACACGTCTCCTGACTCAGGCAGTGATTTCATTGCGTGTGCTTTGTTTGCAGATGTGATGGATGTGGCGTGGTCTCCTCATGACGTGTGGCTGGCCTCCTGCAGCGTGGACAACACCATCGTCATCTGGAATGCTCGCAAATTTCCAGGTAGGAGACACTGAAACCAGACCTCACCCTGTCGTTAGCATCACAGCTGAAAAGAAATGGATAACTCATTAAATGCAAACATGAACCAATCCAAACACGGAATTAAAAGAAGCATTTATAATAATACAACATTTTGCACGGCCCCACTTGACCTTGACCCTGTTATTTTTTGTTTCTTAAAAGTGAGCCCCTGACACTACCCAGCATATCCTGCTCATAGCAGGAAGACATTTCTCTCTTGTCAGCTTGTCATCAATGTCTCTGTCCTCTCTGTCTCTCCAGAGATGGTGACGTGTCTGCGGGGACACACTGGGTTGGTTAAAGGTCTGACGTGGGATCCAGTGGGGAAGTACATTGCCTCCCAGGCCGATGACCACAGTCTCAAAGTGTGGAGGACAGTGGACTGGCAGATGGACGCCAACATCACCAAACCCTTCAGCGAGGTCAGTCGCTGTCAGCCGTGTGTTATGATTCTGTGGGAGCACGTGGTTGACATTGTTATGGCATTGTTACATGGAAACATCTGGACTTATAATGTAATTTCATGCATTTATTCAGGTCTTTTGATTTGTCACATGTCTGTTTGTTTTCCTGCCAGTTCTGCGACATGTGCAGTTTCACCACTGTGGGTTTGAATAACTTTCTCTCTTCTCTCTCCGTGTCTCAGTGCGGTGGTACGACCCACGTCCTGCGTCTGTCCTGGTCTCCAGACGGTCAGTACCTGGTGTCGGCTCACGCCATGAACAACTCTGGTCCCACTGCTCAGATCGTGGAGAGAGACGGCTGGAAGACTAATATGGACTTTGTGGGCCACCGTAAAGCAGTCACTGTGGTGGTAAGGTTGTAGCCACATGTTCAGCCTTTAAATGCATAATTCACGCAAAATCTGTCTGTGTAGCCATGGATCTGGTTTCTTTCTCTGTAGAAATTCAACCCAAAGATCTTTAAGAAGAAGCAGAAGAACGGCAGCTCTCCAAAACCCAGCTGTCCGTACTGCTGCTGCGCTGTCGGCAGCAAAGACCGATCGCTCTCCGTCTGGGTCAGTTCACGCTTCACTTTCTTTTACACTGGATAGAAAATGGTCAGCCATGTAAGTCTTTTTCAGTGTTTGATCTATTGAGTATGAAACGCATCCACAGAGATAATCCATCTCAGGAAATATAACAACTCTCTCATTTGTCTTTATTTCACTGAGCCGAGAGATTTTTGTTTCATTTTTGCAGAGACAAAAAAGTAGATGTCAGAGGTGTCAGTGGTTTCAATAAAGCCTACCCATCAACCTTTCTTAAATGGCCTTAAAATAACCCCATTTTCCTTACTGTGTAGAGGATAAACATATGAAGGGTTCCCAACAGTACTAATGCTGGCTGTCTGTTTCTCCCCCTCAGCTGACCTCTCTGAAGCGCCCCCTGGTGGTCATCCATGATCTGTTTGATAAATCGATCATGGACATTTCCTGGTGAGTTTTAGACAGACATTATGTGGTCAACCACACATTAGTGTCGCCCTCCTTGAGCTGGCTGGCTTGTGACTGAGACTTCACATTAATGTGCCATCACTCACATAACAACTGCTCCTTCAAGTTCTGAGACAGTTTTACAAATTTAAACATCTTCATGGTTTAATTCATTCTGAATAGAAACCGTGATCCCTTGATCTTGTTTGCAAATGTCTGTTTTTACAGACAATCTGTGGATTGTCAGGACATTTTCTGTTGCAGTGCCACAGTTGGCCACAGGGAGAAGGCTGACTCTCCATGGTGTTATGCTAATGAAGAAGATTATAAGACATCACTTGTACACCCCTCTGTATCTCTTAGCTTGATACATGTTTTGTGTGTGTGTGTCAGGACTCTGACAGGTCTGGGGATGTTGGTGTGTTCAATGGATGGCACTGTGGCCTATTTGGACTTCTCATTGGATGAACTGGGAGACCCGCTGAGCGAGGAAGAGAAGGTTAGACACACATCATGGAGTCACATGTGGCATCTGGCTCATCGTGTTCTGTTCATCTGACTGTACTGACTGCACACAAGCCAAAAAATAGTTTATTTCCTCAATAAAACAAATTACCCCTAGATCATGTTTTGGACTCAGCATCATTTCAGTCAAGTCAGTCTCCTCTTCTGTATGTCATGAGTTCCCAACCTGTATGCTTGTTTTCATTCAGCCCGTTCAATCAATCAAACCTCTTCTCTGTCTTCATCTGTCGTACAGAACAGCATCCACCAGAACATCTACGGTAAGAGTCTGGCCATAACCAGCACAGAGGCTCAGCTTTCCACCACCATCATAGAGAACCCAGAGATGCTCAAATACCAGCAAGAGCGACAAAACTCGGCCCAGGCCAACTCAGGACCACGCAGTGCTGGGCCTGAATCCTCAGCCCCCAAACTCAACAGCATGATGAACGGAGAGTCTCTGGAGGACATCAGGAAGGTGGGAAACTGAAATGTAACATCCAGCAGAGTTATGGACCCTGCATGGATTAATGCAGAAATCTGCAGTAATTTAAGATTCATTTTGCAAGGAAAAGACATCTAGAATTTATTGATACAGAGACTAAATACAGTCCATGAAATTGTTTTAGAAATAGTCAAGTCAAACATAGGAGAACACATGATATAGACCAACTTGATACCAGCACATATTCAAGTATCAGTGATTTAGTAGATCCATATTTATGGTGTGCTCTTCTTTTCTCAGAGCTCCATTTTCGAAAGCTAAACAAAACAATGATATCCTTGGAGCTTAAATTTCTTGGATGTTTCTTTTGTCGTCTGGCAGAACCTTCTGAAGAAGCAGGTGGAGACAAGAACCGCAGACGGCAGACGACGAATCACACCGCTCTGTATCGCTCAGCTGGACACAGGGTAAGAAAACACCGGATTTTCACCGGTGGACAGAGTGGCTGGAATATTGTTTGGAAAAGCAAGGGCATTGGATACTACAAAAACTAAAACCACATTAAAAGCTGAATCAGTAAATTACAACAGATATTAGACACATCCACGATATTAAAAATGGTAAAGGAGACGTCGGGTGGAGCAAAGCACACATTGTCCGTTAGTGAAGAAAAGTGAGGCTGTTTAATCCCTTGTACAGCTCATCTTTCACTCCAGCCAGCAACCATGCCTCACATCAAGAGGCTGTCATGTAATTCAGTGTGTATGTTGTTAAGTGTGTTAAGCCTGATGAACCTGCATCCTTATTTGAAAGAGAAACAAAATAACGCTGCTTCTGACGATTGTTAAATGCCAGGAGAGAGATCTGCCTGCACTCCTAGAAAAAGAAAAAAAGTCAAACCTCTCCACCCCAACAGGTCTGATATTCACTCAGGGGTAATTAGACCTGATCCGAAACGTGGCAGACTATGACAGGACCCAACAGAGAGAGGCAGCAGCATGATGCACAAGCAGTTAATGAGCAGCAGAAGTGGATAACAGCAGCAGTACATCTTCACAGTTCACTCCGTTCCTCAAAGAACATACTTTTCTCCTGATGATCATGATGATGGTGATGATGACACCACGTGATCAGAGCTGACAGAGGTTGAATATTACTGGGGTATCAGAAATACTCACACACAGACCCAGGACTGGAATCTGTCAGATCAGATCTGATTAGACTGAATATAATATTGATCGGGCCTGACCCGGGTTGCATAACGGTCTCTTCTAGTTACCAGGAACTGAGAGGACTCTTGAAGACCTCTACTTGAGTCAGAGTGACCCCCAGCTCATGTTCTAGCAGTAGTCGCTGTAGTATAGAAAACATATAAAAACAGCAGTGGATCACTGTCCCTCTTTGTCTGCAGGGATTTCTCGCCGGCTCTGTTCAACAGCGCTCCCATCTTGCCCTCTGGCTCCTCCATGTCCAACCAGCTCACCTCGCAGCTTAGCTCCGACTCCAGCCCAGGACAGGCCTCTTCTCTGGGGCTGAGGCCCAGCCACGACCCCATGCTCACCTCGCCTCCACCCAGCAGTGCTGCCAAGGGCCTGGAGGACAACAAGGATGGGTACAAGCAGAGAGCAAGCTGTTACTTTTCTGTTCCACCCTCTTTGTTTTTTTGTTTTTTTTGAGATGTTATAGCCGTGTCTTTTTGCTTCTCCTTCTCCTCATTCCCTCCTTCTCTTCTTCTTTCCTGGTTTCCTCATGGTTCAGGGTGAAGCCATGTCTGCTGCTCACTTCAGCCTCCAAGATTGAGCCAATGAAAGCTTTGGACTCCAGGTTCACAGAAAGGTCAAAGGCCACGCCGGGGGTCACAGCCGTCATCTCCTCCACCACTGGACTCACACCTCTAGACAGGTGCCTGACTCGGTATAAGTGAAGCAGTTGAGATGCGCAAGTTGGACAACATGGAAAGTGTTGACTTTTCTTTTGGTCCAACAGGCAAAAAGATAACATCTCCGCCCTGAAAGACATAAAATCCAAAGAGGACACCAGCAGCGACAGCGAGGACAAGATGGCCGCCATCAACAAAAACCTGACGTTCAGCAAGAGGAAACCCGAGCTGCTGATGGACGGAGGAGAGGTGGTGGAGAAGAGGAAGAAGGGTCGGCCCAGGAAAGACAAGATGGCTGCTCCTATTGCCCAGCCCTTCACTCAGGTAGAGAGATGGAGGGAAAAGATGAACGGGTAGAGTGTCAGTGATCTGATACGTCATTCAATTCCAAGAGATCCATTCAATTCATTTAGAAAAACATTGATAAACAAAAGGAAGAACATATTTAGTTTGTGGGAATATTTGTTGTCTCTGTGGTTCCAGTCAAATCCTCTTTTTCATTTGATACATTTTACACAAGAAATATTTCAAATCTAACAGCTTTGAAAAAAAGGGCTAAGAATTAAATAGCAAGTAGGATTACAAATGTGTTGTAAAAGCTCCTGGAGCACAGACGTCCTTGGAATAGAGAAATAAAAGAGGTTTTGTCCCTACTCTTCCTGTCAGATAACTCCCCCAGCAGAGAAGGAGCCCAGCAGGGTGGCAGCTCCTCCAGCTGCTGCAGCTGCTCTCAAACTACCAACACCGAGTATAAAGAAGGCCTTCAGTCTGCAGGTAACACACTCTGCGCGTGTGTGCACGCTCTTCTCTGAATCCGTTTTTGAAACAGACCCGCTTTTTAAGTACAGTTTGCTGCTCGCTGTGGAGCTGCTCCTCATCTTGAATTGCACCTACTATATATTCCCTTTCCCCCACCTCATCACCTACAGAGTGTAATACTGACAGTAACAATTGCCATTTGTTTTTAAAGCAAAGCAATAATTTTTAAATGTTTGACTGCTTGGATTGTGTGTTTTAACTGGCCAAGTGGTGTGATTGCAAGCGAAGATAGATAGATAGATAGATACTTTATCAATCTCCAAAGAGAAATTGATAAAATGATTGAAAAGCATTTTGTATTCTTACTAGAACTAAAATGCAAACTTCTGCCTCTTTTCAATAATAAACCATGACATGATTATTTATATATACCTCCCTCTGTTGGTAACCAGTAGAAACTGCAACAACATGAACAGAATCTGTTTGTGAAAGTCTCTTGTCTTCTTTGTCTCTTCCCACACATAATTCCTGATGTTCCTATTTAAAGTTTGTTCAGATGATAGTTTAACATTTAACAAACAAAAATTGCACATCATCTTGAAAGAGAGAAGAAACAATTTTCATGCATCTCAATGATATTTTTGTGTCACCACCTGTTATGATATGCTCAGACAGATCAAATTAAGGAAGGTCACTTTGTATAGACCACCCGTATTAATGCCATGTCAGGATGAGACTGTTTTTCACAGACCTGTTGAACTGCAAGTGGAATGCTTGTATGTGTGTGTGCGTGTGCGTAGGTGAGCATGGAGCCGTCAGTGTTCCTGGAGGTGGAGAACGAGGTATCGGTGGTCGCAGGTTCGAGGCTCAGCCAGCTGCGATGCTCCAGAGATGGACGGGACTGGAACACACTGCTGCCCAGCTCGGTGGTCACTGCAGCGGGGAGCAGGTAGAAGCCTCCGCTGACATGTCTTCGTTGTGATGAAAATGGATAGAGCTCGTCTTTGTACTTGAATTGTTTCACTCGCACCACTGTGGAATAACACTGTTTCATATAAGGTTAATTATTATTGTTGTATATATAACCAAATGAACTACACTAAACCAGTTCTTCCTGCTCTTCCTCCTCCACAGTGACGTCCTCGCCGTCGCCTGTCAGGACAGGATGTTGTCGGTGTTCTCTTCCTGTGGGCGGCGGCTCCTGCCGGCCATCCAGCTGGCCACCCCTGCGTCAGCTCTGCACTGCTCCGCCCACTTCGTCATGGTTCTGACCGCTGGAGCGACGCTGTCCGTCTGGTCAGTGCTCATATATTCTGTTAGAAATGTCACATGGTTGATTTTTCTAGACTTGATCTGTTATTTTCCCACCCGTGTAAACAGATTCAAAGCATAATCTTTTATAAGAATTCCAGATATTTATATGTTGAGAGAAACACTGATTTAAATTGACGTCCATGTTTAGTTGTTTTCTTCCATCCCGGCTGATGGAGAGGCGGTTTCAGTCGAGGGTTTTCATGTAACGTTATGTGTCTTTGTGTTTTCTGTCTGTGTGCAGGGACGTTCAGAAACAGAAGGCTCTAGTGAAGAACGAGTCTCTGCTGACCATTTTATCAGGTGAGACACGAGCATATTCCAATAAACTCCCCCTGGAAATAAATATGTATTCTGAAATGTTGAACGATCCCTTTAAAAATATATTTAACACATGATTTAAAAAAAAAAAGAGTTTAGTTGATGACTGTGAGATTTTACATGAAGATGGTATCAAACCACATAATAGTGGTGTACATATATATGTGTGTGTGTGTGTGTGTGTCTCATCACAGTCATGCTGCTCTTCCTAACAACATTTTGTTTGTCTGTAGGTGCTGACATCACAGTTTCTCAGTCTCTGCTGACTCAGCAGGGAGTTCCAGTCATTGGGCTGTCCAACGGGAAGTCTTACTGCTTCAGCTTGTCACTGGAGACATGGTGAGAAACTAGAGAGTGGAAACACAGTCTGACCAAGAAACACTGACACAGCTGCTACTAATAACACTGATGATGAGTTTGGTTATATTATGAAGTTATTGTAGTGATTGATGCTGCGGTGAATACGTAACTAAACTGCAAGACATCCATCGGGGACACTAACTAAATGATTTCCAATATAACAATTGCACTCTGTCTCTCTCAGGACTCTGATAGCAGATAAAGGAGACTCTCTGGTCCAGTGTGCTGACTTTAGGAGCTGCCTGCCTACCCATGATGCACCTGTGTCCTCAGGGCCACTGGCTGTCATGCAGGGACGCAACCTTAAGTAAGACAATGATATTTTCATTTCCCTGTCTTACCACCAGTTCATACTCTAGATAAAATATGAAAAAGCAGCAAATAAAAAATCTCGGTGGTCCCCGCAGTGCTGGTCGTCTGGCATCCCGCCTCTCCTCCACCCCTCACCACCTGCAACAGAGCATGACGCTGGCATTCCTGGAGAACCAGCTGGCGTCTGCTCTGACTCTGCAGTCAGCGCAGGAGTATCGCTACTGGCTGCTCATCTATGCCCGCTTCCTCGTCAACGAAGGTACCTCACGATCACTATACTGACCGACGAGAGTAATAAAACACCAACAGTTTGATACTGAGACTGTCCCTGTCCCTGTCCTTCCAGGCTCAGAGTATCGTCTCAGAGAGCTCTGTAAGGAGCTGCTGGGCCCTGTCCACAAATCAGCAGCTACAGCCTGGGAGCCCACCACTCTGGTATGACCCTCCACTGTCGGCTTAAAACTTTTCTGATTGTTTTCACAAAGTTTCCCTTCCACACATCAAAAAAGTCAATGTCCACATCTTCCTCCTGTCTAACGCTGTTTTGCCTCCTGTGGCTCTGTCTCTGATCTCTTCTTTTTGATTTTCATTACTGCTAACAAAGTTATTGCTCATTCATTTAAAATCTCATGCTCTGATGATCATGCAGTCATCTGACAACTGAAATATATGTGTGTATATCTCTGACTGTAGCTACTAAAGGAAACAAATCAGAAAAACACCATTAGAGCAATTATTTGCTATTTTTGCTAATGAAACGATTATTCGATTATCAGAAATGTTGTTAATGGATTTGTTCTTGATAAACTAATCGGATAATTCTTCCTGTACTGCATCATTCATGCTTTATCATATTGTGAACACTGCAGTCCTGTTTTGACCTGTGCAAACAAATCTCTTCAAGCTAATATGTGAGCCACAGCTGGCTCTGCCGCCACACCACCGGCTGCGGACTTGTTGCTAACTGTTTGTTGTCATTGTTTTCTGTGTGTTCAGGGTCTGCGTAAGCGGGAGTTGCTGCGGGAGGTTTTACCTGTCATCGGTGAAAACCTGCGATTCCAGAGACTGTTCACCGAATACCAGGACCAGCTGGAGCTGCTGCGCAACAAATAGCACGCACTGCTACACACACACACAGATTGACACACACACACACACAAAGACTGACACAAATACACACTTGAACTCATCATGAAACCGATCTGGTTCGTCCCGGCTCTGCTCAGTTCGGGTAAACTCTGACTGCTTTCCTCCACTTGAGGAGCTTGAAACACTGTTCTGGCTGCAGAGCACATCCTGAGTGGTTTTTTTGAGGACTTCAATAACAGCCAGTCCCTTTGGACTTCTCAGTGCTGTCGCTCACTGGGGAAATGTGGGTGCTTAGTGTTTTTTTTTATCACAACTTCAGTTTGAACTGTCATTTTGTCTTTTTTCCTGCTAAATGTGTTTTCTCTGGCCTATGCACCTCTCCTGCACTCCTAATCATGAACTTCAAAAGACAAACTTAAGAGAGACTGTGATGGAAAGGTCACAGGTCCGAGTCCTGCCACGTGCAGGATCAGCAGCTGTGTGTGTCCTGTTGAAGCGCTCTCGAGTCTGTTTCCCTCCTCAGAGAGAAAGCAGAGGTGAGACACTCATACAAGAAAAATCTAAATCAGAATGGATGTAAAGGAGCAATATGCTTGTACCAAAGTGATGCCTTTATGTGTAGAAATATCCACACACCTGTATGTGCAAGGTGAAGGAAACGAAGGACATCCAGACGAAGGTTCAATCGGGTTTTTAAAGGTTGATGATGATACATCTTAACTGAAACCGCCAACGAGTGAAGTGTTGAGAAAACTCGCTGGCTTTAAATGTGACGATGCTAAGACCAAAATGTGAAGCCACAGTGGAAAAAGATAACAAAATTTACATCAGCTCTGGAAATGTAATTTCTATACTGAAAATACAGGCTGGACCTCTGGGAAATGGAGTCAGAAGGGATCTGAGACTTTTTGAAAAAAAGTTAGCCTTTTTGTCACATTGCAGCTGATTGTAACCCACAAAAGCATCCATATGAAAGTCAAAGAATACATTTAGCAGCTCAGATGTTAAAATAACAGGAAGCACAGCAGCCACACTTTGGATTGTGACTGAATTTAAATAAAAAAAAAAGAAAAAGAAATTGCCAAACATTCACATAATATCAGACTGAATAAAAAAAAAACAGATGTTGCGGCAGTGCAGGAATCCCTTGTAGTTGCACAGTGACATGGATTAGTCACATCTTGGTCTGCAATTCTTTTAGACATCAGTCTAAGCTGTCCATACTAGACGCCATTATTAAACAGCTGTAGTCAAAGTCACAGTCTTCTACGTGATGATCCATGATCCATTTTGTCACTCAAACTTCATCAGCGCCTCTAAAATCAAGATAATCAAATCTTTTGAAGCTGTTTTGTCAACCAAGAATCTATGAGTGTGCTTAAAAAGTTTATAATGTGTTGAATGAATGAATTTAGCACCAAACTCAGTTTTCAGGCAGAGCTTAACCTTTATCATAACGTCTCAGATTATATTATGTTCACTGTTAACCTTATTGTCATCTCCTCCTGCTCGTCTGCAGGTATTTAGGAAGAAAACATGCAGAAATGCAGGAAAGCAGTTATTTTCTTCTAAATACACAAAACCTGAACAATTAATCCTATGGTCTACACGTTTCTCTAAACTTTTTGAACTTCTTTTACTGTAAACTTGTGCCACAGTCCAAACAGATTGATTGTAAATATCAGCTGCTTGAGGGAATCATGCTAATGTCAGCCTTCCTGAGCGCCAGTGTCTCCCACTTGTCTTTGCAAATCTGTACGCAGGCCTCTGAGGTAACAAAATTCTCCATCATGTCTAGTTTCACAAACATTATCAACTCTGCTCACAACATCTGGTGCAGCTTTTGTGCTCATTAAATCCAACAAAAATGGTTTCTCAGTTAAACATGCGATCGCAGGATTGTCTTATTGTTCCTGAGATGGTTTCATCAGACCAGGGAAATAACCAGATTCTCTTTGCTGTACCCGTCTTTATGTTTATCTCTGTTGCCAGGCAAAAACCACTGCTAAGACATTTGTTTTTTGGGACTGAGTGGGGAAAAGTTTGTCTGACATCCATTAACTTGACTTTTTAACAGGTTTCAAAGGTCATGAAACCCAACAACACCTCCGTGTACTTTAAGAAGATTCACTTGTGTTTAGGCTTTTTGTCTACAGCAGCAGTGATGCACTCCTCTGCCAGTTCATTGTGTGTATATATAAATGGAGAGTGTGAGCTTAGAAAGCTTGTTCACTGCTGTAACTTACTGCACGGTGTGGAGAGCAGCACTGAGGCAGACACACACACACAAGTCCACAGGGAGGATTTATCCTCTTTCTTCCTTCATTTCTTTTTTCTTCTCTTGTTCATCTCTTGTTTATTTTGCTGTTAGTCATTTTTAAATGTTTGTACAAGCCAATTTTTTGTTTCCATTTTCTATAAGAAAAAGAAAAAGCTGAAAATTTGCTTTTGAGGAAAAGAAAGTGAAAAATAAATAAGGAACAGATGGGTTTTGGTAATTACGTGTCTGGTACTTCACTGTGTGTGTGCGTGTGTCTACAGTTTGTTTAACATGCACCTTTCTTTGTGAAATATTAATCTAAACACACTGTATATATTGTATGTAGACAAATATACATGCATATATGGTACATAACCACTTGCTTTATGCATATATAGTCATCTATGACATTAATCAATATATATCAATAGCTAAATCAGCCCAGCTGACATATGAGCAGGTATGATTTCATTATAGTACAGAGTTGGCAGATGTGTGTTTGTTTCATTTAGAAGCAGCGTCTACATTATGTAGTTTGATGATGATAAATTGTATTCATATTGTTCCTTTCATGCACAAATGCAGCTCAGAGTGTTTTACAAGTGGAATCACAGTCGAATCTCTTGGTTCACGGTTCTTCAGTGACAGAATTGAGGTTGAGGTTATCCTTAAAAATGTTTGTGTTCTTATGTGAAAGTAGGGAAAATCAGTTGAGATATCGTCATGTGATGTTTTTTTAACACTCACATTCAGATGTTGGTATTGGCCTCAAACATTTTGTGTCAGCTCGATTTTGTACCAAATGTCATTTCAGGCCGCCGGTGGTCGTGGAGCTGTTTCTCTGTGGACCAAAGTGTTGATGCCGCACACTGACTTTCCTACCCTGGAGCCATGCTGCTGCGTGGCTGAAAGTAGAGTGAAGGGGGAATTGAACTGCTCTTTTACAGGAACGTGTTGACATGATGTGAAAATCCTAAGCGTACCGCCTTTAATTGTTTAAATGATCCTGTCATTCCACTGCAGTGCAGGTTTATTTGTGAACAAACGGTGGTCATCTCTGAGGAAACTAAAACCCTAGCATGCATCTGATGTGTTGATGGGTGTTGCTTATAGGCGTGGAGCAATTTCCTGACTACAGACACCTCAGCGCCTCAGTCTGTAGAGGCTTCCTCATCATGAACATGTCAGAGATGAAAGCAGCATGGTCTCTGTGGGTTTCTGTATGGATGTTTTCGGATGTTAATGAGCCGATCTTCTGAATATGCTGTCATTTTTTCCAGTTAAGATGGACATTTGGTCTCATAAACTGCAGCTTGCCACCTGGACAGTGATGAACCTCCTCTATGTGTTTTCTTATGGTGAGTTACCCAAAACCCTCATTAAAGGCTACATATTGCATTTTGCTGTTATTTAAATGTTAAACCTCATTGCTTGGTCCAGACAGGGATTAATCTAAGGTCTAAAGTGTTCTTAGTTTAGAGAGCCTGAGTGACTTTCCTCAGACATGTATTGAGGTAGATTTAGATTCATCTTGAATTTATGGAACTGATTTTCTTTTTAGAGCCACTTCAGGCCTTCAATGAAGATTCCAAAGAGGGCAAATTTGTATGTCTTACGCAGTGAACAAGTTGATGAGATCAAACATTATGTATTGTCTCTGGGCTGTTTTGTCAAACCCGATTAGCAAATCAACCGTTCTGTTTCATTTATGCTTTGCACAGTGTCCCACAGGGTCGTACATGTGGTTTAATGGGCTGTGTATCAACCGAGATTAATAAAAACACATTTGAATTAAATATTTGAGGCGCAAAGGCGTAAAACTATCCAGTATTTTACAGGAAAGTAGAAATAAGAAATACAGGAAACTGAAAAAAAAGGCTTTCATCCTGACCCCAAGGCTGAGAGTGACAACCACTAACATAATCCACATTTAATTGAATGCAGACAGGTGGGTGGGTGGCTTCATTAATTACTTGTCCAGGTTTTGTTTTGGTATGCTCCACCTATACGCTCTGTATGTAGCTACATGTGGTGTCAGTCTTGTTTCTGTGTGTGTGCGTGTCAGAGGTGACGGTGAGGGACTCTGATCTGAGGCTGTGTGAAAAGGACAAGCGAGTGTGTGTCGCTGACCTCAGCGACTGTGGCCCTCGACCTGCTTCATCTATACAGAGTGAGCACACACACACACACGCATGGCCACACAAATGTACATTTTTCTTTTATCCCCACAAGGTGTAAGTCACAATAGCAGTTGGAAGACTTCTTTAACACCGTCAGTCCAGCTTACACCACCACGTGTCTGATTTGAATGAAGCGTGGGCTCCCGAGTGCTGTTTGATGTTAAAGCCGGATGCCCCTGTTCTTTTCCCGCAGAGAGCCTCAACATGTCCTGTCACTACCTGATATCACACAGATCCATGGCATGTGAGTGGAGCGAGGAGTCAAACGGCCACACTGACGTCTCGCTCATCTTCAGGAGGTAAACTCCGACCAGCTGGAGATGACTGACTACCGACTGTGTGAAGTTGTAGTAGCTGTGAATGTAGTTCTATATACTACACTCCAGCTTTAACCGAGACCTAATGAGCTCATGTGTCTCAGATGTAGAGGAGCTTTTCTTCTTTTAGAAAAGAGTGCAGATTCAGCAACTTTGCATCTTAAAAAAAAAAAAAAAAAACTCAGTTCTTAATCTCTGTTTTGAGTTTGTTTTTCTTCTTCAGCATGGATCAAATCTTATCCTGCCGGGGAATCTTCAACCCAGCCGCCGTCCTCAATGTGACAGCCAGGATAAGAAACCGCATGATGGGTGGCGAGATGTGGTCCCAGCCTCACGCTGTGTTTCTTTATGATGCAGGTCAGTGGCCCAGACATTTTCTCACTCCTCTAATGAATATGATGCCGGCTCACTGAGGTCTTCCTCTGCCACTACCTGTGTGAAGTTTCCAGAGATAACTGGCCATCCACAGAGCGACTGCTAGACAAACATGAATTTCGGATGAAGTAGTTGAATCCTCATCTCTTCTCCTCAGTCAAACCCTCTCAGCCGGTCTTAACTGGACTCGGCTCCACTGCGGACTCTGTCGATGTGTCTTGGAGAAGCAGCAGTGACGGCGGGTGTCGGCTTCGCTACAGAGTCGACCACACTCACAGATGGACCCAGGTTAGACCCAGGTCCTTCAAACACTCAACATGGTACTGTCTCACCACCTGGGGACTTGCCTCGTCCACAGCATCTTCATAACCACCACGCACTGGTTATACCTGATGCCACAAGCTTATTATTCACATTTTTGTGCGGTTTATTTGTGTGAGGCTCATGCTGTATGAGGCCTTTGACCCTAAAATAAAGTTAAACATCATGCTACACAGAGAAATCTCTCTTTGGAGGGAGTCCAGAGAGGACAATAGTCCCTTCACAGAGCGAAGTTCTACATTAAATTGGGGTCTAAATTTCGTGTAAACAACTTACAAAGAGAAAGTGAGAGTGCTGAGAAAAAGAAAAAGGAAAAATTAAAGGATGGCTTTCAAAATGGGAGATGGAGACATGAAGAAGAAGAACATGTGCTTGAAGAATGCCCTCTGTATCTCGTCAGCAACTACCAAATACCAGAGTCAGCTTTTTTTCTTGGTGTGTTTTTTTTTTCCCCAGGCTTCAGTTTCTGTCCCTGCACGCCGAGATCAGATAGTGACCTACAAAATCAAAGACCTCCTGCCGTTTACCATCTACAGAGCTGCTGTGGCCTGCAGAGAAGAGTCCGGCATCTGGAGCGACTGGAGCTCTGACATCGCTGTGAGGACGCTGGACAGGGGTAACGGTTCCCATTCAAACAGACATGAACTGCACACATACCTGGCACAATAAATTAAAAACTAATGACATTAAAGTTTTAATTTTGCACTTTTTTTGCCAGTCCCCTCCAGGCCTCCAGAGGTGTGTTACAGAGTGGAGGAATCTGACTCTGCTGGATCTTTTCTCCTTCATCTCATGTGGAAGGTACACTGGATAATAGTTAGACTGCATGTTCTTGGCATCATTGTGCATTTTAAATAAAAACAATGACAAAAATATTTTTTTTCTTATTTTTACCAGTTGAGAATAAAACTAAATAGAACAACAAAAGCAAATAAACTGGAATCTTGGAAAACAAAACCATAACAACATGTAAATTTTTCTTCAACAAATAACAACTAAATGACAATATGAAACATGGACAAGAACTAAATACTGTTTTAAGTCTAGATGGATGAGCTGCATGCATTTCAGTATCTCACTACACACACAGAAAGCCAGTCTTTGGGAGCTGATTTAGCTGTTTGACCGAGCGTTTCAGAAATGTTATCTTTCTGTCAGTAATGTTAATTAACAGCACAGGTTCGAGGAGGGAAAAAAGCAATGGATTTATAGACTAATTAAAAATGCATGACATGAATTAGAACATTTCACTGAGGAAACTAGACCATAATGTCTTTTTGTTGTTACTAACATTTGGCTCATACTAACAACAACCAAATAACTTAAATTGAAAATTGACTGAAACTAATGTACATTTTCATCAAGAGACTGAAACTAAATTAAAAATAACATCCTGACTCTCCGCAGGACCTCGACCTCAGTAAAGCCAGAGGTCGCGTCCTCGGATACCAGGTGAGCTATGAGCCAGTGAAGAAGCAGGAGCTGCACGGCAGTTTAATTCGAAATGTCACTGAGGTGACAGCACTCCTAGTGGTGGAGGAGGGGAACTGCAGTGTCACAGTTACAGCCTTTAACATGGCTGGATACGGCCCTGCTGCACATCTCAGCATCAACATAGAAAGACAGAACGGTGAGTGGCACGCTGATTGCGCACGCACGCACACACACACACACACACAGAGTTGTGTTTCCATTACTTTTGGGGACATCACATGTACTTACATTCATTTCCTGGAGGTTTACCCTAACCAGAATCAGAACCACTACTTGCCTAACTCTAACTCTAACCCTCTCTCTAACCTTAACCCCAGTCCTCTGCCTAAAATTGAATGACTTACATGATGGGGATTTGCATAAGGTAGAAGGGTCCCCACAATGTGACTGTGTAAACAGATTCATGTCTCCACAACATGAGTTAAATTGACAATCCTGGTTGACAACTTTTAAACTGACACTATCAAATCTAAAACCTTGGCTCTGTACTTATGCAATATCCTGGGTATGCGTTTGTGTGTTTTCTAGCAGAGACGGAAGTAACAGAGCAGTGACATGATGTTCAGATAAAACTTGTTGCAACACAGCACTTCTCCAGTCAAACGTTCTCTTAAGGCGTTGACTTGCTGAAACAGAAACGCAGCAGCTGAATGATAACGATGCTTGTTTCATGTGATTTATCAAGCTGTCCCCATGAACCCAGCTTCCTGCTCACTGTCAGCTGGGACAGATCGCCGTCCCTGTGACTCTGCAAAATGATTAGCAGATTGAGATGATGCATGGATGGAAAAACACTGCTGTGTGGTGTGTTAATGTGCTTGTAGGCATCTTCATAAGAAGAGATTTGAAAATTGGCAGCTAATGACATTGTGTTGATATGTGTCCTATCATGCAGGTTGTGGTAATCAAGATGCAGATTTTGTTCTTTTCAACTGCTTACAATCCAGTTGTTTTCTGCAGCTCTCCCCTCGGTGAGAAACTTGTGGGTTTCCAGCTCCTTCCCTTCTGTGGAAGGCCTTCTGGTGCAATGGGTGAGCCTCACAGCCCCGCCCTATGTCCCACCTGTCAGTCATTTTGCTGTCCAGTGGCACTCTGAGACTCGTCCATCCCCCAGCCGCTGGACTACAGTGGACAGCTTCACCACCTCCACTGTCATACAAGGTGCAAATGTGTTCAACGCCTCATTAATCATTAAATATTCAGCTGCACCAGAGAAGATTCTTGTCCGACATTTAGGTAAAGCTGTATCAGTCAGTGTGAAGATGTGACGGAGTCATCGAGCAGATGCACTGCTGACACTTGCATACAGTACCTCTGCTCTGAATAGCTGGGAATTTCTTACTTTGCAAGCAAATTAAAAATAAAAATAAAAGTGAAGAACATTTCTTTTAAAAACAAGCTGGAACAGTCATTTTTGGTGAGAGACTGTTCAAACCAGGCCAAACAACTGGTGAAACCTCTGTGGCACAAAGTGACATGTTCCTTTGTTACCCAAACACTCACTACAGCACCGAAAGTGGATTAATCCACCACCAAAAATAGTCCCCAACAAATGCACTTTTTTCTCCTGTTTGAGTAATGTTTGACTAAAACTGCACTGAACAGGTCTTTTAGGAATTTACTGAGTCTTTTTTATAATTTAAACAACTGTACAGATTTGTGAGCAACGTTGATGTTTTGGGTCTTCTCATGGGATTTATTGACAGTAGCAAAAGTAGAATCTGAGGTGAATTCATATCAAGATGATATAACATGCCATACAAGTTTCTTCCCACACAGTATATTCAATTTACAGCATGTACAGGTATGCTAAGTGCGTGTGTGGTGTGTTTACAGATGTGGACCCCGATGAGTCCTACCTGATCAGTGTGTTCCCTGTCTACAGGCAGCACTGTGGATCTCCTCTGTCGCTGCCTGCCGGTCTGCAGCAGGGAGGTAAACATGGAGAGTGAAAACGTGTGCTGATCGTCATGATCGCGTCCTTTTAAACAAAGCACTTAACAATAGATTAACCCACGTCAACCCTGAGCAAAGACATTACCTTCCCATTTAGCTTGTTAATGTTAGCATTATTACTTTCAAGATCAACACTATGCTGGATGGATAATGGTAGAGGGCATGAGATTAGTGGTGTCAGCAAAATCAACAGTTCTATTTGTGTCAGGGGTGTGAGTGTACACAAAAAATGGATTTTCATCTGGGCTTTTGAGATCATTTTGAGAGAAACACCAAGAAAGAAAGACAGATCACATGACATTTGGTCTGCGACTGATGAATCTTGAGAGACGTTTCAGAGAAAATCTACGAGATTTAGCCACAATTAACAGGTTTTGTAAGTACGTCGATAAAACTGCTCAGCACCAGAGTTACAAACTACTTCACAGTTACAATTAAATAATATCCATAGAAATAATTAGATGGAATCATAGATAAGCAAGATGCTGAACACATGACAACAATTCTGGGCAAGGAAGCATGAATCAAATGCTTTTGAAGAAAGAGACACTGAACAGACTAGAGCCTTGGCCACCACATCCTCTACTTGGAAGACATTTTTAGAAAGTATTATTGTTGAGATTAGACCAGGATCGACGACGATAATTAAGACGATCATCATCTAGTCTCCTCTTCAGGACAGAAACCGTCAGCAGAGACGCCTGACAGGACACGTTTTTCGTGTTTTCTCAGCTCTGATGGAGCCGGTCAAACTGACGGTGATGGGCGTGACCAAGTCAACTGTGACATTTGTGTGGGAGTGGCAGAAGAAGTCCAGGCCAATCAGAGTGAACAGATACAGAGTGATGCTGAGGAAAGACTCAGAGATACAAAGTAGGTTCATGAAGGAGTTTTCTTCTGAAATGTGTCACAGGGTTTATTGTTCAGACTACCTTCAGCATCTAACTGTGAAAGTATTTTTAAAACACATGTGCGAGCTGTTTTTTTTAGAAACTGTGTCTGTAGTACAGAGATTGTTCTCTCCTTTCCAGCTCTGTCTTTGTGGCCGGACCAATCGCAGCACACCCTCATCAACTTGAAACCCAACACTGAGTATTCTCTTCTCCTATTGGCTGATAATGTTTCCAGAGACATCATCCCCGTGAGAACAGACTTTGGTGAGTATAACTGGTTGTTCTGAAGATTTTGTCTTGCTCTCGATCCTAATCTAAAAGCAACTATTGGATGTCAAAGAAGAATTAGTAGAAGCCAGGTTTGGTTTTTGAGGGCTTAAGTTTTCTTCCTTTGTGAAATGTATTTCCCCACCATGCTTACAAGCAATGATTAAACACAAAACATCTAAGACAGAGTCCTGGATAACAAATATTGTATCTTACATCTAGCTTTGTGAATGAGAATAAGAATAATCTATCTAATTAAAGTAGAGAGCCAACAAATAGTTGAAATATCGCCTAGTAAAATATGGCCTGATACTCAAATGATTAAGGAATTTGCCATTTCCTTTTTGGTGTGACAACAGTGTAACTTTATATTCTTCATAACAGAAATTTGTGGTGATGTCGGCTACCCACTCATGTTTGCTCTCAGGCATAGGCATGTACAACATGTGCATACGGTGTCCCGAGGGGCTCAATGCACGGCAGCTTGAGAAAGCTTGCGCAAATAGACACCACATGTGCATCATTTAGAAAAAAAAAAAAAAGAAATGCAAAGTGAGAACACAGACAAATACAGTAACTCAAGGATTGCCTTTGATGATTGAGCCTTTGATTCTGGTTTCACGAGTGCTTTCCAGATGAGGTAACAGCGGTGGCTACAGCGACTCCTCTGCTGCTGCTGGCCGTTACTGTGTTCATCATCTCCATCCTGTCTCGGACCGTGTGAGTCAACGCACACATGATCACATCTAATGCTCCAGTAAATAACACAGGGATGCACCTACCTCATTGGTTGGATCCTGTGTGAAGTAGAAGCCTCATTTGACCACATTCCGTGTATTATGCTGACGTCTCTGACGTCTGTTGTTATCTGAACAACAGACCAGCTGACAAATAGAATACGACGTGCCTCATGTTCGTTCCAAAAAGCCAAAATGACTTGACTTTCTAACTGCTTTTTTTTTTTTTTTTTTTTTTTTACTGTTTAGATAAAAAGTCTCTATTAATCGGTTATTGTGCAGGTACCAGTCGTACTTCTTCCCGCCGATCTCCAGCCCTCGGGGCAGTACGACAGGCCAGTGGCTGATGGACACGAGCCACCAGGTGATCTGCTCTTACAGATGTTGTTCTCGTTATTCTGGCTTGTGTGTTCACAGCCCATCAAGCGTTCTGCTAGACTGAGATTTAGAGCCAAATCCAACTAGAACACAGAAGCAACCATGTTATTTAATCTCAGATTCAGCTTCCAAGACCTACTTTTCTTAAAATAATGGACAAACTCTGCATCTTCTCCCCAAGCAGTTTCGTTTCAGGAATTTAGCCTCGGTATCTTGAAACAAGACAGAATAATTAGAACCCAAACCCAAACCTGAACCCAAATCCCAATCCAAATTGATTTTATTGGCATGTGTGCACATACAAGGAATTTGACCTGGTTGAAACATTTCACTCGCTGTACTTGCACAGTACAAAGGACTGAACAATAAGTTAAATAGTGCCAAAATATGAAATAAACAATATATACAAAGAAATTTGCAGCGTGCTGACAGTGAGTGATGAACGCACATCTTAAAAACTGTGCATGAGTCAGTGGATGTGTTGGTGTCAGAGGGTCAGTGACTATCACTGCTAACTGTTCGTCAGGGTGACGGCTTGTGGGAAGCAACTGTTTTTGTATCTGGTTGTTGAGGCTGCATCATGCAATCAATCAAGATGAAAAAATGAGGTAGATCTGGCGTCTTTGCGAACTTTAGGATCTTCACTAGAGTTTATTTTAAATTGAAAATCAAGTACTGTGTGTTGCACTGATCATGACAGACGCACCAGGACAACAGTTGGAGTTTCGGTTTGTGTGTCGGCCAGAAATCTAAACTTCTCTTTATCAGCAACACGTTACAGTATATTCATTGACTAATCTTTCCTGACTGAAATCCAATCAATCGTTCCCTTCAACAGAAAATGACAGAGAGGAACATCCTGGATATGAAGGACTTCCAGGTGACGGATGTACTCGGAGAGAAAAGTGTCATCATGGTCGGTCCGAACTCTCAGCACTCCTCAGAAGAGGACCTACATGAAGGCACCTCCCTGCTGTCAATCAGTCACCTCATCATCAAACTGTACACAGAGTATGTTTCTGATTCTCCAGTGTTCACGGAGCACCAACTGGTCTCTCCCCAGTCTGACCATCCTGACAACACAGTGAACTGCCATCATCCGGACGGAGTTTTCATAGCTGACGCTGCTCCGCTGCCTCAGACACAGGAAGCTAACGGCTGCTTTCCTCAGAAAGAGGAAGAGGGCAGAGACATTGACTTTTCTGAGACATCACAGCAGAAGGAAACTGCTGTGAGAATGACATGTGAGGCTGAGCATACAGTAAACCCCTCCTTTCTGGGGAAAACTGATGCTGAAACAGCGAGCAGACAGACTGACTGTTCTTATCTGATCTGTGAGACTGATTATATAGCAAATAGTTGCTTTACTGCAAAAATTGCAGATGAAGACAGAACCATTAGTACTGCATGCTAGGTCAAGGCACAGATGGATAAATCAGAGGATGGATATAAAATGGAGACAACAAAGCTATTCTTACTATGTACTGAGAGGGGAAAACGTTGCAGTGGTGTCACCTAAATGAAACCAGTTCATTCTGTGTACGGAGGCCATTAATGCCAATAATAATCATATTGAAATGTATCTGTACAGCATATTTCATACAGGAACTGCAGCTCAAAGTGCTTTACGACAAAGACCTCACATGCGCCAAGTGAGTGCTTCACATAGACAAAACAGAATGGACATAAAAACAGGGCTAAACATTTCATGTAAAATAAGATGGAACATAAAAACCCGCTCAATAATGACAGTAACTGTGAGATAGGAGATGAAGGCTTTGTCCGACACCAAAACCCTGCACAGTAGCTTATAATACTCTGAATGTCATAAAAGCAGCGACTATTTTATCTTTGGCCCTGGGGTTAGCAGACAGACGGCATTCATGTAACAAAGTAATGTAGAATGAGTGCTTGCTGCATCAGAGCGGAAAAGTTCAACTTGGCTCAAGGTTTTGGTTTTGCTGGCTTTGCTGGACAACTCGGCTGTAGTCTGTTGGAACCTTCTGCATTGGCTCCTCCTGCATTTACCCATGTGAAGAACGTGAAAGGTGCTAGAACATTTGTACATAAGTTATCAGCTTCAGTGATCAGGCATTTTGATCTTTTGCAAAAGCAAAATTGTACGAGAGGATTTATCAGGGGAAATCAAAGTTGTTTTAATGTCCCAATCAATTAATCTGAGCCTGTGAATATTAAGATGCATTAAGCTACATTTACTAGTGGCATGAGGCAATGCACGAGCCACTCGCCTCTATAGCTCGAGCCACTATTGTAATCTCTCGCATTTCTTATCATTATTATTATTATTAGGGACACGGTGCAAAGCCCCAAGTCACTATTGTTATACTGCGCGTTTCTTCTTCTTATTATTATTATTAGGGACACGGGCGACGAGTCACTGGCTCCTACAGCTATGAAAATAGCTGCAGGGGCCAGTGACTCGGGGGCACTGCGCGTTTCTTCTTCTTATTATTATTATTATTATTATTATTAGGGACACGGGGCAACCCACAGAGTCACTGGCCCTTACAGCTATGAAATAGCTGTAGATGTTGTATTCATTCTAAACCACATACATATTTGAAATATAGATATTTAATGTTTAATATATTCAGGGAGCTCATAGTGAAACTCATTCTCCATGTCGTTCTCCATCATGTCATAGCACAAGCAACGCTGTATGCTTTCAGCCAATCTTACAGCTTCTATGCAAGAACATGAACAGGAGTCAGGTAATAACTTATATGTATAGCCCCCTTCACTCTCCACAAAAGTACAGAAAAAAAATGAAGCTGCACTGCAATTAGCTACCACATTCTCTGGTTTAAATAGCCCATTTATATTATTTTATATTAGGCCTATTATATTAATATTGTTACAGCAATTTTTAACCTTTTGGCATACATGTAGACATGCTGATTTGCAATAAAGTTGAAGTGGCCCCTTAATTTTTTTTTTCCCAGAGCTGTAAATGCACACACACATGATCTTTATGAAGTAACAAACTTTTACATACAGATTTAGCCATTTAATATGTTATAAAGATAGTAACATACCATTTAAAGACTTTGGTCCTACTTAAGACAGGCTGTATCTAATGAAAATATTTTTTAGATTATCTGTCTCACCAATAATGACTTTTTTTTTCTTTTTCTTTTGAAAAGTATCAAAAAAGTATTGTTGGTATCATGACAACACTAGTAGATATTGATACATATACCACGGTTTGATAATCAATAATTTTATTGAAATATGCCAATACATCTGATTGGCTACAGACACTTCCCTGTTGAAAAAAATGCATTTGTGGCTCGAGACACGGCAGGGGAGTCTCTCCCATTAACTCCCATTAATTAAAAGTATGTATATTGTCCCTTGAAGTGACCTTCAATTATGTTTTAACTAGTTAAAACAAGGGAGAGATATCTTGAACTGAAATTGTGACTACTGAATGTTTAGTATAGATCAGTGTTTCTCAATCCTGGTCCTGGAGTACCACTGCCCTGCATGTTTTAGATGTTTTCATGCTCCAACACACCTGATTCAAATGCTCTGCTCGTTACTGGGCTCTGCTGAGGCCTGATAACGAGCCATTTATTTGAATCAGGTGTGCTGGAGCAGGGATACGTCAACATGCAGGGCAGTGGTACTCCAGGACCAGGCTTGAGAAACAGAGGTATAGATAACACCAGCAGTCCCCTCGTGCCACTGTCAAAATTTCGGTGGCCTCAGAATTGTCTAGTTACATTTATAAAGATGGCTGACATTTACGTACATTTGACAAGTTATGGGCAGGCGTTAAACTGCACATATTCAGACATTTATTTAAATTAGAGTTTGTCTTTAAATACTGGTTTTCACGTCTTCAAATGATGCTTCAGCATTAGAATATGGTTTTGTTCAGCTTTAAGTATCTCTAGTGTTGACATGATTTATCTGAACCTGAAAGTTGTACTCACATTACTGCTTCTGGAAGAAATAGAGTGTTTCTGTTACAGCTGTGTGATGCAAAGACTGATGAAAGCTTTCTGCATTTGTCTGGTATCATAACCTGATGGTGGACTTCCACCATTTCTTCCTCACCTTTGCACTGTTGCCTTTTATTTTATCCATTGTCACACAGTCAGTTCCCAAGTTCAAACCTGGTAGCTTTCAAGTGAGAGCATATTCTTTGTTATCTTTTCCATTTTGCACAGTTCTGTCTTTGCCTTTAACTGTAGATGTTGAAAGACTCTATCAGTCCACATGCTCACGTCATTTAACAGTATATATTGTCATGTACAACATGAAGAATTTGGTATTTCCTTCTGCTGGCAGCTTGTTTGTCATGATAAAGGAGCAACAGTTCAGACAGCTGGTGGTTTTTTAGATCCATACAACCACCAGCAGGTCTGCCTAAGCTAGCTGGAGGGCAAGCATTGGAGGTTAGAGGTTCGAGTTCATGCCGATCCAGTGTCTGATTAGCTGGTGGGCGATGGTCTGTCTGGGAGGGACAGTGAAGGCGGGATGAGCTCCTCTGAGCAACGCCTCAATCACCTTAACAAACAAACAAACAAATAAAAGAAGTGAGATTTTTGACTGACATTAACAGAGTGTTTTCAGGTTGTTTTCGTAAAGATCTCTGTCGACCCAAAATCTATTTTCTCCATTCTCTTCTGGTCAGAATGAATTAATTGTAAACCTCTGGTCTGTCTCCTCTTTCTCTCCACCATCACTTCTACTATGCTTGAATACAGAAATACCTTCTCTGATCAGCATGTTTTTCTATGGCCAGACAACTGAACAAGCAACACAAAGAAGTGATTTGATAACCAGGTGGTCCGTAACTCCTGCTGTGCTGCACAGAGATGTTGATCAAATCATGCTTTCATGCAAATAAAGCTGTCTGACGAAGCTGCGCCGTGTATTCTGCTATCTTGCCATTTAAACTGATTGAAAGCAGATAAAGTTGGAGACGACAGTTGTCTTCATTTGACTGCCACATGAATCTGTGTGAGCAGACTGATGTTGTCCTCTTTCACACTGAAACGGCCGACATTTTCACTCTTTGTAAAGCTCCAAAAACACCATGTACTAGTATTGGTGCCATTGTTATTGCTATTATGGTATTGTTTGTACCTGCTGCCGTGGGAACCATCGAGCTTCCTCAATCTCGTTCTCATCCACTTTGATGTCAGTCGATGTGGCGACAGCGAGGCAGCCAATCATGAGGTTGGAGGGCATCGGCCAGGGCTGACAGGAGACGTACTGAACCGGTCCGACTTTCACACCACTCTCCTCCTCCACCTCCCTCCTCACAGCCTCCTCCATCGTCTCCCCTGCAGGACATGAGGGGAAGATGAGGCCCCTTTCTTTTCCTCCCATACAGCATGTTTCTCACATTGTAGGGAGATAAACTGCAAGTCCAGGGTCAATATTTCACATGTGAGTCAATGCAGTGTGTGTGTTTATGTGTGTGTCTGAGTTAGTTACCAGGCTCTATGAATCCAGCCAGACAGGAGAACATGCCAACTGGAAAGACCTTCTTCCTTCCCAGTAAACACCTGTTTCCATCAGGATGGATTACCAGCATGATGACCACTGGGTCTGAAAACCCACACAGGACAGAGGAAGAAGATTATTCATTACCACAGACTTCATTATTATACCTTCCAGTCACAACTAATCTTAAAATCTTTAAGAAGCTTTCCTAACAATGCTCCTTTTTGAAGTTGACCTAAGAACATTTGATCGTTCTCAGTTAATCAATCAATGGACTGGTCTGTATAATGTCAGAAAACGGCGAAAAATGCCCTTTATAAGAGAGTTTACAGACTTCAATCGCTTGTTTTGCTCAACCAGTTGTCCAAAACCCAAATGTATCCACTTAACTGTCATTGACCTTTAAGAAAATCAACAAATATCCTTATTTGAGAAGTAATTTTTACTTATAAAAATGACAAATTTGATAAAAAATAGTTGTGAATCAATAACCAATGAATTGAGTAATCATTTCAGCTTTGTTTAAGATGATGTCAGCTAACTAACTACAGTCATCCAAATCTCTGAAGAAAAGGTTCATTTTAAACCACTTTCACAGAAACACATTAAATATGGAAACCCGCATATGAACTTTAAGCCTGTGTTCATTTGTTACATGAATATTTTCCCCACAAATTGATTCTATTCATAACTGACAAGTGCACCTGCTGACACGTCCATCAACATGAAGACACATGTGCACTGAATGTTCTATCCACTGTTCTATCAAAAGGGAAGTAGACTTTGGGACAAAGCTAACATCCTGCAGGCTTCTACATTATATTGTCTTATATAGCATTATTAGCTTTTATTAAGAGCACATAAGTGAGGTGCAGGTGGAGCTTCGCACCGACTCGTGGATAGCAGGTGTTGTGAACGCCCTTCAGGCTCCTGCAGTCAGAGTTCAGGCAGCTCCTCTTGTATCCTGCCTCCTCCAGCTTGGTGCTGCTGCCGCATGTCGGACAGAAGCTGTAGCGGCTGTGCCAGGCCAACACCGATCGAGCCTGAGCTACAACTCCTGGAAGACAAAGAAAAAAAAAAAAAAAATATATATATATATATATATATACTTATGTGTACTTAAGTTAATTTAAACACAAGATACTTGTGCTCAAAAAGAGGATTCATTCTCAGTGAAGAACCTTGGAGCTCTAATCTGCCTCTATACATGCCAAAGAGCAGTGATTCCTAACACGTCTCTGGGGGTCATCAGGTGGAAACCTCCCTTCAACAGTGTTTCGCCTACTTAGTCCCACTACACCTCCAGGAGGCTAGGCAGTGAACTCCGGCGTCCCAGAGTCACCCCCCCTAGTGCCAGTTCACACTGCTCCTACACAATCCAAACAGCACCGCCACGTTCAACTGACCCAGAGATGCTCCAGGTAGTGGCCAGCACCGATGCTACCATTTAACTATTGCTAATGCTAATGCTAACCGCCACCATGTGAAGAACAGAAGAAGACAATACAGTTCCGATGCTACCATTTAGCTAATGTTAAGTGATACCTGCTACCTGCTAAGAGGAACAGAAGAAGACAATAAAGCTAGATTCACCTATACTGTTAATGTTAACTGCTAACTAACTGCTAGGATACTATCATACTACCACCGCTTTAGCTATTGTTAGCTGCTACAATGCTACCACAGGCCAAAGGCCTAGATGCCACATGTAACTGCCAATTGCCACACTACCATCATCTACCCCTGCCTCTCACCAACTGCACCAATAGTTGGTGAGAGGCAGGGGTAGAAAAGTATATTTCAATATTGCAAAAATTGACTGAAAGCATACTTTTAACAAATATACAAAAGTAAAATACATTTTTAGTCAAATTTAAGTTCAATATTTTAAGTGCACTTTGAAGATAATTACCTTCAAATAGTTTGTAGTATATTTTCAGTGTGTTAAAAGATTATCAGCATAACAGTGGACTTGAAATAAACTTATACAGATCAAAAGTATATTAATTTTATGCTGTTGTGACATATTCAAAAGTACATTTTTACTCCCTAAATTGAGTATATCTATTTGCCGTTCAGTGTAGCACATACAGATACACAAAGCATGTCCACACAGGGCTGACCTCATACATAAACTTATTTCACACTTCTGTCATAACGACAGACACTGCTAGTAAGAGGTGCCAGATACTTCAATGACAGGCGGGTGTTAATGTGCATTAGATGCATGATGCATCTGAGGACACATGTGTACAGTACATCCTGTTCGTCCTTAGTGTTAAAGTATACTTAAAGTGTACTGAAAATGATCAAGAAATATGCTAATTTTAGGATTATTAAGTTGTATTTAAAGTGTGCTTGAAATGCTCAAGCAGTATAGAAATATACTCATGAAGATGTACTTGTCATCCATTAGTCCATGAGTGCAATGTACCATTTTTAAGCAAATTGGTAGTACTCTTTAAATCCTTATAACACATTTTCAGTTTTCAAGTACGCTTGAGGTGTATTGAAAATCCTGAAGAAGTGTGTAAAAATAAACTAGTAGTGTTTTTGTGTATATTTTTTACACTAGCAGAGATTAAACAAATATTATCCTAAAAGTCTGTTTGCGTGTGAACGAAAAGCCCAAACACAGGGAAACGTCTTGCAAAATGTCCGTATGGGCGTGGTCAAGGCCCTAAAACACATAATCAAATATGGGGCTGAAGCCCTGGGAAAGAACAGGACACGGTATTTTCCTCACCAGCCTCTTCCTCGTTGAAGTTTAGCAGATCTCTGTTGGGCGACTTTGGAAAGGAGCAGTTCTTTTCTCTGCAGCGTTTAAGAAGTTCAACGGTGTCTTCATCTGTGCTGATGGCAAACCAAGCAGGAGGCTCCTGGACACCCTCCCGTGTCTGAGAAGAGGAGGAGGAGGAGGAGGAAGAGGAGGGCTTTTTCCTTTTCTCCACTCCTAGGAAGATGAGCACAGTCGCGGGTTTCTGGAGAAGGTCTTTCACTGCATCATATCTGAAGCGGCACAGCTTGGTCTCAACCTGTTACAGTTGGAATCACAATCATCATCAACAGCTTGAATCTCTGACATCAGACTAATAAACAATGTCACTTAAATTAGCTGTTGGCTGCAGGAGGGAAACATCTCGGAATACTTCTGTGTATACTTACTTTACATCATTTCCTCTGAGCTTCACAACTGTCTCTGGTTTCCTTGTAATAATTTGGGTATTTGGATTTATGGTACCTTAAGTGTCCAAATAAACATGCTGAATAAAAACCTAAAAATGAAATGTGCCCTTTAACACTAAGGGGAATACTGTTTTATGCTATTTTCAAGATAGCTTGTTGTAAAGGCAACTTTTCTTTCTGTATTAGTTATAAAGCTAAAATCACACCTTCCTCCATGCTTCAGTTCTTGGATGCTACTTATTTCTTATCACTTAAGTGATCCCTTCTGTATGTTCCATTGCGTCTTGCAAAAGTTGACTGTCGAACTGCAAATGTTAGGATTTCCTCTGGGAGCTGTTCATTTATTACCAAAGAAATGTATACCCTGCTGGACTTAATCTTAGGACTAGCTGGTGCTTAATATTCTGCTTGTGTGTTGCTAATACATGAGAGACTTCACAAAACACTGATTGTGATTCTCTTCCAGATGCGTACAGCAGAACGCTCTGAAATGTGGGCAGATCATCACAACCAATTTCCCAACATGGCGACAGTTCAGCTGCTTCAAATAAAAAATATCAGGAACATTTGCCTTCAGCTGCGTACCCCTGTGTCGTCATCCTCCCGGGAGCTGCTGACCATGGGACTGAGGCTGGAGAACAGGAGGAAGACTGTATCTGGGTGGCTCTGCTTGGCCTCTAACCAGACCTGATCTGTCCTCTTCCCACTCAGCCGGTCCAGCGTCTCTCTGCTGAAGTAGTTCTCATGCTGGTTGAGGTCAGAGCCCGGCAGGACTCGGTGGCAACCGTCATCTGTCCGGCCCAGCAGGTTGGAGATGTGTCTGTGGCCCCAGAATTTGGCGATATCGTAGGCAGTCTGGGACGAACTGTTCACGGAAAACTTGTCACAGCTTGAAGGTTGAAAATAAAGAAGAGATTAGAGATTGCAGGAGAAGCAATGAGAGGAAGGGGAGAACACAAGGAAATACATATGTTTAATGCATTAATATAAATGAATATTAATGCACTAAACCTTGAAACTACATATTATGTAGTTTTATTGATAAACAGACTGAGACAACTGGTACAACCACAAAAATAAACTACAATAAAATATGTTAGAATTACTTTATAAGGTGGAAAATTAATGTCTGTCTGAGTTCTTCTGCCCCCTGGTGGCCAAACATCTATGAATGCAGCTTTAAAGTTATACTCCACACAAAATATAGATTTTGAGTGCAGCATTTATTGTGTTCTGTTCTGTTTTCATCTCAGCTCTCTGTACCCATGTGACAGCAGCTCCTCCACCACATGGTAATGTCCGTTGCGAGCGGCGAGCATCAGCGCTGTCCAGCCGCTGTATCCCGTCTGGTTGATGAGTGAGGGGACATTTGATAGCAGCGTGGAAACCTGGGCCGAGTCTCCTCTGGCTGCAGCATCCAGAAACCTCTCCACCATCTCCTCCTTCGCACTCAGCTGGAGGCTCGTCATTCTGGACGCTAGATGACGAAGATGACGTCACATAAACGTGTGATCAGGCATCACAAACAAAACCAGGTCTGGGAGGAGGTGTGTAGGAGCCAAATGTGGTATTGTGAGATTGTTTATTTGACCAGGGGATGGCGCTATGGGTATTTAAGGGGACATTTCCTGTCATGGACAGAAAGGGTTTGACCCGAAAGGGCAAACAGGTTTTGAATATGCGTTTTTTGACTCAGGTAAATCAAGCCGCTGTATTTTTCACTGTAGAATTAATAAAGTACTTTTTGCAATAAGAGGAACCATTATATGGACATTTTTTAACTTTACACAACGACGGAAGGGTTTACAGGAGGCACAACTGGTAAAGAGCGCGTCAGCCAAGTCTAACTCGGGTTCAAACCCCCTCAGTAGCCAGTATTAGACTGTGCTCCTTTAATAAGGTGTGTTTTTGGAAGAAACAATATTCTAAGATTCACTAGTTCAAATAAAAAGTATCCGTCTTGGTAGAGTTTACAATCTACACATAAAAGCTGACACATATCTTATCTGCTGATTCCAGTCTCTTTTAGACTTGTTTAAATTTGACTGCATGACCAAAGTTTCTCCAATGGTAAAATGTAACTAAGTACATTTACTCAGGTAATGTGCTTAAGTACAAATTAATGGTACTTGTACTTTTTTGAGTATTTCCATTGCATGCCACATTCCACCTTTGCTCCCCTACATCTCAGAGGCGAATATTGTACTTTTAACTCCACTGCATCTGTCTGGCAGCTTTAGTTACGTTTCAGATTCCAATTTTCATACCGTTCCTGTCCAATGAAAACCTTGTATCTCCAAATGTGAATCCATTTTGAATGTGAATGTTTCTCATAAACTGAAGGACAAATGTTTCTTTAATGGCTTTAGAAAGTTCTCCAAATTTCTAAGATAAAGAAACTGTTTAAACCCCTCTTGGATCAGCTGGAAAATACATCATCACACAGCTGAAAACAGGCCGTTTCTCTGAGCATGAAAAGTTGATTGTTAGGAGAATGAGTTTCCACAGACAGCTACGCTGCAACATTGCAAACATGATAACCTTACAGAATACGATGCAGTGCTGAAGATTAAACTACCTGACAGTATATAAAGTAGTTAAAATGAGCTCAACCTTAAACATCTGCAGCAGTAAAATGCAACATACACATTCATGCAGCTGCATCCGAAACATCACAGGGAGAGGTTTCGAGTACTTTTACTTTTGATACTGTACGTGGACTCTGGGCCTTTATATTTTTCTCCCCGGGGGAAGGGTCCCTCCCTCTTATTGGTGCAAACAGCTGTCAATCAATCTTGAGTTACGATGTGGAGTCACACTGTTACAAAACGCAGCTTACAGAACACTTGTGTATAACGTTGTCGCAGGTGTTAAGCTAATTAAGTCCTGCAGGTTTACGGTGGGTTTGGTGAGATGTTCTTGGTGTCAGTGCATAGACTGCTCCCCGTGAGGGCTGTTATGATATTACCTGTCTGTCACACCTGGAAATCAGAATAGCATCAGCGTGTATGCGCTAACATTAAGGATGGACTAGTTAGAAAGGTTTTAAACTCTTCAGAAGCAGCGTCCTGCTTCCTACACTAACCTGGAAAGGACAGCTTCACAGTTCACCGAACACTGCGATCAAATGACAGCAGCTCAGCCTCACCTCGCATTCAGTTCCGGGTTGCCCTGACGGCAGGTCGTGCAGGACAAAAATGAGGAGCTGCGTTCAAGAGCGACGCCGAACACAACAGTGATGCCTTCAAGTCATCTTTCAGATGCCGTATTTGCGATAAGTTACAGGGGCAACACTGAACTTTTTTTCTGTTTTTTTTTTTTTTTTTTTTTTTTTGACAAAAATGCCACCCGGTTAGGGAATATAGCACCTGCTACTTCTTTATCTATTCTCTAAAGGTGTTTTAGATTTCGTCATGCATATCTTGAGGACATTCTTAATTTATTTAATTCCATACGAGTCATTTTTTTTGTTTGACCTGTCTCAGGAATTCATTCATTTACTTGATGAAGTATTCTGTTTTTGTTTTTTATGTTATTTCTATTTATTTTATTGTGGTTGTATCTTTTATTTATCTTAAAGGTTATTTTAACACTTCTATTTGTTCAAGCTGTAATTTGTGTCGAACATTGAGTTTGTTCATTCAGAATCATGGACTCTGGATTTTACAAGGAGACCTGAATGCAGCATATTTGCGCTTCAAACTGGCTTTGCAGCACTTTTCCTCCTGTCGGCTCTCTTTGCTGTTTCAAAAATAGAGCGGATTTATCCATGTTAGTACATCGGTATAAGACTGATAGTAAAGATGATGTTCTGTATGAAATTGAGCAATAATTCTCGCACTCGATCAAGAAGAAGTAGGCTACATTGTTCTTGCACCTAAATACAAGTATCAGTGCAACAGTGTAGAAATACACTATTAGAAGAAGCCCTGCACTTCAATTTTTAGCTTAGTACAAGTGCGAACAACAAAACCTACTCATTCTGCAGAATGAAACATTTAAAAATTGTACATTAGAATGACTAATAATCTCAGTGTCCTCTTATTTAAATGTCTTTTGAAAAATCACTTTTATATTATGTATCTTTCTTAACTGACGGTATTATTTTAGCTATTTTTTTAAACAAATTTTCAAGGTTATTATTTACTTATATGATTTTTTTCTGTAAATTACTTTGTTACTTTGTTTAAAAGGTGCTATACAAATAAAGTTATTTACGTTATAGACTACCAGTTTGCACAATAATTTATTAGTTGACTTTCTTTTTTATTGCTAATGTGAATCTGCAAAGTAACAAAGTTGGCAAATAACTGCTGTGAAGTACATGTAGAAAAACATGTAGGGTAAAAGAAACGGCCATCAATGAGACCCCCCTTCTGGCAGCTGCTTAGAATCTGAAACAGTAATAGTTTTAAGCCCACACCAGGCTATACCATTGTTAAGGACAATTGTACAAAGTGCAATATGATAATTGTTAATCTTCAATAACTTTTTTTTCAGCAGAAATTTCAAACCACCTACATTATACAGAATGACAGCACTTACACATTTCATGCGTATAATTTTGGAAATAATTAAAAACAAGAAAAATATAAAGAGAACTCAGCAAATTGTGGTTATCAACAGTCTATTTCTTTAATTATGCACATTTCAAGCTTTGTATTTCAATAGCTTGCGCATTTCCTATTGTACTGACTTCCAACCACCTCTCTTTTGTCTCGGACATCTTCTCACAACTTTCACAGCTGTGAGTTTTGGAAAAAGCCCTTGGAAGATCCCATAACATTGTCATCAGTGACCTACTGACTGCGAAATGCTCTTTACGAGGTAGTAATTTTAACAGCTTGCTCATTTCTTAACATATTGACATCAAACCGTCTCCCATGTCTCTTGAGCATCCTCTCACAGCTTTCTGAGCTGAGAGTATATGAAAAAGCACTTAATGCTTTCCAAAGGCACCGGGAGTTGGTTGCGGTTCTCCACAAGAATTTACAAAAAAAGTTCTGTAGATCTGAACAAAGCTTGGCTACACAGCAAAGGCCAACCCAGCCATGGGAGCAGCAGGGTTTTATAGGTTAACCACACCTGCCGCTTACATCCTAACAATGCATTTCAATTTCTTAAAGTCGATTCAATGAGCCAAATTGGCATGACATTTGACTTGTGTTTCCAAAGCGCAATTACAACTTTTAAAGACAAAAACTAACAAAAAAAAAGTGAATAACAACATTGCTTAATAGAATAAAATATATACTCAATTAATAAATGATAATGATGCACCTGCCTTGTATCAGTGGTGGGAAAAGATTGGAGCTCTGAGATGTCCCATTGTTGGGAAAGTGTCCATTTCAACATGGGGGAATTAAAACAAGCTCTACACAAAACAGGAAAGACAGCACCTGGTAAAGATGAAACATGCTACAGCATGTTAATGCTAAGTAAGTGTAGGAGGTCTGGAGAAACTATTGATGCTACATAACGAAGTGTGGGATGAGATGAGAATGCCTGAAGAGAAGCAGAAGTTATTCCAATAAGGAATCCTGGGAAAGACAGCAGCACACCTGGAAACTATCGGCCAATTGTTTTGACATCTCACATTTGTAAATGAATGGAGCGCAAGATAAATGAGAGGTTAATGTTTTTTTTAGAAAGTAGAGGTATGGTGGCAATGCATCAAAGTGGATTTAGGATAGGAAGGAGTACAATGGATCCAGTAGTGTGTCTAGAAGATGAAGTAAGGAAAGTACAAGTAAATACGGAAACAGTGGTTGCAGTGTTTATCAGTGTTGAGAAAGCAAATGACATGTTATGGAAAGAGGGGCTTCAGATTGTTATAATAGACCTTTGTTCACTTTAGATTTGCACTTTTTCATTGAACTCATGATATTTAGTGGATGTTCTCATTTAATCAACAATGTCACAGTTTAGTTTGATAAGCAGTAGTGTTGTGACGTTCACGAACGAACTGGTTCTTTTGAACGGCTCGTTAACATGAACGATGGGAACCGAGTCGCAGCTGGGAACCGTTCTTTTTTTTTTACGAGTTACATGGGGAGGAGCGCTGCCCAGCTGCTCTGTGCTTATTAGATATGCAAATAGCATCACGCCACCTTGTGCACGCTGCCTTCACGTGAGTGCGCCAGTTACAAAAAAAAAAAAAAAAAAAAAAAGCAAAGCACGGTCAAAGCAGAGTGATGTGGCGCCACCCTGTGGAATATTTACAATGAATCCAGATCAGACTTTAAAATCTAATCCACACATGTCAAATAACGTTATAATCAATGTTTCAGAATAATTTAAACTCATATTGGTGGGATATCTAAATTCATTCCTCCCAAGTGGTTATTTCCAAGATAAAACGAGTTAAGGCCAGACCGCCTTCTTAAAACTTAATAAATATAAAAATGAGCCAAATGAGCCAGTTTTTTGAACGGCTCTTTGAAAGGAACGGCTCACCAAGATCTGGCTCCCCTCAAAGAGCCATAAATCCCATCTCTAATAAGCAGGCCTCTCTAATCTGTCATGTTAGGTTTGTTGCAATAGATACACGCCTCAATGACAACATTCAATCATCTTTTATATCACTTTTCAGTAAGTTCGCATGAACAGTGATTGGCCTGTTCATGATAACTGTGAACCACACCCGGAAATCTTCTGACAGAGATCCTGCCAGAGCTCTGTCACTCTGAGCCCAGCGCTGCCTCACTTTACCTGTGACCTAAATAAATTTTACATCTGTGAACTGAAGATGTCTTCGGCTTGTTCTTGGGCTTCTAACTAAAGGTTCGGGTTAACAGATTAAACTGTACTTAATAGGAATAAGAGGCAAAATGTTCTATTGGATTATGGATTTCTAAGGTGGAAGAACTATTCAGCTGCTAAAAGTAGTTCAAATTTAAAAAGCAAGCAGAGCAACAGACAAACAAAACTGCCAGTGGACAACCAGACATGATTCAGATCACAAATGATGAATGCTTGCTTCCTAGCTGATCCTCATCTATTAGCATTATACTGTATATCTAATTTGTAAGCTAAAGTTTGTGTTAAATGCCACACCAATAACTGAGCAAGCATTTATAATTAAAATGTATTTAGAACATGAAACTCCTAAATACTCCATTCTGATTGGTCAATCGCCAAAATTCAGCGGTGTTATTTCTGATAGATGACCACCTGCTCAGGTATTCCTTACAGTCATAGACTAAAGGAGCAATCCCTTTAATTCAGTGTTTCTCAAGCCTGGTCCTGAAGTACAGTTCAAATGCTCTGCTCGTTGCTGGGCTGTGCTGCTGAGGCCTGATAACGAGCCATTCATTTGAATCAGGTGTGCTAGAGCAGGGATACATCTAAAACATGCAGGGCAGTGGTACTCCAGGACCAGGATTGAGAAATACCGCCTTAATGTACCGAGTTCAATGACAAATTGCCAGCTGATTTAAGTGGCAAAATATGGAGCATTTTATGGACATAATTTGAGAGGATGACATGCCCCCAGCAAAAAAGACGAGAAAAGTAAAGAACAACGCTGGACCGACAGGAGAAGTAATATTAAGGCACAAGCGACTTGAGGACACAGAGACTGACCAGATTGAAGCGGACAGACACGAAAAAAACATCAAGAAAAACACAGCATGGACGATCGACCTGCTCAAACCCTGCTTAGTGGAGACAGATGTTTTAATGTATGACGCTGAACGCAGAAATCAGCTGCTGCGGGACTTTTGTCCATCAGAACAAAATAATAGCGGTAAATCAAACTCTGTCTCCAGCCACGTCTCTCTCAGGTCTGGGATATCCCCTCACTTCTCCACATTAAACATGATTTCACATTTGACATGACTGAATAACTGTAAAGAAATAAGTTTTCCTGTCTGCCGGTCCGCACACAGTGAGAGGCGGTTGCTACGCAACGTACGTGTTCACTTTCAGAGCCGCTGCGCAGACGAGAGTAGGCTCATTTTAAATCAATAAAATATGTTTTAATCACATTTTTGTGTCATATTATTGAATGCTTTAGTAGTAATCCGTCTTCTAAGCGGGCTTCGCGTCGGGCTTCTATGTCATCCCGTCGGGGTTTATTTCTCCATAGGAACCTGTTCACTATACGTAATCCCTTACGTAATGTATGTCTCCCCCCTGACTCAATCAGTACATGCAATGTATTGATATGATCTATAAAGAACATGAAAAAATAACGTGATGGCCATGATTCTGTAGTTGCCATCATGTTTGGCCTTGATTAAAATGAATTTTCAGTGTTGTCTTGTGTTGTCATGACAACAGCTTGTGACGCACAATGCCAGTGTTGCCATGACATTCCAATAGTGACATCATCAAACATCAAAGGCAAACGATTGTTCTTTGATCCACTCATTTGCCATGATAAGGACTTTTACCTGTTAGACTTTTACACTTTTAAACTATTAGACACTGAATACACACATTTCATTTTCTTATGGAGTAGTAATAATTACAAATAACAATGGAAAAGGTGCTGAAAATCAAAAATGACCCTAAGGTCATCCAATTGGAACACTTTAAGGATGAGCCCCAAAGGCCATGGGGAAATGAGAAACGTCTCATGGCCCAAAATCAGGGGTTCAGAGATAGGATTTTCTCTTATGAGAAGACTTTGGAACATGAACGAGCTGAGGTTGCTAGGCTAAACAAACTAGTCAACGAACTTCACAACAGTGAGCTCCGAGCGAAGCATGAACTGACGATGATCAAAAGCAAGCTTAAAATTAAAGAGTTCCGGGAAAGTAATGAAAAAAAAAGAGTTTTAGAGCAGACAAATGTTACTCTCGAGCTGAAATTACAGGAACTTCAACAGCAGCTTAAGCAGAAAGAACAAACACAGGAGTTCGATAAGTCCTCCAATGCAAATGAGCTAAACCAAATGCTGATCATGAATATGATGTCACTGCATCACCGGGTGCAGGAGTTGACAGGGCAAAAACATGCCACCATGAAAAAAACAGAAGAACTGGAGCAGCAGTTAAAAAGCAGCCAATTGGAACAGGAAAAGACAAAAAATGAGTTAACCAGACTTATAACAAAAGAAAGACTTCAGGAAGAGCGGCTGACAGAGTTGAAACCTTATCCTGCCAAGTATCTAAAGGCCCAAATGGAAAATGACAAAAAGGATATGGAAATTAAGCAACATGAAAGACAAGCTAATGCTTACAAGGAGGAAATAAATTGGTTGACAAGGGAGAACGAGAACTTGGCAAATGCGACAGAGAATTATTCAATAGCAGAAAAACTACTGGCCAAACTACAGCAAAATATTAAGTCCCTAACAGTGGACAGAGACAATACAAGACAGGAGAATGAGAGGCATCAATACACCATCCAAAAGATGCAAAGTGAACTCAACAACTTCGGAGGCCTAAGACTGAAACTCCAAGAAGAGGAGAAAGAAAAAGCCAATTATGTAATGGCAAGAGACAGGGAAGTAGTTGATCTTAAGAATTTGGTCAGTGAGTACGAGACCAGGTTAAAAAGGCAAATAAGTGAGACTGAAACTTTCAAGAAAGAGAAAGCCCTACAAAATGACAACTTAGTCAGAGCTCGGGACGAAATAAATTTGATGAAAGCAACTTCTGAACAACTGAATGAGAAAATCAGAGAACAGAGTTGTGAGATTGAGGAAAAGACTTCAAAGCTGCTTCATCTTCAGAAGAAATATCATTCTTTAAAGAAAGAGCATGAAAAACTGAGCCATGAAGTAGAAGAAACGAAGAGAGAACTGGAGGACTCTACAGCTGCTGCCGGTAAAAACCAAATGTTGCTAGAGGGAAACATGAGGGAGATGGTTGCACTGAAGGAAAAATTGGAGAAAGAGATAGGAAACATGAGCGAGATGGTTGCACTGAAGGAAAAATTGGAGAAAGAGATAGCGCACTGCAGCTCAAAAATAATGCAGCAGCAACAGGTGATCAACCTCAATGAAGCTGTGAAGTCAAGACATGAACAAATGGTCAGAGAATATATTGAGGAAATCAGGAGTCTCAGGATCGAGAACAAGACAATTAAGATTCACCTTGGCATCACTGACAAGAGACAGATATCGCTGACCTCTAATATTATGTTGCGTAGAGAGAAAATGAGGGATAAAACAAGAGCTTCTCACTCCTGTTGCCATATGCTGTACAGCCAGCACTGTCAGAACGAGTTTTCTGAGAAGAGCCTACAACTCCTGAAGGAAAAGGACAAAGAGATTGCGGATCTGAAGCACATATTGGCTCAGCAGCCAAATGATGCAAAGTTGAAGCTCCAAAAGTCCCAATGGGCCTTGAGAGACTTCAAGAGTAAGTTCATGGCATCAGAGGGAGAACTTTGTGCATACATGGAAGCCCATAGTCGATTGAAAGAGGAGAACAAGATGCTCGCAGGGGAGCTGAAGAAGCTCAAGTTGTCAAAGTACACCTGCTTGCCTCCTATTTCAACTAAGTCCCAGCCCTTGGACCAGTCATCGTCTCAGCCCTCACCTCAGCCCTCGCCTCAGCCCCCGCCCCCGCCCTCGCCCCCGCCCCTGCCCCCGCCCAACTTTGAGGACGAAACACAGGAGCAGGGTGAATGTAGGTTCATATCAAGGTACACCTGCTTGCCTCCTATTTCAACTAAGTCCCAGCCCTTGGACCAGTCCTCGGCTCAGCCCTCGCCTCAGCCCTTCACAGTTACTCCCATTGCGTCAAAGGGCCGCCGGCCTTCAACAAAGCGTAAGATTGTCTATCTGAATGACACTGATTGCCCTGGAGGAAGTGTCACGCCGCGCTGAGCAAAAAACCTCATTGCAGAACCTCAAAAGTCAAGCCTGCATTGAACCTACACTTTCAATTGGCCATTTCAAATTTAAACAAAAATATTCCACGTCTATGGCAGCATCATGGATTAGTGGTGAACAAACAAACAAACAAGCAAAAAACAATTCGATACAAATCAAATAAAATTTAATTTTAAAAAATCAATTTGTATCAGATACAAATCAATCAGTACGAATCTGATGCAAATCAATCAATTAAAATCAAATAAAAATCAATCAATTAAAATCAAATAAAAATCAATATAAATCAAATCAAAAGGCGTGTGTATGCTTCTGTGAAAAAAGATATATAGTATAAAAACAACTATAAGACATGGTGGTTACAAAGAAGAAGTGCTGGTATCTGTCATCAAACACTGTTTTTTGAGTTACTGTTGATTTAAACAACACTAAAGTTGTCCTCTTTTGACAGGAGTAACTATTTCATAAAATATGTCATTCCAAGTGGTCAGTAACAGGAGCACTAACTAAGAACATTTACTCAAGTACTGCTGTTAAGTACAAGCTGGAGGTGTAAAAACTGTGACTGGGGTTCATGAATATTTAGTTAATAAATAATAGTAAGCTATACACAATAAAAAGGACTGCACTGAGCTGAATTAAACAGATTTCAGCCTCCGGTGGAGCGACAGCCCTGAATGAGAAGTGGCAGGCAGAAGTGAGCCAGCTGAAAGAGGTCCTGGCCAGCCATGGCCTAGAGGTTGGAGAAGCAGCTTGTGACCGGAGGGTCGCCAGTTCGATTCCCCCCACCGGACTGACAGAGAAACTTGGGTGTGGTGGAGTATTCACTCCCCCCCTCCATTAGCCGGCTGATGTGCCCTTGAGCAAGGCACTTAACCCCCCAATATGCAGTGGCAGCCCACTGCTCCTGTGTGTCTCACTGCATATTGCATGTGCATGTGTGTGTTTCAGTAAATCAGCGATGGGTGAAGTGCAGAGACCCAGTTTGGGATTACTAGAGTGAATAAAATTAAATTAAAAAAAAAAGACAAACAGATCAGCAGGGCCACCAAGAAAAGACGAGCGCGAACCAATGCTTACATCGTCACCTTGGCCCAGCTGACTGACGCAGAGTCGGCTCTAAATCAGAGCAAAGCGACCTGTAAAGAACTACGATAGCGGCTGGCAGCAAAAGACCGAAGCCACCAGAAGGAGCTCTCTGAGAGAGAGGAGAGCTTTAGAAAGGAGCTCTCAGACGACAGAGACAAGTGCAAAGAGGAGCTGTCCAGACTGTCAGAGAGTTGGGCCAGAAGAGCAGAGCAGTGGGAAAAAGAAAAGAAAGAGCTGGAACGGATGCTGCTGGTCAAAGACAAAATATGGGCCCACGAAGAGGCAGCAATGAATGAAGACATCCAACAACCGACGCAAGTAAACATCCAATTCACGACGAAGAAGAAGACAAAGAAGAAGAGCAGTAGGAGGTTATTTTTTTAAATTTGATGACCCTCCCTATCATAAATTACCTTTAGACAAAATGAAATGTAACTCCATAGAAGGAATCATTTCGATAAAATAAACAAATTTAAACTAAACCCAACACAATAATTTAATCAGCCTGACTACTTAAGGCACCTCCAGATACACGCCTGTGCCGGATGATTACTCTTGCTACCACATGCGTGCTTGCTGACGACTTGATCTCCTGCCTCTTGTGACTCCAGTATTTCTTGTGCTTCCCAGATTGTGTTTTGAGTTTTGTTAAACCCCAGTCAGAGATATTCCTCCTGTGCTAATCTTTTCGTTTCCCCTGGCTATCAGGTGATTTTGTGTTACTTTATTACTTTTCCTGTTGTGGCTAAGTCTTTGATTTGTTTTTCCTTAGTTGCAGTGTTTTTTCCCCCGCAAGGTGTTTTTTTGTTTTTCCTGTTGTTTAATAAACAACCATCTCTGTACTTGCTGTTGGGTCCGGACTCTCCTTAACACCAATCCTAACAATTGGACTTGTAGCAGAAACAGCAAAGTGTGTCTCATAATTATAAACAGGAAGAAAAAGGTCACAGATGTGACTACTTTATATTCCAGTGGTTGTTTTGGTGTGTTGACCAACTGACCAAATCAGCACGAGTGCAGGTTAATGACAGCATGTGTGTGACTGACTGTATGCACATTTTAGAGCAGAGATCAGTCTTTCAGCTGAAACACATGCACACTGCTTAGGTCGCAACCAAATCGACATGAATGAGTAACTCTCATTGCAACTGGATGGAGGTCAGAATTCAAAATGAATGAAAGTTTTAAGATGAGATTTAAAAGAAGCCAGAGAGTTTCATCGTGTTGAGGGTTTGATAGCAGAAGCCCTCCGTCATAAACCGAGACCTGTGAGGAAGCAGCATTTCTGCAAAGGCCCACAAATAAAGCAGAAATAGTCACTGAAAGGTGATGTTAACTGTAAATTGACTGGCTGTTGGAGGCATACAGCCATGAGGCAGCAATTCCATGTTTGTTCTGTTGTGATCAGCACAGAACCCGATGTTAGAAGCTTCTAGATGGGCCTCCCTGTGGGTTGAAATACACGATAGCTGAGGAATTTCATTTATTTTCCTTTTCTTTAATATAACAGCTCCTTTTTGTAACATAATTATTCATGGACGGACCTGTGGTGATGATGAAATCTCTTTTTAAAACTAGGAGCAATTGTACTCAGTTAAGAGTAGAAAGTGTGTGTTACATACGGAAGCAAATAAAATATTACTTTAACAGTAATAATGGTAATAAAAGAAAGATTGCTTCATATGGCTTTTCACTGTATTGTATAATGAACTAGGTGGCATACCAAGCTCAACACTGTATATCATAACATTGGGCAGCTCATGTGTCTAGTTAAAAAAAAAAAACTTGTTGTGTCTGTTTAGTGTTTTGTGCAGCGAGCAGACAAAACATATCACTGAGAATTCAGCCTGCTGCTCCAATTATGGAAAAGTCATTGAGCTTCAATAACATCTGAAGGGATGAAGGGGTATGCACCCAACGATGGATATGCAAAAGAACTGCAGTGAGAAAAGAGTGAGACTACAAAAAAGATGAAAATTACAAAACACAAACTAGCACTTTGTTTTGAATCCTTGAAAGATGAAGAAATATTCCAGGTGATTACTGCTGGGGGCAAAATGGTGCTCCTGGGATTGACAGAACAAAGGCTGACATGCGCACAAGAACAGTCTGCGTCAGAATTAGCAGAGTGTATTAGAGATCGACAGATATGGGTGTTTCAGTACCGATACCGATTATTAGCAGTTACAGAGGCCGATAATTGATATTTGGAGCCGAAATTCATTTGCAGTAAAAGTGTAAAAATTGGTGAAAAAATGTTGAATAATACAAACACTGAACTTGGTTTAAATGCCGAAAGCATGTTTATTTAACCGAACAAATAGAAAACAAATAGCTCCAGAAGTGCATGGAGTTCCTAGAGTCAGAAGCATCTCTTATAAAGTTGAATAAAAACTTAGATAAATAGCTACTGAAATGTTTCCACAGTAAATAAAGTAAATATAACTAAAATTACTCTCTGTTTTAAGTTCAAACAAAATGAACTTAAAACATTTTGAAGCAAATGTTTTAAGTTTGCTTCAAAATGGTGCGGAGCCAATCCTCGATTGGCTCCGCACCAATCGAGGATTAAGAGAAATTAGATGCACCCCATGTCACCTTCTGTGTCCTCCATGGAAACCCGTGAAAATGTCAAGGCGAGTCACATGCAGGGTGACCGCTGCTCGTCAGGGTGGCTCCCACAGTTACTCCATGTAACGCTTCCGGGGTGCAGGGAATACAGGATCTGGACGGACGGGCTCAAGACTGGCAAGCTGCAAGCTCATGAACCCGAACCCCGAAGCTCTCGGTCCGGTTGCTCGCGAAGGCTGGAGGCTAGTTGCTTGCTGGGAAGCAGGCTGAGGGCCAGCTGGCTGAAAGCTAGCAGACTGGAGAAGGTCGGGATCCAGGCTGGGAGCTAGCTTGCTTGGGGCTGATTTGATGCCAGTAGGACTAGATGTAGATTGGACTTTGGGAGCTGGATGCTAGCAGGCTGAGAGGTGCAGACTGTAGGCTTGCAGGCTGGGAACCAAGGCTTTGGACACTTTTGTTTCTTAGACTAGGGGATTATTTTAGAACTTCACTGAAAGTTTTTGTTTCAGTAAAGTCTCACTTTATAGTAGGGTTAATACTGAACTGTATATTTGAGAGATTTGCACTGTTACAATGATTGAAAATGGCACTTATACACTGCTGCCACTTTTCAAAGAGCTCAAACTTGTCTGCTTCAGCCAACTAAGGCGCCTAAATTCACATCAAAAGACTATATCAACAATGCAACTTAAATTATAGAACATATACAGCCACAGAAGAAAGGGAGACCTGCCAACATGTTGACTATATTTTAAAGCACAGTACAGTGGAAGCACAGATTAGATTGTGCTGACACCACACAACCAGTGTCTGCTCCTCTGTGCTGTTTGTCTGCCTACCTGCTGTTGGGAACCGATTTCATCCTACAACTTCTGGAAGAAACGAATAGTGCGTTGAGACTGAGGTATGATCTATGACAATAACCAGAATAAGTTTGTCTCATAAAATAATCACAACTACATATTCTAAAAAGATTATAAGTTATAAACTAAAAGTATAAAAAAAATATTAAAACTCTGGCAGGGCAGGTGCCCCCCACCCAGCTTGAATGGGCATGACACATCAGAATGGAAACTGATGCATCAACACACCAACACTTTAGGAAAATGTCTTTTTATTCAAGAATACAAATAAAAAGACAACAATAATACAAACCGGAACATAACAGAAACTTTATTACAGAACAAAATACAAACTCCACAAATGAACTGGGATTAATTGACAGAGTATGAGTGACAATGGGATGGTTAAATTTTTGCAGGGCTGATGGCGATGAATGTGTTTAAGCACGTGGGAACGTGGTTGAAGGGAAGGACAGAGGGGTAGATTGCGACACGTGGCAGTAACTGGTGCAGCTCAAAGGAAGAAGAGCTTGTCCGATAGCTGGATGGCTGGCTCAGAGTGCAGGTACTGGCCCGACAGGTAAGCCAGTCTGTGGGCGTACTTGCATGGTGCTGGAACGCGAATTGTTCCCGGCCAGTTCCAGTACAGATGGCACATCTTGAAAGTCAGCCTTGAAAGGGATCAAAGCAACAATGTTAAATGTGTTTTGAAGTAACCAAACAAGCAGCAGCATTAACTCTCTGAACCCTGTAACCTGCCCCAGGTTTGACAAGCATGTTTTCTTTACAAAAATCACCAGAATTACACCATTTATCATCAGCAGAAACTGTAAAAACAGAAATTATCATTGGATTCTCACAATTCTGACTGTACTCGAACAGATTGTGTGCTACCAATGCTTCTGTCAGGAAAAATTACTAAATCTAATGCAATGGTAAAATATATAATCAAAGAAACAGAGCTTGCATTTGTTTCTTTGTGTATGATTTATGGCATTAAAACTGTGATATAATGTCTGTGGTGAAGACATTTCTAAATTTTGCCTCCTACTAGTTCTGACTGTACTGAGGTGCAGGACTTAGGTGTTGCAGTGAAAAATGAGCCCAAAGTAAATAAAAATGAACAGGAGCAAAAAATGCCCAAAAACTGCTTGGGGTTCAGGGGGTTAAAGCCACATTTACATTCTCACTGCACCTGAGTACAGGTGGATACAGTGAGGGTCATATGTTTGGGAAATGCTTAAGTATACAGTTCTCTGAATGGTAAAAAAAAATCTCAAATTGTTGAGGAATAAAACATTTACATTATTTTAAACACAGGAATGTATGCTTACAATATACAATGAGGAACCATTTTGGTCTGACTAATAGTCGGACAGCTGATGTTCACTAAATGAGTCGTCTTTTTGTGAGTGGTTTTCATCAAGGAACTTTAATAACGACTTTCAAAAATATTGTTCAATTGAAGACACATTTACCAGCTGCTATATAGGATGTTTTAAATGTGTACCAGTCATCAAAATGATGCTTAGTGGTTATCAGTACCTTTGCAAATGGTCTGGTGTGAGGTTTGCTGTGTTGTACAAAGAGATGTAGTGTGTGGGAAGTCCACAGCCCTGGTGACTGTGATGTGCAATCAGATAGAAGTCCACCCTGAGTGAAAAAACAAAACAACAGAAAACTGGTGTTAGAAACAGAAATACTCCAAGTCTTTGATGGCTCCGCACCAAGTGCAGATATTCACTACTGTTGCCAGGAGATGGTGTTGCAGGCTTTTGGATGTACACAGGCAGAAAAGATAAAAACCTGTGCCCCTCCTCCTCTACTGTGCTGGGCTGCTCATACAATGCTGAGCTACTTTCTCTCTTACACCTTCCTTTAAGAAGTTCAATATTTTCTTGATATGCTCACATAAATTCTCTTCCTGTGTTACATTCAAACTGCACACAAATTAGACCACAGTCAGACTGGAGCCATCTCAGTCCAAAACAGCTTTTTGTGTGTGGCCTAAAACTGTCTTTTAACAGTAAGCATCATGCTGACACATGATGAACCCCCCTCCCCCAAATCACAATCAACTTAAGTATGGCCATTCTGCACAAGAGATAAAACTCACTCACCTTTTACCAAAGCTCAGTGTTTAACCCCTTAACGCTGATTGTCGCGAATTCGCATTGTACCGCTTTAATCCACATTGCAGCCGAATCACACATGCATTCCTCTAATGCCGGTTTGTGCATATTCAACACACACCTAGGAACCTTTTGCAAACACCGGTTTCTCGTCTGACCGGTCAAAGTGAATGAACCCCTGTTCTAATTGTTGTTACAATGTAATGCTTGTAAGCCAATTTTGTGGCTGTTTTGATGAAATAAATGAATTTTGAATACACAAAAAAGATGTTTTTACTGCATTTAAGTATTGAAAAAAGTGGACATATACTGTTTGTCTGAACCCTATTCTAGTTGGTGAACCTTCCTAAATTTATATCTATTGTATGTGCTACAGAAAAATTAAACTCCTCTTTATTTAGGATCAATTTGAAAGCGAAGACACAAAGAATTAATTTTTTAATATAATTCTAAATAAATTCAGGCGTCAAGGGGTTAATGTCGGCTTTCAATGCCTTTTGTTGGACTATCCAACACATGAACGGCACGTTCCAAGTGGAACAATTTGTAGCGTCAAGCTAATTTTACTGCTGCTATGATCATTTCTCAGGATTTTAAAATTAAATTAGTTTTTGAGTAAAATTTTAAATTGTACCCCAAAACAACCAGCTGTAACATTTTGGCATCTGACAGGCCTTCAAATTGGAATAAAACTAAGATCTTAAAACTCAGTCACTTGCATAAACTAAGACTGACCAGTGTTTTTGAGTGAGGGTGTGATCCAGAACAGTTCCAGCTGAAGGTGTGCCAATGTTGTTTGCAGTGCATGAGTAGAGGGTGGTGCTGATGTGCTTCTGGACCACAATGAAGACCAGCTTGGGCTCATAGGTGGGGAAGTTCTCAAAGCTTTTCAACAACTGTGGGATCTCGTACTGCTCCACCATCATCAGCTGACCGTGTGACACACCATCTCGATACACCACAATCTTCTCTGGCAAGTTGTGGTTCATCTGCACAAAAGAACATACACAAAGGCCAGTGGTTCATTGAGGTTATGGTGTGCCACTCATGCTCACTGGCGAGTTCACTGAGACGCTGAACCAGCTGAGAAGACAAGGGAGGGAAGGTCCGTCCCCATCTGTGTGTCTTGGCTGAAAGGGATGGGTGTGGTTTAAAGAGAAGGGGGCATGGATTACAAGACATTTTATGTACTGTATGCTGGTAGCACTTACCTCATAGTACTTCTGCAGTGCGGCCAGAAAGCAAACTCTGTAGCCACTGATCAGCTCCTCGGTTGGTGTCTGGAAAGTTACTCTGGAGTACCAGCGGGTCAGTGAGCTGGACAAGAAAAAAACAAATGCATTTCTATTAAGATTAATTTGCCACTTTTACCACAGATCTTGCATGACAAACGTTGAAATACATGGTTACTCTGTACAGCATTTTTAGCATTCATTTGTAGACAATGTGTTTATATTTCGGGATGTTTACGTAGATTTTCTTCTGCAGATGCAACCATAAAATCTGAAGAGACTGTATTTGCCAATAAGGTAGAAGTTGGACTAGTAGGCAGGAAGTGAAATGAATACTGTAACTCTGCACTTTGAGCTCCATGTGAATCCATTATGATAAACCAGTGAGAAAACACTAAACCCAAACAAGAACCAAAACAGACGGGAAGAGGTTTACCTGTTTATGCTTGCGACAAAGCCCATGACTGACTGATGAGCTTTGCTGGTGTCATGGTGCACATCAACTCCAACCACCATCAAGTGTTTCTGGTTAAGTCAGACAGACATTCATTGTTTCCCTACTGACTGCACTTATTATTATTTTCATAAGAACCACATCTATGCACATCTATTGCTGTTCCAACAATACTGCGGTATCAAATTTTCCTTTGAATAGGATTTGTTTTTAGAAGGTATTGTTAATTACGCAATGTTATGCTTATGCTGTAACAGTACCTACCACATTACTGGTCAGAAAAATCACATTTAAGATATTTTTCCCCAAACTGTCCACAGCCCCAGCAGATAAGGAGTTTCTTCCTGCTCTTGGAAGACATGACACTCACCAGAGGGACACTGACAGTCCACAGCTCTCCTCCTAACTTGCTGTTTATCTGCAGGAGTATCTTTTGGGCAACACTCCTCAACTTGTGCTGATGGGAAATTGTCTGCACATTGATAGCCTGACGACAAAGATGTTAGAAAAAGGACAAAAACCTTTACTTTGAACTGGGAGAAAACACTTACAGAAAATGAAATCCTTTTGTCAATAGCCCAAAACTAAATTCTTTTCCTCTTAATTCTAAACCAGCCATGAGGAAACACTTGATAAACGTTGCAAACCTGGGATGGGATGGGATTTTTGACACAGCAGAGCTTCTTGATGGCACTGTAGAGATCGTCTCTGTTGCCGACCATGATGCACACTACAAGCTGCATTTTGGGCTGGAAACAGAGAAGAAATTAACAGACAACAAAGTCAAACTTGTGCTGCAGTTTCAACTAAACTGTGCCAAAAATCACAGCATTCAATAGCAATTACAAAGAAAGATGGACAATGCAAAAAGGATATTGTGAATTTAGTCATGGAGTAGCCTGGAAAATCCATCAGCAGCAATGTAAATGCAATGCAGTTGGCAGTTAATGGGCTAAAAAATACAAAATCATTCAGGGCCAGCTTGGAATCACTGTCAGTCATTTTGCAGTCTTGTTTCTGCAGCAACCACTGATACACAGTTAAAAATAGAAACAGAACAAGAGTTTTTAGATGCCAGCAAACATACAGCAACTGCTTTTTAAGCAAGAGATATGGAGTCACATGGATTTGTTGAATGCAGGGAGAAGGACATTTATACAGAGCATTTCTAATCACCAATGAATTAATATATAATTACTGAACAAATATTTGTGAAGGTGATGGTAGACACTCTTTATTTATACCACAAAGTACTATAATATGCCTCTATGTGGCTCAGACAACTTATCGATTGGCAGAAAGTCAAGCACTTCCTCAAATGTGTGCTGCTCGTACTGTGAAACATCTAGTTGTATTTGGCTTTAACTCCATGATCACTTCTTCTACATTTTAAAGTTAACATCTGTTTTTTACACAAAGGTGTCACAGCAGGTAAGGCTACAGTACACCATCAGCTTGTTTAAAGCATGCGAACAAAGCCTGACAAACATTTGATGTGGACACACTACATGTGATGCAAGTACTATTAAAATTTTCATTAAGTTTCTAAATTATCTAAATTCAAATTTCATGTCATACCCTACTGGTGAGCTCAGAGTGGATGCTCTTGACGTAAGTCTCAGTGCGATCATTCCTCAGCTGAACAAAAGTGGGTCGCTCCAGTCGCATCCCAATAGCCCCAGCAACGTTGTTAAAGGTGGAAACCAGCTGTTCAACCTGCTCTGCACAGCGTTGGGGGTAGAAGATGGCCCACATATTCACAGGGATCTAAGAGCAAGATGGTTGAGTTGGTGAAGAAACAAATTAATGCGGCAGCCATTCCTGAGGCAAAATAACATATGAGGCTACCATCACTGCAGAGAGTTTGACAATTAAGCCCACACAGATCACAGGATGGACAATTTTGCTGCCTCGCTTCCTCAACAATCCAGTTGATAAGATCTGTTTTATGAAAAATGAGGAGGAGCACCAGAGATTTCTCTTAAACACTCACAGAGCTTATTGAAGCTTTCCTGACAATCTCTCTGGACCAGGATGCATCAGCACCAATGGCAAAGGATGAAGACTGCAGACAGATGGTTTCGGCAGGCAGAGTTCTACCTTTGATCTGGAACGTAGAGGAAATCAACACACAACATACTGTCAAAATAAAACGAAGTGTGGTACCAAGGAAAAAAAAAACAATGGACTGGGGACACATGGAGAGCAAAAAGCAAGAGCAAAATGAAAAAGGCTACCACGTATCATCACTATATTCTAGTGTTGTCCTACCTACCTGCTGCACCACGGTGCACCTATCAGACAGTCGAGCTGTATTTGAATATTCTACAGATATTGACATACTTGATGGTTTTAAATCGTGAGTGTTTCTCTTCTTTTACATTTTGCAGACTGACAAAACTGTGAAATGTGGCTTTATTCAGTCAGAAGTGACTGTATTGTTGTTTTATTGTTTTATTTTAAAAAGCCCACCAACACTTTTGCGTTACTGTCTTGCCCTGTGAGAAACTGTGAGTTGCATTGTTTATATATGGACTTCAAAAACGTTTCTTTGAGGTAACACATAATGTTTAGTATGGAGTATTCAAAGTGGAATCTGAATATAGCAGCAGAGCCTCACTGTCAGGATTTGTGAGCTGATCTCCAGTCCCCATCGGCTGAGCTCCTTCAGACTCTCAGGGTTGGTGCTGATGTTCTTCAGAAGCTGGTTTATTGAGTGGCTGTGCTGCTCACTGCTCACATTGATGTGCCTGGTAAGGTCCTACAAAATATGAAAAAGACATTCTCACTGAGTCTGTTTCCACAAGTCCTAAGTCACATCCAGTCCTAAAGATTACATTTGACCAATGAATTCCTCGTCTATACCAGTAAATCCAGTCCATACCAGTTTCTTTCTGGTATGTAGCAATCACATTATAATACTGGTGTGAACGTTGCATCCTGACTCTGAGCTATCATTACAGACCTACCATGTTTGCTTGATAACAATCATTTTTACAATATAGCATTTCTTTAACTAATACATATTGTCTTCCACAATACAGAATTGATTTCTAATCTTTGCAGCTGTTTAGTGTCGGTGTGTGAAGGTCTGAGAGCAGCCTCTGAGAGGAAGAACATTGTGCTGACACATCAAATGTACCTTCATAGCTCTGGAGTCCTTCTTCATTTTCTCAGGGATTCCCGTCATGAAGGAAAGCTCTGGTACTAAAAGGATCTCTCCAGTGATGACTTGCTGCAATAAATCAGTATTGTACAATTACCTGTTGAGTTAAGTGTTTACTGCTCACATAGCAAAAATTTCCCACATCATTTCCACTTTGTGTTGTTATGTTTCTGATGGATTCATGAACAACCAGAATTCACATGTATATGGAACAAGTATTACTGAAGCCTGAGTAGACTGTTCAAACAACAGCAGAGTGCCTCTCACACAGGAAAATGTGGGACAGCCTAATTCATGATATGACAAACCTAATTCAGGCGACAGCAATTATTTTCATTTTGTGCATTTTAGTGCTTTTAAAGTCCTGACATGTCTGGATGACAAGACATATTGTAGCCACAAGGTGGCAATCTGATACAGGAATTCAGGTCATGTGAGCTGAGTGGTCCACTGTCAAGAGCTATGTTTAATCAAGAAATACAGCTGACTGATGCTGAAGTGAGGTTGTACCTTGCCTCCTGGCTTGGACCTCTCCTTTGGCCGATGCATGAGCAGAGGCTGGTCCAACTCTTTGATCGCAATCCCATAGTTCTTGCTGTCAAAATGTGGAAGTCCATGCAATTCAGCGACAATAAATATGTGTTTAAATGAGAAGACAAAACACTAACAGCCAGATATAAACTACACTTCCACTGCTGCTCTGAAACTCTGATCATTTCAATACTCAAACATGCAAAAACATCTCAGTCATGATGAGTTCATGGATGGAGCAGACTCACCTGTAGTATTCCACAAAGGTAATTTTTGTGCCATCCATCAAAGTGAAGGTGTCTTTTGGTGATTTGTTCCACTCGATGGCATCGATGCGGTAGGTGCAGTTGTTGTAGTGGGTGATAATGATGCTGCCGATGAGTTCTTTGGTGCATTCGTCTTGGAAGTTCTCGTTGCTCTGTTCGTACAGCACGTTCCTGACAGACAGCAGGGGTGAAAGGTCAGTTTTCTTTTTTCTGTTTAAACAGAAAGAGAAAAACTAGGGAAAGATTATTTCAATTTATAAAGAAATCTATAGATGTAATAGCTTCATTTGGCACATTCGCGGAGGGAAGGCTTATAGTCCGGGGTACACTGGTACGCAGGTACACACGTGTGACAAAAATCAGAAATCAGAATCAGAAAACACGCCTGTGTGTACCTGGCAGCAACTGAATTGGGTCTGAGTTATAGAATAATTTGCACTGTGAAGCTGTTACAATCCATCAGATGGTGGCAATGTTGATGATGGCAAAGCTTTACAGGAGAAGACGACAGCAACTGTCATTGGTCATCAATACATATTTCTCACCTACAGGTGTTTCTTGTTGACACATTTGATCCAAAGAAGTAACGATGTCCAAAAAACAATGACATTAGGCAGCTATGTCATAACTTCTACATCTTGCTGTCGTTCAGCTAAGTCAACTCTCCCGTTTCCTCTGCTGCCTGCGAGGACCAGCCCGCCGTTAAACCGCAGACAAAACAACACAACAGCCCCGGCACCGTCTGAGCTCAAAGAAACGCTGGACGCACTGAACGGACTGAAACGTAAGTTACTTGCTCCCGAAGCAAACTCAAGTAAGAGGTATTTGTCTAAGCAGGTTGATGATCGTGTGTTACTGTAAGCTTCACTGATGTTGCTGTTTGAGATGCATCAATCATTGCACTCGCTGCCTGTTTCTGCGTGCTCGCCATGTTACACTGATTGTGTCCAGTCAGGTTTTTGTCTTGTGTTGGTCAGTGCGGTAAAGCCGGTAAACTGAGCTTTATTAGTTGAAGTTGAGGACGCCGGGTTTCTGTGTGGTAAAGACACAGCCGTTCACACACACCTTAAAGGTGCAGATAGTGGCAGTACAACTCAGCTTTGCTCGCCGTCATCTTGTGCTCAAAGACATGAAACACGTTCTCCAAATGGTCCAAATAGTAAATACTAGCAATAATAAAAAAAAATCATTTATTTATTTGTTATGGTGTCCAGTAGAATAAATTTCCTCCCAGCTCATTGTTGATGTTTAGTGACTGAACGGTGCGGTTTAAAAATATCAACAGCGAGCTGGGAAGACTTTTTGGAGAACAGCTGGGCTCTATAACAAAGTATTTTTATGAAAATTAAGTATTATATATTTTACAATGAAAAGTATAAGTTTACAAAAACTAAACACTTGACTTCTGAATCTGAATTCATCTGTGAGCTTGCTAGTATTCGTTTGCTACTGTTGATATGCTGTGTGGACTCACATGACGTTCAGCACAGAGTCATTCCTCAAGACTTTGTGAGAGACATCCACACACAGGTACAGACCTCCATCTGTGCGCTTGATACAGGTTGAATAGCCTGGCCACACTTGCAGCCTGCAGAAACAGACAAATAGGATAATGAGAGGATGACAGCATAATGAATGGATGACACGTGTGACGATATTCCTGGCGACGGCCCTCTGACGTTACAACTCAGTACTAACCGATGCTTTCCAAGAATGACGGCACTTTCTGGATTGTAATGATTTCGACCAACCAGTTTCAGTCCAATGACTGTCATTACCCTTGAAAAACAAGAACACTGGGTCACATCCCATCCTAATAATAGCATATGATAACAGAATAATGTGGTAAATAATTAAGGCTACTTAGTGGCCACAATGCAAGATAATGAATAGGACATTCACCTATTAGTCAAAGCACAAATGAACAACAACAAACACAGTGAATACCAAAGAGAGAAAAAGGCCCTTAAACTTCGTAAAAATCTCCAAAATTATATTAAAATCATGACAATGTTTGAAAGTGGATGGATGGCAATCTAAACAGCCTAACTACTGACATAAAACAACCTAAAACTAAAGTGTTCAATCTCTAACTAAACAGTGTTAAAGCCTTAAAAAAAAAAAAAAAAAAAAAACCTTCTGAGGACCACATTGTAGAATGGGATGCACAGGTCCGAGTTGGGCTGCAGAATCTTTGTCATCTGGATTTTGATTTGTATTTCCTCATTATCAGTCCGTCTCAAACTCTTGACAACAACCTCCTGCATGTCATCAAAATATTATGCAAAAAACAAGCAAAAAGTTATCCAGTGTTTAGTTTATATTGTGCACTCTACAGTTCTGCACTATGAAAATTCAAGACATTCAAACTGCCAAACAACCACTTTGCAGTCGTATTAGACCTTTGTTGGAACTCAGTCAGCGACATACACAACTAAAATCAATTAGAAACCACAAAGGAAATGACACAATTAGCCACACAACTAATAGCTATGATACCAACCTCATTAAGCTTAACAGGCAGGTAGAGGACGGAGCCATCAAAAGCGACTACTTCCCCCGTGGTCGAGCGGTGATCCTTCATCATGCCAAAGCGCATTCCCATCGATTCAACATTTGGACTGGAATAATTAAAATACATATGACTTTCATGAATATTTGCGGTACTTTCAGTCCCATTTAACAGAATCAAATGACAATGTCCATTCAACGAATGATCACTTTGGAATAGCCTTGTGGCACAAAGCTTATCTGGGATTTTATTGACAGTAATGCTTCAGTGTAATTTTATCTTTGGTTGTCTATGTCTATTTCTGTTTCACATCATGGTCCACAAATGAATTAACTATCAACATTAGAAGACTGGAAATGGTGGCTTAAACCTCACACATTCTTTTTCCATCAGCTATTTTTGTTGAGTGGTTGCTAAATAGAACAAACACACATTAATGACACGGTACTTACGTGAATGTAACATGGTACTGATACACAGCTTCATTCTTGCAAAGAATCGGGATGTGGTTTGAGCCAATGGTTACAGGAGTTCCTTTTATTCCAGCCTTATCAGGTGGCTCACTGACCAGAGGAGAATACACAAGCACAAATGATTCATTCAGCACAACATGCTGTCTGTTACTACGTCGTACTGAGTGTGACATTTATGTAAAACTTAAGTGAATAATGGTTTACAGATATGTATACTTACCAGACGGCTTCCATTTTCAGCTCCATCTTTGCTGGTGCAACAGTGGAAAGCTCCAGCACTTCTGGAGTGGTGGGCATCGGGGGCTTGGTTCCTTCACATTACTTTCACATTAGAATCGAGTACTTTTTCTAGTTCTTCTCACTCATACTAACATAAAATACTTGTACTTAAATAATCAGGTACCGCATTAGACAATTGGAATAGCAAACACACATTGCATTGAAACTTTTTTGTCTTTACATTTTTGGGACGGATATTGTTTAGAACATTGATGAAAGCTGAGTATCCACATTTACCGAGCTAAAGGTAGGGTTGGGCAGTATCCAATTTCTGATACCGTTTAACCTTCCGCAAATATTCCCGCTGTATGCGGTATTACCAGCTGATTCCAAATCACACTGGAGGACTTCAACGGGGCCGCCAACCGCTGCTATACCATTTCCTGCGACAAGGTGGCTACAGTGCACTTCAACTGTGATTTTCCATCTACCGTTTTTAGCAAGTTATGTTCATTTTGTGTCTATTTTTATGTGAAGCACTAAGTGCATGTAATAAATATGTGTATGTATACACACACACACACATATATATATATATATATATATATATACACATTAAATATATATGTATAATGTAATAAATAATCATTCATTCATTAGTTTCCCTACCTGTGTGGGAAGTCTGAGCTTGTTGGACTGCTGGTTGCTCAGAGGCTGGAGAAAAGGACTCAACAGGACCTGGAGAAAAAGGTCCTACTCCAAGCACAGGCATCGCTGCTCTTCCAAGCCCCACCATCGTGCGAGGGGACAAACCTGGGCCATGGAAACTGTAACAGGCCAGGGTTGCATATCAGTTTCTCAATACTGATAATGGTTGGAATAATTCTGGATCAGTGATAGTTCTAAAACAATGATGGTGCTCTTTACTATGAAAATGAGAAAATCCTTATTTAATAAATATTTTTACAGCATACATGTCTTTGAAATTGATCATGTTATATTGATTCTATTGTATTATATTCATTCTACCTGTGAGACCTCAAATGGGAGTAACAAATAATACTTGGAAAACTCAAGGCTAACTCTTCTGAGAAACTGTGCTTAATATCTGCACACTTTAAAATCTCCTCTTACATTTACAGAAAACTACTGCACCATCTCAGTCCCATAAAAACTCGCTCACAACGGCCACAAAGTAAAAGCAGCACCTCACAGCCCAACACAATGCAATAATTCCAACATTCAGAAATGTGCAATGTTCAGTTTTTGTTGAAACTAGTTTAGAGAGGTGTTGATTCCATGTCAGTACTCTGAATCTTTTTGCCCCTCTGACGCCTACCTGCTGCCTCTCCCCATCATCTCCTCAGGTTGACTGAAGCGCTCTGGTTTGCTGATGACACCTAATGGGGCACCATGCAGCCTCACGTCTCCCATATCACCAGCTTCCAGCACCACTCCTCTTCCTGCAACAAAATCAAAAAACTCAGTTCTGGTTCTTCTGCATGTGACATGCCAACAGCATAACAACACAGTAACATGGGTTTGCTAACGTCCTCTCGACCTTGGCTGAGCAGGGGTCACTCAGTGCCTGTCTTCGGAGATGGAAACTTAATTTAACAATATTGTTGTTTAAATGTCTTCGAAACACCTCTCTGAACAGAGAGAAAAAATGAGAAAACAAAGCACACCCATGTGGAGAGCAAGAGGTCAGAGAGAGCATGAACTACATGAAGAATGACTCTGCCATGATCACATGAACTTAATAAAAATACGTTTGAGCACACACAATATACAACATTTGATTTCATAATCCTTACCAATGAGGACCGGGCTATTTTTTTAGCGGAGTAAAATTATATTTGAAATTATATATTGTTATGACCCTGTGGTTCGTATTTTAGTTTTGTCTGTTTGTTTCAGTTTTCCCCTCTCTCCTAGGTGTGTGTGTGTGTGTGTCCTCAATGATTTGTGAACGAGGAGCGGGTGTGTCCCTTGGGTGGTCTGATTGATCGCCTGATTGGTCAAGGGGCGGACCCCCGCACTATTTGAACAGCTAGTGGACTGCGCGCTCCCTCCTCTCCAGCCTTTCCACCACCAGGAAATGCCATGCCATCATTGTGAACAGCAGCATCTTACGATCCATTTGTAGTGTGTGTCGTATGAATCATGGTGATTGTCAAACTCTGTTAAATTCCTTTAAGTAGCAAAAGTGAGCAGTCGTGGGAGGGAGAAGCCTTTTGATTTAATCCAGTTTTCTCCTGTTTAGGTAGGTTTATCAGTTGTCATTGATTTCCCTTTTCTTTTGGTTAGGTAAGTTAGGGCTATCTAGAGTGTTTTTGTTTGTTATTTCTCCCTCTGAAGCCAATAAAACTGCTCCTATTATTTTGAACTTGCCTTGTTGTTGCTGGCTTTCTTGGAGTGGGAAGACTGGGGGAGCAGCTCATCATGTTTTGTCAAAGGTTCCCCGAGACCGGGGCATAACAATATTCTATTGATACATTTATCTAATGAATTGTGAAAATGAAAATTTATTTTTTGAATCAAATATTTAAAACATAGGAATTGATGCAGTGACTCTCTCTTCTTTGTACCATCAGAGGGTGTCAAAGCATTATGCATCAAAACTAATACTCACCATCGAAGGAAGATACTGCAATACTGATGTAGTAAGGATGAATTATTGTGAAGAGTAATCATCATAACACAGAAAAGAAGTTGTCCAAGGATCACATACTACCTGTCCTGGCCACATCTTACATTAGTGCCTGTAACATTTTGTCTACGTTGTCGGAGCAGCATACTAAATGTTTTATATGCAAAACTACAGTACATGTGACACATTATAATTAGACATTGCTGATGTGCAGTAGCTAACAATAACAATTAATAAAATAATGGGTCACAGCCTCATTCAGTTCTGTCCCATAAAATCCAAGTGTTCAATACAGACCCACAGACATTGTTCCTCTTCCCCATGAGGTCACTGAGGGCTCAATGCCCATTCCTCTAAACATTGACACCAGGGTTGATGTTTGACCATGGGTAGGCATATCAACCTGTAAGCAGACAAAAACCTCAGCAGCTCTTGTGGGGCAGTAATATTTTTAAAATTCAAACAAATTGTATGTACGTGTAGACACATATCTGGTTCCCACCTCTTTTGGTGCAGAGGTCTCTCCTGTTCGGGGTTTCATCGTGGTTTCACATGGAGGTGTCCGTCTGTGCTGTGGCTCCAGACCATGCGGGAGTGCACCTCTCGCCACCCCAACCTTTGGCTCAGCTGCTGGAAAGAAAAGCCCTCTGGCTCGCCCAACTCCATCACCAGGCTGCACCAGCAGCCCTCTAGCCCAGCCAACCACAGGTTCAGCAATGGGTAGAGCTGCTCCTCGTCCTTGTGGGGTATCACCAGGAGTGGGAAAACCTCTGGCTCGTCCTACACTACGCCCTTCTGTAGAGAGCAGCAGCCCTCTACTTCGTCCTACAGCTGGCTCCTGAGGCTGCAGTGCTCTTCCGCGTCCCAACCAAGGAACTCCGGTCATACTGCTGAGATCAGGAGGCGCGTTTGGATCCATTCGGCCAACAGCTGATATTACAAATTGACAGGACATTGGGTTAACTTCAGGGAGGAACCCACAGCATAATGTCATTAATCAGGTGCTACCAAATGAAATGATACATGGCAAGGTCAGTCTATATCAGGTCACATGACTGCTTAGTGGAGACAAAAATGGAAACAGACTGCTGAACGCCTGCATCAGCTGCAGTTGGTCTATTCAATGTACTCTCTTTACTTTCAGTGTTGATGCTAGTGAGAGCAGTGACAGAAGAGAGCAGGCTAATTTTTAATCAATAAAATATGCTTTAATCAATTTTTTGTGTCAGGTTATTCAATGCCTTAGTAGTAAGCCCTGTTCTAAGCGGGATAATGTAGAGTGAGCAGGTTCCTATGGAGAAATAAACCCGACAGGATGAATATAATATAATATAATATAATATAATATAATACAAGTACCAACTTAGCTATGCTTCATTCTTATGTAAGTTTACTGCTATAAACATTATGACAGCTGCTGTAAAGAAGGAAGCGTGTTGTGGAGGAAAAATAAGAAAGACTGCTGTTGAGACCACATGGCAATTAAGTTAGCTAACAATGAAAGCAGTAAGGTTAGTCTGTCAGCTATTAATTACGGGGTTGTGTGACTTACAAACTAACATTAATTTGCGAGATATTACGACGCATTGTTTCACCAGCTTGCCCATATCTTCATTAAAATACTTTCATTTCTCCGTTCATTAACTCCGCTTTCTAACAATAAGCAACTGCGTTGTTAGCATGGCACCACAGTCAACCTAGCTACAATTAACAGCAAGTTAGCTAACGTTAGCTAACTGACACACGTGTTGAAGAAAATCAAGGTTACATAAGCGATGGTGAAAACCACAAGAAATTCAATATAACCAAAATACTTTCAGAAAAACTAAACATCATGTTTCATATTTTTAGCAAACAAAAATGCAAGCCAGTTATTAACATTACAGCATAAGAACTCACATTAAGTTAAGGGATATGTCACCGATCTGGAACTACGTCTCAAATCCGAGCAAAATTAATTAAAAAAGGACTTGATGAGGGTATCTTCCCTCCAATACTCTTATTGGATAACCAGTCTATTCTGTAGCAAGGATTGGTTTACTGAAGCTGTCAATCTATTATGATTAATGTACGCGATGCTATTGTGTTGTCGCCCTCTGGTGGTTACCACCTGTTTACCTCAGATAGAGAGGTGACGTTACATCAGAGCATCTAAGTCACTGGTTGTATACCGTATTGCAAATGTACAGTTGTACTCAGTAATGGGAAATCCGCGTCACTTGATGACAGCAGCATCAGTGTATTAATGTCAGCAACCTGCATGTCCTCTCAATAATAATTAACTGAATAACTGGCAACATGTCTGTATCATTATTACATGAACCTTAATGCGGTCATGATCTCATGGTCCTCTGTCAATTTACCAAAGAGTGGGCACAGTGTGCAAAGACTCAGAGACGGAGGAAGAAGAGGAAGGACATTGAGGAAGAGAGCAGCAGAAGCAGTCTGTCTCCACCTGAGGAGCACCTGAGAGTGTCACTGAATTTTTACCCTCATACTGGTAAGGCATGACAAACCTTTAGTTTTTACTCCTCAAGGGCGGCCTGTGCGTCTTTTTTTGGCTTCCACTGTAAAACAAAACATAAAAAAGGTGACGGCCAATTTCAACACAATTGCTGAAATAGCTGAGGACAAGCTTTCAGTGTTGGGCAAAAACTATACAACCAAGCAAAAATAGTAACGTGATTCACCAAGTAGCTTAAACTGTATTCCATGCACACTGCATGAATGCAGAAATGTTGATTATAAATTGATATATAGAGTTAACACAGTTTTTATTTTCATTTTGGGCAGCCTCTTAAAATAAGTTATCAACTAAATAAAACACGTACATGTAACAAACATATTTTTAAGGTGGAAAAGGCTCCTGTTTTTAAGCTTGATTTACTAACCCCATGGATCATTTCTTAGAGTGTGGTGTAGATGTCATTGCTCAGTTGCTTCGACTGGGAGTCAGTGAAAAGCCCGAGAAAGATCAGGGAGGACATTCACACCCAGCTGTCAGGCTTTTGCCTGGAACCAAGAGAAGGGATCACATCTTGGGAAGCAAATACGGATGAAATGATGTTCACAAATAATTTCTCAGCCTGCAGTTGTTTAATCACCTTTTGTGTGCATGTGAAAAAAATGTATGCACATATCTGAATGTGTGAATTTGTAAAAAATAATAAAACACCTTTGTGAATGTGTAATAAAGTTTTGTAGCTGTAGAAATATCTTAAGCATGTGTGAAAATGTTTTGTACACAGAGGTATAATTTGCATGTGTGCAAAAAGTTTTTGTAGCTGCAGAAATATTTTATGGATGTGGAATTAAAATTTGTGCAGGAACATTTTGGTCTCACAAGGTCTCACAAAGTCTGAGCAGTGGATACACAAAAATCTGCCTATGTGACAGTGAAGTATACAAGCAGCCAGTTATAAGCACACATTCTGCTTGTTTTTTAGGCCACTGACGATCCAATCAGAGGAAGCCAAACTGTCCAACCAGGGGCCAAAAGTTTCCAATGTCGACTCCAGCAAACTCCAGAAGGAAAACTTAACCAGAATGAGCCCACTAGAAACTTTTGCCCCCGGACAAAACAATACAAGTCATTTTTGTTGTACTCGTACTTTTTTTGAGTATCTCTAAACTTTACTAATTGTAACTTTACTTGTACAAACTAGCAGCAAGTTAGCTTGTTCAGGTGAGCCCGACATTTTCGTCCTTGCTGGGACTCTGAGGGTTGTTGGGGTTTCCTTAGTCGCCTTTTCATGTGTTCTCATCTCTCAGAGTTTGTTTTAAGGTTATGTAGACTGGCTAGATACCATTATGTTTAACCATTTGGAGCTGCACCTTCCCTAAAAAGCCGTTACCCCCGCCACATCGCCATCAGAAGTCCAGACACACACACACACACACACACACACACACACACACTGACACAAACACACACACACACATACACACAAAGGGCAGGAACCGCTGTTTTCATTCATAAATATTTTATATACAAAGTTTTGTTACAAGTATAATCAACATATGTCACATTAGAATAATGATAACAACATACATTTGATCAATCTTCAGCAATTTCACAGTACATACATGAAAAAGATCACAATTCTAGCTGACTGTGTATACAATAAGTACATGCTCTGGTCGTATGCCCCTTTTTTTTTTTTTTTTTTTTTTTTTACAAACTTACAGTTATTTTAAACAGAGTGCAAGAGTTCAGTTGTCACGACAGCTGTGGCCACTGGAAAAAGGTCCACCTTTATGCACTTATACCCCACTGCAGACAAATGTTTGTTCAGTTTAATACAGCAGAACCAACAAAACTCTAAACTACTTTCAGGATTATCTCATCTAAATTGTACCAAACAGGTCCTGTCGAGTATGGAGCCAAAGTGCTGCTTGTTTTGGCAAACGAACAGTAAAAAGTGGGACATCTACAATGGCCACATCTGTCCGCAAACAACCCAAAATACGTGAAGAGGGCTAGTTCAACACGGCTCGCTGAACGATTGCGTTCCTTGGCACGTAGTAAACAGACAAGAGTGTGGAAACCCAGTCACATTTCAGTTCATTCAACAACCTGCCTGCATGTTTTCTTTTCCATCCAACCCCAAGTTTGTAGTGCGCCTTTGGCAATTAGGTATTTAGAAACATATTATGATTGGAACAGTGACTGTGCATGCATGGCAAGGCTGTGGCGTCAAAGTGTTTGCTCACATCCAATTTAAAACTGTAAAGTAGACACAAAAAGAATAAATTATGGAGGTCCTGTTCTGGTCCTCCATAAAGGTGTTCACGCTATTTAATGCCAAAAAACAGGCTGTCAGCTTTTGGTTGTTTCCGTTCAGAGCAGGCCGACAGGTAAACAGTGTTCACAGTCACAGTTTGATACTTGGCAAAAACAAAGGAGCTCAATTATAAACCTCTGACTCTGCGCCTCGTCAGTGCAGAGAAGCTGCACTTTGTTCGACAGGCCACAGTCCAGAAGTCGCTCTTTCAACTACTACACCCACAATTCCTCTCTTCTGAAAAAATCTATTCCTTTTTACTATACAAGTCAATGTTGTAGGACGCATTCATGTTATAAGTCCCTCTCAATCCCACTGAGTATGGTGAGTTAGCCACGTTAGCTAGCCTGCTTCTTTTTTTTTTTTAAGGCGATGTAATTCCAGTGCCGTATTTTCTTTCTTTTCAAGTTTTCATGTATTCAGTCTGGGAAAAATACAACCAGGAGTTCATCATTAAAGGGCAACACACATTAGCAGCATCTTCTTGGTCTGAGGCATCAGAGAGTGCCGCTGTCCTACAGCACTTCACAGCGCAGACATGCATCAGCTCTCCAGAAATCTGCAGGCTTACATTCACTCTCTGGTTTGGCATACTGTGGCGACTGCCTCCTGACCGCTTCCTTTTTCTGTGAGATGTGTCTGGAGCTACGAGTGTCAGCTTGTGTGAAATCAAAGGATGTGGCTCGCGATGCGGCCGGCGTGTGTTGCACTTACTACTGTCGCCATGTTAAATGAAAAATGGGTAACCCATGGTATTTATATATACCTTTGGTATAACGTTGAGTAGTATTGTGAGGTCATCTCTGATGGCCAACAGATGACACTTATGTTTGATTTTATACAGATTAATTTGCTACAGGTGTCAGTCAATAGAATTTTATGATCAACAGATCAACTAAAAACACACTATTGCGTTTTTTGAAGGATTTCCTCCATGTTGAATATTATCAGTCGGAAGCTTTAATAGTCTGTGTTCACTTAGGATGAAGATGACAGTGTTCATAAACACCAGATGGAGCCATGACCCTAAACTCTGACCCTGATCCATGACAGTTTCTCATTTCATCATTTCCAGTGTTTCTGCAGCTCATCTGCCCTCCTCCACGGGACGGGTTTCAGATTTCAGCTTGACAAACTCCTTGGCCACCTCGTCAGCAGGCCGCTGGGACAGGATACGCATCACCGTCATGCCCGTCTCGTCGGTTTGAACGCGCGGCCCGAGCGGACACCAGCACACGCAGCTTTTGCGGTCGGCGACGTCGCGCAGCTGGACCACGGCTAAGCCGACCACCCGGTAGTCCTTCACCATCACCTGGAGCTCATAGCAGTCTGGGGACTCCTTGCCCAGCACACTGCAGAGCAGAGGAGGAAATAAAATCTAGTACACTGCGTCTTCACACATCTGGAGCTCATTTAAAGGTATAAGAGTTCAGATTTCAAACTCACAACTAGAAGGCCTCGTTGAACTTCGCCGTCCAGCTGTTGTTCTTGGAATTTGTGGTGAACTTGCGCTTCTTGTCGGCCAGAAAGGGACCAACCATGGAGAGTTCAACGAAAGGCCGGAACATCCCCGATGTCTGCCACTTCATGTCGTTGGCTGCGATGACTGGATGGAGAGAAACCAGGGGAGAGAGTTTCAGACGTTTTTAATATTCTCGTCTCTTTGTCTGTTTTAACATTCAAAGGACCTGCAGTGACAAAGAGGAAATACTTCTTCCATTGCTTGCCTTTTTAAAGGACCATATTGGAGGTTTTACATGTTTTACAGTGTAAAACTATAAAGTGACAATCTTGGCATTAGATCAGTTCATTTCAGAAAGGTATGAAAGTTAAGTTGCTAACGGGTCAAGTATAGCATGAAACAAACCACAAATGTTCATGTCAGTCTGCTCTGTAATCCAGGCTGGCATGGACCTCGGCAAATTACTGTATATTCCCAGAAGTTTATACTACAGCACAAACACTACTGCCTCATTCTTGCCAGTGTGTGACTATTGGCTGAAATACACTACATCACAGGATAGCACAAGATGGAACATCTGTTATTACCAGAACATCAGATATGATACGAATTATACTGATTTGTATGGGTTATTCACCGACACATTATACAGAAACTAGTCACTGCGTAATACCTCAACCAGTAGTTCAATATGGTTGATCAGTCATTGAATTTCTAGTTGTGGTTACTAGGTGGCAGTGTTGGCTAAGCAGCCATTCTTTTCCACAAGATGTAGGTGAGGATGCTTATGTCCAACAGCACACTTTCTTTACCTGGTCTTCCAAGCCCTGCTTCTCTCCAAAGCGTGACACGAAACCGCTCTGTCAGAAAGAAATAAGTAGATGAAAGTTTCATTTGAAATTATACATTTCAGTACAATATAATTTGACAATAGGATGTCTGTACAAAGGGCACATCATTAAGAGCCAATGAAATGCAGGAAGAGAGCATTCATATATCATTTAGAAGAGAATAGCAACATTTGATGGCAATTTAATTGATTTGAATTATTTTTAATGTAAATTGTTATGTTTTTTGTTGTTGTTTGTTACAGAAATTGAAGGAGGGTTTTTTGTTTGTTTTGTTTTGTATTTCGTCAAAATAGTGTGCAGTTTTAATACAACTTAAAAGTCACTAGAGGCCAGCATTTTAATGGCATTGTGTTTGCAAAGAGGAGGTTGATGTGCAGCTTTGAAGGCTTGATTAGTAGTCATGTAACACTGGCCTCTAAGAACCCAAAGGTTCTTTAGCTTGTGGTCATTGTATGATTGAAAATTATTTTGAGAATATTGATTATTGAAGTAGCTGCAATAAAAACTGAAATGACAGCAGCCATCATGCTTAACTCATTGGAAGGGACCTATGTCAATTATTATTAGCCTTATTGTTTTGCTTTAATACAAATGAATACATATTCAAAACATACACACGAGCGACTAAAAGTCAGGATATCGTGGCCTCTGCTGCTTCAATTTAAACTTTTTTTTTCTTTACTCTGTAACATGTCCATGATGTTTATGCACTATTAAATCACTGCAGAGCCCCTGAAAGGAACTGGATTTCCACTGTTGGCATGATGGAGCAGGGTTTCAGGAGTATGAATTACTTTAAAATCTAGCATGTATAATGGTATTGTGGTTGTACATCTCAACTCAAATAGGGGAGTCAGTTTGTTTTGTCTCCTCTAGATATTCACCTGTGAACACTTACCCATCCTCCCTTGTCTCTTATTTCAGGGCAGATGACCCTCTCCACATATGCCCCCACACACTCAGTGGCAGGACCACCACCATGCCCCTCTCATTGCAATGCAGTGCCATCTGACCAGCCAGCACATACACTGACAGCACTGCACTCCAGGCCAGATCCCTGCGCCGTCTCCCAGGGACAGGAGGAAAGAAGTGCTCGTCCAGGACACTCATGAGCATGGAGCAGGCCGTGTTCTCCGTCACATCCTGGAAGATGCGAGGCCAGCGCCTGAAGAAGATGGGGAATCGAGTGAGGAGCTCGTCTCCGGCGTGGTACAGGGCTGCAGTGCAGGATGTAGGGACGGGACCCATGGCCCCATCTGCCCCCCCTGTGGTTACATACTCTATGTAGTCATAGGTAAAACACCACACAATATGTTTTTCTGTATTATATTTGATGTCACATAAGAGTAGGAATAAATTCAGTGTTTCCTATTTGCTATTAATCAGGCCTATAACACTTCATGCTTGGAAAGCTTTCTGCATTGTATGCTGGTAACCATATAGGCTGTAGTGAATCTGCAGTAATGCAAAGGAGGACGTCGCAGTGATAAGAATGAATGTGTTCTGTGTCTGCTTGTTTTGCCTAATGTCCTCTGTCCAGGTATGAGGAGCAGGGTGGCATGCTGGGTAAACATGTCCATTGTGAAAGGGTCACAGGTTTGATCACAGCAACAGACACATGTTTGTGATTGTGATTAAACTCCAGCAATGCATGCATTGAGAGGGACCCGCAACCCTCTCAATGCATGGTCAAATCTGAATGTGATCATCATCTTAATCCTGAATACGTACAGTAAAGGTGATAATGAAGTATTCCTAAGACATTTGACTGATCCCCCATCAGTGATGTGTTTGGCTGATCTAAAGTAGACTAACTTAGCTTTTGGTTCAGATAGTAAATGATACATGATGATGGTATTTTCCTCCAATAAACGTCTATCCGTCAAACAGGATTGTAACACTGGGAAGGGTGAATGTAACAATAAAGGGTTAAAAACTGCTGCAATTACTGCATATTTCCACCAATAAATTCTCCCTTCACCATCGAACAGAACAGCAATAAAGTTACATTCCCAAAGTCACAAACTCCATTAACCTTTGCTTAGTTTAAACTCAAATAATGGCAAATTTGACTAGTTCCACTCTGTGGGGTCCAGACCTGTTGGCACCACTTCCCCACCTTTAGCCTGAGATCAATCCCAGCACATCCTGCCGGCTCTGTTTGCACAGCTTGCTGCCCAACATTCGTACTAATACAATACATTACCTCAAAGCAGAACAAACTATCACAACCTGTCATAATGCCAAGTGGCTGCAGCTGGATCATCAAATAGGTGAACGTGCTGGCTCAGTGATGCTCGGGAGTGGATTTCACTTGCAGTAGTAGCTGCAGTGCACCGAAGCATCGCAGAGGACACCGGAGAGGAGGAGCGGCACCGCTAAGAGGAGCTGAAGAGAGGACTGCGATTACTGCTCTCTGTGTTTTAATACAACTATTACTGCTGTTGGCTTCACTACAGCTGACTGGATTGGCTAGTAGTTAGGACAGTCCACAATACTACTCTGACTTGTACAAATACTAATGTGGTTCATAGAAGAATGCTAATATCACAGCAAGATGATCAAAAGCAGCAATATCACTGTGTGACACTGGAGCCAAAAGATGATCACTGATATAACCTCAGTATGAGCTTTTCCAACACGTGTGCTTGTTTCTTTCGAAGACAAACTGCAACAATGACTGTCCAGCATCCACTAGAGACTCAGATATTCACATTAAGGCCTTAGTATTAATTTGTGGACAGAGGTGAGCCTAAATAAGAGTTTTTCCACTGAAGATGTGATATTTTTTTAATGTCTCCATGTGTTAAAACCAAACAGACAGTACTGGCACCAGCTGTAAGACAATAATAAAGTTCATGAGTTATAAAGTTTTCCTCAGTTTTCCAGTATAAACTATAAACTAAAAAGCAACAAACAATTTTCACTTCACTCATATAGATTCTGTTTCTTTGTTTCTGTAATGTTTTCTTATCATAAAATATGAAAAAAATACTGTTCATTAACCGCAATGACAAGAAGACAAGACAGAGGCAGATGGGTAAACACCTCGAACCAGAGACAGCGGCATCCTTTTGCTCATTCTGCACAGGAGTCGCCTCTGGAAGACAGACCTTGCGGGAGAAACTCTCCAGCGCAGAGGAGGAGAACTCAGTGTTTAAAATGATGGTTGAAGGTGATGGAGGAGCTTTCCCAGCTTTATAAGACGTTTTTATTCCCTTCAACAGTTTCTCACCATCTTTCAGTCACTTCTCTCATTTCTAAAGAATCAGTTGAACTTACTGTTCATTATTGGACTTTTATGCATCAGTCATGTGATCACTGGACAGAAAGCCACAGTCATGTTCACGATATTTGCATATTTCACATTCACTCGTGAAGTTTCTCCCAAATTTGCACCGTTAGTTATTTGTCCTGATAAATTTGAAGTAATCTGACCCAAGTTAATGATGCACATTTTTGCCACGCGCATCCTGTGCATGCTGAAGAATCCTGAGAGGAAAGCTCTGGACATCTCAACTGAGAAAGGAATTGTACCGCGTGAGTTTGAAATCCAAACTGTGGTGTAACTTGTCGTCAATTGTGATAATCGAGTGTTATTATTATTACATGATGATGATGGTGGTGGTGGTGATTATTATTATTATTATTATTATTATTATTATTACAGTTATAACCAACTGCACAAAGCATACACCTCCATTTGCAAGACCCTCGCAGGTGCCACACATCGTATCGTGGTAGATCGAGCCGGGCAGGAGCACTATCTGTCCGCTTGCGCATTCCTGGTGATTTACGCACGAATCCAGTGCGGAAGATGAGTTGGAGAAGAAGCCCTCGGCATATTCTTCACAAACAGTGTTGCTTTGTGTTGTACCTAAAGAAAACAACAGCGCAGTTGGGATCATTACAATGCTTTTAAAATGCCGTTGTGGCTGCGGAGAGCGCAGGTGATGGAGCGTGTTTCCATGCGCTTGATTTCCACTTTAACTTTAAATACGATTGTTTCGGGGCTGCTACTCTTGTAAAAAATTAAGTTACCGAGACTGCCGCCAGCCAAACAATGCACCCGCTGCAGACACACAACGCTAATAAATAAGCTATGGCACCAGTGATCGGACAGACAGGAGGAGGTCGATGCTCACCATTTGAGCAGATTTGTGGTACAAAATCCAGCCGACACGGAAAACAGCCTAGTACCCCACACCGCAACCTCACGCCAGCCGAGCCACGCCACTGCACTGGATTTTACCTGTGAATATACTCATTCATCCAGGTCATTGTAAGCTTTAGGGCATTCAATCGTTCGCAACTGGACCTCGTCAGTTTGTCTTAGAAGACGTTTCGCCTCTCATCCGAGCAGGATTCCTGCTATGCCCTGTTCAAAACAAGAAGGTGTTAAAACCACATGTTGACACACAGGCTCTCTTCAGGACAGGGCCTCTAAGACAGTTGGGGGGCCACCTGTAGGCCCTCATCACGTCACTTTATTGTGTTTCAGTGTTGCATGTTCACAAAAACATTTTCTTTAGTATCGTAGCACAGAGGCTGGCTAAATACTTAGAAAGGAATGGTATGATAGATACGACAGTGCAAAAAGCAGGGATACCAGGATTTGCGGGATGCTTAGAGCATACTAGCATGATTTGGCATCAGATTCAGACAGCTAAGAGGGAGAAAAGAGACTTGAATGTTGTATTTTTAGATCTGGCTAATGCGTTTGGGTCAGTGCCACATAACCTTATTTGGAGTTCCTTTGACTACTTTAAAGTGCCGGAGATAGTTGTTAACTTGGTGAAAGCATATTTCCAAGACATCAGACTGTGTGCAAGTATCGCAGAGCTCACAACAGGCTGGCAAAGATTGGAGGTTGGTATTATGGCAGGATGTACAGTGTCCCCGCTAGCTTTCACAATGGCTATGGAGGTAATTATTAGGGCTTCCAAGTGGGTCGTAGGTGGAGAGAGACGGCAGAATGGAATGCGTCTTCCACCAATTAGGGCTTATATGGATGATATGACACTGCTAACTTCAACAGTGCCATGTACAAGGAGGTTGTTAGATAAAGTCAATCAGAATCTCAAGTGGGCTAGTATGAAGATTAAGCCTAGTAAGTCAAGGAGTATTTCAATATACAGAGGGAAAGTAAGTGATAGAAAGTTCGCTATAGATGGTGAGGAAATCCCAACAATTAGGGAGAAATCAGTTAAGAGTCTAGGACGGTGGTACAATGTGGACCTGAATGATGTTGAACAGGTTGTGCAATTTAGAAAGGATGTTGCAGAAGGGCTGGAGAGAATAGATAAATCAGGGCTCCCAGGAAAACTGAGGTTGTGGTGCTTGCAGTTTGGCTTGTATCCTAGGTTAATGTGGCCAATGTCAGTATATGAAGTCCCATTATCTGTAGCAGAGAGAATGGAAAGGCTAGTTAGCTCTTATATTAGAAAATGGTTGGGTGCTCCCAGGTGCTTAAGCAATGTAGCTTTGTATGGGAAAGGAATGCTTCAGCTGCCAGTATCCAGTCTAACAGAGGAGTTTAAATGCACTAAGGTTAGGACAGAACTTTTATTATCTGGGAGTAAGGACATGTTAGTTAGCAATGTGGTTCCGAATCCTTCTGGGGGGAGGAAATGGAACCCAAGGGCAGCAGTGCAGGAGGCAGAGGCAGCTCTTAGGCATGCAGAAATAGTAGGAAATGTTCAATTTGGCCGGGGAGGCTTGGGGCTTGGCCCAGGCAAACCAGTGTGGAATAAAGCAGGTCTAAAGGAGAAAAGAAAGCTTGTAGTGGAACAGGTGCGTAGGCAGGAGGAGTTGTTAAGGGGGGCAAAAGCAGTTGGTCAAGCCAAACAGGGACAATGGTTGAATTGGGAAGGTGTTGAGAAGAGGAAACTTAGTTGGAGGGACCTGTGGAATATGGAGGAAGGCCGTATTAAATTTCTGATAGGGGCGACATACGATGTGTTGCCAACCCCGCAGAACCTAAGTCTCTGGGTACAGGGCGATCAATCGTGCCCACTCTGCTCAGGTACAGCAAGTTTAAAACACATTTTGTCAGGTTGTAGAATTAGCTTATCACAAGGCCGGTATACATGGCGGCATAATCAGGTGCTGAGAAGCTTAGCCGCAGGCATTGAGGAGAGAAGGAAGCAGGTGAATACTGGAAGTTCTAGAAAGGAGAGGTTAGATGTGCAGTTTGTTCGAGAGGGGGAGAAAAATAGAGCTGCTAAGTCAGGGAGAAAGCAGGTAGGTGGCTGCCTGGTAGGGGCTGATGATTGGCAAATGCAGGTCGACTTGGGAGGAAAGCTAGTTGTGCCCCAGGAAATAGTTTATAGTAATCTGAGGCCGGACATTGTCTTATGGTCCATGAGTAAAAAGACTGTGTATTTTATTGAGTTAACAGTCCCTTGGGAAAATTCAGTGGAGGCAGCTTATGAAAGGAAGAAGACTAAGTATGCAGATTTAAAGACAGAATCTGAGCAGAGGGGATGGAAGACCAGGGTCTGTCCGGTTGAAGTGGGGTGTAGAGGTTTTGTTGCAGGGTCAGCTGTTTCACTGTTGAGGGAGCTGGGAGTGCATGGGCAAAATTTAAGGAAGACAGTGAGGGAGATGTCAGATGAGGCTGCTAGGTCTAGTCAGTGGATATGGATCAGGAGAAATAATAGTAGTTGGGGGGTGAAATAGGGACGGTGAGGGGGGGGGGGCAGAGGACATGCATGCCTAACCCGGCAAGAGAAGAGGTTAAAGTCTTAACAAGACACCTCTCCTCTGCTCTGCTTTTCCCGCCCCATCTTCTCGCTCTGCCAATAGGAAGAGAACCAGGAAGTTTAGATAAGGTGGGGGTGTGGCCAGCTAGAGTCTCTCTTTGGGACCATGCGGCCTGTTCAGGTGAGTTTGCGTGGTAAGATACAGAGTTGGCTTGTTTTTTGATCTTTTTGGTTGTTTTCCTGTTTTGTTTGCTTCTTGAAGGAAATGTTAGGGTTTGTTTTCCTGCTCTGTTTGCTTTTTGAAGGAAATGGTAGGGTTTGCTGCTTCTTGAAGGAAATGTTAGAAGAGGCTGTTAAATCTAGTCTGTGGTTTAGGCCTCCACCTCCAGCACCCTCTAAATTTTCCACCCCCTACCCGAACAAGGGTCTGTATCCAATCCCTACTTCCATCTTTTGACTCTACCTCTTTATTTTCTATCCCCTACCCGAACCAGGGTTTGTATTCCCACCCCGCTTTTTCTTGGTGCAGTTGGTGAGAGGCAGGGGTAGATGATGGTAGTGTGGCAATCGGCAGTTACATGTGGCATCTAGGCCTGTGGTAGCATTGTAGCAGCTAACAATAGCTAAAGCGGTGAGAGTATGATAGTATCTTAGCAGTTAGTATTGGTAGCTAGCAATTAACATTAACAGTATAGGTGAATCTAGCTTTATTGTCTTCTTCTGTTCCTCTTAGCAGGTAGCGGTTAGCACGTAACATTAGCTAAATGGTAGCATCGGAACTGTATTGTCTTCTTCTGTTCTTCCTAGCGGTTAGCATTAGCATTAGCAATAGTTAAATGGTAGCATCGGTACTGGCCACTACCTGGAGCATCTCTGGGTCAGTTGAACGTGGCGGTGCTGTTTGGATTGTGTAGGAGCAGTGTGAACTGGCACTAGGGGGGGTGACTCTGGGACGCCGGAGTTCACTGCCTAACCTCCTGGAGGTGTAGTGGGACTAAGTAGGCGAAACACTGTTGAAGGGAGGTTTCCACCTGATGACCCCCAGAGACGTGTTAGGAATCACTGCTCTTTGGCAGGTATAGAGGCAGATTAGAGCTCCAAGGTTCTTCACTGAGAATGAATCCTCTTTTTGAGCACAAGTATCTTGTGTTTAAATTAACTGCAAATCAGCATATCACCATATGAAATTACTGCTGAGTTCAAGGACTTCACAGGACTTATGGTTTTAAATTCACAGTATGGGATCGATCTGAGCTGGGAGCTGATTGAAATGAGTGACTTGGATTCTTTTATTGAGCAGTTTTAAAGATTAAATTATTTTCAGTCATTTGGATGATTTTATCACCCAATTCTTTGCTTTTCTGAACATATGAACACATGAATATGTCTGCAAACACTCGAGCTTTGACCCGAACACACACTTCTACACCTCATTAATCCATGTTATTGATTGCAGCTCTTCTCTTGAGCGACTGAGCTTTTGCCTGTTTGTAAATGATGATCATCCAAAAATGTTGCCCCAGGAGACAAAACATAGCCACGTCCACGTCCATTTTGTGAGCATCTCTGCGGGCTTTTCTGCCATTTTGTCATAGAAACTACAGTCCAAGCACATTTATTCCAACATGTTGACAGAGGATTTTGTATTTGGACTCAGTCTGGATCTTTTGAGACTTTTCGGGACATAAACATCACAGAGAGCGCGAGCAGCACCTTGTTTGGCTTTAATGGCTGCGCGCCCACATACACAGACCACAAAACCCATTCATGTTGAGTGTGCTCTCGTTTTCTTTAAGTTACAATTTGGGATTTATTACAATTGAAAATGTGCACTATAGTTTGTTGTTTTAACGCGAGTGAGACAAAGCCTGGAAAAGGTTCAATGAATGACTTTTATCAATAAAGTCGCTCAGATAAATAAATATAATCCGTATTTTTGCAGGAGCGTCATTGCTGATTTTCTGTTTACTGCTCAGCTGTTTATATGAACTTTTCTGTCCTCTCACTTTATGAAAGACTTGTTATCATGCACAGCAGCACCTTCACTTCTGCGTCTGCAAGTGCGGCGCGCATTTTACGCACGCTGCACAGCCGCAGTGACGACATGAATCATTTCAATCGTGCTACGTGGCGACAATATCAAGTCAGCATCTAACTGAAGTTAAATATCAGAACTGGATGAAATCAAGCACACATCTATGAACTTTTCCAATAAAGCAAATTTGAATTTGACAGTTTTGTTTAACCAAAATAAATATTTGCTCTAACAAAAACCCACAGATGTCAAAAATGCCTCCATGTGATTTATTGCAGATATTGGTAGTTTGGAGATGAGGACCTGTGTCTGTACACAGTGGTTTCCTTGTGGCCACTGGACTTCTCTTTGGTAATAAAATATCTGACACAGTATGTTCACAGGAGCAGTGCAGGAAATGTGAATATGTAAACAAACATGTTGCTCACAGCATCACGTCACTTTCATTTCACGGGGCCTTGAAACATTTGTGATTGTTGAGGAAAACACTTTGTGCAGTCAGCTTTTATGTCAACAGCTCACAAATGCAAACAAAACGCTTTGCACATGAAGGATGGCTCTCAGTTTGGGAGAAGAGCACAAGTTGATGGTTGGAAGAGAGGATGAAGTGGAGGAAGAAGGTGAAGATGCAGCAGACGAGGATTCACGGACGCTCATGATGAAGACGCTGGAGATGGTCACATCCACAACACGCTGACACAGCTCTGGATCCAGTTTCCTGCAGGAGGGAGGGACAATATACACATTCATTCACTGGAAACAGCTCTGAGATTCTGGCTGCAGTCGTCTCCTAAAGTCTGTCGTGTAGTTGTTTAATTCGTCATCAGACATCAGTTTTCATCTCTGATGAGTTATTTCAGGTTTCATCATGTTTTCATTTCAGTGTTTCACACTTTCCACTCAGAGTGTCAGAGGTGCAGAGCATCAAAACACGTCGTGGCTCTGATTGATTGTTATTTGTTCCTTTTGTTCTTCAGCACAGTGAATTTGACTCTACTGTCTGAAATGAATTCTGCAAAGTTGATTTCATCCTCTTTTATCTTTTCCATGCAGCCCACTGTAAAAACACATCCACAGAGATCATTGTTTTCACCTGAAATTCAGAGTTTGGTACAACTTGAGCCTTACTGAGCTACATTTCGTTCAGCCAAAATGTATTAAAGGTGGTAACTCCAGTTTCTGATATTCTGTTGACTTTTCCACAGCTTTCATCAGAATAGTTGTTTTGTAATTACTCTGATTGCACTGATTCCACTCTATTAGCTTTTAAAACTAGATTTAGTCCGTAGGTTTAATCACCTCTTAAAACAAAGTTTAATCCACAAGAAAATGTGGCAACAAAATGCTGAGACTGTCTCACATCATCAGGAGACAGACTTCACCTATTCACCTGTTCATGATCCTGGTCATCTGATGGCTTATTTCAGTTTTGTACTCATTAGTTTTCTTGTAGTGTATAACTGCAGCTCTGTAATAAAAACACAAAACAATCTATTAACTATTGAAGCATTTGGAGGAAGGTGGAGGCAGCTGATTTTCTAGCATGTACAGCAGTCTAGAGGGCCTGGACTGATGCAGCTTCACAGTGAGCATCATATAACTCAGTCATTCACATCCTTCATATCAAGCCACAACTACAATGTACACGTAAAACAACACATTTCTCTTCAGTGTATTCCAGCGATTGTGTGACACCTGATTTTTCTCTTGTGTAAATGATGTTAAACAGGAAAACACAACAACAAAGTGAAGCTCAGTCTGTAAGAGCTCAAACTAAAAAACAACCAACAGACTCAGCAAAACGGTCCAAAAGCTTGAGTTTCATTTGGTTTTCCAGTTGTCACCTTTACTGGAAAACATGTTCTTTAGAAAATACATAAAAATAGATTAAGTTTCTGAACACAGGTGAAGCAGTAATGAAATTATTTTCATGTGAAACATTTAAGATTAGTAACTTGGACAAAACCTTGAAGATCAGGGGAAAAAAGCCCCTTTCTAAACTTTTCATTGCACAATTTATTTGAAATTTTGTGCAGTCACATGAGCTGAAATAAATAATGCAGATGTTTATATAGTGCTGTGATTTGTATCTTCCTGTTGGTTTTGTGTTTGTTGGTGTTTGGGTTGTCACTGAGAGATGTCCTGTTATATCTTTTGATGAGTGGTATGTATTGGTGAAAGACATACATGACTGTGGCATGACATGGAAATAAAACTAAAATATTACAAAGCTCCTACTCCAGGGTTGATATCTATCACAGGGACTGAGGAAAGCTCAGCAGATCTATATGTGGCAGCAAAATAAAGTGCTTCAGCTCTGAAGTCGCTAAATCACCACAGCTAATAACCCCAGCTGCCCCGCAGAATGAACAGCACTGATGGCCACCTGAGGGTAGTGATGTACGCTTGTGACCAGAAGGTTTCTACTTTGATTTCCAGGCCGGCAGTATAAGTTTGGGTTTGCCAAAGTGAATGGGTGTGGTTTTTTTGTTTTTTTTTAAGCATATTAGAATGTTGAAATAGAATGTTTGTTGGCCTCCATGACAACACTCAGAGTTTAGTCAGATCCACGACTGAGAGAGAGAGAGAGGTAAGTCCACTACTTCACAGCTGTGGTAGAAAGACTTTTTACTTGACTTTTTCTGTTTAGTAGAACTGCTTTGTGTTGGGGAAGAAGTACATTTGTTTTCCTTCTGCTATTCTGTTAAGGAAATTGCTGTTTTCTTTTTTTAAAGCTGCATTTTAAACACCTTTACAATCAGATGTGCACCTTGTGCTGTACTCAGGACATGCAAATGTATTTTTTGTCTTGCACAACACAGTTTTAACATGTAAACTTTGCATATGTGAAAAATGGACTGTGTTTGTAGTGCTCTTTGCGCAGACGAAAGGTTTGCAGTACTTGCGCACTTTCATCTGAGAACAAATATGTGCACTACATCCTGTTCATCCTTAGTTTTAAAGTACACTTAGAGTGGAATATATGTAATGTACATAAAATGTTCAAAAAGTATGTAAAAATACTCTTGCAACTTGATTGTAGTGGATAACCCTAAACTTAAAGCCACTGAGGGGCCGCATGAACGGGCTAATGGGGATAGTTGACGCGCTTGCTGTAACGCTGCCGTGTCCTGTTTATGAAGTCCGACTTCTGTTTCTTTGCTTCGTGGCATTTGGCATTTTACTTCGTGGTATTTCATTTACTCACCCTTAAGCTTCGTTTCCATGACTGATGAGCATAACTACAAGCGATGAACGTTAATACAATACGATACAATACAGCATGTTATCATTCCTGGCACCGACGTCAAACCTTCTCCTCCGTCCAGTAACACCTGCTGCGATACGTCAGCGTGTCCGCCATATTGGATGAGGCAGATCTGCCCGTAAACTAATGCAAGGAAATTAACCAAACTTTATCAAGTGGCTTTCTACAAAGTGAAATAAGTTAATTCATTTTATCTACCCATTCACACGCACTAATACATTTAGGAGAGATACAAGCATCAAACACAACGTTTGAAGCTTTTAATGTGTTAATGTTATGCTATAAATTACTCCTTAGTTTAGGACATAGGTAAGCACCAAACCAACGGATGTATGTATATTTCTAATGGTTTTATGAGATTTACTGCTACCAGTGTAGGTACCACTGTTATTGTGAAAAATCCTGAAATATTCTTATTAAACATCTGTGTTTATAATAACCAGACCCCTGAAACGTAGATGTGACAGGTCGGTTTTCTGAATAAAGAGTACGAACGTGTACATTTAACTGATTTTCATTAATCATTTTGATATTCAGTGATTGATGAACATATATACATATGTCTATCTGTACCGGGGGGGGGGGCACTGATGAACATACATACACACATACATACATACATACATACATCTATACGGGGGGCACTGATGAACATATATTTTTGTGTGTGTGTGTTCTCCGACCGGTCACTTTTGCCTCACACAATATGGCGGTATGATTCAGCGCTCGATGCGTTGTCTTCATATGTATGTCTATGGTGACACCTACTGGATCAATTAGTGTCTTGCATTTGCTTATATTAAAATGGCTCTACACTAATTTTAGGATTATTAAGTTCCATTTAAAGTGTTCTAGGAATGCTCAAGCAATACATATGTATACTATTGTACATGTACTTGCAATCCACTAGTAGCACACTTCAGTTATCTTATATATGTATATTGTTATTGCAATAATTCAAAGAACTTAGTAGTACACTTTAAATTCTCACTTCTGATACATTTTAGGAGTTTTCAAGTAAACTTACAGTGTATTGAAATGCTCAAGAAGTATGGAAAAATACACTAGTATCCCAACGTAGCAGTATATTAAAAATACTTAAAACAGTTCTATTTTAGCACAGTCAAGAATACTTAATACGACTTAAGTTGGACTTTTGCACAACTTAAATTCTATTTAATTGTAACAAGTACAAAATTAGTTGTAGTTCATTTAGCACACCTGTAGTACACTAAAAGTACACAATTATTAATAGTTCACTAATGCCAGACCATTAGTGTACTATTAATAATCGTGCATGCCCACTTTAGTATGCGCAGTGTACTAATATTGAACATATTTTGGTGCATTTTTTTCAGGAGGGGAATTAATTTAAAATTTGAATGTCAACATTATGACTGAATCTTCAAATTATTTGGTGCAGCTCTGTTAGAAAGTCAGTTCAGTGAGAAGGACAGTTTACTGCTTGAAAAAACAATGTGATTACCAGTGAACTGACAGTTGTGTGTGTTTGTGTCTGCAGATATACAACGAGAGACAATGTTTGATTCAATTTTTGAAGAAGATTTATCTACAAGACCACAAACATCACTTCATTTCAACATCAACCCGTCTACCTCCTGGAAAGGTCGAAAGTATAGAGTGGAGGAGAGAGAAGGAAAATGGATGGAGAGAGAAAAGAACAAGAGAGAAGAGCAAGAGAGGTTGGAGAGAGAAAGAGAGAAGATGGAGAGGAAGGAGTTAAAAAGGCAGGAAATGGAGGAGAAGGAGAGAGAGAAAAGGGCAAGAAAGGAGAAAGAAAGACAAGAGAAGCAGGAGAGGGAAAAAGACAAAAGGGAGAAGAAAGAGGAAAAGAAGAGGGAGAAGAAGGAGAGAAAAAGACAGGAAAAGGAGGAGAAAGAGGAACAGAAGAGGGAGAAGAAGGAGAGAAAAAGGCAGGAAAAGGAGGAGAAAGAGGAACAGAAGAGGGAGAAGAAGGAGAGAAAAAGGCAGGAAAAGGAGGAGAAAGAGGAACAGAAGAGTGAGAGAAAGGAGAGACAAGGACAGGAGAAGGAGGAGAAAAAGGAACAGAAGAAAAAGAAAAAGGAGAGAAAAAGGCAGAAAAAGGAGGAGAAAGAGGAACAAAAGAGGGAGAGGAAGGAGAGACAAGGACAAGAGAAGGAGGAGAAAGAGGAACAGAAGAGGAAGAGGAAGGAGAGACAAGGACGGGAGAGGGAGGAGGAAGAGGAACATAAGAGGGAGAGGGAGGAGTTAAAAGGACAGGAGAATGAGGAGAAAGAGGAACAGAAGTGGGAGAGGAAGGAGAGAAAAGGACAGGAGAAGGAGGAGAAAGAGAACCAGAAGAGGAAGAGGAAGGAGAGACAAGGACCGGAGAGGGAGGAGGAAGAGGAACATAAGAGGGAGAGGGAGGAGTTAAAAGGACAGGAGAATGAGGAGAAAGAGGAACAGAAGAGGAAGACGAAAGAGAGAAAAGGACAGGAGAAGGAGGAGAAAGAGGAACAGAAGAGGAAGACGAAAGAGAGAAAAGGACAGGAGAAGGAGGAGAAAGAGGAACATAAGAGGGAGAAGAAGGAGAGAAAAGGACAGGAGAAGGAGGAGAAGGAGGAACAGAAGAGTGAGAGAAAGGAGAGACAAGGACAGGAGAAGGAGGAGAAGGAGGAACAGAAGAACAAGAAGAAGGAGAGAAAAAGGCAGAAAAAGGAGGAGAAAGAGGAACAGAAGAGGGAGAAGAAGGAGAGAGAAACAGACAGATCTCGTTCTCCTTCAGTGGAGGATGAAGACAATGGAGAAACAGATGACGAAACAGAAAGCAAGAGATTGGCCACATTAATTGTCCAGAGGTGGCGCAGGAGAATGGACGAGAGAGAAAGAGAATGGATGGAGACAGAGATGAAGGAGAGGGAAAACCAGGAGTGGCACAGTGGAACAGAGAAAAGCTGGAGAGGAAGGAGTTAAAAAGACAGGAAATGAAGGAGAAGGAGAGAGAGAAAAGGGCAACAAAGGACACAGAAAGACAAGAGAAACAGAAGAGGCAAAAAGACAAAAGGGAGGAGAAAGAGGAACAGAAGAGGGAGAGAAACGGGCAGGAGAAGGAGGAGGAAGAGGAACATAAAAGGGGGAGGAAGGAGAGAATAGGGCAAGAGAAAGAGGAGCATAAGAAGGAGAGGAAGGAGAGAAAAAGACCGGAGAAGGAAGAGAAAGAGGAACATAAGAGTGAGAGAAAGGAGAGACAAGGACAGGAGAAAGAGGAGAAGGAGGAACAGAAGAGGAAGAAGACGGTGAGAAAAGGACAGGAGAAAGAGGAACATAAGAGGGAGAAGAAGGAGAGACAAGGATGGGAGAAGGAGGAGGAAGAGGAACATAGGAGGGAGAGAAAGGAGAGACAAGGACAGGAGAAAGAGGAGAAGGAGGAACAGAAGAGGAAGAAGACGGTGACAAAAGGACAGGAGAAAGAGGAACATAAGAGGGAGAAGAAGGAGAGAAAAGGGCAGAAAAAGGAGGAGAAAGAGGAACATAAGCGGGAGAAGAAGGAGAGAAAAGGGCAGAAAAAGGAGGAGAAAGAGGAACATAAGAGGGAGAAGAAGGAGAGAAAAAGGCAGGAAAAGGAGGAGAAAGAGGAACAGAAGAGGGAGAAGAAGGAGAGAAAAAGGCAGGAAAAGGAGGAAAAAGAGGAACATAAGAGAATTAAGAAGGAGAGAAAAAGACAGGAGAAAGAGGAACATAAGAGGGAGAAGAAGGAGAGAAAAAGACAGGAGAAAGAAGAGAAAGAGGAACATGGGAGAGAGAAAAAGGAGAGAAAAAGGCAGAAAAATGCGGAGAAAAATGAATATAAGAGTGAAAAGAAGCAGAGGAAAAGACAGGAGAAAGAGGAGCATAAGAGGGAGAAGAAGGCGAAGAAAAGACAGGAGAAAGAGGAGCATAAGAGTGAAAAGAAGGAGAGGAAAAGGCAGAAAAAGGAGGAGAAAGAGGAACATAAGAGAATGAAGAAGGAGAGAAACAGGCAGGAAAAGGAGGAAAAAGACGAACAGAAGAGGGAGAAGAAGGAGAGAAAAAGGCACGAAAAGGGGGAAAAAGAGGATCAGAAGAGAGAGAAGAAGGAGAGAAAGAGGAAAAGGAGGAAAAAGAAGAACAGAAGAGGGAGAAGAAGGAGAGAAAAAGGCACGAAAAGGGGGAAAAAGAGGAACAGAAGAGAGAGAAGAAGGAGAGAAAAAGGCACGAAAAGGAGGAAAAAGAGGAACAGAAGAGAGAGAAGAAGGAGAGAGAAAGGAAGGAAAAGGAGGAGAAAGAAGAACATAAGAGTGAAAAGAAGGAGAGGAAAAGACAGGAGAAAGAGGAGCATAAGAGGGAGAAGAAGGAGAGGAAAAGACAGGAGAAAGAGGAGCATAAGAGTGAAAAGAAGGAGAGGAAAAGGCAGAAAAAGGAGGAGAAAGAAGAACACAAGAGGTTGAAGAAGGGGAGAAAAAGACAGGAGAAGGAAGAGAAAGAGGACCATGAGAGAGAGAAGAAAGAGAGAAAAGGGCAGGAAAAGGAGGAAAAAGAGGAACAGAAGAGGGAGAAGAAGGAGAGAAAAAGGCAGGAAAAGAAGGAGAGAGAGGAAAATAAGAGGGAGAAGAAGGAGAGAAAAAGGCAGGAAAAGGAGGAGAAAGAGGAACATAAGAGAATGAAGAAGGAGAGAAAAAGACAAGAGAAGGAAGAGAAAGAGGAACATAAGAGAGAGAAGAAGGTGAGAAAAAGACAGGAGAAAGCGGAGCATAAGAGGGAGAAGAAGGAGAGAAAAAGACAGGAAAAGGGGGAGAAAGAAGAACAGAAGAGGGAGAAGAAGGAGAGAAAAAGGCAGGAAAAGGTGGAGAGAGAGGAACATAAGAGGGAGAAGAAGGAGAGAAAAAGGCAGGAAAAGGAGGAGAAAGAGGAACATAAGAGAATGAAAAAGGAGAGAAAAAGGCAGGAAAAGGAGGAAAAAGAGGAACAGAAGAGAGAGAAGAAGGAGAGAGAAAGGAAGGAAAAGGGGGAGAAAGAAGAACATAAGAGAGAGAAGAAGGAGAGAAAAAGGCAGGAAAAGGTGGAGAGAGAGGAACATAAGAGGGAGAAGAAGGAGAGAAAAAGGCACGAAAAGGAGGAAAAAGAGGAACAGAAGAGAGAGAAGAAGGAGAGAAAAAGGCACAAAAAGGAGGAAAAAGAGGAACAGAAGAGAGAGAAGAAGGAGAGAGAAAGGAAGGAAAAGGGGGAGAAAGAAGAACATAAGAGAGAGAAGAAGGAGAGAAAAAGGCAGAAAAAGGAGGAGAAACAGGAACATAAGAGTGAAAAGAAGGAGAGGAAAAGAAAGGAGAAAGAGGCGCATAAGAGGGAGAAGAAGGAGAGGAAAAGACAGGAGAAAGAGGAGCATAAGAGTGAAAAGAAGGAGAGGAAAAGGCAGAAAAAGGAGGAGAAAGAAGAACACAAGAGGTTGAAGAAGGAGAGAAAAAGACAGGAGAAGGAAGAGAAAGAGGACCATGAGAGAGAGAAGAAAGAGAGAAAAGGACAGCAAAAGGAGGAAAAAGAGGAACAGAAGAGGGAGAAGAAGGAGAGAAAAAGGCAGGAAAAGAAGGAGAGAGAGGAAAATAAGAGGGAGAAGAAGGAGAGAAAAAGACAGGAAAAGGGGGAGAAAGAAGAACAGAAGAGGGAGAAGAAGGAGAGAAAAAGGCAGGAAAAGGTGGAGAGAGAGGAACATAAGAGGGAGAAGAAGGAGAGAAAAAGGCAGGAAAAGGAGGAGAAAGAGGAACATAAGAGAATGAAAAAGGAGAGAAAAAGGCAGGAAAAGGAGGAAAAAGAGGAACAGAAGAGGGAGAAGAAGGAGAGAAAAAGGCACGAAAAGGAGGAAAAAGAGGAACAGAAGAGAGAGAAGAAGGAGAGAAAAAGGCACAAAAAGGAGGAAAAAGAGGAACAGAAGAGAGAGAAGAAGGAGAGAGAAAGGAAGGAAAAGGGGGAGAAAGAAGAACATAAGAGAGAGAAGAAGGAGAGAAAAAGGCAGAAAAAGGAGGAGAAACAGGAACATAAGAGTGAAAAGAAGGAGAGGAAAAGAAAGGAGAAAGAGGCGCATAAGAGGGAGAAGAAGGAGAGGAAAAGACAGGAGAAAGAGGAGCATAAGAGTGAAAAGAAGGAGAGGAAAAGGCAGAAAAAGGAGGAGAAAGAAGAACACAAGAGGTTGAAGAAGGAGAGAAAAAGACAGGAGAAGGAAGAGAAAGAGGACCATGAGAGAGAGAAGAAAGAGAGAAAAGGACAGCAAAAGGAGGAAAAAGAGGAACAGAAGAGGGAGAAGAAGGAGAGAAAAAGGCAGGAAAAGAAGGAGAGAGAGGAAAATAAGAGGGAGAAGAAGGAGAGAAAAAGGCAGGAAAAGGAGGAGAAAGAGGAACATAAGAGAATGAAGAAGGAGAGAAAAAGACAAGAGAAGGAAGAGAAAGAGGAACATAAGAGGGAGAAGAAGGAGAGAAAAAGGCAGGAAATGGGGGAGAAAGAAGAACAGAAGAGGGAGAAGAAGGAGAGAAAAAGGCAGGAAAAGGTGGAGAAAGAGGAACAGAAGAGAGAGAGAAAGGAGAGAAAAAGGCAGGAAAAGGTGGAGAAAGAGGAACAGAAGAGGGAGAAGAAGGAGAGAAAAAGGCAGGAAAAGGAGGAAAAAGAGGAACAGAAGAGGGAGAAGAAGGAGAGAAAAAGGCAGGAAAAGGAAGGAAAAGAGGAACAGAAGAGAGAGAAGAAGGAGAGAAAAAGGCAGGAGAAGGAGGAACACAAGAGGGAGGAGGAGAAGGCTCCCGATCAAGGCCTGCTGACTCGGCTCTACATGTGGTGGCTCGAGGAACAGAGGAGACAAATCGTGGATGAGATCGAGGCAAGCTTCTTGAAGGAGAGATACATCAACCGCAATAGTAAGTTTCACACGTTCACATCAAGTTTCATACAAGTGTTCATTTGCTCCTATTGATACACGCTCACTTCTCATTGTTTCCATTGATGTCTGACGGCTTTCCATATATTTCTGTTTAATTAGCAAATGGATTCACGTTAGTCACATGACTCCAATAAACTGTTCAAATCTCACAAATTTACAGAAATACTTCCCAAACACTTTGGGAAGAGGTAAATGTTCAGATGGATGCAACTCTCATGTCTGTGCTTTAAAGGATATGTCCACATTTTTCAGTGGTGGAAAGTAACTAAATACATTTACTCAAGTACTACACTTAAATGCAATTTTCAAAGGCTTGTGTGTTACTTGAGTATTTCAATTTTATGCTATTTCATACTTGTACTCCTCTATAATCTGCAGGGAAATCTGGCACTTTTTCCGCCACCACATTTATTTGGCAGCTGTAGTTACTAGTTACTTTTCAGATTCAGATGATTGATATAAAGAATATTCAACAAAAAGAAAAGAATAGTTATTATACATGAAGCTACCCAGCATTATATAAAGTCGTTCAAATCGACCCCACTCCAACATTAATGTGATGTTTACACATGGATGACTCAGCAGTTCTAATCCAGTTATATCATGTATATTCATCAACATGATGAGGACTTTTTCTACTTGAAGTATATTTTGAGGTGAATACTTTTGAACTCTTTGGAAGGTTTTTGGTGCAGGACTTTTACTTGTTACAAAGTATTTCTGCACTGTGGTATTTCAAGCTTTACTGAAACAAAAGCTGCATTTTTTCAACGTCAATCTCAAACTGTCCTCACGGACTCACGTTATTTGCTGTACTGGCTGCAAAGACATCTCTTCTATAGTGATTTCAATGTAACAGACGAGAGACTCCACAGTCCTCATTTTGTATGAAAATGCTTTTGAGGTTGAGCAAACACTAATGTGAAGCTTCAGAAGTCTGAGGGAGACAAATCAAGTGTGTGTCTTCCAAAGTCACAGTCTGTTAGTGTGAGATTTCCTCTCTGCGCCTCCACAGCAGCTAGACAGGAACGCAAAGAGGGAACTTTGTATAAAAAGCTGCAACTTTGTTCAGAGAGTCATTTGATGTGTGTAACACAAAGTGCTGAAGTCTCAGATCAGCTGAAGCCGGACTTTGAAATAAATTGTTAGGCAGAATGAGGACGGTGGATTTCATCCTCCATCTCTTACAGTGAAGTTACTTAAAGGAGGGATTCCTTTGTGGCAATAAGAACAGGAGAATCTGTCACAAACAATATGTGCATGTGAGCGCTGCTTTAGATTGAAAAATGTGAACCTATCCTTATTGTATGGAACTGGAGCCAAGAGTTGCTTAGCCTAGCTTAGCACGTGGACTGAAAGCAGGGAAACGGCCTGTCTGGCTCTCTCCAAACTTTCAAAATCCACCTTCCAGCCTCTCTAAATTGTACTAACTGACACACTGAATGAACCAAACCAAACCAAGAAGCTGGAGAAACAGTAGAAATAACATCCAAATACATTCACTTCCTGACTTCAGCTCTGTACTTGACACACAGACATGAAAGTGATACTGACAAACACATGACAGTATATAGATATTCACAAGCTGTGGCATTTAGTGGCATTTTTTAATATGATTTTTCTCATTTTGTCTTAAAAGAATGAATTCTTTTTAAGTTGCTCATGTTATCCTGAACTGCAGAAAATCTTAATATGTAACAGTGTAATAATATTGAAGAAGCTACAGTATCTAAACCTACATTTACAATCAGCATTCAGGCTGCTGTAGTTTGGTAAACCCTGTTTGTTGGAAGACTTGTGTTCATCCCACAGCACCTTCAGCACATATTCCATCATTATCTCTGATCATCATCATAGAAATCAGTAATGTAGAAAAATGTCATTTTTTTATTACTTGTCACTGCGTTGTAAAATGTGTAGCAATAGTGACTCCATGAGCTTTTCCAGTAAGCTGATTGGTCAGTAGGTGGGCTGTTTACAACTTTGGATGTTGATCTTCTGAACTGAAACTGCTCTGACGCATGTTAGCGGAGCAGCATAGGTCACTGTGGTGGTCTGACTCGGTGAGACAGTTTTGATACACCAGAAAACCTCAGTTAGACCCAGAAATAATTGGATAACCCACTAATCTCACTAAGTGTATTCTGTAACAGCATAACAAATGATACAAATAGGGTATGTTGGGATGGGGGCAGGTGTACAACTGGACTTTCCTTGACTAACCTTTCATATATTCTTAGTTGCAGGAGACACAGTTGATGAGCAAGCGATGAAGCTTCAGAGGCTGCGGTGGAGGCGCGTCAAGCTGATTTGCAAAAAAACTCAAACAGAACGGCGCATGGAGGTGCTGAAGATGAGAGGGAGGAAAGTGAGCAGGGTGTGTGCGATGGAGGTAGAGGCAAACAGCACAGAGGTAGGCTGCAAGCATCCCTGCAAACCACTGGGCAAGAGTGAGGATTTTACATGACACGTGATTATCTTTAACACACTGTTAATTGTCTGCACCCCTTTGATTCATATGGCAGTTTGTTATCTTTGGATGCTGAGGAAAGAAATAAATAGCATCAGTATCAGTTGTGTAACTTCTGAGATTACTTGTCATTGAAATGCTGTTTAAGAGTTTAAGAGTTTAAAGCATGATCACATCAGGGCATGTATATATATTAATGCTACGCCCTTCAGTTTTCCAATCGTTACAGTCATTTCGTCTTTTTTTTCTGACCCTGACCAGCACAACACCGGCAGGTCCAGAGCCACAACCTGCAGCACCATCCACAGCTACAAGCTGCAAAGTGCATAATGACAGAGTGTGAGAGGCTTTAGACCTCACAGCTGTTCTGAGGAGTATTTCCAGTTGGGATGAAACAGAAGCTTCATGTGTCACAAGTCATCAGTGACTGCAGTCCTACTTTCCAATTTGCATTTATTTCCTTTAACAAAGTGGACCTGAAATGTAAAGGTCACCTGGACTTACTGGTCTAGTCCACCACCATCCTTTGCCATCAACCTACACTGCTGTCTCCACCTGTAGAATTGTGGAGACGGACAAGCCTTGACCAATCTGAAAACACTGCTGAGATTTGGGTCTCTGGAAAAATTGTGAATCTCTGCTTTAAGACAGTCTGTCTTTAAGTAATAGTCAGCTGCAGTTTTTACCTGCTGTAAACATTCTTCCTGTTCATATTTATCAGTTAGAGCCCCCCAGTCAGTGTCCAATGTAAGTGATGGGGACAAAATCCACAGTCCTCATTCTGTGCAAATATATTCCACAGTTATTCTGAAGTTAATGTGAGGCTTCAGCAGCCTGAGTTAGATATAACACAGAGCAGTTTCAAGTTCCCAGCTCTGATAGTTTGTCACTTGGAAATCATCTGATTGATATCTTAACATGGTTTGGGTTGATTAATACTCTGGATCATGGCAGAAGAGATACATGATACATGTAACTTGATTTCATCTGTACCAGGATCTCATGGTTTTTATTTTGTCAGATCAGCAGAACCTTCAGATGCCTCCTGTTACAGAGGACAACACCAGGGTCAACGGGCTGAAGACAGACTGTTTGTGATTTCAGGAACCACCAGATGCTCATTTTGAATTAATACACAATAAAACAGCAAAATCCTCCAGTGGCTGTATTTATCTTAGATATATGATTTGCTGTCCATTCGGTTCTTGAAAGTAGCGTTTAATGTTTCACTGCAAGTCAAATGCGACTTAAACTATTCTAGCTTTATCAGCGGTTAAAATACTAAAGAATGACAATTATCACAGACATACAGTTGAAACCAGAAGTTTACATACACCATATAAAAAAAGCACATAACCTTTTTTTTTTCTCACCGTCTAACATTAAATCAGATTAAACTTTTCCTGTTTTTGGTCAATTAGGATTACCAAAATTATTTCTGTTTGCTAAATGCCAGAATAATGAGAAATTGATTTTTTGAGTCAGAAGTTTACATACATTTCATTAGTATTTGGTAGCATTGCCTTTAAACTGTATGTCTGGGTCAAACGTTTTGGATATGCTTCCACAAGCTTCTCACAATAGTTTGCAGGAATTTTGGCCCATTCCTCCTGACAGAACTGGTGTAACTCAGCCAAGTTTGTAGGCTGCCTTGCTCGCACATGCCCTTTCAGCTCTGCCCATAAATTTTCAATAGGATTGAGATCAGGGCTTTGTGATGGCCACTCCAAAACATTGATTTTGTTATCCTTAAGCCACTTTGTAACCAGTTTGGCAGTATGCTTTGGGTCATTGTCCATTTGGAAAACCCATTTGCACCCAAGCTTTAACTTCCTGGCTGATGTCTTGAAATGTTGCTTTCGTATTTCCACATAATGTTCTTTCCTCATGGTGCCATCTATTTTGTGAAGTGCACCAGTCCCTCCTGCAGAAAAACAACCCCACAACATGATGCTGCCACCCCCAAAGTCACAGTTGGGATGGTGTTCTCAGGCTTGCAACCCCCTTTTTCCTCCAAATGTAACGATGGTCATTATGGCCAAAAAGTTCCATTTTAGTTTCGTCAGACCACAGGACATGTCTCCAAAAATTGAGGTCTTTGTCCCTGTGTGCATTTGCAAACTGTAATCTGGCTTTTTTATGTTTCTTTTGGAGTAATAGCTTCTTCCTGGGAGAGCGGCCTTTCAGCCCATGTCGGTACAGGTCTTGTTTCACTGTTGATAATGACAAACTCTTACCAGCTTCAGCCAGCGTCTTCACAAGGTCTTTTGCTTTTGTTCTTGGGTTGACGTACGCATTTTGGACCAAAGCACATTCATCTCTGGGACACAGAACCCGTCTCCTTCCTGAGCGATATGATGGCTGGACATTCCCATGGTGTTTATACTTGCGTATAATTGTTTGAACAGATGAACTTGGCACCTTCAGGCATCTGGAAATTGCACCCAAGGATGAACCAGACTTATGCAAGTCCACAATTCTCTTCCTGATGTCTTGGCTGATTTCTTTTGATTTTCCCATGATGTTACACAATAAAGCAGTGTGTTTCAGGTGTGCCTTAAAATACATCCACAGGTGTGCCTCTAATTAACTCAAGTGTTGTCAATAAACCTATCAGAGGCTTCCAAAGACATGACATCATCATCTGGGCTTTCCCAAATTGTTTAAAGGCATAGTAATCTTAGTGTATGTACTTACTTTCTTCTGACTTTGAAGAAAGTAATAAAAAAATTGTCTAACAAAAACAATTTCTCATTATTCTGGCATTTAGCAAGTAGAAATAATTTTGGTAATCCTAATTGGCCAAAAACAGGAAAAGTTTAATCTGATTTAATGTTAGACGGTGAGAAAAAAGAAGGTTATGTGCCTTTTTATATAGTGTATGTAAACGTCTGGTTTCAACTGTATGTACATTCTATACAAAAATATTATTAACAAACAGTGTTGCTAATGGAAAAAAGAAAATTGCACATGGTAATGTAAGATAGTTAAGTAGAGTGTTTTGAACTGTAGCACAGTCAATAAATATATATGTAACAAAACAAATTACAACAATTACAGACAGATACACACATCAAGACAAAACCAGAGCTCATATAAGCTCAGGCCGCCTGTCATGCTGGGTATTTTCATTCCCTCTAAAACAGGCATGTCCAAACTATTCCATAAAGGGCCGTGTGGCTGCAGGTTTTCGTTCCAACCAAGGAGGAGCACACCAGGCCAGCCAATCAACATCAAGGGATCACTGAGTTATCAGCTGAAGACTGAGCTCAGCTAATTAAGCTGGTGTGCTCCTCCTTGGTTGGAACGAAAACCTGCAGCCACACGGCCCTTTATGGAATAGTTTGGACATGCCTGCTCTAAAAGGACCCTGGGTGGGTCGTTCTGGTCTGGACTTCGAAGGGATCCGTCTCCGCTCACAGTGGTTCACACCAATCAGCTTCCTATGAGGAACTTCTGTGTTTAAAAATGGCGGCTCCTAAAGAGAAGAAGAAGTGAAGGTAAGTTATATCAGAACTGGAGAGTATTTCTTCACCGAGAGGAAAAGATGTTTTCACTCTTCGTTTCTCTCTCCTACAAATCCCTATGGTCCGTTGATCTGACTGGTTGAAGTGAGCCTGATAGTTTCTCAGGATGACTTCCACCATCTGATGCATCTGGTTAAGCTGACGTGGCCACACAGATTGCTGCCATTCCTGATGCTATTAGTTACACCTGACAAGTCAAAACGTCCACTGTCACATTTTTCTGCTCATAAATAGAATAAACCACATTTTGGAAACAGCACTGAAGCTGAAGGGGAGAGCTGCCACACGTCCATAATAACATTCAAGCATTGTTGGAATATGACAGGAGTAAAAAGCTGCAGTGCAGTTTTATGTTGTTTTTCATTATTATGATTATTATTACATATTTTTCTGCTGAAGAAGCCAGACTGTAAATTCTTCACTAGTTTCTCAAAAGTGAAATTTTAACACATGATTAATGTATGATGATATAATGAGAAAAAAAATTACACCTTTATTTTACTTTATTGTTGTAATTTTAATGATGTGTACAATATGCACTAATAACCAGGCATCAACTCTTCTGTGTGTGTGTGTGTGTGTGTGGAGACATAAATCTGTTTACACAGTCACATTATGGCAGCTAACCCTCATTATGGGGACAAAGTGTGTGTGTGTGTGTGTGTGTGTGTGTGTGTGTGTGTGTGTGTGTGTGTGTGGTGCGTGTGAGAGAGATAAAGACAGTGGGTCCATGCTGTTACACTTCCTCCTGATCACCAACAGAGGTCAATAAAGGCCTGAGTTCCTTCTCACAGCTTGAAGTTCACATCAGTTCACGTTTCAGTGTTTTTGTCTGCAGAGGAGACGACGCAGAGCTGGTTGTGAGACAGATTGTAGACTCTGTCAGAAACTCTCTCACTTCAAACTGCAACAAAAAGAAAGAGGAAGACATCAGCTGGGTCAGTTAATTCGGACACTTCTACAACTACACTGTGTAGTTTTACAAATCATTAGGTTCTACCTGAAGATATTTAGAAAGAAATACCAGCACAAGGTCACTAAATATTCACATCTGACCTCTATAGAGATACTTTAACAAATATATATTAAATAAAAACCGAATAATGAATGATGACAATCAGTTCAAGCTGCTGAGGATGGTGGAAATGAACTAAGTACATTGACTTTACTTAAGTACTTTAAGGACAATTTTGTAATACTTGTACTTTGAGTATTCTCATTTTATCCTACTTTGCACTTGTACTTCACTGCATCTCAGAGGCAAATATTGGACTCCATCACATTTACATGACAGCTGTATTTATGTGTTACTTTTTACATACAAACATGTGATATGCTTGTATTATGTATTGCAGTACAATACTACTAATCTACCTACAAGTACACAAAGTATCTGACATTGGTGTGACATTGATAAAATATGACATTAAAATGCTCAATCTGACAGTTCTCTTTTTCACTCAGACGTTCCTCATTGATGTCAGCACTCAGTTTTATGATGTTTTATATTAAATTCACATTTGTAGCACTGTTGTAGAATCTGCTTTGCACAGATGAGTGTGTGAGTACTGTCTGCAGTTATTTTGCTCCTGAGTTGTGCTGTTTTTAGTTCAAAGAGCAGCCACATGATGGCCGTCTCAGCTTGGCAGTGTACTTGCACTTGTGTTGTTTAACATTTAGTCGAGTATTTAATCTCTAGTTTAATTGACAACTCTTTCCTTGTGTCTGAGCCATCTGTCAAACTGGACGAAGGCTTGACAACTGTAGCAATCACCAACTGCATGAAAACAATTTAACTCAACACCACTTTTATATGCCGAAGTCAAACAGAAAACAAGACAAACCAACTTCTGAGTGTCTACAAGTTCCTCTGTTAGAGCATTTCTAAAGCTACTAAAGAGGGAGCATCTCTAAAAATACTTTAAACTAACCGTTTGGTTTGTGGAAGCATTGCATCAACCTTTGCTGGTTTGTCAAATATGTATCTGACTGGGCTTAATTAGTTATCAAGTGAAGCATGGAAATTCATTCTTTACCTGGGAAACAGCACGTTGACAGGTTCATGAAAATGTTGGCAGATATGTCCAAAAACTCTGACTGAAATCATAATTCATCTCCATGACAACTGAGTAAACTCTAATAGATGTTGAAGCCTGCATGATGTGATTGAAAACACCAGAAAAGTTAGCAAGTAGACCTTGAGTTCTCAAATTGTTGGTTTCCTTGCTTAACTACCTGGAAGGAAACCTGTTAAGTGTTAAAATATTCTGCTTGTACTGTAACTTGTACTTGTGCTTTGATAAAACCAGTGGAGACAGAACTACCAGGAAGTACAATGAGGCCACTAAAACACAGCAAATCTCTCTCTAAAAGTAACTTCTGATGAAACTGTGTGAGATTTCTGGACCAGCTGCAGGATTTTATCTTCATGCCACAGTTAAGGCTCGCTTATTGTCCCTGAAGTAAAACTGTTTTAAAATGCAAAATATTTCAACCGTGCTGGCAATCAAAACTCTTAAACACCCGACATCAAACAATGTTTTATCGCAGAAACTGCAGCAAATTGACATTGGCTGACGTAAACTCAACGAAAACTCGTTATTTGACCCTCGCTGCTGAGGCGTGACATCCAGGAAGAAAACCAAGCTCAGCAGCAGCACACGTTGCGGGCTCTGTTTTGATCTCCCTTCTTTCCGCCTTCGCCCCTTTGGGTCTTTTGTTGTGGCGAGGCCTGGCAGGGGTCAGCCAAGGTCACGCCAAAAGGAGAGAAAGAGGGTTTATGCCTTCAAACCCACTAATAACCCCCACTGCATCCTTAACCCCCTCAGAGCCATTTTTCTTAGCTCTGCTTTCAGCCGGAGGAGGCAGGCAGCTGGAGGCTGGTCGCTTCCATCCACGCGTCTGGTTTGCATTAAATGGACACATGTGGTCTTTGTTTTTAGAAGTGCAGCTGACACGAACCCGTAACCAGCCGTATGAAAAATGGATTTCCCAGGCAGCGGATTTAGACTAAACCTTGTTCAGGGTCAATGTTTCACTTTAAACAGGAGGTATCATAATGACAGGAAGCACAGGGTTTGATGTAAACCCTCCGTTAAATGTGATGGGCAGAGTATCGCTGCGACGCGGAGCAGGCGATCTGAGAGGGACTTTGTCTGTTAGCCAGTGGCCAGATATGAATCTATTGCCACGATCACATATGTTAGATGTTTCAGCTCAGACTCTATATCACATGGCAGAGGTTTACAGCTGGATGTCGCCATAAAAAGCAGCACTATTTTTCTGTCCACGACGGATATTTATGCTCCAGGCTCTCACACAATGGCTCAGTGTTTAGCTCAGGGACACATGGCGGTTGATGGACACATTTGCTGTGACACTGATCAAACCTGTGACCTTTTTAAAGACCAGACTATCTATTCGACCTCCAGACCACCCTGCAAGAACAAACAGCCACTGGATACCTATTAGTTTTTTTTAAAGGATAGCCGGCGATAATCTATATTTTTCTTTTTGTTAACTAATTTCATGAAAAGACCAAAACCAATACTGAATGTATCCTACTGATGAGCATGAGCAGTCGAATACATCTAACCCCTTTGTGCCATAGAGGTCCACTGTAAAAACACATCAGTGAGCCACACTGCTGCGCTGGCCAACATGTTCCTTCACTACCATGAACACACACACTTCAGTTTATTGTGATTCAATCCCACATACTCCGTCATGCAGCCCAAAACACTCACTCAAGCACCAAAGGTGGATTTTTCTTTTGGGAAATCTCTTGAAACAATTAATCTGTGAGATAAAATAATCTCACCACTATTTAGTAGCTGTTCTGGAGCTTTCAGTTACATCAAGCCATTGTCATTAGGAGGCGGATTTGCCCAGCTGTTGTGGAATTGTAATATAATGTTCAAATTTTCAATTTTTTTATGATCACTTCAAGGACTTCTAATCAGTGTTAGCTTTAAAGTTGAGGTAAAGTGTATTCTTGATCTTGGAAACAGCAGTATCCACCACAAGGTCCACTCAGCAGATGTTCTAGGGCTTTTGAACATATCACATGATCTTCATCTGGTCCAGTGGACCACTGGGTTTAGGCTTATGACCGGTGGAGCAGGGGAGTCAGAACATATTCAGAACCGGACTCGTTGTTGGATGAGAAGAAAAATATAGAATAAAAACAGCATTTAAAGCAATTTTGGAATGTTTTGAGTTCTCATGTCAATAGGTGACATCTGCATAACTGCAAGTATCACAGCTCATTTTCCTCCTTCAGAAGACACTTTCCAAAAAGCAAGACAACACCTCACAGTAGCATTGAGGGAAACTGTTTTATGAGGCCATGTGGAAGCTTTTCTTATCAGCGGTTCCACTGTGCCTCCCCCGGAAATCACCTGAAGCCATCAGGAAGATGTTTCTCATTCACTGAGCTTCACTAAGCATGAATACTATATTTGCAGAAATACGCACAGTTACTCTCGTGAGATAAAGTCAATGCATTGTAAATAACAAGTGAATCTCAAGTCCCAAGTCAAAGTCCTAAATTTTCCCTTATTTGCCAAACGCATCTTTCCCTCCTGCTTGCATGCACATTGATTTAAAGAATATCTGCTGTCAGGAAAATAAAATAGTTGATTTGTGCCACACTTTTTAATTTTCACCAAAAGTCACCAAATTTATCAGTCACTTTCTTATTAGTATGAGATGTATTAGATGAGGAGAATGAGAAGAGGAAATCAGTTCAATTGAGACAGATTCAACAAATGAAATAAAATGTTTTAATTATTTAATCAAATAGTTTAAAATACATTCCACTCTCAACTCAGAACACACAGTCAATTTAATTCCTAGACACATGTATAAACCGTTCTACAGTATTCTTTCACCTCACACTTTCTCATGCACTTTAACAGCAGCTTAACAGCATGGCACGACCAGAACACGTTAGCAAGTGACGGGAAACGTGAAACTAGTTCGAAAATGGCATCCTTCTCGTGAGGCTTGTAAATACCATCAACAATCTTTAGAGTACATTTTTTTTACTCACACTTACAACCTTAATGTGTAAGACTGAGGTTAATGGAAAGAACGACTTAGCATGATGCTTGTCGGGACAATTAGCTGCAAAATGAAGTTTGCTACACTTAACACACGTCTCAAAATCATGTTCAAACATCCAACCTACGACATTATCATTTGGAGTACTTGGGAATTCTGTGCCTACTCCTGTAACCTAATTTCCCCAGCAGGGGATTGATAAAGTTGATCTTATCTTACCTTGCTACGCTCCCTATCCTCCGATTTATCAGGCTGGTCCAGGAGGAAAACCAACAAACCAAGAGACACAGGCATTCTTCTCCAACCTCTGGCCTGCGTTCTTGTCACGACCAAATCTTTGAATGAACTTCATGAATAAACTTTCAGATTTATCCTAACGTGTGAGCTGAGGTCAAGCCCTTGGAATGAACAAACCCCAAAACACACATGCAAACATCCGCTCAGCATGAGCTCACTGGAATGCTACCCCATGCACTTTGTTGTGCACCTTTTTTATGTTTGTTTGGGTTTTTGGTTTTTTTTTGTATTTTCACGCAAAGGAAAACACTGAGCTCCATTGTGATCATCTGCGCATGTGATAACCAGCCCACACATTCCATTCATATCAGGCCAACAGCTGCTGCATCTGACCAGATGGCTACCACAAGATCTTTTCATCTGACAACATCTTCAGCTTGATTTGACCTGGACAAAGAGAAGGTAAAACAAGGACTGGGTGTGGGCCTAGAACTGACTTCCAGGTGTCAGATTGGGATAAGTACTATAAAGATTATGGAAATGCATGTTTTAGATAATAAAAATTTGTACAAGGATATTGAATGGTTAATGGACACATTAAGGGTTTGGCCCTGAAACACTAAGTGATATCTTGTATGAACACTTCATGTTAGAACTCGTTACCATGTTAACAGAGCCTATAAACTCAGGTAGTATCCTGGTGTTTAATATGCAACATTTAGCAACTTCCTACCATTCTAATACGATCACACTTATATGCTAACAGTTAGCAAACATGCTAATGCTTAACATGTGATTCTGATATGTTAACACACTAATCTTTAGTGTGTAGCATTCAGCATGTCAGTGACCTGTGTACAGGTTACAAAAAAATGGGAAAACACACACATGTAGGGTTATGGGATGGGAGTGTTTTCTCCATTCTTTATTTGTATTTTTTCTTTATATAACAACACTAATGCTTAACAAACGCGGGAAACATGGGACTCCTCTGGATTGTGTAGCAACACTGTGGGTTTATGTTGTAGTCACTAAGTTTTTTCATTTTGGCACAACACTACACTGCCCATGAGCCTTAGCTGCCATTGCTATGGAGCTGCAAATCAGGACTGTAATTAACTGTTCCGCTATTTTATTTGTACACAGGCTTGTACCTTCGACTTTTAAACAACGAACCAGGTATTTTTGTAATGCAGTTGGCAATCATTTAGACTGATGATTGAACCCCCAGAGTTTTATACCGATCCAAACTGAAGAACATTGTCTACGGGAAAAATGAATGGGACTTTGGGAGCCAGGGTTGAATGTGTAGTTTAAGTGTGCAGCTTTCCGATGTCTTTTTTTTCAACCCCATGTGCTAAATCCTAAATGTTTATTATGTTAGCACAACATGCTAAGAGAGGAATGTGGCCATAGGTTGACACAACCTGTCATGAATTAGCATGAAAGTGGACAGGTGGCCAATTTAACCAGAAGGTGATGCTACCATAGATTTAGACATAATCAAAGTCCTTAAGAATCATCCTGGGGGAATAAAGAATGTCTGTACCAAACTTAGTATGATTGTTTTTGCCTGTTTTGCTGTGGACCTATAAACCAACCAATACTGCCACCCCTAAAGTGCTAGTAACACCATAGCTTCCATACAGGGGCTAAAAATGTGGGTGGAGCATCTGTGAGACACACGTGCTATTGAATTCCCTGGTATGCTCTTTTTGGCTTTAAATCATATATAATTCCACCTTAATCAGCATGTTATGTGAAACTCCAGTTAGTTTCCAGCATGGGCCTGCACCAGTGTAACTTATGCAGATTCCTATATTTATTGGACTTGGCAGTGACTTGGATCCTGATTTTAAAGCGAATGTCTTTTCTAACTGAGAGCTGCTTTCTTGTGTTGGATCACTGCCATCTCTTGTAAAATGTGCTGAGGAGGAAAATGTATTGAGATCATCTGTGGGGAACATGAGATAGCTTGTTTATATAATCCACATGATGACAATAGCCAGCTCGGTACAGGCTGCGTTAAGTTACAAGAGCGAGAGTCTGCTAATTTGAGGCAATAAAGAAAAGTTCAGAGTCAAATAGCAGACCTGGAGATCAAGAACACTCTCCTCTCAAACCCAGTAAAAATATATAGAGGGCGGTCGAAACTCAGTAGATCTGAGCTTAAGCAACTTTGAACTGAACATTGTTTGTTGCTTGCTGTTTTTTCTTTCTTTTTTTAAAGAAATGTAATTATTGCTGTCACTGAAGGTTATTGCATTATTTATTGTGTCTACCTGTATCATCCAACACACAATTAGCTTAGCATAGGAGGGTTAAGACCAAAATCTGACCAATCCAATGCCTTAACTGTAATTGGCCTCTGTACGTAACACATCTGTATCCAATAACATTAATCATAGTCCCCTGTCCATTAATTAGTAGTGTCACTTTCTAATAAAGCCTTTCCCTTTTCTCTTTCATTACACTTACAGCAGGTCTGATGTTGTGCGGAGTTTGCAATTCCTTGTCAGGCAATCAGAGTTTATTAGAGCCCTTTTTTATGTCCAAACGGCCTTCAGAAACCTGACAGCCATTACGGAGGAAAGCTCTGCTAAATTCTTTACTGCTATTAGTGGTTGTAATTATAGAAATGATCTCAAACTGACTCACAGAGAGTTTTTGCTGCACAAAGAGACGGAGGTGGGTCAGAAACCTCCAGTGGGTCCAACTGGGGAGTTTGTGCATTTGATGTTACAGCTGCAAAAGTTTTATTCTTTTGTTCTTTGTCACACGAACTTCTTCCATTCTCTAAAAACTACACTTCACACACACTTTTTATCAGTTATTATCATCAAAATTATTCATTTTTATACCATATCTAGGGGAATAGTTTTACATTTTCTGTTCCTGTGAGATGAGAAGACGATCAATCTCAGAAAGATACAACATGTTAATCAGTGAGCTTTAGGTATTGGTTGGTGTACTTTTGGTCTTTGGACAGGGCCAGGTTAGCTGTGTCTTCCTGCTTCCAGTACTTGTGCCAACTAAGATAATCCTCTGACTGCAGCTCTGCACTGAAACCACTGATTTTACACATTAAAGTCAGTTTGCAGGTGTTGGGGGGAACTACTGCATGTGTGAAAGCGTTGTAAAACCTTTTGTGGCTCCAGAGGGAGCTGAGTGAAGGCTGATAAATGTCCTCAAGTGATGTCACTTGAGTCAGCGTCGCTGGTGCTGAAAATTTGCTTGAAATGAAAAAAATCTGGGAGTGTGGAATTAGAAAGAAGTTAACTTATCTGAGCTCTGGAGCCCGCTCCTCATCTCTGCTGCAGGCTAGAGGCTCTAGGCTACATTAGCCACTACTAGCATAACATAACGGAATGAGCTGAGTGGTGGAGTTGCATTGTGGGTAATGCAACCACAAGGTTTTGACAAGAAAGAAAAATGTGAGGAATAACGCAGATATGAAATTGATACAACAGTTAGCACTGATCTTATATCTCCAAATATGAAACATGGAGATTATGTCTTCTTAATTTTTCTGGGAATATGGCATCTTTAGGTGTCCAGGGGGTTTACACTCTACCCGTTCTCATTCCCAGAGCATAAAATACAGACCTCTGTTACGTCTCTCAGTGACCAGGCTTGGATAATCTGTAGGGTCATTTCAGTATTTCTTATTTCACTCACTATCCAAAAATTCTACTTCTTTTGCATATTAGACTATTTAAAAACCCTGAAAATTTAAAAGTTCAAACTCATTACTTAAGAGAATATTGAAATTATTGGTGTGTGGGTGTATTTTTCTGAGGGAGGTGGGGACGTGGATTCATGACCTTAGTTTTGCAAAGTCATGGCATAGATCTATATCACAGCTATGAATCTGCATGGAAAACAAAACTAATGTTCCTTTGGTTCACAGGTGTGCACTGGACCTGTTGCTCAGCATTGACTAAAAGTGTTCCTCCTCATGAAAAGGATTTAAATAGAGTTGTAGTGTTTTGTGGTAGGTTGGTCAGGACTTTTGTATCCTTGTAATACTCTTACAATAATCCTATAAAATTCCCATAGGCACTGGAGTGTGCCTGCCCCTGCGTGCTGTGTCGTGGTGTCTGTGGTGTTAAATATGGGATATTGTGTGGAATTCAGCTAATACTGGCTTTTTGGTCTTTATAAAATCAGAGGTGAGAGGAAAGCTCAAAGCTATCATCATGTGTTTTGAGTTGATGGGCACACGGCAGGGAAAGGGTTAAGAGTCACATGGTAGCGGGTGGTATTATCAGCCTTGGGCTGTAAAAAAAAAAAAAAAGTAGTGTAGAGCAAAAAAAAAAGAAAGAAAGAAGAAAAAACCCAAAGGAGAACAAAGAAATCAGAGTCTATTTAAAGAGAAGTCGCCCCGGACCCTGCAGCCGTGTGACTCCCGGCTTTGCGCACCGCACACAGCTGCGCCAAAACCAGCCTGCCAGTGCACCACCGCGGCTCCCGACGCCAGTGAGGATGTGGACTTCTCTAATCGTGTGCTGCTGCGTCTTTGCGCTGCAATGCCTCCCGAGCACGCTTTGTCTTCCAGTGCGGGGATCCAGCAGGTACAAAGTGGCACCGGTGAGTGAGAGGAGACTTGTTTTCCCCCCTTTCTGGCTACTTGTTGCAAAGTCGAAGCAGAAAAGCAGAGAGAGGAAATTTTCCCTGCAGGCGCTCGGAAAGAGTTTTGGTGCTGAATGAGTGGTTTTTCGTTCTCTTGTCGCACGCAGGGGAGAAGATGTATTCTTTTTGCATTTTAAAGGAATCTGCAATGTTGATTTTCTTCATTCCTTCTCCTCCTGCAAGTGACTCCCCCGCGCCTTTAACACACACATGCACACACACACTTGTGCACAGGAGATTGCAGTTGTCTTGTGCAGACTTTCGAGCGAAACGAGTCGCTTTGCTCCAAAATAAACAATATCTACCTTATTGTACAAAGAGCTACGTAAAGGTTTAAGTAAATTTAGACTTTTCTGCATCTACAAGTGCAGCCTAACACCTCCACGCGCGCGCGCACACGCACGCCGTTTCCTCGGACTCATCAGAACCAATGACACTTATGTTGTAATTAAGAAACTGGCTATTTTACGCGCGCACAGGAGCTGACCTGTCACTGTAATTTGCTCGTACTTTGAAGAAATGACTGTCATCACTATTTATTTTTTGTCTGCTCAGCAGCTCTGGAAGCAGTCATGACTTTGCAGCCAGAACCTGACGTCTTCTCCTCTCCGTGCGTGCAGGATGACAGCAGCGTGTTTTGGTTTTGCCTCAGTGCAGCCAGGGCTGATCTTTGACAAAGAGAGGGAGAGAAAAAAATAAGGTTGCCGAGTTCCTCAGTCTGCAGGGCAGGAAGCAGTAATAACAGGTCTTAAAGGCATTTAGTCAACAACACCATAAAAGAGAGGGGTCTTCCATATGGACCCGTCCTGACGGCGTCAGTAGCAGGCGTTACACTTGTACAAATACTGTCACAGTCATGAGTTATGGTGGCTTTTCTACCTTATTTTCATTCGTTTGTTAGCCTGACTTTGACCACATGCTGCAACTCATTATTATTAAGTATTTAATTGAATATTTTCTTCTTAACTTCTTTATGTGATCCAGTGTTGTAGTTTGGGATTCCATCATATTGACTGCAGCCTTAAGTGCTTTCCTCGTTTAGATCCTCTCTTCTTCTTTATCATATTATTATGTCCTGGAGGTTGTTTTTTTTTTTCAACTTTTATTTACACAGAGCTGGCTGGTTTAGCATGCATGCTTTTTTCACAGGAATGTCCTGTTTATAGGTACACAGAAAAATAGGGAATTTATCAAAACAAACGGCTCAGATAAGCAATTACAGGGAAGAATGTAGTAAATACAGAGAATAGTCTTGGATTTCTAGAGAAGGGCTCAAGTTTACTTTAAGGTAGACTGATGTGTACAGTAAATATTGTTTGGTATGTTCCTAAAGCATCAGCCAATCACAGCAAGTGCAGTTCACAGCAAAGCTGATAGATAGAAGATGGCAATGTTCTAGCAAGGTTTACAGAGAAAGAAATGGCACAATGTTGGTACATCTGTCAGTCCAGGAAGAATCCCAAGTCTTATGAGAAATGCAGTGGTGACTGTTGTTCTTACCCCCAGTAAAGAACTTTAAAGTTGATCAAACAGCATGAAAAAACGGTGCAGCGCAACATCGCAACAAAAAGTCGATTGTGTCTGATTTTTTTGGCTTCTCTTGCAGAATTTAATAACTGATGTGTTCCATGACATAGTTTAATTTATTCAAATAATAGATTCAATGGAGGAAAAAGCAGGGAGAAATACATTGCTATTATATCACATGAAAATGCAATAAATGGAAAAAACACTAATCTTGCCACAGTGGTGGCTGCTTCCTGTTGAGCACGTGAAAACGTTCAAAATTAATGCAGCCAAGGCAAGAATTTATGAGTGTGTAGGTACAATCAACAGGGCCCCGACCTGTGAGTCGCAAGATAAATCTGAGGGGTCGTGAGATGATTAACAGAAGAGAAGAGGAGATTAAAAAAAAACATGCCTACTGCACACAGTTTTGCTCTAATCCTGTCTTGTAAATTACTGGATGGCTTGACTTCTTCAGGACTGAAAATTGCTCAGATAAAACAAGCTCAATGGTCAAAAACGTCAAGGCAGATCTTGGCATGAACATCAGTTAACGTGCTTTGAAATTTTGTGCTCCCTTTGTGTTGATTCATTAATATCCTCACTGTGTTTTTGCATACTTGCAATATTTTTCCAGTTTAATTCACAGTCATCTGAGGTCAGCCCATTGTGGTGTTAAGACATGTCTTTGTCAAGTGTGAGTTTCTGTTGAGTTGAAAGCAAGGTTTCTCCACATAAAACATGACTTTCCTAGCGACACATTATCAGAACTATGTTGCACCTGTGGTGACAGCTTTGTTATGTCTGCTGGTCATTTTTACTGAAAAGTCTAATCTGTAGTCTTGTCAATTTGTTACCCCATTGTTGACAAAAGAGTGAGTGATTACACAGGCCTGGACAGGCCTCAGTGTCTGCGGCATTCAGGGCAGCAGGATTCACAAAGTGCCTGTTTTCTCTCTGGAGTGACGAGGAGGGGCTAACAGCTAACTGTTTTGATAAAACCTGAGTTCTAGGGTTTTCCTCTCTGTTATGCACCATCATGTAGATGTCTTCGGGCACAATGATTGGTCGGGAAACCGTGAGAGCCAAGGTGACATCAGAGCCGTCCTCGGTTCCCATCGAATAGATCTAGGTCACAGCTGCGCCGGGCTGTGAGTGGCCAATGAGACACAAGGGGGGGGGCAGTTAAAAAGCACATGCACCCCTCCTTCATAAAGTTAATCAGATGCTTTTGTTCGTTAGGGAGCAGAGCACTCAGCCTCAATCTGAATCCTTCACTAACAAGATGAAAGGAAGGGGGGAGGGGCGGCAGCTCAGGTGATTCTGCTGGCTGAATGATGCCTGTCAGGACTGGGTTGGTTTGGCAGGATGGTGTTGGTACTTGAATTTATTAAAGTTCACATCACTGAGCTGCTGGATGGCATAGAGCTGGAGATTGCTGATTAATTTCACACACATCTCCATCTCGTGATCCTAACAAAGATGGAAACTGGAGAAATTAGCAGCTACAATATGCAGTTTTCATAATTGTCCGTGGCAATGAATGGAGAGATGCCCAGAGAGTCAAAATCCACCTTCACAATTTGCTAATTAACGCTAAACACAAAGTACAGCTGAGGCTGATGGGAATGTCCTTAGATTTGCAGGAATATGGTCGTGAACTAAAGTGCTGCACAAATGAAAAGTTTGACCTGATGATGGCGCTAAATTAAAAGTCAGACATCATCAAAAAACAAATGTCAGGCCGCTGATGGCATGAGAGGAAAATTCCGTCGTCACCAAAGTCAATACGAGTCATCCTCTGGGACCATGAATGTCTATAGTATTTGTGATGTTTCAGCTTGCATCAAAGCGGTGCCCACAGACCAGCAGAGCCGTCCCTCGGGCTGCGCCGCCAGCACGGCTAAGTAGTGTTGTTTATGTATCAGCGATAGACTTTTAAACACCAGGTGTTGCTCCAGATGGGACTTAAATGTGGTGGTGCAGTTAGTACTGTGGTTTTAAAGTCACCCCTACTTTCCCTAGAAAAAGAAATCTTGTTAACTGGACTGAATGTGCAGCTTAGCAACTGTGATGTCCTGACTTCAAATCTGAGATGGGACTTTTCAGTTCATATCAATCTCCTCATCTCTGCCTATCTCCACCAAATAGAGACCTAATAACAAAGAAAAAGCAAGCAAAAAAGCAAAGATGGCAAAAAAAAGGATAGGGATAAGAAACTTAAGCAGATGCCAGACGGTTCATATCACCCTCCGATGCCTGGTGTTTCTGATCTACACATGATATATAGGATTAGGAGAGTAAGAGGGATGATAACGAGGTATTTGTTGATGAACCCCCCCTTATCTGGCATTATAAATCCTCTCTCGCTGTAAGCAATCCTTTGTCCCTGTTTTTTCAATGAGAGCACACCCTTCAAATTGAAACCTTATCTGTCTCCTCATGTAAACACTCACTTATGACTTACTTCCTATCATCTGGATTCACTGTTACTAGGCTTGGACAGTTTCTTTTGGACAGTTAGATAACATGTTGATGAAAGACCGTCTGACTTTACCCGGCGCTTCTTGTTTTCCTGCCTCAGGACAGATTCTTGTTAGAAGCACTGGCAGCATCACCTTTGGCTCCCTTAAATCAATCAATAAACCAGTATGAATTTTGCTTTGGATGTAAATGCGTCCTTAGATCTTCTTTTACATCATCAGTCTGTGATGATCAGTGAATTTCAGATGATCAGGAATTTTTTGATCCACGTTTGCCATTTCCTTTTTCAACAGCCCACTTTCTCTCAGCCTTTCTTTTCCACTTCTGCTGCAGTTGTAGATTTCCGGCCCTTATTCAAAACACATGTGTGGATTCGATGCATTGTGGTCCGTCGATGCTAATTCTAGTCCGCAAAATTGTGATGGTTTTTCTGCTGAAATGTTAAATCGACTTTTTTTATGAACTGATAACGTTGAAACATTTGCTGAATGAATAATACTTTTTTAAATCAAAGTTTCAGTAATCTCTAAAATTTGTTACAGCACCAAATTTCAAATGTTCTTTTAAAATATATATTTATAGAACTTGATCTAAAACTTGACACAATATGTATCCCTAATAAACATATCAACATAATGCTTTCAGGCTTTTAAAGGATAAAAGTTATTGTTGACAAATCCAATGAAAAGGACCAAAAACCAAGACTTTCTAATTCTTGTGCCCTATCTGTGGCTCTCAGCTCCAAGTCCATTTGTTCCTACTGAAGAAACAGTTAAATATATTGCTTAATTTTTTAAAACGGCTCAGTAATTTCCCAAAACAGCTAGAAACAGCAGGTTTAAGCAAACAAACAGGAGGAAATGCATTGTTAGGGACTATTTTCAGCAGTGGATTAATCCACATTTGATGCTCTAGTGAGTATTTGGTGCAGCAGGACAGTGTATGTGGGATTCAGCCCAAATGAACTACATTGTTTGTGTTCATGGTAATGAAGGAACGTGTCAGCCAGTGCAACAGTGTAGCTCACTGATGTGTTTTTAATAGTTTCTGAACGACAATGGAGGTCTGAGGCACAGAGCGAGAAGATATATTAGGCTCTGATGTATTAGGATACATTCAATTTAGGTTTAGGTGGTTTAACTGCAGTTAAAACAATTTTCCCATCACAAGTCCTGCTTTCAGTTTTTTACTGAAGTTAACAAATTGGCCTGTTAGCAGTAACATGTTGGTTTTACGGTTGAAGGAAAGAATGTAAAAAATGTAAAAAAATGAAATATATCCTCTAAATGTAATGAAGGGAATGTAGAAAGTGAAGCAGACAAGTGAAGTACCAGAAATACTTTTCTTTAATTACTACATTTTTTGAGTACAATACTTGAGTTGATGCACCTAATTGCTTTCCACCTTTGCTTTTAAGGTATTAAATCAGAGGTCTCTCTCCCGAAGTCATGTGGTTGAAAGAGGACTTGCAGGTGGACTCGGTCAAAGGGTTCTCAGTTAAACGCAGCAGTGAAAATGTCCTGACTGCTGTCTGGCTCCCTGCAGCTTCTTGGTCATGTCAAACTAAAGCACGGCGTGACCTGTTGGGGGTGATGGTGGTGGGTTTGTTGTTAAGACTCTTCAGATGCACCGTGCACAGACATGTTTCTCTGTGTTCTCTGAATTCCACTGTCAGCTCCCCTGCACCGCAGATTTTGTCATCACTGTAACCAGAAGATAGATATGTCCATACTTGTAATGGATGGACCGCTCCGCCTCCACCACCACCACCACCGCCACCACAAACTGCTTCACATGTTCACAGCATGAAGAAGCATCCCTGTCGCCTTCGGGCTCTCTGGGAGTTTTGTGTCTCATCATCAGCTTCTTGCACAATCAGCAGAAAGTGACAGACTAATTGTCCCCAGGGTTTTTTTTTCTTTCTCAGACGTCGTCACAACAGGACTTCCATTGTCTGCTCTGAAATTACCACGCGAGCACGGCCACAACACTTCTGTCTCAGTTACTGAGTCACCGACAGGGGATCACCTGCAAAGCACCCAAGTAGCAAAACAAACCCTTTAGCTTTCCTGTTTAAACACCTTGAGAATAAGTTAGAAGTTGGTACAAAAACTGCACATTTTGCCTTAGACTTTACCCAAATGGACCGACGGGTTTCTGCATATTTTACTTTGAAATGAGAACATAGAAGTGAATTTGCAAGCCATGTCCAGGTTAGATTCTGGTCCTCAGTTGTTTGCTTCTTCCCCGTTGCTTCATTACCATGAACGTACACGCTAGTTTATTTTGACTCCATTGCACATACGCTGTCCGGCTACCCCAAATACTCACTAGAGCACCAAATGATTCAATCAAATCATAAGATTAAGACCTGTAGGATTTCAGAAGGTATATTCAGTAAGGTTTTAAGATTTTTTTGTTGTTTTTACTGTTTGTGTGAGCAAAAGAATTGACAAGTGAGCTTGGTGTGATCAAAAAATACAAAGAGAAGGTTGGAAACCAAAAAGGGTGTGTTTATTGATAAAAGCTGCTCAACAAGGCAAAAAAACAAAATATTCTAGATCGAGTTAATGCTCTTGTTTGGGTTTGACCTTGAACTTTGACGTGAAACCTGTTGGGAATCAGGCACATTTAGGGTTTTACTAGACTGTGGGGTCAGACAGGTCAAACAGTCCATTTGACATACAGGCAGGGGGGCGGCGGGGGGGGCTTAAGTCCTTTAACCACACGTTTCAGGGTTTTTTTTTCATCTCCCTCTTTGAAATGACAGAGGCGGCTCCCTCTGCACCCACCACTTAGAATTAGCAAAAGTTTTACAACCCTGAAAGCCGACACTCCCTTCACCTCACCTCACTGATTGGGATCAGACAGCGGGCAGCTTCAGTCTAAACTGTCTCGTTTGGGGGGACAGAGGTCAGCTTGAGACCAGGTGATTTTCAGTTCAAATCCCAGTCCTGTGGAACACAAGGCGTAGCTGTGGGCAGGACACTGTCCTTACCAGCAAAACAACACATCAGTCGTTTCTTCAAATACCTGAAATTAGCAGAGTTTGCATTGGTTGTTGGTAACTGCCCCAGAAACCGAGACCCAGAGGGGCCACAGAAGCTCCAGATCCACTGCATGCAAATTTTTGGATGATTTTCACCACTAAAATTGTGGCCATGTCGTCTGGGACCCGTGTGAAAATCTAGTTTTAAGAGGTTTATGAATTTAGTCTGTATTGTGATATGCATATTCCTAATTGAGTTGTGATTAAATTACCACATAAGAGCACTGGTTACACTGTACTTAATGGGAACTTGGAGGCAACATTGCACAGGGGGCAACAGGAGTAATTGCCTCTGGGCCACCTAGCAGGATAATCCAGCCTGGGCAAGGGCCTGTTGCTGCTGTGAGAATAATAACTTTTGTTTGTAAGGAAAAAAGGAAGAAGTAAACTGACTGTGGAGGAATGCATCAATAAAACATCGATAAAACATGTGACCTCAACTCGAGAGAGTTCACGTCATGTCTCCTACCAACAGTCGGTATTTCTTTTAACTGTGACCATAATTGTAGCCTAACCTTAAAGGTACCCTGTGGAAGTTGTATTTACATCCAGCGTTTCTCACCAAAACATGTTGTGTGTATATTTGAGTTCTAACAAACAGGCTGAATGCGTGCTTCCCTCCTCATAAATTTAGCATTTTTTAAAATCACCATTGTTTACATCCATGTTTGCTGGCTGGCAGCCTTCCTCTCTCTTGACTTGGCTGCTGCTGTGCTACATTTCTTGGCTCCACCAACTGTCAACAGTGGAAAGCATGCAACTTTCAGCAGGAATTCATATTCACTTGTGCATGCATGCACGAAATACAAATACAGCAGGGGCCCACTCATCAAAACATTGATTTGCAGCACCACCAGTGAACAAAAACACCACAGGGTACCTTTAACCAAGTAGCTTGTAAAGCTAAACTTGCCCAAAACTTAACTACACAGAGGGCAGATGACAAAAAACTGCTTTGGTAGGCACTGACAGCCTGTTCTATTGTTAAGGTTAGAGGTTGGATGTCAAAGGCTCTAAGAATATCAAAATAAGCCTTCAAGCCCCACTGTGTGTATTTAATCTGTAACTGTATGATGTAAACACAAACATGGACACACAGACGTGAACTGGTTGTCATCAGTGGTGGCTACAGGCTGACTCAGCATTCGACCAGAGTAAATAAATGTAAAAAACATATGGCGACTGAATTCCATGCTAGTTTTGTTTTCCAGCAGTTTCAGGCAGCCTTTACATTGATATGTTTCAGAGCTGCGTTACACGTTGATAAGGCTTTTGTTGTTTATCTAAGGTTTTTGTTGTCAGTCTGTACTGTAGGAGGACAGATAAGAGAGTGCAGAGACAAACCTCAGATCAGACTCGTCTAACGAAAACCTCCTTCACATCGGTAGCTACATCTGTTTTAGCTTATTTATAACAACACTAACAAGCCTATAGGACGTGAACGAAAACCCCCTCTACCAGGACACTTTGTGCGACAAAATACGCATCTAAAATCTCCTTTAAACAAAGTGGAACACAGGAGGTGGAGGGGTGGGGGGCTCAGGGAGGTGTGTACTGTTTGTTCTGTGATCCAGACCCATCAGTCACTGTGTTTCTGCAGTCTGGAGCACATTCCACGAATCCTGCTGGGTTTTGTTCCCCTTAACTTACAACGACATGGTTTAAGTCCTGCAGAGCTGAGTGAGGCAGGCTCCTTTTAACACAACAAAAACATGATTGGGACTTCACTCAGACAAACTTTCTGCATTCAATTATTTTACTTGCAGTATTTAATATATGAAGCGTCTTGTGTGAATTAGGCTTTTGATGTCGGATTTGAAGGTTGATGTAAAAAACTGCTTCCAGTTGATATTTAGTACTGATATACAATGCATTGTTTCCCCCTGGGCAGTCTTCTTGTCAGTGCAGACAGCCTCTGACATCAAATCCATCATGGATTGGACTGAAGATTCATTTTTGCCTCATAATTCTAATTCGAGTGTGTTTTTTATGTTATGCAGGCTTATTATAAAGGGGTTGTCAACATGCAGTTACATGATTGAGTGTTCCTGCATCTTAAGGATGACAGGAAGCCAGACAATTATCATATTCACACAATAATTTAGCCCTTTGTATCTATGATGAAACTGAATCTATGATCAATAATTCTGAAAATCCCTAAACACCATCAGTTTTAGCAATTTGAATTTACAGTAGTCTGGCCTGAAATGCTATAATGCTGGACTCTTTGCACAGTTACTTGGTGTGAGGCACCTGGAAACACTGTAGGTAGCAAAATACAGGAAGCATAATTGGAAAAAATTGGATGAAGTTTATTCTAGTGACGACATTGCACTTTACTGCACCTTTATATTTGACATTTTCAGACAGTCTTCAGAAGTGAGAGAAATGAAACTGAACAAAGAGCTCAGAGACTATACAAAATAGCATTGCAGGTTAAAGGTCAGCAGTGTGGCCAGCAGATACAGCAGAGATTACATGTAAAAAGTTTAGACATCAGAAGGGGGTTTAGGTCCTGCCTCACACTGACATGCAGTCATTGAAATGACGGTAAAGCGACAGTTATACAACTTTCACTTTTCACCAAAATGAAGTGTGCTTTCAACGTGGACGTTCAGAGGCCTTTGTACCTGCATGTCACTGAATGAATGATTATGTAAGAGAGAAGATCAGGATCTGATGATAGAGTTAATTAGTTTAATTTCAACACAATATATTGATAGCGTCTTTTCCCACAGGTTTTTCTGAGCAGCAGCGGAAAAGGAAATGCGCATAATTTTGTTGATAGGAGGAGAACACCCAAGCTCCCAGTAAGTGTGGCACGACAGATGTGGTTCGGTTTAGAGGCGGAGGACTGAGTCAGATGAGGAGGTGCGGACGGGATGGCTCTCCTCTGTAATTTGCTCTGTGGAAATGAGCAGAGCCATTTCCTCTGGATCTGGCGGGGGGGTATTAAGGATAATGGAACACCCTGGGACCGACTGTCTCTTAAACTGGGGCAAACTACGTGGCTCAGTGACCTGATTACGAGTGTGTGCTGTCATTAACCTCAGAGTTCAGAATGAATTCAAAGTTATGCTGATTCATGTCCAAGCAGCCCTCAGAGACACAAATGCTTTTTTCTTCTCGTTTCCTTCTTACTCATTCACTTCTTTTTCTTTTTCTCCCTTCTCCTTTTGTAATTTTTCTCTCTGCTGCAGCACGCCTTTCTTCTGACTCACATTTGTCGTTTCGTTTTTGTGCTTTTCCCTCTTTTCATTCCTGATCATTCATCATCTCTTTCTTCTGTACATCCCTAACATCTTGGCCACAGCACAATTTTATGTGAATTTGTGAAATCAATTTATTTCAATGGCAGTGCCGCTGGATTTGCTCACAGACAAAATGTTTGCACTGAGTTCAACTTTGGTAAATTTGCATGCACGCACCATTCACCTGTAAGAAACAGGTTTGCCGATCTTTGGGGGAAGGAAGAGCCAGGCAGTCCAAAACGGAGAAGGCTGTTGCAGCTTTGCTCTGGCTCACAGACAGTTATGAGACAGCACTGAATGGTACATATACCTCTGTTGATTAAACTGTGTGAGTTTATTGTCCTTTTATTGACCGAGTTATTCTGAGCTTCCCTTCCTCAGCAGCTCTTTAGTACTAAAAATGAGGTCCACTCCTGAGAGCAGAATGTCAGGGGGGAGTAAACGCTCCAGTTCAGAGAAAATACAAAGAGAGGAGCTATTGTGACTGACTAGCGCTAGCATGTTCCTGGCTGACTGGCAGCAAACCATGCGAGTAAACCTACATCTTCAAGTCTGGCAAGTGTGACCAGGCTTTAAGTCCTGTGTCCTCTACTTGTTGCCCTTTTTTTCTCCTCCATCCTCTTCTCTGTCTCTTTACGTTCATGTTCTTCTTCATTTTCATCCTCTCCTGAAACACAAATGATTTTCTTATTTTATTCCATACACTGTAAGACCGTACCAAAGACGAGTAGATGACAGGGTACAACATATCCTTCACTGTTTACGCAAGTGTGAAATGAAAAGCTAAATGAAACGCCAACCAGCACTTACTCCTTTGTTCCAGGTCCCTGAAAAGTTCCCCGATCTGAAGAAGAGGGGAAAGGTCTCTCACGCTCAGGATTTAGTAAAGGAGATGAGTTTGCCAGCCAACGCCTCTAACACGTGGAACCGACCTCGCTGTGGTGTACCGGACTACCCTGCCCAGAAGGAGGTGTATTATCGGGGGCGACACCGCCAGAGACGCTTCGTCCTGTCTGGAGGACGTTTGGAGAGGACAGACCTCACCTACAGGTACAGATCTGCAGCGCTGCATACCCACATACTCAGATCATTCAGATCAGTGAACGCATGTTTACGTTTACGATGTGCCCCAATTCCTTCTGCAATTTGAAATAAAAGGTACAGACATGTTTTTATATTTTATATTTTCATAACATTCCTACCAGCTAGCTGGACATTTGTTAGGGGTAACAAACAAATGCACAGTAGCCAAACCTTCGCCAATCAACAGTGTTTCATACAGTGAGGACGCATTATACCACTGACTAGTATAGTGCGGCACTTAGCAGCTAAAGAGCCAGATATTTCCCTCAGGAGTTGGCTGAGACCAAAAACAGAGTTAAAAGACAGTGGCTATTGGACTCACATTCGTCAGGTGGACACAAACACGGCTTCACATGAATGGTAACGTTGCCCTGTAATGATATGTCCGTGATGTGTTCACGGTTTGTTGCCACCCCCCCTAGTACGGTTATTGCATGTTTGAAGAATATGTTTGTTTTTATGAGACAGCATGTCCCTAAAGTTCAGCAGACAAAATGCAGGTGGGGTCTGCTAGATTTTAGAAACACTGAACGATGAACGGAAGAAAAAAAAATGTCCAATGAGAGGGCCTATTATAGTACTTAGAAAATCAAGTCTTGAAATTATATTCTGAAAAACGGGTGCTGGTTTTCTTTCATCTAGGGCCTTGGCACCACTGAGTGTCTGGTAGTCCTTTACTGGCTGCTGCCTCTCTGTCTCTGTCTCCTGGGGTCCCTTTCATTGTAGTCATTCTTTAACGCAACACTATATTAAGAGGGGGGGCAGCACCAGCCACAGACTAATAAGATTCTGCTGGATTGGCCCAATAAAGCACTCACAGTGACACCTGAAAAAATGATGTGGTTGACCGGAGCATTGCAACAACCCGTAAAGTCAAACTATACATCTGCATGACCTAACAGGGCCACCGTCCCTCCTAAACGACTGAAATATGAGTGCTGTAACAGTGGAGCCACGTTAATGAGTCCCTGTGTTTACTCTTTATTTACAATCAGCCGGCATTTCGAGATTGGGAAGCAAGTTCTGGCATGAGATGTGAAGCCATGCCGGGTCAGCTGAGAGCAGATCTGTTTTAACAGCTTTAACGGTTGTTAACGAAACTGAAAAGAAGCTTTCAGGTGGCTGCAAAACGTTAAAGGATTGAGTTTGCTTTTGTGCAGTCGTAGGAGGGGAGGCTGACTGCAGTGTCATTCCTCACATTTTAATTTTACTACTGTAAACTTTGCACAACTTTGTTGAACTATGAATATGTAGCTGTAAAATTAAAGGATAAATCTGGTGATTATTAGATTTTTCTTGTCTATAACAACAAAACCAATAATGAATGTACCCTGACAAGTCCTGCGTGTTTATTCAAAGCGTAATATATCTTGTTCCTCTGTGCCACAGAGCTCCACTGTTGTCCAGAAACTATTAAAAACACATCAATGAGCCACACTATTGCACCACCCTGCTGCCCCAAATACTCACTAGAGCACCTAATGTGGATTAATCCACCACTGAAAATAGTCCCCTACTAATGCGCTAAAAAACTACAATGATTGGCTGTTTTAGGTAATTACTGGGAATTTTTTAGAAATGAAACTACATATTTGGGAGGTGTTTACATCCTCAGTAGGAGCCAATGGGCTTGGAGCTGACAGGGTTGGGAAGTCAGAAAGTAAGGAGTGATGAATATAGGATAATGCCTGCGTTATCCTATAATGAAACCCCGGTGTAATTATCTGTTTGAATTCCAGCTATGTGGGTCTGATGAGTCATATTGAGAAAAATATTTAATCTCTAATCTACTTTGTTCTATCTCTGCTGTTCTTCCTGAGGTCTGTTTTTGCCCAGGGGATTTTGGGGGAGTTTTTCCTTATGTGACTATTTGATATTGGGCTATATAACTAAAGTTGACTTGACTTGACTTGACTTAATCCACAGGGTATTTGTGCAAAAAGTGATAAGCTCAAGCATTTCAACCTACAGCTGGTGAACTTTGCACTGAGGAAAGTCCCTTTGTGCAAACTTAATGAAACCTGCACAAATATTTGCACCTTGTCAGTAGTCTTTTTGCACACGTACACTTCAAATTTATGATCAAATAGAAATGATTTTCTGTAATGCAGACTGTGTGGGTACTGCCTTTCTATTCAGCTGGGTTTAAATGAACATGTTTCAGAAAATGTCATGGTTTCTACCTCTCCTCACAGTGCGTACTTTATGTAAACAAAAGAGACAGTGGTCGAGATGAATGTATTTTTATTGCTCGTGTTTCTCTAAATTAAGACCACATTTCCAATAAACCCTGCAACTTCCTGTCCCTCTTGACCCTCCTTACATGAAAAAAAGACAAGCACTGATAATAAATTCTTGCAGGTAAACTAACATGCTCTAGGCTGACAGCCCTTCTTCCTGTTTCATGCCATAAAATGATGCAGCAGATTTTTCTCAAAGTCCAAACCAGTAAATCCAGAAGAGAGACCACTAGAGGCTGACAGCCGTCTCAGTGTCTACAGTAACTGTAATTATATATATGTCCAACTCTACTGTATTGATGCTGAAATTAACTACTTTGACTTTATACTTGTACACCTATAAAACCTCAGGAAGGCTAGTTGATTACTATTCAGGTCATCAGAATATTTTAAGAACCAACTCATGAAACTTCTCATGTCCAGAATTATTAGAATATAAAATTTTTGGTAAATACACATATTTTCTTTCTTTCTGAGAGTCAGAATATCAATATTAATGTCATGTCTGTGCATTACGTGCAGAGCTGAAGTCAGGTCTTGTTCAGCCTGGCTTAGCAGAGAGACTGGAAACAGGGGAAACGGTTATCCTGGTTGTGTCCAAAGTTCAAAAATCTGCCTAGCAACACCTCTTAATCTCACTGCTTAACATGTTGTATATAGTGTGTTTAATCTGTACCCAAGCAGGAATGTAAAAAGGACAGCTGGTAGTTTCAGGGGCAGTTACTTGCTGGAACTGTTTCTTTTTGAAAAGTCAGGTTTCAGGTGACAAAAAAAGACCTGTGCTGAGCAGCGGTGACCCACAGTACAGCCGGAAACAGTGAATGGAATAAACACGTCTGGACAGCTGCATTCTTAATCCACAAGAAAATGCTTTCAATCTTCTCATCTCACTCAAACAATCCAACTTATAACAAATACTCACCATAAAATCGCAATTTGTAATTTTTACAGTTCATTTTTTTGTACAGATTATTTTTTAAAAACAGTCATATAATGTTAGCGAACTTCATCTGTGCTGGTCGTCGAACTTATTATGTTGGACACTCATGTCGGTTGCTGTTTGACTACACCGAACTGATATGTAAAGATTTATTGTCATTTTACTGCAGCAGTCAGATTTACCTGATATTCAGTGACATTTTTGAGGTGTTCTGAGTCACGTTGGTAAAGTTTCTCGTCTTTTTTACGCTTACTGGGTGGTTTCATCAGGCAGGAAAGGGAGGAGACCACGTTACAGAGTTTTGTTAGCGCCCCTGAGGGCGTCAGTAACAGCACACCTCCCTGCTTATGAGATGACTGGAGATATCAGATTAGAGGGAGGCATGCAGGGCCGGTGGTCCCTCTCCGCTACTACACATCCTGTGTGTATGTATGTGTTTGACACCTGCGTTGGTCTCCCCGCAGGATCGTCCGGTTCCCCTGGCAGATGGGCGAGGAAAAGGTTCGACGTGTCTTTCGGGAAGCACTGAAAATCTGGAGTGACGTCACCCCACTCACTTTCACTGAGATCCGCAGCGGGAAGGCCGACATCCGCATCGACTTCACGAGGTGGGAGGGCAGAGACGTGGAAAAATCATGAAACATCAGCAGACATTATTAGAAAAGGAATTAATTTGTTTTGTGGGAAAAGATTAAAATGCTAATATTTTACTGTTGGATGAAGACATTCATGTTCAAAATGACTTTTTATAACCATATCAAAATAATCATCAGGTCAACATTTAAATGTGATTTTGTGATGTAATTTTTGTCCAAACAAAAGAGCTTGCCTTAGTTGATGAGCTGCACTCCGGAAAACCAGCAAATGAATCACACTTGCTCCTCAGGCCTGCTGCTTCCAGGCACGTCATTGCCATCCACAAAGCTGGGTGGCTAAAAATGATGTAGATATTGTGGCTCCTAATTTTCTAAAAGAAATCAACTCAGAAACAAGGCTGTTCATGGTCAGCTAATTTGCCAGTTGTTTCCTGGATTAATCAATTCATCAAAACATCAGAAAAGAAGTCCATGACTACGACCATCACAATATTTCAGATCCCAATGTGACATTTTCAAATTGATTTGTCTGCAAACTGTTCAAAACTTAAAGAAATTAACATCAAAGAAAGAGATGAAACGAGCAAACATTTGTCATTATTCCTTGAAAAATTGCTAAAACAATCAATTCACTATTAAAAGAGGTCCAGATCGATTTTCTTTTGATCAACTGATCGATGGATTGGCTGTTTCAGCAGCAAATAAAACATCAAATAAAAACTATGACTTTTACAGAAGTCCTAAACATATTATGTTCCGCGAATCATGAGTATAATGTTGATTTGTCACTTTTTCTTGATCCAATGTTGGATTTTCTACAGATTTTTAACTGCTGGCTCCACACTCTCTTGACCAGCAGGTATTGATCAACAGCTGCTTCAGATTCCACTGGTGACAACATCTGTGCTGGTCACATCAGTGTTGGTGGATTCTTTTGTGGCCCTTTTTTCTTTAACATTGACATGTTACATGTTGCCGTGGTTTCGGAGCCTGCATATTGTCTCCCAACCACTCTCCTGCACCCACACCAGCCTCTATCCCACGTTCACTCACATCACAATGTCCAATCAGCAGTGTGCATGCAGGACAGAATTTAGGATTTTGTACCACTTCTTCAGCCTTTTTGCTGTATCAGCTCTTCTTTGGTGTCCTGCCCGAGCAGACTGATGTGCTCTTCTGTATTCACCACAAGTCATCCTGAGCACATCAGTCAACAGAGGACCAGGGTCAAGCATTTTCAATCTATTTATGAGATTAGGCATAGACCAGTTCAAATCCAATAGTGACAAAGACTTTTCCTCAGAGAGCCACAAGACAGAAACAAGAGATAATAGAGCAAGAAAGGACAAGCAGATACAAACAAGATAAGAAAAGAGTTTTATGAGGGGAATCTGTGTCATCTTTGAAGTGACTCATTGCTCTATTTTATGTTGCTTGGTTTGTTTTTCCTGCAGCGAGTTCTTGTTTTTCCCCTTCAGCATCCTGCTTTTGACTCAAGCTTTATTGTCCGTCATGTCACATCAGTCTTTGTTTATCCTGCTGCACGAACATAGCTCGGAAAATTGTTTCATTTTCACAACAATAAGGATTTGTGCATTTCATGACTGTTGTGAACTTTTTTCAGTTGACACTGACTAACCACACACACCCCCACCCAACTTTGGTTCTTGTAAATTGTGATTGGCAGCTCTTGGTGTATAAAGTTTATCATGCTTTAAGCCCTCAGAGTGGCTTTTATGTTCATCGGGGTGTTTGATTTATGGACCTGTAGGTACTGGCATGGAGACAACCTTCCCTTCGATGGCCCAGGTGGGATTTTGGCTCACGCCTTCTTCCCCAAAACACACCGACAGGGCGACATTCACTTTGACTACGACGAGTCATGGACCCTTGGAAACCACATGGGTGAGTGTTTTTGTAGAGAAGAGACTGAAAGAACAGTTTTTAGTTAACAGGGTTTTCTTTTTAACCATTTCGTTCTTTTTGACTTTATTTTTCTCGCTTTTGGTGGAACAAAAAGGCTGCAAAATAAATAGAATAAGATAATAGACCAGACCTGGTCAGCTGGGGAAGTACATAGGTTCATATTATTTTTTAATTAGTATTATAATATGATATTATATTACTAGTACCAATCTCTAATCCCAGTATATGCTTTTATTTAGTGCTGCTCAATCTACATTTCTTGGCTACAAAAATAATCTCACCAGCTGAGTCAGCTCAGGTATGACAAGTCAAATATATCTGACACATCTGGAACATCAGGTGTTATCAGGGCACGACGGCGAGAGGAAGCAGTGAGGTACTTTTTTATGACTCTTTGTTGACACTGTATCCTCTCAGGTAGAAAAATCCCCACCATCTGTCACTGCGAGCAGGTCAAAACAAATGACTAAAGTAAAACAATTTTCAGGCAGCATTTGAAGCAGGTGTGGCTTTGCATCCTCTGAGGCTTGACTACCGCCCCTGCAGGCACAGACCTTCTCCAGGTTGCTGCCCATGAGTTTGGGCACGTCCTGGGCCTGCAGCACTCCCGCGAACCGGGAGCCATCATGTCCACATACTACTCCTTCTCCTACCCGCTGAGGCTGAGCGAGGATGACAAGCAAGGCATCCAGTACCTGTATGGAGCTCACCCACAAGTCCTGCCCTCGCCGCCACCCCCGCCTCCACCTCCATCAAACCCAGAGACCAATGAGATCGTCACTAATGTGAGTGGTGAGCTGACGCAGCATTTAAAGAACCACTCATTGGGTGACTGAATAGGATGATATGATCTTGACGGTGTGAATGAACAATGGCACATAAGCTCAAAATAACGGGTAATTTCAAGGAGGATAAAGGGCTGTGGTATAAAAATTCCAATGCCAGGCAAGCGGATGGTTAAGAATAAAAAGCTCTTCATAAATATTGCCTTACGCGTCGTAAAAATGCATTGAAGTGTATGTGCAGGCTTGTCCTGACGCAGGTGTGCAGATACACTTTGGTCCGTTGGTCCACCACTTTGCTTCAGTCTGAAATCTCTTGACAGCTGTTAGATGGATTGTCATGAAATTTTGTAAAGACATTCAAGGTTTCCACAGGATGAAACCTACTGACTCTGATAATCCTCAAACCAGCTGTCCTTTTAGTTTGGTTGTTAAATGTGTGTTAAACGACTTTTAATAATAATAATAATAATACATTTTATTTGTTAAAAGCCCCTGTTAGGACACTCAAGGACCCTTTACAACACAAAGATTATCAAACAACTTTTGTGATTGTCTGACTCCTGTAGTGTCATCAGCTAGGCAAAATATTGACTAGCTGATTACATAGACGTATTAGGACTGTCATCAAGAGCATGTTCATGTTAGAATTTACTGTAGGTCAAAACACTGCTGTGCTTACTCACAGCAGGACTGTAGACATTTTGTCTTGTTCTTATTGTCAGCAAATCCCTCTAAAGGATCAAAACTAACAAGGTGGTAGTCCGTCTCTTGACGCTCTCAGACCTCCTGCAGGTTTAAGACTATTGGCTCCTACTGAGGATGTAAATCCTTAAAAACAACTCACAAATATTTTGGGGGTCTTTTTTATAATTTTTTTTGTAATTTCATAATACAGCTGGTCACTGTAGGTTTTTATGGAACGTTTCTCAAACAGGAGGAAATGGTGCATTTCTAGGGGACTATTTTCATTAGCGGATTGATCCACATTTGGTGTTCTAGTGAGTATTTTGTGCAACAGGATGGTGTATGTGGTACTGAGTCAAAACGACTGCAGTGTGTAATGAACAGTAATGAAGGATCATGTCAGCCAGTGCAACAGTGTGGCTCACTGCTGTGTTTTTAATATTTTCTGGACAACAATGGCGCTCTATGGCACAGAGGAAGAAGATATCCACAGGGATTACATGCTCGGAGGATCAATGCAGTTTTATGGGATTTGTTGACAAGATGAACAGTGCAGAGTACCACCAGCCTCATCCTTTACGAGGCACCGGTTTCTGTGGTTATAAAAAACTTAAAAACAGTGAATGTCTTTGAAACCACACCACATGACACAAGAGTGTATTTTTGAACCAAAGAGGATAAACGAGGGTTAGAGACAAAACTGATCTTTTAGTTCCATAAGAGTTTCTCACGTATGAGCACTGGGAAAAGGTTCCACTAAAGATTATTTTCCTTTTAAAATTTCCAAACGACATGTTTTTCACTGGACCTTGAGAAGAACAAAAGCCCTCTCTACTTTATTTTGGGATCCTTTCAGACAATAAAATGTCTACTTAACACTTCATCCTACTGCAATAAAAACGTCTCTTGTTAGGAACTGAATGTTAGCGTGTGGAAATGAACTAGTGATCTGTCTCCTTTCCAGCCCGACGCCTGCCAGACAGACTTTGATGCCGTGTCCATGATCCGAGGGGAGCTGTTCTTCTTTAAGTCGGGCTACGTTTGGCGGATCAGGGACGGGCATCTGGAGAGCGGTTACCCGGCGCTGGCGTCCCGTCACTGGCGGGGAATTCCCGACAACATCGACGCCGCCTTTGAAGACAAGTCAGGGAATATTTGGTTCTTTCAAGGTGGGCAGTGAGGTTTGAGCTGCTGTTATGTGATTTATGGTTTCTTGTGAGCACAGTATCTTGCACTTTTAGGCAAGTTTAAGGTGTAAAATGTTAATTAACACAATTAAGCCTTTCTGTCGACATTTCCATCAGATGTGGTTAAGGTAGTTTATGCAAGAGACTGTGTTTCACACAAATCTGAGTTACATATTCCTGTGGTTGCCCTTCAAATTCCACAATCCTAAAAAAAAAAAAAAAAAATGGAAGTTAGAGTGCTACCTTTTTACCTCACCAGGTACATTGTCTTGATGTTGGAAGCCCTAAGCAGAACTCTTAGCTAATGCTCTTTGAGTGCGTGATCCAACTCAGCATTCAGTCATGAAAGAAAAAGAAATGAGATAAAAGTTAAATGATAATCAAAAGGAAATTGTTCATTTGACGCCGCAGCAAAGAAGTTGTCGAGTCACTGAGCAAATTCTGGAATTAGGGTGACTACTGTTATGAACAAAATGACTTCATCTGTGAGCTAACCACTGTGTCTGGACTGCTAATGACTGCTGCCTCCTGATAACATGTGAAAAGCATGTTATTGCAAGGTGCAAATGTGTGTGAACGTGATCAGATCTGCCTGAAAACATCCGGAGGTAGTCTGGCTCGCACCGAGTTCAGATCTTAGGTAGATGTAAAGGTAATCCATAGAACGTGCTGGCACTCGTACACAACGCATCACGGACACAGATGCGTTTTTACAATGTAGGACGTTGTTCCAATTTAAAGAACAAGCAAGAGAGAAGGCTGAAAGAGACCCCTCCAGTGACTGAGAGTCTGTAACCAGGCCAGTGGCCTTGGGGGAAGCCAGGAAGTATCTGTGGAATAGACTGGAGCTAAAGACAAGCCTGTACATCCACTATTTGGAAACAAATTTCTGACTGAATGGATCTTAGTTAAAGCGAGACCACCAGCCATCTAGCTCACTTATATAATGATATATGTATCTAAGCGAGCTGGAGGTAAATGGCGTCTCTGTCCACCGTCTCTCTCGGCAGGTGAGAACTACTGGGTGTTCGATGCTGAGAGGCAGATCAGAGGGCCAGAGTCCATCAGGAGTTTGGGTCTGTCGGTGTCTGGGATCCAGGCGGCGCTGCGCTGGGGCCACGACCCCAACTACAACACCTACTTTTTCAAGTCAGGCAGCTACTGGAGGTTCAGCCCCCGCGAGAACCGAGTTGAGTCCATCTACCCGCGCAGCATGCAGGACTGGAGCGGCATCCCCAACGATGTGGATGCCACTTTCAGGGACATCTACGGTATGATCCAAAAATCTAAATTTAACAGGCGAACAAAGTTAGGAGTTCATATTTGGGGTTTAAAAAGCTAGTGTGTCGGTTACAACGGGATTTTAATAAATCATCAGGAGGACAGCAGCCCAGTTAACACCTGAAATCCTGGTGACTGCATACTTTATAACATAACTTAAAGCTATTAGGTGAAACAATGCCACATTGACTTCCTCTGCTATGAATGAACGCAGCAAAAGCTCACGCTTAGTGACATGGACTTGGGTGCATTAAAGGACCACATTACTGAAACTATGGTTCACTCAGTAGGAAGCTCAGGTCAGTGGTGAAAGAGGCATTCACAGCCTATTCTTCAGTAAAAGTACCCACACATTCGTATAAAAACACTGCATTACAAGTAAAAGTCCAGAACTCAAAATCCCAGTACTAAGTAAGGAAGCATTTTCAGCTAAATGTAGGTTATGACAAAATTGCAGATGAAGGTATCTTGGGACACCGTTAACATGAAAAACGTTGCTTCCTGTCTTTCAGGCTACGCTCACTTTATCAGAGGACGACAGTACTGGAAATTCGATCCGGTCGACATGAACTCTTTGGAGGGCTACCCTCGCTACATCGGCGTGGACTTTTTTGGCTGTAGAAACATGTGAGTCTTTATCCTAAGGAGAATCAGATTATCAGATTTTATTGACGATGAAGGGGAGTTTTTGGAGCAGAGACGTTTGTATGTTCAAGAGGATGAGACGATCTCCTTTCAGTCTGGTTATGCTTTACTCCATTTATTGATACTCAGATGAATTACACCTTCTTCTCAGGAAAACCAAGGCATGTTTCCTCAGACTTGGCACCTGCTGTGCAGCTATACTCATATTTATTTTGCACATTTGTCACCATATTGCTGAGATCTGGGCCCTGTATTCATGATGTGTGATGCCGATGTGAACTGCATCCTTCTCTCCTCCTGTCTTTGAGCCTGAAGTCGAGTACTTTGACCGATTGTGGTTCACAGACAGAACCGGCTCAGGCGGTTCCATTTTAACTGTATGTTCATCATGGATGGACTCGCTGACCCTCACGTGTTTGAAGAGTGACATCATAGCTGCAGGAGGTAGACATGTTTGTTATCTGCTGGCACCAAGTTAACTTTAGTTTTAATGCTGCAACTTTAAACCCAGAAGCCACCCAACATGATAACCAAAACTTTCAGCTGCACCTTGCAACTTTCAGGATGTGATCACACATGCTGTTGCTTTTCCTGCCAACCTGACTCCCATTGACCACGAATCAGAACAAGTCGCATTGTTTTCAGTTGCTCTATTATCATACAGTTTTGGAGACCCGTCATATTACCTGCAGGAAGACTTTGACCGAGCGTGCGGAGTGTCTCCTGCTCAGCCTTCAAAACATTTGGAGTTTCCGCCCTGAAATGAGTCTCTCAGGCAGGACTCACTCCTCCTCTAAAGCTTTGTGGTGTTACCAGTAGTCAGGTTTCCACCCAAATGTACAGCTAATTTTAAACAAATTGCCAGTCCAATAGTGCTGTGCAGATATTTTGATTTGCGTCAACAACAGTTGTACAAATTCTTCAGTCAGGTGCCATCAAACCATTACAGGAAAGAGGGGACAACAGATAACCATGCAGAAGACATGACGGAAATATTGCATTCCTGTTTATTTAATGTATTAATTTGTGCGCAGTGTTAGTCTTGTCAGCTCTCCACACAGATCTGATGTTTTCATCACTGCCAGTATATTTTTTTTTTGTCATTTTAGCTCTGACCGACTCAGTCACATATTTCACATACATCATACTTCACTAAATCTGTTCCCTGTTGGACTCTGTACTTAGTTTCATGTCGAGGTACTGAATTGAGGACACGGGAAACAGGTAATGCAGGATCTAGACAGCAGATTGTGTGCACAGAGCAGCAGTGAGTTTGGCTGGCGGAGCATCAATAAACACCCAAAAGATGCGAGAGAATCCGCAGACAAAATCTATTCCAGCAACTCAAGAATGGTAGTTAGAGAGTCAGAGCTCAGAATACTACCAGATAACTAACCTGTTTCCCTACAAGACTCAATTCAGGGCAGTGAAACCCCATATCTGCTTCCACGTAGGTGAACAGTTTCCAGTTTCTTCTACACATAAAGTCAGTTTGGATAATGTTCTCACTCTGTGTAAAGGAATTAGTGATAGGTGAGCACATCCTGTTATAATTGCTGATTTCAGTGTGCTTCAAGTGTTGGTTCGCCACTGTCTGAGGGAAAGTTTTCTATTTATATTTCATGTTTAGGCAAATTGAGCCGATATACAGGTTTTCAGCAAGAAGGGATGTGACGCTTTTCTCTGTTGTTGTGATTTAGGCAAAGCAAAAGAGTGCCTGCGTTTGAAGAAGTTAGGCATTCATATGGGAAGGAAAGGTGATAGCATCGCTCTGACGTGTTTTGATGTCACTCTTCTAACATGACGACACTTAGTTGTTGTTGATCGCTCATCTGTCTGCAGGCCTCTGTGGCAGTAAGAAGCTCCAGGGCGCCATCTGGAGTGCAGGAGAGGAGTGTTATTTCCTGTTAGAATGTCTTTTGTGAAGAAGTCATTGCTCATCTTCATCATAACTTGGTGCTCTGTTCAGGCTGGTCAGTGTGACACATTCAGGGACAGCAGCTGCTGCACGGATCAGCGGCTCTCAGCCTGCTTAGTTAGTTACATGGCTTTAACTATAGTTGCTTCTCAGGCTGAATTTATACACCACACAGTGTTTATCATACAGATTTGTTGCTGGGTAGAGGTGGTGGAAAGTACAGTTAATCGGGTACAATTTTGAGGTACTTGTACTTGAGTACTTACATTTTCTACTACTTTCTACTCCACTACATTTCAGAGACAAGTATTTTTCTTCTACTCTTTAAAACCTTTACGATTCAAATTTTACATCAAAAACATAAACTCATAAAATGCAACACATTAAGATCAAAGGTGTCCCAAACACACACTACATACTATACTACATACTAATCATCATCATCATCATCATCATCATCATCATCGTCATCATCATCATCATTTGTTATTACTGTCAGTGTACAAAAACAACATACTGTAATGGAAATTATACGATATGTATATTGTCGGACCATTTTGAAACCTAAAAATGTTTTTCCTAAGAGATTTAGTACGTTTCTTTGTTTTCTAAGATCTTTCTGGAGCTGTTTCACCACCATCCACAATTTACTGTAATGTTTTCCAGCTGTGAGCTGCTCCTCCGCTGCAGGAGAATAGTTTGCAACAACGGCTCACTTCAAGACTTGACTGTATTTAGTATTCTGTCTGGTTTGAGTAAACTTCATTTTGTCACTTTTTCAGACTCCAAACCGGTTTAGCAGTAGTAAGTAGTCTGGCTCTGGCAGACACTGTGAACCAGTGGTTTCCAACCTTTTTGCTTTGTGACTTTTTACAAAAATCAGTGTCTGTTTGGGGCCCCTGGTCATGTTTCAGATGTCTATGAGCCGTTCCACCAAAGAGACGTTTCCCCTCTAAACGCCTCACATTATTTGACTTAAACATCTGTTTGAGGCTCAAAAAGGTCAAATTATCCAGTATTTCACAATAAAACCCCATAAATGTAATAAACACTTGTGTATCAGAGCTTTGTTTTTCCTCTCCCACCAATGATCTCACGACTCCTCTGATTTCTCTTCGGACCTTTTGGAGGGGCTCGGCCCCTAAACTTCCTTACTGTGTAAAAAGTAGTTAAAGGTAGCTCCACCTGGAGCAGCTACAACAGTCAAATGCTGCTGACACATCAATGCATCAGTATTAACAATCTAATAATGTCATGTGTGATAACATGTCAGCCAAAGGGGACATTTTACTGCAGTACTTAACTTAAGCACATTTTACTGATAATTCTGTCCTTTTATTTAAGTAGGATTTTTAATTCAGACCTTTAGCTTGTAATGGAACATTTTCACACTGTACTTGTATTGATTCTTCTACTTAAGTAAAGGACCTGAACTTCTTCCACCAGTGGTGGACAGTGAAAGGATCTCATGGACTCAAAAACTCACGTTATGACCTCTTTATGGGTCAAGACACCCAGGTTGAGACCTGCCGATTCAGCTAATGTGACAGTTCCTCTGCTTTGTCCCTGGTTGCAGCACTTGAAATGTGAAGGCTCAATGCAAACTGTCGTGTTCATCAGGTTCATCATGTTTTCAGTGCAGGACACTGACGAGTCATTACAGTTTTCATCATTCACACTTTGTTGTTTCTTTACAGTCTGCTGTTGTTGTTTGAGTCATTTCTACAACTCATTTCAAGTGTTAATCAGTGAACTCTGACTGCTTTGAAAAAACTATTTATACACAACCAACTTCGCAAAAGTTTGTTGTACATACATGTCTTTATTATGTTTTTTACTCATATGTAGCTTATACCTGTACATTGAAATGTATGAACTGCGTATTGTTTACTTTCTAATAAAACCATAACCTTTTTACCAAACGCTGCTGCCTCTGGAGACATTGAAGCTAAAACACCATACAAACTGATGCCTGATGCAAGAGAAAATATCAAACGACACAAACTAAACTAAATGTGCTTTTTTTTACCAACTTAACACACTTCAATCTTGGTGCATAATATAAGAAAAATATGATTGTTAAACACAAAATATGTCATTGCAAAATGCTTTTCTGTTGAAATATCATTCATAGACTGCATCACCAATTATTTAACAAATATATAGACAGAAATACAGATGATTATATATTTATTAATTCTGAGCTTTGATTTATGAGTAATTTCTCAGTCAAGTCATTTTGTAAACAATTCCTCAATCACACTATTAGTTTCATTAGTGGCTTATTTTTCCATTTACATTATTCTGTTCATCTATTTTCTGTTCAGTCTGATCATGTAAAAAATGCAAAATAAAAAAAACATAACAGTGGGATTAATTGTGGGGATGTCCAAAAAAAAAAGAAAGTAACCTATAATTTCCATTTCCTCATCTGCATTCTCATTTGTTGCTATAACGTGTTAAAATTGTGTGTGGGGTGGATGGTGTTAATTGACGAGTGAATGTGATTGGCTACTGAAGTGAGAGGGGGCGGGTCCTGTGCTGTTCACTCTGTGAGTAAATCATGGTTGACAGTGAGGCAGCAGCAGCAGCAATGGCTCACAGCTTCACTCAGGAGTATTTTCAGATCCCCGTGGTGACCCGAGCGTACACAACCGCCTGCGTCCTCACCACCGCTGCTGTGGTAAGAAACAACAACTCAGTAACCATGAGGAGGACTACAGAGTTTAAACTCTCACCTCAAAGCTCTGATCAGACGAGAAACAAATATTTAGACTGTTTACATTCTGTAAGAAACCTTTTATTTCAATTGTTTCTCTTCAAATTCACCATCAGGCTACTTATTATTAGCTAAATTCTGAAGTATTAGGATAAATATGTATATATGATCCAAACTAGACACAGCGCTCATGTTAATGTGGATGTTTATTATGAGTGAAAATTGTTTTCTGATGCTTTTTAAATGTCAAATCAATTGATTAATAGTGAGCAGCATACACTCTTTGTAAGGTGTAACTTTTTCCACATTTCCACATGAGAAAATAAATGTCTTTCAACTACAAAAGGCTACATTTCCTAAAAATCTGCAGAACATTTTGAAACTATATAAAACATTAAATAGTTTTAAAATGTTAACTGTTTGAGATGCACAAGAGTTTCTAACTAAAGCACATAAGTGTCAGTCAAAGTACTGAAAGGGTTTGAGGTGTCAGTTTAAGAGTGAGCATTGAGAGAAAGTCTGTTACTTCATTGTGTGTAAATAATCAATAGAAGTGTAAAGTACATCTCCAAAAAAAGTTGGGATGCAGAGTAAAACATAAATAAAACAGAATGTGATTATTGGCTAATCATTTCTGACATATACTCAATTGAAAACAGCACAAAGTCAATATATTTAATGTTTCACCTCGTCAGCTTCATTGATTTTTGTAAATATCTGCTTATTCTGAGTTTGATGCAGCAACATGTTTCAAACACTTTGGGAAAGGAGCAACAAAAGACTGAGAAAGTTGTGAAGCTCCAAAAACACCTGTTTGGAACATTCCACAGGTAAACAGGTTGATTGGTAACAGGTGATAGTATCATGATTGGGTATTAAAGGAGCATCCTGGAAAGGCTCAGCCATTCACAAGCGAGGATGGAGCGAGGTTCACCACTTTGTGAACACATGATTAGATAAAGGATGTTACTGCATGGACTCAGAAACACTTTGTAAAACCGCTGTCGGTAAACAGTTTGTTTGGAAATGACTGCATTGTCTTTTTATTCATGGTTTACAAAGCGTCCTAACTTTGTTGCAGTTGGGGTTGTAGTTGATTTGTCAGTTGAAGGTTTATAATTGAACTGAGGTTTCTGTTGAAGTAAAAGTGCTGAAAACAGTTGAGCTGTGAGATGAAGTGTAAACACTGAGTTCAGCTGAGCTCATTCAAGAAATATGAGGTGAAAGCAGTTAAACTGAGCTGAAGAGTAAAAAGTTGGAATTTAGTGCACATGGAAGCGTGAGAGATAGCTGTAGCACTGACACAGTTGAAATGTGTCAGTGTCGGTAACGTGCACGCGACAAAAACACTTGAAAGTTTTGTTGAAGTGTAAACTTCAAAAGGTTGAAGAAGAGATAAGTGCAGTTTGAAAGAAAGAGTCGTTTGAAGGGAAAGTGCGTAAAACCGCTGAGCTGTTAGTTGAAGTGAAGCACTGCAGTTGATGTGTAAACAGCGACTCCAGTTGAAATGCAGTTGAAGTGAGAGGTAAAAGTCACTGAAATGTAAGTTAGAGAGGAAAAGGTGAAAGCAGTCGACATGTCAGTGCACATGTAACAGGTGAAAGCGCTGGGAGTGACAGTTGAAGTCCAAGCACTGAAAGTAGTTGAAGTGGGAGTCGAACAGAAAGATGAAAGCTGTTGAATTTTCACTTGACATGTTATCACTGAACGCAGTTGAACTCATTTAAATGGCGTCATGAAAGCAGTTAAACTGTCAGCTGAACAAAACAAACAACAGAAACAGCTGAAATTAAAAACACTACATTAAGTCCCCCTATTTGCTGTTTAATCTCAAGATGTGTGTTATTTTTTAGCAACTTGAGGTCATCACCCCCTTTCAGCTCTACTTTAATCCAGACCTCATCATCAGAAGATACCAGGTAACATTTATCGACTATGTACTACATTTAAACATGGCTATATGACACGTTCTTATGTTTACACTCTTTCTGTCTCTCTTCCCCTCAGGTATGGCGCCTGATAACCAGCTTCCTCTTCTTTGGTTCTCTTGGATTCAGTTTTGTGTTCAACATCATCTTTCTGTATCTTTTATCACAGCGTCTCCTCAGGCAAAAACAGAACAAATATTTCAGTTCATCCTTAAAAACACCACTATACATTCTAACAGCAGCATGAACATTATCACAGAGGCCTTAACTAAACGAAGGTATCGATACTGTCGGATGCTGGAGGAAGGCTGTTTCCGGGGAAGGACGGCAGATTTTGTTTTTATGTTCCTGTTTGGTGGAATCGTGATGACTGTATCCTTTTACACTCTCAAGTTTTACAGCGATGATGCTTCAACTAACGCTGCCATGACGTCCTCAAGTAACTCCTTAAAGGCTCAGTTTACAGAAATGACAAAAAGACACTTTCTCATTTAGATTGGATTTAATTTTATCATCACTGACTTCTTTAAGTACAACCCAGATTTTTAAAAAGATGGGACACTGTTTAAAACATAAATAAAACACAATGTGATAATATGCTAATCCTTTTTGACATGTACTCAACTGAAAACAGAGATAATATATTTAATGTTTTACCTTTACCTTTTACCATTGATTCCTGTAGATATACGCTTATTCTGAATTTGATGCCAGTGGTAAGATATCACGAGAGTTGACTGATAAAACATGTGTTTTGTAATTTAGGTGAACTGAGCCTTAAGGGGGAAAAGGTTTTAGTCCTGAGCTGGCAGTTTTCCGGTCAGTCTGGTAACTTTGCCAAACATCTATTTTTAAGGTTATTTCCCGTGTTATCTCCTGCATGCTGAGGGCTGTTTTCGGCTGCATGCTCAAATTAGGATGTCCACTTTCTAGTAAACGTATCAATACCACACTGTGAAAATACTCCACTACAAGTTCTAAACCATACTCAAGTAAAAGTTTTTAAGTATTATCAGCTAAATGTGCAGTAAAATGCTCCCTGTCAGTATTTTACTATATCTGATGTTTTTGGATTTATATTACTGCTGCATTAATGTGTATGTTGCATTTTACTGCTGTACATCTTTGAGGTTTGAAGTACTTTATATACTGTCGGGTAGTTTCATCTACAGCACTGCATCACATTCTATAAGACCATCATATGTTTGTAGCATCGCTGTCCTGTTGGAAATGAGCTCAGAGACACGGCCTGTTTTCAGCTGTGTGATGATGCATTTTACAGCTAATCCAAGAGGCTTTTAAACAGTTTATTAAGAAGTTGGAGAACTTTCTAAACCCTGCAGTTTATCAGAAACATTCACATTCAGAATTGTAAAATTTGGAGATACATGGTTTTCGCTAGACATAGAGGGTATGAAAAGTTGTAATCTAAAAAAGTAACTAAAGCTGCCAGACACATGTAGAAGACTAAAAATATAATATCACCCTCTTAGATGTAGTAGAGTAGAAGTATAAAGCTACATTGAATGGAAATACTCAAGTAAAGTATAAGTACCTTAAATGTGCACTTTCTAAGTCTAGTACCTGAGTAAACGTACTTAGAGTCCACCACTGAACGGCAGCTACTGTACATGCAGCCCATCTCATCGGATGCAGTTTGCAGCCAGAAGGTCTCGTTCACATTCCAGGTTAATGATACAGTCCTGGCTACGTTTCCCACAGACGTCCCTCTGGGCTGTCGTAAAACGCTCGATGTGCAGGTTTATGGCTGTTTCTGGAGTCGTGTTCTGTTTCATGGACGGTTTTAAATGCCGGTCTATGAGGACTAATTCTGCTGTAATATCAGGATACTAGAGTGTGAGGCGTGTTATCAGGACAGAAACACGCTTCGCTGAAATGACAGGAATGTCAGTGGTTGGCTTTTATTGTGAAGGATTTCGAATTAAGTAAACAATAACACCAGCTCTGACAAAAGTGTCGTAGTTTTAGGACTTAAGTCTAACAAATGCTCACATTTTAAGGAACAGTATCATGCCATGAAGTACCGAGTGATGAATGTCCAGTACTTCACACACTGATGTTTTGTTATCTACTTTTCTGGTGGCAGAAATGTGCCATCACAGTTAGTCTGACTTAGAGTCGCTCACAACATACAGTTCAAGTATGGAAGCTCATTTGTGCCACAAAAATAAAAATGAAGATGACGGTTTATGAACGATCTTAACTGTAAAAACTGCAGAGAGAGGACACAAGAGGAAATATCCACGGACAAAAGAGAGAGAGAACTCCTGCACTCTGTCCTTTGCTTGCATAAAAACTTAATTAAAGAACATTTTTTTCTTCAGACCTTCTTCAGGTCTTCATCAGGTTATGTGATTTGCTCACTTAGTATCTCATTTCATTTTGGCCAAGCAGGCAACAACTTGGCAGAAATGGGCTTCCATTCACAGGGTGCATGAGATAGGAGAGGAGATATTTTATTGGCCAGTTCATTTTGGCCAGAGTCCCTTCTATAAAGTTGACATCTAGCTAGCTGCCACTCCAGTAAGTCAGGTGTGGTTTGCCACCAGAGCTGGTTTTACCTTTAAGAAACACCTTCACCTAAAACAGGCACTCTGCTGTCATGATGAACCAAACCAAGTGATTTATTGTATTTAACCTGAAGGCCTGCAGCTGTTCGGTCTGGTCGCCAACGTCTTCTTCCTGGGTCAGGCCTTCATCATCATGCTGGTGTACGTGTGGAGTAGAAGACATCCGCTCATACGCATGAACTTCTTTGGCCTCCTAAGCTTCCAGGCCCCGTTTCTCCCCTGGGTGCTCATGGGATTTTCGCTGCTGCTCGGAAACTCCATTGTGGTCGACCTCCTGGGTATAAAAACATCTAACCAAAAACATCTGATGTAGCCAGACCTTGTTCTGTTAGGATGAGCATCTGCTCAGGTATGTAGTAGACGAGGGGAAGAAATCAAAAACAGAAGTCCTGCAACAAAAACTACTAAAATGTTCAAATTGCAGGTCTGAATCTGACGCTTAGCAGTTAAAAATAGCCAAATTTTTATAAAAGTTTATAAATTGTGTCAGAAAAATGAAAGGTATTCAGAACCTCCAACTGTCTGCAGTCTGATGAGGTGGTACCATGACACTCATACACACAAGGCCTTCAGAGAGGATAAAGCTGGTTTGGATCTGCACATGGGATTTGTCAATATGAAGAAAAATAAAGAACATGACCCGGGTTTTCCTCTAACATGAACGAAATGTTATCATGATGTAAAAGCTGCTATTTGAAACGCGTACGACGGATCCACTGAAGTGATCTAGCAAAGTCACCCGGCTGTCAGATGTAAGATGAGTTCCTTCCCTCCTCAGGTATCAGCGTCGGGCACATGTACTACTTCCTGGAAGACGTGTTTCCAAACCAGCCGGGAGGACGGAAGCTGCTGATGACACCAGAACTTCTGTGAGTGTTCTGTTCATGGAGAGGTCTGCCTTTGAAGGAACTTCATGCAAAAAGCGTGAACAAAAATCATAAACTAAGGTTAAAGCACACTTCGAGCTAGTGCCTGTTTCACAAGGGCCATTTGCTGGCTCTGCTTACACACACACACACACACTGCAAATGGTGGCAACATCACAACAGTTTGTTTTTTTTTTTGCATGCACGCTGCCGGCTCTACGGGGCTCTCACACATGTTCATGCATGGGTCGCAAGTGTTGCATTTGTTTTGATTAGTGAAATGTGTCAAAATGAACACAAGAGGAAATCGCCTCATGCCTCAAAAAGTTGACAGAGTATGCCCCGTTCTCTCCTTACAGGAGGGCCATGTTTGACCGGCCGGACGACGCAGACTACCGTCCCCTCCATGCAGAGCAGCAGGGTGGAGATCTGCAGCAGGATGAATAACAGCACCAACGCCTCCAACGTTAGGAGAAACCAGCTGACAGAAACACAAGACAGGACAGTCAGAGGATGTGGATTTGTGGAGCCCAAAGTCCTCACAGAAGACAATTGAGATGTATAAGAACTTTTTTTTATAGCATGTTTTTTAAGCGTGTTAACTTTAACTCTGCAGCGTTCATTTGCATTAATGACAACACATTAGAACAGAAATGGCCAAAAAAGCAAGTCTGAATCATTTACTGAGAAGGCTGTGCTCCAGTTTGTTTAGGACAAAAACCACAATTTGAAGAAGCAATGGCAAATGAGCCCAAAATGCAAAGGATTATGGGTACAAGGAAGACAGACGGTTTCTTTTTCTTGGAAAGTGGAGCAGATTTAAAGGTGCCTGTGGAGTGTTCGACCATTTCCTAACAGAGCAGCCTTTTCACAAATGTTGTTCATCAGTAAGCTCTGCAGATGGTTTAGGATGAAGGAAGTGCACTCAGCACATTTGTTCACCTCCAGGATGCACCGACTGTAAACACAAACAAGGTCTGTTTACAAGAGGACTCCACAGAGCACCTTTAAGATCCACCTACTAGCCTTTTTTGAGCTTTCAATCGTATCTCATGGTCTTTATCAGGGTCACCACAGAATAACAGGCGATCAAATACAAAAGGAAATGATAGCCTCTGTTTACAAGGACTGTGAGATGCTTTGGAATGCATTAAAAGCTAGTATGCAGACCTTTAAATTGAGATTATTCTGTTGCATGTACTGTTTAAGGTCTGAAATCAGAAATCAACATCCTCCAACTGTGTAAAAGAAGTAAAAGGACCATTGCCTTTTATACTCTGAAACTGGAAAAATCTTGGATTCTGACCACAGCTTGGCTTTCCTAGTGTTAACATGTCCAAATATGTAAACTTGGTGTTTGTATGTTACTTAGGAAGAGCTGAAAGGAGCAGGACTGACCTGTAACTCCCTTCCCTGCTGTTGTTCACAGATTTGCCGACGGCCTGAAATCCCATCAGGCCCGTCTGCACACTCTGCACTTTCACCCGCTGCCTTTGTGGGTCAAACACTGGGGACAAAATGGAAACTGCTTAGCACAACAACACGCAAACAAGTCTCTGTGGGACCCCAACAACAAAACACAGCCTTCGTCATCCCTTATAAAGCAGCGCTGCTCATAAACATTAGTCACAACTGGGGTTAGACTGATGTGGGTCAACATCAAGGAATTAATTCTGCGTTTTCAGACATTCAACCCGAGTCTTTTTCATTTCTCTTGTCAGGGTGGAAAAGGAGCATGTACAGTAGGATTATTATGGGACAGGCTTTGAGGGTGCACTTGGGCACAACAGTGTTTTTTTAATCTATATGGTAACACTGGCATGCTAACATGCTAATGCTAAGCAGGTATAATGTTTACAATTGTTGTACTTCAATGGTGAACCTGGTAGCACAGCCTGTTGGCATAATAACATTTGCTAATTAACTCAATTCAAAGTGCAGCAGAGGCTGATGGGAATGTTGTTAGTTTTGCACCAAAGCATTGCAAAAAATTAAGTTTTGATCTGATGATGGCGCAAGACGAAAAGTCAGAGGACCACAGGAGCTAATAAAATTTATCCTGAAGGGAACGCAAACGTCTGTGCCAAATTTCATTGCAATGCATCTAATAGCTGTTGAGACATTTAACCACAAACGTCAACCACATTAGAGGAAAAAGTCAGGGGACCTCCAAAGTCAGATGCCTCCATCCTCTGGGGACCATGAATGTCTGGGCAAAACTTCAGAGTAATCCATTTAAGAATTGTAGAGATATTTTAATCTGTACAAAAGTTGTGGACCACCACACCACACAGATCGCTAAAAAGACAACAAGCATACTGTACACTCATTTTTCAAACATTAAAAAAAATAACAAAGCATTGCTTCATTTTCCACACAACCACCTTTGGCTGAGTGTAAATGCACAAACACCAGGCCACAGACAAGATTTATTTTTGTTGTTTCGTCCAGTCGGCTGCAGCTGAGGAAATTTGCCACTTTAAACTCTCACTTGCTACAGCTTGTTTTGACACAGTTAATTGTGCAAGCCGTAATTATAACTGAGATCCCGGGATTTCAAAATTGCACTCTTTCAAATAACAAGTTTGACATTTAAATGATTAACTGGTTAGCCCTAAAACTGAACATTAGTACAAATAAGTGTGTAAAAAGAGTCACAAACCTGGTCAAAACAACATCACCAGTCATTCACCTGTCTATACTGAAATACTTCGTTCAATAACTCTTTAAATGATGCACAATATAACCAGATGGGGAAATCAAGCTTTCACTTTTTTTTTTTTATTTTGTAAGAATTATTAAAATGTACAAAAAGACAACAAATACAACATAACAATATATTATCTGAGACTGGTTGTGTGGTTTCTTCTCTCTCTGTGGTCAGGTAAAGAGAGTCAGTGGTCAAAGTGAGAGAGCAGCTTCTCCACGCTGAGGATCATAAGGGAAACATGAAGGAGGGACATTTTCTACCTCTGGCTTTGCCAAACAGAGCATGATATTAACATAATAATAATTAAAAAAAACAAAAAAATGAAACAAAAACAAGGTGAACAGCTGACTGAGAACCCGGCGGAGCAGTAAAGACACCCAGCGCCTGATGGAGGAACATCGGGACATCTTTGTTGCTGATGTTGCAAACCTTGACAACGTCACACCGCAGTCGGACGAGCACTGTTCTGTGGTTGATGCTGCCTCATCTACCATGCAGGCGCCGTGTTCGCCAGTCGCCTCATTCGCCTGTGAAGCAAACAGGAACAGAGCGTCAACACCTTAAAAAAATAAAAGCAGTGCGATCACCTGATCTACTGCAGTTTCCTCTAAAAAAAAGACACCGCACAAACTCCAAACCTTACTGCTGTGACACAAATAGCGTTCCATCACAAGTTCCCAAAGTTTAAAGTGACATCTACAAAATAGGGATTTTGAATAATTGGTAATGCTTTATTTTAAAGGGTCCAAAATTTTCTAATTATTTCCTGGAAAGCTTCCAAGAAAGAATCTTATCACTGACACTACAGCTGCAATGACTGGTTGATCGATTAGTCGATGGACAGGAAACTATTTTGATAACCGATTGATCACTTTTTGAAAGAAAGAATGGCAACATTTTTTGGCTCCAGTCTCTCCAATATTTTCTGATTTCTTTCTTCAACAACAGGTAATTGAATAGTAATAGTTGAATAATAGTTTTGGACTGTTTGTTGGACATTTAAAGAAAATAAAAACATTATCAGAAACTTAATAATCGGAAGACAATGGATGGATGGATGGAAAAACATTTTCAGAAACTTTATAGACAAATGACTAATTGAGGAAAATAAACAGATTAATGAACAGAGTCATGAACTTGATTATTAGTTGCAGTCCTAATAGCTTTCATTTGGTAAATTCAACATATGTGTGAAGAGTAAAGTTTCCATAATAATATTTAATATAGAACATTTGTTTAAACAAAGCTGTTTCTACATTCCTTTTTTTAATTAGTACAAAATGCCATAATTCTTTACAGGAAACTTTCTTGAAAATTACTGACCCAATTAATTGTTCCGCACATATTAAGATAGAAGACGAGGAATTCAACTGGAGTTTAAATGATTAGTGACTCAACGGAGGAATAACTGTCAACTATTTGGATTACTGATCAAAAGTAAACATAACAAACATTTCCAATTTCTCATACCCACTGTCCACTACACTGATTTATCACTTGAACATGTACCAAACCAATACACGCTTTGCAGCTCTCCCATACCTTTACTTTATTTGATTAAGTTTAATTTACTAAACTGTATTTAGTGAACCACTGACTTCCAAAAGCAGTTGGTGCTATCATGGCAGACACATCCAGCAGACACTCACCTTGTGTTTCTGTCCTGATCTCTGATCTTCTTCTCCATCTCCGCATCTGTCAAGGTCTCCAGCAGGGGGCACCACTGGTCAGCATCACCTGTGTTTCTAATGGCTATCTCCACTGTGGGCAGAGGGTTCTCACTGCAAAACACCAAAAACACTTCAGTCAGATGGGGTTTACATGAGCACAGCGCTCTATCGCTGTTTCCCACTGCAGCCGCAGGTTCAGCAGTGGTTTTTCCTTTCATGTGACTCAGACAGGATGCTTTCTAGTCAATTGTGAAACGTGGAGTCAGGTTTCCCCCCGAAGCTTAAGAGGATCCTGAAACAAATTGTGCTTGACAGTTCAAAGACGAACACCTGAGGTCATTTCTGTTACAATAAGTAAATATTATGACATGTAACTAAAACATTTAGCATGTTTTCAATAGCCTGGGTAAGCAGCGTGAGCAAAGACAGGATCATGAAAGAAAACCACATTCCTGACTTAGCTGATATTTTAAGAAATATCACGACTCAATGGAAAAATACATGAAACACGAGAAAACGTGAAAAGCATGACAAGCCTAAATAATGGATCTGAACTCATATTTTTGTAACTTTATGCTGCACTGCCTTTTCATTAATCACCCTGAAATAGAAAAACAAAAGCAGGAAAATAAAATATTTCTTCCACACCAGATGTCAAACTGTGATAGAGATCAGGGCTGCTGTCTGGGTTTTGAAATATTTCATTACTTCACATCCTGGGAAACTCAGACAGCCGACCGTCGGCTACATTTCACCCAAAGAACCATCAGAGCAACAAAACAAGCCCTGAAGCTGACCTCATTCAACCTCAGTCTGGATGTTATATAAAAACACAGCAGGAAAGTGAAGTTTGCTGGTTCAAAATTAGAAACGGAAATGCAACAACATGAGTCAGGTGCTGGATCTACAACCTGACAAAAAGCCTACAGAATGATAAGGTCACAGCCACATCACCATGGTAACAACATATACAACAACAGAAATGGAACAAGAGGAATGACATTTCCACAGTGTTTTTCTGCAACTCTCTAAAAATTTCAAAACCCAGAAATGGTCAAATGCCATTTTAAGACTTGTGTAGGAAATTTGTCTCACCTCTTGTTGTACAGCAACATCAAACTATAAAACCTTTTTTAAAAACTCATGAATAACTTGTCAAAATGAGATTAAATGCCTGTCTTCAAATAATGACATAGTAGAATACTATACTATTATCTTACTGACATTTTAAAGATAAACTTTAATTTTAAATTCTATTTACTTTCTTTCTACATTTCTTTCTTACTGTGAGCACTGAAAAATAATAATGTAGATTAGTAGTTGTATAGTGACAGGTCTTACAAGCCTCAAGTGTGGGTTGATAGGACCAGTTAGTTTTAAGTCCTGCTGTGAGGCAACTGTTTCGTCTGCATCTGGATGAGGAATCATACCTTTATTGGGCAATATGAAAAAAGCATTATGTTTATGTTTTCAGGTCGGTGGTGCTGGGTAAAAAGAGAAATACTGCAAAAAAGCATTCATGTTTGTCTGAGGTGTTATTGATAAAACCAAAATATGACAAAGTGCAATGGAAACAGACTCGGTGCATAAATGATGGCGTACATGGAGCATGTGACTTGACTGTCACTGAAATTTGTCCTGAAGAAAATAAAGCATTAGACTTGTGTGAAGTGATGAGGAGACTGTAATCTTCTCACATTGATATGTGAAATAGAAATGCCAAATTTAGCGGTCCAATTTGTCTGGAGCCCTTTAAATTACATCATCTCATTGTGTGCTCTTCTTCTGAGATGCTTTAATGGCTATGGTTCAATGACTAATATTCACATTGGATTGCAGATTTTCTGGAAATTTGGTCAAAGTTTATGCTAAATTTGGACAGAAACATGGCTTTTGGGTGGACAAAGCACACAACAATGTAGAACAAAGCACAAACTACTACAGTACTGTCTTTCCTGGTGGGTGAGACTAGATCTGGTGCTGGGTACCATCCATACAAAAAGGGCAGCTGCCAAAACATTAGCAAACATACTTTCAATCACACATTTTACTATGTGTTGGCGAGACAGTACCTGAAGGCGTACGTCCTCTGGTGCCAGCTCAGCTGACCGCGGATGCTGTAGGCGATGGTGGTGACAAACTCCCCACCCAGGCCGAGCTCAGAGCAAAGCTTCAGGGCAAACTTCTCTGGAGAGTTCTCCCTCTCAGACATATCCCACTCAAACTGGTCCACCAGAGAGATGTTCCCAACATGGATGTTCAACTGGAACACAAAAATGGGAGAAACAACAGATAAATGACTTGTCTTGTGTTACTTTGGAGGATGTGTGGCATGAAAACATTAAATTTAAAAAGACACTCAGTATGAGCAACAGGTGGTCTAGAGCGTCACCTTGATGATGACCCTCTGGTCAGCTTGGTCCTCCAGGATGCTGTCTGTTGGATAAGACTCGATCTGCTGTCGGATGGCGGAGGCGATGGCGGGGACGAAGGCCAGCGGGTTGAGGTCCAGGTCATCACAAAGGATCTCAGCGAACATCTCAGGCGTCATCAGCTTCTCTAAAAATTTTAGAAAGAGGAGAAATTTTAGAATTCTGATACTGGCTCCTGATGCCAATGCCCTGAAATCTTTGCTTTGACGACCATACTTTACAGAGCTGAGACAATGTGATGATGGGATGTTACCATTCATATTCCAGGTGAAAGCGTCTCTGAGCTTCTGTCCCTCGATCTCCATGTCAAGACGGATTGGAACCAGCACTTCAGACTGAGTGGCGTTCTCATGGATCACTGCCGGATCGTGGTCGTCAAAGCTGGGCGAGACAAATACACAGGGCCAAAACTTACTGACAACAGCTAATTATGTACAGCACTCAAAAACAAAGTACAATTTAGACCAAATAATGTTGTCAGAAGTGTTCCAGACCTCAATTTACAGCTCACTATAGAGAAAACTATTGAGTGTTTGCAATATAGGGAATGAGGGAGTGATTTCAGACACAGTCCCTGTGCAGGTTCTAGGGTTGGTTGATTGGACATATGTATCCAAACAATCGCTGGTCGTTGGGCTGACAGTCACCGGTTGGAAAAATTACTGCCCAACCCTCGTAGGTTCCTGTTGCTCACCACAGTGGGAAGGTCCTCTTCTTGTCGCGGCCCAGTCGGCTGCGGTTGATGGTGGTGGAGCAGGGCACCGCGTCCAAGTGGTGAGAACTGTTGGGCAGCGTGGGAACCCACTGACTGTTCCTCTTCGCCTTCTGTTCCCTGGTGACAGACCAAAACATGTGGATATACAAAATCATACAAAACAAGGTGGTCTTTTTGTTTATTCCATCTCAAATTCACAAAGCGAGGACACAAGGTACATGTTTAAATGTTTCCAGTGTTAAAACATATGAGGTGGGTTCACCTCAGATAGGTTTAAGAGGGGGAAAAATGCAATAATTACTGAGCTATCTAGCTCTAATTGCCAAAGTCAAAAATGTTTAGCAGACCGTACACTCCTTGTACGTTTTTTTTTTTTTTTTTTTTTTTACTGCTAATCGTCTTAGGTTTAATTAAGTGACAGATTATGTTGTGCTTCATTACTGGAAGCTTTTTTTTTTAAATCTCCTCTTCTGTAGAAGCTATGAGTGACCTGACATGTGAACAGAGTGACATTCCCCATATCTGTAATTTTAGAAACTCATCAGTGACATTTCCTTTGATCTTAAAGCTTGTGCTGTCTGAACAATGTTTTCGGAGGTGGCTGTGGCGGAGATACCTGAGGTAGGCGGGGGGCTCAGTGCTGATGGAGACAGCTTTGTACTTCTCATCGTTGCCTTCAAGGATCTCCTCGACCTCTGAAGCCTTCAGCAGGGTCACACTGGTGGCCAGCTGAGTGTAGCCGTGGTCTGAATGACAAGAACAAGTCAAATCAACACAGAGACAGCAACTGATACTGTGAATGTGGAACTGAGCTGGCTAGCCAGTTAAATGATTGTGTCAAATTGTGTACCCTCATCACAATCTTTTCCCCAGTTAGAAAATGAGATCTTGTTAACATCTAAAGCTAAAGAAATGCATTAAACCGTCAATGAAAAATTACATGCTCATGACTTTTTTCATCCTTTACATTATTCCATTCTTTTCATCATTAACAGCAGTTTGTTTTTTTATGTCTTTAATTTCCATTTGTGGAAAATGTACATAAACCAATCAACTGCTTTAATTGTTCTGAAGTAAATATTTTTTAAAACAATAACTCTCAGTTTTCAAATTATTTAACTGACAGATGTTTCTCAGTTCTATAGACTGTAATGTTTAAGTAGAACAGCCTCACATGTGAGAGGAAAGAGATAGTGATGGGAATTCAAAGCCTGGCACAGCACAACCCAGTCATAGATGTGTTGAGACTGCACTCTACTGACCATGTGATGACTCCACTATTTTCTTCCGTTCTTCTACTGATGCCAGTTTTCTCCATAACGACGGATATCTTTTATACAGGGAGCCTCTGAACATACGGAGGTAGTTTCCCACCTGAACACACACAGACAGACATAGAAATGGAAAAAGAACGAAGAATGATGAAGGCAGACTACTTTGGCTCAACATTCGTTCTTGATGATAATTAATGCTTACAGTCATTTCTTTGCTGGTTCCAGTTTCGCAAACGTGTCTACATTTGATAGCAAACTGAATAACTTTGAAGTTTGGATTGTTGGTTGTACGAAATTAACAAAAAATAAATAGTCAGGTTTCTTTATTGTCATTGTCATTTACCTGGATAAAATACACCAGTACATGACATTTCCTTCACTGATCTTTTTCATAATCTAGTTCGTCTGAAATTATTTAACTCCAGTATGATCAATCATATTTGATCTTTGGATTGGCATTATTGTTGATAAAACACCAGGTTTCATGACATTGGCTTCATTAGATGTTCTCTTAATATCCTGCAATTGCAGCATATCTAGGTCAGTGAGAGTCACTGTGTAGATTTATAATCCAACCCGAGCACAAAGCATATAAATTTTATGATATATGTTCAGTGCAGTTAACCCAAATCCTGTTACCAATTAGCTTTGAAATTTCAACATTTATAAATCATACTCACTTTACTAACAGTGGCACATCTGTAGTTATTAAAATATGTCACAGGTTCGAATAGCTACAGTGTCTGCTATAACAGCTATCGAAATTTTTTATCCTAAATAATAAATTTGGGGTCAAGAGACTGGCATCACTGTTCATGTACATGCCATCATGTACAATTAGAAAGAGAGGAGCCTGTAAAAGCAAGATGGGAAACCGAAGGCAACACCAAAATTTCTCAGGAGAACTGGACGGAAATTTTTAAACAACAATGGAAAACAACAAATTCTCCGCTCTGGAGAGAATATGCATGGAAAAATGTCATTCGCTATTTCTGTACTCCATATCAAAAGAGAACATATTCCAATCAGATAGAATGTTGGAGATGTTGTGGAAGCACAGAGGCCAATCACTATCATATATTCTGGTGTTGCCCTGTTGTGACCCCATTTTGGTTACGTGTACATCAAACTCTAGAGACTGTGTTTTCAACAAAAATATCTTTTCGTTTCAGTTTGTTATATTTGGTGGATTTACAGGAACTAGATGGAGGAGCAAAGATAAATATTTATTGAGAATACTACCTGTGGCCTGTAAGAAATCAATAACGAAGAAGTGGCTGAAGAGGGAGGCACCCAGTGTAGATGAATGGATTGATACAGTGTACAACATCTTTGTAATGGAAAGAATTACGTTTAATTTAAGAACACAAAAAGAGGCATTTATTGATAATTGGCAAAAATGGTGTACTTTTGTCTCAACCATAAGACTGGATTTCAGGTAATTTCAGACTGTACGATCAGATTGCCTATATTCTCTTAACTGGAGGTGATTATTAGTCCACTTGTGTATGTTTTTATTTTTTCTCCTCGGTACTTCTGTACTCATCTATAGGTCTTCATGTTGATTGTTTGAATGTTTGTCTGTTTACATGCAAAATCAAAAACCAATAAAAAGTAAATAACAAAAAAAGAAAGAGAGGAGCCATAATTACGCAGTTTGCTATATAAAAGAAAAAAAATGTAGGTTTTTAAAGATATCTATATCATCAGGTAGTTATGAGTCTTAGGATTTTAAAATGCCGTAAGACAAGTTAACCTAAAGTTGTATAACGCCGAAAAAAACGGGGTTAGTCTATTTAACGTTAATGCTGGATTGACAGCAGTTAGCTAGCTAGCACTAATTTTTTTTTACGTTAGCTAGCTCAACGACGAAACACAGGTGAGCCTGTGGAGAAGGACGAATGTTTTCAGGTCGGTCTCGATTCCGTTACATTCACATATGGATTCATGTGTTTTACCATTGAGGCGACTCTCGGTTACATTAACATTAAACCCAAAATAAATGAATGAGTCTACGTGCGCTCTTCTCCCTGACTGCTAACAAAACTAGCTAGCTAGCTAGCGCTAGCGGACCGGCTGCCAGGTTAAACGATACATATATACCAAATCGGTAAATAATTAGATTAAATGTTTGTTAAAGGGGTGAAACACTAACCTCCGATCCGATCATATAAAAGTCTCCATCCTCCTCGAGCTGAAATTTGACCGGTTTTTGTCCAAAGGTCTTGCTAAGCGCCATACTGAAATGAAATAACAAAGCTCTGTCCAACTGCGCAGGCGCAAAGGACAAAAGCGTCCTGTCGCTGAGAGATGACGTTACAATTATGTATCAATTAATCAATCGCTACCATGCCAATGAAATTAATCAGTTACAAATGATAAACCAATTAATCAGATTGACAGTAACGAAACACTACTTTTCTTCTCTTAATTCAAATCAATACCCTAAAGTTATAAAACCCTAATCTTGTAAAATAAGAATTATGTTTAATTGTAATTTCACTGGTTTCTTTTTTAACTAAATATGCACTGAATGTATATTCTATAATATAAACTTGTTAATTTCTTGCACATCTGCTCATTTATTGTTTTGTTTTGTATTTTTAAGTATTTTGGGGTCATTTTACAAATTTAATTGTGAAGGAGAGAGCCAGATGGGGGATGGCGTGTTACAAAGTTGCTTGGTACCAGGGAATGTACTTATGCCCCATACTTCACCTTTATTTTATTTTACTATGTGTAGAGATTTCATTTTACTGTGTATTTATAACATTTATAATATCTGTACATTTGTGTCACTGTACACTGAACATCTTGAGCATGACATTCCTTTTAGAGGAAAAAAGTACTATCCTATCTTAACTTTTAAAGGTAAAATTTCTTAGTGTACTTCTTTATAACATCCACATTAATCAAAATGCAAAATATCCATTATTATTTTAGATCTGTGCTGTACTGTACTATTGTACTGTACAATTTAGTTCAGCTGTCGTGTCATGCAGATTCTGCAGAAACAGATTCCCATCTCAGTTCCTTAATCTTTATACAAAGGAGGAAATAATGATGAGAAAAGTCTTTTTACTTTTATAAACTTAATGTTTATTCGTATATACATGAATATATTAATCTATAACCAAGAAAGGAGAGAATGTACAATGCAAAACAAAATCTCTATATACAAATCAATAAATAAACAAAGACATAATCAAGGACAGTTTTATATTCTACATGGGTTTTGTGTTCTTGGGAAATATAGGAAAAGTAAAACAAAGACGAGACTGCAGTTAGAAAAAGTTTGGAAATCCTTTTGTTAAAATGGAAAATGGCACCCAAGCACAGTTCAGGGGAACAAAATAAACAAAAAAAAAACAAAATAAACAAAATAAACACACACCACGCCAGCTGGTTTCCAGTTTTTAGGTTTTTTTCTTGTAAACGCAGCCTTTTTGTTCAAACTCGCACAGAATCAGGTCAAATCACAAAAGGTACGTCATTGTCAACACAGGCCACGACGACACACACACCAGTCCAACATCAACCTCAACAGCACATAAAACGCTTGCCGGGTCATGAAATTCAGTTCCACTCCTGTGCACAATGTCTATGCTCTCAGAGAATACAAGTACACTTAAAGATGGAGCTGCTGCAGAAACACTGCCGTTACTGTGGGAAAACCAGGGAGCAGACATCATTTTCAACTAAAGGCCTGATAATATTAACATTTTTTTTCCAACCAAACACTACAGAGAGAGGGAACTGATGCTGCGGTCAAGGTACGTTAGGAAATGTGAACAGCTATTCCAGGAAATTACTGAAACTTTTTAAAAAATGAAACTATAAAGTGTAGCCGTGTTCAGTAGGAACCAGTGAAATCAAAAAGTACTGACAGGCGGACGAACAAATTGATGGATTTGTGACATCAAGTAAGTGGTATCAAAGCACTTTTTTACAGACACTGCGGTGCATTGAAGGTCCTGTTGCGAACAGTAGGTACAAGTTGCTCAGAAAGAACGGAGGAGGATCTCTGCCATACCACTGAGAGCAAATGTCTAAACACTTTTCATAGTTTCATCCCTGAAACTTGTGCTCACTTTATGATCAATGTTTTGGTCCTGAAACACTGTTAATAAAGTCAGAACGATTCTTTGTGTCCTTCATTTAGTTACATATAATTTTTCTGCTACATTTTTTTTTTCAGTGAACGCACCTCATATGTAGAGTTTAATTGGAATAAAAACCTGGTTCATGGTTAAAAACTGATGGTTTTGATGGCAGAGATGCTCCAGTTTTGAGTAATTGCAAATTTGGCAGCTGTTTGATTCTGAAAGCTGTTAAAATGTGAATAATAGGAGGATAGATTCATGAAAGAGGGATTCCTACAACAGCTTCATCTGTAGCTCTTGACAAACATCTTTGCTTCAAGTTTCTTGGGCAACAGTTTAATTCTCCACAGGGAAATGGGTCCAGACATCATAGTGTTCTCACGCTTATTTTTGTTTTCCAGAAAAAATGCAACAACAGTAAACATACAAACTTGTTTTTTTTTTTCACTGTGAAAGGCAGAGGACTCATCTGTTAAGAGCAACCCTTTTCTCTCTTTCCTTGTTATTTTTGGCACATGTAGAGTCAAGACTGTTGCCATTGCAGCTCGCCAACAACATGAGCGAAGGGCAGATGTTCACTACGACACCATAAAGGGGGAATAGATGTTATTTTTTTTGTTCACAGTGCTCGACATGACGCGCCGATCAACAGGCAGAGGGGGCAGAGTGAAAGGGTCAAAGGTCACAGTGTTCAACAGCAAAGGACTTCACGCCACAGTGGCACGAACAACATCCACGACAGCCGGACGACGTGCCTCCTGCCACTCGTCACAATATTGCTTAGGCAGGTTTTTTTTGTTCTGGGGGGCGCGCTTCATTCATCTGATCTCTAAGAGAATTATGAAATTCATGCAGGTGAAAAACAACAAAAAAGCAAAAAAGGCAATACATGGTTGCAGTGCAATCCAAGCAAATCTTGTGTTTTGTTGCGGTGATATGAACAACTGAGGAAAAATCCAACCTTAGATATTCGGTAAGTGTTTTTGGTGAACCCACTTTCCTGTAATCAGTAATTTCCTACATTCCTACATTTCCCAGAAGGCCATGCAACAGGACTCTGAGATGGGGTTAGCTTGCTGTTGATCAAACTGAGTGTGTGTTCATCCCTCACCCCAAACAGCAACTGCTGCTGTAGTGACAGTGATACATTTAAAGTGTTTAAAGTGTGGTACCTTTTTTAGCCTTTCCAAAAGCAAAAACACAAGAGCAAAGGTGTTAGACGTCCAAACAGTGTGTTTGTCTGCTCTACTGTAAGCTGCAAACATTAGCATGTCCGGCTGACTATCTCACAACCTACAGTAGTAAGTGTGTCTTACTTTCTAGCCAAGGAGCACATCACCAAACTACATTAGCTTGTGGGATTACAGGTTCCATTAAAAGAGCTCCTGCGCATGTCAAGCACATCCATTGCTTTTTCTCACTGTGCGCCCTGGATGCTATCACAGTTTAGGCTAATGTTAGCGGCTCTGTCAGCGACCCCTGCCAATGTTACCCAGGATAGCATTATGTTCGTCAGACACATTGGTTAGGACTCATCTTTAGGGCAAAAAGATGCAATAATACCACCGTTATAGTAAACTGCATATGTGCCTCACAAGAAGGGAAAGCTTGACAGGTCCTGCAAGGGCAACTAAAAGGGGCTTTAGTGAACAGTGAGCAAAACAGGTAATTTAGCAGTGAGGGTTGCGTGCAAACAGAGAGAAACTGTGCAGAATCCACAAAAGAAGCCCTTTGAAAATTAGAAATAGCTCAACAATGTGGCATCACTCTATCCATGGGAATAAAAAAATTAGGAACCCAAAAATGGCAAGTACATCCCAAAAAACTGCTTTACAAAAACAGTGACAAGGTATTTTAGGTTGGATTTTTCCTTTCAAGCGACAGATCATGGACAGCACAGAGAAGTTCCCTCATGTGCAAGATCACCGTCGTTCATCTGGGCCCCTGCGCGAAGCCTCATTCCAAACCCTATTCCAGACTCCATGTTTTACAGCCTATCATGGCACATTTGGACTGTGGTTATTGATGGATATGAATGGTATGAAGGATGATCCGCCATGTTGGAAGAAACCACGCTTCTTTCTGTGCAAATATCATGAGTTATACCAAAATATCTGTTTGCAGTTACAGGAAATTTAGGCTGCTGTTCTTTTGCCAGAAGGAAACCTGGGAATCTGACAGAATATCTTGTTTTTGTTGCTTATTTTATGCAGTTGATATTTTTAATCAGTGCATTTAGAAATGTGTATTGTGAGTTTTTTTACTGCAGTATTTTGGGACCACAAGAAGATGGTACATCTCATCTCAACATAAAATATACATTTGAATACATATTACTGAATGGGTGCAGTAAGCCGGGCCTTTACATAATTTCAAGTCAGCTGTTAGTGTCTTAGATGGTCAAAATGTTGGTTCAGAGGCTCCTTCCAAAGAATAAATGCTTAATGAGCACTTAATATTTAAACAGCTTTACAATTATTATGATTGAATTTAAGTATATTATTATACATTGTTGATTAAAATCTTTTTTTTTTGTTAGAAATTCTTAGAAAGAGCATTTACCCTGGGGTAAAAAGCCCATTGAAACATCTCACGCAGCAGGGAAGAAGACTTGTTTCTGTTGCATTCCAACATGGCGGCCAGTGGTCAGGAAGCAGGGAAAGTGCAGCTTGTACAACTTCTTCAGAAGGATAATTAGCAGCACCATATCAGAGCAGAGAGATGCAAAAAAATGTACAAAGCGAAGTGAAAAAAGTTTTGATATCGTGGCAAGTCTATTAACAAAATCTCATGGTTTGTTTCAAAAGAATATACTGCACAGTTGGTGTGAACTGATATATACACTCAGTTTTTTGTTCTCTGCTCTCTTGCTCTTCTCTCGGTTTTCTATCCCAGTCAAGTGCGATCAAAGGGCTGCCACATCCTTCATGGTGTAGTGGCTACAATTCATTCATTAAAAAAAGAAAAGAAAACAGTGGCATGTGATTCACGGCTGTGCCCACTACATTTTGACACCATGTCACCATTTCAGACTCCTCAAACTTCTTGTTTTTTTTGTAACATGGCAGCGTTCAGAAGTTAAAAGAGTTCAGGTCCCTCCACGTCAGCGTCGCTGGTGGTAAAATGCTGAATTGAGTCCCAGCGTCCGAGAGGGGGAGCGAAACGTTCAGTGCTGCAGTCCCAGGAACACTGTCGACATCAGGAACCCCGGGGCGAGACGGTGAAGGCGGCGGACACTCACAACAAAAGTTCCCTGAAAAAATAGAAACACATTCGAACACCCAGCTGTGACACACATCTGTGTTTACTCGCCGCGGCTTCGTATTGTTCGTTTATGTACACTCCATGCCAGGAGGGCACGTGCATGAAGACTGAAGAGTAAAATACAGGGATGGAGGCTGCTGAGCGAGTCAGGGGTTCAAAAGTTGTATCACAGGTGCAAAAAAATCCTCTCGTGGACAAGATACTTGAACAAAAGCCTTTAAGACCGAGTGAATGTTTAGATGTAAACAGTTGGAAACAAAAAACAATGGACTAGAATATGAAATGGATCTGCTTTTCCACAAGCCAACGCAACCAGTTGCGTGGAATTTCAGACCGAACGGAGTCTGGTAGAGTTCGACTAGTTCAGCTACCAAGCAGCTGCACCCGACACCCACGCAGCTGTTTATTTTCCCACAAACGTGTCCTTTATTTGTCAGCTTTATGGAAACAGCCTCTATCTGGACGTTTCCTGCGCCAGAGTCAGCCTTTCAACGTCCTTGGAGGGTCCTGATGCCACGACAGCTGTTTCCAAGTGTAAGGTGCTCCTCTGCTTTCTGCTAATCCACAGAAAGGTCGCTTGGTCATTTATCTCATCTCCTTTGGCATCTCAGTCTTTGTCCAAACCAAAACGCAGATACTTCAGGTTACTTTGCCTCCAACAGAGCCGAACAGAAATGTTATTTCTGAGGAGTGGAGATCAGAGAGGGTTAAGGGGGTGGAGGGGAGGCAGGAAGTGGTGCGTTTGTCCTCAGAAAATCCCTTTAGCGATTTTCAGTCCCTTCTGTTTCATGCGAGGCAGCGTCGAACTGGCCACGTTCTTGGCCCGCACTGGCCGGGCCAAGCCGCGCTTCTTCAGCACAAAGTCGTAGTTGGCAGTGGAGTTCATGGCGTAAAAAACATTGGCGTTGTCCGGGATACGAAGCTCTGCGGAGCGAGTTGAGAGAGAGAAGAACCAACATGCAGTCAGTCAAAACAAATCTTTTAGAAATCCAGTATAAGTTCTTAATAGCGTTAGGCTGGTATATCCAACTGATACATTTATTTTATACAAGTATTTGGAGTCAGATTGAGACCCCTCCCTGCCACAGCTGCAAAAAAAAAAAAAAAAACCTAGAAAACCTGATAACAAAACAAATTAATTGGACAGATGGTATTTAACTACTTTCCTGATGTGTGTGTTTTTAGTTTTTACCTTTGTCCTCAGAGATTTTCTGCATCAGCTCGTAATCCTCGGCCTTCTCCCGCTCCAGGTTGTGTTTGATCATGGCCTTCCTGATGACAGCTGGAGTCTTATCTTGACTTGTGACCTGAATCAAGGGACAAATATTCATTTCTTGATACTTTTTTCTTGCAGTTTTTCTATTGTTTTCCTAAATCAGATTATTTCCTGAAACAAGAAGATTTAGGAAATGACTTTACCAGGATGCTCTTGTACATGTTGCCGTTCTCCACGTCCAGGCTGACCCTGATGATGCAGCAGTCGTCGACCTGCTGGTTGTACAGCGGCAGCGACAGAGTCGAGTAGTTCGACACCGCCGACACTGAGCGTTTGTGTGAGCGGGAGGCGGACAGCGGGGTGGAGCAAGAGACGGAGGAGGAGGAGGCGCTGCTGGAGCCGGAGGCTGAACCGGAGCTGGAGCCCGTGCCGGAGGTGTCCAGGGACGACAGCGACGTACACTCCCAGAACTGAGCAGGACGACACGAGAGCAGAGGAGGTGGTGAGGATCAAACATCACAGGGCAGAGGGCTGACGTTTACATTCATTATCATTGAACCTGTCAGTTACCTTTTGGATCAAAGGAGTATCAACATCAGTATCTATGTTACTCAGTATGGGATTTTTACACTCTTTTGCGGTGGCCTAGTTTTATTCACTCCAAACCAGCTGATGGAAACACACCTAATTTTCATTTTGTTATTTTTTCTTTTTTGGAACTTGTTCTTTTCAAGTCTGCTTGACAATTCGATGGAAACGTTGCAAGTGATGTCATCAGGAGCTTGTAGACTCATTCTTAACAGAAAGTCTGTGGGCGGGTTTGGAGTTTGAAAGATGTGGGCATTTACCAGGTCGAATGAGGAGATGCAAGATTGAGTTGCATTATGGGTAATGTAGAATCCAGTGTTTTTCAAGTTTGACCCATACTAGATATCTGAGCCTTTTCATTTTTTACCATTCCTTATTTTATCTTCCTCTGGATGTAAAATACTTAACTGCTTGAGGTAACTTTGGCCCTTTAAGCACACAGCAGCGTGTATAACTATTCTATACATTGTTCACATGTTGTCATACTGCCATCTACAAACATGCCTGATCACGTTTAAAGATAAAAATGCAGATCATGAAAGTAAAACTTACCGTTGAGGTTGTATCTGCTGCTGGAGCTTCTCTCCCCAAAGCAGAGACGGTAAGTTTCACTGAAGGAGTTGACGTCTGGAGACAGAGAGAGAGAGAGAGAGTGTGAGTGAAGGAAACAGGAGTCATGACCCAACAGCCACACTGGTGAACATGCAACACTAGAATAAACTTCTCTATCCCTGTCTTTGTGCCTCACCTTCCTCTCATGTCCCTCTGGAGAATCCGACAGGAAGCTGGCGTTCACGTCCTCCAGGTCTGAACCACTGGAGCTGACAGAGGTGACGCTGAGGGCGTCGCCGCTGTCCCCGCCGCCTCCTTGGTACGGCCTGTAGTGCGAGTGGTCGAAGGACTTGGAATGAGAGCCGGCGCCGCTGCTGCAGCCGGCCTCCGTCAACTGCCGGCTGAACACAAAATAGTAACAGGGGGAAGACTTTTAAACAGTTATGATACCGCAAAAAAAACATCCTGCAACTTGTTTGGCTTACTGTTATGATTACAATGTGAGATGTAATATGCAGCTCATGTGTAAGAAGATGGTTGTCTCTGTTTCAACAGATTCTGCGCCTCAGTTTTGATCAACTCTGTCACTTACTCGCTCCAGCGTTTCATGATGCCTCCGTTCTTCTTGGCTCTGAGCGTGTTGCTGGCCGACTCTGACAGAGGCTCGATCTCGCAGGACAGATTGTAGCTGCAGGAACAGGAAGTCAGGACGGACGACATGTTAATCTGAGCTCATGTCAAGAGTGAGACAGGACGGCCCATTGTTCACAGCTATCCTGCCAATTCAGTACCCACACATCCCGCACTGATGTGTCAGTAAACAGAACAGAACAGAACCCTCAGTGTTAAGTTAAGTCATCCTTCATTGATCCCTGTGGGGGAAATTCATTCTCTGCATTTGATCCCTGTTAAGTATTAGGAGCAGTGTGCAGCCTCTGAGCAGCACCCAGGGAACCATCTCTAAGCCAGTGCTGAGTCAACGGAAGAGGACTTAACCTAACACACATGTTTATGAAGGCAGGCAGGCGGAGAACATGCCACCGTGCTGCCCAGTGTGCTGGGCAATACTTCATTCAGTGATGACCCTGAGACACAGGTAAGTCCAGCTTCCTAATACGTAAAGATGTACTTAGTAATAATCTCAAAGATTTTCATTTAAATAAATGTTTGTCAAGTCACCATCTATCACCGATTGAAGTAACACAATGGTGACTGAGCCGACTGCCCGCTGATGAAAGTCTTGCAATATTTATATATTTGCTTCATCAAAAATCCATCTACAAACAAAACAACGGTCATTCTGGGGATTATTTAACAGCGAATCAGTCTGAAATACTGCAGGGAGTAACGGAACAAGAAGGCGCAGCCACAGTGAGCTGTTATTCTCTGACTTGTTTATTAATACGACCACAGTTTGTTCACTTCGCCAAGAATTTTGTGACCAGTAGTAATTAACCACATTTGCTGTTACCACCAGTAACTATAGGTGTTGCCAAATCAACCAGGACTGAAATCTTTCAGATCAACATTAAGCAGAATGGTCCATTTCAGAATCATATAGATTATATTATTGTATACAAGTACTGATTCATTAATGTACTTATCAAGTTAGTGTTGCAGTGAGAAAAGATGGGGATAATATTGACTGTAAAGACACACATTGTTGAGACAGACGGAGAAAACCAGCATGAGTGGACCAACAAACCTCTCTGCCTCACTGAGCTTCTCCACGCCTGCGAACCATTCTCTGAAGTGGCTGTCCTGAGTGAAACTGTAGTTGTTGGAGGCCAACTGGAGCAGTTTGATCTGAGCGATCACCTCAAACTCCTGCATGTAGAGAGCAGAACAGGAAATGGTCAAAAAAAGGGTTTAATTCTCAGACTTTGATTTACCAGATTTATTTTTATCTGTTTCGAGCTGAAAGACAATTTTCAAGAAGTCACTTTTTGACACCTGAAAGACACCTGCAAAAACGTTTTTCAATCTATTTTTCTATTAGGTTTTTTAGATCACATGACAACCAAGCAAGAAAATCGAATTCACCTTTCTTCTCTTCTCGAAGTTTATCAGACCACCCTGAAAAAGGAGATAAAAACATGAGAACGTGATGGTAAAAACAAAGTAAAACACAAAAACCTGCCGAGGAGGATAAAAAAAGAAACTTATGACAGAAATAAATACATGTCAGGTGTCTGACCTCTGTATAATCCTTCATGGCAGTGTCCATCATCACCAGGTCCGTCAGGAAGGTCCCCAGGTAAGGAATCGTCCCCTGCATCACTCCCTGTAAACAGAAGGACGTTAAACATGGTGGCTGAGTGTGAAAACATTTTTAGAAAGCTTCTCCGAAAAACAGCTCTTAAGAGAATCGTTTTCCGAATGTACAGGCACAAAAAAACAAAACATTATCTTCAGTCTTTCTCCTCAGACCGGACAGACTGCAGTGCCCACACTTGTCACTAGGTGGGGCAGTGGCCACATAATTGATGCAAGGCAGCAACTATGGCTGAATGTGTGAGTACAACAACGAGAAGCAGAAGCACTGAGATGAGACAAGACTTTCATAGACAAATAAAAAAATGTCTTGTTTGTCTGTCTTTGTTCAGTTTGTGGACTCACCAGGTCTCTCTGCTGCTGGTGTCTCCTTTGAGCTCGTTTGGGGTTGATTTCCAAAGTAGCAAACTTGGAGGTGCCTTCCTGCAGAACAATAACAAACCGGATGCCCATGTTATATACACAAAGAAATAAACTGGAATTCTTCAAACCCTGTGTAACACTTTCCCAAATTTCACCTTCAGAGCTTACATAGAAGCAATCCAACACATGTAAATAAGAACATGCAATATGTCATATATCAACATGTGACACGTGAAAAAAACTCCTGCACACAGTAACTGCATCAGGTAGGTTGTGTAAACCAAAATTAAAACATCTGACTTTTACATAAAAAGAGATCCTGCCCCTTTAATTCTGAAAATACATCGCCATGGATCTATAACTTAAAGGACAACTTTTGTGTGAAAACCAACAAAATCGAATTATTGTTTGTGCTGTTTTACATGAGCAGCCAATGCATGCAGCTGGCCTGGATGTTTAAGCCCCGAGGGTTAACAAGCAGGAACCTCCCTTCATGGATATTTTGTTGAACTCAGCCTAAAATTCTTCCAAAAGCTTCAAGAAGGAATTATGGCACACTTTCATCGTCCTGAAGTATTAAAAGTGAATATATTTAACCCTAAAACTGCATGAAAGTAGATATGCCGAAAGGTTAGTTTAGTTTTCTGGTATGGAAAAAGTCATTCATGCGATTACAAAGCATGAACATGATTGAACATACTTTCATGCTGACTGTTTCTTAAAACATGTTGCCTTGTTGTTGAATTTCAGAGGTAAAAAAACTGAGTAACCTCAGAGAAAAAGTGGGAGAGAATCCACCTCCTGGCGTTCCCTGTCACATTCCTCAGTGTGATGTAATGCTCTGAGGCTTTCTGTAGCACACGTAACTCGAGCTGACCGAGTCGAGTGAACGCAGCCTGGTCTGAGCTGATAGAGCGAGAGAGAGGCGACGCCCCGAGGTGATCTTTTTCACCGACATCAGATCAGAGCTGTTATCTACACCTGCCAAAGGTTTCCTCCTTCACTTGACGTCAGTGGGGACTCCCTCAGAGGAAGCCCGGGGTGTTGGCGCACTGTTACATCAGCAAAGTACTCATGTTTATAAATAGTTGTAACACATTCACCGTATACAGTCTTTATTATGACACACTGAAGAGGTATTTGTGTGAATAGGAAGAAACGCCAACTTGTTTCTGGTGTTACAAATTAAGTAGAGTCCACAAACAAAACGCCTTACATACAGTTTGATCAATTTGAAAATAGCGATTTATACCTCATTAGGGTTTCTTATGAAGGATTAGTCTGTATCTATGATGTATTTTTTAACAAATCCCATTAAAAGAGCAAAACCAGAAATGATTAACCGTTAACAAGTACCGTGTGTTTATCCAAAGCCTGCTAATTCTTATTCCTCTGTGCCACGGAGCTCAACTGTTAAGTAACACGACACAAACTATTCAGAAACACATCAAGGAGCCAAGCTGTTGCATTGGATGACATGTTTCATGTTTATCACCATGAATATACACACTGTACTGGACACACTGTTTTGACTGCTGCCCCAAATACTATATATATATATATATATATATAAATAAAATAACCAGAGAGGAATAACTACTGTTAATACTGCAGACTATCTACAAGGAGAGTCCCTTTTCTATGATTTATTTCATCTGAGACAATGATATCCTTGGACAATGTGAAACCGAATTATAATTCTGAGAAGGAGGAAGAATTTTGTTAATTGTGGCAATTGTGTGTGTGTGTTCACGCATGCATAACAAAAAATTCTTATCATTATAATATTTGGCCATTTTTTGTTTTGAAATTTCCTTCATTATGTCAGCAGCAGCATATGGAACGTGGAGATCTGCCAGCTCATTTCCTGTTCAGTCACGTTTCTGTGTTTTAGCGCCTGCTGTCCTTGAACCCAGTGCACCAGTGCGAGCTGCAAAACACTCCAAAGGTGTCGACCACTCTGCATTAAACTCCATGAATCAGGTTAATGATGACAGCAATCTGTCAGCTGGTCGGAGCCCACCCAGCATATCATGAGTGATATATAGATACTGTGATCCACGAACATGGCACAAGGTGTTCTGTCCTGCAGGATGTTTCTGTGCATGCTACTCTGCAGCTGGTGTGAGATAGACGTGAGAAAGTCCACAGACGGGACGGGTCACCGAGCCATACATCCTGCTGCCTTCTGCTCAGCTGCCACGCTAACATTATATAACTCACGCAGACTGATGGATTGATTTGTCCGATTAATAAGGGCTGATTACGGAGAACACTGCTTACTTTTTATTTCTGTCTGTCACTGTGCTGTTATTTCTTTTTCAGATGTGTTTTCTAATTTCCTATTATCATGGTATATGTCATTTTATAAAATAATGGTAATATACTGTATATTGTGTCACTGTACAGTACATTTTCTGGAAAAACCAGATGGGACTGGGCGATACTGACAAACTCAAACAATGTGATTAGTAATTATTATTTTGCTGGTGGTACTACCGCCGCAAGGAAAAATGACCGTCTGAAGTTTTAACAAGCTACAACATGTGTGCTTAAAGCTGTGACCCACCTTCACCAGCAGCTCTCGGCTGAGGGAGTAGTTGTTGTCGTCTGAGAAGATCTCAGACAGCTCGCGGAAGGTTCGGAAACTCTCCCTGTGAACAGACGCAGAGGTCAGCACATGAAAAACAAACAAACACAGACCCCCAACAGCTCCTTTATCTTCAATAATAAATAATCTCATAAATTTCATATATGCATATATGCAACAACGTGTTTGGAGCCCACCGCTGCAAAGCCGAGGCTGGAAACCTACCGTGACACTTCCTCCCAGGTCCTCTTGAGGCGGTGGATGGCGTTGCACTGCAGGGCGGAGAGGATGGCTCGTAACGAGGAGAAATTCTTCAGGATCCGACACTCCTGATCACAACGGGAACAATTATCCAGTCAGAAACAGATACAAACTGTGCTTGAAATGTTTTAGCAGCCGTATTTTCCTACTGTTACTTCCTGTCTGACAAGCTGACAGCTGTTAGGAGATGCTCAAAATGTAAAATATCCCTTTAAATTATGACTAAGTTCAAATAAGTAAACCTGACGGTGTTTGCTCACCCGAGCCACGTCGATCCACCTCTCTAGCAGCCTGGCTCTCTGGTTGGGCTTCAGCGTTGGGTTGCTCAGGCAGGTGGTGATGACACAATTGGTGACAGAGTTGAACTGGGCCACAGTGGCTCTAATGGTTGGAGCCAGGTGCTCCTTCCCCTTCTTATCCCGCTGAGACCAAATCCCACCCAGGCAATGGTAGGGCACCACCTTCTTAAACAGATCCTGGACAGAGAAACAAACAAAGACATTTGAAATATGAACAGTATGAATAGTCTGAGTGTTTAAATACATTATGTTAAGGAAAATTCTACAAGTCAGACTTTATAATTATGCAGCATCAAGCTGTGGGTAGTATTCAATGTACTCAATGTGTGGCAACAGTTGTTTGGGATGAAATAATAAATTTAAGATGAATAATGCTGTCTGTGGCTCTGGAGGGTATTTTAAAATGTGGGCATTAAAATAGTCAAAGAGAGACTCACAAAAAGATGTTTTTGTTTACATTTCGGGAAATGGAGAATCCAGGTTTTTTACCAATTCTTTTCCCCCTGTGAATCCAACAACTTTATGGATATGCAATACTAAATCAATGGACTACCTCTTTGAAATCTCTCCTTTGTGGCAGACTCAAGAAACATGAATTTGATTCTTTTCTGCGTTAAAAATATATTAATATCACTGGGCATGGGCATTGTTGAACATTAAAGCTTCTTTAAACACATCAAAAGAGAGCTTTTAATAAACAGTGCCAGCTGAAACCGCCCCGAGAACAGCAACTGCCAAAAAAGAAAAAAAAAAAAAAAAAAAACATCACTGTGATGGATTGGCAATCTCAAGATTTTCATTCGGTGAAATACCCTAAATCCAAATTAATTTTGAAAATGTATTGTCAGCTTTGGAGAATGATGAGCGGTGATGTATGTGTGATTTGAGATTAATGGAAGTAGCCTTCTGTTGAAGGACACCTGAGAACTGTTTTAAGACCTGAGCTTCTCTGATGTGCAATTTTTCACTATTTTCTGGCATTTCATAACTAATCAACTGAAACCGAACAGGGGCTGAAACCCTGCATCTGTCGATAAAGAGAAGGGAGACATGCTCACCGCGTCCATGAGTGTGAACTGCTCTGCCACCATGATGGGGTCAAACGACAGGAAACTAAAAGCAGGTAGCTCGTCCTCAAAGCCACTCTCTTCCTGCGTGGCAAAGGGACAGCCAATGTGTTCCCCTGAAGAGATGATAAAAAAAACAACATATTTTTTACAACACTGCCACAACCTGAGCTCAACCTACACACAGCTCCTGCACTTCTCATCCTTTCTTTGACCTTGCTGCTTGTTTTTTTTTCTCCACAGGATTTGAAAATTTCACTCAGTGCTCAAACTCACACATTTGTCAAGTGTCTCTTATCTCCCGTGCTGATAGTGACTGTCAACTAGTCCTTATCACTTGTACGACCAAACTGTTCAGTATTACATGATACTGTGTCTGCAGCTACATGTAACATGTCGTTGTACATGAGGACAAATTGTCTTGCATTTGTCCAATAAGAGAGTCTGAAGACTCATTCATAATCAAATTCTCAACATGAAAGGCAAATCCAGCATTTCTCTACTTGACCACAATTTGCGTTTCTACTCGGACCCCCTTATTCTGGAGTCCCTGCCCTGTTGTCCCTCTCCTGTCCTGCCTTCATACCATCAGGATCAGGCTCACACTGCTGTCGGCGGTGGAAGTGGGCAAGCAGGTTGCGGGCGCGGCGCTCCAGGTCCGAGCCGGGGAAGTGGCGGTGAAGGTAGGACAGCAGCTGGTGCAGACAGTCGTAGTTCGGAGGGCTCCAGAAGTCCTCAGAGTACTGGTCCAACCACGCGCCCAGGATAGACGAAACAGTGCTGCAACACACAGAAAATAAAAGATGTGATGACATTAAGTTCAAAATAAATATCAATTTTGCATATGAGAGACAATGTTAAGTGCAATCTGCTGGACAGCTTGATATAAGCTTTCTTTAAATACACATTTTGTTGCTAAAAATATAAGTCCATCCATTAGTTATTCCGGTTTATCCTGAGGGAGACAATCCCAGCTGGCATTGGCCAAGAGGTGGGGTACACGCTGGACAGGTCGCCAGCCAATCACAAGGTTTACACAAAGAGAGGGGCAACCATTCACACTCGCATACACACCTATGGACAGTTTAAAGTCGTTCGTCTTTGGGAGGAAACTGGAGCACCATGCCACCCCTAAATATAAATGCTAAATACATTCTCTGATTGAGGAAAATTAACCGTTTGGCAAGATTTTAGGAAATCCAATTATTTGCATTCTTTCACAGAATGAGATCAGAATCGATATCAGTGTGATGTCTGTGCTGCAAGTATGAAGCTGGAGTCAGGACCTGGTGAGTCAGCATTGTTTAAAGGGGAAACAGCGAGCCTGACTCCGTCCAAAGTTCAAAATACACCAGAATTCATCACATTTCCATACAAATGTAAGAAATTAACTGAAAAATGCTTCAGGAAAACCAAAATGATGAGCCTTAAACTACTTGTGTCATTGTTAAAGACATCTGTGAACAACATTAATAAGACAACAGTTACCTGTAACCCTTGGTTTGACTGAGTTATGCTAATACTGCTAAAATGACAGCATCTACCTAGTTGTGGTAGCATGGATGACACGACAGCTGCTCCCAGTATTCACAGGTTTCACTGAGGTGTTTGGCGCACACTGACCTGAAGGTTTACTGACCTCTTCCCTAAGGTTTCAACAAGCAATGCTAACAATGCTAATGATTCATTTTAGTAAAACCGAAGCTACAAAGGGCAGTAAAAGCTTAAGTGTTTTTTTGTATTTTTTTTCTGTGATTGATGTATCAGTGATTTTCATCAGTTCATGAACTGCAGTTTATCAAACTCTGGCAGAAAAATCCCCCCGCCCCCATCAGACAGATGTGTAGCAAAGAAAAATAACCCACTACAATTTCCAACTGTGCTGATATCCCTTTAAAGCGGGGAGGAGTGGGACGAGGCTCGGTGCTGTGAATGTACTCAGTGATTAATGTTGGCAGCTTGACACTGAAGGTCGCAGCAGACTCACTTTCTCAGCTCCGTGCAGTCGTCCTGGGAGACTCTGTGTGCTGTGGCTACAGGGACATTTTGGAGTTTGGCATACCTAAAAAAGAAACACTCAGTTTAGTCCTCTTCAACCAAGATAATGAAAGGGGCAGCATTTAAATTCTGATAAATAAACAACAAACAACAAACAACTCATGAGCTGTGGCACGCACTGAACATCAAACATTGACCCTGAGTGCACAGCATGTAAAAACACGGCTACTGGACTCTTCTTGATTTTTTGCTCGCACTCATCCTGTAAGAAACAGCACTACTTTCTGTAAATGTCAACTATCTCATTTGGGAAAGGTTTATATTCATACTTTTGTTGCATGCATGGCAGAAAACTTTTTTTTCTAACTTTAGCCTAATGTAACCATTACACTGCCAACTCAATATTTAGAAATGACAACGAATAAATAAATAATAATAACAATGCCGATTTAATAATAATAGTAATAATAATCTTATTATTACTATTGTTATTATAGCTGGATATCTTCCTCAGCAGCAGGTGTATATCTCTTTTAGGCCTATACCTAAAATCTTCCTAGTAGAGTTGGTCAACAGCTTGTTTTTTACCTTTATTAACCGGATGCTCAATAAAACATGTAGGCTATAATAAAAAAATGTGTAAACTACAGAAAAAATAAACGTTAATTATGTAATAAACAGGTAGCTATAAATTGTGATCATTTTGTAGAAAATGACACAAAGTCTGACCTGAAATCAGGAACAAAATGACCAATGTGAGAAAGAAGCGCGTGTGAGTTAACAAGCTTGTTTGCTCTGAATGGTTAATTACAGGTGACATCAGCCATCAACAACTAATCAGCTTTGTCTGCAAAAGTTCACTTTATGAACAGATCTGCCACTCAGCAATAAAATAAAAGCCATTTAAAACTTACCTTCTCTTAATATGTTGCAAATTTACAGAAACAGGGATGAACGTTTAAGGAAACAGTGCTTAACAAACCACATATTCAGTAAGTTTTTTTTTACATTTTATCAAGCACTTTATGTTCATATTACTAAATTGGCACAAGCTACCCGTCCATGTTTACTTATCGGAACAACTGAATTGAAAGGCTATTAACATCTTGGTTTTTTGGAGCCAGAATACACCATATTTGGACAAGAGGGTGGAGCTGGGGATGAAACACTCTATCCTGATTGGCTCTGACTGAGAACCAGAAGACACGCTGTGGTGAGGACTTGCCAATCACAAGGTAGCCACACCCTAAAGCACACCCTGCTTTGTCATCTATTTTTCCCTATATTGGCCCATAATGAACAAAACGAACATCATGCTGTAATGAAGAAGATTTGAAAGTAGCAATTGAGATCCTAAACTCATGAGGAAAATGTTCTCTGAGGTAATAAATCAAGTGAGAAGCAGGGTCACTTTCTCATAAGTTGAATCAGACTTCGTTTTGCAGCCAGTGGAGTCATCCCCTGCTGACCATTAGAAAGGACGCAGGTTTAAAGCACTTCCGCACTGGCTTCACTTTTCAGACTATTTATACTGTCTACAGCTGAGAACCACTGGTGTACAGACAGGTGTGTCGTCTGGCGTCACTGTACCTGTTGAGCAGGAGATCCAGCACCTGCTTGGTGGTGGCGAAGGAGCGGTAGGTGCAAAGGAAGATGGTTACGTAGGTGGAGTCTTTGCCCCTGAACGCAGACACCATGTACTCCACCAGCCTCTCCAGCGTGCCGGCCTTGATGGTCCGCACCTTGCAGGTCTCGTAGAGGCTCAGGGCCGAGTCCGTCTCCACGCCCAGCCATCGCTGCCCCTTACTGGCAGACTGATGAAGCTGCACCTTCCTCAGCGTGATGGTGAAGATGGCATCGTCCTCGGCCTCCTCGCCGATCTCCTGCGTCGAGCTCTGCGAGACAGAGAAGACTGTAAATAAGACATCTGGCTCCAATCAATAACCTTCATTATTGGCTTTTCTTTAATACAACCAGCCACTAAATCCTTAAATTTTGTGCCACAAGACATGTTTGGCCTTTCACGTTGGAACAAGCTCTTCAAATATTTGCTTGGAGCAGATTAGAGGGAGCTGAAGGCAGAGAAAAGATGCCACGGTTACCATGCGGAACGGCGGGTTAAAAATGTCCGACATCTCATTCTGGGATGAAACCCTTTAATTATGACCATCTGTGTGACCTGGCTCTCTTCTTTTTTGGCCTGTCTCTCTGTGAGTCATACTCTGCGAATCATGTGCGTGGCCGTGCACAAACAAACAATAGCTTGTTACTAAACAGAGCTTACTGGATAACTGGCACTACAATACAAGCTGCAGCCTGTATATACCAACAGGCATGAATGAGAGCTCTGTAGGCTGTCGCATGTCACCATCGCTGCATTTTGCTGCTGTTTTCTCTTGAATCCGAAAAACAAAAATGCAACAAACCACAGAAGAGGACAGCGATGTTGACAGAGAGAGTTTCATACATCATCGTAGCTGTGAACAACAACGTGCATGTGACCCACATCGGCTCTCTTAACATTACCAACAGCAACTAATCAGTGAATTATAAAACTAAACTCCACTTTAAAGCCAACTGTTGAGCAACAAAAGCGGAGTGACGCAAGATGCAAAAAAGCAAAAATGTCTGCACTTGCTAGTTCGGCTTTTACAGCTGCTTTTCTTTGCGTGAAAGTGAACTGAACATGTCTTGGTTCATGGACGAGACCTTGGGCTTTAGGATATTGTGTTGGACATATTTCACTAACCAGACGTACTGAGTTAACACATGTTCTGCAGGGTTTGAACAATTTTATATTATTAGCAGCAGCTCTGAACACATTATCAACATTCAAAGCTGTTCAGAAGAATGGTGGTGTCGTAATAATGTGATCAGATCATGTTTAGTTAGTTAGATCCATTCTTAACCTCAGGATCACATATCTGTTATGAAAGTCAGGGTTCACTTGTTTGCTTTTTTTAACCCTGGAACTGTCGACCGTATCCCACAGCTTGGGATGTCAAGCTAGGCAAAAACCTGGTAAGTGCACCTTGAGTCTAGAACATTTTACCACAGATTAGAGGGAGCTTTCTAAATCATTTACAAAACTCTATGCCGACGAAATAGTTCATCCCACATGAGACTACGTGACACACAATAATACCACAAATACAGTACACCCTGTAAAGACTATGTATTGCTGCATACAACATACTATGCAAGTATGTCAACGAAATGAACATTAGCATATACAGACACACAGTATTAACACAATATATAAGACGCTTTCTAAGAAACGTAAAATGAACAAAATGTGCATGTAAGTTTCTGTTTATTTAGCACAAGTGAAAAGTTTTGTCTGATATAATGCATAACCGTGGAACACTTTTCACTGTGCTGAACATCGGTTTTTAGTGCTTCACATGTAAATATGTGGATATATATTTGTGTATTTATGATACACTGCTATACACATACTACTGGTATCAGTACAACATCAGCGGCTTGTGAACACCAGACTGAAACCAGTAACATTATCAGCTGGGAGGACATCTTGACTGTTGACTGTCACGTTGATTATAAAGCACATGGTCTGCACCACAGTACTGTGTTTTCTGCACTAGTATTACCACAAAGGCATGAAAAGATACCAAAAAGCTGGAATTTGTTAATTATCAAATTCTTAATTTGTTTCAGAGACAAATTTGTGACTAAATAAAACTGACTTTACTGAAGTTTTTGAAACTAAATTGCTCTTCTTTTCATTGGAATTTGCACTGGGGAAATACATTTTGTGTAGTATTAAGATAAGGCATAATCACTAAAAAATATTCCAACTGGCAAGTATTGCTTATATTTCCAAAACAGAGAGCTTCTGGTCAATGTTAATACTCGAAAATATAATAGGAAAAGATGAAAGCCTAATAGTCACTACTCTTAAGGACTAAAACAACCTGCTATTACTTACAGAATTACAAAATCTCATTCCAATTTCATACAACTCAGTAGCACAACTTAATGCAACGCAGAGAGCAGTGTATCACAGCAGGGGCTTCCAATCAGTGGCTCACATCGGTGTTGAAAGATAAACCCTGACAGTCAGAGCGCTGTGGCTGTTGAACACATCTAACCTAAATAGCAGAGCTACAGTGGCGTGAATCATTGAAGCCGAAGCCTCGATGGAGGAAAGGCATGTAATCTGGTGTGCCACAGTCATCCGTTACGGCCCCTTGTAGTGCATCCTGGGAGCATTAGTCATCACAGCTCTCAGTGCGAGTCCCTGCTTGACTGCCTGCCTTTTTGGTCAGGATGTATTTGGTTACATCTCAGTCATCGCTAAGTCCCTCTGTTGTGTTTTTGTTACCATGGAGACAAGCTCAAATGAGGATGGCTGCGAACTTGTAAAACCAGTGTTATGAGCGATACAGTATCTCAACCACTACTTCTCCTGTTATTATATTTTACTTCCATGTTTTGGACATGATGAACAAAGTTAAAAAATATGAATTTAAACCTGTTTGACTAACTTGCCTCACGCAGGGTGGTAGCTGACGTTGTTTCGGGTTTTCTTTATATGTAATCCATCACTTAGTTGGGAAATATAAGCCAGAGGGATTTAAACAATGAACTAGATTTAAAGCCAGGTCTGTGGAGTTCAGTGAATTACATCATGTAAAACAAGATGTTTTTGGAAAATAATGTGAATTTCAGGATGCACTGAGGTCAATTGACAGACCAAATTATCAATTTGACTAATCTAGAATCCTACTGGCAAATAAAATGATGATGAAAATACTTGGTAGTAGCAGCCATTCAAACTCAGGTGGCAACACATAACACAACTGAGTCAAGCAAAAAGATCAGCGTCACTAGACAAGAGAGTAAGATCATCAGCTCAATGACCTACAAAGAAAGACCTCAAAAGACAACAAAGGAAAACAAACAGAAGAAGTCTGACGCTGTTCCACATTCTCAAAAAGCAACACTGTGTTCTTACACACACAAAGGACAATTGGGGTCAAGTGGAATAAATGGCAAAGAAACTGACTGTAACTGGATCATCAAACATTCATCCTATAAATTAGACACTGGTGAGTCGTGGGACCTCTGTATTACCAAAAGCTAAACAGTAAAAGCAAACTTTTCCACTATGATCAGAACAGTGAAGAAACAAGTTAACACAGGACCTGCACTCCAGTAACCCCAGCAGAGATCCTTACAGAGTATGTTATAGAGGGAGGGTGTGTGTGACAGATAAATGGGAGGAGAAAGGACAAACCCCTGGACTGTTGTAAATCCTGTACAGTATAATGACTGAGGCACAGCTGCAGCTGAGGCCTTGACAGCAGGAGAGGTGCTTATCAGCCAAACCACAGAGGCCACGCTGCTATCACTCCAAACTCTGAAAAACGCTGCGCTCAAGGGCAGCGCCTCGCTCCATCCGCCGAGTCAGTTCCCACCATAATACTCCTATTCATTCCTGTTCCAGCGAGGACGAGCGTTGCCATGATAACCAAACTCGGCCTACAACTTGAACAAAACACTGAGCGATCAATACTTTAAATAGAAGGGTTCAGGGTCACTTCAAGGGCTGAAAAGTTTGAACAGAACGAATGGAACTGGAACTTGCTGAGGCTTTTGAATGCTGTAACAACAAAATATTCAAAATGAGAAAAGTCCAAACGTGCAGAAGCATGTTAAGACATGAAGACCTAAAGTTCACCTGTTAACCATCAGCAGAAAGTCTGGAAGCAGGAGTGAGTGAGGGGTCTCACATCTGACAAGAGACCACTTCAATTAAAAAAGGGCTTTAGCTTTAGTTGGTAGGTTGGTGTTCAATTTGAAGAACGCAATTTACACTTGCAGCCGGTGATGGGGGACCCTTTTTGTCAGGACCTCCCCTTGATTTGCATTGCATTTATAAAGTGAATAAGATGAAACCTCTCTGGGCACTCAAATAACACAGGTGCTAAAATGTGGACAGATCTTTGCAATTCAATCAGGGTTGCAGTCTTTCAGCAGACAACAAGCGTCGGACCACGATGCTGAACAAGCCACAGCGTCTTGAACTGGATCCCAGCGCAGCTAAATCTTCAGACAAACAAAAAAGAAAAAGTGTAAATGAGAGGGATTTCCTCTGAAATGTGCACAGGAAGTTATCCCACTCACTTCTTTTTTCAAAAGTAGGCCTCTCACATTCCTTCAGCCTGACTCAGTGATCAAGTCAACCAGCACCATCCTGGTTCCAGGCTGGAAGCGGCTACTAAAGATAGGCACTAACCTGTTTCACCACCCACTGCCAACGCATGATCCTTTTTTAAGAGGCCTGACATCTGACGAGATGTTACTGTGAGAGACTTTCATCTCGCTTTCCCATGTTTCTTTTCTTTCTTCTTTTGTGCTGACCTTTGTTTACCCCCTTTTTGGTATTAGTTCTGCTCACTGTGTCATTCATGTTTAGGAACAGTCTTCAAGCTGTAACATCGATGTTCAGCTTTTCTAGCAGGGAACACTGGGTGACCTAGAACATTGCATTTTGAACACTGGACACTAAAAACTTTTTTTTTTTTTTTTAAAAGCGCTGATGACTTATATTTATAGAAACCTTTTTAACCCTTGTTTTAATTGACAATTTTTTTTAGTTACTGGCTGCACGGTAGCAGAGATTGGTCTAAATCTAGTCGCCACATGTTCCTGCAGAGAACAACAGAGTGAACTGTGCCAGAAAGTATTTACAGTCAAAATATAAATGCTTGTTTTATCCAGACGGGTGGTGCTTTTAACATCAGAGCAAATACAATACTGAAAACTAAGTAATTAACTACCTAAAACTGCATTTTCATAGTCCAAACATCCAACGTGTGTTATATGCAAAGCAAAAGTTATCTTGTTCAACTCCGATATCATAGTTCTGTTAAGCGTTCTCGGCTCCTCGCGTTTGAAAAAAATCAGAAAATGGGAAAACTCCAGCAGGGTCCACAGAAATGTCTGGCATCCAGAGTCGGCCTCCCCCACACTCGCTCCGACACTTATCAGATCTACATTTCACCTACACCATCCTCACTATGGATGACCATGAATGTGCATGTGGGCTGGAGGAATGTGAGGCAAATAAAAGTGTCAGCAAAGAGTGATGACGCAGAGAAGAGGAAATAAGTTTCCACAAAGAGGGAAAAGGGAAAATCAAGTCACATGAGCCTGATGATTTGTTCTACTGTTGAATGAATGGCTTCAGTGTTTTTGTCTGTACCACAGATAGGAATGATAGCTACAACTTCAAAAATAAGACCCAGGTTGCAGTAGATGGGAAAGATACTTTATAGAAATTAAATGTTTAGGGGAGTGACATACAGATGTTGACACCTCACAAACTTCCAGCCTCACCCTCACTCTTAATAGCAGGCTAAACTGTTGGCTGACCTGCTCCTAAGTTCAGAAACACAATCATGAGTCTTCATCTAGAAATCCAAAATTGTTTATCGTGCATAACAAAAAGCTCCCATCTTGATATCTGATGGTGTACAGTCTGCACAGCCACCTGGCACCGGGACAGATTAAAACAAACACACAGGGACAAAAGTAAACCCTCATCCTGAGCCAAATCCCCTCAAGGCCAAACAGCGCTCTGGAAGCGTGTTCAGAGGGGTCTGCCAAACTGACGCCCGTCAACAGAAAACACATCTGCCTCAATAGAAATGGTCCCATATCAGTGTTTCCCTTAGGTGCCCTTACTACTGCCTTAGAGGTGCACTCGTTTCATTTCAGCTCGCAGTCTTGCTGTGTTTTGCTGTCACCTGTGGTCTAGCAGGAGGAGGGCGAACTGCTGCACAAAGCTAGTGGCTAGTGTTTGCTGCATTTGTTGGTTTGGTCGGGTAAGTTTAGGCATGTGGAGATGGTTAGGGTTGAATGTCAGGGTCAGCAGCAGTCAGAGGGACAGTAGAGGTGGGTAATAGAGGAGTACAGGTGGGAAACAAAATACACACACAGAGTGGCTCATAGGAGATGAAAGACAAGCGAAGAGAAGATAACGTTACCATCAAGAGCCATTTATTAACGTAATCTGTCCAAAGCCAAAGATGGGCAGAGGTCGACCCCATCCTTCTGAAATTCACTTTCTTTAATGAAAACGCACTCAAAACAACCCGTCCTAAGCCAAAGAGGAGACAGACGGCTTTGAAATAATGAATGCACCCCACAGCCCATCCGACCCCTTAAACCTAGGGGAAACACGGCATATGACCCTTAGAAAGCCCCTAAGAACTTAGCTCTAGAAGTGGATCATCAGGGAAACTCCCAGTGGAAATAGAAAACCTGACTCCAAAACAGTCAACACCTAAACAAAGCCAACAATAGCATGCATCCATTACAACCCTGTAGCACAAGCCAGCGACTTCCCCTTGCTAACAATGGCTGCTGAGAGCCGGTGAAATCATTTGGATGTGGGGCAAGAGACAGAGCAGGAGAGTGGGTGTAACCAAACGTTCAGAAAACTCTTCAGGGGTCTAAATACTGAGCCAGCTTGGCATCAGCAAGCAAAAACTCATTTGTTCACTGTATTCCTCGTTTTAGTCAGTTAAAAGGCTAAATGTTATCCTCCTTCTTCCTTCTTCAAACTAACTGATTGAGCAAGCTATACAACAAAGAGATGGATGTGCATTCTGTATATTATGGCTTGTTTTAAGTGTAATTAAGTGTAAGTTGTGACGCTGTTTGAGCACAGCTGTGCTTTGAGATAAATGCTAACATGCTCACACTGACGATGTTAACATGCTGATGTTTAGCATGTATAATGTTTACCACATCTACCATCTCAGTTTAGCACGTAAGCATTTGCAAATTACCATATTATATCTATACCATATTTCATAGAAATCCACCCAATAGCTTAAAGACATTCTAATCAAAACTACGTGGTGGCGCTAGAGGAAAAGTCAGGAAACATCAAAGTCTGTAGGATTCATCCTCTGAGGATCATAAATGTCTGTACATAATTTCATAGCAATCCATCCAACAGTTAAGATATGTCAGTCTGGACCGACCGACACTGCCATCCCTAGAGCCACACCTCTAGCAGGGCTAAAATCTAGTTCAAGTCTACTCCAGAGAAAGTAGGTGAAATGTAAACTGAGGACAACAGTTAAAAGATGACAACAATAAAGGACAAGATGTCAATTAACCAGCGGCCACATGAGAGAAATGTTCTATGGTACATTGATGAGCGGCATCGCGATCACCAGTGATGAAACAAACGACACTTCGATGGAGCTGAAAACACCGAGTTTTGATCCCACTGAACGAAAACTCTCTTTTCTTCTGCCCAGATGCAGGGAAAGCAGTACTTTCTGTCAGCTCTGGACACGTTCTCTTGCAAAGGCTCTACTTTTTGCCTTTTTGTCTCTTCCAGCAAATCAACTGAATATGAACATGAACAAATTTTTCTGTGAAATTAAGTTGACAGATGAGCCGTGGGCCAAAGAACAGCTGATTCGATTTTAAGGAAGACCTCAATTCACATTTCCTGCCATCAGATAATTACTTTTATGTAGCTTTAACTGATGTACTGCAAATCCTCCGGGCTTGTTTGCAGCGTCAAGAAATCAATGTTAATTCAAAGTGACGGGAATGGCTGAGGTTTGTTTTCTTTCAAGAGCCTTCTAGTTGTTCGTACTTTTTGCTTAACTGACTCGCCCACTCAGTTTATGTTTTCTGTCTTTTTTCACTATCATCGACGCACGCAGAAAAAGTAAACCAAAAATTCAATTTAACTCGGAGCTAAGTGCACTCCTGTCCGTGTGTTGCCTAAAACTGGGTGACAGAGCTGTTGTGACAGGTATTAGCAATACATGCCAGCAGCTAAACTGGCTTTGTCAGCCATTATCAATCACCAACACGCATGCACAGAGTTTCATCAGGAGAATAAACCTCTTATCTTTCAGTGGAGTCTGGTGGGGATTCTGGCAGCGACCTTGTCCCACTTTCTTTTATTTTCACCTTTTCTTGCCTTAACTGTCATGCATCGCTGTTGGGCTTCAGATGACCCCGCTCATGGACACAACTGGTTTTTTCTTGAAGTTGCAGCTTCTGGATTATGAGTATTTACAGGTTTTCCATCATTTTATTTCATTGTAAATCAAATACTTTTCTTGCCTGACTGCCAGACAAAATAAGACACTGACAAAACAATATCAACTCAAGGTCAATTCAGTCGCTTGTTCAGCAGCTCTTGACCATATCTGCGCAGATGTTTGGAATCATGGAAAGTCAACATCTGCATTTCCACAGAGCAAACTCAAACTGCTGATGATGACTGTTAAATATGGTCGAAAGCTCCAGAAAAGTTTTTTTTTTTAAACACAAAAGCAGCTGTGCCCACAGACGATGTAGTAAAGACATCCATATCCCACATGGAGGGACCAGATAATCCTGTTGAATCAAATCAAATCCCTCTAGAACCTTGACCAAAGACCAAACTTCTTGTCTTCTACATATCAAATACTGTACTAGGGTTGGGGGATGTATTAAAATGTTCCAATGGCCACTAAAAGCAGCAGGTTCGCTACATGTCTTAGCTTTTTTAGTGTGAAGAGTTAATAAGCTCACAAACTGTCAACAAAGGAAATATTCTTACAACTATTTTCCTTACTAAACTGTATGCCATCTGAATTCAAGTTTCTCTCTTTCACTGAACTAAGACTAGTTTTATTGTCTTATTAACTCATCATAAAACACGTTCATTCAAACTTAACTGAAACAAAGCAAAACTCACCAAAACTGTCTTTGTTAGTCTTTCCACTGTCCCGTCACCAACTTTGGTTTGGTCAAAATAAACCCTTAATTCCCAGAGATAGATGTGAAAATATTCTGGCTCTGCAGGCACTTTTTCCCCGCTGCCTTTCTCTGCCTGTGCTGGGTCTGTCACTGAGCAGCAGCTCTCACTCTTTCTTTGGAGGCAGACCATTAAATTGGCAAAATAAAATGACAAAAATCGCGCCCCCAAAAGAAAAACAACCGCAGATGGACTCAGTCGACGACAGCTGATGTATTCGCCCAAACCTGTACATGTCAGTACTGAGTAAGAACTACAGAGGATGTCACATCAGGCAGACTGAGAGTTTCAAATTAAGTCTATCCAAAAATCCATCCTCTCTATAGTTGTCACAGTGAGGTTGCCAGGTTGGACACCATCATGCTTGTAGAGAGACCAAAACCAAAACATGTGCTCACAGGTACTGGCAACCAGTGGGAGACACTGAACAAAGTACTGGGTGGGTGGATAAACTGTGAAATAACATAACTTCCCCTAAAATAAAATAATGTAAATTTCTGTATGGATTGAACTAACGGGATACGGCGAGATCTCCCTGCTGTAAGTCTTGATGCTGGGATAGGCTAATCCCCTCTTGGCTCCAGCTGAACAGTTTACGCACAGAGATGAGGCCGATATCAATCTTCTCATCTCATCGAAAAACGCTGAACTATTCTTTTTAAAGTGTAAGATTTATGGACTCTGACAGATTCAGATTTGAGGTTCCTGCAGGCTGCATATCTCAGAATCTGATTTTGTCCCATATTTTAACTGTGTCCAGATGGGAAACTCAGAAAGGCATCTTCATGCAGCTTGTTGCTGTTCAGGATGATCAGAACCCCTCTGATTCATTCCAGTTACATGGTAGGAGAAAAACTCTCCTATCTTTGATTAAAAGCGTCTCTATAAATACACTTCAGTTAATATGCTTTTCAAAGTTGCTTTATGTAAGAGCAGGTAATTAGAGTACACCAGGCAGACAGCGGGTGCAGAATCAGACGATTTAAGTATTTTTCCAGGCGTCGGGCCTTCACATTCCAGCCGCTGTCTGTTTCTGTCGTTCTGTCTGCTGCTGAGATCCAGCACTCGGCTACTCGACTCTCTTCAAAATGAACCGTGGAAACAAAAGCCCCTCTGTACCGACTCGGATGGTTCGGCTCCTGTTTCTCAAACCTCCAAACTTCCGCCTGCTCAGTGCTTGAAATCTTAAATTAGAGGACCCCACAGCTGACCTCCACTCATTCACACCGCAGCCCAACGTGTCCACACATGACATCTCCTTCTCCGTGTGCCTCAAATCCTGTGTTTTGTATTCAGTTTCAACAGCAGAAGGCTCGCTGAACTTACATTTTCTCACTGAAGATCTGGGTCACACGGATAAAAACACCTGCATGTGACATGACAACAAGGAAAACCTAAACCAGCATTGTATAATCTCTTGGTTTTGTAATGAGATATTCTGTTTGTTTTTGATTGCCAATGAGATTATTTCTTCCATGTGGGTTAACTAGAGTTTACTGTGTTATTATATCATTCATCTGGGACTGCTTGTAAGCTTGGCTGAGTCACTGTTAGCACTGAGGACAATGAGGCCATGATAGAAACAAAGAAAGCTGTTATAGATCAGTTACAGTAGCTCTGTGTCTCCGTTTTCACTGTCAGTTCATAACTGTACTGAGTATTGATGACCTTCATAAAGAGAGCTGAAGACTTCCAAACCCAATCAGATGTAAGTCGCTGTTAAGCCACAGAGACAATAGCAGCTCTGTTGTTCAGACGCGGTTGTCCAACGGTCCTGAACTGCTCTGCACTGCTGGCCTCTTTCTCTGATGTCCTCTGCTACCAATACAAACTGATTATTAACCGAATGAGGCGACAGTTTGAAGGACATACTGTTTAAGGCCTCTTGAGACAGTCTCAATGAGCAGCAGTCTTTGTTTCGCAGTGTGTTATGTTGGCTTGGCCTCTAATCCTGCTGGTTTGCTGCTGGACTACAGCGTTTTGGAAAGCTCTCAGAACTCCACTCTTCATTATGGCTATTTTTAGCTTGAATGCACAGTCGTATATTATTTAGCTGCAGCTTTTTACATCTGTGTCGGTGTCGTTTACTTGGCTCCTATGAAAACACAATGACAGTGGGACTGCACAGTTATGGAAATTTCAAACAAACCATATAAAAAGAAAGCTTGAACATGTGATATGCAAACAGCGGAGTTACACACTATTAGACACTGCTTCTCTGTCACACCGGACTGCAGACAAAATCTAGCACTTTGACACCTCTCAGAACATGGTACAGGGCCTAATGTGTTGATATTTGAACCATAACAACCTTAAAAAAATGAATAAATAAATAAAATAAAAATGAATTCTTTGATCAGTCTGTTTCTCAATTTGAATCAAAATGTAGCCTGAACACTAAATAGATGCTGAAAAGATTTATTGAGTAAAGCTATGACATCTACATCTGCTAAATCAAAATGTTCACAATATTAAACAAATTCATTTAGGCGAAGCTCCTCCACAGCAGCTTGTGTTTAGACAACATTTAACATTTGGCTTCTTTGTAATACGAACTACTCGTGCTGAAAACAGTTTTAATTGATTAGTTGATCAATTGCAATTATTTCAGTGGTCGATAATTTTCTGGGTAATTTTCCAATCAGAAGTGCAAAGTTGTTCATGGTTTCAGCATCTCAACTTAAATAATTTGATGCTTTCCTTTGTCCCACATGACAGCCACCTGATCATTTTTGAGTTATGGGTGATATTTGGACAAAACAAGCTATATGAAGCCATCAAGCTTGGACTTTAGATATTTCAACAGCCAGTTTTCTCAGCCAAATGATTCATTGAAGCAAATGATCAGTAGATTAATCAATAATAATTACGGTTGTTGGTTGCAGCCCTAATCAGTAGCCAAACAAAGGCACAGTATCAACATCAGAATGAACGATTACCCAGCCCATATTACGGGAGGTGTCTGCAGCAAATAGTGGCCTTGGTTCAGTCAGAGCGGTTCGGTCTGGCCACAGTTTAATAAAAACATAATATATAAATCAAGCATGAGCAGCGACACTTAAACTTCAGATTATGTGTAACCAAAAAAAATTTTTAAAAATGATCAGCCATCATGAAGCCAACCATTACTTAATTACCCACCAAAGTCAGATTTTTGCAGCTTTTGTCGCTGATTTGGCAGTCATTTCACACCTTTCATCATGTTAAACAATAAAAGGAAGACAAATCAGCGTTAACTGGGGCAACACTGCGTCATCAGAAGCCTAACACAGCAGTAACTTGATCTGTTAGCAAACCACCATTTCAAAGCCAGCTGATCCCCACAGCTATATGATACAATACGTACGGACGTTACACTGATGCTGGCTACAATGAGCTAGAGGGATCAACAAATGACTGTCTCCAACCCACCCCCTCTTCCACATCAGCCCCAGCGACCCTCCATACTGTAACAGAACCACAGTGTCGAATAACATTCACCTCAGCCTCTGAACTAAGGGAAGAAAGGCGCCAATTGTGGAGGAAACCCCTCGGCCTCCGTCGGAGGGGGATTAAGCATTAGGTAATTGTGTTAGAGGAGAGGATTAGATTAGAGCCGAGAGTCGAAGCACAGCAGGTTGGCTGGAGACGAGAGACCAGAGCTGAGTTCAGGATACGTACACGGACACGTACAGTTTTTAATAACGAGCTTGTGATATCAGCCCAGGCCTGACTGATGACAAACAGACCAGAGAATCAAAAAGAGAACATGTGGATAGACAGCAGAGAACAGATGGTCTCCATGTGGTATCAGTTAGGATGTCGCCCTCGTCCGATCCCAGGCCTTATATAAGACTGATAAATATGATTACTCATCCTTGCTCCTTATCTGATCGAATGTACAAGACGTAAGGAGCGCAGCGATGGAGAATGTTCCACTCAATCCATTAAAAAAGGACAGTTTTCACAGATAAGAGTGAAACTGTATCTTTGTGTAATGGGTTGAAGTTATGCAATGGGAAGTAAAGCAGTGGGGTTATGGATATGGAATGAGGTGAAATTGATGATGAGGATTACGTAAACAGTCCAGAGTGTAAAAACATTCGCTGCCAGAAAAGCGTGGTGGCATGACTCTGGGGACGGCGATGTCGGTCGGTTGGTCCACCACTTTGGTCCAGACTAAAACATCTGCAGCTTCTGGATGGACTGCCATGAATTACAGTACAGATGTTCATGTCCTTCAGAGGATGAATCCTGATTAATTTAGTGATCCCTTGACTTTGCCTTTAGTGCCACCATTAGGATCAAATTTGTTCTTTTATGTGAAATGCCTCAATAACTATTAGATGGCTTCTGATTAAATTTTTCCCCTCAGGATGAATCGCTCTGATGATGCCTTAACATTTCATTAAGCGTCAATGTAAGGCCAAAATTTTAATTTATCCAAATGCTTTTGTTTATGGCCAAATACCTTCAAAAAATAGCTGCACAGGTTTTGTGCTAATTGGAAAATGTTGGCATTACAACCATTAATACCTGCATCACATCGGAACATCAGTATTGTGGACATGCTAGCACGCTGATGCTAGCATTTAGCAGAACTGAAACAAATAATCAATAAGTTGCTCAGCAGAAAACTAATCAGCATCTATTTTAAAAAGAAATCGTTTGAGTCGCTTTTCAGGCAAAATCACCAACACTCCCAGGTTTCAGGTTTTCCAATTTGAGAATATGAAAATTTCTTGTGTCATTTCATTGTAAATTAAATCACAGCTGTGTTTAAGGACAGCTTCACAGAGCTGCTCGCTCACATGGCTGCAGACTGTTGATCTCTAATAGATTCTGCCATTATTACTGCAGTTGAACATTGTTTCCTGTCATTAATGCAGTGAATCCTCACTATACCAAAATGAAGTACAATACAGGCAGTCCATACGGCCATATCTCAGTATCAGTATTTTATTACAGTTTGGTTAGCCTTGACTGAGTGACATCTACACTGGAGGGTTTCAGTCTGCGTCTCTTCAGTATCGAATTAAATAAGTGTGCATGCAGAGGGAGGAGTGATAACCACAGGGGTGAAACCAGTGAAAAAAGCAAGTCATCCCGTTACAGTCCTCGCCTGCCAACGTCTAAGGAGTGTCACAACGCTCTCCATACTTTTCATTCTAAATGTAGTGATATTATTTTGTCTACCTTACCGGCTTGTTGTCTATTAAATTACCTCATGCAGAGTCCTGGCCCATGTTTTCTAGCGACTAAGTGTTTGCCATTGGCAAGATGTTTAAATAGCACATACATTATTATAATACGGATTAAGAATATAGGATTAGTGGATGTCTTCATGTCAGATTACATCAGGCTATCTGAGGTATAAAACATGGACTACCATAATCTTGTGCGTATGAACTTATTTACTGTATATTTTGGATACAGCTGTTCTTAAGTTCTTTAAAAATGTAATAAGCTGTTTATTTTAAATGGGTTTAAAATAACCAATCAAGAGCCAGAGCTTCAGCACACAACAATGAAACTGTCACTGTGGACACCTTTAGTTTTTGTGTACTAATTACTTTTAAAACATAAGTTACTTGTTAGTAACTAGCCTTAAATTAAACTCTTTTCATTTTTGTTATTTAGTTACTTCTAATTAGACAACGGTCAAGGCAGGAACCCCACCCTGGACCCTCACTGAATCCTGAATCCGCCTGAGCACGCTCCTGATCACAACACAACAAACCGCATCACCTAACGGACATCAGTCGCCTCTCCTCCCAGCCTCCCCTTCACCCGCCTGCAGCCCCCGTCCCTGCCACCTCCCCCGGCCTCCTCCTCACCTCCAGCAGCGGCAGGTCCGGGTCCAGGTGTGTGAAGCTGTGCAGGACCACCGGGCTGCGGTCCTCGACCACCTCCAGCCTCACCCCGTCCCAAATGCTCCGCACCCTCCACGACGAGTCAAACATCTCGACCAGCTGTCCCGGCTTGACGCTGTGCGCCTCGGTTTGCATGCCCAGGAAATTGACCATGGATGCGCGCGAAGCCGAGTGCTCAGTCACAGCAACGGTAGCGACATTTTTACTGTTTTTACAGGCGTTTTTAAAGCGAAGCGTCGCTGCTGCTGTCTGTGGTGCTGCGGCTGTGTCGGACCATCGCTGCTGCCTGTAGCGTTCAGGGGAATCATGACTCAGACGGGGGCTTTTCCTAACCCCGCCCCCAGCGTGTGCTGCCTTCACGGCTGTCGGAAATATCATGACCAAGGATGTTGTAACAAAACATGGCTATGGCCCGTAACCACATTCACTGATTTAATACGAGTTTGATCTGATCTTTCTAATCTCTAAAAAAAAATATGTTTTACCTAAATACAAGCAGTGAACAACGAGCAGCTGATGTAACTCTACACATAATTATAAAATGCTATAAAATAAAACAATAAATGAAAGAATTATATGACAAATATTGGAATAAATCTATTTACTGTAATACACATGTATATTTGCACCAATGTTTCCGTAATGCACAAATCATGTATATGAGCAAATTATTGTTATATCTTTAATGTACCTGTTTTTAAAATAGGTACTTTTTTGTTGTTTTGTTGTATTTATAATTTTGTGTTTTACTTCTTCAGAGTGAATTCTTATCTTAATTAAGGCTATTTTTGAAAAAAAAGTTGAAGTTTTAGTATATTTCCCCTTTTTATTTATATGCCATATGATTCTTTGTATTATTACAATTCTAGACATAAACCTGTGTGAAAAGCATCGAGACATTTAAGATAAATATTCAAATAATATCAAATTATTGTGTTTCTGCCAAGTAGGCCTTCATCAGCATACAAGTTCCATCACTTAACCACCAGTAAAACAACTATTTTTGTCCCAAAGCCCTCTCTTTGCTTTCTAAAAAGGACTATTCTGTGTGGTAAGTTAATATTTAAATGTTTATGACAACGTACAAGTTTACAAGGTGTCCCTGAAGGTAGCTTTAAGCTCCCCCACTCTTGTGTCATGCCTTTGGGAAATGACAGTAGTGTGTTGTTTCTGCTCTCACTATGGCAGCAGGCTGGTATGGGAAAAGAAAACACACTAATGTACAGTTTACTGTCCCTGCTGTCTGATGGAAACACACATTTACACTGTGAACATGAGAAAGTAACTCAGTACAGTAGTGCTAGCCACAATTTAGAAGGTACTTATACTTGACTTGAATATTTTCATTGTATTCATTCAGCTCCACTAAATTTTAGAGGAAAAAATGCATATTTTAGTGCATTTTCCACATATATATTATTTATTTAGAGTTTTGGTGATCTCTCACAGTTTTCAAAGATTCAGATTTTAGGAGCATACAAAGCATATGAACAAATATAAAACTACCCAACAGTATGTAAAGTGGTGAAAGTTGGTTCAGCCCTGACTAGCTACAAATTTGAAATGCTGGAATAAGCAAATCTCCGTCATTTTTGCTCAATCTGAGTACTATTTTCAACAGTGTCAGCAAACCAGGAAAAACTGACAACAAATGCAGGAAACTCTCTCTGTGAACAAGAAACACCACCTAAACACAGAGATCTGCAGTTCCCCACATAAGGAAATTGTTTGGAAAGCTAAGATCCTATAAATTATTTTAAATGCAAGAAAGCACAACTCCTCACAGACCCGAAATAACCACAAGTCCCTATTTTGCACTGCAGTAAACCTCCTGAACTGATTTTTGATGGATTCTCCTCTCCAGAGTCGCAGGAGCCTTGTCACAGTCGGAGCCTGTGTCAATTTGACTTCTAACAGTGCCTCCCTCTGGCCAATGTCAGGAACAAACATCTCATGCCACACTAAGACATCTTTCATCTTAATAAGATGCCTGCCGAGCCTTTAAAATGATTACAGACTCAAATGAATTCAGGCCAGTTTAAATGAGAAGCAGCTATTTGAACAAATCAAATGAACACAGCACACTGGCGGCTTGTATTTTAAAGGCAGTTCATTAATGGTGAGCTTTAATTGACGTTTATCTATTTCCAAAATGCTTTTGGAAGAGAACGAAATATAATCCACACTGGCTTTTCACAGTGACGCACCAACAGGAAGAACAGGTGTAAAAGCGATTGAGCAAATTTAACCAAAACATCTGCTGCACCAGCTGAGGCTCAATCCAACCACAAACACATCTGACCTCTCTGGCCTTTCTCATCACCAGGCTTCATAATCACTGCTGTGCCTCATAACTCGCAAATCTGCAGCTGCTGGAGGGGAGAAGACTGTGTGTGTGTGTGTGTGTGTGTGTGTGTGTGTGAGAGAGAGAGAGAGAGAGAGAGAGACAGAATGGTGAAGGACTGATAGTGTTTTTTTTATGCTTAAGTTACCAACAGTTGATATTTTATGCAAACACTACACTCATATAATCATATTCATGCCAAAAGAAGCATACAACATATCCCTGCACAAGTCTGTCTCTAGAACAGCCTTTATACCATCATTTCCAGTGAAATGTTAGGTTAGAAAAGATAAGACTTTGTTGAACAACAACAGCAAGAATAAAAAGGAGAGGTAGAAGAAAAAACAACTAGAATAGACAATAAAAAGATACAAAATAAAATCTGTACATTTATGTTTATGTACATTATATACAAAAGAGAAAATATTGCCTTGTGAAGAATGTCTCACTAGCACATATTTCATGTAAAAGCCTCATAATCAGACAAAAAGTCGAGGCCATTAAATATATTAACTTATATTTAAACTGTGCATAGAAAAAAGACAAACAAACACATCTCATGAAAAGACCAAAACTATGTGTTAATCTGTCTCTCAATGCTTTTTCACCTCCTACTGAAGACATACACTTTTTTTTTTAAAGGTTCAGTTATTTCCTAAACCAACTGGTCTCTGCAGTTTATAACAAAGTGTGCTCAAAATACTGCATTTGTCTCACACTGTTCAGTGGTGGATTCATCATGCTTGGTGCTCTAGCGAGTATATGGGGCAGTATGTGAGATTAAGGAATTTATTGTCAGCATTTCTACTTTAACATTCAGCAAGCTGCAGCTAACAGCTAGCAGCAGCTTGTAAACACCGACACTTAAGACAAGTCCAACTGCACTGCTTTGTTGAGACTTTTTGAGCAACTAGTGTGAAACTGATGACAATGCTGTTTCATAGGATTTTTCAACCAAATGAGAAGAAAATAAAACACTGAATACTGACATTTGCTTTTCGGGTGCTTAAAAAACAGAAAATATGAAGTCACAGAGCATATCCGCCATTAACAAAGCTTCAGTATAAAAACGTCAGATCTGTCTTCCAACAAAACCGGTATGGGCTGAATCCCAGAAATCTCTAAGAGCTCAAAGGGACAGCCAACTTTTAGTCTGCTGTGATTTAACTAAGGCTCTGCTTCCATCTGCTGGAAATCAATACCAGAGGATGTTGTGCGGCTGCTGTGGCTCTGGCTGATGCTCCGACATGCTTTACTGCTCCCTGAGGATGGTGACGCTAACAGCCTCCCTTACTGTCTTACACTCTCTCTCTGTCTCTCTCTCTCTCACTCACACACACACACACACACAAACCACAAGCTTTTACTCAGATGCATACACAAATAGATACGAAGCAGCATAATTAAAGAAGTCGACCACACCCGGCAAGAGTCTGACAAACGTGCATGTACACGAGGAGGCCGGGTTTAACACGACCAAACCAGCAAAAGATTTCTATCGCGATGACGTTAAAAATCTAAACCAGAGCAGTGACATCAGTGAGATGTTTAAGTCCAGGTGACGCCAAACAACGCAGAAAGTGATTGAGAGGTTTTACTTGTACAAACGTTCTGTCAGAATGCCTTTTAGCAGGGCACTTCACCCCCAGTGGAGTCTGACTGGGCAGCAGTGGAGGCCTGTGGTTGTACTGGGCTGCTGCCAGGCACACAGTGTTCCCCAGTGCTTCACAAACAATAAATATGCGACAAATAAAAGCCAATGAGAGTGCCAGACATGGACAGAGTACAGAGTTACATAACAGGAAAAAAGCAGGTTAATAAAATGAGAATAAGCTGCATTTAGCAGCTAAAGAGCCAGACATTCCTCTCAGGACTTGGTGGAGACCAAACCAGAGCTAAAAAAAAAAAAAAGACTTGGAAAATATAGGACTTCTATTCATCAGGTTGACACAAACTCCTGTCCACTCCAATGGGACGTAGCTCCATGTCTGCTGGACGTACAAATAGACAGCTGCACTAACAACTGGCACAAAACAAACATTTTGTTGGTAGCACCTTGTCATGTTTCAGACAAAATGATTAATGGTGTTATAATTTCATCATCATAATTTCAATCTCTCTATTTAGCATCAATAAGCAGAACATACATATTCAGACACTATAATGTAATCATACACAAATAGGCTATATTGTGTGTGTTGATAGATGTAGTTAAATAAACAGAAAATTAATGACAATATGATAGAACACAGTTGTAATTGAGAATATATGCCTCCATAGGAAAAGTTATATTAGTTGAAATATTGTACATTAATAAACACTTAAAAACTACCTTAAATCTGACTACTGAAACATTTACACAATTTATTATGTTTATAGAGGGCCTATAAACGATAACTAGGGGGGTGAATGTAAAGTTTTACCAAACAATCATGCAAAAAAGCTAGAAGAAAACGAACAAGCTCCAATGCTGAACATTCAGAGAACATCCTACATTTTCTGTCTGCTCCTCCTACACCTGTGAGAGCCGTACAAAGCTTAGCCAGAGGACAGCACATCAAGATGATTGACAGTGAAAGAACCTGACCGACTGAGTGGGAGGACAGAGGTACAAACAACACGTTTCGTGGATCCTCATGAAGAAATTTGGCAAACGGTCACTTTCTAAACACAGAAACTGATGCCAATTGTTCAGTACATTTTTTTCTTTAAAGCCCAAAATCACAAATTCGCCTTTAAGTGAGACCTCAGGTTGACTAGATCCCCTCCTAACTGAGGATCTCTGATCGGACGGCAGCTCACAGGAGGCTCACAGATCTGAGATGCCGACAGCAAGTCAGACAAAGTCAGAATTATCACCTGGGGGTTGACTTCTATTTTTAAGACAAATTAGACTTGTAAAACATGTCACGCGGCTCCTGATTTTTAGAATCCAATGGCCAGAGTAAGGATGATGTGGGCAGAGAAAAGGCCGTCCTCCTCCTCTCCCTCTTTTCTCAGTTTGACAGCTCTTAACAAGAGCAGACAGCTGAGGTCAAGCCTCTGCACTGTTTCACGTCGCTGTGAAGACAGAACACTGTAATGACGCTTAATGGGATCAGATTATAGTCAGGGAGGCATCTATTATGTCTTTTCAAATGCAGCAATCTATTCCTATTGCAGACGCGTCGTATCGTGATACAGGAGTCTGAATGTTGCGCTTACCAGCTCTATGTGATGTTACTGCTGACCAGTAAACCAAAGCTTTGGGCATACTGTCTTATCTATCCCAGTGGCTTCCTCATGGTGAAGTAGCTGTTACACAGATCCTAAATTTGGGACATGATAGCTCTGGTGTTGGCTGACTTTATGTATCAGAATCAGTAAATCAGAAAAAGTCAGACTGGTGCAGACCTAACTGAGACCAAGTGTGTTCACTGCATGGGCCAATTAAACAATTAAATATGCATAAAACCTGAGGCCAGCCTGTTGTTGTCTTATCTATCTCTTATCTATTTTGTTGTCAGATTTACACCACAAGACATGGATGATACTACTGTGAAGTCAAGTCTCACAGCAGTCAAAATTAGGTTAAGTATCAAGATGTCATTTTTGTGACTGAAATCCAACCTGCATCCAAGTCTCTAGTCTGCTTGATACTGTTTGAAATGAAATTATCATATTCACGACGTTTACAAAGAAGCAATTCTGAAAGCAAAAGTAATTCTAAGGTTCAAGAAGAAACTGCTTCTCTGCTTCAAATTTAATCACCAACTAGATTTCTTTAAAAGAAAAAACCTTAAATCCTACCTTCCTGATCATCTCATCAACCAGTCAAATTAAAGGCACCTGCACTGGTAAGTGATTTATACTAATGTGAAATTAACCTTTAGAATTGCAAATTCATCAGCAGATAAATGGTATGATTAGAGAGCATGTACATGGTGGCTAACATGATTTGCCAAGTTATACAAGAAACTCTGACTGTCGCCTGAATCAGCAAGTTCAACCCTGAACAACATGTGCTTGGAGTGATACTGAACCACCAGCAGCTCAGTCATACATGTAGTGTGATTAGGTGAGAGATCCAGCTGTATGCCTGAGAACAAAAGATCCATAAACCCAACCTGTCTGCCTGCTCTCCTGACTGTCCGGCAATAATCCTCGCCATCCCAGAAGACACCCGTCCTGACCAGCAGTCCACAGGTCCACGGGCTCCAGCACAACATCACGACTTCGCTCAGAACCAGACCAGAAGCCTCAAGATCCAGATGTTCCTGGAGCAAAAGCCCATCCACGACCATCGAGAGCTCCCACTCTTCACGTCACAGATCGACCGAACCCCCGTCGACGCTCTGCTCATACATATTTACTTTACCAGCTGTGTCAACAAACGAGAGGAACGACACTAGAAAAAAATTAACTTTTGCTGGGAAAAAGGAAAATGGGTTTCCAGAAACTCAGCATGTCCATCCTTGTCTGTGAAAGGTGAAGTGAAACCCTTTTCTTGTTGCCAAACAGCAACAACGCTGCAGCGCTGAGGCGTTCACACGCTTCTGAAGTGCCAAACAGAAAATGAAAGCTAAAGATGAGTTCAAAGGAACTTCCCTCGTTAACTGAAGGAGGGAATTACCTCCAACCACAGCCCCAACGCTCACACGCATTTCTAGTGGTTGGTTCAGTTAACCTGCAATCACCTTCGCCGAGTCAGACAGCCATGTTGCATTCAGCTGGCAGAATAATGACACTGACATGAGTTATGCAATCAATCCTTCATGTACATAAAAAAAACAGTTTCTTGTCTGTTTTTAAGTCTGTTTTTTAAGACCAGACACAGAAGAAATCCAAGGACCTTCATCTACAAACAGCTTATTGAAATGGTTGTTTAATTCTGACCAAAGATTTTCAGTTTACTGACAGACATGACACAGAAAACAGCAAAACCTCATATGCTCTAAAAATACATTTCACCAGAATCGCTAACATCTATATCATCAGCTCCATTAAACAACTTAGGGAGGACAGGCCTATATTATGTCACTGAATGCAGATATTAGTTTATATTATCATATGTGACAAATGATGTATGGATGGAGTGTGGAGGGTGGAGTGGGGCTCACTCATTTGGATGTGACTGAAAAGGGACTCTGGAAAATACTGGGAACCCATGAGTAAAGTGGAACACAAGACAGATAAAGGGAAAATTGGTCTACCTGAAGAACAACTTGAAATAACATTTACAGACCGACAGACGCCCCTTTTCTGCTGCACTGGGAAATAAGCCTCATGAGAGGGTTTCCTAGTAACAGAGACAGGAAGAAGCTTCCCATTCACACTCAGTGGAGTAGCTCCGGGCTGAGCTGCCTCTGACAGCCTCTGGATTTATTCCCTGCCATTAATTCAGCCAGGAGGAGGCCATTCAGGTGCTCCTCCGAGGTCCTGGCATTTAAAAGTGCTTTCTCATGCCAACTGAAGCCAACTGGGAGATCACCGGGAGTGCTGCTGTACGCTGAGGCGACCTGACAACCGTCGCCCAGGCAGAGAAAAAAACAAGAAACAGCCTCGCTCTGTTTGTTAAGAAAATGGCTCTGTCGACTAATATACTCTTATATTGATTGACCCACAACATGATTAGAATCCATTGTCCAAGTTTCATCTTTTCCTTTGATTCACTTGATTTTAAAGGCTGTTTGTTTTTTGCAGGTTTCCTTCTTTCGTGTCTTCAAGGTGAGATATTTCTGTGATTTTCTGACCTGCACATATTAATGGTTGCATCTCCACCTTCAGTCATTTCCAGTAGGCAAGTCTTCTGCACCAAACAGAACTATCGACCAAACTGCACAGCCTGCAGTGGGTGAAGAAGTGTTCAGATTTTGTTCATCTTGATGCTTCAATGCGCGAGCAGCAGTTTACTGTTGTAGCTACTTGAGGTGGAGCTAGTTGGAACTCGTACGAACACAGTTAGCTAATTTAGTTCCCAACCCTTGATTAATGAGAGAGGAAAAAGGGACAAAACACAGTTGTGCTGCCTTGGGACTTTTCACTGATCTTTGCTGTTTGAGTAAAGTTGAGCAAGTTGAGCAACGTGAGGGCGTAAACCATCCTCCTGCGTGCACAGCCAGCTGCGAGATGGGAGTCAAAGAAACAACAACAACAGAGGAAAACAAAAAGAAATTGAGAAATAGAGAAGCTAAACGTTAAGTGCAGTTTTTTTTTGCTCTGTTGAGAGTCTGACAGTTGTTTTTTGTTGTCTTCTCCCTTCCTGTCCAGTTGTCCCCTGTGTCTTCCCACCTGTTCCCAACGCCCTCACTTCTGCCCTTGAGCCATTATTCCCTGCAGAACAGTCTGTTGTGTTATCCAAACTGCGGCTATTATGCTGCTTACCTTTTTTTGACTCTTGTCTGCCCTTTTCAGACTTTAGCCCGCCTGCTTAAGCCCCTTTGGACCTGGTTGCCTGTTGTGACTGCCTGTCTGTAGCTGAACTTTTTTTTCTGTTCAACAAACCACATCAGCCTCAGATCATTTGTGGGGGCTTTTGGGACCAAGTGGGAGCTAAGAGTCAGAACACAAACTGCCTGAGGAAGTACATCTGCATACTGTTGTACATTAAAATAATAACACATTTAAACACTGAGCAGGAGCGTGACTAGGCAACAAATAGGAAATTCAAATATGACTGCTCCTTTCACCCAGGTTTAATTGTTTATGATTAGTTTCTCCAATAAAAACTCCACTTAGTGTGATGCTCATTGTTTGTTGAAAACTGTCTCAAATAAAACACTTCAACACAGAATTAACAGTTACTGAGCGTTCACAGCAAACATTATCAACAAGCTTGCAGACGTCCATTCATTTCCTTTAGTTTGACAGCTCGATCACTTGGCGGCTCAGAACAGTTGGCTGCTGTTAAACTTTTTACCATCATTGGCTGTCAAAGTAATCAGATTTCTGCACCTTCTTCGTTTCTGATCTGCTTCATACACAACAGTTCTGCCTTCTCTCTGTCTTTGAAAACTGAACTAAACTGCATAAATTACTCTGGAGACAATTATTTATTATTATTATTATTAACAATTTCTTTTTTAACATTTCATGGACACTACCCAGTCACCAGGGGTTCCGTCATAGTGTGAATAATACATAACTAAATTAAACTCATGCAACATTGTGAAAGGAAAATAACAAAACTGAACAAACAAGAATAGCTTTAACACAACATTCATGACAAATCCCTGTGATATAAATTGTGTGTGTGATAAGCAATGCTAATAAGATTATAACATTCTATTTTAAACGTCAGTGTGGCAATAAATACTTTTAGGAATATTATTTGAAAATGTGTAGTTTTTGTTTAACATTGTACTTCACCAAGAAACGTTGTTAACTAGTTAAAGGCCCTGCACAGCCCTGGTAAACACACACAGGTGATCTTAATTATTTTGTCTGATTAGACCTCCTCTCAGTGTGTGGGTACAAATCATGCTTGATTAACAGATTTGTTGCACGTGATAGCTGGCTGTATAATCCTCACAGGCAATGATTTCCTAAGTGAATAAAGGGCTACATTTATGTACTGAAGTCATACGGAGGCTGGGGTTCACATCTGTGGTCACAAAACACACACCCCTGATGAATACACACCCCTGGTTCGTAACAAAGGCCGTCTGTCATAAATTTGTTGTCTCCATCCCCGGGCTGACATAACCCTGATGACATCACAATGATTTCATCAACTGTTATTATCTCAGACTTGACAAAGCTCCTCCACGGCCACAGTGCAGTTTAGGGAAGTGTCATCACAGCCTGGTGGTTTCCTTTACATATAAAACAACTCTGACTTAAAGCATACATGCCTTGACCTCAACAATATCTCTCAAGCTGATCACACACACATACAAAAACCGACCGACAGCAGAGAGGGTGGCTTGGTTTGACCTTGGACAAGACTTTAGGCCACGTGAAACCCAATCAGGTGTTGCCGCTGAGAGACACTGAGAAAGGGTGTGAGAAAGAGTGAAGAAAGCAACAGCAAGCAGCTGACAACACAGCAGAGTATCAAATCGAATTAAATATTATTGTTAGAGCACATTTCATACAACAATACTAGCTCAGGTGCTCTACAGATGTGAGGAAAAGAGTCACGAACAGCAAGCTAATCAAACTCATACACAGACCAGAAAAAACAGGAAGTGTTTTCGGCTCGTGTATCAGGATTTTCTGGGCTCTGCAGCAGATTCAAGCTTCTCTTTAAGTCTTGTTTTGTTGACAACCCAAAGATATTCAAGCTACTGTCATACAGGAGTAAAGAAACCAGAACATTTTCACAATTAAGAAGCTGGCGATCAAATTAAATAGTTGAAAACTAACTGAGTAATCGATTAATCATTGCAGCTCTATTCACAAGCTTATGTGATGAAGGGGCGTCATCTTTGCAATATGCAAGCAGTCTGCACTTCAGTGTGAATCCTCTGAAAGGAAGAAATACTTTATACAGAAATAAAGCATACTAGACTACATGGCCATAAGTATGTGGACACTCAAACATTATGCCCATATGTAATGTTGATTTGGCATCAATCTGCTGTTATGACAGCCGCCACTCATCTGCTTTCAGGCTCTAACCTGAAAGGGTTCTAACCTGGCAGCAGGGATTTGCTCCCATTGAGAAACAAGGGCTCTGTGATGGCCAGTCAAGTTCTTCTACACCAAAAACCATTTCTTTATGGATCTGGCTTCGTGCACAGGGGGGTTATGTTGAAGCAGGAAAGGGAGAAACACTCATTATCATGCCTACAATATCATTGTATGCTGTGGCATTAACATTATCCTAAATAAGAGGGCACAGTCTAACACATAAAGCATATAAAGCATTGTCATTTAAATGGATGATAAAAGCAACATTGCTCAAAGGGGACATAAGAACAGAGGAAGTAATGATCTAAAATGAGCCTGCAGGTTTAACAGCAGAAGATCTCTTGTTTTCAGTCTCAGGATTTATTAACAAGCTGACACAGGAACACATTAATTAGGCACCATGGGATTATTACATACATGCGCAAACATGTCAAAGTATAAAAGGGCACGTCCTCCTCTGCAGGGAGACAATGGTGGCAGCAGCAGCCTGGAACACACACACACACACACACACACACACACACACACACACACACACACACACACACATACAGACAGACAAATATACACAGCTGATCTCTTTTTTCTTAATAATTCTTCTTAGTAAGAAAAATGTGAGGCAAACTTGGCAGATATAAAAAAACAACAACAACAATAACCGTATGTTCCCATGTGAAACAACCACACAGCACACTGTCATAAGGTGACAGATTTTGAAATCTGATCGCCAGAAGCAAATCCAGGCAAACATAATCACCCAAGGGCAAACTGAGAGTCGTGATGAGGTGAGATGTCACTTGATGAACAGCAGAAAAGGAAAATGACATAAAAAAATGCATCATGTTTCCTTAACATTACAGCTGGAGTTCAAATCTATAACCTGCTGGCAGTTTCCAAAGTGCTCATAGTGAGTCATGTGACTTTTGTTTACAAGCCTTAACTGGCTGTTAATTGGTTTGATGTGTGAAACAAAACAAACTGGGTACAAAAACGTAGCAAAATCAACTTCTCTGGTCTGGATCAGACCAGAAAGTAAATACGTAAAGCATACAAACACGCATACAGTATTCATTTGTATTTATGGTGCACAAATAAATACATACATACAGCTGTGGGCCAGCCCAGATACACTGGCGTGTACACACAAACACACACTGCGGGACTGGACACACATAAACACATACTTAAGGGTCTTAAATCCGCCATCTTTTTCTATTACATAGCCCAACCTACATGCCCACATCCACACACACACGCACACACTCTAGGGGTGCAGCGATTAACTGTTTTCACCGTTAGCTAATACTTTGAAACATGAAGCTTTTGGAACCGTGAAGACTCAGTTACACCAAGTGTTTTCATTCTTAAAATGGGGCATTATGGTACTTTATTTTTCGAAGAAAACGGTTGCGCAGGGAAGAAAATTAAAGAAATACAGACAACTGCCAGCACAACAGGCAGACTACAGGCGGTTTGGAAAAAATGCTGGTGCACCAGCTTAAAACGCTGTGCAGCAACAAGTTCCAGTGAGCAAAGTTACATGTGCTGTCACAAGAGAGACTCCCCTCAACTGTGTTTGAGGGTGTGGGGGAGGGGCTACATTAGCTAAACAATGCCTGAGGGACTGTGTACATCATTTTTCCTACCACTTCATATGAAACCACACCCACCTCAGGATGACGAAAGCCTCGGCAGCTGCGTTCCCATTAAGCCCCTCAGTTGGTGAATTCCAGTAAATTCCTCTAATTCAGAGCCCCATATCACTATTTTCCAAACTAATGTAGCTGTCACATTTCACGGGACCGAGGTGAATGCAGTTTCCATGGGAACGCAGTAAGGCTTTCATCATATGGAAGTAGACGTGGTTTCATCTAAAGTGAGGGACCCAACACTGAAGCCCTTTTTCCACCAAAAAAACACCTTAAGTCGTCGGTATGGGAGCATTTGGGGTGCACAAAGAATGAGCAGGGGGTTGTTCAACAAGACGGATTTCCAATCTGCAAAAGCAAAAAAGGGTCAAACATTTTCAATTTACTGCGAGCTCATCATCCAACTGCACATGTTATTATTATTATTCAATAATAATAATAAAGGATTTCCTCAGGCCACATGCAAAATAGATTAACAATTTAAGATATATTATTAAAAATGTTTTTTTTATAAAAATAGGTATGGATGACTATTACAATATAATAACACTGCTAATACATTAGTAATATTTTCCCCTAGGGGATCAATAAAGTCAGTCTTAACCTTATATTAATTATATTTTTAAAATACTGTATATTTAAATCTTAGTCATGACTGCAATGTCCAATCGAAGTTCATCTTGGCAGGAATAATGCTGCTGGTATATTCTATGCTGTGTCATATTTTACTGTTGTTCTAGTATAGTCTTATTGCCTTAGCATATTTTCATCTCTGGTATATTTTTTATTGCATTTATACATATTTTTATCTGCATGTTAGTTTAGTTTATTCTAGTATCTTTATTTCATTTTATTATTACCATCTTATATTTCTTATTGTTTCTAACATGGGGGTTGCAATACAAATTTCATTGACATGCTATGCTCAGTGATAATAAAGATGATCTTGAATCTTGAATCTCTTGAATAATTAATTGTAGTTTTTTCTTTTTCACTTTTAGCCTCAGACTAACTGCTGCTGCTGTAGTTCAACCCACTGTTGCAGAATCCTTGGTGAAGTGTGTGTGTGTGTCCACCCGGCGAGGCATTTCACTGAAATGATGGAAAACATGCTCCAGGACTGCAGGATAGAGGATAGAAAGAGACTCTGTAATTACAACAGACAACGCCAGTAACATGCAGAAAACCTCTGAACTTTCCCTTTTCTTTGGTTTTCTTGTTTTTGTCACGATTTAAATCTGGCAACTTCCAAAGTCTTCAAGGAGCATGCCGACATTTGATGAAAGGATTTTCACGAGGCTGGAAACGGAAGCGAGGGCTTAAAGAGAAGGAGGCAGAACTGAACATCCCTGAGCACGCACTGATTCACAATGTGGTCACCAGGTGGGGATCCACATTTGAAATGATTTCCACATTCATCCAGGTTCCCGGGCCATCTAGCAGGAGACAGACGCACATGGCATCTCATGCCTGAAGACAATGACTTCACTGTCCAGGAGGAAGTAAGCCAGTTCTTTGGCCCTGTCCATGATTTCACACTTTCCCACCTAAATCCAGTCTGGGAGCGCATCAACAGTGAGATACCTGAAGATCACAAAGAGGACAGCACTCACACTAATCAAATGACACAGATGAGAGAAAATCCACAACGGCAGCCAAGATGCAGAGAGGAAAAGAAAGTGCTGAACGTATCCTTCGGGTAGGAGGTGCGCATGTATTAAGGCTGAGCGCAGGTTTGATTCCGGACTGGGCCCTTTACTGCACGTCGTCCCCTCTCTCTCTCATCTGCCTTCCCTGCCTCTCTGTAGCTGTCACTGTCTAAAATAAAGCAAAAAAAACCTTTAAAAAGAACACATCCAGTTTTGTGTATTAGAAGTTTAAGAGAAGGTTTGCTCAGAATCTGGATGGAACAGTCAAGGCGAGCAGTGATGAAGCACCGGCGCTTACAACACAAGAACCTCCAGACACAGCTGGACGCTGACCCTCTGGCTTGGTGCAAGGCACATGTGGAGGAAATGCCAACTGCTTTCGAAAGTGGCTACGTACCTCCGTATTACGGCTCTGCAGGGGACTGTTTCCTTAATCCCGCTCCTGCTGGATTTCTGACCATTACTGCCCACTCTCGCAGCGTGTTCCAGACTGCCCACTCCTGCCCGCAGCAAAGTTTAAACCGCCCGCTCCTGCGAGATTTGCGTTGGGTCCCGGAGGACAACACTTTGATTTGAAATCATTTGGCTAAATGATTGTCCATCATTATGAGCCACTGTATCATGTATGTGTATCCATGGCAACACCAATGAACGTGCCTGGGTTCAGTCTAGTTGAGAGTCATGTAAGAGGACTTGCTTAATGTCCAATCTGTTCCTGTGGTGTTCGTTCTCAATAAACCAGCAGTTATTTCAAGACAGTGTGATCACTGACTCACACATAAAGGAACTCATTTTTACAATTTTCATCCCATGGAAATCCCGTAGTTTATGTTTTGACCACTCGCTCCTGCCCACAGCAAAGTTTACAGCACACGCTCCAGCGAGATTTGCATTTGGTCCCACTGGACGTGCTGGATCCCAGTCTCAACGTGGTCCTTGACTGTGTACATCACAGCAGCTACAAGCATGCCTTCAGAACTAGTGTTCAGTACAAGAGTAAAATGCACAGTAATGTCAGCTGAAAGTCTGTCAATTATTGTGGAATTTGTGAAAAGAGTCTTGATACAGACAGCGGCCCTGCAGCCTTTGACTCCTTATTTTGTTCAGAAGGGAAATACCTAGCAAACAAAAGCTAACTAGATGCTTTTTTCAATCACATTTTACCAGATCTCACCTCAGGCCTGAAAGAGATGTAGAAAAAATACACAAACTGTAAATACGAAAAAATTTTGTTCGACCGCTGATCTGTCTGATGCAGACGGAGGTCCTGCTGGCTTTGACTCCATTTGTTTTGTTCAAAAGGGAAACCTGACATGGAGGTAGCATTTATAGAGGTAGCTTCTATTTCTTCCAAAGAGATACACAGACTTGTTGTTTATTTTTATTCATTATCTTGTATTGTGTAATTTAGTAACTGTCGAAAGGCAACAACTGTTAAACAAAAAGCCTAAAAGAAATGTTGTGGGGACAAAAATATCATCAAACCTCTAATTCCAAATGTTCAGGTGGTTTTATATGTAGTGGTGTGAATTAATTTAATGCATTATAATCATGAAACCAGGATCTTTTCTCAGACTATAATCATGCCATCAAAATCTATCACTAACACACACTTTTATACAGAAACAATGCACAATGCAGCACACACACACACACACACACACACAGCCAGCTCACTGCGGTGTCTTGGTGGAGCTCACCAGGTCGTCCAGGATGGTGACGGGGAAATCGAACATGCACATCTTGACGGGCTGAGCGAGAGCTCTGTGCAGGTTGAACAGGGACTTGGTTTCCATGCTGCACGCACCGCGGAGCCGCCGCTCGCACATCAAACGTACACCACAAAAATAATACAAAAAAAAATTAAAATAAAGACAAAAATCAAGAAGGAACTCCCCAAGCTGGCTGCTCGCTCGCTCTGCCTCTCGCCGAAGACTGCGAGGAATCCGTCTCAGAGAAAGAAGAGGAACCCCTCCACCTCCACCTCCTTCCTCCTCTTCCAGGCAGCCACCAACGACCCTGCACTCCCCTCGTTTCCCTCCCTCCTCTCGTCTTTCCTCCCCTCCTCCTCCCTCCTTCCTCCCTCACCAGGGAACGTCTTAACTGTCAGCAGCTGCTCTCTTCTCTTTCCGTCTTCTGGAGGTATTGCCCAACGCTCAGCTGTTATGCCACGACCGCAGTGTGTTTGCTTTCTCTCTTCCCTCTAACATCCAGACTGAAGTGACTTGCCACAGTGGCTCTGCCAGACGACAAAAAAAAAAAAACCTTGCCAAATGAAATGCAGCAGGTACAAAGAGCGGCTCTGGGTTGCCGTCTGACTCTTTTTTGCTTCGTTATGCTGCAGCGATTTAATCAAGAGAGAAGGACCAGCTCTGTTTTGCTCCTGTAGTGCCAGACGGTCTGTGTGAGCCCATTAAGGATGAAGCAGGGTGACTGCTTCTGAGGCTGATGTATGAATCAGCCTCCACGCTCATTAATGCTGCTGGTAAATGTGAAACCAGACGTTCTGGCGAGTTTCCAGCCCTCATCTGAAAATTGTTTTCTTTTGTGAATATCTGCTGGGATGATGAAAGTGGCCAGTGAAGTCTGAAAATGCTCCAGTTGCTGTGATGCTGACTCCAGCCTTTCTGTTGAGCATTATCAAATCTCTGATGGTGTTTAGAAAGTCAATGCTGTGCTCCACCCGTCTCACAGTCAGAGACCACCTGTCAGTCAATCAGTGTGTCTGTTCTACCTTTTCTGTGGATGTTTGAGGGTTGCATTTTGCACTTAGTTAGACAGCACTCGCACTTTATTTCTCTGTTAGCCACATCTAGGTGAGCAAAGTTTATTTCTCTTGCTCTGCTAATAGCAAATGAGGCATAGGAGCAAATAATGCAAGACATAAACACTGGGACAAAACAACCTATTAGTGTCAGACACTCCTCCTGTGTGGGAGCTACCGACCCATCAGGTGTTTATTTAGCATCAGAACACTCTTAGAAAACTTTTAAATACTCAATTCTGATTGGTCAATCGGCAAAATTCAGCAGTGTTTATTTCTTGAGAGACCACCGGCTGCGCAAGACTCTGTTGTTAGGGAAGCCATAGCAACAGTCATAGACTAAAGGGGCAATCCGTTAATGTACCGAGCTCAATAACAAATCGCCAGCTGATTTGAGTGGCAAAATATGGAGCATTATCCGGACATTACTTTTAATTTTTTTGGAGAGGACCAAACACTTGACATGTCCCCAGCAAAAAAGACGAGAAAAGTGAAGAACAACTGGACCGACAGGAGAAGCGAGATTGACCAAATTAAAGCGGACAGACATGAAAAAACATCAAGGAAAACACAGCATGAGCGATCAAAATGCTAAAAGACTGCTAAGTGGAGACAAAACTGGAGACAGATTTTTTAATGTATGACGCTGAACGCAGAAATCAGCTGCTGTGGGACTTTTAACCATCAGTACAAAAAATTAGCGGTAAATCAAACTCTGTCGCCAGCTACGTCTCTCTCAGGTCTGGGCTATCCTGTCACTTCTCCACATTTGACATGATTTCGCCGAATAACTGAATAACTGAATAACTACTTTCAGATCTGTCAGAGGTGACAGATCATTAAACTATGTTTTAATCACTATTTTGTGTCATATTTTTGAATGCTTTAGTAGTAAGCCCTGTTCTAAGCGGGATAATGTATAGTGAGCAGGTTCCTCTGGAGAAATAAACCCCTTGAAGATGAATAGAAGCTTCTATGTCATCCTGTCGGGGTTTATTTCTCCATAGGACCCTGCTCACTCTACATTATCCCTCACGTAAATGCTAAAGCTTTCAAGGTGAATGACTAAGCACCGCTGATGAGTATGGAAATGTCACAGATCATCACTTGTGCAGAAGTCACACTTCTGAGTGTGAGTGGTGTTTGTGTGAATCTGTCTGCTCATCTATGCTGTTCTATCAGCTGTGTTGCCTTTGACAGTCTGTCTAATATGACAGCAGATTAGAACAACTCTAAGGTCCTATCATCTGCTCATTAATTAACTGGCCAGTTCATTAGTAGATTATTGTTTGCTGTTAGTCTCGCTGTGTGTGCACAACTAGAGCTGCAACAATTAGTCAATTAATCGATCATCAGAAAATGAACCGACAGTTCCTCTGATAATCAAAAGTTGTTGTAGTGTGACAGGGATAGCAAACTGAGTATCTTCTTGACAATTAGTTGAACAAGGTTTTTGAAGATGGGGCATTTCTCGCTATTGTCTGCCATTTTATAGACGAAACAGTTTACCAGTTTTAGTGCTGTTTTCACCTCATGAGTCTGCATGTGTGCCATCATGGCAAATGTGGTCCTGAAAACACCTGTTACAGCAGGAACTACCACAGAAGTGGTTCTGAGTACTTTTGAGCCAAGTGTAATATGTCTGTTTGTGGGCAGATTTTATCAGCGTAATAGCTTCACAACCGTGCAAGATGCAGACATGAAACGTTACACGTGTGCAGTTGAGAAAATGACGGCTGACTTTGAAGATGGGCGTGGTACGACCCATGAGAACTGAGTGCTAATGCAGTAATGTAGTAATGACTTCTGAGTGTGTTCTCAGAGTCAGCATGTTGACAGGCTGGTGTGATCCCAGATGAAGATGGTCTCTAGTATGTCTTAGTTTTGATAAATTAGTCAAAGAATAATCTCCAGGTTAGTTGACAATGAAAATAATCATTAGCTGCAGCCCTATACACAATTTAACCTTTTCGAGCATGCACGTGTTATTGATTATATTAAAACTAGTGGGTTCAAGTCCTCCAGTACATTCAAAGCATGCAGGCGAGTGTGTTATGCTACTCGTTTTGCAGCCATTTAACCCATTTGTAAAAAAGCAAGTACATCATGACACTTGTGCTTCATTCTACTCATTCTCATTCTACTTTGATTTTAGTTTCATCCTCCAAGTGCACTACACTGAAAGCTTTCTTTGCTCATCAGCAAACACACTGCAACACTTCCATCATACCCCTGCTAGTAGGAAGGGGACCAAAACCTGCTGGACTGAGGCTTCTGGCTGCAATTAAAGAGAAACCTAACCTCTACAGCACATTTACCTTGGCCATTAACTGACCATTCTCAGCCTGCATTCGATGTTTTCTCTGCTTTGTGTGGGTGAGGGGTTCCCCACAGCTGCAGGGCTAATTTCATCAGAAACATTTATCCTTCCAACCGGATTCCACATTGACATTTTAATATTTTCTCAATCATCTTTGCAGCCGGCACCTGAAAGCTCAAACAGCCTCCTGCAAACTCTCAAACATATTTCTGGTCAACCTCGTCGTATGTAGGTCACACAGCTTTTACCTCAAATGGCTGAAATGGTGACAGAAAGGAAGTAAATTTGCTTTGACCTGAAAAACATTCCGCCTCAGAGCCGTGAAAGCGTGTCTGTATGTTGTTTGTGAGAGCTTGTTTTTTTCTTTTTATCTCACCTATCACACGAGTCACGCTGTCAGTTTTCACTTGAACACTCTTTGACCACTTTGCTTTTGTGTTTCCTCATCGTACAAACGTACTGAACAAAACTGAGTGTCAACAACCATGCTGGGTAATTATTAACTGTGCCTTTGGGGAAATACTGCTTGTTGCATAATAAAACCTGATGATCCTGCAAAACAAGCAAAAAAGAGCATCATGCTCACTCATCCCTCATTTTGAGGCTTTTCTTTCTTTCACTTGGCTGATATTTGCATGTTTTCAGGACAGTCGGTCTAAATATTTTACGTGGGCTCTGGCTACAAGTCCAAGCTTGTAGTCTTTGGGAATCTAAACGAAAAACAAAGGCGGATGTCAGCCCTGATTCAGATGCAAATGGTGTTTGAAGTCGAGAATTAAAAGACCAAGAGTGTGTGAAGATGGAGTGCTGTTGCTTCTAAAAAGACAGAGACAGTAGAAGAAGAAGGAGAAGAGAGTGCAGCTGAAGCTGAAAAAGCGAGAGGGCCTGAGACACCACTGGGAACTGCTTTCAGATGCAGAGGCCGTCCCACAGCTGAATACTGTAGGAGAGCCGTTGTCATGGAAACAGGGAGGCAAAGCCGGCTCTTCATAAGGCTATATAAGACCAACCCCCTCCCCCCCTCCACTCCTCAACAGATACCAAGCCAGGACAGGAAGCCGGGCTGTAACCTGCAGGTCCGCTTCCCGTGGCCTGAGACAAAGGCAGGACGGGCGGTGCAGGTATGCAAGAGGTCAGTTCATCTGCAACACGTGACGCTAACCTGTCATTACTGCTCTCAGCGTGCAGTGAGAGCTTGTCAGGCTAAATGCTGCTTCATGACGCCGATGAGTGGGTGAGGGGTGTCCACAACACCTCATGCAACAGGAGGATCAGATCGACAACATCACCGTAAGAAGAAGTGGGGATGTGAAACTCATAGCACATTCCGTCCAGAGTCTGTTGAACTGTGCAGCTCTGCGTTTGCTCAGCTCAGATTTTATCTCGTGTTTTTGTCACCACAGCTGGTTGCTTTTGTTCCTGTAAAGCTGCTTTGGTGAAGAAACCTCCCAAGACACAGAGGTCAAAAGTATTGCTATGATGATGTGATACATTAAAAACATGTTCTCATTGTCTCTATTAATCGTTTGGTAACAGCAAATAAAAAATAAAAATTCTATTAAAATTAAATATAGCATGAAAAGCTAAAAAAAAATATTACGGAGTCAAAGATGTGTTAAAATTGTTTGTTGACAACCAATACTCAAAACCTCAAAGATATTCAATTCAATATCATAGTAATGTAAGAAAACCAGCAAATACCCACACATGGGAGGCTGGAAACAGTTTTTGGGGAGATTTTCCTTTTTGAAAATGAAGAAAACAAATAATCAACTGACAAAAAGCTGCAGATGAATTTTCTGTCCATCGACTAATCAATTAATGTCAGCTCTAATATGGTTCATCCTCAGGTGTTCAGTATTTTTGCTGTATTGAAATTGACATTATCATGTTATTACACCTTCACTAAGGAGGTAAAGGATCAAAGCCAGAATTTCCTGTTGACAATTTATGACTCAATAACATTTAATTCAAGCAACAATGATAATGGTGAGCTTGGGGCTTTGCATTGTTTTAGAATTGCATGGGGAAGATCCTGTATTAATGTGTGCATACCATTCTTGCCTTATTACTAATTATAATTTTGTTTCTGAGTGCAGTCACTGAGGGAATTCATCTGAAATGTAAAAAGCATGTATCATTTACTGTGTCCTTTCTGCAACAGGAAGTAGCCTGAAAGATTTCCAGTCCCATGTTGACAGTCACAAATAAAAAGGAAAAATGTTTGTAAAAATGAAAATAGGGAAAGCTGATGCCTTCACTTGCTTAGAAATGCTCAGAAAGAAAAACTAGAAAGTTAAAAATAACCATAACTCTGTTGGTTGGGCGATATGTGTCGATGTCGATGATGGACTCAGTCAGTTGCCAATACCCAATATAGTCGTCCAGCCCTAACAGGATGGCTGACATATTGTGAACCACCTAAAATCGTTGCATAATCTGCAGGGAGGCTGCTTTAATCCATTTCATTTTGTTACACAAATTGTAATACAACACAAAAGTAGATGTTTTCTTCAAAAAATGGGATCCAATGGTTTTAAGCAGATCTTGAAAATAAAATGTAATTCGTCTGCAGCGTTACCTCAGACTTTTTTTTAATCACACCTCATGTGTCAGAGCAGAGAGAACAGACAGATGAAGAGGTTGCATCCCTCTTCTCTCACTGACAGCGTGTTTCACCTCAAAAACTGAAAAAAATCAATGAGAAGTGCAAATGAGCAGCAGCCAGACTTCATGTTTCTGGCCTGCAGAGACTGAGTCTGAGCGGAAAACTTGCCTTCAGTCAGCATGAACACGCCTGCAAATGATTACAGTGTCTACACACACAAATCCGATCCGGTCACTTGGAAATTACGAACGTGGACAGTCGGCTTTAAAGAGCAGATTTGAAAAACAAATTAGAGCTGTTTGCTGACTGGACAAACGGCTGACGGGAAAGGAAAAAGCCAAGCAGAACAGTGTGATAGAGAAAAACTCAGGACTGCTCAGCAACAAGTCAAAATGTTACACAGCGCCTGCATATTGCGACACTGTTCATACACTTCTCCACAGTACAAAAATGCTTCTGACAAGCGATTTCAAGGACAGGCCCTTCCTCCACACACACACTCACACACACATAACTAATGCTTCTGGAGAGAAAAAAAAAACAGAAAAAGAAAAAACCCTCGGGACTAAAAAGTAGAGAAAAAATGTCTGATTCTTGTCACATTCCATCAGACAAAGAAGTCAGATATGCTTGGAGTGAAGTCAAGCTTCAAGAACAGAGTGGTTTCTGGAGCGCCGTGCAGAAAATGGAGCGCCGCGGCAGCAACAGAAAAGCTTCAATTCCTACAATAGTGCAAAAAAAAAAAAAAGGCAAATAAATGTTTCAACAGAGGATAAACATCAATAATACCAGGGAGAGGAAACAGGATTTACGTGGAGGGGAGAAAAGAAGAATAAGAAATGGTTGTTTACAGTGGAAACAAGGCAATGTGTGTGAGGACTGGTGTGTGTGTGCGTGTGTGTGCGTGTGCGTGTGTCTATTGAGGGTTAAATAGACCCTTTAAACAGAGCCAGCGGGAAGCCTCACATCCTGAAGCAGCCACTCTCATCCTGCTCGCCTCTCAGAGAAAGCTGAATGGTGACCTTTGACACCGATTCATCATGTTTACTTGATGAGTTGTGTTGGAATAAACGTTGCAGCATTAAAAAATGCTGTTACAAGCACAACGTGAATGTTTTCTGTTAAAACCGCACTGTGAAACTTTCTTAAACATTATTTGCGTCAATATTTCATATTACAACCTGGCAAATGCAACATTTTACACCAAGCAGACAAGAGAGGGAAATAAATATGAACGGTGAGTCCTGCTGTCTCTGGATGGAGCACACATAAACAGTTTGTACTTCACTCTCCCGGATTGATTTGTTATTTCCTGTTGATGTGAAGTGACCGTGCCGCCACGAGTGATTCATTTCAGCAAACTCCATCATCAACGCAGTTCAAGCCTCAGTTTGTGATTTTAGCTAATCATATTGCAAATCTTGACAAAAAGATGCTGCTTAGCGCGTTAAAAATATGTCCTGTATAATATCTGCAATATCTGTATAATAATCTACAACAGTGGTTTTCAACCTGTGTGCCAGAAACTCCTTGAAAGGGTCACAGGATGAACTGCAGTGGTTACCAGGTGATATAGTAATTCAAATTTCAGCCAAACCAAATTGTGATGATATGGTCTTGTTATGTAGTCCAAGCTGTATTTAGAAACTAACTAAATCAAAGTTTAGTTAGAATGCAGGTCACTGCTTGGATGTGATTTCACGTATATTGAGATATATATCGTGAAATCAAATGAACGTACATTACATTCAAGCCTTTGCCAAACACAGTGCTGATTAAGCCTGCCAGGTAAATCTCTCTGTATTTGTCAGTATACCAGACTTTTTAAGTCTGGTGTCAGTGGCAACGTTCCTGTGCCGGCACACCTGTAGTGAAGCATTTTACAGCAACCAGCAATGATTGGTTTGCCAGAGGTGAAGGGCGGCACAGCCATAGCGATGGGGTCGACCATAGCAAATAGATGTATGGCGAAGCCTATGGCGTAATAAGCATGTCAACGCTGAACATATTATTACTCTCACTGCCAGAAGGGGGAGACAAAAGTTCTGCACTGAGGGTTTAATATTGTCACACTAATTCCAGTCCAACCCACCACACTATGCCTCAAATGCGCTTCACAAGCTGTTTAACATCATTTAACTTTGTCCTCAAACCAGGAAAGAAAAAACTCTATTTAGAATGACGATATTAGGTAAATAAAACACAAACATGTAGTATTAAGAATCTGAAGTGGAGTAAAATCCCAAACTCACATGGAGCTGATAAGCTAAAAAGTTTTCAGCTAAGACTGAAAAAGTGCAACTCTCTGCTCTCCTTCCTGACTTAATAACCATTCATCCATCCATCCATTTTCTACACCCACTTATTGCGTTCAGGCACTGAGCTATAACTGACACACAAACACAATCACACCTACAGCAGCTTCACATTTTCCAGTTCACTTCACTGCATGTCTTTGGACTGCAGGGGGAAAAATTCCATTTGGAAAACAACAATCAGTAATTAACAATTAATAGAAATTGGTTGATTTCCTGTTGAGGAACTAATGGATTCTTTGACTAAGCGTTTCCCAGGGCACAGCAACAACAATCATCTTCCTAAATCTCCACCAGTATCTCCTCTTGTTCAGGCAGACAAACGTCACATCTCTGGAGCTGTGATGTATTATTGATGTGTCAGCTTTTGTTTATGTTCACTGATGCTGCTGTGGGGGATAAACAAGAGGAAGTAAACACCCTTAACCCTTAACCAAATAATTCCAATAAATCGTAGGCCACCAACATTATGACAACCGTCCTCACAAGATCCAGAAGTGATGATATCATGTACCAAATATCTGGATTTGTCCCCGCTACCACTTAAAAAAACAGACAATTAACAAATGATATAAAACAGAGCAAAGCAGCTGATCCTCAAGTTGAAGAAGGCAAAACTAGCAAATGCCTGATTTTGTTTTTTTTGATAAATGACTGAAATGCTTAATCACTTAAGTATTGTAGGGATTAGCTGATTAACTACTTAATCAACTGACAGAAAATTAACCAACAACAATTTTAATAGAATAATGTGGATCATAAAATTCAAAATTTCTTACTCCAGACTCTCAAAAGTGAGGAGTAGCTGCTTTTCTCTGTTAGTTATCGCCTGACCGTGGGAACTTGTGATTGGTCATTGGTTATGTAATTTATTAATGTAATAATCCAAATTATTTTATATTGGTTCAAGCTTCTAAAATGTGATGATCTGCTGCTTTTCTCTGCTCTATGTGACTGTAAACTGAAAATCTCTGGTTTTCGAAGTGTTGGTCAAAGAAAACTAAGACACCAAAGATGTCACTTTGGGCTCTTGCTGTGACTGTAGATTTAACAGTTAACCAATAAATCAGAGAAATGTTTAAGAGATTAATCAAGATTGTAATTAGTATTGCATCTTACTGTCAGCTGCAGCTTTATAATGATAACAGACTGCAAGAAACACAATCGTGAGGCTGTTTATTCTGTTCCTGATTCGGTCACGTGTTGCTTGGGCCACTTCAACAAACAAAAAAATGACCACAATGCCAAACTGTGCAGTTTGAACGCCTTCACTTGGGTGCTTTCTAAAACAAACAGCAGCTGGAGGGACAGTGGGAGAGAGAGGTGGGCTTAAAGCAGGGCAGCGAGGAGAGAGAGAGAGAGAGAGAGCTGGGAGGAATGTTATAATGAGGGAAATATGTGCAGCAGGGTCATCATTACAAAAGGTATTGATCACCTGAGGAATTACTGCACAAATTCACCTTGAAGCACGTCCGTTTGATCAATTACACGCCGCAAAAGGGGTCTAATTAAGGTTTAATTACCAATATGCAAATGAGTTCAGGTGTGCATTTGAATATGAACCCACTGACTTCACGCACTCGGCGAATTTCTTACCTGTTTTTCCAGCATGATCATTCTCTCAGTATCATGACCTTCATGGAGTGAGTATCCATGCGAGTTCAGGTTCACCGTTAGGCGCACTTCGGGTCCGCCTGCATCTTGTTCTTCACGGATGAGCGAGGAAAAAAATTAACGAATTAAAAAAAAAAAAGGTTAGCTCACGAGCGTTAACACTGGGAGGCTAGCAGACGGCTACGGTGCTTTATCCTTGAGAGAAATGTCCTCACTGACTCCAGCATGTCTCGACATCAATGTAAAAAGCCATTAGGGAGGGTTTATTCGTGGAGGAAAACACCACATCGGTCAGTGAACGGGGGAGGGAAAAAAACAACCAACTGAGGGCTAGCTAACGTTAGCGTGCTAGCGTTAGCCAGCTAGAACCAGCGATTATCAAAATTTTATTTGTCTCCTCCTGCCTTCATCCATCGCCGCCCCGCTCCCTTCCAGTCACGCTCGAAAAAATACAACGGAGTGGTCTCCTCGGGCATGGGTTCTCAAATCCCCGCCGTTGCTCGACGACGACATCCCAGTGAGGAGTGGTCAGTCCTGGGAAGATGTGGTGATTTGACCACTGTTACACTGATGCTCAAATGGATGCTGCTGCTGGAGGGGGAATCTCCGCTCGCACCAAGACAAGACGCCGCTGCTGCTGCTGCGGTGGGAGAAATAAGAGCGCCTCAGAACAACGACGCTCTTGAACGCGCCACACGTAGAACGACGCAGAGCCGAGTGAGACGCTCTTGAACAGACTCCTGATCAATTTAAATACCTATCAATTCTTAGAACTTTTTAAAACCTTTTTTCACTATAATTTTTATTCCTTAAACTTTTGTGAATATCTGAAAACGACTGTAGCTAATTCATAGTTATCCTTCAGAAGAACAATAATAATAACAATAATGTAATTATAATTTTTGACCTTGAAAATAGCTTTACCCCCAGTCTTATTTTAATGTCCACTTACAACCTTGATGCCTTAGTTGTTAATAATTTTGTAAGTTCTCAAATGTGATATTGTACTATTTGTAACTTTGATGTGTTTCGAATGAAATATTAGAACCAGGACAAACAGGAGGGTTTGTACATCCCATCTGGGTTTTTGAGTGTTGATCGGGCAATACAAGACACATGAACATATGTTCCCTTTTTACCATCTCCTGAAACTTTATAGACTAAACTATTAACAATGATTAGAAAAATCAATCAACATATTATTCAACAATGAAACAACTTTTTGTTGCTGCTTGAGGCAGACAAAATATTCCATACACCTCCTGCAGTCTACAGCTACACATTTCAACCTGCCTGCTACAGTTTGGGGTTTGATTGCATTGAATTGCAGGCTACACACTGGCTTGTGTGTGTTTACATACAGTACCCACGACCAGTGTTGTACCTTTAATTAATGCTGCAGTATTGTCTGAAGTGAAGTATAATAATAATAAACTTTGTTTGTAAAGCACTTTTCAGACAAGAAATCCAGCTCAAATCACATGCACCAAGCGCTTCATATAAAACAAACATCGAATGAATGGGAAGAGAAAATGAATGTAAAATAAAAAGGAGAATAAAACCCACTTGATAATGATAGGAATAGGATAGGAATGAAAATAAAGCCAATGTATAACATAAGATGAAAAATAAAACCACTGAATAATGAAATAAAGTTAAAAATAGAGTACATAGAACGCATAAAATCAAGTAAAATATAACAATTTAAAGAGGTGCAACAGTGCATAAGTGTGAGGCAAAGCACAAAGTTTTCAGACGTGAAGTGAAGAGGTAAGTTTTAGCTTTCTTATAAAAAAATTTTCGTGAGCTGTCTTCCCTGATATCTATAGGTAGTCTGTTCCAGAGCGTACCTAACTAAGTCTACATCCCTGATTTTATTTCGGCTGTTGCTGGAAACCTCCAATAAATCAGCAGCAGACGATCACAGTGTTCTTGAAGGCAAATAGTGAACAAGGGATTTAGCATTGTAGCTTGATCCTGGTCAGTTAGGAGCTTTGTATACAAGAGAAGGACCTTGAAATAATCCTAAATATATTCTAAATATTAGTATAGTACACATAAGAGTAATATGATACCATCTGCTTTTACAACATGCACTATAATAATATATAGCTAAGCAATGAGACTCAGTGTTTGTGTTAATATAGAAATATAAAATAGCACATAATGTAGTAAAACAACAGTAGTGCAGTGTAGTGTAATACAAGACAGTATGATATACATATTACGGGATATAAAATGTAATATAGTTGAAATGTGCTAACAGTGTAGTAACATGGTATGGCATAGTATAAAGACAAATGAGATATAAAAATTGAAGAAAAAAAATAATTGTACATGTAGTGTAATTATCAATGAAATACTTTCAAATGTAAAATTAGTACAAGACTGGTAAAAAAGAAATATATGGACTAACTGGTTGTCATCATGACCCCACAAACTGTAATGTTGCCTTTTCTGAGTCCCTTGGTGTCAGAGTTTATGTTAGCACATAACCTGACAGGCAATCCTCAGGGCAACAAAGCCTCCTGGTGTCGTCCCTCGCGGTGCATTTTGGGATTTTATGTAAAACCAACATGGCGGCCGCCTGCGCCAGAACGCTTTGTAAGGTCGGCTGGAATATTTCGGCATCTGCAGCCGCCCGTCGGCCCGGTACGGTTTCCTACCTGGTGGGGAATGTGGGTGCACACGGGTCTAGGAGGGCGTACGGCACCGGCGGGACCGTGGTCCGCCCCAAACTGCTCTCCTCTCTGCGGGGAGGAGGAGGCAGGGTGCTGGGCTGTGCCTTCCTGCTCGGTGGAGGTTTGGGTTTATATCACACTGTGAAGTTCAGCTTCCAGCAGCACCTGGCCGAGGAGGAGACCAAGGTGAGTGTCCTTCCACCGGGCTCGGTAAGGCGTTGACACAGTCAGCCCGGTAAACGTGGTCTCTGGTGGCAGTTTTCCATTTGTTACTTGACTGTTACTTGACTTGGCTGCAGACAGGGTCACCTGCATACACTGATGGAAGCACATATACTATGGTACTGCACCCAATTTTAGTAATTTATCTTTTTTTTATGCTACTCTATAGCTCCACTGCACTCCATTTGAGAGGTAGTAAATATTGTCCTCTTCACTCAACTTCATTTAACAGCTTTAGTTACTCTTCAGATTCACATCATTGATACAAAATATAATGAACTAATGCACTCCGGTGTCTTATTATTATAGTTTAAGATACCTGGCCAGTATATAAAGAAATTAAAATGCATGCATTACACATGCATTCATCATTAATCCTAGTTTAGTTAAATGACATATTCTGAAATGAGTCATTCTGCACAATGAATACTTCTACTTTTGGTGCTTCACCTACATTTTGCTGCAAACACTTTTGAACCTCTAGTCTTGTAAAGAAATTAGATTGCAGGACTTAACTTTTGCTGTTTGCTCTGAAGCTGCTGCTGTCGTTTGCAGGCGTTACTGCATCTCTTATCATCGTCACTACTTCAGTACACTGTGATCAGCCCATGTCGAATCAGTTTTATTTGCCTTTCATTACAAACTCCCATTGTCAGGACCAGCATAGTTTAAACCCACACAATACTTTAGGTTACTAGATAAATGTGTCAGGTTGCAGAGACATGAAGAGTATTTTATTACGGTAATGACAGCAACATGTTGGCCTCATAAAAAATTGGACAAGAAGATAAAGAATATACTGTATTTTTGATGTTGTCCTAAGTGCTGGACCCCATAGACCACTATAAACATTGTGTTTCAGCGTGTTTGTGCTTATGTGATTAATTGTAAATTTATTTGGGCAAATGCATCACTAAGGAAAAATATTGCCAAAATTATGAGTGACTTGAGTTGAGTTTTGCAGTATCGCCTGGTTCTTCTACCTGTTCAGTATAGGAGCCACGTGTCAGAATTTACATCGTGTATGTTCGAAGCTCAATTTGGGTCTGATCATGTACATTAGAATCAGCCTTTTTAAGATGAGCTTTAATGGTGGATCCTCTTTCCTCTGCTGCCCTATTCCAGGTTTCAGGAGGAGGCGTGAAGCTGACTCTGTACCAGTACAAGACCTGCCCCTTCTGCAGCAAGGTGCGGGCGTTTCTGGACTACCACGGGCTGCCGTATGAGATCGTGGAGGTGAACCCGGTGATGAGGCAGGAGATCAAGTGGTCGGCCTACAGAAAAGTTCCTATTCTGATGGTCGATGGCGAACTGGTAAGACGGTCAAATCTCAAGATGAGAACACTTGACTTATGCCAAAATGTTTCCCACACTATAACCAGTTAGTACTACTACTACTCTTAATACTTCTAAAAAATGTTTCTGATTTCTCACACGCTGAAAACTGGTGTTACCGTGTCAGACCTTATTTCTCCATAAATGTGCGGCCATTTTCAAAGAAACCTCCATATCTCTGTGTCTTCTCTCTTTTGTTGCTCATCTGCAGCAACTGAATGACTCATCTGTCATCATCAGCTGCCTCAAGACATATTTAATCAACAAGTAAGTTGGAGGTTGCCTCGTGCTGTATGAAAATGTGTTTTCTCTTGATAATTATTATAATTCATTATTATAATGGATCATGAAAATAGTTGCCACTTTTCTAAAATTAAAATAAAACCAAATCTAACTGCTTGGATGGATACCACGACAGGCAAGAGAGAAAACATACTGTATATTTGTGGAATTTGGATGCACTCACCCTTTAAATATGAACCTCTGTCATCCAGGGAGAAAAGTGTGTCTGAGGTCCTTCGCTGCTACCCAGAGTTGAAGTTTGTGAATGACAGTGGGAAGGAGGTGACGGAGTATTCCAACAAGTACTGGCTGATGCTGAGTGAGGACGAGACCTTGGTGGTTTACCCCGAGAAGGGAATGCAGAAGTGAGTCCAGACCTGCTGCTCACACTCAAACCGCTTGAGATAGAAATCACGGCTTGGAACCGTCAGCTCTCATTTTGAAAGGTTTATTTGGCCCACATCTGGCCAGCCTACTCCACGGCAGTGAACAGTGCAGTTTTATTGTGTAAACAACATCAAAGTCTTATCGCTGCTATGATGCAAATTAAACTCAGTGTTTGTTTTCTTGTCCTGTTTTCAGAGAGGAGATGAAGTGGCGTCAGTGGGCCGATGATTGGCTTGTGCATCTTATATCTCCCAATGTGTACCGCACTGCCGATGAGGCCCTGGCGTCCTTCGACTACATCGTACGCGAGGGCAAGTTTGGTACTTATGAAGGGTTCTTTGCCAAATATGTCGGCGCTGCAGCCATGTTTCTCATCTCAAAAAGGCTGAAGAAACGGTGAGTTACACATGAAGAAGTATGTTAGTAATGATCCTCAGTCCAGACTGAGTTTAGTGCTACTTAATTTTCCAAGCAGGAGGAAATGCATCTGTGTGTTATGGAGATGTGCATCATTGTTGCTTATGTGGTTAGGTCCTATAGTTTTTTTTTATTTTTGAGCCAGTGATTGGATGTCGGTGTCAAGTAGTGATTCCTTTCCTCTGGTGATACAACAGACACAACCTGCAGGACGATGTCAGGCAGGATCTCTACAAAGCGGTCAACAGCTGGGTGGCAGCCATTGGCAAGAAGAGGAAGTTCATGGGTGGAGAGCAACCCAACCTGGCAGACCTGGTGAGGGGACACATCTGGCTCTCTATGCAGGTTTAAATTTTCAGGGACACACACACCGTGGTCCTGAGTGAAATACCTCTACAACTAGTAAATGGATTTCCATGAAATGTGGTCAAAGGAGCTTGATGATTCCCCCGACTTTTCATGTAGTGCCTCAGCTGTACTTGAGACAACATAGAATTCCCCGTACCCTTCAGATAATCTGTTTTTGTCTTCATGCTCTGTTTTTATACAGTTGTCCTAAAAAAAAAAAACCTTTCATTTCAACAATCTTGTATTGTTTGTGTGACAAGACAACTTTTCAAACAAGCTCCTATAACAGAACATGAACAGTACTAAAAGTTAGCATGTTCTACCGACACGATAAAGGTTGGCATGTTAACGTCTAATAGTCTTTAACAGGTTTGTTATCAAGTAGGTATGTTAGCATGCTAACAGGCTAACAAGTCACCATACACAATTTTAGCATAACTGTGATCATAGTTAACATCTTATATATGTTGTAATGTATGTCTCTTTTGGCATGTTAGTATGCTAACAATATAACATTTTGGTATACAAAGTGTTCATAAATCAATTTGTTATTGGTTTATAGAGAGTCACAATATTGGACAATAAGAGCCCAAGTTGATATCTTCAAATTGCTCATTGCTACATGCTAATGGAAAGTCTAGGATGTGCTTTAATGGCCACTGTACAGAGGATAAATCTCACATTTTTTACCCAGCTAGTGGTAAGAATCCCTATTATCCCTATATCTTCATCTAAAAATGTTCTTATATGTAATAAACATTGCAACCTTTAGAACCTCACAGCATCGTGGAAGGTGCTACAGATCGTTTTCCTCTGTCTGCAGGCAGTGTTCGGCGTCCTCAGAGTGATGGAGGGCCTGCAGGCATTTGACGACATGATGGAGAACACCAAGGTCAAATACTGGTACAGACGCATGGAGAGAGCGTCGCTCAACCACGAGGGCCGCAACTGAAGGAACAGCTGAAGCAGACCACAGAACACAGAGCGCTTCCAGCCTCAAAAAGACTGAACAGTAAACCGCCAGCTTGACAGTGACCAGCATCTGGAAGTGGGAAGTCCTGCTTTGATTCTGGAGATTTCGGTTTGAGAACATGCACAACTGCCCTGATTGATTTCCTGCCAGAGACATACAAGTGGAAACCTATTGATTTGTGTAAGAGAGGTCACAGCAGACATTTGTGTAGATAAAGATCACACACGAAAACACTTTTGCCAGATATGTAATTTTACCCTTTAATGACACAGCTGCTTTGTGGAGGAACCGTGAGTCTGCTGTTCATTTAAGCATCTTTTACTAACCTCTACTGGTGAACTGTGGTAACTGCACCAAACATACTGTTTACATACTTGGCCAACACAGTAAGGTCACATTTTCACGTTTTGGGGAGGTGAAAATATTGTTCTTTAGTAGTTAGCCTGCAAGGTTTCCATGCAGATCTGGAAAAGTCTGGAAAATATTTTTAGGACAAAAAGTCAGAAAAACTGCTTAACTGAAGTACTTTTCAGTCCTCCTCATGACCAAAAAAGCTGTAATTTGGGAGCTGCTGCTTGTATTTCACATACAGTACTGTATATTGTATTTATGAAAAACAAAACACTGTTCAAATCTATAAACCACAAATATTTAAGTTTGAGCTTTCAAGTTCTTCTGACTGTAAAAAAGGGAACAGAGAGAGAGAACAAGAAAAATAATTCACTTCACTTGGAGTATCAGATACACATCACTGACTTTAAAGTGATCGAAATGTTTTTGTCTAGTTGACTCTCAGGTTGCTCAGCTAATTTATCATTATTTTAATTCCAAAGGCAGACGCGTGGTTGCCTAGGATATTACTGCTTATGCCAATTTTCATCTTGGTTCAGTAGTTTCTGTGTTAACTTGTCAGAGATATCATGAGATCGGGGTATGTCTGTGGTAGTTTGTTGCTCTGTGTACCTGATGCAGGATCAGTCTGGCAGCGAGGAATGAATATGCTAATCGGTTGCTGTTCTCTTTGGGGTAAAGTAAAATAAAATGTTAAGAACTGGTGAGCTGCCAGTTTGAATGTACTTAATGTGCATATTGCAGATCAAGTTATTAATTAATTGTATTAAAACAATGTGCATTAGAGACCTGGAGTTGTGTGTTTTATTTGAGCTAGTTATCATTTTTTAATTCCAATCGAGATCACAAAATCTCTTTTCAAGCGAGCCCTGGTCAAGATAGCAGCAGTGTTTGAAACCACACACACAAACATTAAAAGCACAAAAACAAAACATACAGGATCAACGCATAGCATCATATGTCGAAGAAGACAGACAGGAGGAAGAGGATCTATCTAAGGAAGCAATTTTAAGTTAACTGAATTTTCCACCTAACCTTCACTACATTTTTAAATGCTTTAACTGAGATCAGCCAATCTAGCCGTAAATCTGCAACTGGTTCCAGGCTGCAGGGACAGAGAGCATAAAGGCCTGTTTGCCCACTTCAGTGCCAACGTAAGGGACATCATCATCATCACATTCAGGGCATCATTTGAAATGAAATAAAAACTACAAAAAGATATTTTATTTCTAATTACATGGTAGGATTACATCTGACAAAGGAAGAAAAATGCAGCTTGCAGAGGCAAACCAATACATTTATTTGATGAGTTACTTTTCAAATTTGAATTATTAATACACAATATAATCAACAAATAAATGATGTATGTTCATACGTGAAGATAACATCCCAGTGAGTAAATTCACAAGCTACCCTCCAGTAATTAAATAAAATTAGCTCCACCATTACTGGCTGCAACATTAAACTAATCAACACATAATGAATGCATCAATGATTATAATAAATTTATATGTATGATTCTAAAATGGGCCATAATGAGTACTTTGACTTTTTAGTAGATTTTGACACGAATACACTGATTTGAATTCCTGATGTTACTTGTAACATATTTCCACCTTGTGGTATTTTTCCTTCTTCCACTGTTGCCGACCATCAGTCCAAAACCCAAAGACAATCCATTTAAAAATGAACAGAGAAAAGCAGCAGATCTTACATTCACAAGCTTGAACCAGTAACTATTTGACATTTTTACATGATAGATTGGCGATCTACTTCCACTATACTAAAGATTTAAAATATCTGATTGTTTTTTTTTCTCAGTTTGAAACTAGACAATTTGACTTTTCATAGAAGGCAAAAAAAAGTCAAACAAACCAAAGGATGTCAAACATTTCAAACTGCTGATGAGGTTTTATTTCAGACATGAGATTTATAGATATAGATGAAGATTACAATCATTGTGTTAATGTACCTGTATAATCTACATTATATCCAGAACACACCTGCAGAAACAAAACAAAGCACTGAGTCACATTTCTGTCTCAATTGTGAGGATGAAATTGTTTGTGTTTGGGAAAATACTGACTCATGACCTTCAGCAGTTTTATACTTAAACCCGTTTATATTTCTAATCTTGGGATAACGTCATTCACAATGATTAAACTGACAGTTCATCATACTGTGAATCTTTCCTCCACATGGTGGATTCATAAAAACATAAATAGCAAAAGTTCAAATCATTCAACACTATTTTGATTTGAACAGCGACTGTCGAGACTCAATAAAAGCACAAATGGAGGCGATCCTGTAGTGACACACTAAAGTCAAACAGGACAGCAGCTCCGCGTTATGATCTTTGAACACTGCAGAACTTAGGCACTGTGAGGGAAACGTTTACATCTCTACACAACGCGTCACCATTGCGTGTCTTCATTTAAGAATGTGGCCGGACTTTGCTGGACTTGTTTTGTGCTCACATAAATGTTGTAAATTCCAAAGCTGTGAGAAGCAGAAAACCACCAGTGTGCTACAGACCAGACAAACACTTGAACCAATGAGGTGAGGACGGATGTGTTGGCAAGATTTAAAGGAATCAGAGATAAATATCTTGCTGTCAGACCTGGAAAAGTGTTGAATTAATTCTTACTTTGGAATATATTGTATTCAAAAAAATGTAGGTGGAGTGTGCCATCGTCCATCAAATTCCTCCTGATCAGTTCCTTGAGACGTCCAGTAAATGAACCTGACGCAAAGTTCATGAGCCACAGAAGCTGTATTACATCTTGGCTAAACAAGATGTGACAACCATCTTCTCACAGGAGCAGCTTTGACACTTCCTCGCTGGTTACTGACTTATTGCGAGTACCAGCCACAGAGCACAGTTTCCCAGCAACAGACCGCATCCCTCTCCTGCTTTAGTCGGTCCTAAACGACGTCATCCAGCGACATCCAACGCGGCTCCTCCTCCATCACGACCTCCAGAACACGGAGCTCAGCTGGCCTTTGGGTGGACTGATCTGTCGGCTCTGCAGTGACGTCTACATGTGGGCGACAAACTTCAGTTGAGCTTTTTCAAAATACAACAAAGATTGAGATCACAAAAACTAATTTAATGTACTTTGTAATATGTATTTCCCTTTAATATAAGTTTCTGTTTTGGCTTCTTCTTTCAGTGCTTTGTTCCTATTCTGCCTCCTTCTTTATTCTATTTTTAACTTGGTCCTGTTTATATGTTACAAGCTGAACCTTCAAAAATATTATTTCCACCTTCTTCCCTTTAAACTTGGTTCTCTACTCTGCATTTCTCCCTTTTACTCTTTAACTTCATGCTTATTGTGTCATGTAGATGAAATGTTCTCCTCGTCTGGGGAGTACATTTGACTCATTTTGGAAACAAAACATTTTAGGGAAGATGGTGATCGACTGTTCTTAACTGGAGAAGCACATGCTGAGCAAACACTGAGGATGAAGCCATTTTTTAACCTCTGAACTGGTCATCTGAAGCCTCAGAGCTTCATTCAGATTCAAGTTCTGCAACTAAACATGTGATTGGCACATTACTGGGAAAAGAAGAGAATAACTGAGAAATATGGCAACGTATACTAGAATGATACCATCATACAAATGAGAACATTGCTAATCTATGCCAAGTAATAATGTCATAAAAATAATGTGCTAATTCAATGAAGGTCATTCTCCAATCACATCAGATTGTAACTCACAGACTGTTACATAAATATCGACGTTTATAAGATCCATTAATACTGTGTGCTCATAAAAATATTTTATATCTGAGCTTTTTGGACAATGTATTCATTAACTAGTCTACTGTGACATATTGCACAATAACTTTTAGATTTAATGCAGAGCCTCTGAAAGTAGTATTACAAATTTATTAGCACGCAGGCTTCTCTGACTCTTGTTGGACTAGCGTCAGAGAGGCGCTGCGGTGCTTCGGGTCCAGCCTTGAAGAGCTGCTCAAAATTACCAGACGTCACTGTGCTGTTCTGTTCAAGGCCACGAAGCTTTGAATCCTTTTTCAGCACCAAGAGAAAGAAAGCTCCAAAGCTTCATCAGCCCGTCACTACTGAAGTAGCATTATACATGTCCTGTATATAAATAAAACTGAACCTTGCTGTAAAAACAGACTGCCTACACCGTTTTTCTTGGAAGTACAGAGTAACGTTTCCTTTCTCTTTCTTCTGCCAACGCTCGTAAGTACGTATCCGTCTTATTTGACTAAAACAAGTGAGAGGAACGATGTGACCGACTGAACCAGTGAGAGCACAGAAGTCGAACTGTGCCGAAAGTTAATGTCATGTACAAGTTCAGTGAGAACATGCTGTGTCTGGCCAGCTCGGTGCTAACTTTAACAGTTAACATACCTCTAGAAACTGCTTGAGTCTGATGACTGAGCCCATCTGTCCAGTGCTGGTCACCGCTTCAATTCTGGAGACAACAAGAGACACATTCAACGCAGACGTGAAACTTGTGCCGACAGCTGCTGGTAACATATTGGACGTGACGTGCTGTAAATCTGCTAAATGCTGTGTACCTCTGGAAGTATTCCTCTTTAAGGAGCAGGATGAGTTTCCAGAATTGGCCCTGATACTGCTTCATCAAAGCATTACCACAAACCTGAAGGAGACACACACACAAAGATAAAAGTCAGCACTGAAGTTTAAGTGCTTAACCCACACTTACACCCGCAGCTGCTTTCACTGACCACAGTGATGACATCAGCTGCATCACCGGCTTTTCAAACAGTCGTGAAAAAGGCTTTAGGAGTCTGACAACAACACAGTGACATGATGATGTGCTCTCAGTGGGGGAAGGAGCAGTGGGAAAACATACTCAACTCTTACCTCAAGACAGATCAACTGATAATCTGGCATATGTTAAACCTCACAATGTCACCACCACAGACGCACACACACTTAAACTTCTGTCCTTATAGGATAGACATGCATTCCCTGGTCCTTCATGCCTGGATCAGACTACAGGAATGAGATTTTGCTGTGGCTGACAGATTACCAGCATCGTGGCTAATTGTGAACAACAAATCAGGCGTCTATACCCGTGTAGTGTGACATGCTGAATTCCCTGTCATGCAGCATCTGGGACGCCCCAGAAATGTTGGTGAGAAATAGTAAAAGCACTTTATCAGCCGGCCGACTAGCTGGCTATGGCTAATAACTATGGAAATAAAATGACTATATGTGAAACTCGTTGTTCCTGTCCTGACTCTTATCCGGATGCTACCCAGTAGATGTATACATAATGACTGGATGGGCAAGTTTGCACGCCTCTTGCATTTGCTTTTAATGTTTAGCACATCCACAGCCGTTTTTTTCTTTTTTTTTCTCGGTAAAAAACACCGGCAGCATCACACACGCCCACCCACCTCCCAGATGATATCTGAACTTGTGCCAGATCGTGAAGTAAGATGTGCTGTGGTCAGGGTCATATTTATAGCCTTGCCAGTCACCCGACCAAGACATGACAAGAGTTTATGGCACTGTGATCGTTAGATCTGACAGGGTGACATTCGTCCAGACCTAACCCGAACCTAAACAGAATTCTAACCTAACCCTTAAAACTAAGTCTTCAACTTCAAACAGCCATTTGAAGTTGTGACGACCAGAAATAACGTCCTCACTCTTGTTCCAGTCCTCACTATATAGCAAGTACAAGTACATGCACACCCTGTATTAGTACAAAATTAGTAAGCGGAAACTAAAAAAAAATGCACAAAAATGAATAAAGGGAAAAAGAACGATGACTTGCTGACTTTACACACTGTATTTTATTCAGTATGCTTTACTGGGTCATACTGGGAGGAAAATCAGTTGGATCACTGTTCAAACTTTTAGGAGTTGATCAAGATATTGGTTGACGTGGTTCTTACCTTATCCTCATCTGTATATTCAAACATGTATGTGGGATCTGATGTGTGCACAGAAACAACAACGCTGATATTTTAAGAGCAAATTTTAAAAAGGTAAAGGACTCACCTCAAGAAAGTCGAACAGCAGTGTAGCCGTGATGTCTGCCAGAGGTTCCATGTTGAGCATCTGAGCCAACCAGCGCCAGCCATGGTTCAGACCGTGAGGAGCAGACTGAAACACGTGAAGTACAAAGTGTGGTGGAATTCAACACAACAGAGAATCAAAGGATTAAACATGCAGAAGCTTCGCAATACTTCTTAATGGTGGAATAGTGCAGTCAGTCTGATAACTGTTCTTACCCCCTGTTTGGAGCTGTAGGGCCACCTCATCTGGATCATGGCAGCGTACAGACGGATCATGCCGGACATCCTCTTCAAGAAACTGTCCTGACCTTCAACCCCGGAGTCGTCCACACGGTAACCAAGAATCCTGATGAAGCACAGACAAAATACGGGACGCAAATCAATATGTTTTCATTGTTTAATTCATCAAACATAATAACTGAGTAAAAGGAGGGTGCAGTGACAGTTTCTGCCTCCCTGACCTCTGATATTCCTCCACAGGTGTGCCGTCTTTCATCGGAGGATAGTGTGGGACTGCGTACGGACATTTCTTGTGCAGGTGGGCCAGGATCAAATCTCCCACTTGAGGGTGCAGCTCCCAGACGCCGGAGGCCACTACGGCGATGGGGAAAGCAGCTTCATGATGAGACGCCACCTCCTCTTCTCCTTGTTTCTACAGGAGGAAAAAAATTCACCAGAAGAAGAAGAATAAAAAAAACTTGTTTTGTTATGGGTTTTGTTTTTTGTACACATTGTAGAGTAACACTGCAAGAGTTATGGGCTGTATTTCCGCTGTTGTAATCTAGTGCATATTTATAATGCCTTCTCCTAGCAATCTAAATATTAAATACAGTCTTTGGGTGAAAAAGACTCTGAGGGCTGTCTAATGTAGCAGGATTACTGAGCTAGCTGGGTAATCTGAACCAGGAACTTCGATGTAAGAGAGCTGATCCCAGATACAAGTTACCAAGATAAACTCTTGATTCATGTAACAGACTGATCAAAATCAGGGCATGTGCCCATAAAAACAAATGTCAGACTGAAACACGTTTCTGCTGGGGGCTGCAACTAATGATTTTTTTTGACCAATCAATTAATCAGCCAGTGTATAAAAGCTCAGTAAATAGTGATCACTTTGGCTTAAGCTACCAGCTGCTGTTAGCTAGTTAGCTCTGTTAGCTGTACAGCCAGTGGCTCTATTAGCTGGCTGAAGTCTGCCCTGACCAAGAGCTCAGAGGGTATTTTTGGTGTTTACACCATGGGTGATGGAACTGGGATCAGCAGCCTCCGAGTGAACCCACTGGATCAGGACCAAACGCAGTCTCTGAGACTGAATGAGGCCAATTTGACTGAGCTGAGCTATACTATTGTACTACTGCCTCTTGAGGTACAAAGTGGTGCGATTCACAAGACAAGACAGGCCATAGCTAGCTGGTTAGCATGCTAACTTCAACAGGTATCTCACAACACATTACATAGACATCTTTGACATAACATCAGAGCCGTTATTTCTTCACATTCTGTTGATGTTTTTTGGTATATTGGCATATTTTAGTGTTGTATCACACATTCTCCCTCCTCACTGGGCTTACATATCAAACAGCGCCAACTGGACTCACCACAAACTTCTCAGCCAGTTTGTAACAGACGAAGTCCAGGCCCTGTGGATGCTGGGAGGTGGAGACAGCCTTCCCGACCGACACCACCGCCCGTCCCGACAGCAGCTTGTCTATTTTGTCAAAGATTTCTCGGAGCTGCGACCCGGAGTTGCTTGAGATTTGACTAACTGGGATGCTGGCTGCTTTCTGGAGTTCCAGCTTCAGCTTCTTTGTCTAGGTGCAGAGAAGAGACATGAAAACATCGGTACAGAGTTCTGCTCACAAGTAAATACTGAAAACATTAAAGAATCACCATTACTGCATTTTATTGTTGCCACATCAACTCATAATATTGTGGCTGGCTATTGAACCTCAATATCTGTCAAGTGCTTAAAGTACTGCACTAAAAGTCTGTTCAGACTCAATCTTATTTATGTTTTCTTTAAGTTTGGACACACCTTCAATGTTTTTTCTTTATTTCTAAAATTAGGTTATTTTGGTTATATTGCATGGGTTGGATTTTAAACATTCATGCAAAAAAGCTCAAACTCACCTGGGCATCTTTTGGGGAGTTGAGTTGTTCGAAGGACTGAGCGCACTGAGCAGCCGACTCCTGCAGCTCATTGTACCATTTCAGCGTGCTGTCTTCAGCGCTGTTCTGCAGGCCTGTGGAAGACAATAACTGTCAAATATTACACGGTAGTTACTCTAGTTTGTATTGTGTAAATGCATATATATATATATATATATATATATATATATATATATATATAAAAACCATGAGTCATATGGCTATCTGTGATGCAAAAGGGGTCTCTACTAGTGTAGTGATGAACCCACAGACAATGATCACCCAACACTGCATGTCCCATCAGCTCTCGGGAGTTATTTGGTGTCTTTAAAACTCATTGTTCTAACTTTTTATCAGCTAGCTAGCTGAGTAAGAAAGTGGAACATCTAGCAGGTAAAGAATCAAATTTTCTCAGGAGTTGGGAGATTAAATTGAAGCTAAAAGGACAAAAAACCAAAAACATGCTACTGAACTGTGTTGATGTTACACTGAAAAGATACCTCCTTTCTCTGTTTGAGGTTAAAAATAAAAAAGACTTTCTGTTGGTGGAGTAAATAGAACTGAAAGTTTTCATTAAATCCTTTTTTGTGGCTATTAAAAAAGAAAGGAAGGAAATGTTCAAACAGGAAAAAATCTTGGTTAATAGTTAATGGTGGACCTACATTCATCAGGTGTAATGTGTTATATGTGTTAATGGGACAATGTCCAGACCTGATTTTGTGGACATTATTCAGAGTTCATATGAGCAAACAGCTTTAGTGTCTCTGTTATATATTCACGGTGGGAAGCCTGACGTAGCAATCCAGCTGCCTCAAAAGGTCACAGGATTTAGGCAGCAGGACTGTTTACCACGTTACCAGTTGGTGGTGATAATGTTCCTCTACTGCATCTCTGTTTGGAACCTTAAAGCTTCCATTTTAAAAGAGTTTAGTTTTTGTTTTTAACTCAAAATAACATATACAGTGATACAAGATTTTAACCATATCGCTGAATGCTAATAGCAGGTGTAACATCAATTGTTAGTGTGTGCATTTGTCACAGAAACATTCACTTTGGCTTTTGACATTCAGAGATTCTGATTGACAGATGCAGTCAAAAGATGCTTCTGTTATCCAATCTGTAATGTATATTAAAAACAAAAAGGAAATTATAGACTGTATATCCCCTGTCCATTTGCATTTATACTGCATATATCTATTGATTTTCATTGAAACATGGTGATATCTGTGCATAAAAGGTCCATTGCGGCAAAACAAACTAATTTGGCAGCAACAAATACTACGTTTCATTTGACATCAGAGCCAGCGGTCAAGTACCAAAGGGCTTGCCATGATAATTCTAACATCTCTGAAAGTGTTGGAGCAAATTTCTGAATACATTTGGATGAACTGACCACATAATGGAAATATAAATGTTACTTTGTCACCTGAAAACTGATTAAAATAACAAGATCAACAGTAGTACCATGTCAAAAATTCTATTGTTACACTGGGCTCAAAATGTGCGCCATCACTGCTGGTTGGTGCAAAATGCATTCTGGGATACTTGGCTAAGCCAAGTCCATGTAGACTCTGAGCTTGAACAGAGGACCAGAACAGAAGAACAAACAGGAGCTCAGCTTGAGAAAGACCTCATGTCTTTTGTAATTCTACAGACACTTGATATTTTTTCCAGCTTATAAGACGATACGATTTCCTTCAACACTTGATGAGCAGATCTGTGAATCGTTGGAGCTGCAGGTGATATCCATGTAGTGATCCTGTAGACAATCCTGGATCAGAACAATTCTCTCACCTTTCCTCTTTGCCTTCTCTTTGGCCGACTGTGCCGCCGCCTTCTGTGCTTCCTGCTGTGCCTGCAGCTCCACCTGCTTCCTGCGCTCCTCCTCCTCCTCCTCCTGCTCCTTCTTCTTCTTCTCTTGAGCCTTGGCGACCTCCTCCTGCATCAGCCGGATCAGCGCCCTCATCTCGTGGAGGGCTCGTTCGGCCACGGTCATGTCCTCCACGCTGGGAAACTCTCCCTGGAAAGACACAGCCGAAAAGGTTACAGGGAGTCTGACGAGTGGGATGATCCACATCAGAGATCTGACCTGATTCATCCCGGACTGAGACACCTGAGAGCCGCTAGAAAGACAGCAATATATAAAATATACAGAACACACACTACACATTTCCCATGTAGTATCTTTGCAGTTATTAAAACACACACAAATTTTACCTGTACTGAACTAAAGAAAGCATAGATGCCATTTTATTCAGCTGCACCAATACATCAAACTTTAATATTCTAGAAATCTTGTGCATTATTCTATACACATTTCTCCAAAAGTCATCCTGACATGTTGATTATGTTTGAAAGCTTGGAAGGCATGTTTTAAAAGTAGACTACAACATAAACACAACTTGCACAGTAACCTGTTCAGATGCTGATAGTTGTTGTATTTATTTGCTCACGTTTGGTGCCATACTGGTAATTTTAGGACGTGATCTATTTGATGGGTTTATTGACAGGTAAAAATTGATCAGCTTTCATCAATTTCCATGATTGTTGGCCAGCTAATATCAGTAGCTGTGTTAACCGACATAACTCTAGCATAAACATAACTCTCCCATTAAGTACAGCAACAACAGCGTACAGCCTGCTATCCATGAATGCCCTGTCGTGTGATCTCTGCTGATAGAAGGTCACGACAGACCCAAGTCATCACTGCTGCACTTCTCCTGCTGCCAAATATCATTGAGCGTTCGGACAATATTTCTGTGGGGAATCCTTTAGGGCACTCTTCACATTTTCTGACATCTTACAAAAGCCAAACCTGAACTTTACAAATCAGCAGTTGAACTGACCTCAACTGTTTTTCGCACGACCTCTGACACCTGGGAGCACAGCTGGTTCCCGCGGGTGCTAAGGGAGCTGATGCTGGCTACTGGGAGATCAGTTTTTGTCTGGGTGGACGGATCCAGCAGCTGGTTGAGCTGCAGGATCTCCTCCTGGATGGTGTTAAGGTTCCGCAGTCTCTCCCGGCCGTCCGCCTGCCGCTGCCGCTCGAGCTCCGCCTCCCGCAGGCGCTGCTGCTCCGCCTCCCTCAGCCGCAGATTGAGGATCTGAAGCAGAGGACGGTGAAGAAAATGTATTTCTACTCTACAAATCTTCCACGGCTGCCAACAGAAGTTTTTCTAAACTTATAGTTTAGAGTAAACAGTCAAAATTTATCAAGCGTTTCAGGATCAGTCCTTAAAATTACATTATAAGTAGTAAAATACCAACATCTTCTGCGCAGGCTGTATGTGTAACTGTAACTGAGCCATCTTATTGAGCCATCTTACTGCAAACAAAGATGGGCCACACATGGCACACACACACAATTTAAAAGAACAGATAATTTCGTTCAGCTATGTGAAGTATCCTACTAATAACAGTAATAGTGCTGCATCTTTTATAGTGCTGTTTATAGTGATGTTTTCCCCGCTGCAGTGATGGTGCAAACCCTCTGTAGGCTATGGGCACTTCTCCACTGGAAAAACTTTTTTTTTTTTTTTTTTTTAGCGCTTCCATATAGCACCACCATCGTTAAATTTAAGTAAACAAACAAATGAATAAATTAAAAAATAAATCCGTGATTTGCATGAATGCAGCTTGTTTTTCTGGATCTTCACATTAAGTGGTGGAGAAATGTATAAATCTGCATGTTATCTGAGGAGCTGTAAGAGTGACCGAAGCTTGATTGGTGGTGACAAACTCAAACTCACAAATTAAAGCTGCATTCTCCCTGCCGCTATAGGTTTGTGAGGACCTCAGTTTTTATTCAAAGAATTAGAATATTTCTGCCAAAGCTGTGTTTTTTGACCAACTCTTTGTCATCAATTTATATGAAATGTCTCTGTATGACAACTCCTAACAGGTTAAGACACCTGTAGAGCATTCCTACATACCAGCACAGATAGGTATAATTTCCTAAGTTAATGAAGTTGTTAAAACACTTGTCACTCTCACCAGTATCCTTTCTACATTTGGTTTGACGATCATACCTTCATTCTGTGTCGCTGCTCTTCCTTCAGCTTCTCTTGACGCCCGATGCTCTCTTTAGTTCTAAAGTGCACAAAGTGGAAAAAACAGACAGTTTTGTTCACACATAACATTTCAGAAATGTTAAAAGACTGGCATCCTTGCCGGTGGCTCTTACTCTCTGTCCATCATGTCCCTCATGCTCTGGTACTCCTGCCTCTGCTTCAGCTCCATGAACTCCTCAAAGCGTTTCAGCTGTTCGGACTCAGAGCTCACCACCGCCGCCACCAGCTTCTCCTGCATCTCCTGTCGCAGTCTTAGTGCCATCTGAGCCGGCAGATATAAGACATCAATCAGGTGACACTGCAGAGCTTCTTCTCTGCATGGCAGGAGTTATTACACCCTACTGATAGACAGTAAATAAGTTCTACGTGTCTTAAAAACGGTCTAAAAACTTTGACTTATAGGAGTCAAAGAATTCTTAGCAAAAAGTAGGATTGAGGATGTTTGTATAAAGAAGTTGTAAGAAACTTTTAGCAAAGTCAAAGAGTCAAACATTATACAAAACATGCTTCAATATGCTGAAAACTGAAAGCTCGTATAGACATATTTCAATTCAGTATATATCCAAAAAGGATAAGCAGATTATGTTTAACACTGCATCCAAACTTTTTTTTTTTTTTTTTTTTTAAATCATTGTACACACACTTAGTCATGTGCACACCTGCATAAAGCAATACACAGTCCAAATTTCCTTATCACACAGCCCTTATGCTGACCTTCAGGGATGATTAATCTTTGTGTCTGACCTTGGCCTTTGTTCGGTGTTCCTTCTCAAATTTGATAATGTGGCGTGCCATATCCATGGCTTTGGGCGACAGCAGGGAAATGGCAGGTAGTGATGCAGGACTGGAAACTTCACTGTCATTTGCCACTAGATCTTCATCCCTCGCTTCATCACTTAGAGCCTGCAGCACATTACCACAATAAGAAAAACTGAGCTAAAGAAAATCACACTAAGGTCATCATGTGGACTCTTCCATTAACATATCATCTTGACAAACTTTTCTTCTCACATACAATATCACAGAGCGATCAACATGTGCTCAGGATGAGAGACTTGCCTGTTCACTCTCAGTCCTTAAAGGCAGGGCTGCAGAAAGTGTGATGTGCTTAGCGTTGATGTCGGGGATGGATCCTGCGGAGGAAACCGAGGTCGAGATCTCCTCAGAGAGACCTGGACTGGAGTCTCCGGAGCTGGAGCCCAGAAAACAGGACTTCTGCAGTGGCACGGAACTGAGACGGTCCAATATGAACCCAGAGTGCGAGGACAAGCTGAGGGCCTCTTTACAACCTGCCAGAATATCCTGAAGGGACACAGACACATTGAACTTCATGCGTACTTGCCAATGATGTGTGTTTTAGGTGTGTACTCTCCCGACAACTCAGAACATGTCAGATTCAGCGGAAGACCAAGACAGAAAGATTTTCACTAGTTCAAAAGTGACGAGCTCAAAACTATTCGTTTATAACACTTAGCAATAATTTAGTAATGTTAAATAATCAAAGACAGTGCTTCCACCTGTTTGTGCTGCTTGTTGTATTGCTGACTGAACAAACTGTGGTGGTGGTGGTGGTTAGCTGCTCACCTGCTTGTAGATAGTCTTGGTACAACTAAATGGCTTGAGGGCCGTTTTAAAACGCTATCATCAGATTATCCAGATAAACAAGCAGTAACAGCTTGTCCCTGCTACCAAAGACTAACTAACTAACCGTTAGTCAGCTAATGTGTGTGTTAGTTAGCTAGCATAAACTCACCTCTCCCCTTTCTGACCAGTAAGGGTCGTATGTGATATTTGCCTTTGGTGAATTTTTCAAGGCCTGTAAAGTTTCCCATCGTACGTTTTCAGAAGGCATCATGACGGAATGGTACACAAAACACAAAATACAAACTACTGGCTAACGTTACGTTAGCGAGTTAAGTTTTGAGCCGCCGGATGAGGTTACACAAATTACAATCCGACGGGAAACAGCCCGCCTTCTGCGGAGACGCTCTTTGTTTCCGGTTTTATTCTTGGTATAGTTCTCTCATATAAATAGCATTGCTCACAATAAAATCCAGACTCTGCAATAACACGAACTATATTACTAATGAGAGTTTTTCTGAACCGGTGGCTCAACGTGGAACATCACATTATTACAGTCCCTACAGCGGTCCGTCTTTTTCAATTCTGCCAGTCCATTATTTGTTTGCCGTACTCTTTGAAATACTCACCTCACTCATATTGCACAATGTTAATATTATCATTTATATTACACATTACATCTATATTTCACAAAAAATAAGAGCTATTGACCGGCATGCATTTCATGTGATAGTTTCACCTGCTCAATGCTGTTGTGTTGCTCCACACTTGTCCTGACAACTCAATTAAAAATTACAAATGTAAATTAAGCAAGATTTTGTTGCACCAAATATATGCAGAATTAAGGAAAAGACCAGAGCAATGCATACAATGTCATAATTTTTGTGTTACATGATTGTTATTATTGCGGATGTGTAAGAATATGGGGGTACGGGGGAAAATGGGGTTTGGCATAAGTACGATGAAAATATTATGTTTAGTTCATCTCTTCATAGTTGACATATATATGGCATTTCTAATTAAAACAGAAATGAAATATGGGGCTTCAGTTTTTCTGAAGAGAAGCCTTCTGTTAAATATGAATTTGGGGGGAATTAAAAGTGGGTTTCTGACTGAACAAAATGCATACATTTGCTCAAAAGTAAAAAAGTTTTCAAATTCACATACAGTGACTGAAAGGTGGAAGATTTTCAAAAGAATTTTCATCACAATAAAGAATTGTGCAGAAAGTAATTTATTCAAAAGAATAAAAAATAATTTCAAGCAAATAAAATATGAGCACTTTATTCCAAAAAAGTTGTATAAATTTAATACAGTATATAAAACACTCAAGTCAACAGTAGTAGTCAGTGTCATTTAGGTCTACTACAATGCTTTAGGAATGGATGAATGCTGGTCAGTTTGGAGAATTTTGCAGTCAGCTTGCAAGCAAAGAGTCACCAAACACGTTTCCATATGAAGTTTTGAGAAAATGAACATAGTTCTGCAGACTGCGGTTCGTTGAGTCTGACTGCTCCAGTCTGTCCTTCATGTTCTGCAGCTGATTCTGGAAACGACGCTGCATCTGAAGGAAAACAGAAACATTTTTTAACTTTGATTTTTCACTTATTGTCACAGTGCACAGCATTTCAAGCATGTCAACCTCCAGTCCTATGTCCAACATGAACATCATTCCTTTCTCAAACCACTTGTCCTTTTACAAGAAAAGGTTCTGCATTCGAAAACATTCAAAAGTAAAAGTACTCCATCGGCAAAATGATCCCACTCAGAGTGTACTATACAGTATATTCTATATATATTGGAATATCATTATTGATGCATTTATGTAAGCACAATTCTAATGTCATCAAGGTAGAGTTAATTCTATCTATTTAATATACTGTAGTGGAGTGTAATCTAAAATAATGCATCACATTTTTTAAACTGATCATATGTTTTACATGTAAAATCCTTGAACTAAAAAGTAACTACAGTTGTCAGATAAATGTAGTGAAGTAAAAAAAAAGTACAACATTTCCCCCTGAAATGTAGTAGAGTAGAAGTATAAAGCAGCATGAACATGAAAAGTAAAGTACCTCAAAAGTGCTCTTAAGTACAGTAGTTGATTAATGTTTTGAGGAGGGGCAGAGTGACGTACCTCCTCCTTGCTTCGCTGTAGCTGACTCTGCTCTGTTTTGGCTCTGCTCAGCTGACTCTGCAAGTCCAAGACTTTAGACTGAGACGCTCTCTCTTTGGCCAAAACCTTCTGCATGCTGTTGTCCACCTGCAGGCCCAAACGAAAAAAAAATGCTGAGGTAAAGTTCTCCTCACTATGTTTACATGGACAGCAATATTCCAGTGAAAACCTAAAAAAGAACAAAATGTACATGTATACGATTGGAGTGTTGTGGCCCTCTGGGTTGGCACTTTGAGCTGTATTTCTTGAAATGAATTTTGCAAATAATTTAATACCAGCTCAGATAGAACTACATCAGAAGTCAGATTATTGCAGTCCACCAAAACACAAAAATTGGTGACCTTTTGTGGTACAGTATGAAACACTAAAACATTTTTAATTTACAGCCTGCACCGTTTTTTGTCTTTGAGGTATCCTAATTTTCACTTCCACAACATTCCAACTCGCTTCAGAGAGCAACACCTTTACAAGATCCAATCGTCAAAAAAGCCCACTTTCAGGGTTTTGACAGAACTGAAAAAAATACACGAAGCTTGGAAGTAAAAAAGAAGGAGGGGCAAATCCTCAGAGTCTGTGGACACTGACAGACAGGTGAAAGAAGTGACTGCTGTATGAAGTTTCATACCTGTCTCTGTGCGTCGTCCAAAGTTTGTTGTAGCTGTCTGGACAGGACGCTGCACTCTCGGGTCTTCTCCTCCAGCTGCTGTTGAAGGGACTGGACAGAAGCTTCCTTTGAGGAGAGAGCCTGAGACATCCCATTGTTTTCTAACTTCACGTCCTCCAGCCTCCTACAACAAACAGCACAGAAATCAACGGTTGCAGTTCGGAAACTTGGGTGTTCTGGGAGTTCTGCAAAAACTGTGTGCATGTGATGCTTTTATCTTAAAAGTGCGCATTTCAATTTTCAGCATGATAGTTCTGCAAGTGTCTGTACCTCTCCATGTTGTGAATTTTCTCTTTGAGAGCGTTGTTCTCCTCCTGTAGCAGCAGGTTCCTCTGCTGAAACGTCTCCAGCTGAGTGCCTTGCTGTTCCACCTGCAGAGGAACACAGTGTCATGATAAATGGCCACGACAGAAATCCACCTCCATGGGGCGTCCTGGTGGCCTTGGGGTCTGAATCACCAGCTGTATAACAGCAACGTCCCCGGTTTGAGTCATACCACATGTCTTTGTGTCTCCACTGTCTGCTTTCAAATGAAGGCAAAATACCCCAAAACACAGAAGAAAGAAGAAATTCACTGTGCATTCTTATAGCCAATAGCTCTTCAGTCAAAAATGAGGTTTCTTGTGAGGCTGTTTCTTACAACAGAAGTAGCAACAGAAGAAGACAGTAAAATGCAACTTTTTAAATTAATTTCTCTTCCTCTGAAAAACTACTCTAACTACTTTGAGATTTAACGCAAAATCTGCAGCATGAATTTTAAAACTAAACTAAAATCTATATCTGTAGCCATCGCTGCAACATTTTAGTTGAATCTGCAGTCGAGACATCTCTCTTATTATCATATGGGTTAAATTAGGTACCTTGTGTCTGACTTCAGAGAGAGCTGAGTTGTGCTCCACGTTCCTCCTCTCGTGGACGTCAGCCTCCTGTCGTACGTCCCTGAGCTGCTGCTCGGTCCTCCTCAGCCTGGCGGGCAGTGTCTCGAGCTCTCTGAGCCGGCCCAGCAGCTCCCTCCTAACCTGCTCCTTCTCCCTCTCCAGGCTCACCTTCACCTCCTGTGCCTCCTTCTGTGTCATCTCCAGCTTCAGGCGGTACTCCTCCGACTCCAAACGAGCCTGCTGAACCTGCACAGAGAAGTAACATGTCACTACAACACGGTCAACACAGTAAATGTGAACACTTTCTGAAGTGTTTCCATGAGGAAGTCGTGCCTTTCCAGATTCAACAGTTCAACCTCATCACAGAAAATATATTTTCTCATTTATCTGCTCATTTAGAAAGCCACAAACTTGGTCATGTGCTCTAAGTTACTCATCATCTGTTTGCAGGTTCGAGTGTGACTGTACCTTCTTCTTGTATTTCTCTACCAAGTTTTCATGCTTTTTGATCGATGATTTCAGCTGACGGGCTTCAGACTGCAGACCTCGGAGCTTCTCCTCAGATGAGGTCAACTGACCCTAAATACAATGTGTTTAGAATAAATGCCAGAAATGATGAAACAGCAGCTGTCAAACATGAGTTAGGGGCAGGATTATTTTCTGTCAACAGCTGTTAAAAAAAACAAACTATTTGCATGATGATGATTCATGAACACTCAGCTATCGTCACATAGAGAACACTCCTCCATAAATACCCACATTTTCATGTATTAAATCCGTATGATTTTTGAAACTGATTAGAAGAAGAGGCTGTGAATTCTTCTGAAGGTACCTTGAGTCTTTGGTTGTCCAGCTTGGCGGAGGTGTTTTCAGCGTTGAGTTGATGAAGCTGATCCCTGAGCTCCTCCCTCTCCGTGCGACTCCTCTCCTCCACTGAATGAAGCCGAGAGTTCAGCTCGGTCACCTGACTGTGACGGAAGCAGGTACGCAAAGCTTATGTTATGATATATAATAGACCAGCCATGTATCCTCCATGGAGCAGAGCAGAGACCCGCTTCTGGTGGGATCGTAATCATTGTCCAGAACGGTTCTAGCAGCCGCTGGAATTTAGGGCTAACTCTCTGTCTTTAATACACCATAAAAAATACTACGACATTTTAGAAATTTCAAGAATGTCCAATTTAATCAAAGTAACACAACAACTGAAGACAAATGTCCACAGTAACAAATGTGCTGTACATTCAGTGTGGAATCGTATTAGTTTTTGGAGCCGTATTTTTAGATCTATGTGGAGGAGATTTTTTTACAATATTATTTTGATTATTCAAATGTTCAAGTAATAATTTGTGACATTATTATAGACCAGTTCTATTTTTGTTGCCAGAGGAGTGTCACTTAAAGCCCTATCTGCTCCACATGAGGTGCAGATATATAGTATAATTCCAGAAAAATTCTATCACGAAATCTAATTTTTTGGGTCCTACTGCTGTGCACATCATGACGTTTCCCGGCGACAAACTAAATGTGTGTCTCGTTTGAAAATGTGCACTCACAATTTGAGAGCAGAGATCTCCTCCTCCAGCTGTCCTTTCGCAGCTGCCTCTTTAGAGTGGCGGAGGCACCAGTCACTGGAGGTGGACAGAGCTTGAGCCAGCTGGGATTCCTTAAACAAAATACACATGTTTTTTATCATTATTGTTCATACTTCAGCCTCTTGAGTTATTTCACAGCACAAACACAGAATATGTTTGTGTTTTAGGAAATTTTGCTTCGACTCCTGTCTAAAGGAGGAAGGAGGTGCAAGAAAGGATTCACAGTAAAGTCAAACAAACTCAACAAGTGAGAAAATGTCCATTACCACTACTTACCACTGTGTTCTGTGGTTAGTGAAAAGAGGCTACATTAGCCTGTCCTTGCCTCAGAAACTGGTGTTTGTGTGTTTCACTGGAATACAGCTTACTGAACACAGAGGCTGGCTGAACCGCCTCTGAACCTGATTTGCATAAAACCGTGCAATCAGACAAGACACCGCTGCCAGTGAGGAAACTCATTTGCATGTAGAATAAGCCACAGAGAGGTCTGTGGCTCATCAAAAGCAACCGGGACTTTGTTTGTAGAAGGGCAAGTTGTTGTTATTTTTTCATGCTTTGTGTACCACCAAGTTACAGGATCTGTCTCTGCCCACTACTCAACTAACGTCTCAGCTGTGACGCTCTGTGATTTTCAGACATTGTGCTGCTTCTGAATACTGACCTTCTCCTGCAGTTTTACCGCGAGCTGTCTGGCGGACTCTTCGGTCCGCTCTGCCTGCTCGGTCAGCAGGGCCAGCGTCTCCTGGTCCTGCCGCCCCAGCTCCTCCTTCTCCTCCTGTCGCCTCTGCCTCAGAGTCTGCAGCTCCTCCTGCAGAGCCTGCAGCTCCTCCTGCTGCTCCTCGTGGCTCTGCTGCATCCTCTGCGCCACACACAGTGAAAGGAAAGAGATATTCACACGTTCAGTGTGAAGCATAAGATGGACCTTTATAAGTCTGAAAATGATGGGTGGGTCTGCATCATCACCACTTTTTTAGATCCTGACAGACCAAGTAGTCATATTTTCACAGACTAGGAGAATAACATATATTTTAAGAAACACATTCTCTGAAGGGTTGAAGGTTCCCTACAGTCATCACTTCACCCATAGATTGCTTAACGTGCTACTTCCAGAAGAGCTGCTGAGCCGCAAAGAAGTAACAGAAGTAGTTTAATTAACTGTGTTGTAAACAAGCTGTGGATAATGCAGCGGGAGCAGTTTTGAGACATTTCCATGAACATTATGACCAGGGACACCAAGCTGACTGCAGCAGCTGTTCTCCACAATAGCCAACAGTAGCACCCGTTTCACTGTCAGTGTGTGTCAGATGAAAACAGCTGGTCCACACCTGACAGCACAAGTCTCTTTTAGTGAATTTCAGACCTGAATCTGAGCAGCAAGATGGGCCTTTTCAGCTTCTGTTCTGTTCAGCTCAGACTCCAGATGGTCGCGGGTTGACTGCAGGATTCTTGAAAGCTCCGCCGTCGTCTTTGCGTTGTCCTGCCATAACCGAGGGGAGCAGAGGGTGACAGGGGGTTTGTGTTTGTGAGCCACAAAGTTGTGTATGTCTGAGTGAGTGAAACCAACCTTTTTCTACCAAGCTATGACTTTATTATTATGTAAGTGAACCAGAGTAGTCCTTCAAACCTTTTCAAAGTCCAAATGCTCAGCAAGCTTAGACGCCTCCTTCTCCTTGTTGGTGAGTTTGGCCAAAAGTCGCTGTGAGAGAAGAAGAAAAGCGAGGTAAATCTCCTCAGCACCCTGGAGGCTGATGATAATGACTGAGCACTACATGTGACCAGGTAATAATTACTCACAATGTTCTCTGCTTCACTATCAGCCATTCTCTTCTTTAAGGCAACTTTCTGTTCCGACCACATCAGTGATTCTCTCTGTGGATACAGCAACAGAGCATTCAAATAACAGTCAGAAGAGAATTATTGCATGTTGACGTTTGCTCTCTTTGAGTGTTCTTCTGCCTCCTGTACCTCATATTCACTCCACTCTCTGAGGAGCTCTCGAAGGCTGTGATTTGTGTGGTCAAACATCTCTATCTTCTCTAACAACAACTCTTGCTGCCGTCCCAGTGAGGCTGCATGCAATTTTGAAAGCCGCTTGTCCTAAAAAAGGAAATAATAAAATAAAAACACGTCAGGTACAACAAAGTAAGTGCCCCTCCATTCATTCATTCTGCATTTACCCTTCTTACTCCCAACCAACTGTGCACTCAAAATGATGATTTGGTGGCAAGTTTACCTTAGAAAGACCATCGACAGTTTCCTTCAGGGCTGTCAGCTGATTCGCTACGGCTACACCGTCAATTTCTGCTTCTACGAGTGCCCTCAGGAGCACGTCTGTCTCTCTGTGTTGACCCCTAGAATCTGACCTGTAAGTAAGAAGGGAAAAAAGTTTTACTGAAATACCAGAGTGCTTACACAGCCGTCATCACACAAGTATTTGTCATGACCCTTTCTGGTTTCTGTGTTGTTTTCTGGTCTATATTTGACAACTATCAATACAATAATTTATCCTAACACAACAACTACAAAAAAAAAAAAAAAAAACCTGATGTGGCCCAAAACTATCTGGGATGTCTCATTGTCTCCATTTGAATAGTTACAGTGTCCACCAACAGAAGATAAATGCTCACAAGTGGAAACACTTTGTGTTAGGGTGGGTGTCCTTGTACTGTGAGACATTCATACAAAGCTTTGTAATTTTACAGCTGCTGAACAGGCTCTTACTTCTTCAAACCACGAGTGCTTTCTTGCTCTCTGAGTAGGATGCTGAGGTTTTTCGATACTGCCGCCAGCTCCTCGCCCTGCTCCTCTGCATCATGCTGATGTCCGCTTCCACTTTCCGACTGATGCTGCAGTCTGCTTCTCTATTCATAAGACACAAACAAACAAGACACACATTCAGTGAACACACACACACAAAGGTTGAACTTGTACAACAGGGCTGTAACGTAAACAATAAATATCTCCCATGAATTCTGCAATCCAACAGGAGCTGAAATATTTGATAGATATTGAAGTATAAGTATTTTGAGTTTTTAGTACTGCCTAACTACCTTCCAAGCATTTTCCATTCCACATTCAGGACGCAGTGCAAACCTTTTTGTCCTGTTAGGGAAGCAAATCCCTACCAGAATAACACTTCCTGTTCCCAGTTGTATTAATTTGCCAGTGTATTTATCAGCTCTGGTTGAAAACATTATAGTGACAGACAATGTAAACAAACCTGACACTTGTATGAGCCCACATCTCTTCGACAGGACAGTCTTCCTGGAGGAATCCACGGGGTTCGCACCTTTGGCCTCCCTCCATTTCTCACCACCTGGGCATCGTTTGTCCTATTCTGCAGAAAATGTTGGGATTTCACAGATATAACACATAAGACTTATTGCAGCATCCACATCCTCCTATTTAAGAAGTCTATTTAAAAAACTACAGTAAAACATACATAGTGCAAACTCTATTTAAAAAAAAAAAAGGATGCTAAAAGGGAAAAATTAAAAGGTCCTGTATGGAAACAAACAAATCAGTACAGGTGAAATCAGGCAGGTGATTGTTTTCGCACATTAGCCACAAAATACAAAATAATGGACAACTGTAAATCAAACTTTGATCGCCATGCATACATCAGTGTTCAAAAAGTAATCTCTGAAAACGTCAGATTGTTTTTCCATTTTAATAGTGTAAGTGGTAGTTCAACAACCTGTGGGGTGTTGCTGGGACTCCTCCTCATATGAACATGTAACGTTACTGGTGTGGTCTCCGGTAGATGGACATGAACTGGCGGCGGCGATTCCCTGGTTTTCATTCTTTCGAGACGTTACAACAACATTCAGACGGTGTTTTTGAGCAACGAAGACACAAGCCTATACGATGCTCTAAAGCGGTACTTCATTATTACCGTGCGAGGTTACATGTCTTCCGAGATAAATCTCGACTTTTGTCTGTGGAGAGGACGCTTCTTGGAATCGACAAACAACGTCCCCCCGATTGGCTGGTTTGCAATATCTCGTTCTCTGATTGGTGGAGGCGAGTTTTCCACATGCGTTGCCCGTGGTAACCATCGGAAGTAATGTTTAAACCTACTGTTAAAACGCAGTTATAGGGTAAGCCTCATTACAAGCTACCATCTGAGGTTTTATTCAAAGAAATCATTTGTCTGTGATTATCACTCTCACTTTAAAAAATAAAAACAAAACGATCACAAACGCACTATGAAATCCAAAATGGTGGCACAAAAATTGTTTTCGTATAAATGTAGTTGATATCTTTGTGAAATTATTTTTCTATCAGAGCTTAACCCTCGTATTGTCTTCCCATTTACTATGCACCTTTTGTCTTCCCGGGTCAAAATTGACCCGGTCTGGTTTGACTGCTTGTAAAGCATGAAGTATAAAATAATCATCAAATTCTGTGTTGAACCTTTTTAGTCAACTTGTTTCCAACACATCAACATATATTTTACACTTATTTTTGTAATGTTTGATATAATAGATGTAATTTATAAAAAATTACGCTTCATTTTTGATAAAAAAAAACAGCAGAAATTCTGATTATTTTGACTATGGTTATGATTTGAGGCACATAAATTGATGTATTATCACAGACTGGCATATGTCAAAGTTTAGTCAGGACACTGTTTTGAAATAATGTAAAATATTTTAATGGCAGCAAATAGTCACACCTGTTGTCCTCCCGGGTCAAAATTGACCCGGTGTGGTTTGACTGTTTATAAAGCATGAAGCATAAAATGATCACACATTTCTGTGTTGCACCTTTTTAGTCAACTTATTTCCAACCAATTACCACAAATTTTACATTCATTTTTGTATTATATGGTATAATAGTCCTCATTTACATAAAATTATACGTCATTTTTGAGTTAAAAAAAAGCAGAAATACTGAACTATTTTGAATATAGTTATGTTCTGAGGCACATAAGTTGATGTATTATCACAGACTGGTATATGTCAAAGTTTAGTCAGGATAGTGTTTTGAAACAATGTAATTTTTTTTAATTGCAGCAAATAGTCACACCTGTTGTCCTCCCGGGTCAAAATTGACCCGGTGTGGTTTGACTGTTTATGAAGCATAAATTATAAAATAATCACACAATTCTGTGTTCCATATTTTTAGCCAATTTCAGTCTAACTCATAACCACAAATTTTTAACTTTTTTTTTACACTTCTTATTCCTTTTATTATACTTCACTATACTTTTAATTATGGACAATATACCACATGTACATGAAATTATATTATATTATTGTATTATGTTTTCAAGTAAAAAAAAAAAAGGTTATTTTGGATAATCACTCACTGGTATATGTCAAACATTAGCCAGGACATTCCCAGGTCAAAACTGACTGATACAAATAACAAACAAATGTGATTTCAAAAGTATAACATTTATTTCCAAAATTATTTTGAAATTCATATAATCACAGAAACTGTGTGTGTGTGTGTGCGTGCGTGTGCATGTGTGTGTCAGTGTGTGTGTGTCAACATGTAGGTAGGGGCACATCAAAATCATGAAATCAAGTACAACATTTATTTCTAAAACTATTATGAACTTCATATAAACAGAGAAAAACTGTGTGTCTGTGTGTGTGTGTGTGTGTGTGTGTGTGTGTGTGTGTGTTCCTATTTGCACGAATGGCAGTGTATGGTCATGATGCAATGTCTTTTGCAAATATATACACCGCACTTGTGGCACGTGGTGCTCGTTTTCTTGTCACCCACGCAGAATCGGCACCTCTTCCTTGCGGGTGATGGAAGAGGAGGAGCAGCTTTGTGAGGGGGAGCTGCTGCAGTGGTCATTGCACCCTGCTGGACTTCCATTACCAAGCTGGCAGAGGCTGGTGTGCGGGGAAGTACCTGGCGTCGATTAATGAGTGGTGTCACAAGTTCTCTCCCAAGCTCCTCGAGGAACAGCCTCCTCTTGTGGCACTTCCCCTGATTCCAGGTTGGGTTGATCTCTCTCCACAGGATGAAGGAGTTGTATGCAGACACGTCAAGCATATTATAGAAAACCACCAGGGGCCAACGGGCTGTCATCCGTTTGCAGCTGTATACACTGGTGACCTGCAGCAAAAGTAATAAACAACAAATCATTCAAAATTTATTATTTGCTTATTTACACAAGCTTTGTATGAATATCAATAAATATTACATGAAAAAAGTTCAATACCTTGTCGAGGTTGTCGACTCCCCCCTTGTTCTTGTTGTAGTCAAGGACGATCTGGGGCTTTTTGTCCTCCATGGAGCTAACTGCAGTGTCCCGATGCAGAGTGCTCATGAGAAGCACATTCCTTCTCTTTTTGGGGCAGTAGGAGACCAGAGCATGCGTGTCAGTAAACACAAACTGGGAAGAGAACTTTTCCCTCTCTCTTGTCGCCAGCAGTACAGGGGGAAGCTCTGGTCTGTTCTTCCTCACTGTTCCCACCATGGCCATCTTCCTCTTCAGCAGCTCCTGGCCAAGGGCATAGGAGGTGAAAAAGTTATCGCAGGTGATGGTGTGTCCCCGAAGACCCTCCGTCACCTCGAGAACTACCCGCTGGCCCTGATTTTTCTCCGGCTGGCCATCCACAGGTTTGCCTGTGTACATTTGCATGTTCCAGGCGTAGCTGGTCTGGGCATCGCAGGCTACCCAGATTTTGATGCCGTATTTTCCTGGTTTACTTGGCATGTATTGCTTGAAAGCACAGCGACCTCTGAATGGGACCAGGCGCTCATCCACTGTTACATCAGTACCAGGATTGTACATGAGCGGCAGGCGACACAACCACTTATCCCACACCTCTCGGATGGCAGCAAGTTTGTCTCTTGCACGGCGTGTTGGTCTGGTGTCACGATCATCAAAACGAATTACCCTTGAGAGGATGTGAAATGTCTTCAGTGGCATGGTGGCACGAAAAATTGCCCTCCCAGATTGAGCATGCCATAGGCTAAACGTACTCTCTTTACTGGACTTGTAGACGCCAGCAAGAATAAGAAGACCCAAATATCCTTCTAGCTGAGTTTTGTCCATCTCGTCCCACTTGTCACCATACACACGACGCCCCTCCTTATTCGTCATTTGTAGTACCACCTCTTCAATTTCTTCTGACATAAACAAGTGAAATGTAGACTTTATGCTATCAGCACGAGAAATAGCATACCTTGTTGGCCCTCTGGGACTTCTCTCCCTCTCTGCACCCAACATACGCCTTCGGTCAGTTGGAGGAATGGAGGACCAGACTACATTTCCATTTTTGGATTGGAAATGATTTTCAGTGTCAGCAGGTTCCTCTTCATCAGATGATTCCTCCTCGTCAGTTGGAGCATAATCTTCATCATTTTCAGTGATGTTCTCTTCCTCTGACACTTCTTCCTCTTCTTCTGCAGGTTCTTCCTCATCTATCTCCTCCTCGACAGGGCTCCAAATGAGCTCAAGAGCCTGTGCTAAGTTGTAGCTCCTCTTCATGGTGCTGTCTCAAAATGAAATGTGAAATGCTCTGAGGGAGCTGAGGCATATCAAAGGTGTGATGATTGCATTATTTGGAGGCATAATGCAAAGTAGTAACACCTGTTGCTTTGAAGCGTGTGGCACATCAAAGTGTGTGGTGCATCAAAAGTTGTCATGGAATCAAGTTTACAAATTAGTAACTTTGTGTGTGTGTGTGTGTGTGTGTTGTGTTGTGTGTGTGTGTGTGTTGTGTGTGTGTGTGTGTGTGTGTGTCTGTGTGTGTGCGCATGTGTGTGTGGTTATTGTACTGGAAAGCACAATAGTATGATCCATTATACCACTTATTGTGGCCGGGTCAAATTTGACCCGGGAAGACCACAGATGCTATAAATTTTAATAAAACACACATAATTCAAAGAATATAGTCATAATTAATTTTACTTGCAAAGAGCATAGTATGGAACCATCCATGTCATTTTCAAGCAATTATATAAAAGAAAACCATAGTTATGATATGCAAACACTTGAAAACGGGTCAAAATTGACCCGAAGACAACAGGAGGGTTAAGTGATTAACAATTTAACAGTTCTGCTATGTGACTATTGTACTGTAATTGTAATGTGCGCAGCTACGGTAGGAAATGGTTGAGATGACTGCATTTCCTGTTTCTTTCAGGGGCACTTCCGAACCTTAGCTAGCCGGAAGACCGAAAGGGAAGGCTTTCTTCTTTAGCTAGTTGTTTCTGAAGTTCACGAATCACCATATAGTAGTACAATAACAATGCAAGTCAGTACTTATTACCGAGTGAACATAACTAAGTGATGCATCTTGTACTCTTTCGATAGGTATTTCATATCCAAACGGCACTCATCGATGTTCGCTCGATGCACCACCGCTAAAAACAAAGCTGCGAGGAGTTTAAGCTAACTAGTTTGCATTATCCTTCCATGTGCGTGCAAGGCAGCAATGGCATGCAAACGGAGCCCGTGGCTGCCAGGAAAGCAACTGGAGAGGTTAATAATGCGGTATCTTTCATTTGTACTCTTGTTTTATCCCGCTGCATACCAGCCCGGTGAGGCGTGTGCCGCTGTGTCCGAGGAGGGAGAAACCAGCGCAGCCACACTGATACTGTGCAGGGCGTGCGGACACGAGCTGGCATCCGGGACGGACATCCACTTCGTTCCCAGTCGACTAGCGCTCTACAGCCGCAACGACACATTGGTCGGAGGCCGAAGGGTTAACATCCAGCTTTTCGAAAACCCCCACGGACACCAGTTTGAGGTGATTACGTTCAGAAAAGCTGACGTTACCCAGCACTGGCCGGCTGATAGACACTTCTCCTGGTTCCCGGGCTTCTCATGGACGGTGGCCACCTGTCCTCGGTGTAAAACTCATTTAGGTGGGTACGAGGCCGTTGCGGTGCAAACAATTTAAATAAAGAAACACTGACAGCAGTTTCAAGTTTTTTATGGCGTGTGTGCACAGTGCGATAACACAGACATCACGTCTAAATGTTGGGAGTTTATGCCCGTTTCGGCCGTCCGATCACTTTTGTCATTAGGTACTCATAACGACAGAACACGTGATAGCGCAACTACTGAAAAATGAATCGTGAAATATATCTACGCCACAGACCTTTGTCATAAAATTAGTGTGTTGTGATCATATAGCGAGCTTTAATTGAGAAACTAGTAATACCTTTATTAAATCAACGCTAAAATAAAGTTATGTACAATGATCTAACTTATGAAATACTTTAGATTTTTATTTTGTTATAATCAAGACTTCGAGACGATAAGACCTAATAAAGGAGCAAATAACATTTAACAGAACGTCTCTGTACAAAAAACAAAACAAAATGCAGACTTTGGGGAAATGTTCTGCTTGTATCTTGGCCACACTTTGTTAGTGAGGGATAGTACAGTTAATCTTAATCATGGAGCAAATTTAACTCAGAGCTTAAGTCAAATATCTCTAGAAATACATGTTTGGTAATTTCTTGTGAAATACATATGCCCTATGCTGTGAGCAGGGTTCAGTATCTCATTTGGGATTAAGTTTAAATCTGTATCTTGCACACTGAGTAAGCAGTGGGGAAAGACTTAAATGGTTATCTCATCCTATACTGGCAAACTTTCCACTTGTGTAAATACATGTGCTGTATTTTATGATTTAAAGTGTGGTGTCACCATATGCGTTTTAGATAACCTAATTTGTGTTGTTGCTCTCTCCAGGTTGGGCCTTCCAGCCCAGTGATTGGCCAGACACAATCACAAAAACCAACTTTGAGGAGTCTGAGCACACTTTCTTGGCTTTGATCACCCATCGTCTTTTAAGAGAAGACTTTGCTTCAAGTCTACTAATGACTCCAAAATCCTTCATGAGCTGATGGACTTTGTTCACATCACCCAGGTGCCTTTGCTGCTACCTAGATCTATTTTCAAAATACGTTTCTATGCACCCACTTGAAAACTCCCACACGTGTAAACACAGTAAGTTTTATTATTGTAACAAAGCAAGTTGTACACCTCAAATTTAAAACAGTTTCTTTTCCCCCCAGCGGAAAAGGAAAGTGATTAAATGTAAATTCTATGATAACATGTTTGTAGGTTTGTTTCACCCATGAAGCAGTGGGGGCCAAAATTTACAAGCTTGTTTTTTTTTTCATTTTGTTCTTTATTAAAAATGTCATTTCAAATCTCATGGATATCTGTAAAACAATACAATGAAAAAAAAAAGTCCCATAGAAATGGTGTCAAAATAACCACTCTCCCCAATAACCAACATACTCCTGCCCCTCCCCAGCTTACCCCACCCCCCTCCCCCTAAACATTACAAGTCAAAGGAATGAGCTGGTACTCGTTAACCACATAGGGGAAAAAAACAGTTTTTTCAAGGGATCAACACCCCAACTGGAAAAAAAAGTGTATGGGGAAAAAATATTGAGAGGTAAACTAGCGCTGGGTCACTACACCATGGCTTTAGTCAATTTACCACACAACCTTTAACAGGAGAAGTTCTGTGTGAATTGTCTTCAAATTCTACTCAGGATGCCGTGCTGATTCTATTTTTATACTTTTTATTATTATTTTTGAGATGACTTTGGGGATGGTACTCACAATTCAGGGCAAAGTGCCATTGGCCTAAGATGAGTCAAAGGAGAACATGGCACCAACAGGTGAACAGGCCTCAGAATGGAAAATGAAGCACACATATAAAAAAAAAAAAAAAATTAAAATAAAAAAAACAAAAAACAAAAAAAACCTTTGCTCCCGAATGTGAGTGGAAAAACCAAACAGGGAATAGCAGGTTGAGGGTCTGGGTCGATGATGTTATTTTTTAGTCGTCTTCTCCCTCATCATCCTGAAAGAATAAGATGTCAGACAGTGAGCGTTGAAAACATACTACTGCCAATAACCGCAATTTAAATTTAACATTTTACCTCTCCATCTTCTCCATCATCCTCTTCATCCTCTTCTCCGTCTTCATCTCCTTCCTCATCTATGTCCTCCAAACCTTCCTCGTCCTCTTCGTCATCCTCACCTTCACCCTCTTCATCATCCATGTCCGGAACCTAGGGATAAGAATCACTTTCAGCACTTGTCTGTCCTTCAGTTATAACTAAACTTGACAGAAAGTTTCCTGCCCTGGCGGATGGAATACATTTTATCAGCAAGACAGTGTCTGGAATATCCACAGAGACAAAATTTCAGTGAATAAACAGACAAGCAAAGAGGTCTGCTTATTGTGGAAAGTGGCAGCTAGGGAAATTTATGCCACAGGCAAGGACACATTAACCTGGTCATAAACTTACCAGGTAGTACTGCAGAGGGTTTGGCCAGATGTCGTCCTTGATAACCTCCCCAAGCTCATCAGCACCAGCATCAGCGTGGTCAGTGAACCAAGTGAAGAAGCTCTCTGGCTCTTCATGTTGCCTCTTCCTTCCTGCTTTGTTCTGTGTCTGGCTGGAACGCTTGGTCAGGTCCTACAAACACATGGAGAAAAATAAAATGTCTGACTGAAAACTTCCAATAGGCAAGTGCTCTAGTTAGGTCAAGTCATGCTGGTTTAATATGTACTCTTTATTAGTTAAAAAGTCAAAGCTGCCCTAACAGCTTAGGAAAAAAAATCTCAGGGCAATTGTAACTTAGTGTGTAAAAAAAGAAACAAAACAGTTAAAATGCCAATTAGAATAATTAAGAGACATTGTGAATGAAGATCTTAAGAATGCTACAACTGGTTGCAACTAAAATGAAAAGTCTAAAGTCTAGCCACCCTCTAGTTAACTTTGCTGACGACAACAACAACAAAACAAAAATCTCAGATACACATACCTTTCCTGATTTCCATTTGATTTCCGTTGACTTTGAAGATGGGTCTCCGCTCTCATTCAAATGGAACTCTTTGGAAAGTACTTTGTTTTCGAAGTACGGATTTTCGTCAAAATACTAAAAGATATAATGTACCCAAGTAAGAACATAGGACAAGACTTGCTCCTCTATGCTATGTGCGCACCAAACATTACAATACTTACAAAATCTATTCTGTAACCTGACTTGATGTCTTCAAACTCGGTCACCTCCACTCGGCTCAGGTAATGAAGTGCTTCTTCATCCTCCTCTCCCAGTAGGGCAGATACTGTGGAGGAAACCAATTACATAGACCAGATTTTACCTTGAATCACTGTCCAAATCATACAAACTTTTGTCATTGTTATTTCAATATTTTCACAAGACAGAGTTTAGCAATAAAAGCCTGCCTCATGTTGAATGGCTCACCTTGTGGATGGTTGACAAACGTGGTGACCCAGAAGTTGGGGATTTTGGCGATCAGTTCTGACCTCTTCTGAAAGAATGGCTGACGGAGTTTGTTGTATTTCTGTTCTACTTTGAGGATCTCCTCACTGGCTTGCTCATTCAACCTGATGGGAAAAATAAACCAAATTAAAAATCAGCTTTGACTGTTTATGCAAATTGAGTAAAAAAAAAAACAACTAAAATTTGTTATCAATGTCAGTTCTGTAATGTGGTCAATTATATCTAGTTAGGCTCAGGGGTAGTAAACAATGCATCATGGCTGGCTGAGATTCTGCAGGTTTTAATGCCAACTACAGTTTAAAGCATCAGATTTCACCAGTTAGTTCCTCTTCCTTTAAGAGATGTGCTAATCACATCTTTGACTTTCCTGTTTTAAAGAAAACCTCGACCCTAACAAGGACAAAGTCAAACATCACTATTTTATTATGAAGTTGACAAATGTTATTACCTGTCAATTTCATTTTGAACTTCGTCAATGTGTTCAATAGCTTCTTGCTGCTCTTTCTCTGTGGAAAAAGAGATAAATGTGTTAGGAAATGTAATTTATCACACTTGAGTTCAAACACAACAGCCCAGACTGGGACCCAAAAAAAAAAAAAAAAAAAAAAATCAATAAAAGAATAATAAAAATAAAAGCTTTTGTCGAAAAAAACGTTTTCACGAGTGCTCGTGTACAAAACCAGGCGTATATGAATTAATGTCAGTTTTTCGAGCCACAACTAAGTTTACAGTAATTCCGAAAACTATTGAGGTCTGAGCGAGGGATATTTTACTACTTCAGTAACTTGTATTTGCAATAGCTAATCCATCGTTAATACGCGGTAGGTAGCGATAGTTGCCAGGTTATCATTCAGACAGAAACTCAGGCTCCCCCGGAGGTCAAGGTACTATGAACGGCCAATAGCTGCAGCTCTAGCGGCTCAGACACTCAGTTTCCTGCCGGCTGCTACCAACAAGGCCGCGTGGTTTAAATGTGGGGCATCTCACTGCACACACAGACCCGCGATAACGTGAGAAACCGTGCTAGGACAGATGCCAGAGCAGACTAACTATCAAACAGTTGCACATACAGCAGAGTCCTGTATCCACTTGTCTAAATATAATACTTAGTTTAATTGATTGCGGGGCCGACGGATTTAAATGCATTTTGACTAGTAACAAAACATAACGTCGTCAGCTAGCGTTAGATAACATTACAACAACAACACTAGCTGGCTAACTGCTAATGCCCAGATGAAACGGCAAACTTTTTCGGTTATTTAACACCATGTTGGCAATGTAAACACAGACTGGTCACTTTGAAGTAATTTTACAACAGCTAACAGAACAATGATCCTCCAGTATGGCATATGACCACTCAGTCAGAAGCCAACGACATAACTGGCCACGCTGATGATGCTAAATCAACTAGCTAACATGGCCTCTCAGCACCGGTCTGAACTGAACAACAGCAGCCAGAAGTAGCGGCATGCTAATAAACGCGCTAGCTGATGAGCTAACTGCTGTTCTCGAAATGTGAATATAAGCGGCAACCGCTGTGGCCAACCGCAAAGTTGGTCCCAGGGCATTAAGCAAAATCAAAGCAATTCACACAATAATTATTAACAATATCGCACCCCTTGGCAATGCAAATTATGTTAGAGAAGAAAGTGAAAATGGCGGTGAACAGGAGGCCGCCATTCCCCTTACCGGAGGTTTCGTCCGCTCCGTCATGGTTCGAGTTCAGCTCCTTTTTACTCACTTTTGCCGCCGAGGCCGACATGTTTTCGCAAGCTCGGGTAACTTACAGACGTCTGAGAAAATAGCTGGTAGCTTTGAATCTGGTTTCTCCTTGAACAGGAGACCGTTAATTCGGCGTAAAGTTCAGCGTGCAAAGCCAACAACGTGCTGCTTTCCACACAATGTAGCTGCCGATGAGCGAGGAAGTCACAGCAAGCGCTGCTCACGCGCTCCTTTCATTACGAACGCGCCTCGCCGAATGGAGAAGAGACGAGCTCCGCCTCTCAAAATAGGTCTTAATACTCGACTCCAATTTGCTGATTTACTATAGTCTCTTCTCTTAAAATTACACTCAAAATGAACTGAACGTCAAATTATTACTTATAATTTTCTCATAAGCGAAATGAAAATTATTTGCGGCCAAAAATCACGTTTGTTCAGGCCAGGCCAAAGCTTCAGTAGGACCGATTCGCACTTGCGCACTTTATAAAGATGCTGAATATCAGTGGAGCAGGACCCTCGTTCTGGTGGTCAGTGCTTATTAGCCCGGCAGTTACAGTTTCTAAAGAGCTAATTGTTTTTGTTCGATAAGAAAAGGCTGAATTAACAGGATACTTGGCTCACGTACTCCTTCGTTGTCTGTATAAACATAGCCATGTCTCAACAAAAGCGTAACATTTTCCGTTTATCGAGGAAAACCTTTAAGATACTCGACGTGTAATTGGCTAATTATAACAAGTGTATGGTGAGGAATGACAGTCTATTCAAGTGTGGCCTTTTATGTCTACGTGTTATTCATATATTAATCGCTTTCAATTAGTCAGCTATGATTTGACAGGGCAACAGACAGCTGAGAAGAAGACAACCACGGAGCTGTCACGTATGCAGACAAGTTTACATGCATGGCTTGGAAACATTCACAGTACTGTCAGTAAACATAATCCTATAGTTAGCTGTATGTCCAGGATCATGTTCAGTACACCATAGCTCCTTGATTTCCCACCTTCTTGATGTATGTTGACTATGATCAGTATGGTTATTTATGTCTCTCTCAACCCCTTCTTGTCAGAGCAGGTTAAACAAATCTCCAAAACACTGCAGGCTGATCTCTGCCTTGTCCCAAAGAGAGCAGCAGCAGCAGCTCAATGTTTGTCTTTTGGTTGGTGACAGCATAGGAACATGTGGTTATGCAGTGGCCAATGCCGAGCCCAGAGAAAGCGATCAGCACTGTCAGACTAGCGGCAGCAGCAGCAGCAGCAGAGCTGGCACAGGAGAGGAACTCTGCCGTCCCCCTGCAGAGAGAAACCCCCATAAAAGAGACAGAGCGAGAGAGAGAGAGAGAGAAAGGGATTTGGTTACAGAGCAGAGGATGAGGATGCAGTGGGAAGGAGATGCTGCAGAAGAGTCTGCAAGGAGGGAAAAACAAACAGGAGGACAGGCTGTGTGATCCTGGTTTCAAGATGTAGAAGCCGCATCAGAAGAGCCCTCTGTCAGTGTGTGTGCGTGTGTGAACGCACCATAACATCAGGGGACTTGTGTTTCAAGGATAGTGAAGGTGGAGAGACGCAACACGAGAAGTCCCCCCGCCACCTCCACAGACGATGACAAATTAGTCCTTATTCAGCAAGGAGCCAGAGCATCACCCTGAGGTTAGTGAAGTGCAAAGTCATACCGTTTCCACCTGATCTGAACACATTGTTCTTACTTATTCCATCTCTTCTTTGGCATTTGTTTTTGTCCAGTATGGAAATGAGTTGTATGTGCAGCACTGCCGCTGGTGATATCCTCATGTTCCACCACTTGTTATGATAAATTATGGCTGTCTTGAGTCAGGGTGTTGTTTACAAATGTGCTCTCATCCCAGCTGACCTGTCAGGGAAAAAGCATGGTGACGAAGCGGGGATTGTTGTCTCTTGATGTGATGTCGTTATCTAGGATCAGATGTTGTCCACAGCTCAGCAGATGCTGCAGGATAGCCGCTCCAAGATCGAGCTGATCCGACTGCAGATTATCAAAGTCACCCAGGTTGGCAGCAGCAGTGGCGGCGGGGGTATTGGAGGTGATGGTGGCGGCAACCAGGACAGCTCTACACATGGAGGTCAGAGTCCTGGGCCATGACCCCTTTTCAGGGTCACTGGATGTCAGGAAAAGCATTTTTTTTTTTTGTATAATGACAAATTATCAGATATTTTTTAATTTTAGAGACATGCATTCTTTATATAAAATTAGAGATATTACCAGTCACCAGTAGCAACTGCAACAACATCAACACGTGTGTGACACATTGTATGGCTAGTTTGTTGCAGTCAGATTTGCAAAAAAACATAATGGATAACAACCTATTGGAACAGTGATGCCATTTTTTGGCTCAAAAACCTTGAAGGCCTTTTGACCTCCGAAGCTCAAATCTATAATTGAACGATTAGAAATGTGATGGGGGCTCAGGCTGGAAATTGAGTAGTGAAAACTAGAAGCCTCTGCGTCTGCTAAAGAAACCACCGAGTCATTGGTATTGATAACCAATTCAGTCATTCCCTGCAGATACTACATGTCATGGTTATTGTTTGTTTTTTGTAAAAAAAAAAAAATTGGTGTCAGAGGTCAATGTCCTGCCTCTGTTTTGAAGGATCACACCTTACAAAGACTTTTGTTTTTGGCAGTCTGAAGGTAAAACAGTTGAGAACTGCTTGGCAGAGTTAAATGAGGAGGTTATGGGTATGAATACATTGTGAAATTGTAGCTGTTAGACTTCAAAATAACAATATTCAAACCTCTCTCTTTGATGTATCTCAGCCGTTTTGCAAGCACGGTCACTTTTGCAAGCATTGTTTCTTCTAGATTTGTGTTTTGGAAATGTTATGCTTTAATTAATGATTCAGTTCAATTGAAGGCGGTAATGTATGCCAGAGCTTCCTTTTTCAAAGAAGAGGTTGAGATTGACATGCTGTAACAAGCTGCAAAAAATCTATTACCTTAGTTTTTTAGTAAGGTTTCCTTGGCCACAGACGCAATCTAGACGTTTTAAAAGTGGTTCTTGTCGGAAAGTGCAGGTTTTAGGTTTTAAAAAGTCCAGTTCAGAGAGTAACATTAGAAATTTTTGCCTGTTCAGAAATATCAGCGCTTGTATCAAAAACCCGTATTGGCTGAACCGCGCTTCCTGCCAACTGTCATCTTTGTCGGTTTTATCTGTATAATCCGGAAAGTGAAACCACTCTGACAGCATTAATAGAGACAGAGAGTAAATGTGACATTTAATTCTTAACTGGAGATGTGTGCCATTTTTAAACCCTAAAACTAACACTTGCAAAATGATTCCTGGCGTGACAGTAACAGAATATGAAATATGAGACAAGTAACACTGTGCCTTGTTTCCTTGGTTCATATTTCCTGTCCCTGACCTCTGACTTCCTTTCCACTCATTGATTCCTCATAATGTTGTGATCTGCCAGGAATTGAAGTCCTTTCTACTATTGCAGGCAGTTTAATTCACTGTGCATCCGAGTGTCAGCTAAATGTAAAAAAAAACCAAAAAAACAAAACAAATATCAATATGTTAAGTATTGCTGCTTTGTTCACAGTTTTCATCATTTTTTCATAGGAAAAGTAACACATGTAATCAAAATAGAGATGAAGTAACTTCTGTTACTGCCAGTGGAGAGTAGCACTTTTACAGACATAAGCAAAATGCAGGACTCGATTATGAAATGCTGAGAAATTTTCTTATATCCCATACAAAAATCCAGCATACAGAAGCCATTTAACCATGTTTATGGCATTATTCTCCCACAGTACACTATTCGTGTTTTAAGAGAATCATTCAAGCTGTTCAGGAAGATAATGATGAATGGATCAACATGTTAAGACTAGACATTCATAAGTCAATATTACCAAAGCCCTAAGCAGCAAGAGAGAAAAAAAGAGTGCCATGTTTTATGTAACAGTTTTTCTTCTCCAGTGCTTGTCTCCTTATATTAACTTAGCAACAGGGTTTTTCTCCCAGTCGGTTTTTTATCTCTCCTTTTAGAGCTTACCTACATTTCAGATAAGTGTCAGCTAAATGCCAGAAACATAAAAAAAATTTAATGTTAAGACCTTTGCCTGGGGCACAGTGACATTTTAAAGAAAATGTCTCACTACAGCTTTATAAATATTTATTGCAGGAATGAAAATTTTCAGCGAGGGTCTATGAGGATGTAATGCTTGTCCGAAATGAATTCCTTCATGCTGAAATACTCTGTCTCCTTCTTTGTATCTTTCTCACAGGGATGTCTCCAGTCGCTGTCAGTCCTGCGGATGCTCGTTTGGCAGAGTTGCAGCACTACATACAGAGAGAGACAGATGCATTGGTGCTGGCCAAAGATGTGGTGAAGCAGCTGAAGGGAATCTCTTCGCTGGACCAGAAGGCGCTGGCTGAGGTAGGACTCAGGGCTCATCAATTTAGTTTAAAATAGCTTGAGTTCAGGGGAGCCAGAATGCTGATTTTAATTATGGTCAAGTATTGTTACCAAGTTTGGAAAATTGGGTAAAAAAAGAATTCATGGATATTAGCTTTCCGCAGCACATTTCATGTAACTTTACCCTCCATTTTTTACCTGTTAACTGCATTGTAGAATAACATGCCTGGTCCATTTTCTTGTCAAAAACATAGAACTTTCTAAGTAATTGAGTTATTGTCAGGGTGGAAATGCCTCTGAAACAGCCTTTAAATCACTGAAAATCTTCACTGAAAGCAGACTCATACCCAGCAGAGCTTTAAGGTACCATATGCAATGTCAGACAAAATTTGGGAGACACGAAGAGTACGTTTATTAAGAAACTTTGAGAGTCACGCTAGAGTCTTTGCAAGTTGTAGCCCCTTACATATCACGTATACTTTCCAGCACATTACTGCCGACCATTCTACAGTACAAGAATATAAGAGTACCAGAATATACAAAACATTCCCCAGCACTCTTGTGTAGGTTGTGTAATTAAGACTGCATTATGTTTGAAGCATTATTGTTGGAATGCAGTTTCGACTGATTTGAAAAGCCCCCCTTTGTTACCTCATTTCTTTATTATTATTATTCTGTAACTTCTGACATTTCCTGTGGTTGATTTTTACACCGTGTAGAAATGAATGCAATTCAGTCATATAAAATCTTCATGATTTGTATGGAATGAGCTAATACATCCAGCAGCACAGATACAATATGGTCCTTTAAGGGTTAATTGAAAACATAAAGTATGCAACAGAAATCAAGTTTCATGTGAGGTTTCAGTTTAGTTTTGGTCAGAGTGGAATCTTCACCGTGCCAAAGTTGATGGATCTGATTTGATCAAATCTGATATTCAATAAAAACACAAAATAAAAGGAAAAATAAATCCTAGTTTAAGTCTAAAGTCTGGAAAACATCTTCATGTTCAAAGTGCAGCACTGACCATATCCCAAAATACCAAACAGCACTATGTTAAAAAAGACCAAACATAACAACACAATGTTTATCTTCCTGTCAGGCTCAGTCCCGGGTGCAGGAGTCCTCCCAGAAGCTGGATCTTCTGCGGCTGTCCCTGGAGAAATGCCTGAAGGAAAACAACCAGGAGCCTCTTGAGCAGCCTGCAGCGGGGGTCGACCCTTCAGACAGACCCCCGTCTCCTCGTAGCTCCAGACCTGGATGTCCCCTGTCCACCTCCCTGTCCAATTTCTCCATCAGACCTGCCTCCTTAACTGGTAATTGTAACTGCAAGTTATGCTGTTTCTGAACAACACTGACAAAATGGATCAATTTTTATTATACAGTATATAGAGTCAAGCACTTTCCCTCATATTCAGTCTGATTTGTAGGCTGTGGATTCTGCACACCAAGATACTTAAAATGCATATTTGTAAACCAGATTTACTTCTAAGAAAATACCTGCAAGTAGAATATTTTGTGTTTTTTCACTCAGTTATGCAGCCGTTCTCAGTAGTATCATAGACACCCTGTGTTTGAACATGGTTTACCATACACTGACCTCTGGCAGTGGATAATCGGGACATGTAATCTGTTGGTTTTGGACGGTTCAGTTGTAAGCCAGTCTTTCCCTGCACAAGGCAAGAAAAAGGCCTTTTGATGATGTAACGAGGAGACAAATCCTGGAGTTGCTCTGTTGGCAGTGAATAATGAGAGCGAGTCTCAGAGCGGTGAAAACACTCGGGGTGATTTTCTGCGCCACAGCTGTTAGCACTACAGTGAAATGAAGAAAATGAGGATGTGAATGCTCAGTGCGCAGCTCCAGACAGCTCTGATTAAAGGCTTCAGTCCGAGAGATTTATTCATTCTGGCAAATGAAAGGTTTTATTTTGAAATGCTGTGTTCATTTCAGTCAACTGTCTTAACTGATTCATTGCCAGGCACTTGAAACAGGCATGGTTACACACTGTAGGTTTCTGAAGTATTTTGTAAGTATAATAAGTAACAGTGCTCAGCTTATGGGAAGTTATTGCTACACTTAATAGTAAAACTCATTTAATTATTTATTTATTTATTATATTGTTCATTGTAAACTGAGAGTCAGATATTCTGTTTTTGAAGTCCAAATCAAATTTTCTTCATTATTTTTTCAGGCAAACTTGAAGTCAGGCTTCTTGGATGTGAGGATTTACTAAAACCTCTGACAAACCCAGAGCTGGAAAACCATCTGAGTCCCAGTGAGGACAGTTCACCAGCTGCTCACAGGACAGATGGACACTCTGGTAAGAAGACGCTTTGCATTTTTAAAGTATTTAGTTTAGTTTTTACATTCTACTATTTTGCTAAAAAGTTGAGCTTCTCAGCTGTGTCTCCTGTTGAAGATATTGGACAGGAGGATGAAATGTTATTGATCACTCAAGTACAGTTGAATTCAGAATAAGACAGTAACAGTCTGGGTAGGTTCTAGATAGAACTATGTATTTTGGCATTAATCATAAATGGTAAAAGTAATAAAGTGGTACATTTCCACTAGACTCTGATTACAAAGTGTCTTTTTGTCAGCACACAGCTGGTCAGCTCAACTTGTAAAAATGTGACAGTTGTCTACAGGCAAGAATACAGTACAACAACTGTGGAGAGTAACATTTTCTAATAATAAATGAATAATGAATAAATATTGACTCGGGTATATATTGAGCTGTTCTGTAAAATTTGTCCAGGCTTTCCCCTACATCTCATTTGCCTCTGACATGTAGGAGGGTAGAAGTATTAATTAGTCCTTTAATTAGTGCCAAATTACATAGTTCTTTCCAGAAAACTTCCTTTGAAAGTTTTAGGAAAATATGTGAAAACGCATAAAATAAAGTGCCCCAATAGAAATGAGAATATAAAAAATGCAGAACAGGTAAAGTAGTAGGGTCATGACATGTAAATATGTGCTTGTTCAATCGACTGTCTGTGAATATTAGTGTTAGTTGAGTTAGTTTGTTGTTTTGTTTGCATGGATTTAGGGCTGTTGCTTACAGATGTTAAAAGTCTTTTCTTCAATTTGAAACGTGCTTTTTGTAAAGTATGAATTACCTGCATACAGGATACTCTAATATAACAACCAGTGTGTTTATTGCATTGTGTTACATTATATTCTCTACCAAAGATGTTGGAAGGATGTCCTCTCAGAAAGCCATTTGCTCAATCGGCTGATATTTACTTTCAATTTTCAGAGCAGAAAAGACTAATGACAAGCAAGTATGAACTGATCATAAGTTTTCAGCTTTGGAAGTAGAATAGAGATAGTAGAGAATTAATCCTCATTCACTGTTGAGTTTTCCTGTTTGGCTCAGTGGGAATAGCATGCCATTAAAAGCATTAATGTTTCAGGTTTTATTCCCTCTTGGGTGACCCACACTACTTTTATATTTAGCTGGTGCTCTTAGTTGTAGTGCCTGCAATCAATATATAAACATGAGAAACCCTTTGGTGTGGAACATAAAGTCACTGAAGTGCATCGAAACAACTTCTTAATCAGGGAACCAAAGGGATGTCACTGCTGTTCATTGGTTTCCTTACATTGATGAATTTAATGAAAGCTCCACTAGTCAGTATTTTTTTTATACCAACAATGAATCAAATGACCACATTTATTGTAAGATTTTTCATTTGTCACTTGTGATGAACCCACTGAAAATGACCCAGCTCTGCCCTTCTACAGAGCTTTTCGTCCCAGTTGTGTCTGTGTCAGCTGATGAATCCCCTGGTTCATCGCTACTTCACCTGTCTGTTCTGCTGCTGTTCCTTCAGCTCCCTGCCCACCTCTTGTTTTCATACTGCCATCTCGTTGCCCACTTTTAAACCTGTTCCTGACCATTGCTTTTAGTAAATTTCCCTTCATCCTACCGGCTTGCCTTGAATGTGTGTTTCTCTGCATTTGAGTCCTCCCCTGGACTCAATTAGAAGACTCTAATTGTGACATTTTTAGCTCCCTGTCTTATTTTTACGCACGTCAGAGCTGTTTCCAGCGGCATCAGCAGCTGTTTTCAGCCAATGAGCTCAGATAAACCCACAGTGCACATTTGCTGAGCAGAAAGACACAGTCACAGATTACTTACCTGGTGAAGACGGTTGGACATCCAGCGGCTGAAGAGTCAGATATTATTCTCAGGAGTTAATGGAGACCAAACATGAGCTACAAGCAGAATGAATGCAAATAAATTCATCACGTGGATGCAAACAAGACGTTCAATGGGATGATAATGTTGCTCTGTGTCTGCTGAAAGTGGAAACAAGCAGAAGTTAGACAATATGTCCGAGCCGTGAGTCTGCCAACTCACTGCAAGGTATTTTACATCAAAGCAGTAAAAAAAAATACGAGTGCAGCTTTAAGTTCATGTAACTGAACTGTCCACACAGCCACAGCACTTTGCTAATACTCAGCTTCTCATGCAGCCATAGGCTTAAGATGTTTTATATCTATGTTTTTTCTGATGTTTCTGTCAGTTTTATTCTCTTGTCCGGAGAACATTTAGTTTTAACTGTTGAAAGTAGTTCACAGGTGACATAAACAATTTACTTGAACTTTCTGACTGATTGTGATGTGTAAAAAACACGAAAGAAACAAGACAAAGGTGCACATACTGTTGTAAACTTACAAATTAATCCACTTAACATCACTCAGATTTTAACTAACTCACCTGGTCAAGGTGTTGAGTTGATATTTGTAATAATCAGACTATTGCCTTAGTCTGGTTTAACACACTGATTAAGTAAGCGGGGATCCAATAGGATAGACCCTGACAGTTGTTAGGAACAAGCCTGTGAATTTTTGGTTTCAGTGGAGATATTTTCTGTCTCTCAGCGGAGGTCAGTGCGGTGCTCAGGCTGGACACCAGAGTGGTCGGCCGGACACGCTGGGCAGCCGTCAGCAGGCAGAGCTGGGACCAGACGTTCTGCATCCAGCTGGAGCGGGTGAGTGCAGTCACAGATATGCAGTGAGTCCGTCAGCTAGTAAGTCTGTTAGAGTCTCCACTATGATATACCTTTACCCTGATTTTGATCATATGAAGCATTCGCATAAACATGGAGAAACCCACTTCACTTTGCTTTGAACATATAGTGCAATAGTGTAAATGCTGTACTTATTTTATCCGTACCCACCAATTTCAATTAATGTGCAATTTCTGCTAAAACTTCTCTACAATTTTTGGCATTATATTTTTATGGCAATATTTTTTATAGTTCTTTGTATAAAATGTACATATACTGTATATATATGTGTGTGTGTGTCAGCTTTTATTTTGTATTTCTCTATTCTGTTGCTATTTCCCTACTGCTATTGCCTGCTGCTAGTAACACCAGAATTTCCCCTGCAGGGCGTTAATAAAATCGTATCTCTTATCTTACGTGCTTCAAACATGATCCATACTACTGATGTCGGTGCAAAGATCATCATTATATTATTCATCACAATATCTTTCGAGCCTGGAGGCTTATTCTTGATGACAGGGGACAGTATACTGTATGTGACAAGATAATGTAAGCTTCAAAGTACACTTACTAGATTTTCAAACCTTTCAACTGCATCTCATGGTCTTCTTCAGTGAACAGGATGACACTTTGAATTTAGATTACTCTGTTATTCATTATATGTTCAGTTTTGCTGAATAACTTTGATGTAACTCGAGTGGATGATGCACCTGCAGACATGACAACAGAAACTTGGATCAGGTGTTTATGTGCCTCAGTATCCTGGTTTCTATAGTAGTACTCCAGATATCAAAAATTAAAGCTTCTCCAGTGGCTTGTATTACAAATCAAATGCAGCTTAGTGTGGTTCTCGTTGGATTACCTGGGGATCCTGGGTAGGTGGTACCATAAAGCTGGTTATGAACCGTTATTACAAGTCAGTCACGATGGAGGTAAATGGATCAGTTAACATGACATGACATAAATCTAACCCTGTTAAAGTGGAGCCCACTTTGTGGAGAACCAGAGTTACTGCAAAAATCTAGCATTATCTCTGGTATTTTTTTGAAAAATGAATCTTTTGCTTTGTTAACTAAATGATACCTATTAAACAACAAAGTTTTTGATCATGCCAATTGTAGTGGAAAGTTTGGTACATAGAAAGAATGAGAGAAACTGAAACAATAGCTCCACCACAGATTTCCCATCATTTAAACCTCCTTTACTGTAAACTAACTTTTAATAGCTGTGAGTCATTTTTCTTGTTCATTCTGATCCGCACCACCCACATTCAAGCAGCTTTCCTGTGTATTTACTTCCCTCCTGATCATCCTGTTTCAGCCTGAAATAAGTTGAATTGCAGACACACGACAGCATTGAAATAGCCAGGTTCTCCTTGTTGATGAATGGGCCTCTGTGACGGTGTTGCAGATACAAAAAGCATCAGCAGCTTAGAGGCTGTAGTAACGTTGTGTGTGCTGACATGGGATATATACACAGGGTCAGTCCTCCCAACAGCACTAGAAGCTGTTGTGCAGCATGCTCTACTCCTCTGACCAGTTACTTGTAGCAGCTGTTCTGCACTGGTTTATTATTGTTGTAGTTCTGTCAGTGACCAGCAGGTGTCTCTCTAATACCTGTAGATATTGATTCATTTAACAATCTCAATCAGTTATTACACAGAAAATGTACTAGTAGGTAACAACTATAAGCTATAAGCAACGGTGCTTTAGTGAAAGTTTTCAAAGTGTCTTGTTTTTTTGTTTCATGAATTGAAATAGAGGAAAGTGCTAGCATGTGGTTTTCTCTCAGTTTAAACTCAGTTAAAACTTTGAAATCAGAGAAGGAAATCAGGTGAACCAGTTTCAGATCCTGCGTATTATTTTTCCTCTGACTGCAGCAAAACATTTCAAAGCTTTGTTTGTTTGTTTTCCACACTAGATTTTACATTTGGAAACCTAAAGAATTATACGATCCTGACACCTTTTAAAGCAATGAGTTTTTCAATTTTTTATATTATTGGAATACTATTATCAAAAAGACTAAAGTTATACTGTGTGCCAGCCGTCTTTTGAGTAAACTGTCAAGGCCCAAATTCATCGTCCACTTCATCAGTTCATTATATCGCCACAGTCAGACCCTCAGTTGAATTCTGTTTGTTTCGGTAAATTGACATGCGTCAGTTATTGCTTGTGTTCATTGATTGTGTGCTTGTTGTGTTTGCTGTCAAATTGCTGATAGTCTCGAGAGCTGGAAGTCGGTGTCTTCTGGGGGGACCGGAGGGCGATGTGTGCGATCAAGTTCCTGCGACTGGAGGAGATGATGGACAATCCAAACCACAACCAGTTAATTCTGGAGCCCCAGGGCCTCCTCCACGCCAAGGTACACCTATGACCCACCTGCTGTAGGACAGCAAAGCTCCATGTTTCTGGGCAGAAGTAACTCTGAAATGATAAAATTAATGTGTTCTCTCTGTGGAGAAAAGCATGGAAAATGAATGTTCTTAATGTTTAAATGTCATTTTCTCAGTTTGTATGTTAATTTACACATGGTATTATTTTTGTTTAGAATATATATAAAATGTTCATGAACTCTTAATCGAGGCATAAACCCAAGTGAATGTCCCAAAACAAATTCTTATGGATTTTTCAGCTTCGATTCATCGACGCTGTTGTTGAGCGGCAGCCGAAACTGAGACGTCAGAGATGTATCTTCACTAAAGAGAGAGGTACAGATGAACGACCTATATACAGACACAGATTTCATACTTCTTCATCTTCAGTCACTGTTTCTGCAGTGTACCTTGATGCTATGAAGCACCCTTTTTAGAAAGGTTCATTTTCTTTACTTTTACTTTGTCGGTTGATGTCTATGAAAAATGTCTTTCTTCCTCAGGCAAGAATTTCCTCAGAGCAGCCCAGATGAACATGAATTTTGCCACATGGGGTCATCTGATGATGAGCATCCTCCCTCGCTACAGCTCCTTCACCACATTCAGCTCGTCCCTGTCTATGACCCCCGACCTCATGGCCAACAACACCCCACGTGCAACTGAGAAGGAGCCTCAAACCACCACTCCACTGCCAAGGTCAGAAATAGTCTAGGCATCATAACTTTACCTGACATAGTGTTCGATGGTACTTAATAGAGAGCAGCAGTGGGACAAGTATTCAGGTGCTTTCCTGAAGTAAAAGTACTAATATCACACTGTGAATATACTCCACTACAAGTGAAAGTTCTGCTTTCAAAACCTGTAAGTATTATCAGTAAAACTGAAACTAAAAGTACTCACTGTGCAGTAAAATGCTCCCTGTCAGTGTTTTACTATATTTGAAGTTTTAAATTAGTATTATTAAGGCTGAACTCATTGTAACTACTTTATGTGCTGGTGTGTAGTTTAATGTGCAGCACTTCATCATATTCTTTAAGATCATTATATGTTTGTCCTGTGGAAAACACGCATTTGTGATGCTTTGTGATGATGTGTTTTCCAGCTAATCCAAGAGGCTTTTTAAACTGTTTATTTATCTTAAGAATTTTCTCAACCCATAGGAAATACGTCATCCTTCAGTTTATTCAATTTCACCAGGTTTAGAGATACATGGTTCCCACCAGACAGGAAGGATAAGAAAAACTGTAATCTGAAAAGTAACTTGTAACTAAAGATGTCAGACAAAGGTAGCAGAGAAAAAAAACAATATTTGACTCTGAGATGTGGAGGAATAGAAGTTAAAGTTGCATAAAATGGAAATACTCAAGTAAAGCACAACTACTTTAAAAATACTGCTTTATTTCTGATTTTCTGGATAAAAACTTAAAAGCTTTGGTTTCATGTTGATTAATTAATACTTGAGTAAATGTGCATAGTTTGGTTCCACCACTGGAAGGGTGTAAACTTTAGTACCGTGAGCCATCAGATTTTTAGTGTGGGACGATCCAGTTGGAATAAAATTGAGGACCCATGACTGAACAACTGCCATTTTTTTGTTGTTTCATCTTTCTTGTACATCTGCAGCGAAGCTCCAGTAATCAGACTCAGCATAACTGAGGATCAGCCCTCCCCCACCAGCATCGACCAAGGAGACAACACCTCCACCATCATCACTACAGAACGTACAGCGTCATCTGTGCCCGCGCTGCAAGAAAAGCTGGTGAGTGATTACTGATGAAGCCGCCATTAAAGACGTTATTACGTTTTGAATCTTGGAGTATTTTCTTTGCTTTACACTTTTATCAAAAATGAAAGTGTGAAACTGTAGTTTTTTTTAAAACTCCATTGAAAAAATCCAGCCAAGTAAAGCTCTCTTTGAGGATGACAGAAATAAATCCAGTGGATCATAGAGAAGAAGAGAAACATTTGGAGACATATTGATCTTGGGTTGTGATTTATGGCTGTGAATCATTGAATAGTGAAATGTTCCCAACATGTCTTTATTTGCAGTCATCCATAAACAACAGAGAAGAAAGTGAAGATCAGCCTGTATCTGCTCTGAAGTACACACACATACACAACATACACTTCTTATCTTATATACTGTGACGGTTAAGGATAGAGCGTGGCCTTTATTTTCCGTTTTTGTCTTTTTCACAAGGATGCAGATGGAAGATTACAAATATATTTCAGTTCTGGGCAGAGGACACTTTGGGAAGGTAACAGTTTTTCACTTGAGCTCCTGTTTGATCAAAAGTTCCTCTCGTGTTTGTCCTCAGTTGTTTGGTTTCTGTGTAGGTCCTGCTGGCAGAGTTTAAGAAGTCAGGAAAACTGTACGCCATCAAAGCCTTGAAGAAAAAAGACATTGTGACACGTGATGAAGTGGACAGGTGTGTGTGTGTGTGTGTGTGTGTGTGAAGGGACTGGGAAAGCTTGGGAAAGTCTTTTTTATTTAAACTACAGAAAACTACAGGTATACAGAGGTCCACCCAGGGGGGAAGTAGAAGACAAATCCATTTGTAATTTGAGTAAATGGACCCTTTAAACTATAGTAGTAGCCAACTTTGGTAGTTTCTCTGCAAAATTATAGTGTGTCAAATTGCCAAAACAATTGCCAATGATCCACCTTGAGAAAGGCTTAGTTTTACTGATTCAATTCACACATTTTACTTCATTAAAACCTGTTTAACAGAATATAGAACCTTCATCGATTTCTTACCAAATTAGCAAAGCCATTACAGCAAAATAAGGGCAAGTGAAATGCTTGCTGAAAGTGAAAGAGCTTTAAGGTAAAAGAACACAGAGGTAAAACTGAGACCTAGGGTCTGTATTTCTTAGTGTTTTTGAAAGACACCTTGAAACAATTTGTTGTTGTTGTTTACCTGTAGAGCCAAGGCCACACGTAAGTACTGAGTAAAGGTTCCTCAGTATGAGCTAAAGCTTAACAAGAAACAGTAATACAACTTTCAAGACATTCAGTCAGAGTCTAACGGTGGCAATCTGTTATACTGTACAGACCTAGGACATATATTAAGTTCAGAGTAACTCCTGTTAATCTGAAGCCTTATTCTGCAGCCTCATGAGTGAGAAGAGGATCTTTGAGATGATCAACGCATCTAGACATCCATTCCTGGTGAACCTCCACGGCTGCTTCCAGACCAGCGACCACGTCTGCTTTGTCATGGAGTATTTACCAGGCGGCGACCTCATGATCCACATCCACAACAACGTCTTCACCGAGGCACAGACCAGGTTAATATGTCCTCCTGTTGTTGAAAGACTCTGCACTGTTAGGAAACAGTATGTATGTGTAATGTGAGAGTATTTATATTTTAGCTTGTTTATACTGTAAAAATGATCAGGGAGGTCCCTCTATGATCGAGAGAGAGTCAGTAAATATAGTAACAGAGAGTTTTCTAAAATCTATTGATGTGTGCAGGTTTTATTCAGCGTGTGTCCTGTTGGGTTTAGAGTTCCTGCATCTGAATAAAATCATCTATCGGTAAGTCACGCTGGAGATTGAGTTCATGTCACTGTACAGGTCCTGTAGCTTCAGATGTAATGACGTGTACTGTGTGTTCTTACACAGAGATCTGAAGCTGGACAACCTGTTAATGGATGCAGATGGATTTGTGAAAATCACAGACTTTGGGCTTTGTAAAGAAGGTGAATTGATTTGGCACACTGTCTATACATCACCTGACTCATCTACTTTCCCCACCAAATACACATGCTAGTACTTATTTTTGGCCTGTTTATTCACTACGACTTAACAGATTTACAGAGAGCCTCAATGTGTTGATTTTTTTTGTGATTATGCTGATTGTCAAATTATTCCCATGGAGTGATCACAGTGGACCTGTGATCATTGTTCTGTCTTTATCTCGGCAGGGATGGGTCACGGAGATCGGACCTCCACGTTCTGTGGGACTCCTGAGTTTCTGGCTCCTGAGGTCTTGACAGATGACAACTACACCCGAGCAGTGGATTGGTGGGGGATGGGCGTCCTCATCTACGAGATGCTTGTGGGAGAGGTTGTTAATGTGTATTCAGCTCTCTGTGTGGGTTGTTGCAGTTGTGCCCCATCACCTGTTGTCCAATTTTTTTGTCCATTATCAAAGCTTTGAATGAAAGACTTATATCACTAACTCAGCATCTCCCTGCCCTGCTCCTAGTCTCCATTCCCTGGTGAGGATGAGGAGGAGGTGTTCGACAGCATCGTCAATGATGATGTGCAGTATCCAGGCTCTCTTCCTCCTGGTGCTGTCTCCATCATCCAGAAGGTGAAAGTCTCTTATCCGGTGCTCCCCCAGTCTCGCTTAACTATTTGATATCTCATGAATTCAACACAATTTAGTTTAGGTTGAACAAGGTAAATATACACATCCTGGCCAAAAAACCTGTAACAATCAGACAATGTTTCATATTATAATCTCATCTGCTACACACATTACTGAACCTAATGGGACTGTGATCATTGGTATTACCTCAATTTTTGCACTGCAGCTTTTCAGGTGCTAAGATATGATTATAATCATTGCAACAAAGAAATAGAGAAACAGGATCTCGCTGGTCATGGAATTTCTGCAATAGCTTTGAATATTCAGTTGGAGGAAATTATTTTAAATGGAGAATGAACACTGATAAACTTTGACAAGTTGAAGCCTGCAAATATCAGGGAGAAGTACTGCCAGGAAGTTCTCTGAAAGCAACATTAACAAAGCTGGTTCATCCGTCTACAGCTGCTGAAGAAGAATCCTCTGAAAAGGCTTGGAGCTGGAGAGAGGGACGCAAACGAGGTCAAGGGAGAGAAATTCTTTGAGGTAAATCACTCTGCCCTCTCTGATTAATTTATGGACATGATGTATGGGCATATTATATGTTTTCTTCAATTTACAAACAAGTGTGGAAAAGCATCAGTTAATGTTGATTCAGTGTGAAAGCACAGCGTCATTGTTCTGCTGATGGAACCTTGTCTTCCAGACCATCGACTGGGAAGCCCTGCTGGCCAAGAAAGTAAAACCGCCGTTCCTGCCGTCAATCAGAGAGTCCATGGATGTCAGCAACTTTGACAGCGAGTTCACTCGACTTCAGCCGGTCCTGTCGCCTCCCTCCAAGCCCTTCAGCCTCTCTGCCGAGCAGCAGGAAGCCTTCGCGGACTTCGACTTCTGCGCCTTGCATGGATGAAAGACGAGCTGAAAAGACCAGGGTGGGAAATTACCACCAGACTCATACGTTTGTTTTGTGGCTGGGAAGTTTCTTAACTTGGCAGGTAACAAACCATCTTTATTTACTTATAATCAGCCGCCCTACAGGCAGGTCAAGTAATTCAAGTAATAATTATTCACCAGCTGCTTTAATCATGATGTTTTGGATAAAAACTTAAAAGCTTTAGTCTTTTGTTTTGTGTTGTATTAGTTAATTAATTAATCTATTGGCAAAGTATTAATAATTGACCAATTTAATAACCAATTAACTTTTTTATTAAGTACAAATTCTAAACATTTGTTAATTACAACTACAAATATGAGGATTTGCATCCTTTTGCTATTTCATGTCATTTACATGAATATTTTTTAAAACTGCCAATAATTTTATCTTTGGTGACGTGGAATGGCCACTGGTCATCAAAACTTTTGACAGTTTATAGACTAAATTGATAAAGCAAAAAAAAATAATAATAATAGTGTAACATTTTTTTGGAAATCTTGGAGTCTTATTTGCTTACTGAGAATTGGATGAGTGTATTAATAATGATATCTGTACGGTAGCCTAAATATAAAGCTAACGTCAGCAAGTGGTTAGCTTAGCTTAGTACAAAGGCTGGAAACGGGCAAACAGCTAGCAACAACACAAACAGGCGCACTGGACAAAATGTCAAACTCTTCCACGGAAAGAGATGAGATGATTTGTTAGTTGGAGCCCCTTATTGTTTGAAAACAGATCGCAGGCTAGGTGGTTAATTTTTGAAATCCAGAAAGCTGAACTCCTGAACCAAAAATCATTTCGCTATTTATATTGACCACCAACCCTTCAAGCCCCTGTATCGTCACTTTATCATCTGGAGCAGGAAAGATCTCACATGATTAACCCTTAAAGAAAGTTTCCCACCTTGGTCTTAATAGCACCAAACGGATGTTTCTGCAGCTTAATCGTTTTCAAACAGGACACTGCATACGATCCCATGGCTGATTTTGCTGACTGTTCTCACTGTCATCCAGCCAATCATTGATCAAATGACTAGGCAGCATCTTTTTTTGTTTTTAACAGAGCAAAGAAAGCGATTGTAGCCCTTTATACTCTCCATTTGTTCTGACTGTTCCTCTACCGTCACCTGCTCCTGCTATTACAGTTTATTTATGAGATTTGTCAGGTGAAATGTACAAACAGATAAAACTAATTTGATAGAGGATGCTTGAAGAGTTTTTTAACATTATCACCTCTTCTTTCCACATCTTTATTCCTTTTATAGTTTAATTTCAATGCTCCAATACTGGATAATTTGCTATGTACAAAATAGTCCAAACAAAACTTAAATTACAGTAGTACATTTTGTCAAGCACTGATAATGTTTGATTTGATTTAAGGTTGATGTTTGTTAAGAACTATCTTGGCTCTCAGTCAGTATTAGTGAACATTGTTCATTGCCAATCCAGTGTTTGTCTATTTGATGTCATAATTTTGGCCACTTTTCCTCTTGCTAGATTCCGTAATTTTGCAAATGTTGCATCTGATACACCAGTAGCGAGCTCTGCGTGTCTGTTAGCTGCCTTATGTTGCCTCGAAAATGTATAAAATGGTGACCGTCATACCTCTGAAAGTTAACACGTAATGCTGACTCACTTGTGCAGCAGTGCTGGCTGTCTCAGCTGCTGGTGCGTCCGTCGCAAACAGGCCATAATAATGTGATGTGATGAGAGGAAACGTTTCACAAATCATGACGACATAGAGTGACAAAGGAAAAGTACAACTAGAGTTGCCTCAGTCAACAACACTGACTGAAAGACACTTGATGGAAAATTTTAACAACACAACAAAAGGTTCAAATCAATACAAATGGCCATAGAGTTAAATCAACATTTCTGCTAGTCTCATCAAAAACCAAAGAATTACTTACAGTATTAGCTTCACCAAATTTGGTTTTATTACAGAGCTACTGTCTTGAATTGTAAGAGACCAGATAAGCAGATATATCAGTATCAGTACATATGTCAGCCAAATAATAATAAAAAAGCTTCACTAACCAGTTGTTAGAGATAGCTACACTAGCTTTGTAGCTACCTGGCTAAGCTTGCTCCTTTAGCAAAGTCACTGCTGAAGTTAATATGCTGATGCTAACTGCTACTAGTTTCATGCTAATCAAGTTCAGGTTCATTATTCCAACAGTGACAAAATATACAGTAGCTGAAATGAAGTTTCCTTTTTTCAAGATGTTGTCGTAAAATTAAATGTAGTTCTTCCAAGTTGACGAGGTGCCACTAATGAGCCGTTGTAGCCTCTTCATGCATCCTGTGTGTCGAGGGCAGATGCAGCTTGCTTTGTGGCCTTTGCTTATTGTATTCATTTCCAGTATTTGTCCCTCAGAGGTACAGTATGTGCTGCCCTTTCTATGCATCACTGTGACAGGCTTCGCCCACTGCCTTGACCAAACAAATGAAACAAGCTAACCCAATTTCTGGTTACAAGCCTTTTTTAAGATGTTAAATCCAACATGGAAATGTGTCATGTATTTGTTAAGTCATTCCCTCGTAGCAAAGATGTGCCCATCCACATATCAGTCTCCTCCTGACCCACTGTTTTCTGTTACAAGGGTAGAAGTGCATGGCACCGTGGTGAACTTGTGCACTAGAAATCATGTAATTGCTAGTGGTATAAAAGAAGCCATAGAGATTTTAATATAGCCATAATAGTAAGGAAATAAATGTATTTTGAATTTAGCAAATCATATTCTGTTATACTGAGCTCCAATGATGTCAGTCCAATAGAAGAAGAGGAAGAGGAGAGGCTGCAGGGACATACCTTGAAGATGCTCATTTTCAAGACCACAGCTGAGGGAGCTACTGGGCAATATATTAAAATAAGGCAGGGCACTTTAAAGAGTAACTTAACACTAAATGCACTTTTACGAGTTTGTGAATCACATGTGCAGTCATGTAACTGATCTACTCCCAGCCTTTAGTGATCAGTGCAACAGCAGAGAAATACTGAGAAAATATCTGTCATCTCAACCCAAGATAGTCTGTCACGCCATCTTGTGCTACATGACCTCCCAGTACAAGTACAACTCCAGTGTTTTGGCCTCCAGTGTAAAACAACCACATTGATTAAACTAATGATGGTCATGACTACTCTGAAAAGTAATCTGCCAAGATGGTTTAAAAAGTGTGTTAATTTGCATAACATATGACTTTAGAAATGTAATGTTAACCAGTTTTGATTTGATTGTCTCATACACCACTGCTACCGGCTTTTGTTTTGAAAGTGGATGGAGGTGTCTAATAAGATGACACAAGACTTCCAGGTGAAATCAAACGCATTAGCTCTCGTCTCAGAAGTTTGAGTTTGCACTCAGGGGCTTCAGATCATGGATGTATTCAGAGAGCTGGATGCAGCGCTGACGCTCAGCCTTGCTGCTACTTTGTCCCAGTGGCCACTCGTGGTACTGTGACGAAAAATACCCCAGCAGCCCAAAAAGTATTTTCCCAGTAGTTCGCCATTATAAAATCTAAATATACCTGTCAGAGCTGTAAGGGGTAAGGTGGGTGCTCTTAATTTGAGAGCATTTTTGAATATATGAAGAAGGCGCATTCAAGTTGTTAAGATGCTCTTTAAAGAAATCGTGCCGCTGTCTTGAAACTGAAAGGTTAAAAGTTCCGATCTCCTGAGAGGCCATTATATCTCCTCATGGCCACATGTTCTGCTGAAGTGTCCCTGAGTATGATACTGAACCCTCTGAACACACTTTGGACGAGATTGACAGCTGAATTATTAAAATGTAACAGGACAACTGGCCAGTGTTGAACTAGCTGCTGTAGCACTTTAAGTTTATGCTGCTGAATATTACATGTTACTTGTGTCAGTACTGTATTAATGTAAGTATGTGAAGCATCCTGACTAGGAATGTCAGTCTGTACAGATGTACTCTATAAACAACATGCATATCATCAATGTTTTAATGTACTCTTGTTGTCAATAAATACAAACAGAACAAATACAGTAAAAAATGTTTGTTAATATTTGGCTCTGTGTCAAGATTATCTCATAGTTAAATAATTTTTTAACAGTAAAAATAATTACTTAAAAACAAGTTACATAAAACCAAAGGCACAAAATATTCATTGGACAACACATAAAGGCAATTAGTGTTCTAATGGGTGGGGTCACCACTCTCATGAGGCAACAGCAGAAACATTTCCAGAAGAGAAAGTGGTGACCAGACCTGAGAAATCGATCAGAAGGACTGGCTTTTTTCTTTCTTTCAACAAGAAAAAGAAAACCTGAAGGAAAGCCTGAAAATTCTTTTCTTTTCTAACTGTTAAGGGAGAGTATGACACGCGTCAAAACACCTGAGTATACAGAAATACTTAGTATATACACAAGTACACAGTTACAGTTGGTGCTGATGGGAATTAGTTTTGGTATTAAACCTTTTTGACCTGATGAATGGTGCTAGATGAAAAGTCAGAGGATGACCGGTGATCACAATTCATTCTGAGGGGAACATGAATGTCTGGACAAAATGACAATCCATCCAATAGTTTTGAGATATTTCTGTCAGGACCAAAGTGATGAAAAAAAGAGACACTTCCATCTCTGGAGCCACACTCCAGTCAATGTATGGTCCAATCCAGTTGTACAGTGCTACCCAAAATAATTCAGATCTCTGCTTTTGAGGTTGAAACATGATTTCCTTCCCTTGAAAGTTGTGTCTGACCTTGTTCTGGATGGTCAGGTGTCACCTGGGTGGAGGTCAGACAGAATTTGGGGTGTTTCTGTTGTACATTTGCTCCCACACCACCGTCCTGCAGATGCAGAAGAAATCCCACAGGTTGCAGCAGACGCCACGGTCAAAAGGGTTCTCCTCATTTCCACAGTTCTTCAGGTAGGAGATCCTGTGACGTGACATGAACTCCCAGGTGGTGCAGTTGATGGAGACCAGGTAGAGGTGGCAGCCCAGCAGCAGCACCACCACAACAGAAAAAACACCAACAGTGCCCAGTGTCGCCAGCAGGAACCCGTTCACCCTGAACCACAGCTCCCAGGTGAGGCTGGGTGATATGCCAGACCTGAAAGATAAACGCTAGAGTTTAAGAGAAATACAACCGATGGTGATGTTTACGTTCAGGGATGTGCTCTGCCCTGAACCATGCCTGGCAGGCTGAGTGTCATGCCAAGCTATGTGCAGTACCCATCATTTACATCACCAGCAGTCATATGGTTATGTTCAGGTTTAGGTTATAGATGATATACATAGGACTACGATTTTTGGTTCTGAAGATTTAACACCCATCTATTCATGACAGGGTCGAGCATATTTATTGATTATTATTTACATTAAATTCATTGATATCAGAATTAAGTCTCAGCAATAGATGAAGAATTTGTTGGCAGTACATTGGCACAAACTAATCAAGCTGATCTTTGCGCTTGGTAAAACAAATATTCAAACACTGCACAAAAATGAGCTTGAACTGATACCCTTCGAACGGAAAGAGCGGTTACTACCTATCATGCAGAGCTATTGAAACCTGAAAATATGCATCCTTCACATCGATGGATGTGAAGCAACTCAGCATGTAGAAGGGCAGCACCTTCAGAAATTTGTTCAGCCCTCATAAATCCTGGGGAGCGAAACCCACCACTTTTATGGAATCGGAAAATAATGAGTGCCTGAGACTTGGCGGTATCGTTGATTGAGATCAGTCTCATCCCACTGCAAACTGCTGCTCTGCATCGCAACGTCTCTTTGGCTTGTAAAGCCAAAGTAAAGCCCCTGTTTACCCAACAAACAGAGATTGGTCTCTTCTCAAAATCATTCCTAATGTTGTAGAGATAAACCTTCAGAACAGAGACACTGTCACCATGTGATCATTTCTCACTGGCTCATAATTAGACAGCAAACAGAGGCTGCAAGTGTTGGACCATATAAGAACATTTCTCTTAAAGAGTACAAACGGGGAAGTGTTCAGCAGACATACAGAGCAATGTGAAGAGCCCACAGCAGAGCGAGCAGCTGCACCAGCAGGTAGACGATGAACCAGCGGTGGTTTCTCTCTCCCACACAGTTCTCGATCCAGGGACAGTGGTGGTCGAAGCGGCGGACACAGCATTTGCACGTCTGACAGTGCTTCGCTCTCATTGGCTGCTGCTTGAAAGAGAGTTAGAGAGAGCAAGAGAAAGACAGGTGCTATTTTAACTGGAAAAAAAGCTAAACAACTCTTTCAGGTCTTTCAGGTCAATGTGGGTTGACTACACTCAGTATTGTGCCTGAACACATCCTGTGGAGGCAGCAGGGTTTCTGCAATTTAAACTGAAGAGCTTTTTAATACCACACAGAATGCAATTTATGTAATTCCTCTTTCACAATCATACTAGCCAAAGTATTAAAAGACAATGCCTAGAATGGTTTATTATTATGTTACATTTCTTTCAGTAGTTCCCTGTTTTGCACAGCGTTCCAACTTTTTGGAATTGGGGCTGTGAAATCAACACTGGCCCATTATGAGAGGATGAGCTTCCTGATGGTGCTGTCTGAGAAAAAAAAAAAGGACTGAACTGCCTCCTGCCGCAAAATCCACTGTTAAAATAGTTCCACGTTTAGTGTAGAATGTCTCATGGCAGCCAAAACACTTCATGACTAACATTACTGCTGGGAATCAAGAGGAAATATTTTAGACTCTTCTTAATTCAGTTTCAGATATTTCAATAACTTTAATAGCCTTTTAATTTTTTTTTTAACTCTTCAAGACCTGCAGAGACCCTGAGACACTGATGGAGAACTGAAGCTCTTTCTACAATGGTGATGTGCTGCTTCTGCTACGCAGCCTGTGTACACGGACAAGGTCTTTAAAACCACTATGTGCAGAATTTGAAAATGTTTATTTGGTAGTAACACATGTACAAATTCATAGTTTTTTTTCAGTCTTAAAAGACCAAGTCGGCACTTTAACCTCTCACAAGTGTGACTCACACCTCAAGTAACACTTTTGACATCTCATATGACAACTGTTTCAAAAAGATCTGTATTAAATGCATGATGTTGCCTCTGGGATTTGGTGTGTTTTACTGTGATTATGCTGATCTGAGTCATCATGCAACAGGGTAACAAGACGTTCCAAAACAGTGTTGTCTGACTGTAATTTTGCCAAAGTTGCATAATTGTTGCAAGCCACTACAAAAATAAATGAATCAAAATCCAATAGAAATAGAAACACATCAAGAGAATATCAGATGTGTGTCACAAGTGTTGAAAACACAGCAAAGAGAAAAAGAAAATATGATACTAACATGTGACTGCAAGCACTTGTTGAGAAAGCACACATGCCAATGACTAACAAGAAGACAGAGTGAGTTGGCAGCTGGAAGCAGCTGGTTACCTGCAGCAGGCAGTATCCGCAGCGCCGCAGCCGAGGGGTCGAAGACTGAGAAATCATCGACTCCATTTCCTCGCTTGAACCCTGAACGCCCTGCGCAACACAAGCTGATGTGGGTCACACATGTACATGTACGCACATGCCATCCACTGCAACCTTGACTTAAAGGGCTATGCATGTTTTAGTCTGTTTAATTTAATTTAATTTTTTAATTTTATTCACTCTAGTAATCCCAAACTGGGAAATTAGTCTCTGCATTTCACCCATCGCTGATTTACTGAAACACACACATGCACATGCAACATGCAGTGAGACACACAGGAGCAGTGGGCTGCCGCATCAGGCGCCCGGGGGAGCATATTGGGGGGTTAAGTGCCTTGCTCAAGGGCACATCAGCCGGCTAATGGAGGGGGGGAATGAATACTCCACCACACCCAAGTTTCTCTGCCAGTCCGGTGGGGGGAATCAAACTGGCGACCCTCCGGTCACAAGCTGCTTCTCCAACCTCTAGGCCACGGCTGCCCCCAATCACATACACTCACACCAATGCTGACAATTTCTTATAGTACAGTATAGGTTTCTGGATCAATACCTATCAGCTAGGCAGCTACTGGTTAACATACATTTCGGTACTCTATGACAATCACCTTACACAGACTTTAAAACATGTGACAGTGTGACAAAGTCCCATTTTTCTTGCACTTGTTGCCTTATCATTGCCACATCATGTAGTTGAAAGCACAGAGTGATTTTATATGCTGGTGGAAAGCTCACGCTTTTGAGGCTTGGGAGTGAGCTGCTGAACAGTAACCACTGTAGTGCAATTTATGTGACTGCTTGGTTTTTGTGGTCTGGGCGTTGTTAGTTGATCTCACCTGGACAGTGTCAGTGAGAACGAAGCCAGGGTCCATTAAAGAAACAGCGAAATATAACAACACTGACATCACGACCAGGAGCAGGAAAAGAGCCGGCAGCAGCAGCTCCCCTCGCTCCTCACACTTCCGCAAATCTGCACACACACACAACAATGGAGCTTAACTAGTCCAGCCAAATAAATTGTTTTCTCAGGCCCTTGGTAAAATATTAAAGGGGCCCTCCACCAATTTTACCTCTTATTAGTAATTTTACATCGCAGTCATATGTGTCTTCTGTGCCTTTGAAGAGAGTTTTCAAAAGTCTGAAAAATGACCCTGATTGCATCTAATGAATGACACTTGCATTATGAAAATGTAGGATCCTGTGTAACCAGGATGCCTTGGCCTCTGCTGGTAATTCTGTCTCTTTAAAGTCCTCTGCCTTTACAGAGGTGCAATACTACATCACTGAAGTATCCATTTGATATTAAAACATAATCTGCAACCAACTGTTCTTTCATTCTGTTCCTTTATTTACAGACAAACAACATGGAGCATAAATCATATCCAAATAAGATGTATTCTGAGGTAGTTTTAAGGACATCCTAATATATCTTCAGTAATGTTTTCTAAATTTGAACAACAACAGTGGGGAACCTGCATGGGTGAGGGAACCTGGAGCTTCACAGGGAGTCCTGGAACAAATCAATCTCTATCTACTCTACGATTTACCTTTGTCCTAATGTAGCCAAGTGCACATGTTGCTTTGGCTACATTAAATCTGTGCCTGGGGTTTCAGATATTGTAACCTTCCTCCGGCGGCACTGATCAAGTACAAAGTTGTCCAACTTTGAATTAACTTACCGGTGTTGTGCAGGAACAGTATGAGGGTTACGGCCCAGGTCAGGAGGGTGTGTGTGGCCCGGACCAGAAACCCGCTCCGAAACATGTTCCGCACCATTTCAACGTTTTTCATCAGCACCGCTGCTGACTAGCTACCTGCTTAGCCTCGTTGGCATTTTTTAACATCATAGCTAGGGAGGTTAACGTTACGAAATAAAATACATACGAAAACGTTTTACGTTTCAACTATGCTAGGGCATAGATATGGAATTTATACAGTAAAGTCATGCCGCTAGTTTACAGTACTAAATGTGAGTTTTTAAAATATTTTCTTCGTCTGGCTACACTTGTCTACCCTGTTGTTGCCGCTTCCTTGTTTTGATACGGGCAGCTGCGTAGGACAATCTACGCGAATGACCACTGTCCGAAAAAGTCGAAGGAACTATGGTAATAGTAACCTTACGTAAACGGCAACAAAGACATTGAACAAATCTGTTTACTGTCCAGTGTGTAATCCTACCACGTTAAAGTATGTGCTGTTTTTTGTTTTGCATTAATTCTAGTCCTAGTCTAGTCTAGTCATGTAATCTCCACAATGTCAGAATGTACTAAATTCTCAAGGTCACAAAATATTCATATAGATGTACAGAATAGACAGAAATTTGTGTTGTCTTTTCTCTCTTCTATGCCCAAAAGAAGACTTCCTGAAGCTTCTGGGAACTGCTGATTACTTGATGAGGTATTACTCTGCAGACAATTAATGTTTCACTTGTTTCAAACAAAACATTTGAAAGAGGATTTTTTTCAGTTCATTTAACTAAATTTGTATTTGTGTAACACTGTGTGATTCCATGTGATCCAGTGGATGACACAAATACAGCTTGAAACAGCTTGAGGTATAGTAGAACTATTGTAAACCTCTTATATAACTCCAAAAGCCTCCTCCACCTCACTGTGTGCATGTGAAGGCTAGGGCACTGTTCAAGTATTTTAAACGCAGCTCTAAAGATGAACCTTGATTACAAACCAGTTCTTCAGTAGCTTAAGCTCTTTTCATGTCATAGTAGGTGGGTGGTAGAAATAAGAAGATGCGGTTAACAACTGGCAAACATTCACATCACTGAGACAGTCCTGTGAGGGTTAAAATAATGTGCATTGACAATGTAGCACTATATTAATTAAAAGTGGCTTTCAAATGAACAGCGTTGTTTGGCTGATGTGAGTCATCCCTATTTGCTTGGTTTTCAGGCACTTCCATTTTGGAGTTTTAAGACAAATCAGTTTCTTAGTTGTAATTATTGTAAGCCAACTGAAACTCAGTTGGGCCAATGCAGATATCAGTGTTTTAGACATTCAAATTTAATTCAAAAGATTCAATAACAATATATCAATTTGTAATAATTTGTCCATAAATTACTACATACCATAAACAGAAAATATGAACAAAACATCCTAAAATCTCTTGTTCTGAATAGGACATTTTGCAGTTCAAAAATTAACTTGTGTTCTCTGGTGGACAAACTCTAATGGAAAAACTGTTTCTAAATGTCCTCAAACCTTATTTGGCATTTTAAAAAATTTCTTGTTACTGGGTTATTGGCCGACATAAACACGAAAACTGACGTATCTAGCTTCTTTCTTGGCTCTCTTGACTTAAATGTGGGAAAAATATGTCCTAAAAGAAACAGTCATATGTCCAAACTTTCAGTACATAACAGAGAGCAGAGAACCTCATATTTTATATCCAACTAAAAACGACAGCAGCTGATTTCTCTGGTCTGTGACATTGATCTGCTCTGTACAGAATTGGACAAAAGCCATACACCTCTCTATGTAATTCTGTACAAAAAGAAATCCAAGACTCAGAATTACAAGAATTTGCATTTATTTGCATCAAAATGGTCCATTAAAATAATACTAAAACTCATTCTTTACAGAATAATTACATTTTAATACCTGGATTGATATGACATTCATTCAGATGCCCCTCCAGCATTGATTAAAGTGCATTATGTCGCTCATCTTCTTCAAGCCCTTGTCTTTGAGAATAAATGTTGTGAACTGAAAAAAACAAAAAAACAAAAAACAAACCATGTGTGCTCCTCTGTGAATTAACCAATAATCTGCCCTTAAACCTGAGGTGAAACATTAAGACATTTATACCTTTAAAAGGGCAAAAAAAACACACATTAACAGACATGATCTGAAGCTATTTGCACAAACAACAAAGTTATTTTTCAGTTGCTCAAACACCAGCTGCATTGACTCATGAGTACAAACTCCAGCTCTCTTTTCAACATATCACCAGACAACTACATTTAGTGTTTGATAGCCACATGTTAAGGCTGTTGTCTGGCATTAGTTTCTCCACCCTGAATGTAGTCACACTGCATTTTAAAACTGTTATCAAATTGCACATTTGGCTCTTCAGACAGGAAACACGCAGTGTTATACCCTCACTCTCTTCTAGGCAATAAAAACAATAAATACAGGATGGATGGAAATAAATACTCCATAGTCATTCACTCATTCAGGACACGGGTGGCAAGAGATCAAACTCACATGTGCAAAATCCTCTCATTTAGCAACCCCATCATTTCTTCCTACGGGCAGAAGTCAAAATTTCTTTAAGAGCTTATTAATGCTATAACTGCCTCGTAAAGGAGAGTAATTATCAGTAGGGTAACTGAACAAGAGCGCTGGTGATGCACATTTTACTCACTTGCAAAACTTGCAATGTCACACCAACATGAAAAACAAAAAAAACCTGACATTTGCTCAGGCACCAAAACACAAGATGGTAGGAAGAGCAAGAGCAGTTGGTCCTTGATCTACAGTCACTCACATTCCTCATGTTTCAGCTCTCAACACAACGTCTTTAAAACATAAATAGCAGCAGTCACAATCCTGACAACCTGAGCTCACAGAGTCCATATCCTCCAGCTTGGCCATTCCAACATTCGGTGTCCTTTCTCGTCTTTCATCAGCTGACATTCACAGAATGAGACGACTCTACGAACCCCCAGAGGGGCCATAAGGTCCCTGGGATTCCCTAGCATTAACCCTAGGAGGGAGGGAGGGAGGGAGGGAGAGAGAGCGAGAGGGGTGGTGGTAGTGGTGGGGTGCTTGGTGGGAGCGGGTGAGGGTCACATGTCACATTCAAGTTGCGTGACAATGAGAGGGTGAGTTTCAGCGCGACGTCACTCCCAGCTGTGTTTTCAGGTGCTCGTACACAACGTAGCTAATGCTGACGGCGGGGATGACTTTGAGGAAGTTGGGGGCCAGGCCTCTGTAGAGCCCCCTCGGGCCTTCGGTCTGCAATATCTGCCTGAAGAGGCTGGTCATTGTAACCTCCTGGCAGCCCTCTGTCGCAGCTGGAAAGATAAAACAATGAACGGTTACACTTTGATGACGTGAGAAGTATTACTGTGACAAAATAAATGTGTGAAAAGAGTAGGAGCCTCCTTGTTAGACCTTGTTTGTGTGCGACAATCAGCTGATTGTCACAAAAGAACCAACCAGCAATTTAAAGTAATTTTCAAGCAAAAATGGGTCAATCAGGTCAATATCTGCCTTTTCATTGTGCAAAACAATTGTTAATTCATGTCATCGACCGCTGATATGAATCTCCCTCTCTGGCCAGTTATGAAGGTTATTAACCCATACCACAGAAACATTAAAATAGGTGTGGTCCTTGAAGGAGCTGCTACTAAAAGACACTTTACCTCTTTATTTCAAATGAATGTGAACCATGTTGGTCTAAAAACACATTTAGTGTTTTTCTACCTCAAGAATATGACAGTTTTCTAGTTAAAAACATTTTCCAGCTAAGAAATCGTATTGAGACATTAATCTACTCAATAACTTAATTGCGTCTGCTAAGTCAGTATCTGTGTTAAAATATTCACTAGTTTAGTTGAAGCCCATATTGTACAGCAGTCAGATTCATGCTGACAGAAGGATCAGAGATGTGTAGTACTGCGGGAGCAGAGGTCTCACCTTGTGCTTGCATGCGTGTGCGGACCAGAGCCAGAGGATAACTGGCTAGTTGACCGCAGGTGCTGGACACGGTGCCACAGGCCAGCAGGACAAACACACCGGGGTCAGCGCTGTTGGCGCCGTACTGCTGCAGGTAGCTGTTCTTCAGTGTCTGAGGAGGGAAACCGAGGAGATGAGAAAAAGTTCTCCGTCAGTGACTCAATACAACCTCTTGGCATCTTAAAATATCGCCCGAACACGAACTCCTTTTTCTTGCCAAACATAAAACAGTGTTTGCTTTCACACTTGTACCTTATCAGTGTGCCGCTAAAAGGCAGGTAAAACTACAAATGTGGTGAATTTATAGCTGAAATGTTGAACATTCTTGCCCTGATGAGGTGTTGAGGTATGAAGAAAGGTACGTGCTTTGTTTATTGGTTGGGTGATAAAATAAAAAACTGATACTGTCAAGGCTAAAGAAAGGGAGAAAAGTAAAAATAACCCCACTGCGGCTTCACAGGATAACAGCCTGTGCAACAGTGACTGCTCACCTCGTACACTGCCAGGTCGATGCCTGCGTAGGGGATGATGCCCAACATGTTGGGGACGTAGCCTTTATAAAACGCTCCAAGTCCTTCTCTCCTGAGAAGCTGCTTGGCACAGTCTGAGATACCAGAGTACTGACCGGTCGTCCGCAGAGCAAGACGAGTTTTTAGGACCTGGGGACAGATTCGGTAAAAAAAAAAAAGTTCAATACGGTTTCCTGAGACCCATTCATTTCCAGAGTGGGTGTAATTAAGCTGATAATCACCTCCATGGGGTAGATGGTGCTCTGGGCGATCACTCCAGCCATAGATCCAGCAACAAACCGCTCCAAGATGCTCAGAGTCTCCTTATCACTGCCAATTAAACGTTTAATCTGGAGAGGCCAATTGAAATGGAAAATACATGAGTTAATGGACACTCAAGAACAAGACACATAAATTACACATTTGAAGTACAGTACAGAGTCCTTTGTCATACCTGCTCGTATGCCATGAACTTGAGGGCCGACTCAGGGGCAATTTTGATGATGTTCACGCCATTGCCTCGCCACAATGACCTCATACCACCCTCTTTGATCATCTGCATCAGCCCAGTCATGATGCACATATTGTTTGTTCGGGATCCATAAACCTGACAAGGAAGAAGAAGGCAATAAGATATAATCAATGAGATGGAAATCTTTGACAAAAACAGCTCTAAGCTTCTGTCGGCACTGGCAGGGAACAAACTACTACTTGGAGGTTGAATCAGACACCTGCCATGTAGGTCAGGACTTTTGACCCAAAAATGAGTCCAAGTAGGTTTGTTTAATTAATTGATGGGAAAATAACCAAAAGCATAGAATTCCTTGTCGGTAGAGCTCAAAGTCGACTTTCAACCTGGCAAGTGACGCAAATAAGGGCCATTGACACAGTTTCTGAACGTGCAGTGAGACCTTCATCCCGCTGATGATGGTGGTGGTGATTACGCGGATGAGGGTGTGACGACTGCATGTGAGCCATCATTGGTCAGCACTGTAGCCTGGTTATGACACATAGTCGGCCCCTGGACTCTGGCCCCTCACTGTGACATCCTGTCTATCAAACATTAACTTGTTTATGGCTCTTGGGTAACTTGATCTTGAGCAATTTCTTTCAAGTTTCTTCTTGACTAACCTGCCACCTGCTTTTATGGACATTGTGGCCTCAGGGAGAATCTCATTAACATTTCCTTATATAAAATGCTATTTTAAGAGGTAAAAAGACTTGGGTAGGTTTTAACACAATGTACATTATGCCTTGGTGGCTAAGCAAAACAGACTGATAACTGGGTCACGTCACCCACCTCCCTTGCAAACAGTTAGATAAGTTTCCACAACTTCCCCCACACACTTGTCCTGTTCCCAAACTCCCAAAGAGCTGGTGACTCACATCAGAGTTCCCATAGTTACCAAACTTCATGCAGTTTTCAGTTCAAGTAAAACTTTGTGATTTAAAGTGTGATTTATTCAAGCTTGATTTGGTTAGCTTACCTGCATCATGACTTTGAGTCTGTCCAGGGGCGCGGTGCAGGTCCTTGAAACAGCTCCAGCTCCTCCACCAGCAACCAGGTGCCTCCACCACATCCCAGTCTGCTTCTCCTCTATGGTGAACTCATCAGGAACCATCAGGTTCTCACCCACATCGAAAATCTACCAAGGGGAGATACATGAAATTGTTTGGCACAGAGTAGAACTTTTTTACTTTGGGAAGACACAATAAAGATAATAGACTAGAACTACTGTCAGAGAGGCACAGAAAACTGCAGCTCTGCACATTGTACTTGTTAGCTGCACATGGCAGCAGGCTTGTGACATGGCTGAATATGCGTCACCGGGTGCCCCTGCCACAGGGGCACACGGTCAAACTGTCATTGAACACCAGGTCTGTTTTCACACACCGCAGTGAAGGTCAAGATTTTAACTGATTTCAGTGGTTAATCATGGTCACACTGCACCGCTCTGCCTGTGTAGTCTCATTAAAAGTATGGCTCAAATTTCAGAGGCAGTGAGCACATGTTCTGAAATGATCCAGGTCAAGAGCAGAAAGAGGACATGGGTTACCACTGGATCTGTCTAAACCTGTAGCTGTGGATGCCTGCCAACTCTGGTCCCCTTTAACAGGGGCCTGAATTTAAAAACTTATTAAAAGTCATTTTACAGGCAGAAATAGACATTTAACACCATGAAAATGCAAATACAAGTTATTCTCACTGAGATGAACAACAGACTCATTTCTTAATATTCTTCATTTTTTTGTATTTTTCATTCACCATCACTATGTAATGTTATTGAGTTGATAAAAACAGCCCATTTATTGCCCTACCCTAATTAGAAAACATCAGCAGCCTCCTCATCATAAATGGCTGGTAGAACATTTCAGTGTCGCTCAGGGACACTCTGGTCCGGTTGTGGGGATTGAACGCGTGACCACACAGACCATTAAACATCAGATACTTTGAAAACTCAAATGATCCAGCAGGTCATGTTTCATCAGTAATTTGGCTGTGTTTTGCTTGGCCTCCCAGGAGGGGTATCTCCAGCTCTATTCTTGGCCCTGGATCGCCCTGTCAGTGTGTCCTCTGTGCAAAGTTGGCCAGGCTGGTAGGCTGTTTGACTCATTATATGGTAACTGAAATACTTGAAATCATTTGTACAACCACCCAGCAGGAGCTGTGCTACATTACTTGAGTCTCCACCTGCTCTGACTGACCGCTGCTGCCTTTTACATAACAGCTAGACAAACTGATAAATCCTTCCGACATAATCCTCCCGGAATGAGACCAATTCCTTTCATAGCCTAACAGAGCTTAATTGCTGACGCACAACTTGTGCTGGTGAAGCCTTTCAGCTAATTTGCTTTTCAATTGACCTGTTTTTTCCAGACAAGACAAAAGGTGAAACACCCTGTGCACTTTGAATAGCTTCGGCCTGAGTTATACCATTATCAGATGCCCTGATACCATTATGAGATCCAAGATTGGGTGAAAATGGGACATCTGAAATTTTACACTATAGTAACCTCTGATACCAACAGTGGAATTGTGTAGTTCTGTCAACATTAATTTAGATTTGTCAAACTATGACTCACATTCTTCCTGTTTGGGTTATTTCTAATTGTTAATTCTAATACAGCTCAGCTACATCTGTTCTAGTTACATCAGACTGAACTAACCGTGGAGTGTTTCCAGTAGAGGATGATCTCAGGAATGTTCTCCGTCTTCTCCACCATTGGGTAGTTGCTCCAGTCTTCACTGCTGATAGTTATCATTCCATTCTTATCCATGCTTTAGAAAAGATAAAAACAAAAGTAAGACATTGAGCCCCTTGATCAAATAATCCACGACTGCAGTGGGTGAAATGGATGAATGAAATTACCTCTTAAGGGCTTTTTCCGCATGCTGCGGGGAAATATGCACACCAAGATCCCAAAGAGACTGCATGAACTCCTTAGGATCAACGCGGCCTTAAAAGGAAACAAAGATACATTGTAAGGCAAAGTCTTTCATACTGGAGGTGAACTACCAACAAAGTGAAAGATGAAACCATCCAAGCACTGTCATCTGCAACAAAATGGAAATCTCAGCTCATCCGGGGTAGCAGCCTCATACCTGCATTCTTCCTGTCGATGCTTTTCACCACAAGCTTCAGGTCTTTTTCATAGTCTTGCAGATAGTGAACAAACTCCTCAAAATCCAGCTGTCCATCTGAGTTATTTTCTTCCCTTTTTAGGGTTTTCTGAAAAAAAAGACATGCATAAGAGGACAGTAGGGTTTGAATAGGGTGAGGATTGTTGGAGGACTAAGAATTACATTTCATTGATGCAAATCCAGTGTGGTATATGAGTTTTTAGTTAGTAGTTTCAGGAACAACTGCAGATGACATCTTGCAGAGGAGCCATGTGCACTGACTCAGTAAAACAATTTAACAGTCGCTTACGAAACAGGTACAGCAAGTTCTGAAAGGTACAGCAAGTTCTGAAATGTCCTCTGTCCAAATGCCAACCCGGCAGTCCTGAAAACCACTGGAGAGTTCAGTGATGCACCGGCTTGAGTTTCATCATGACCCCACAGGACAGCATTACGACCTATTTGCTAAGCTAGAGGGCTCTTGGCAGTCTTGAATGACTGGTATGACGCCCGTTTATCCAAGAGCAAGGGAATTAGGTTGTAACACTTCGGTCTATTTTTGACCTCAGCTGCAGGTCGACCCACCAACTGCTTTAATCCAGTCGAAGCTCAAAGCACCTGAAGAAGACGCTGGCAGTCCTCCAGTCTGCTGGCCAGGGCTGATACCTGACCCCTTGCCGACAGTCAGTGCAGGCATATGACCAACACCCAATGATGATACTCTGCATATATTCTGCTCTCCCCTGCAGCTCACACCAAACTACTTGCACACATGCATAAATGTGACTTACAGCATGGCTAAAACGGGAATGCAATGTCACAAGCTTTGAGAATTTACATCATGCCACTTCTGTACTAAGGTATATGTTTGGTCAGTCTGTGTACTTCTACTGCCCTTTTCTGAAGTCTGAAATCCCAGAGAGCAAGCCAGAAACTGTTGCAGCTGCCACACTGACAAATGGGGCAGCTGACTTTGCTGGGGGTATACGATGCAAACTGAAGAGGTCACAACCAAATAAATGATGGTAACTGAATGTTCATGCATTTCCATCAGCTCATGAAGAAGAATGTGAACTTCAGCTGAGCGCAAGAACAGAAAATTCAAAGTCTGATCAGTCAGTGTCCAAGTAATTACAGGTGTTCTAGTTTCAGCAAGGTGCGTGTGTTGGTAGCAAGATTAGACTTAATTAGTTCCCATAGGCAAAATTTGCATGTTAGCAGGGCAGTCTAAAGAGCCAGACAACAGATATAATGAACAAATGAGAAATTAAAGAAATGCCATCCAAAAGATATATCTATATAAATAGATGGATATAGCCGTTTAAAACTGTATGTGCAAAGTAATGAGTCCAGTGATGCAATGCTGAACAATTCCAGTCATTTCAATTTTTCAACTTTTTTAAACGGATACTCTCATTTGTGCAGTTGACGCTGTTTTACAATTACTGATTTTTAAAACCGTCTTTCAGAGACTGATTCATCCGATATGAGCTGTCTAAGGGAGCGGCTGACTTTGGCGGCACATACAGACATCGGCTACTTCCTAGATCCTGAGACAGCATATCACAAATTCCTTTTTACGGTGGATTTCCCCAGTGAACTGAATGATACTGTCTGTAGCGCCGCTCGCGCCTGAACTTCATTTTTTATGAACGGAAAACAGTTTAGAAGGACAAAATGAATTAGATTTTAAATAAACCACGCTTACATCAAACATTGAATCAATAATTACAGCAAAGTCTTTCACAAGAATCTGAAACGCTATCGTGGCGACTTTACTGGAAGCCGGTCAGCTTTGCGGCCTAGTCGTAAGGCTTTTTACAACCACACGCTAATTCTTTCGGCGCCCGGAAAGAAAGGATTTAGTGACGGCCAAAGTAATGAGATTTACAGAAGTAGGGGACTGCTGATGCTAAACATAATGTTCTTTGATATATAACGCAATAAAAAGTTACAGTTCCCTTACCTTTCGCCATCTCTGGTAGGTGGAAAACTCCTGGGACGGCAGAAACACGCTCAATTTGTTAAAGAGAGACTTCAATTCTGACGGTAGTCCGTTAGACTCAAAGTATTCCACTTCAATCGGGTCCGAGTTAGACACAGGGACGTAAAGGCACAGGCCGAGCATGTTTGGCTGCGGACAATTTAAAATAAACTACAATAAATAAATAAATAGCACACCAGCGTGTCCCTTCTTCGCGGTGTAATACTGATATGCCGGTAAGGAAACGCCGGTTTCTAAAGAATGACAAGAGGTCACGCCCCGTCCAGGAATAGCTCGACGTCATTGGCTGTTCAAGATGTCCCGCCGGCAAGATGTCGTACTTTTTACTACTGACCAATCACTGAGGTCGCCCATTGAAGGCTCGGTTCGGTCCCGCCTTCTTCCTGCGTAAGGAAGCGGAGAACGGCCTACCAATCCTGCACCTGCTTTCAGCCAGCATTTGAACGATTGACCAATGCCGTCTTTTCTTTCATTTAAACAGGGGCAGATGTGGACACAGTGGCAGCTCGCGGTCTGTGTGCCAGAGTTGCAATTATGACACCAGTGACAGAAAAATACATTAAAAAGAGCACACTTTTTTTTTCTTAGGAGAAAATGGCCGCGTTAATATCGTTATAATAATGTAATATCATTGTTCCACGGATACTACTACAGCTGCTGAAATACATGCTTTAATAATGATGGATTTCATTTCATTCTGTCATAAAATAACCTAGAAACATAAAGCAAAAAGAACAAATTCAGTTCAGCATGAACAGGTAAAATAAAAATAAACTAGACATGACATTAATAATGATAAAACAAAGAATTACTTGTCTTTAATTGTCTAGCATCCTTCACAAAAACGTATGTATATAATATATGATAAACAGATGAACAAAATTGTAAAACATCAAGGTAGAAGGTCATTTCAAGGGTATACAAGTGATGGAATTTGTGAAAGTGACTAATCAACATTTATTTGGTATTTTTGCATGAACAGTTGCATCAGTGCTGAGCTTGAACTTCATTACAATACTATCCCAAATTAAGTTTGGTTTGCAGTCAGGTATTAAACAAATAAAAATGCACTGATGACAACCAACTTTAATCACAAATGCTTGATGAGAGTTTCCATTTTCATAGTCCGGCATGGCAAGAACAGGCACATCAAAACAAAGGTTTTAGAAAATCTTTCTTTCTGCCTCAGGCCCTGCAAGCAAAACACCATCTGCATGTCATGTTTTAACTTCGAGGTCTTTTTCTGTGAGCTTTGAGAAGCTAAAACAGTCCTGCTCTGTCTCTGCAACACTCTTGTACTTCGTTTTCTGTCCTTGTATGTAATTTTCTCTCCTGCCAACAGTATTGCATAATTTTGCTGGACCACTGACGGTGCTGTAGCTTGATCTAAGCCTGTTGTCCCAGTCAAAACCACCCAGAGGCAGACAGGCGGGAGGGATGAGGGCTGGAGAAATAGACAGGACAAAGGATGAGCGCCAAAAGCCAAAAAAGGCAGTGAAAGAACGCCAAGAGCTTCCAGCTAAAACCCCGAGGCCGTCTTCTGATCCCGTCTGGGTTTGCAGACAACACACACTCTCTCACAAACACACTCCTCTGCATGTGGATTAACTGTCACTCAGAGCAAAGTCAATATTCATCAGATATTCTCAAATTCATTCTTATAAAACCAGACGGGTTGACAACCGTCAGCTTCCTTTTTGCAGTCGTCCCTCAGAAACCCCAGCACGCAGGTCTGGGAGCCAAAGTACACGTTATCAAGAGTTAATCATCTTTTGAACATTGTGAAAAGAAATTGTGATCACGTTTAATTCATGAGGTCTAATAAGTTCTTGATTATGTCTTAATTCTTTCACTTTTACATATGTGTATTTCTTTCTACGTGATGTCTGCTGGTTTGGTGAACTCTTCTGCTCATTTTGTGTGTTTCTTAGTGTCATTTATTTTCTTGCATTTTGTTAAATCATGTAATTTTATTACATGGATTTTTTTTGTCATTATTACTGTTATCTGGTTTTATGTTGTTGTAAAACTAAAACACTAAAAATGGTTTTCCCAATGGAAGAACCTGACTGGTCTGCACAGAGCCATGACCTCAACCCCTTCCAACACTTCTGGGATGAGCTGGGAGGCCGACTGTGAGCCAGACCTTATCACCCACCATCAGTTTTTGAACATCACTGATGCTCTTGTGTCTGAATGGGAACAAATCCCTCCAGGCAGGTTATAAAATGTGGTGGAAAACCTGAAACCAGAAGAGTGGAGGCTGTTGCAAATGGAGCAAATGAATACCCAGTCATCACACATGTCTGTCATTTGTTTGTCCCGATACTTTGTGCAGGCGTCCACATATTTTTGGCTATGCAGTGTGTTTTGCAGTATTCGTCATATTCATGTAATCAAATCTCAACATTATGAGATCTCACCACTGTCGTCAGAATTCAGTGTTATCATGGAATTGAAATCTTTTCAGGGTTGAAAATAAAAAGTGTTGATCATGTGGCAGTTCATGTGTTCATCTTCAGGACCTTTCTGTAATCCTAAAAACTTCTGGATGAGTTGACCTCTTTCAGTGTCAAACACTTCTTTAAATCAAACCACGAGAGAAGTTTAGAGGGGAAATGTCTCGAACGGCATCTTGTGACAAAGAGCCAAAACTATTTACAGTGTCAAAAGTGTCAAAGATCAAAAGCCAAGAAGGCAGTAAAGCACTGTTTTACTCTTAGTCGGAAAAGTACAATATTTGCAGTGGTGGACTGTAATTACATTTACTAAAGTAATATTGTACTTCTATTATGTGATATTATGGCAGCACTGTGCTGTTAATGCACCGAGCAGTATACAAAGTATTTAAAATTGGCTCTTGCATGGTAGTGCTAAAAGCAGAATAATAGAATATTCTATAGCCATATAACAATTTTAAATCAGCCACTCTGCATAATGAACACTTTTACTTTTGATAGGTCCCTCTGAAGTAACAGTAGAGTAGAATCATAAAGTAGCAGAAAGGGAAGATGGTGTCAGATTTTGTTGACTTCAGCCTTAAAGTGTTGGCGTCTGCTGTTTTGGCTAATATTAAACTGCTCAAAGATGTTCTCAGTCAGCAGCCCATCAACAACATCAGTTCAAGTCCAGAGTGAATGAAAACATGTTGGTTTAGCTGCCGTTGCTGAATCCTCTGCGTCACCCAGCTGAGGGTAAACAATAACCGTTACGACAGAGACACGTCTGTTTGTCACAAACAGGACTCAGCAGCACTTTAACCTGCAGGATCGGACCAATGCAGGTGAGAGGTGAGGGGGACGCACTCTCATTAGTAACAGGGATATCTCAGAGGGCGACAACACAATCATCCCATAGAAGCTTTTACAACTGGGTTATTGTGGTTTGAAGGTTGTTAATGCGTTGTTGTTTGGGATGTAACAGGATGCTCCATATCACCAAAAGTACACTTTATCACTGAATCACAGCATTTACAGCAGTGGTTCAGCTCATGTCCAAAGACAGAGTAGACATGCTGGCCCTCATAAATGATGCAGAAGCCTGTCAGCCAATCAGGAAGTGAAAGCACAACCTTAAAACAGGAACTCTGAATCTGAGAGTTTTCAGTTCTCTGATAGATAGATTGCTGTAGATTACATGAACCAACAGTACATGAAGTAGTTCAAATTCAAATGGCTGCAGCAGTAATATTAATCCAAAACATCACAGGGAGCATTTTACTGCACAATGATTACTTTTACTTCTTCAATGCAGGACTTTTTACTTGTGGTGAAGTATTTTCACAGTGTCGGTAGTAGTCCTACTACTCAAGTACAGTACTCATGTTTACTGAATATGTATCACTTTTACTGTGACTTCAAGCAGCACCTTACAATGTTCCAAACAACAGGAAATGTGATTTTATTGATTTATTTTTTCTCTAAACTATTCTATAAATACTAGCATTATGCTGGACACAGTCAATTGAGACAGTAACTTTGCTTTTTACGTCACACTGTACTGCGTACAACTGTGTATGTCACAAAAAAATCTTTGAATCTTGTAACACAGTTTATTCTATCACTGTTTGCACAACAAGGTGTTGCACTGGAGTTAACAGAAACACTTTAGATAGACAGAAAAGAGTCTTTCTGCCTTTCCTTTGGTACTCTGCTGCTCTCTGCTGGCTGAACTTGAGCCTGAAGTTCATTTAAAACTGAACAATCTACTGCTTAAATACTTCATAGCAAATATCCCATAAATATGGGCATACATAAATAATCATAAAAATTATAATACCATAAAAATATTATAACCATGAGGGTAAGCAAACTGTTTTGTTCTACTTTAATTCATCAATCTTCACTGTTTTTAATAAAACGACAGAAAGCCATGCACATGGAGGAGATGTGCTGGAGCAGCTGTCATCCATTTATTGAAAATCTGTCAGAATGAAGTTTGTAATTGTGGCGCCTTTACCAATATTGGAAATATTGGAATTACAAGGGCGCACGTGTACGACCCAATAAAGTAGCAATAATGGGTGGAAAAGTGTCTGACATGTTTTTATTTAATCAGATGGAATATTTGACAGAAATATCAACAATTGACTGACTGACTGTTCAACTAACTGTACTGAAACGCTTTGAGCGAACTAACCGCTTTTTGTCGTGCAGTCAAAGCAGCACAAAACAACTGTATTGTTTCATTTTTTGCGAAATAAAAGAGCAACCACGATAAATAATAATCAAAAAGCAGCTTAAGCATGGTATGAAAGTCCTCACTTTCAAATTTTATGTTGTGGTTGGTTGGTTATATTTGATGTTACATTTAGGTCTATACAAAGAAAACAGCAAATAGGGGAAACACTGTGTCAGACCACACTATCACTATAAGTGGAACTTACACTGAGAACCTGAAGGTAACATCAATGAACACACAGCCACACGGTGGCGCTGTTTCTCCACTCAGCCTGTACTATAACGTGCAGTGAAAGGTGGTCCAAAGACTTCCGTCAAGTTACCAAGGTGAGATAATAATTCACCGGAAGTCAGGTGATTCACCTTTTAAAATAAAATCCAGTCGTGTACGCGATGGAGTGCATAAGGGAGATAACGTCTTAACATCACCAGAGAACATATTATGCTAACAAGGAGAGGAATGGCGAATTATTCATCTTTTTTGATTTCATATTAAAAACATTATATACGTATAATATTCATTATTTTAAAGTAACATTTACTGATATGTTTTAGTCACATTCATTGATATAATTTATTTTTTGTAAAAAGTTTAACTGCTGTTGTCATGTGGACCAAGTATTACCTGATCACTTGTATATATACTTGATCTACAGGTTTAATGTCGCAGAGTTTAAATAAATTACTTCCTTTGGAATTTTGCACATTTTTTTCCCTTTCTGCATCAGTAGGATAACGATAATTTCCAGCAAAGAAACAGCACATCCAACACAAACTGCTTTGTTTGTTCTTCGAATGAAAAAAGTCAGATTTAGACTATTTTTTAGTGGTGGAAGCAGAACTCAGACCTTTTTTATAAAGTCAAAGTAATAATACCACAGTGCAAAAAATACTGTGTTAAAAATACAAGTACTGCATTTAAATTTAGTATTACCATCAAAACATACTCAAAATACCAATAGTAAAAGTACTCATTATACAAAATTGTCCATTTCAGAATAATGCACATTGAATTAATGTTCTATAATAATAGATTGATACATGTATTATTTGAATATTGCAGCAGCTCAAGGTGGAGCTGATGTTAGTTACTTTATATAATTCTGGGTAGCTTAATCTATAAAATATTTGACATTTTATCTGTTGACAATACTTTATATTAATAATATGAATCTGCTATGTGACTAAAGTGATTGAGTAAATGTAGTGGAGTAAAAAGTACAGTATTTCTTTCAAAAATGTACCAAAGTAGAAGTATAAGGGAACGTAAAATGGAGTACCTTAAAAGTGTACATAAGTGCAGTATTTGAGTAAATGTATTTACTGGTAGTTTGTGTCCAGCACTGTCTATTTGTTGTCACATTTAAATGTATATAGATTTATGGCTTTATATGACTTTTATTCCGAAAGGTGCCAACCGGAAGTGACACGCAGTATTCTCCGCCGTCTTGACGCCACTGGCTAAAGTTCCTCCTCTCGGCATCGAGAGAAACAAGAGCACAAACGTCCTTTTCTGTCATTTTATGTTGTCGGACCACCGCGGACGAAACTCACAGTATCCGAAATGTCTCCAGGTGAGTGTTTCTCTACTGTTACATTACAAACGTAACATTTAGTTTACATTCATACGCGTTATTAATGGAAATACTTGATTTGTTTTCAGATTTCTGTGCTGAATCATCTCTGAAGAAGCGGAGTTCGCATGAAAACACAGACTGAAACATCAACAGCGGTGGGGGCATTTTTTTTTTCGCCGAGCTAGTTTTTAACAGTGTTTTTTGTCGTCCTTTCGTTAGCTTTAGCTCTGTTTTATGCGAGCGAAGACACTAAAGCAATGGCGTTCTTCGTGAAAAAGAAGAAATTCAAGTTTCAGACCCAGCTGACCCTGGAGGAGCTCACCGCTGTGCCTTTTGTCAACGGAGTTTTGTTCTGCAAGCTGCGGCTGCTGGACGGAGACTTTGTCGCGACGTCTTCCAGGTGAGAACACCGCAGATCTCACGAGAACACGTTCAAACATCAGTGCACAACCGCTGCAGGAGGCGTTTACACTCTACTACACTGTATAATGCTTCATCAAAGTCACTTAAATACACTTACAGGAGCTTATAGTGCATTTATGTAGCTATATAGTGAATGTATTGACTTTGCTTTATACTTTATAGGATGGTGGTAATATTGTTTTTGTTCCTAATCTCGTTTGTGATGAGGTTGCTTCCTTGAAATACTTTGATTTTGCAGTGCTTTTTGTTTTGGGTGATTGGTATATTATAACTCAAACATAGACTAAATGCTTTACTGTTGCATCTTTGCAGATTTTTCTAAAATGTACCTATAAAGGTATTTTGTTGGGGTTTTAAAGCCTGCTGCTCTGTTGCACTGAGGTATCTCAGCTCTTCTTGCAGCAGTTTTTGCAGCTCAGCTCAGGCTGTGTTTTTTTCTGAGTCACATTTAAACACAGGGTGTTGCCATGTGAAGTGGCCTCTCTGTGTATCTGCACTGGCACCTCCACTGGACTCCCAGACTAAACACGACAGAACCTTTCAGACCAGTTCACACTGCTCAGATGATCCCGTCTGCTGTCTCTAAACCTCCTAAAATAACTTCTCACCCTAAAACTCAGCTGCTTTTTTTTCTGCCGTGGATTCTGCTCAGCTGACACCAGGATGTGGTGAACTATAAGATGGAGATGGCTTTCATTTGGTTTCTTGGCTTTTCATATCCTCGTTCACTCCCACATAACTCCACATTCCCTCCCTGACTTTGATATCATCAACAGCTTTCATCTCTTTTCAATTCCTCGTCTTAGATTGGCAGGATGAGATGATACGGGCAGTCCGATGTCCGTTCCAACGTTTCCCTCTTGTTAAAGGCGGACACAGCGAGTGTGTGGAGGCTGTTTGACCGTCCTTACCTCATTATTCCAGGTGTCCTACATGAGCTAAATAAGTAAACAAACATCATTGAAAACTTTTTCTAGGCTCTTTCCTTTCAATCCCGACCTGAAGCACAAAGATTGCCTCGCTGCTCTACATTTCTGCGACACTCCGACCTCTCAAACTAACCTCAGCTTGTAAAACAACATGAGGCGTTGTGTTGTTAGCCGCTAAGCGTTTTATTTGCAATCACTGAACTGCTGCTCACCCATTTTGCAGATGAAAAGACTGAACTGATTTTCCAGGACTGGTTCCTGATCTGTGCTTATAAAGTAGAGGATGCCCCACATTCAGGGTGTGTGGTTGGTGTCAGTGCCTCAGTGGACCCCTTTTTTCCTTCCTTTTATTCAGACTTTCCCCATTTGTACCTCGTGTTCAAACCCCCGAGCTAACCGATGCGTACGTGGGAGAGCGCTTTCTCTCCGTATCCGCTCGACCTCCCCGCTGTCACGTAGCATCATCCCGCTACAGAGTGCGAGAGTATGTTTAGGATCTCTGAGAGGGAAAGTAAACACACTCACAGATTGTGAGCGTCTTGATCAGGTTTCTCATCCGCGGATGTTTCCATCTTCTTCCCTTTCATCAGTGAGGGAAGGGCAGATTGGGAGATTTAGTTCCACAAACACTCGTGTGAAGCAGAGATAATCTCATTGGTTGAGTGAAACCCCAGTGGACAGAACTAGTTTCTGTGAAGCATGTGTTTAGGCCTGTAGATTAGTATTTTCATTAATTATTTAGCCCATGAAAAGTCAGAAAGTACGGACAAATGGCAAAAGTTCCCAGACCTCAACGTATTGTCTCGTTCCTTCTTTTGTAAGACGGATTCAGAAAGTGAAAATCATCTCATTGGAGAAGCTGGACGCTACAGATGTTTATGATAAATTACTTAAAATACTAAAACAGATTATGAACAGTTTCCTGTTGATTGACTAATCCAATGGTTCCAGACCCAGGAAGCTGTGAAATGCATCATCATCACATGTTGAGCGTCTGTCAGCGGTCTCTGCTCACAGTGTGACTCCAGGGATGACAATTTTGGTGTGTCCACCAATTTGGCTCTTAAACTACTGGATGGGTCGCCATAAAATTTGATACAGATGTTCACAATGTTTGTGATAAAGGAAGAATCGTGCTGTTGCATGTTAACGCTGTTATCGTTAGCATGTTGCCATGCTGACGTTAGCACTTAGCTTGGAGCAGCGCTGTAGCGCAGCCTTCCAGAGCATGTTAAACTGAGAGACAGGAAGACGACGGACCACACACCGCCAGTAATCCCAAGAAGTGTTATTGTGCACATCTGCCTATAACTGCTAACATGCAAATCCCATGTTCAGTCGCTGATAGCATTGGTGGTCTTCACACTGACCTGCATGGTGCAACAGTCTGATGAGCCTATTTTAACGTAAAAATGAAGAATGTGTTTCAGGAAGGTTTCATGAACTTGATGCATTTCTACGTTTCTGTTGTGACATTAAAGTTTGACACTTTGGGTTCTTTGGCTCTGAGTTTTGTGCTTCAGCTCTGGAAGATGCTCAGTGAGATCATTTTTTTTCTGTCTCCAGATGATCGCAGCTTCATAAAAATGTTTGTTTGTCAAACTCAAGCTCCAGTTTGGAGAGCTCCCTCCCGCCCCTCTCAGCTCTCGTCCTCAGCAGCGAGGACTGTGATGTCCAAGGCCTCGGAGGTCATTCTCCTCCCTGGAGGTTATATAACAGCCCAGATTCCCCTCCCTCCCTCCCATCTCACTTATCATCTCTGTGACTGAAAACAAGGCCCTCTCAGAGGAGGAGGCGACGGCGCAGGGAGGCTCCCTCCGCGGCGGGCAAAGATTAGCGTTATGTCACAGATCTGACAAACCCGGTCTTTGTACAGGGCCTCGCCTTGCTGTGGGTCGGGAACAGTGGGGGAATTAACAGCGAGCTTACCCAGTGGACCGCGATGCACCACATGAAACCCCTCCCAGAGTCCCTGTTGGCTCCGAGTCCGAGGAGGATCACATGCTGCGAATGCGAGTGTCCAGCTCTGGCTGATGCATCAGGACGGTCTTTGTTCGGCCTGTCTGATATCTGTCATCCACCTGTGATATGATCTGTGTTTCTCTCATTATACAGATGTTGTGGGTCATGACCTCAGAGGGCTGCTGCTCATATTACTGGCTGATACTTGCGTTCAACCACGTGCATGTCGGCAGCCTCTCACGTCCCGCGTTCCTTTGGTGTTGGTTGTGCATGTCTTCATAAATTAACGCGACAAGACGGCACGATGAAGGTGAAGTAAGGTCAGCAGCAGACCGATGACAGCAACAACAGTGGAAAGTTTTGCATTGAAACTCATATCAAATATTGTGGTTGCTGCCTTTTCTGGCATAATCTCAACATTCACAATACAACTCCCCCCTGTGAGTCGCACAAAATCAGAAGTTCTAGTGGACGTTTCTGCCAGTGTGACATTTTTTAATGTCTTGTTTTGTCCAACCTGCTCTCCAAACATAGCGAAGCAAATGTTTTCCCTGGTAAATGACATAACCAATTAAATATTTGTTGGAATTATTTAAACCCCTGGAAAGGACAAGTATAATCTCTGTAAAGAGCGCTCATATGCAGATATCTGTGTCCCAGCAGACAGAAGGTTTTGGTGTTTTGTCCCCTTGTTTCATCTTGTGGTTTTACAGTTTTAGTGATATAACTTACTGTAATTGCCAAATCCTCATCATCTCCACACCCTTCGAAACAGCGTCAAATGTGTTAAAACATGCAAAATCTCACTGAAACTACGTCAGTTTTTTGTTTTTCAGGATGATATTCTAAGTTTCCTTCTCTTTCCTTCTGTTTGTGGCATTTTGCACCTAGAAAACAGACAAGAGGTGCATATTCCACAAATTCAGTCTCACTCAACAAGTAAAGATAACCAAAAAAGTATCATTTGAGAACTGGTGTTGAATTTCAAGTTCCAGGAGCGGCCCACTGAATCCCGTCAGCTTTACAGTGTGTGCAGCCAGTCAGATGTTTTCTTTCACTCCGTGCAGCTTTAGAAACCATATGGCCTCCATCCTGATTTGGCAGAAAAACTGCAGTGGTGCATCAGTTCGGGCTTTATCAGCTGTGCCTCATTTTTTCGTTAAAAGTTTACAGTTTGGACATCTCGCTGTTGGTTTTATCCACGCTGCTCCTGACATTTCCAGAGCCCCAGAGCTAAATAGTGATAAGAAACAAGCCCAACGGCCTGACACTAGGTGTGATGAAACATTTCATTGACACTGCTGTAATCATGGCTGATAGAAGAGTGCCAGGAGTGGAAAGAAGAGCTAAGTGGGACGAAGATAGAGGGGATTTTTGTATTTAGAAAAAACAGGAATGTTGGAGCGGCTAGAGCCTAAAGACACCCGAGAAGAAGGTGTGATCGAGTGCATAGACGAGGCTGTTAAATATTCCTCTGAGTGTGCAGGTGAAGGCGGAGAAGAAGAAGAAGAGTCTGAGAGAAACATCGAGCTTTGAGAGGCTGCAGCGAGTGTTTCTGATGTGGCAACGTGGACAGATTGTGTTAATTTCCTGTTCAGATGCAGGAACACACAGTTCAGTAAGAGGCTTCAACCACACGCTGTCACATGCATACAAACACACAGTGGCGTAGGCATTACAGTGGAGTCCAAAATCCACCAAGATCTGTTCTTTTTTATGTCCACAAGTAAAAACCCTGCAGATGATTTTTAATCGAGAACGCATTTATACTGATACAAACTTCAGTTCTGGAGGCATGTGATCGTGACACTCTTGTAACAACGAAATTGCATTTTTGCTCTCAACTTTAGTGCCTCAAATTAAGTGCTTCCAGTGAAAACTTAGCATCTCTTTGGAAACAGTACTTGTCAAAACAGTCTTGCCACAAGGTCCGCTCAGTCGCTCTTCTGGAACTTCCATCAATCACACAATCAGTCTTCCTCTTGACCTTCATAAACTCATCTTTTTAAGCCACTGCTCACAAAAACAGATAATGTCTGCAGTCCCAAAACAACTGAGCAAACTCCCTCTGCTCATGAGGATCATGTGACTTGATCGAAAGCTTCAGAACAGCTACTAAATGGACCTTGTGTTAAGATTGTTTTATGAGCAGTTTTTTCTTTATTTGGTAATGAGGTTTTAAGTTCTCTTGAGCACTAGAAATGAATCCAGATGGCACACTGTAAAAAAATCCAAATCTAAAATCAATATTCCAACATGATCTTGTACATCTACACCCAAAGTATCATCATCAATGTTAAACTGCTGCTGTAAACTGGTTACATTTATCTGATGGACACTGTAGTGGAGCTCTTTCTGGTGGAGTCACAATGATGTGACCAATCACCAGTGACCAAATCTTCAAACATGTGCCAGGTTGTACAACACTGGAATGTCTCATTAACATGGATGATAATACTTAGGTCTGCTACTTCTTTGTATATAACCGAAATCTGGCACTGTACTTGTCCACTATTGTGACGACATGCCGTCAGACTGTGTCACAATACTGGACACTGGTTGTGTTTCCCAGCAAGAACATTCAGGATGTAGTTCTTAGGACCCTCAAAAGTACCAGGAACTTTTGGGTGGAGGTGGCAGAGCTTCCTGACTGTCTGCTGTCCGGCGTCACCAGCACTTGACTGGTTTGACTTGTTGTAAGTGGCCTTGTGTAAGTTCTTACAGGATTCTTCTTCTCCTGTGTTGTTCTCAACTAATATTCAACAGCAGTAATAACGAAAGTGAAAGATGATGAAGATGGTGGCTTTGGTCTTTCTCACACATGGGTAGAGAAGCAGTGATGACATGCAGCAGTCATTGAACCCATAGCACACACCAGATGCACCATAGAGACAGAAGAAGTCTAGGCACAGTAGTCCAGGTGTGCCAGTTGCAGAAATATGGCCGCAGATACTTTGATATGGCTCAGCGGTCTGCACTGACGCAGTATTAGAGTTTATATACAGTAAAAAATAACAGGCAACAGTTCTGATGTGCGTCAGATGCTGCTCGTGTGCGTCGTATGTTACTCTGCAGGGGCTCTGTGTGGAGCGCCTTGAGTTTTAGTTTCACATCCCACAAGGTGATGACACAAAGCAGCTACCTGTTTACCTGCTTCCTCAGGTCTGTGCCACCCTGTGGGCGGCTGGCGCCTCCTTTCGGTTGTTCTGATCTCATGCCTCAGCCCTGCTTTGTCTTCAAGCGCCACGTTCTCGCCGGATCCTCTCTGAACCAGCCTGACAAACGAGTCTGTTAAAAATAATCTTGAAAACAATACGGACACATTTTTCAACTACTAGGGCTGACAAGTAAAGCAATGTCAGCAATGTAATCAGTTACTCAGCTGACAAAAAATAAATGTGCTATTTTTACAGTCAGGTCACCTTTTAGTCATTCATCAAACCAAATGACAAATGAGAATTAGTGCTTTTAAAGGTTCAATGTGTGCACTAACACCTCATTGAATGCCCTAAGAAATCATCCAATTAAATCATCCAATTAAAAATGCAGGATTGGGTTTGTGTCGATTCAGGATGATTTTAGGAATAAAGCAACAGCTTTAGCTGTAACAGCTCCATGAATGCATCCAGAAACCATCCCTGCAACCCCCACAGTCAGCCTCAAGTGGCCGTTTGAGGAACTGCATCTTTTGGCACTTTGGCGTTGCCTTAATTTTTCATCCCCGGAGTTTGCGTCTCATCAGCCGAATATACCTGCAGGGCTTTTGTGCTCAAGAGTGTTCCTGTGAGAGAAAGTGTCGCTTTGGACATTTGGCATGTGAGAGAAGGGAAGAGAAAAGGAAGGAAGGAGTTCAGAGAGGAGTGTGTGAGGAGAGTTAGGAATCGACTGGGACGAGCCGCTTCAACAACAGCTGCTTCCTGTTTTCATCTCACTTTTCCAACTGTTCGCGTTTTGGTGGGATGTAAGGGGAGGTGTGTGTGTGTGTGTGTGTGTGTGTGTGTGTGTGTGTGTGTGTGTGTGTGTGTGTGTGTGTGTGTGAGGTGCGGGGGTGTTTTGGACATTATTCCTCTGGTATCTGGCCAGGTTATCAAAATTTCTCCTCCTCCCTACAGGGGAATTCCTGTGAAATTGATTGTTAGAGCTTCTCTTTCTAAGGTTGACCTTTTTATCTTAAATTGGTTTTATGTGATTTGCCATTAAGTGAAAAAATTACTATCCTATGAAGTAATTAAACTGCATTGACTGAAATTAATAAAGCAAATCAGTACAATCCTAAGTTGTAAGCACCTTCAAGGTTTTGATTTATGTGGATTGGTAGCTTAAATGACAGCTTAGATTAATATTAATATTAATTATTAATTGTTTGTCAGTTGCCAGCAAAAATGCTGAACTTTCAGTGCTTCTAGCTTTACAAATGCAATTAATTGCTTCTGTCAGAGTAACAGGTAAATCTTCTGGTTTTATGCTGTTGGTCAGACAAAACAAGATGTTGGAAGACGTCACCATGGGCTTTTGGAAATTGTGACATTTTTCTGATTGTATAAGCTAAACCATTAATTGATGAATCCATAATGAAAATGACAGTTGCAGCCCAGTCGATAAACATCTTGTTTGGCACGGTACAATAAGAGCGTCAGTCAATTCTGTTAAAATGGCGACATAGCACAATAATCTTGAGCACGTCTGCTCTGCTACATCGACAAAAAACATTAGCTTATGTGATTTTAGCTTCAAGCAAGGGGAAAATATGTGTGCACTTGATATAAAAGGCAACAACTACCAACAACATACAATGTCTATGTACGAGTCAGACTGTTTCTGTTCTGTCGGTCAGATGTAATGGCAGCTGTCGACGGGGCCATGCTGACTCTCTGTTGGTGGTAGTGGGATGGTTAACAGTGATGTCCAGCATTTGACTGCGGCAATAGACCTTTGCTGCCCACCCCTCAGGAAACTGTCCTTCATGTGTTGGACTTCCCCTTTAAATAATGTTTACACAGTTTATTCCATAAACGTTACACAAATATAAGGGTGAAAGTCCCACATGTTTGTTTTATTGCTGTTTTAATGGCTAATTGAACATCTGGCCAAGGGACAGCTGTTGGAAATGAGCCTTTTGGCGAACACTGGCAAAATAAAATGAATAAAGTGGAGGGGTGGGGGGATTGGTTGTTTAAAAGTTGTTAGCGTCAGCGAGGATCGACCCTGTGACCTTTCGGGTACAGGAACATCCTCTGTGACTCCTCGTCCCTCCTGCTGCCCGCTGGTTTGTCCTGACGTCACCGCCCCCCCCCTCGCAGGATCTGTCTGCTTCCTCAGCACTCTGCTCTCGGGCCTGTTTATCTGAGCCCTCGATGCGACCCGACCTGGGCCGGCCGCTGTTTGTGTTTCTGCTGCTGCCGGGGCCCCCAGGAGCCACGCAGCCAGTGTAGGAGATAAGGATCCCACGCTGCTGCATTGCTGACATGTTGAGTCATCACATGCCGGGGTCCTGTTGGGGGCAACTCAAATCAGGGACTTGGTGTTTACATTTCAGGCTTTCTGATGACTTTAAGGGTTCGATCACAACTTGAGTTGTCTTCTCCAGTCCGGCATGTACAGGAGAAGCTTTCTTCCCTGTTGCATTTGTTGTGTTTGCTTCAGTTAGGCTCAGTTTTTCTACACAACAAGCCCACCAAGACTCATAAACAGAAGTTACATGGAAAGCGCTGGATGGCTGGACAGAGTTTTAATAACCTGTCGTCCTGCCAGATTGCAGATTTTTGGCAGCAGGGAGAAGGTCAAAACAAATCTGAGTCCAGTTCCTGTAACTTAAGCTCAGCATGATAGATTTACTTTATTATGTAAGGTTTTCCAGGCAGCAGGGACAGCTGATTAGTAGATGTCAGTATGAGTCTACTTGAGAACATAAAGCACTTCGATCCTCAAAACTTTTTCTCAGGCTGAAATTTAGATCAGATCAGAAAAATTGACATTTTTACTTTAGGATAAATGCTCAAGAAAGAAAAAAACCTGACAAAGTCATGCTCGATTTTCAAAATCTGAATGAAATTGTATTTAAACTAAATATGATTGTTGAGTCATGAGTAAAATTACCAGTAAGAGTTATTTAATCATCATAATAACTTGAAAATAACCTGAAAAGGCGGCGGCTGAAAGACAACCAAAGAGCCGCCTGAAAGCTGAAGTAAGACCAATGTGAAACTAGAAAACAGCACTGTAATTAAAACCCCAGCAGCCAGAGGAGAAAGCACAGAGTTTCTCAGAGCTTGTTTCTTTGGTAAGCGCTACATGTCTGGGGAGTCCTGGTGGCCTTGTGGTTACGCTGTGCACCATAAAACCTCAGCGTCCCTGTTTTGATACCATGTGGGCACCGCTGTTGCATGTCAGAGCCCTCTTTCTCTTTCTGTTTGTATCACCACAAAACTAATCTGAAGAAGTGCTTCATATCCTTTCTCTCTCATCCCAATTAAATCCCCCTTCTCCTCTGCGTGCGCTTGCCTCTCTGACGTTCTTTGAAGCAATAAATCCTCTCTTCCTCAGCTCCGCAGCTCTTATTTGCTTTCCTCCCACTTCCTAGTCTGGTCTGGATATTCTAAAGTCACAGGAATATTTTCTTCCATCTTGTTGCCTCACTCCGCCGTTGACTCTTGGCCTCCTTTCTTTAATTTGCGTGTAATTGTTGGTAATGTAGGAATTTGAGCCTGTTCTACTTTTGCCTTGACTGAAAGTCAGTAAAGCTGGAGTGGATCAGTCCGCCTGCAGACTTTTGCTCTTATGTCTGCCGTTGTATGATCTGTTTTTGGTTTGGTTTGAGGCTCTGAGACCAAACTCATTTATGGAAGCTGTCCCTTGTGAGGATGTTTTTTTAAATGGGACAGCGTCTCTCCTGATATTGTTTTTAGAGACCATGTGACAGTAGAGACAGTGAATTAAATAGATGTTATCGCTGTTGCCATTGTAGAGATCCCCCTTTTTCCGGAGCTGCTACTCCTCCATCTTCAGGATGACGTGTGTGAGGAAACATCAGGTTTTGCTCAGTTTCCAGCTGTCGGAAATTATATGTATTTGAGGGACACAGCAGTTTTCTGTTCGAAGCACACTCATTTGATTCAACCGTCCAATGATGAAAGTATTGCCTGCAGGACGAATGTATGGAGGAGGACATGCACAATGATGGCCTTTGTGTAGCTTTTTCTTTGCGTCAGTTATCATGTCGGCCTTCAGTCGTCTTTTTATGTGAGCTGTCCTCAGCTGGAGTGAGCGCAGCCCCGGCCTGTCCGCTGTCACAGTGGCCTGCTTTACCGGAGCGTCTGCTGCTGGGCTGCGCTCAGTGCTGCTCGTCGTTTTTTTTTTTTTAATGTGCCTTGTGAAGTCTTAATTCTCAAAAGATGTCCAAAATGCCCACATTATGCATCTCAAAAAAGTATACTTCCAGTAAGGCTCTTGATATTTTAGCAAAAGGTACATGTTCTTGCACGCTATGAATTCTTACTAGGATCAAATGCTCCTGACCGAGAAGAACCAGAGTAACAGAGTGTTGTAAAATGTTACACCAAAGCCTCGTGCTCAACAAGTTCAACACGTAGGAATAAAAAGAGCAAACAGAGGAGACAGGAAGGTAGCAGGTGAGACTACAAACAAACGGCGGAGGGCTTTTAAAAACGTTTGAGGCGAAAGAGAGAGTGTTGCTGTGAGCGTCTCCTCCTCCTCTGAGCTGCTGGCAGAGCGTCGGTGGATTTGAGGAGTGTGAGGTTTCCATGGAGTCTGAACAAAGCCATCTGGAGTGAGGAATGTGGTTTGGGAACGCTCCCCATTGCACACTGAAGAACCAATAGCGTGGGGGTCCTGATAAGAGCTCTGTGTGTGTGTGTGTGTGTGTGTGTGTATGTGCGCGTGTGTGGCTGTGTTCTTGCTCTTCTGAGAACCTCACTTGTTTCCTGGGATAGATGGATGAGTCCTCTGAGGACATTTTCACCTCTCCTCACGTCTTCGAAGGATTAGTTTAGGATTAGAATTTAGGTTTAGGCTTAAATAAGATTGCGAACATGATTTGTGTTTTTTGTTTTCTGTGGTTTTAATCTCTTTGCTGTGAATCTCCGGTGCTTTTCTCGCATGTGCCGTGATTTATGGTTAAGCAAGCCCAGACCATTATTCCATTTTGTTTGGATGGCTTAATATTCGTAGACATCCAGTCTTAAAGGGGCCCTGTGGGGTTTTCTTGTAAACAAATAAAACTCATGTTTACTTTCAGTGTTGCTCACCAAAATGTTCTGCGTGTATCCTAACAAACATGTCGAGTGTGTTTACTTCCTCATGAAGAATTTGCAAGGCCAGTTTTTGGCCACAGTCAGATCACATATCAGAGGTTCACGAGGCTCAAAGTGAATTTTTCGGATTGCTTTCGTCTGACCAACAGTCAAAGTCAAAAATCATCAGTGTCCTCAATGAAAGATGTTTCATTCTATGTAAAAATCCTCAATATACAGGATTTTAGTCCTGCAGAGGCTGCTTGTCACTGTTCAATGGGAAAATGGGAGTAGGTCAGCTGTTGCTAATATTTCTTATTAAAGGTGTTTGATCAAAAGTGGATCCAGACAGAGAGAGAATGACAGAAGTGGTAGAAATCACACACCATCTCTTCACAATGTGAACTGTGCATAAAATTAAAGGGGGAGGGGAAGCGTGAGGAGCAGCTGCTACTAGTTCCTACTATTGTGTGTGTGTGTGTGTGTGTGTGTGTGTGTGTGTTGTGCGTGTGTCATTTGCACCTTCTGTCTCATGAGATAACTCAAACTGCCTCGTTAATATTGATTAAAATAAAACAACTGAAGCTTAAAACTCGATGAAATAAAAAAGATGAAACTAACTCATTCAAACACGCCTGCTGGCTCATTGATTAATCACCCACTTCTTGTGTCAGCTCAGTTTTTTCCGTTCTCCCAGCAATAGGACTGAAGGATGGCTCGATCGGGTGATTGGTCTCTCTTTGTTTCACAGCATATTTCAACAGCTTTAGGCCAGATTGCCATTAAATTCTCTGCGTCTATTCATGTTCTCCAGAGGATGCACCCTCATGTTTTTGCCTCTGGCACGACCGTCAGGCGTTAGACTAAAATTTGTACACAGGAAATCTAGTCAGTAGATGAACCCACTAGTTTTAAACAAGTGAATGTCCTCGTTAATCTAGTGGAAGTTCAGATTGCATGTTGTGTTCCCTGATCTGTTCCAAGGCTCTGTGATGGTTATCCTGACCTGCAGGAGACGATGTCGACTGTAACCAATTCTTCATCAGTATTTTCTGCAGCTGTTGGAAATCAACTGTAAAGCCGTGTGCGTTATTTAATCTTTAAAGCTGTTTTCGGTTCCTTTCAGTGTTTGTTTAGTGTCTGCTGCTGCTGCTGTTGTTATGTTAGAGAGGATGCCCCTCACCCACCTTATTACCCAGTGTAAGTCACTGATAGATTGTGCAGCATATACAGCATTCAGAGGTTACTTAGTTAGTTATCAAGGCTTTACTTGTACTTCACTTGATGTTCCAGAGTTGCTACACTACAAACAGATCGTCAGTACTCGCCTTTTTTCTTTCACTTTCAATTTGAAGTCCCACCATGAAGCACTGTGTCTGATTTATATGTGGCGGTATTAAGGAGGCGTCATGCAGTTAGAGCGACTGCAGGAACATTTGGCTGCTCAGCTAATTTACTTCTCCGTAGCATGTTGTTGGACAGAATCCAGTGAAAGTTCCTAAATGAGCTGTTTGCCATTTAAGTGGAGAGAAACAGGACTTTTTTGCCATTTCAGCTGACTGACAGAACATTTACACAAATAGTGTTGCTCTTTAACAGAATAGTATTTAGGTTTAACGGTGGGTCGGTGAAACGATGGCCATTCACAGTACGCTGTAGATTCTCATAAGTTAGGAGTAAAGGCCTGCGTGGAAGGATTTTGTCGTGATTTTTTTCCCCCCACGTAATTAGCATGTACAACTTCAAACATCCTGACTCTGGTTTTTTTGGATGTCTCCCTGTTTTAGCACCAGAGACATTCATAATTAACTATAAATAACACAGTAGCCACGCTACTGGCTCTGTGGATGATATGGATGTTTACCACTTTGGTCAGGACTGAATAAAAGTCCAAAATAAGATAAGATAAAATAAGATAAAACTTTATTTATGCCCAGCTGGGGAAATTTGGGCATTACCATCAAATCAGTTGCCATTAAATTTGGCACAGACATCACTGGTTCCCAGAAGATTATTTCTAATGATTTCTAATGTTTACTGCTAATTAGCAAATGCTTGCATGCTGTCACACTAAATTTAGATGGTGAACATGGTGAACAGCACGGTGCGATGGGCATGTTAGCGCTGTTAGCCTTTAGGTGAAGCTTACAAAGCTGTAGACTCTCGAGCTGGATGTAAGGTCGACGTAGGGGGTTAACAGGAGTCCCGCTGTAGGTATCTGTGGCAGAGGTTCTGATTTATAGTATATACTTAAAAAATAGTAGTAGTAATAGTCAAAGCTTATTTTCCTGTTGATCCACTAATCGATTCATCGACCTAGTTTTACAGAGGTTGATGAAGAGGACGTTTAGGTCTGCAGAAAATCAGATTTTTGATTGGAATTGTGTTTAGGCAACAACATATTAAACATGAGTCTCTTGCAGGACACACAAAGCAGGTCTACATTCTTCTCTTGCTGCATGCTGAACTGTTTCTTGGGCATTTCTGCGGAATTTGTTGAATTCACATCAACAAATTCCACTCGCTCACATTAGCTTTTGTTTTCAGAAACAAACTACTGCTGAGTTCCCACTCGTCAGCCAGGATGTATGGATGCTCCAAGGTTTTCCACTGGCATTTCTGACGAGGCAAACAGTGTTTTTACAGAGGTCTGTCAACTATTGTACACTGTTTCCTTGACAGCTTTTCTTGTCAGTAAAGCAGGAGGGAAAATCCTGAGAGACAAACCTAATCATGCGTCGGTAATGTCTTCGTTTCATCTGCGGCTCTGAGGTCAATCAGTGGCTCGAGAGAGATTCTCCCTCGTTGACTGAATGTCACCGAGACTTATGAAACCATTTAAAACGACCAGCTAAATTAAGATGAACTACAACTGCAGTCGTTGTCAGAAGCTGTGGGAATCAGCTCTGTAATTCGCTTAGTTTTGGAAAAAACTTGCTCACAACATGATTTCTCAGTATTGGTCGGATAAATCTGGTCCTCAGTGGATGCACTGGTCATGAGGCTGTGAGAGAGGGATGACATAACTGGAAAAAATGTGTTGTTCTGAGTCATATTCTGAGAATACAGATAATATCAAAGTCATTTGTTGCCAAGTGTTGAGAACATTTGGGTTTGACCTAAATGTCTGGACAAGTTTGGGGAAAGATCCTGTTTAGTCCTGGTGTAGGTATCAATACACACTTTAGGTTGTAGCAACTTTACATGATATGTCTCAGTGTCATTCTCAATTGTTCATCCTGGAAATTTACAGCATGTGCTCCTGCTCTCTCCTTACAGAGAGGAGGTTCAAGAGAACTGTGTTCGCTGGAGGAAGAGGTTTACCTTTGTGTCTAAAATGAGTGCCAACCCCCACACCGGAGTCCTGGATCCGTCTGTCTGCAGGGTGTCAGTCAGGAAGGTATGACTCTCAAAGTGTCCCCCTCAAGTCTGAATTTCAGATCGATCTGTGCCATGTCTACTTAAATAGTAAAAACTACACTCCCGTAGAGTCCGAACATTCAGTTATGCAGCTGCAGACTTGCATGCTTTCATTACTGTTGCGAAGGATAGTTTTTCCCCAAAGACTGATAGTCGACAGGCCCTCTGGTGGCCATATTTCAGGATATTAGTGCTTCCGCAACAGATACACTGTAATGCATGATGAGGTGTCCCAATACTAGAAAACAGTGGATGGTCACCACACCGTCAGTGGGTGGAGCATTTCCTCCATCATGTTCTCATATTAGAACACCGAGGAACATCAAACTTATATCATGTCTGTCTGGAAATGGACTGGTTAGTTTCAGAAGTCAGTGAAGTAGAGGTTAAGTGGTAGGAATTAGCAGTACTGCTATGGCTAACTGTGTTTTAACAAAATAATCTTGCGCACTAACAGTGGTTAAACTGTTGACTGGCATGTGTGTTAGAGCCACCCTGAGAAAGGAGTTTAATGGATACCTGCCATCCACTAATTTAGCATTGTAGTGCTATAATCAGCCAAGGTGATTTCCTGGTTAAAAGATGTCAAAGGTTATAAACATCATCATCATTTCTATTATTAGTAAAACCACTGATGCAAAGAAGCACACTGCTACGCTCTTTGACGATGGCAGGCTGTCTGGAGCAGCGTACCTCTGCCTGGTTAAACATCATCTTCAAAGATGTAGGTCACCTGGAGCAGGCCTCTGCCGAGCGTGCAGTGCTGTAGCCTTCCAGGTGTTTTTTTGGTCTGTCTTCTACACCTTTACAGCTAAATTGGACAACTCTTTAGAGTGATAACACAAACGGTAAGATTGCAGTTATCCAGATTAAATATAGCCATTGTTTAAGTGGTTATATTTAACCTAGTAGTCAGCTTCACATTGAAATATAGTCACTAAATTCCAGTTTAAACAACAGTCGATCCTAGACGTATAAAAAAAACCTCTTTAACCACTTGGGAAGGGTTTTGTAGAAACATGCATTCCTCCGGATAAATTATTAAAATAACTAGGCTGTGACTTTGAAATTGGTAGAATTTTGGTTTTGGTGTGAAAGTTTTAAACAACTCTATCAAGAGGAACAATGTATCCAGGATATTTCAGTGCAGACTTGATGCTGGGTCTCCCATGTGAACGCCGCCTCGCTGCCATGCTCCGAGGAGCCGTGAGTGTGGTCTCAGCCTATAATTTCAACTCTCTCGCTGGATCCCTTTAATTGGAGGCCTCTGCACTATAAAGTTGGATCGGTTTGATCACTGGGTTCATTACTGTCTTCCTGTTTTCCCTGCAGGAACTCAAAGGAGGAAAAGCATATACGAAGGTAAGAACTTGGGTCTCCTGACCTCTCACGTTCATAAACACATAGAAACAGTTACATATGAGCCGGTGTCGGCTTCTGTAAACCTTAATGCCATGCCATGTAAATATTAGCATTTCTCATAGCACTTCGACGAGCACGCCGGCAGCAGGGTGGGAGTGGAAATCAAAAACATTACAGTCGAGTGTCTCCGGAATCTGCAAAACATCCTGCCGACACCTCTCTAACCGTAACTGTAAGAGCTCCTGACAAATGAGTCATGTCTCGTGAATGAAATTACAAGGTCAAACCCCTCATGAAGGTAAACTTTTGTTGATCCGTGGTCGTTGCCTGACAGGAACTGTTTCCTGTGTTTTTACCCATTCTCCATTTAGATTTCCTTTGGTTAAATATACCTCGCTTCCCTCCTTAGAAGCTGGCTTCCTTAAATACACACCTATGAAAACAGAAGCTCCTAAAGAAAGGGGAACCTGGAGAATGAAGAATGGGAACCTTTAGCTTGACAGAGCTGCACAGTTCATTTAAAATAACTTAACGAGTGCCGTTAGGACAAAGGCAGCTTCCACAGTGTAGGCGTCGGTCAGGGATGTTTAAATGTGCAGCAAGCACACGGACCATGACAACTTTTCTTGGCACTAGGTGCCTTCAAATTAAACTCACCAGGCCGTATTTTACACACAGAAGAGGTTTAAGGCAAAAAGGGATTAAAATGTCTCCCTTAGATTGGCCTCTTGTGTCGATTGCCTTGATTTTTTGGTATCAATGGGACTGAAGTGACTGCTGTATGTTACCATGAAGGAGGCTGAAACATTGATTTTTATCAGTTAAAATAAATGACCAGAGTTTTGAATGTGCAACTCTTTTTTATGTCTGCTGCGAGCCAGCACCCAGTTAGAAAGGTGTGTGTTTTCCCTCAGTTTTTTAATGGTATTGTTAATTGAAACAAAGTACAGACAGACGGACAGAATCATTTCAGCATCAGCAGTACATGAAGTATGCTCTGTGGCCGCCACCTGAGCGTTGCTGCTGGTATGTGTTTAGATGTTTTAGCCATTGGCCACAGTGAAATACAGACTAAGACCTGTTCTTTTTTTAGTCGTTTAGTTTTGCATTCATGCTCCTGGCTACGTTGTTCTCTGTGTCTCTGTCTCCCTCCCACTCTGCCTTCTTTATCGTTTAGTAAGGATCTATAATGACATACAGACCAATTAAAGTTGTTTGTCTCCATTTAGTTTTGCATTTTTTGGTTTTATACAGGCCAAGCGCGCTCTCTCTCTCTCTCTCTCCCCCGCAGTCAGTAGTTTCTCTATGTATTGATATGGGTCTTGCGTAGGTGGTGAAAGGGGTTAGTGTTGTTTCGGTTTGTTGTGGGGAACGGTTTGCGGCATAATGTGCAAAGTGTGGTTTTCTGGTCCGTGTCAGACCTTTCATACCTAAACCACGTCCACACTACAGAAGTAGCCCCTCTTTTAGGTAGGAGCCCCACGTTTCACCTCGGCTGCTTGAAGTCCTTCTCCTGTTGTTTGTGTTGCCTTCAGGCAGATTTCCTGCCTGCATCCGTGTCGTGTGGAAGAACACAAAGCCTCGTCCAAACAATGAAAAATATTGCTCTTGAGAGTGTGATTTGTGGATAAAAGAGCGTAATTCGAAACAATAGACGTTTTACTATTGTCACACACTATATTATTGGCCTCTCAGCCCTGCTTTGGGGTATGTTCTGGGAGGAAAGCTGAGGAGATGGTGCCCGAATGGAAGCATGCTACAGAGATACAAGCTCACAGGTGGACTATATCTTTTCAAATGCATGAAAATGACTCCCTGTCTTACTCCCTTTTCCAGCACTGATGGGGTGTGAGGGACAGTTTCACCTGTCAGGTGTGCCAGAGACTCTGAAGGGTCTTTCCCTAAATGGGACACCAAACATTAGTCTCACTCTGGCGTTCCTTCCATGTTTTAATTACTTGAGGTCACAGAGATTTTAACAAGTTAAGCCACGACTACTAACCAAACGGCTGCTCAGTCAGCGTAGCTCTGGGCGTTGTTATCTGCTAACTGTGTCAAATGTAAAATATAATAGTTAAAACCTAGCTGCAAAAGCTTTTTGCTTATATCCACTTTAAACTGACTCTGAGTCTGGTTTGATGTCTGCGAAGACTGACGTGTGGTTTTTGCACCCGGCCGTGCGTTAAAACCTTCAGAAGCTTGTGACGTGAACGATGGGACATTGCTCAGCGTGCTAAATGATGGGTGTTGGTAGAAATCTCTCTGTTCTAAACACATGCCAAAAATAAAGGCCGGCGTACCCATCCATTAGTGAATCTAGAATTAACTTGCCGTCTCTTCTTCACCCTCAGCTGGGCTTCACAGACCTCAACATGGCGGAGTTTGCGGGTTCTGGCTCCACTGTGCGCTGCTGTCTGCTGGAGGGATACGACACCAAGAACACACGGCAGGACAACTCCATACTGAAGGCAAGGAGGCAGATCAATGTCAAAAGAAAAAGAAAAAGAAATTCTGAGAAATAATGTCTTTATTTGGAGAATTTATATTAGCCAGTTTTGACCATAAGAGTAAGGAGAAATTAATTAAATCTGTGCCCTCATGATATAAACACAAATTTGAATGTGTCATAAATGTTAGAGGCTCTGATGCCTGAAGCAAGCTTGATCGTTAACTCTGACTCTTGGACATTTGACATTTGACCTTTTCATTGATTGCTTCCACTCAACAAATCTTGTCTTGACTTTTGTTGAAGTGCTCTGGTTTTTCCTGTTCCATCTAGAGCCCAAACGAGTTGTCAGTTAATCAGTTTTACAGTCTGGAGATAATTGATTTCTTTGATTTTTCATTGATTCCTGAGTTTCACTGCACTATCATGAAGAGACATGCCACGTCTCATCACAGGCAGCCTTGTCGTGCCCTCCCGTTTGTTTTGATATTATCTATTTGTTTTACTCATAGATAATAAAAACATTTTGTAAACAAAAGCATTTCTCTGTACTGTGCAGACAAAGTCCATGTAGGATTAGTCAGTCTACAGAATTAATAGATTAATAGTTAACGTCATTTCCAAGAAGAAGAAGTTCCAGCTTCTCAATTGTGAGGATTTCCTGCGTTTCAGTTGCGGGCTGTTGAATACCTAATTTTTTTCCCCACTGTCTGACTTTTTGTAAACCAAAGGATTAATGGATTGATTGAAAAAATAATCTACAGATTAGTTGATAATGAAAATAATTGTTAATTACGGCCCCCAAATAAAACACCATTTACTCGTCCGTGCTGAAGAGAAAGCTGCTCCTTTCGCTCGCAGCCGAGGCAGTTAAACGTCTGCGTGGGTTAAGGAGGTTTACTCACTGAGGAGTTGAGGAGCTCTGCTGCGCCACCCACAGATCATCAACACAAACTGCTCTGTGAGACAAAGCCAACATGGTCACGAGTAGATTTGTCATCTCGTTCGTCTGACAGGCTTCATGCTGTGTTGCTATGCGTTACTCATACCACTTGTATGTCAGTGAGCTTACTGGGAATTTACTCCCGGCTTCTTCACTTAATGTTTATTGTTGCTTAAGCAGACTGTTATTATTCCCCTGTGATGAAGAAATAGTCCTGTGATATACAGTATGTTGACGAACTGCTGTGCAGGAATGCAATCAGGTGTACAGGAAAGGGAAAGAACTTGTACTACAAAGGAAAAGGGCAGCAGTGTCACAACTATGGAAAATGTTTCATCATTTTGTTAATGCAAGCAGTAAAACAGACATTGTTTCTGTTGCTGCTATTTACATTTATTACTTTCTGTGTTTTCTAAAGGTGATCATCGGGATGACCCTCCTGTCTGGAGATCCGTGTTTTAAAACGTGAGTAGTTCAAATAAATAGGTTGAGCAGGTTAAGCGCAGAGCCTCCATCACATCAGTCTATTGGTCTAATTATAAGTGCAGAGACTATTTTGACCTAACGAAGATTTAACTGGGACTTATTGTCTATTTAAATGAGTGTGTTGTTTGGAGTCAAACAACACACTCATTTAGATAGATAGATAGATAGATACTTTATTCATCTCCAAAGAGAAATTTGCAACTTTTGAAAGTTTTAGACTGTCATTTCTAAAATCATAAATGTTTTTAATGCACTAACACTGGGTTCGTCTCACCTTGTTAAACATCACTTTTTCCCTTTAATGTGATGGTATTTTGTCTTTTAGCAACAAACTATACATTCCACCTGCATAAGCTGCACATATCTTCTTCAGCACATCTGCTCAATTAATTAGTGATTACAAGGAAAAAAAAATATGTTTGTGCTAAATATGTGAACTTCTTTGTCAAAACAAGCTCATATGAGTTGAGACTTCTGTATTGTGTGTTATCCACAGGTATTTATTGGTGTCTTAGTATTTTGAACATTTTTAACCTTTAACCAGATTCTTGAACACTCCTAATTGTGCTCTGTGTCCTTTGTTGCTGCAGTGACTCAGTTTCCCCGTGGTCAATAAAATGAATCTCATCTGAGCGTGCCAAGCCAAGCACAACTGCCGCTCCGTGCTCGTTTAATCTGTTCCAGACTGATAAGTGGTGTTTTTTTTTTTCCTGCAGGGCTCCCAGCATAGCAAAGTCCATCTCCATCCCAGGACGAGAACACACCCTGCAGCTGGACTGTAAGGGGGAGGGAACGGCCGAGCCCGGGCCGGCTGGAGGGGTTTCTCTGGGACGAGCCGCAAAGCCTCGACCCTCCATCATCAGCTCAGGTACGACTAATGTCTGGAGATTTTGGACTTTAGTCAAGGCCTGAAAGTCACCATTGTAACCCGTGGGGGCATGCAGAACAAACACATGGAGGTGTGCATGACCTGGGGAAAATGTGGAGCACATGCAAAGTTTAAATAATGTGTTCATGAACAACAACCAAACAGTTGTCTTTGATGCTTGCAAGGCTATCGAGGTTTGCATGATCATATCCAAACTATGACAAAGCTTTTCTTTTGTACTGTGGGAGAGATGGAGTTATTCACAGAACATACCCCTACAAAAATGAGATTAAAATTACAATAAACAACAGGAACCAAGGGGAGTTTCTTTTTCTTTCTTAAGAAAGAGAAATATATTATATCAACTGTATTATACGCTGTATCTGGAAACACAATTTACTCTTGAGTATTTGAATGTTTGTCTTTGAGTTTTAGCTCAACCTGAATGGACATGATGATGGATTAGATTTTAATTTTAGAAGCAGATTTGTGTCTGGATTCAGATTCAATGAAATGATTTTGAATCCCAGCCCTTTTTCCAAGTACAATGAAGTTTGAGGTCCAAAGGGATCTAAGACAGAGTTTGGACTGAGGACACATCAAATAATGTCAGATTTGCCCTATTCATTGTAATTCTGCCAGACTAATGAAGTAAACTACTGGATTCTTCAGCATCCAGCAAATACCTGTCAGTTTACCTGTTTTTAGAACTGACGTGAAAAGTAAATCTCATTAAAATGATGCCAACAAGACGCAAGACATATGTATGAAACCCCAGATAAAGAGGTCTTGAGACTGGACTGGATTTTATATCGTAGCCCAACCCGACTCAACCCAGATGTGTTTCATTCCAACCCAATTATTCCTGGAAGAAGTTAAAAATCTCACTGAAAAGTTTTTCCTCACATGGAAACCTAACTGGCAGTGTTTAGGATTTGTTCAATTTGAATTAAAATGAGAAATGAAACCTGATTTTGTTCCACATGGAAAACAACTTGAAAGGCCGGGGTTCTTCACAGCAGTGGAGCGTCTGACTCAGGACATTACCACATGGGAAAAAGTGCTAATTCTCAGCCACAAGCCGCTCAAGCCCACAAGAGCGTTCAAGGTTTCATTACATACGAAGTTAGTGTACAAAATCAAATACTATGAATGATTGGTTCTGATCCTGCAGAGGAATTTTGACTCCAGATAAATAGATATGAGGTGCTAACAGTTGTGGTGCCTTCAGGTCTCCTTGAAGAATCAGAAGTGAACCAGCCCGGTCCTGCAGATGTCTTCCAGTCTGGTCACTCCCGTAACTCCAGCTACGCCAGCCAGCACAGCAAAATCTCAGGTATAAGATTCTCCAACAGTTGTTCCATGCAGCTTTCAATGTGATGTCTTTTTATATTCCTGAATTAAATGCTTTATTTTATGAGTCCTGTAATTTCATAAGAATTTTACAGGAACTTTCTTAGAAAGAATTATGTAAATTGGTACCAATTATAGGGAAAATAGAGCTAAATGTTTTCATTTAGTTAGATACGTTTTAGTGAGATGTTTGTTTGATTTCCAAAGAAATGTCCTTGAAATGACTGTTACATTCAATAATAGATATTCATTTGGTTGTAATTTTACATTTCATTGGAATTCATTTATTCAAAGTTTACCAATTGAACAATATCTCAATTTTCCATATAATTAGAAACAAATTGCATGGTCCTCATGAGAAAACTTAATAAGAATAACTTTAGAATAACCTTAAGAATTTAAATTTATCAGTTGATTGTAGAAATTGATCAGGAAACATTGGGACTCATTAAATGAAGTGGCACCCAGCTGTAAACTATACAGTAATACCCTCTGAAAATCACCACATTATTACGGTGGAGGGGTTTGTGTTCCCCTGTGACCCCGGAAGCTGTGTTGTCGGGGGCAACAGGTCATAATAGCCTTTCCAGAGGCAGACTGTTCCCAGGTCAGGCATTCAGGACAGGCATTCTTCTGAAGCATTTCTGGAGTGTTTTTAGAAAACAATCACTTGACTGTTTTCATGGAAGAGATGCGCTCCTGTTTAAATCCCCCTCTGTTTTTAGGCTCCAGCTTAGTGCTTAAATGCAGCACTGACCTCACAGGCAGCCATTTAAATCACACAGATCTGTTTTCTATATGTACAACGGTCTGTTAAAGTCACAAGTTTTACCATGAGCTTCTTGGTTCCTACAAACAGCATCAGTCTTCCTGCACACTTCTCAGACTTTTAACATTTTTTTTGAACAGATGAATGCTTCTTGAATTTTGTGAATTGATCATATGTGTTCTACTCTGTGCTTCTATTTTCGTGAGGTCTTTCTTCTAGAAGAAATGATGTATCTCTTTTAAGACACTTCCTGGTTAAATATATGTTAGGGTTAGCTTAATCCTAACTAAATAATAAACTACCTAGTAACTAATAAACTGACATCAGCCAGTATATAAGCAACTTCTAGAGTAGATGAGTTCAGTTATCTACACAAAGTGGCACACAGCTGTTCCTCTAACCTCTGATATCTTCAGATGTCTCCTCTGATGATGTCCTCTCATGTCCCTGCCGTCCTGCAGGCTACAGCACCGAGCACTCCTGCTCCTCCAGCCTGTCAGACCTCACGCATCGCAGGAACACCTCGACAGGAAGCAGCACCTCTGGGGGTTTGGGCTTCACTGCTGACACACCTACGGAGGGCGACAAGGACGCCGGACGTCCTGAAAGGCCCCCTCGACCCCCGCGGCCTGTCTTACCTCCTAACAGGCCTCCCAGGTACAGAAGGAGTACAGAGACCACTCTTTCGTTAGTGCTCTGGTCATGGGATTGCTAAAATCATCCTGCTTTAGATTTACATAATACGACAAAAGCAAGAAAAGTGTAACAGTTTTCTTCTTTGCTTCTTCTATTCGCTGTACTTCAGGAGGAAGCAGGACTCTGTGGAGAGTCACCCCTCTTGGGTAAACGACACTCGCATGGATGCTGACGACATTGTGGAGAAAATCGTCCAAAGCCAAAACTTTGCAGATATCAACAACACTGAAGGTACAGCGGGAGTGCAGATCGCTGCAGAATAATACGATTTCGTAATGCTCTGCCATCAGCAGCTCCATGTCAACCTTTTCTGTCTCTGTGAAGTTTCAAAGAGGAGCAAAAAGCTCCAGAAGAGTATTTCTAACATGTTATGAAGTATAATCTAAGTAATGAATGCTTTACAGCTAACAACAACAAGAAAACAGTCACAACTACGCTGCAGCAAAAAGCGTAGGGTTTAGTGACCAAATGAGTGAACAAGCCTGTCGAAGCACAGGCACACTGAGCAGACTAACTGTGAAACAGGGCCAAAATGTTCAGTTAGATCGTAAATCACAATATTAAAGGAAGAAAACAGTCAGATTCCTTTAAGCATAGATGACTTTGTGAGTTTTACAGCTAAAGTTTGGGATGTTTTGTTGGTTATTATATCCTGAAAACTCGACCGTCGCCTTTCAAAGGCGCCGTGAAAAGCCAGCTGTCATAGAGACGCAGTATTGTTTGAAAATGTTAAATATCGTGATCTCCACGTGAGATATGTTCACGTTCACATGAAAGCCGACAGACGATCATCTGTCATCATTTCGTACGTCCCTGAACGGCTCTGAGATTACAAATACCAACAAAGACATGCTGCTCGGCACACACAGCAACCTGTTAGAGAGCTATTGAGCGCTCTCATTTGTTCACAGTGAATCTCTTCATGTGAGGGTTTTACAGTTAATGTGACTGAATGTTACTGAAGTGTAAAAGTGGTGAACACAGCGTCTGTAACTGACTGCACCATCTTTGGACACAGCTGTCCTGCAGTCATCCAGCTCTGTGTCCTGTCGTCTTTTATTGTCTGTGCGTTGACGCCTTCTGGTTTCCGTCAGCGGCTGCTAACTGGGTTTCGGTGTTTGTGGCTTTCAGACAGCAACCTGCGTCTGTTCGTCAGCAGAGATGGAACCACTGCGCTCAGCGGCATCAGGCTTGGAAACAGGTGAGAAGTCTGACTCCATCTTTCTGTTTCTCCATCACTTCCTCCTCTCTGTGCTTGTCCGCTCATTTCTGCTGTCTGTGTGTCCCTCCTCTTCCTCTTTTCCTTTTGTAGCATCCACTTAACCCTCTGCACACTGGAGTTTTAGTTATAGAAATCCCAGCTTGTGCCACTAAAACAGTCATCCTGACCAAAATGTGTCCAGACCACATAGCTTTCAGAAAGAATAGCATCAAATTCAGATTCCTAGTTGTTTACTGGTCCTTTCATTAAATGCTTTGCTTTAGACAATATTAAACACACATGTTTGGCGTATTTAATTAAATATAAGATAAGAGACAAGATAAACCTTTCTTGATCCTGCTGTGGGGACATTCGCAGTGTTGCATCAGCAAAGGGGACAGTGTAATAGTAAGAAGAAAACAAATGATTTTGTCGAAAACCTTGTTTGGCACTGCTATAAAACCATTTCTAAACAATGCCCAGCCCTGCTAACGATAGGATGAGGCCTGAGCGGGCCCTCTTTTCAATCCACTAGCCTCTACGTCCGCAGCATTTTGTTTTTTGATTTCTAACATGCTCGTGGCTCAGACTCATGGGAGCTGCTTGGTTGTGTTGTTTCATCTATCTCAAAATCAAAGGGTTCGCAAATTTTGCTGTCCATGACAACATGGATCAAAAGCCAACTATAATTCCACAGTTATCTTATTGCCAAAAAAAAAAAAAAGCAAAAGCAAAGGAAACAAAAAGCTGCGGTCCTCTGACGTCTAACTAGTGACAGTCTGTGGCTCCAGATCTGCACTGTCTCTGAGGCTGCACCTGAAAAGCATTCACTGTAGTGCTCAGTCTCATTCTATAGGTGGAAATAATAAATGCTGTACAGCAGACTCACATCATCTGGCAGTGCTACCTGAAAAGTGCAGCATTCACACCACAATCCACCAATCCACATTAAATCCATCTTCCAAAAAGCCTTAAACAAGACTTCATTTCATCCCTTTTTTTTTATATCAGTTTGACGCTATACAATGAACTCTAAATAAATGTGCATGATAACAGTAGAAGTTAGTTTAACCAGCCAAGACTTCACACATCACACACATTCATGAACTTGTTCACACACACCGCCTGACTGTTGTCCCTGTGTGTTTGGGTCCCTGCAGGGTGTCTGCAGGTGGGTATGAGCCTGTGGTGATAGAGAGCCATTAAGCCGAGACCGGCAGGAGGGACGACGTGTCCTGTTGTCTCGTCTTCTGTCTCGCTGGTTTTCCTGGAGCTTCAGCCGGTCTGATGCCGTGAGGGGAAAACCTTGTCAGTTTGCACTTTATGTGACGTTTGTGGCAGTCTGCACTCCGTTCAGCTGTGTTTGTGATGCTGAGAGCGACTCAGAGTGAAAGCACCAGTGCACAAACCGTTTCTCACACTGCCTTGTGGTGCATTCACCTGCCTCTGTGTTGCAGGAACAACATTTTGGATGGGGACTTAAAGAAGTCCAGAGACTTCAGGAGATCACACCGATTAGCAATTTCACCTGTTCAGTCCTGAAATGATCCAAAATCATCCATGTGTCCCCAGTTCACTGTTACAGATGTTCTCTATACTAACACTGCTGGTAGTTGGTGACAAATATTATCCAAAGTAAGAGGAAGGAAACATAGTGTTTAAACTTACCGAAGCTCTTATTTTAATGTCTGAGATAATGCTAATGCATCATGAGTCTTTCCTCAATCCTAACCGCATACAGTGTGTCACTTACTGTATAGTATGTGTCTGAGTTTGCTGGTAGAATACCAAAAAAAAAAACAGACATCAATGAAACTGCCGTGCTAGAATGAAAAACTAGCATGAAGCACAGCAGGGTCCGGTTAGGGTCAGATTTAATGAAAAGCTATAAGAGTTAAGCTCTTATTTCAGTGACTGTCCATGATATACCTTCAGGACCTTCGCCCAGGAAAGACTACAGTACAGTCCACATGCGTTGACCACATGAGTTCTCTGTCTTCAGTCCATAAGCACATTTAAGCCAAATGTTTAGGTTTAAGTCATTATCAGCACAGGTCATTTTTCATTTCTTCTCAGGCACTTCCTCAAATCTGCTCCACAGTTCTTATCAAACTAAACATTAAACACATGCAGTGCACATATCACACCAACTGACTGAATTCATCTAGTGCCTCAGAAGGGACAAGAAGTGTGAACTTCTGTGGAGAACATCTTGTGTTTGAGTAATGACACCACATTAAAGCCAGGGAGAGACTGGGAGAAATGTCTAACTGCTATCAACACTGTCAGTGACAGGAAGTAACTGAGGCTCAGCTGTCTGCCACTGCAGGCTTAAGGTACTACATCTTTACTGGGGATGCATGGATGATAATGCTTTTCATGGTTACAACCCGGCAAGTTTATTCTAAACTTGACTTATTCCTCTAATATCATAAAACATTTGACCCACAGCTCCTGCAGTACGATAAGTTCATCTGTACCAGCAATTCTTTTGTTGTGTACTTGATTCCTTGTAACTTAAAGTGTAAAAGTCACAGATATTTAGGTTTCACTGGAGATTCAGTCGATTATTTTTTAACATGTCTGTAACATGTGTTTTTTTTCTCCCCTCACCACTTGTTGAAAATTAATCTGACACATTTTTGTTGCTACAAACTGCCTGAAATGCAAATCAAGGCTGTAACTGGCTCATATGTTTTAAGGTATATGTGATGCGAATCAGGAGGGAAAAGTTTCCACCTTTAAAACGTCTAAACCAACAGCCCAATGAGGGGCCCAACAGCAAAAATGTGATGAAATGACTTTCTATGCAGCCTAGACATGCACTGCATAACAGAAAGCCCTATATTCAACTTCCACTGACAGGCAACACATCCAACACTGAACATGATCAAGAGTTTAGAAAACCACCGAGCAGCCGTGAAGGTGCAGGAACTCTGAGCCGCCTCAGCTGATTTCTTTTTGTTTGAAGTTGTTGCTGTTCTCTGTTGATCAGGGAAACGCAGCAGAACCACTTTGTGCCTGTAAACTTTCTCTCGAATGACCCGAAAGCGCCGCAGTGTCCATGATAACAGAGTGCTTGTGATGGTGAGGAGAGAACTGTTGTGTCCTGTTATTGTGTCTTTGTTCTGTTTCTTTTTGTGTCAGTCATGTTGTAACTTGCAGGTGGAGCCATTTTGGAAATCCCTCTGTTACTCACTGCATGTGTACTACTGCTGCCCTGTTGCTCCATCTCCATGAAGGATTAATTGTATGAAATTTTAGTTCTCCTCTCTCCTCAGCCATCAGACGTTAAAAACAAAATGTGAGGTCAGCTGAAAACACTAGTTCTGTGGTACAAACTGTTCTGGTTTTGCTGTGTCCAGTTGAAGGAGTTATTTCCATGCAGAGGGATTCCTGCAGCGCTCGCGACTGTAAAAGTCTTTGTTGCCCCCTGGTGGAGCAACGGCCTGCTGTCGGGTTTCTGCATGGGCCCTTTGGTGCTTACGAGTATGTTTAGTTGGAGTAAGGCTGGTTTGTTTACAGCTGTCATCAGAAGAACAAACACCAAAGAGGCACCAAAAAGGACGAGTTTCTGTAGCTCCGACAGACACAGAAGAAGAAGTGTTGGCATCCAGCTGGCTGGTTGGCACTTTGCTTTGTTTTTTTAGTTTTATAAGTAGGTTTTCTGTTTGGAGTTTGAGCTCTGCAAACGTTCCCACTTCAGGACGGAACAAGAAGGATCGAATGTTGTGCAGAGTCTTAAAATCACATTTTTGGTAAAAAAGGTGAAAAAAGTTGTCGTCCTGAGAAATAATGCTCATTTTTTCCGATTTAGGTCATTTTTATGTCACTGATCTTGTGAATTTAGCTAAATAACATGGATGCTATGTTTCAGGGTTGCAACAAATGCAAACCTGCCTTGTCGATTTAGTCTGGCAATAATGTACTCGATGAATCATTAAGTCGATTAATTGTTTAGACAAAAAAATGTCCGAAAATAGTCAAAATATCTTGTTTTGTATGACCAAGAGCCCCAAACCAAAATATATTCAATTTCAAATGATATCAAACTGAGAAAAGCAGCAAATCCTCAACCCTGACAATCTGGAACCAGCAAATGACAGACATTCATGTATGACATATAACTGATTAATCAACGATCTGTTGAACTACTACTCAGGTACTCGTTTCGGCCCTAATTAGTTAGAACAAAAACAGTGATCCTTGACAGAATATTTTCCCTTGTTTACAGTGAAAATCTGCTTTTAAGACTCTTTATCAGCAAACTTGCTTGTACGGACGTTATTTTTCCAGTGAAGCTGCAGTTTTCCGGCTTGTGGCTTCACATCTTCATCACACTACGCTGGTTGAATCCAGCTCATTAGATATGTTGAATGACTTCACACTACCCGCGCTGTTTGTGTTTTGCAGCTGTATGTTTATTAATCACATTATTCTCACATTTGGGGATGAACCACTGTTGTTATAGTCTGAATTTGGGTTTACATCACCACAGCCTCTAGTATTCTTTTAAAGCATTTATTTATATATTTTTTGTTCTTAATTCTTTTATTTTTTGCCTGGAGGTTGGTCATAAGCTATGCACACAACTCACCTCCCTGAGCTTTTTTTTTCTATTAGTAATTCTAACAAATTATTCTATTGTAACAAAGCTAGTATAACCTAAATTTATAGAGAATCATGTTGGAACGGTTCTTCCAGTTACCACGTAGTTACTACGACCTTTTTTGTGGTATTTCTGCAGAAATGACAATAAAAAGCTAATCTAATTTTCTGTGTCATGTTTTTAATTATGTTGTGCTGTTGTGACATGAAACTGTCATCACCTTGGTAGGTCATTAAATACTAGAACTGGCAGCAGTATATGTGTGTTACCAAAGTGTATGTGTGTGTGTGTGATCTTGTACTGTTGCTATTTAACCAGGACGCCGAGGTCGTGTCCTCTGTAATATTTCCGAGAATTTGGGGAATTTAATGACAAGAAGAGCACTTTACATCATGCAGTTATACACATTTAAAAAAAAGAGTGTTTTTAAATCTCTTAAAATGACTAAAAGGCCCCTCAGACATACAGTACGTTTCAGGTGTGATGGAGCCTTAGAAATTATGCTCTCGTGGAACAAGTATTCAGCATACCATACAGAAATGTAAAAAAAAAAGTATATTACATGTAAATGTCCTGCATGACAATCCATCCATCCATCCATTATCTATACACCGCTGAATCCTTTGCAGGGTCACGGGGGGGCTGGAGCCTATCCCAGCCGTCTCCTGGGCGAAGGCAGGGGACACCCTGGGCAGGTCGCCAGCCTACCACAGGGCTACACATATAGACAGACAACCATGCACACCTCTCATTCACACCTATGGACAATTTAGAATTATCAATTAACCTCAGCATGTTTTTGGACTGTGGGAGGAAGCCGGAGAACCCAGTGAAAACCCACGCTGCACAGGGAGAACATGCAAACTCCAATCCATTTCAAATCAATTTCAAAGTGAAAATACAGAACTATTAGCAGCAAAATGCACTTGAAGTATTAGAGTAAAAGTATTTGTTTCATACTGTGACTGATACAGTTAATACTGATGCATCAGTGTGTGCTATAAGCAGTATACTCACTGTCGTAGCTGATCAGGGTGTAGCTACCTTGAACTACTTTATATACAGCTGAGTAGTAAAATTTTGTTATTTATCTAAAAGATCTGTTCAGGGACTTTAGACTCTGATCATCTAAAATCCATAGACAGTCCAGTTTATGAGGGCCAGGTCAGAGTTTTAGACCTTCATAGTAAGAACGTTCACTTCTTCAAAGGGATGTTTAATGGTTACAGTTGGATTTAGGGGCTTATTACATCAGTGAGGATCCTCACGAGTACTGAAGAACAACTGTGTGTGAAAAGTGAGAATGATTAACAATTGGAAGGAATCTGACACTGAGGATTGTTACAACCACGAGGAGCGAGACACTTCAGTTTGTCTTTTTTCAACAAACCAAGACACTTTAAAAAGCAGACATCACTTAAACCCACAGAAATTAATTTTAAATCCCAATTTAGATCTCAGCCTCCAAAGAAATCAGATCTATGAGGCTGAATTTTTGAGAAATTTGTAGAAATGCATCCCACATGATCACACTTGATATTTGTGGTTCCCTCCTACAGATGGCAGCACCTTGCCACACTTGAATAAGAGCAGAAGAAGGAGATGTAGGAATAAAGATTTTGTTCAATAAACATATCCATAATTTGTTTGCTATATTTTAGACTTAAACCCACAAGCATTTCACCGAGGCAGAGCAGCTTCTGATGCAGGAGGAATTCTATTAATTGAGTTAAACCTTAAAACCAAACTTTTAACATGTTTCCTCTGGTTATTGGACCACCAGCAGCGTTGTTTTGGTCTGTGTCTACTGTATGTGTAAAAAGGCAACTGTTTGCTAACACATTGATTTGTCAACTTAATGGGTGTACAGGTACGTATATATTTTAGTTCCCATGTAGGTCAATGTGGTGCTTTCAGCCTGTTTCACTGACCTCAAGTGGCAAAGCCATCCAAAATTAAACACAGGTTGAAGGACATATACCATGTAAACACAGTACAAACTATAATATTAAACATATTGACACTCGAGTTTAACACAGGGCCTATTTAAAGGATCAGTCATAAAGATTGTGTTAAAATGTAGACACATACCAGCTCCAGGCTTGATAAGTACTTTTCCTATGACGGGAATATGTCTACTAACAATATATCTTGTAGGAATCATAAAACCTGCTGAGAATAATGTCATGGGACAGATCTTGCTGTCATACCTATTTCCCAATTTGACGCTGAACATATCAGGAAGATGGGCCTAGCTAAGGCCTTATGGAGGATAGATTTGGTGTCAGGACATCAACACATCAGCTTATGTTGAAGTGGGTCTTCTTGCGTTGCTAGGAGGAGGAGACATTAAAGGCCATAAAAGAGGCCTTAAGTCAATATTGTTATTTGAGATTGGGTTCATTATTTCATTATTGTGCTCTGGTTAATGATTATGTTGGTGCTAAGTCCCTTGTAGCACAAGGGCTGTAGGATATGATTTGTATAGGCTCGCAGGGCCTTAAATTTCACTCAAAGATACACAATGAAATGTAAGCTTAAGTTAAAGATGGAGGGAGCAGAAGGGAGTCATCTAGCATAACTGAACATGGAAAACTTAAGAGATGGGGATTTCATCTGTATTCATCTTCCTGTAATCAGGGTTTAAAGACGGGGGTAGAAACTTTAATTCCTAGTAAATGAAACTTTGATTGCACATATGAACAGAAAGATACAGACAAGAGATTTGTCCTGGTCCAGGGGGACATCTGCAGGTTGTTTTAGTAACTTTTCTAAATACTTATGCTCCTTCTGGATCTGGAATGGAATTTCTGAAAACAAATCTTTGAAATACTAATCTTGGAGGCTCATTCTGTCGTTTCTCAGCTTGACTATTTTTTATGTTTCAAATAGATTTATAGAGGGTGATAAAACAAAGATATTATGAGGTGTGGGGAAAATTGGGCAAACTTTTTGCTTTGAAAAATAAAAAAGCAACAAGCAGAAAACAATTTATAAATAAAGCACCCTACAAAAAATCTATACATCACACCACAAAAGATATACAACATTAATTTGAAATTTTAATTAAAAATTTTAGACTAACAAAATAAGATTCTAGTTAGTGAAATTACAGATGAAGAAATTAAAAGGGTAATTTAAACTTTAAAACCCAGTACCCAGGGCTGGAAGGCCTTCTCTCAGGGTCTCATATAACCACGTGCTCAAGACTGGCATAACTCCTTGGAGAGAAGTCCATCAGACATTTCTTAAAACTATTCCAGCATTGTATAATAGCCCAAGGGCAAGAATAGCCATATCAAACTCATTAGGCCTGGCAAGAGGGACCGGACAGGGCTCTCCAATAAGTCATTGCTGTTTCCAGTGTTGAATCGGGGGATCACTGATGATAATAATATTACAGGTATACAAATGCCAGGTCAAGAACATAAAATGTCCTTATTTGCAGATGATATTTGAATTTACTTGTCAAATCCAGAGACCTTCATTTTGAAACGATTGTCTCTTAGATGTTTTTCGCTCCATCTCAGGTTATAAATTGAATAGTCCAAAGACCCAAATACAAGTACAATACATGTTTCAATTACTGGCCTTGCCAGATTATGAACGCTAACATCCTACCAAATTGGAAATGGATCATATGAGATATCTGGGAGAAAACATCCCAAAAGATTTAACAAGTTTGTACTCCTTGAATTTTAACTGTTGAGTCAGAAAATAAAGGAGGACATAAAGGGATGGAATTTACTTCTAATATTAAGTTTTGAGTCACGAAATGACACAGTAGAAATTAATATCTTGCCAAGGTGACAAGCCCAGAGGCACAGGGTTTCTGGACTCAATAATGCAGACCACACACAACAGCGAGGTTTCAAAATAAAGGATGAATTTATTAACAAAAGTCGCTCAGGATGATATACAACAAAATAAACTAGGCTAGGTAACAAAGTACAACAAAAGGCACTAAGGATAATTAAGACTGGCAAAGAACAAAACTAACAATTGCTTTAAAAAAGTGAGAGGTAAAGAGCAAACAAAAGGCGCAAGGCAAGACTAATCACTATGGCTGGATACCAAAGTACAAACAAAAGGAGCAAGGTTAGACTAATCACACAGGCTTGGTAACAAAGTACAAACATAAGAACAATACTAAACTACCCTCAAGACTTACTAGGAATGCAGGAGACAAGGATTATGGAAAGCTAGATAGCAAGGCAGTACAAGACATGCCACATGACAATCTGGCATAGGACAAAGGGAGACGCGGACTATATATACACGAGGTAACAATGAACAGGTGGACACAATTAGGGCGGGGTAGACAATCAGACAGGCTGGAAACACACCAGGAAGTCAAGGGCCTGAAACGAGAGGAGAGTTAGGTTTCACAATAAAACAGGAAGTGCAAGACAAGACATGACGCTTGTGAACAAAACACATTAACAAATCTCATGAGACATGACACAAGGTTATTGTATTTGTGTCAGACTCTTCCAGTTGAAATAACTGATAAACAATTCAACAAATGAGATATATTAATATTGCGGAAAAGGATAAGATTTCAAACTCTTCAACTGACAATGAACAAGGAAGGATTTGCACTCCCCTGAGAACATGTTAATTTATCTCTGAAAACATGGGTACATATTAGGAAGAGATAGATAGAAAAGATAAAGACTCTGAGATGGTGCTCTTATGACCTTGACCTTACCTCAGTCAAAGTCAGTGTGAGCTTTAAGGGATGAATAGGGCCTCTGCTCATACCGTACCTTTTAAATCAGGGGACACTGAACAATTTTCTGACATTGAAAAGACTACACGGTGAATCTGAAACAGTGACTTTTTTTAGATTTCTTCAGGTATGCCATCACAGAAACAGTTCTATGTTAGCAAATCAAAGTGCGTTTGAAATTAACCTATTAAAAGTTTTTATTAGTGCCTGTGGGACAAATTCAGGCCTTAAACTCATGACGAGACTATATTACAGACTTCAGGAGATTAAATAGAAAGTAATTAATATAAAACAAAAATAGGAAAGGAAAAAAAAAGAAAAGTTGCATTCCAGAGGAAGACTGAACAAAATATTATGAATTTCCAATGAAGGATATCATGCTCAACCTCATGGAGAGCGTTTAGCTGAAGTCTCAATAGTATTTTATCTCATCTGTTCAGAGGTCTCACCACTCAGGCTGTTACAGCTGCTGCAGGAATCGTGGCTCTCAGGAAACAATCATTTGCTTTGGGCCTGTCCAAAAGTAAACACTTTTTGGTACAAGATGTGTATAGCTTTAGTAACAACATTTGCGTCAAAGATTGAGGATATTGAAACAAAATACTTATTAGGAATATTGTAGTATTGCTTCTTGAAAAAGCAATTACAATGAAATGGCATAAGCCATGAAAAGATAGATTACTTTTTAAAGGTACCGCACTAAATCTGATTGTGTGAACTGCTGTTATGTGATTCCAAATTAAGTAAAAAAGAAAAAAATGGCACATTTGGCCATTACCATTTCAAATTTTGATTGTGCTTTTGTGGTGCATTTACAAAAAAATGTGTAATTATTAAATTACCACAAGCTAATTGTCACAACCAGGACAGGTAGACAACCAGGGACCTGCAGGACTCCTGGGGGTCTGCGGCCCTACAGCAGTGGCTCACTTAAACTAATTGGTAATCCATCATCATTAGGAGCTGTGTAGCGGTCAATACATATGATTTCATCTTAGGACTCTGTGGGCATGTACAGACTGTCCTTGATTGACATGTCTTACTGTTTCACATACAATTTAAAGCTTTCTCGAATCTTTTAAACAGCTGATATTTTAACATCCAGAATCATTGCTGGAAAAGCACAACTGTAACGAACTAATTAATCACGACCGCATTTGATTTCGGTGATTCAGTTCCTTGGTCCTGCTATTGTGTGAACAGGCTCACTGACATTGACACATTGAGAAAGTGCAACAGACACATCAACAATGTTCATATTTTGAGATTATAGCGGATTAAAATGTCTGCCTGTTAGTACATAAAGTGGTGTCATTGTAGCCCTGCTCCACTTCAACTGAGCAGAGGTCTTCAAAGGTTACCTTTTCATATGTATAATTGTTTTGTCTGTCCATTAAGGGGCTCCTCAGGAATTGAAACTGACCAACAAACCATGGGGAATGGAGACACTCAACATTTGGACTCTTCGGGGTGAATCTGTGACAGAAGGCAGGAGGTAAGAGAAGAGGAAGTGTGAAGTCTCACACTTTAGCCTCTGAGAAAGGCTGGCTGAAGGACCTTTTCAAACTCTCAGTCTATGACATTCAATGCATTGCCTGCAACTGGTCAACAGTGTGATGGCACTGGTTTCCGGCTGCATCTTTTAGGTTTGCGAGGGTGGAGGTAAAGTTTTGGTGTAGTTCCATGTTTTGTGGAGATTGCAAACCACGTGTCTCATCCTGATTTATGAGCTCCATCTGGTGTGTGCACCATTAAATGATAATACTTCAAGGCACAGTGCTTGACAGCAGTGGAAAAATGTGAAATTTGATCCTGCATGAATTGATATGTTGGTCACTTAGAAGCAGCGCAACAAGCTATAAACACAACACTATCATTATGTTCCCTTCAGAGCTGATATGACCAACATGTCATCAAACTCTTGCTTTTTTCTACAAATCCAGCAGAGACCGAACCACGTTAGCATTTATTTGGAGTCATTCAAGTGGTAAATGTAAGTCTAATAATCGCTCTGGTCTGGTCAGGGAAATATCTGGCTCATCAGTAGCTAGATGTTCCATTTTCTTCATAAGCTAGTCATTAACTTTGCTGCTTGGTGCTGGGCTGGAAGTGTACTATGGGTTTATCAGAGCTGTATATACAGTAAATGTGCCATTAAACAAAACCTAAGACCCCCAAATGCCACATAGAGCTGAGGAAACTTTTACGGTGTCACTTTTAGTGACACCTTTCACATAGACATAGGCATAATGTGAGCCTTTCATAACAGTCAGCAAAACAAGTGCTCAAAGTTTTGCGTTTGTTTCACTCCAGGCAGCCATTTGTTGTTATACAGCAGACTTGTGGTTGACACCTTATAGCCTCAATCTTGACAGCTCTGATCTATGCAGCATTAAAGTATAGGAGCTTTCCTGTATCTCACGAGTCAAGAATCCTGCTTATTACCACCTATAGGCAACTGTAACTGACAGTTCCAGTGAAATAACACGTGTGACCTTAAATGGAGCACGACAGTGCGTGGTTGAAAGTTTTCTCACATGAAACTACAAAGCGAGAGATTTATTCGTTTCCAAGTGGAAACTAAAGAGGTGTTAGATTAAACTGTTGAAGATAGAACATTTGTCATGTAGGAAGACCCTCTGTCGACCAAAATATACAGAACATCACATAAGCAAAGTGCGTTAAACAAACTAGAAAAAAAGCATGGAGTTACCAGAGAAGTGGCATATGGAGTTCAGTTTTTAAAATAATACAAATAACTTGTCGTAAAAAACATTCTGAAGTAAATTCATTTTTTCTAATTACTTGAGACAACAAAGAAAAGAGGAAAGAAGAGAAGACAACTATGTGAGTCTTAAAGGTGTCCTGTGGAGTTATATTTACATTCAGTTCTTCACTAAAACATGTTTTGTATATCATTGTGTTGAATACATCCCCTCCTCATAAAACATTTGCAAGGGCCATTTTTCTTAAAAGTTTGAAACTGGTATCGTTTAAATTTGTGTTTGCTTTCTCGCAGTCTCTTTTTTTTTTCGGTCTTTGCTGACACATCATGTTGCATTACTGCGGCTTCATGATGAGTCAAATAGTGTGAAACCGCTGGTTGGAAGAAACAAACATTTTTGATTAGGATGCATTAAATTTGTTGTTCCGAATGTGTCAGTTTGGAAAGCACGTACAAATTATTCTACTATGATCATTTAGGAATAAGAAGTTGTTAAAAAAGTGTAGCTGTGTGGTAAGACTGTAACATTACTGTTGCAAATTTGGATTGGTCCTTGAATGTATGGATGCAAATATTTGTTTTACGTATTATTATTATTATTATTTTAAACTTACTTTAATATAACAGAGATCTTCAAGGAACCATTTTAGCTTCATCTGACTGCAAACATAGGAGGCCCTTGACTGATTCCATGAGGAACACCACACAGGTTGCATGGCAGTTGGGGTACCTATCTCTATAGCTAGTTAGTTGTGCACGATACAGTACTGTTGCATTTGTCAGACATGGACATAACATCTAACATCATATTACAAACAAAGAATGGAAACTGTCCTAAACTTTACAAATAAATATAAATAAAACATGAACTGATTCTTCACTCACACCTAAATCTCATAATAAACCAAGACTTTACAGGGAGACAAGTAAACAGGAATTTTTCTATAGCTGACGCTAATGTACCTGAATGTAACTGTTTGTCAAGAGATTTATGACTTTTGGCAAAGTTCTGCTTCGTATAATGCTCTAAACTGCAGTTCATCAGACAATACGGTATGTTTATATTTTAGTTTTGCACCTAACATCAACAGGCCCTCATTCCTTACACACTACAAACAATTTGCGCTGAGCATCATAAATACAACACTGCAAGTAAGTTGAACTTTAGCATCTAATTGCTGCCAGAAATATGCTGTATCTTTGTATCCTGTCCTGGTTTACCATTAGTCTCCACTTCCCCCACCATTCAGTCACATTGTTAAGCATTTCCTGTATATCTGTGTCATGTACTGCTAGTAAAATTATCATCAGCATTATATAGTATAGTATACCAACAACCAAATCATCTACTTTAATCCCCACCTTATCTATAGTATTTTAATTGCTAATGAATTATGTACAAGCAACAAAACAAAACAAAACAAAACACTATCCGTAAACTGCAACAGATTATTAAACACCACACTGAATCCAATCTCTGAACAGGCTTCAAATGTTACCGTACTAAGTGGACGGGCTTACAGTGCTTTACTCAGCACTATTTCAGTGACTTTTCTATTCTGATGTAGAAAGTCTGGAAATTTAGATTAAGTGGTTTCCCTTGCTGGTACACAGATGGGTTTTCACTTTAGGAGGTTGGTATAGTACTCTAAGCATGCCAATAATAGAATGCAGAGTTGGTGTATTGAAGGAGGGCTGTGCTGCCTGTCACTGCTTGTGCTGATGAGGGTGATTTCTTTCCTCCTCAGCTGAATCATTTACTTTTGCTTTTGCTGCCACACACAGTCTCCACAGAAATCCTTTAAGTTTCATCTCTTGAAAATGAGGAGAAACGAAGCAAAACAGTGTATGTCTGACTTTTTCTTTATTCTTGTTTAGAAATGTTCTTTTTAGAAAGATTTGTTAGACTGGTCTGTAGTTTTGGGCCAGCCTTAGTTTTGCTCCTACACAACACAAGTTAGATTGATTCACAACAATACAAACAGACTAAGAAAATCCGAAGAAGTAAACCCTGAACTTACAGCCAGTGTCACCTGCAAAAAGGTATTTCCACGGTAACAATCACTGACACCTGCTGACCAAAGAACATGGCATGGCTTATAATTTGTGCTTTGCTAACAGTGCTTTGGAGGGAGCAGTGAAAGGGGAAATACTTTTTAGAGAATGCAGTAAACCGAGACATTTGATGCGCTTGCTAGGTCAAGCGTGTTTTTTAGATTGAGAAAGTCTTGAGTTACTACTCAGTATGGCAAAGTAGTTCTACCTGAGATAGTCAAGAACCAGACAGCTTTGTGCAAATGATGAATTTAGACATCTGTCTGAAATCTGACTGTAAGCCACAGTCAAAATCTATCTTTGTGAAATAAGTCACTGATTTCACTGCTGGAATGACTTTGAATTTCTCCAGTCGGGCACGCAGAGTTTTAGAGACCTCTTCCAGAGATTCCCTCTTCCATATTCAGTTCCTCTAACCTGTTCTATTATTAAGCTGTAGTGTACGTGTTCCTTTAGAGGGAGAAATCTTTTTCACGCTGTTTATCAGATTTGTCAGTTACCCTGCATCAGTTCCAGGATTAACTGTATCAAGGCTTTAGCGGGTTTCACACACTTAATGCGTTAAAGCAAAGTTTCCTGTTTTGTGATGAGTTGGTGTGAAGTATCGATTCTGGGAAATGTATATGTGTGCAAATGGCTCAGGAAGTAATTAGTACAGTATAACTTTCCCTCTCTCTTTCCTTTCAGCTACTGTCAGGTCACTGTACCATCTGAACTTTGACTTCTTTATTAGTCATTTATAAAAACGTTCACAGAGGAATTTATATCGCAATCTAGCATTGATGATTGTTTCAGTCAATAGTTAGCTAACTGCACAAATACAAAATTAAAACATAAAATTAAAAGAAAGTGAAAATCAAGAGCACACATATTGCCTTGTTGTTTGCCCTCGCATCTGGACATGATGGAAACATGTGATAAAAATGAATAACATCCACAGGCTTTATTATTCAATCCAGTGCAACCCAAAGCCAATTTTAATCTCTGATCCAGTTTTGAACGAGATATTTTTTGTTGCCTGATCAATCGTCCAATGTGTCTCAACAAAAACAGTGTCAAACTCATTTTGTTGTCAGTTTAAGTCAGAACCAATATAATGACTCAAACGTTTATCTATTTTGTCTCAGAAAGCTGGACTGCAACTTTTATTGCATTTGCCGTGCGAATCATTTTGTAAAGAAGTAGTAGACGTAGTACTAAACTGTGTACCTAAACGTAGTACCAACTAAACGTAGTACCTTAATTAACCTCTGACTAGTAGCGACAGCCGCAACAGCCAACAAATTTGTTTCTTTGAAATAATCATGTGTGCCCTCAGACTACTAAATCATACTCTCAAACTGGAGACCGTCTTGCAATGAGACCACACCAGCAGCAACACCAGTCAACATGCTGATGTTCCAACCCATGAGTACTCAGTAGTCATTATTACCTCAGTACATGAGTACTCAGTAGTCACTACTACAGCTACACACTTCTGAAGTTCATGACGCCGCATCTGATGACACTATCACATCGACAAAATCTGTCCACAGACATACAAACACCTGGCAAAGCTCTCAAAACTGCTTCTGTGATCGTTACCAGTACAATACAGTACAGTCTCCAGGACCACTGTGCCATTATGACACACACACACAGACTCACAAGGTGAAAACAATCCCAGCCACTCTGTCGCAACTGGTTTTAAACTTCCCCCTGTCCCTGTCTCTTGAGGAGTTCAGCGGTACACTTTCACCAAGGGATTTCCAAAATAACACAATGTTGTGCTGAACAGCCTTAACCCAAAATATATCCATGTTTTTGAGACCAAAATTAAAAATAAAAAAGTCAAATTTTATGAAATCTTGGAGGTCCACACGGGGAAACTAATTAATAGTAAATTAATTTAAAATAGGAAAAGCAGTTCCAGGGTATGATTTATGTAATTTGGTGGCCCAACTTACTAAATGCAGGCAACAAAATAAGAATATTGTGCACGATTAAAGGGAATGATTTATCATACATTCCCCATGCCACCAAATTGACTGAGCCACATTTGGATGTAGTCAGGGACAACTGAAGCTACATAAGGAATAAAGTGTTCAGCACCAAATTTATGCCCTTACGTGTCCCCTGGGGCACCATTTATCAGTCTGTGTAGATTTTCATTTTTGGGCCCTTTTTGCATTTGTTGCACACATCTCCTCTCTGTTGCCGTATTTCTTGTTGGCATTCACTGTCAGTTATTATTAATTACTAGACACCTGCAACAATACAGCTTTAAAAATCCCTAAGAACATTGACCTCCAGAACACCCCTTGTAGAATCCATTTTTAGGCCTGATTAACTTGATTAACTGGAAATCTAATTATTTAATAAATATATGCATGTACTGTACCTTGAACTTTGACGTCTTCGTTTGACCCACTAGAACCAATTAACCAACCTTATCCCAGCAGGGTTCAGAATTTACTGTACATGGCAGATCTTACCTAAATTTAATCTGAGAATATACATATTATTTTCATAAGCGGGAACTAGAGTCTAATTTTGGGAGAGATAATAGTCCCCTTAATTGATTACCAGAAAAGGATGTGGTTATCAGTCAGAGACCTCCAAGTCAAATACAGAAGTACAGTAGTAGTTTTTGCCATTCTTCAGCATTCTGCCTAGTATTTTCTGTTCCTGATTCTGGCCTAGTTGAACCCAAACTGTTGCATTTACAGTTGTCTGTCCTCAAATGTGCATGAATCTGCTTTGAAGTTGCCTACAATGGTTGCAGTTTTTAGAGCTCTCCTACTATTTGCTGATGCTGTGTCTAGACAAAATTAAATGGTCAGAGTTTCTTTCTCACTCTTAAGCATGATATACTAGTGCTCTCAACCAGCAACCTGACTGTTTGTGAAACTTTTCACTGAACAGCTGGAGGTGCAGCAGCAGTTGTAGCTTGTAATGTGTAGCTTCAGAACTTTCTGCATCTATATGTAATTCTCAGATTCAGTCAGGGGAATCAGTGATTGTAAATGTAAGGCTTGTATATTGTTGGACACTTAGAATACACTGAACACAATCAGACCCATTAATCCCCTTTCAGTCATATATTCAGTAAAATACATAAAAGCAAATACAATTGCTCATGTTGTGGCTACATTAGATTCTGTCTCGCACAGTTCTGTTTATTTGACGTCATGTATCTGTGTAGTGTGTAGTGCCAAACAGGACAGTGAGAATATTTGGTCTATCTAGCATCTTTGTGTGCAATGTTTGCTGTCATCTGGATATTTTTATGCCAGAACTGGTATAAAACCCATATAACTGGCTTCTCATCTCCTACCAACAGTCAGTGTTGGCGTCTTTTAACCATGGCCATGACCTTTCCCTTATGTTAGCCAGTGTTTTATCATTTTTGTAACAGTCCTATGCTTGTTGGAAGGCACAAGCAATGTTGTCCTGCAGATAGGGGCTTCAGATTAGAAAATGCTATTTTGGTTGGACAACAGGTTCCTTGCATTATAAATTGTTTACATCTAATGGGATTTTTTTCTGAAAATTCAGACAGATCCGATTTGGATAATAATATAGAAATATCTGAAAAGCAAAAAGCTGAAGCCCATCATTCAAGGCCAAAAAATACATTTGAATTGAAATTTTTTAAAGGGTTTTTTGATCATTTGCCTTTATTTTATGGTGCAGCCGGGGAGCGGGGATGGCATCAATAGGGCTCACTTACTACCATTGTACTATATTACCATAAGTCAGTGCTAGACAATTATTCACTCAGTGTGTGCAGACAAAATAGTGAGTAGATCAGAATGGATCTGTAAAAATAGACCTGGAACCCACATTAACTCATTCAGAAACCCCCCCAAAAAATTAAGCCACACTTTGACTTTGTGTCAAGACAGGAAAAGTGCAGACTTTCCGACACACTTCCCTATTTGTGGCTTTATAAACCCAGACTCCAATCACTCTCACATCACTCTCACATCTTCATTAGTGCTGAAAGATCAAAAGAACTGTCAAGATGATGACTAAACCACTGCTCCTCCTGGCTGCTCTGACTCTCTGCTGCTGCATCACCACGCTGCATGGTAAAAGGTTTTTCTAATATATTTAGAACAGTTAATGACATCCTTGGGTAGAGTTTTAAAAAAAAAAACAAATTCAGCTCTTGTTTTTTTCTCAACTCAGTAATCCAGTGAGTTAGATTGCTTCCTCAAGGTTTAGTATTTTTCAAATTTGTGGAACTTAGTTAATTGAAACAAGAAGGTGTCATCTGCATATAATGATATTTTACTATTCTTAAAGCTTTACAACATAAAGTGCTTAAATATTTTAGGCACTTTACTTTTCATTATTCTGTTATTATTAGTCTAAAACACATCAGAATTGGTTAATTTAAAAACACTGTTACATGTATGCATGTATTTATAAAGTACAAACCTTTATTAAGCATTTTAAAGTTTTACAGTGGAAAGTCAATGGTCATGTTCTGTTGAGTGTCCAGGTGTATTCTTGACCTAAGAAACAAAAATCTAATCTCAAGGTCCTCTTACTTGCTCTTTCTGAGCTTCAGCTACATCTTACACTCTTTCTCAGCCTATGGAGTTTGCTCATGTAAGACCACCTGTTACTGTTGTCACTTAACAAACTTTGCCCATTCCGAAACACCATGAGATGCGATTGAAAGGTCCAGAAAAAGCTACTGACAGGGCCTTGAGTTAGTTTTTTTTGTTTGTTTTTGTCAAAGTTTATTCTGACTTTCAGGTGTTATGTCCTTCTGAGGCTTTATTAAGGAAGATCACCACAGACTGAGATAATAATTAAACTGCTTTTATGATGTTAAATTTTCACAGCTGCTCCCAGGCAGTTCTGTTTGTGCATACGGACGACCTCAGCTCCCATCCCTCTTCGTGTCATCAAAAAAATTGAGGTCCATCCCATTTCAGGACGCTGTCCCCGCACTGAAGTCATGTGAGTCTTCAAGACTGATCCAAAGACTGTTTGACTGTTTTGTCACAGCTGCTGTCAAGATGCTGTACAAAAGTTCTGACTTTCTGACTCTTAAAATCCTGATGTGAGCAGAGGTGAAAGAGATATTTATTTACTGAACAAATTGTAGCAATATGTAAAAAATACTCCATTGTTAGAAAAAGCCAAGAATCTGAATTTTACTTTTAAAAAGTACACAATAATAAGCTTAGCTTAGCATAAAGACTGTAAGCAGGGGGTAACAGCTAACCTTGCTCTCTCCACAGTTCAAGAGAGTCAGGCTAGCTGTTTCCCCCATACAGTCTTTAGCTAATGTAATCTAATCATGTCCTGGCTCCAGATCTGCAGGCAAAGATGATATCAAACTGATCATCTCTCTGAAAGCAAAGGAACTTCGTTCCTAAAATGTAGTACAGTATTTGCGTAAACTTGGAAGTGTCCCATTAGCACAGACATATCTTCGTTAAATAAAGGTACTTCTGTACACAGAGTCAAAGTGAAAGTCCTGGAGCAAAACTGCAGCTTACATTTACATTCAAAATACACATCTACAGTGCTGTACCACTTCAGTAAATGTACTCTATGTTGTATTTGAGTGTAACCCGTGTCTCTGAATGGGAGCAGCATCTGAATGCTAACTGTGAATGTTTGAACATTACCATCTCACCTGTCACACAGGTTTCCTCAAACAGTGAGTCCAGTGTGAGACTTTCTCAGGTGTTTTATAATAAATGTAATCCCTCTCTCTCTCCACAGAATCACCAGAAACAACAACTCTAAAGTTTGTGTCAACCCAGGGGCAGTATGGGTCAACGGGCTCCTCAGGAATTTGCAAAAGTAATCACTTATTTTTATATTTATCAGTAATTGTATGCTTGTACATGATATATGAAACAATTTTTGGAACCAAAATATTTTCACTTTAAATTATCTGATGTGATAAACAAAAATAATGCACAAAGGATTTGCAGAATATTTGCAGAATATATAGACAGGTGACTAAAAAGTTGGTATTGGTGTTGGTATGGACATTTGTCTGAAATTGGAATAATCAATAATAAAAATAACTGTTAGTTGCAGCCCAAAACAAAAAAGTCCAATGCACAGTGTATGTACAGTGACCAAGTCTTATTGTAATGGAATAGTTTCTGTTGTACAAAAAAAAGAAAAAAAAAGAAAAATTGACAAAAAAGGAAATATTATCACTGCCACAACAGTTATTATTTACTGGTGTTTTGTTGTGTCTAAAGGACAGGCTGTATCGCACGAAGGGCCTCCACTTGTGTTGGTCATCACTTATTGCAATAATGGTAATAAGACCTTTACTAGAATTGATTTATTTATTTTCCGATCAGGTCATCATGTCATCCCTGATCACCTACAACACTAAACTACTCTTGCTGTTTTTGTTGTCTGAATCATTGTTACTCGCTCCAGTCTTTTAATGAATTTTTCTCATCTTTTTCTGTTTTAATTACAGCAAAAGTGTGACCACTGTTTCCCCCAGCGCTTCCACAATCAACATCTGATCACATTTCATGACATTTGATGCAACAATGGCTTCACTTAAGTTTATTAAGCTGTGACTTAAGTGTGGGAAGGCTGAGCTGCCATCCAGCTTTAAAAACAACCTTTGTAATTCAAATTTTATACTGTTTAACACCTTCAGCAGAGTTTAATCGATTAGCCTATCTATTGCATGCTTTTGCTCATAATTACACAATAATACAGTCTTAGTGCTTCCTCGTATGCTTGAGATACTGACATGTAATAATGTTTGAACTGTGTTTTTTAAAGTATATAACGTGTTATTTGGGAATTCATTAAGCAACAAAAAACTGTCTGAAATAAACATTTTTAATGTGTATGTACATTTTGTCATAAACCACAGATCTGCACTGTGAAGTAAAATCTGAGATTGTTTTAGTAAAGGCACCAATCACATACACGCACAAAATAAAGAATGCTTTCCTGTAAATGTGAATCAAATCCTGCAGTCCACATTACATTGATGATATTTTAGATGGTGCTGTAACCTCTGATATGCTTGTGTTGTATGAATGACTTGACTTCTCATAAAGAATAAAAGAAAAGACAAAAAGACTCTTCAAAAAATGACGTTTATTGCCTACAGGAGGTGGGGAGAGTTGGGGCTTTGTGTGGAGAGATGATACAAGTGCTGTTCAGCATGTTTGGTTTCTACTGAGGTGTAACTGCTCACATATAAAATACAGCTGTAGCCTTTGTAGAAGTCCTCCATTCATTCATATAAATATCACTGCTTCAGCACAACAAGAAATGCTCTCTGTACATACAAGAGTGTTGTTTGTGCCAGAGCTGGCCCAAGGCATCAGGCAAATAAGCAGCTTCTCAGTACCCCCAGGAACCACTGAGGCTCCTACGAGTTCAACCGAATCACTTTTCTGGATGAAAACCTCCAACCTAAAAAATTATCTTTGGGGAATTTATTCCAAAAAGCATCTGATTGTTTTTATTTGCATTTGGCTTCATTTTTTAAAATTTGTTTTCCTTTTCCTTATAAAACACTTTAGGACTTACGGGATTTGTTCTCCACTGATTTAGTGACTGACCTCCATAAAGTGTGGGGACTCACAAGAGACAGATTACAAACAGAATGGTCAAAATCTCAGCAGGAGAGGCTGCAAGCTGCAAAAACACATGGGTCCTACAAATCCCATAATGCAGCTCAACAGCATCGTTCACTGGACCCCCTGCTTTGAAATGCCTGCTTGTTCCCTACAAGCTTCCTGTTAACATTTTGAAGTTTCTAAGCACAAGATGAGATAACTATTCCATAATCAGGATTATTATTTCACACTTTAGAAAGATCCCTTCAGAGCCGAAGATCACATTATACAGCTGTTTGTACAGGCTGAGTATTATCCTCCTGATGACTGAACCGTATGTTTAAAATCCAGAGTCCATCATTATGAAAATGTTCTGAATTCACAGAGGAGTATGCAATCTTTATCAAATCATATGTATTTTATATTTATACATATTATATATATTTGTTAAGTTGCAACAGAAACTAACGAGGTAACTTAGTGCCTTTGACTGACTTTTAGTCTTTTCATCTTTTCATTTATCTGTTTATTTGTATGTGCTTGGGCAGGCCCTGATGACATTAGAGAGCGAAACTTTAATCATTCATCATGACTTCAATCATGAGCAGATGTAACTCAGTTTTCATAACACAAGCAAACAGGATATCTACAAAGGATAGATCTGTATTTTTTCTTCTGTGAGAGGAAAACAACAAAGTCAGCAATGCCACCTACGTTAAACAGACTTCCACTCCTACTCGCAGGCGAACAGTAACTTGTGTAGCTGCAGTTTTGCACCTTTTTGACATTTAATTGTCAGACGTGATGCATACTTTGGCTTCCACAATACAAAACCTGCTTTGTGTAATTTTAGCAGCACTCCACCACAGTTTTCCTTCCAACCAAATGCTCAGTGGCTGCTTCCTTCTGTGAAGAGCTGCTTGTCAGGATTCTGGTAACAGAAACTTAACACCAGTTGTTACATAGAACAGGTTTAAGTGCAGTCCTTTGAAATCCTCTTGAGAAATAATGTAGCACCATTGTTGGTGACTGCTGGTGGCTGATCATCCTCACCCAGTTTCACTTCACTTACTAAACATGAATAAAACAAATCTGCTGAAAGTTGCTCAAAGGCAGCGAATGAATTCGAAAGACTCTAATGCTCCAAAGAAATTCTTTGTTTCCAGGAATAACAGCCTGGTATTCCTTGTTCTTGTCACTCTGAATTACAATTTTGAAAGAAAGATGAGACGCTCAAAATTGTTTTTCGACTGTCAAACCAACTGGCGTAAGACTTTTGAAAGTGTTTTGACACTGAAGTTGCTGCCTTTCCTCTTTGTATTCCAAATCTTATTCATTTATTTTATAATGGCCTCATCCCAGTGCATTAAACTTTGGTCAGTATGGTAAATTAACAAAGACACCTTGTCAAAATTTAGTGAAAATATTCACAATACTTATTTGGTGTTTGTTGTGTTTTTGTATTTTTTTTTCTCATGTTTACATCTTAATACACTGGGAAGAAAACATTTATGCAGCATCCTTTAACTAAACACCTTTCCTGGTGTAAAATGCCTAGCCTAGGCTGTCAAATTCAACATGTAAAAGCAAATTAAAGACAACAAACCCTTCATCCAAATGCTAAATGCTGTGTCAGATAATCCTAATTTTCCCCAGTGAACATTGCTGGATGTCTTGTTGGCCGCTAAAGACTAGTAACCTCAACTGCACTGCTATAAAACCAGCCTGAATGAACTTAGCAGTGGAAGAAAAAGAAACAACAAAAACAAACCAGGGCCAGATATTGAACAACATGATTTTTACATTCAGAAATTGCATATGATGATGGCTGTGATAATCCTGTGTAAGACACATCAACCTCTGTGCAGGGAAAAACTGCAAAACAACTCACCGGGGAAGCCACTAACAAGTGAGGGTGTGCATTTCAGATATCTTGTCGAAATGAGTGATTTGTCCTTGATGTTATGTATACAAAAAAGCTGTTTGATTAAAAAAACAGAAACCAGTCTGAGGTGAGCAATGATTCCTCAGTTTCAATTCCTCATGATCTCATCCCCAAAAGTTGGTTCAGGAAGGACTGGAGGGATGGAAGCATGGATGGATGGATGGCTTGATGATGGCGCTGGATTAATCTCTGAGCGTCTTGGTCTCATGGGCAGTGCTGCTGTTGGAGAAATTGTACAAACTAGGCACGTTGTTTGTAGAAAAAGTATGTGAGGTGCACTCTACAGAGAAAAAAAATTAACAGGTTAAATGCTTATAGGTAATGACAGTTGTATTTTATGACATGGCTGTGGATGTTGGATGATATGTGTGAAAGGGATCTGGAAAACCATGTTTGGGAAAACTCAGAGGGAAGTAGAAAGAGGAAGAAACCAAAATAATTTTGCTTAAGCATCATCTCAGAGCGTGAAACGCTTTGAGCGGACACTTGAATGAGCACTGGAGAAATAAAAGCCATCAAGACAAACTGCTTTTAAACCTAGAACATTTATGTTTTGTTTTTCTCAAAAACTTGGAAATATTGAATTGTACAAAGTACCAATTGAAAGACTGCATGTTGGTTGGAGACAGAAAATGCCCGTATAGTTCAAAAACAAAGTTGGACAGAGATGTTTTGTCTCTACTAGAGTATCAGAGACAGGTGGAGGTTGTATTCACATATGAGCTCTTAGTGCACCGGGCAAAGAAAAAAGTACAAGTACATCTTCGATTTGTGAGAAAAAAATACACCCCTTTATCAGAGAATGGTACATTCCCCTCAAAGCTGTGAAAGACGCCCTGTCATAATTTAATTTATGTACAGCTGTTGTACAGAATCAGAAAACCCAGTGAGGTGAGTTTAGGAGTGAAGTATAGGCCTCAATATGCTCACAAAGATAGACTTCATCAATTCCACCAAAACTGGAGGTGTATCGAATCGCGTTAGCGTCAAATCATGTGCAAATGACGTAAAGCCGATACTGCCCGTCCAGGCCGGTAAAACTGATCTGACTGCAGTTTAAAGCTGAGGTTACAGGGTGCCGAGTTGTGCTGACACCATTTATCCCAAAATTATGGCTTTTCTTTTCAAATACTGAAAAGAGCAAATGCTTTGACTAATTTAACTCCATTCACATTAATTTGCTTTACTTTTTAATTCAATATCAAAAAAAAAAATCAGGTTTTACTGGACACTACAGTGGGAGCTGTGCCTGATATGAACACCGAGTGCATATTCAGGCAGCTATTATAGACGCCACCTGCAGAGAGAGGGCTGGGTGTCAAACCGCAGTATTTACATTTTTTTTGCACCAGTCACAAGTCTGTTGCGCTACGTATCGAAAGATGTCAAGTACTGAAAGCTGGCATCGAACATCTGATCTGATCTGATAATACTTGTAACTATTTCTTCTTCTAATCTGATTGTTCCTGATTTAAATGTCTATGTTTGCAATTTTACACTTATTTTGGATTGATTGTGTGTACACCAGTGGTTCCCAACCTTTTCTGCTTGTCACCCCTTAACACAGAGCCCCCTGCGGCCACGTATGTCTGAACTTGGAGGAAAGTCACCAGAATAAACCTAGTTTAGATTTTTCTTGTTGGCTATCCTGTTAATGATCGTATGACCCCTTGCGTGTGTCCTAACCTCACGGTTTGGAGCCACATTAAACATTATAGACGTCTGGCCCCTTTTGTACACAACAAAGGTGGGTTTGTCGAGAAATATGTTTATTTTCCCCTTTTTTTTCAAAATATAATTTTAATCATTTTTTTTATTGGTACTGAAACTTAGGTACTGTATCATATTGGTGCAAGTTTTGATACCCAGTCCAACCCCTGCATTTATAAATTCTGTTGATCCCATATTGATACTTGAGCTTCTCTTTAAGCCATCCAACAAAACCAAATGATGATGTTGGAAAACTTTGTGTCTCTAAACCAAATTTATCTGAGCAATTTTTGCACCTTCTGACGGCTCAAAAGTTTGACAGATTTGAATTTATTCTTTTTGGGAATGGAGCAAAAGTGCAGCGGCAGTTTTATCAAAAATGCACAAAGACGTGGGACTTCTACAACAACAACATACATGTATGTAAGTACATACATTACCTGTGCTTATAAAGGATTCTCAGAACAATAGCTTCCTGTTTGGTTTTGCTCGTACGATGCGACTCCGAGTCTTCCGTTTGAGAGGTACTGCTGGATGCATAGCATAGCCCTGAGTTACAACTTACATAAAGGGCTATTAGTTCTAATCATCTGACACAAATATACAAAGTGTAGAGTCCACAGGAATCTGGTATTAAGAGACTCCAACAACCAATTTTATAGTGAGCCTTTGGTAAATACATTCGGCCCCTGGTCATGAATCATTAGCAGATTCTTCTCAGGAAGTTTTTTTCCTCTGGCAACAATAAATAAATAAATATTATCTAATTATCGACAGAGCATAAGTCACTCATCCTGGGGAGATTCTGGACACAGACGATTCTCTTTTAAGACCGAAGGTGTTGAAAAGCACGACTTCAAAAGCTGAAAGTCTAAAGCGCATTGTTAGTCTCTGTCAGGATTGTGTTACAATCATTTTATTATTATTTCATGTCTTCAAATATTGTGTTAAAAGCAAGTTAAAGGGTAGGGGGCTTATTTGATGGCAATGCTTCCAAAATTTGGGATTTGAGTGCTCATTTGGCCTGAATTGATTACTTAATTACTTCATAGTGCTGCAGAAATCTCACCAGTTGCTTCTTTTGAACTACACTGAGCTACATGACCACGATGCCGCTGCAAGTTAAATATTTAGCAATACTCAAAGAAAGGTACAAGACCCATACTAAAGAAGGAGAAATTCCTAGAAGTAAATGAAGCAGCTCATTAACATCCACGCAGCACCGTGAGGCAACTTTCAGGTTGAGATTTGCTCGATGGGTGAGTCAGGTGGCATCCTTTTCAGGTTTTTAAAACTGGGCCAAGTAACATAGTCCCAGGCGAAGTGGAAATGTGATTCAGAAAAGTTTGACTTGACAGACAAGTACATAGGATACTATCCATTATTTCCACAAGGCAAGTTTCAATCTGAAAGCCTCTGAAAACACCCTTTCATCAGTATTATTAGTGCTTTTATGTGACCAAAGACTCGCAAGACCTGCAGCTGTGACATGACATAATTTCATACTATATTGCCTATATGAAACACACCTATTTAGTGTTACACTGGCTTTACATAACTTTTAAAAACACCCAATCATGACTTTTTAACCTTAAAAATTGCAGGTATTTATTCAGAGCTGAAATAAATATTTGGTGTTTCCTGGCTGACTAGCGCTGAAATTATGGACCTGTGTTTACAACAATGACTGAAGTAAGTGAACGTTTCACATTCCTGCACAACAATCCTAACTTAGATTCAGTTGTTTGTAGTGTTACTCCTCTTGTTAAAATACCTGTCAGTTAGTTTGAGAGCGATCGCAGGTTCCAGTTCTACAAACTGTGACATTAACACAATGCATGTTGTGCTGCAGCATTAATATCATGTGTTTTTGCTCTAAAAAGATCACTTCACAGTCGTGTGAAATGAGAAAAGAAACGCAAATGAAATTCAGCTAATCTGCTGACATTTGTGTTGTAGATTTATCTTTAAAAAGTTGCTAGTCTTAGTTAAGGTTTGTTGTTGTAGGAGCAGAATCTACAAGCAGCCATCATTGTATCTAAGGCAAAAAAAGTAGAAAAAATAAAAATTGACATTGGGGGTTACCATGGCGACTTCATCCCACACCCAACATTTGGTATCAAGCCTTTTCAAGGGGAGACAGAAAAAGTAAAACATTTACAGTGTGCAAAAACACAAAAAGGAGCAACAAATGGGCGAATACTTCACTCCTTTTGGGTGGGTGTGTCTTAGGGTTGGAGGGGTCGGATGGTGTCTGAGTTTTAACATGAACGGTAAACTGTACAGGGTCCTGTATAAAGCTGGAGGGGGGAGGACAGTGTTTGAAGGTGGGGTGAGAAGGGTGGGTGGGGCTCTCTCGGGCTGCACTACCTGTGGACCGGCAGGTGCAGCCCGTTGAGGGGGTTGAGCGGGTGAGGCAGGGGAGGCTGCAGCTCCAGCTGGGCCAGCAGGGAGAAGTGGTCCGAGGGGATGTGGGGGTGGGGGCAGCCGGTGATGTTGTTGTCAATGAGCCACTGGCTGTCCAGCGGTCCCAGCAGGCCCAGGACACTCATGTGGGTCTTGGAGAAGAAGATGTAGTCGATCACGCCCTGCAGACACAAAGACATCATGTGATATCAGTTTAGAGCTGGCCATGCAACTTCAACATGTTCTGAGCTGCAAAGTGGCACTGAATACTTTGTCACATTGGTCATCAGATCAGGTATTTCCTAGTGCCCCCCAAAAGACATCTTTTTCCATTTTCAATAAAGCACAAAGACTGAAAACAAGGGGAAATGACTTGTCCGGCTCCAGCCAAAAGTAACAAAATTACTGCCAGATACTGCCCCAGACCAATGAATAGTCCAGCAGAAAACTGTCATTTGTCATTTTAACCTTGTATTTTTTGTACGGATCAAGCAAACAAGATATAATCTGCTAACTGGTGAGCTTAAGAGGTGCTGGTTGGTGGATGTTGTTACTTTCGGACAGAGTCAAGCTAGCAGTTTCCCCTTGTTTCGAGTTGTTGTGCTAATGTCCTGGTGTCTGTAACAAACATTTTCAAATAAAACCCTACACTTGTAATGTTGCCAAAAAACTATTCCAAAAGAAGAGATTGCAGAGGGCATAGAAGCTTTCGTTTTGCCCCTCCAGTGCTTTTCTCAAAGACTGTCTTAATGGCTCTGATTGTATTACCAGAGTTTAGTCTAAAAAACAAAAAAAAAAACACACTATATGAAGTAAATTTTTTTATGCTCTTGGCCAAATCTTGACAGACGTGTCAGAAAATCAACCAATGGGACAAATAATGAGGAAAAGTTCCTGTACCGAGAACAAAAGGTAGATAGTAAGACCTAAAGATGTGTTGATAAAGTGCTGTGTTTTGTGATCCTCACACAGGATCATTTCTTTTAAGGTTTGGTCTGGAAATCATTCAGTCAGCAGCTGGATGCTAAATTTTTTTAGTCAAATAAAAAAAATAATTTAGACTTGCAGTTGTCAATCTCACATGAATCTATATTCAGAAACTGCATATTTATCTAAAATGGACAGTTTTACAACCCTGTTTGTTTTGGAACAACCCCCCGGATTGTCCGGTACGTAATGAAAGCAAAAATAAACAATGGCAGCCTTTGGTGTGTTTGTGTGTCTGGTACAGGAAGATTTCATGTTGATGCTTACGTGAGGGAAGAAACTTCTCAAACCTACAGCCCCTCGCTAGCTGCGTAATCTTAATGTACGCCCACTGATACTGTTTCTGACTGAAGTGTAAACCCACTGACGATCGGGAAAGTCCATATACACTGATGTAACCGGGAGAAGAGAAAACATGAGTCTGTGTGACAAATGCCTGAATGACTCATTAGGAACCACAAGACAGGTCCAAAGGCAAGTGAGGACTCATTTAAAAAAGCGTAGAAAGGTTGTGTGGTGTCGTGTTTTGTAGCACTGTTAAGAGTAAATCGGGTTTTCCATTCCACTACACTACATCAGCCTAAGTGAAGAGGGTGATTCACACAAATTCGCACGGCATTATCTTTTTCGTTTTTGTCTGAGAAACGCAGCTGATGCTTGGCATGATCACAGCACACGAGTTGCTGTGTATTTATTTCTATATGCTGCGTACCTGAGCCCAGTTGTGAAAAGGCAAATACTGTTTTTAATATTGTTGGAACCTACACCTACATTATCCAAAACGTGAACAACGGTAATGATCAGGAGTTAATAAACACAGTCAACGTTTGCTTGTTCGCAATTACACTGGACCTCCAAACTTGACTTCAAGGCCATAAATAAACATACCAGTGGTTTTCCATGTTTTTGCCCAATTACCACAAAGCACATTCTTGTTATTGTTACTAAACAATAACAAGAATCTATTCTGTTTTACCAATTTGAATGTATTTATTCAATTGTTCCAGGCAATTGTTTTCTGTTCATTTTTGTGTAACCTTGGAAATCTCTGAGCAGGCTTCTTAAACGGGCTTGAGTTGCGTAATTCAATTAAATCATGCAAGTTTCAAGAGTTTGCTAGTTGATTTGTTTCCCTCATAGAAATGAATGAAGACCAATGGCAGCCTGCATACAATAGATCCAAAAGTGTAAAGTTGTACTTGTTGCCTGCCTTGAAAAAATAATCTACAAAGTAGTTATTTAAAACTTGCAAACAGACACTGCAACACATAGAGGAGGTTTCTACCTTGAAGTCATATGTGTAGTTGGTGTAAGGCATCAGATTGCTGTCGTAGGCGCTCTTCAGCTGGAAGCTGTGTGTGATGCTTCCGTCTGAGTTGCCGTTCTTGCCGTTGCAGCTGAAGTTGGTCAGACATTCATTGTAGCGTAGCTCCTTGAAGTCCTTGTGGTTCTCGGCCACTCCTCCGTTGCTCAGGTATTCCACCACACCTGGATCACGCAAGAGTCAAATATGATTGTAAAGGTGCACCACACCCTCTTGTTATCCTATAAAACCCTACAAATGGCCCCAAAATCTTTATCTTCATGGAGCTGTCATGTCCCACTGCATCATCTATCAGCTGAAAGGTAAACTGAAACCAATGAGTGTAAAGCACAGTCACACTGTGCAAATAGCACTAATTGATACAAATGTATCGAACACACAAAACTAAATTTGCAACATATACTGAGGGGGACTAAAAGACTGACGATGAGACTGAAACTTTAACCGAGCTTCCTGAAAAGTGAGACAGTCCTACCGGAGTCGGGCAGGGAATTGAGGTCAGCACACAGGACGATGGGGATGGAGGACGGGTCGGAGGTCGGCGAACCGGTCGCCACAGAGCCCGAGGCCCTCTCAGCGATGCTCTTCAGCTCCGACAGGAACATCATGGTTTGGATCAACTTGACGTCGGAGTACTCGGGGTCCCAGTGCATGTGGGCGTTGGCCACCAGGATCAGCTGCCTCTCCTGTGGTGGCTTCATGCCTGAAAACAGAGAAGAAAAAACATGATTATGCCACAGATATGTAGCCAGTGAAGGAGTGAAAACTTCTATCAGATTCACTATAACTGCACACTGATAAAACAGGTTAAAATGTTTTCGACAAAAAAACTCTAACTGAAAGAAATCTATACGGGATTATCAAAATGTTATAAAATTATATAAAAAAAAAGCCTGAAACACAAGAAAAAAACTTTACAAGACTAACGAAATGTTTGTTAAACCCCTAAAACCACCAAATGATCCCTAACCACGGGCTTATTTTGGTTACTTTCACTACAGAGAAGCACAGAGCTCTGGTGCAACATTAGAAACTAAAGAAATGCTGAGACCGTAAAATAAAATCATTAAAAAGGAAGAGAGGGATTTACAGGACACGAGTGAAAAATAAATAAATAAACCACAACAGGGAAGTTATACCGTAAGCATATGCTCAATGACACATACATGCTGACATCACTCACCGCAAGGCTTAATGAGCGAACTGATAAATATTGATAACATGATCTGGTCAGAACCACAGCAGAACAGATTTAATGGATGCCATCTTTCACATATACCAGACCACTCTGTCATCCTGCATCACTCCGATGAAGAACATCTAGTAAATTCTGTTGATTTCTAATCAAAGTCACTAGTGACACCTTGTAGCACAAAGATGTTACTACAGATTTTTCCTGTGCTACTTTTATCTACTTGGCACACGCAGTTTTTGCTTGCAAGCCGACTTCTACATTATTGATTTGTTTTTCTCCACAATTTACCTACAGTGCAACCATGGATCCATGGATATATTACGCATTAATAACAGCTCTACATATGGTCTTTTAAACTCGTAATGTGTGGGGGTCAATTCTCGTGTACAGTAAATATAGCCCTGACTGAGAACACACCTGCTGGATCTGTTAGTTGATTAATTGTTCAACGGAGAACTATTTTGAATGTGAATCTGCTGCTTTTTTCTGTGTTATCACATTTTATATACTAAATAATGAATTGACAGATTAATTGCCAAATGAAAAGCATATTTAGTTAATCCCACAGTGGGTTATATTGTTTTTTACAACACTGGACAACATTGATGGACTGGGCAAAAATAGGTGTATTTCAGGGAGGCTGGAATATTTAGAAGCCTGAAAAGTGTTGCCTTGGATAACGGAACAACAAAACAAGAGATGGTAACATTACATCCTCTGTTTTGGGGAAAGTTCTGTAGCTGGATCACAGACTGACTGTCTGTTCTTACCACCGGAGAACATGTCCTTGTTGACCTCGAGCAGAACAGCCACTCCGATGTTGTCTTTGGTCATCACTCTGTTCAGCATGACCTCTGAGCCCTCTGAGTTGGCCATGGCCACCTGGTTGAACTCCACAGTGTGTTTCTGGACCAGAGTAAACCTGCAGAAACATTCCCAGAGCACCATGAATAGAGGTGAAGGACTAACGCTTACATTTCTCTGGTTTCTACACACATGAATTGTAGTCATCCTGCACCAGTCACTATGTTATCAAAATCAGTTTCAGATCACACTCACCATAAGCCTACAAATACACAAATGTATCCAACAAATCATGTTTTGTAAAGTATATAAGGTCAATCTCTTGTGCCAGGATCAGACTACATGATATTTGACAGTGGTCAGCCTGTCAGATCAACCATAAACTCTTGCTGTGTCTTGGTCGGGTTACTGGCAAGACTACACATATGACCCCTACCAATCATGTCTTATTTCACGATCGCGATCACATGCAAGTTCAGAGGTCATTGGGGAGGCGGGGGAAGTTACTGTCAGTCATGGTGACAGAAGCATATTGTTAGTGTTTGTGTTTGTGTCTGTGTGTGTGTGTGTGTGTGTGTGTGTGTGTGTGTGTGTGTGGCGGTCCTGTGTCAAAGAAAGGTCAAAGAAAGCGAGACCGGCTGTGGGTGCACTCCTGGGTGGCACAGAGAGGACAGCATGGGCAACGAATTTTTCCTCTCTTTCATTGTTCCACCTGACCGCAGTAACCTCAGCATCCCTCCTCCTCTTTGCCGTGTTTGTTACCTGACTGCGCTCTGGAGAGTGCACGTGATTGGTCAACAACAAGGAACACGTCGTGGGAGATTTCACACTGGGTGTGTCAAGACACAAAAAGTCTGACACGGTAGACTTTTCTGTGGGGTGTCTCAGATGCTGCACAGCAGGTCGTTTAGCATGTCAAACTACAAACACAGGTACAGTAATTCTGCAAAATCATCACAAAAGCGGGCTACACTCGTGTGGTCTGATCCCGGCATTAAACTCACTTCTCCGTCTTGAAGAACACAGCGCAGCCGTCCACGTGTTTCCTCTCCTGTTCGGAAACTAGTTTGGCACGAGACTTTGGGCAGAAGTAGCCGTCGTAGCCGCGCTCCTTCAGTGTTTCCAGAAACAGAGTGTAGTACTGCTCTGTCTCCACCTCCTGCAGACACACAGGGCAACAAATGTCATCCAAAGCAGTCAATGAAATGTGTGTATCAAAGGGTTAGTAATTATGAGACCAGAGTGAAGAGGGGAACATCAATAAAAAAAGTTGTACTTTCAGGTCAGTCTCTTTTCTAATGAATAAATTACAAGCCATCAGTACCCAGAAACAGACCTCACACAACACATTGAGTTTGCTTGACAAACAAACTTCCTAGATCACAGAGAGGTGTGCATGGCTCTTCTTCGCTATCTGGTCTAAACAACAGAATCCAGCTTTCAACCAGCAAATCAAGAAACTGAGACACAGTCACTACTCTCACATTCTTGGTAAAGTAGGTAAAAGGGATCCGTCAGCCAGTTCAATGCAGGAACACATACATTTTAATACATGAAAGTGATTTTTCCTGCCACATCAGCCAAATGTAAACTAACATGATTTCCCCAGTTTCTATGATCCATGTGAAGTTGATCTGTCAGAAGATGCCTTTTCATAAAAGTAAAAAAAAAAACCAATAACAAACAAACCCAAAAACCCCACAAACCAAAACCCTCATAGGAAAAACTAACTAACACCAAGAGCGATTTTTCACACATTAATCACATTCCAGGACTGGCAGAATGTTTCCATTTCCACTTGTCAGGTCCATAAAGTCGATCTCTCTCTTTTGAGCATTTGCATTTTGATACTTTTCTTCTAAATGGCTAAATAATGTGATTTCCAATGCATCAGGCCCAGAAATACCTCACTATTACATCATATTGAAAATCAAGTTAAGATCATTCTATGTGAATGTCTCTGTTTTCTCCCTTTTTCTTGACTTTCTGACCTTCTCAATCAAACTCTAAAATATTCCCAAATGTCCTTGAGAGTACAGGTAGCTTTTAAGACAAGAGACTGGTGAATTTGGTTGGATAGTGTGGACTGATCTGAGGAGCTGAAATCAGGTGTGCAGCTCTGCACAGAGACTTAAAGACTCAATGAATCAGTTTCAAGCTCTACTAAAACTGACACTGTGCTGAGTGAATCACCCTCCCCCTTAACAGTCAAAGTCAGTGGAGGGGCAGATGGTGGGTGGAGACCTTTGTATTAATGCTCACAAGTGAGCTCATGCAAGACTGTGAACTGCTCCAATCAGAGCCAGGCAAAAGCAGCTGCATTTCAGTTATTTCAGACAGTGACAGAAAGCAGCATGACTCCAGGCATGGCAGCGCTGGTCAGCTGGTCCACCCACCACTTTAGTATCTGAACAACTATTAGATGGAGTGCAGTCAAATTTTACACACATTTTTGTTGACCTTTGACTTTTTTTACTTCCCCTGTGAAATATTTCATCATCTACCAGATGGACTGGTATAAAAGTGACACATATCCATGGTCCCAGGATGATGAATCCTAATGAGTTTAGTCATCTCCTGACTTTTCCTCATCTGCCATTTATCCAAAACTGTGGTTTATGATGAAATAACACCAAAATTAATGCCATTCCCATCAGCCCCATCTCCACATTGCGTTTCGTGCTTATTAGCTAACGTTAGCATGCGAACATGCTAAACTAAGATGTGAGCTTGGCAGACAATACGCTGGCTTAACATCAGCATTTTGGCATTGTGATTGGGAGCATATTAGCATGCCTGACATAGGCTGACATTTAGTTCAAAAGCACTATTACACAACACACAGCCTCACAGAGCTGCTAGCATGACTGTAGACCCCAAAATGACATGACGCAGGGTGATTAAATATGATCAAATAGTGTCACACATCGCAAAAACATTATGTCCCTGGGGGTAAAAAATGATGACAATAATTTCTGAGTGTGCAGGGATGATTGTTAATTGAGTGTGAAATCTCAAAATACTTGCAGCAAAGATGTGTTAAACACTTTATATGATTGGTGGAAATCTATGTAGTCAAGTACCGCAAATAAACTTGAATAGAGCAGGGTTGTGTCCGATGCCTTACTTTAATATATAATATAAAATAAATTATGTCTTTTGAGAGATACAGCTCAGTTTTTGATCTCCCCTTAAAGCAAATCTCTTGTTCTCTTTTCTGCTCTGATTACTGATTACATAAAGGCAAGGATTCAAGCTGAGGGGTCCCTCACTTACCTGCAGGCTGATGATGTCGGCGTCACAGTTGGTGATTTCCTCCATGATGCCTTTCTTCCTGTACTCCCAGTTGAGGGCCCAGGATGGACAGTAGCCGTACAGCTGTCGCGTGGCGTACTTGTCGCACAGCACGTTGTAGCACATGACCGTGAACACGGCTGCAGGAGAAGAAAGAGAGGAGACGTCGAATACATAAATATAGTTTGACTAGCTGCTCTGGTGTTGGCTGTCCTACGTGTCTGACATTGGGACAGTAGCAAGACAAACTGTTATTATTATGCAAATGCTGCAGGTTATTACTTTTGGAAGATATTTTAAACCCTTTGTACCTACAGCATGATCTGACAAAAGGAAAGTGAAGGTTCATTAAATAAATATATGACCTTGGGAAAAAAAAAAAGAAAAAAAAAAGGATTGCTTCCGCCACTGAAACACACACAAGGACCAATTTTACATTTTGGACTTCTTTCTGATCAACTTGTGTTGTTTAATTGGACTTTATAAATAAAGAATGAGGTTATAAGTGACTTACATCCCACTTGGCAGCTAAATGAAACTCTATACCCGCTTACATCACTGCTCCACAGAGCCTGTAAGTGTTATTGTTCTGTTTTGACACAAACATTTCCAAATCAAACATCCAGGAAGGTGATGGCAGTGAAATAAACACAGCACAATTCTGCTCTTCTTTTCTTTGCCTTTTTTTATTTTCTACCTCTCCTTTTAAAAAAAAAGTACGGTTCACAAGTAAGTTTTATTTTATCTTTACCTTTAGCAGTCAATTTACACTGAAATTTCATTTTCTATAAAAATCTGATAAGCAGAAAAGAACATGTGTTTTACCAAGACATACATACAGTATCATGAATTATCTCTACTCCATCAGGAAGTTGAGTGTTTAACATCCAGTAACGTTGACCCTGATGAACTCACCTGTGGAAATCATTTGGTCTCGCTCTTTCAGAGTGATCCAAGGTCTTTGGGGGAGCTGCTCTGGGTGCACTGGAAACAGGGCAGGGCAAGGGGGAAATTAGGGATAAGCACTCACTTGTCTGTGACGAACACAATAGCATACCTGCTATGATACACCTGCGCTGCTGCCTGTTAAATATGCATGAGCTCCAATAAACGGTCGCGTGGTAAGGTGAAGCGACCGAGCCATTTACCTGCTAGATTGTCGAGCATGTAGTTCAAAAGCTTTCTGGTTCCGTCGGGCTCCTGGTACAGATTGAGGATGTCTTGGGACAAAGGGTTTCCTGCAAAACAGCCATATCACAAATATAAACCATCTATAAAAATGCAAAGCAGGGAACACTTTGTATTAATTCACTGGTCACCATTAGTTTCTTGGAAAGTATTAATAAATAATGACTGATTGCAGCCATTCACTTATATTTGGTGGATGGTGATATTTAAAAACTGTCAAGAATTTTATTTCCAATACATGAATGAATGTATGAAAATAATGGTAATAGTTAAAGGAAAGACTCACCTTTCAGCCCCAGGGTTTGTAACTGGAAAAGCCTCCCAAGTTCATAAGGCAGAACTCGTAAAAGATTGTTGTTTAAAAGCAATTCCCTGCAAGAGATGGTAGAAACATATCAACATGTTGTGTCTCGGCCTTTTCTTTCTTTCACAAACTTTCTCTCACAATGTCTGCTTTTCACATGGTGCTTTGTAGTCTCTTCAATTGTGTCTTCGAGTCAAAATGTGTCTTTGCTTGTCATCTTCGCTTATGTGTGTTTGTCTGTTTTGAGTTGGGATGCCTCTCCGTGCCCCGCGGACGTCTATTCTCACCCACACATTTCATAATCCTCCTTTCTTCTAAGTGTTTGATCTCTGTGTTTTAATCAGCATGTTTTTGATCACTTTTCTTCTATGCTTTGGGACTGTTTGGCGTGGAAACCCTTGAATGAATCCAAAGACTCGTTTCTTTTTCAAAACATAATATACACTGAAGAAATGAATGAAGAAGAGGGATGAAGAAATGTACAAGATTCAATCCTTTGTGTAAGCTTCTAACAAGTGGCCAAATGTCTGCAAACCAGAAGCAGGGTTAGTGTGCCTCAATTTTCAAATCAAGAATTATCTTAAACATTGCAGACTTACGAAGCAAGTGACCCTCATTCATAAAGTTATTGTTTATTACATCTGAAATTCACATCTGCTCTAAAAGTCAGTATTTACACTTTAAATTGCACTCATCTGAGGCTCCGTTACAAAGCATAATAATTCATAATGAGACACAGTATACACAGTATATAGTAGACACATAGGATGATGACACTGGATTTTAATGCAGGCTGCTGATGAAGCTCTGCATTCTAGTGAACTGAGTCATGACATGTTTTCACTACGCTGAAGTCAGTGATGTCCTTGGGCTCTCCTGAACGGGACCAACCACACTGACAGCCTACCTGAGAGAGACCATGTTGCCCAGTTCGGCGGGCAGGCTGCGGAGCTTATTGGACGACAGGTTCAGGTAGACCAGGTTGGGCAGCTTGGCGATGTCCGGCGGGATGCGGGTCAGGTTGTTGTCGTTGATGTGCAGCGCCGTCAGGTGGGTGAGCGTCCATAATGAGCTGCTCAGACTCCTCACCCGTCCTGCATCGACACAAACACAGGTACAAGGATCAGCTTTAAACTCACATTGTTCTCCAATCTCATTAGAAAAAGACATATATATATATACAGTATATTTATATTTTAGCTTTGTAATCAGTCGAACCAGGGAACAAGGCAGAGTGCCTCTTCAAGATGTAGCAAGACTTCTACTGAAAACTGATATCAATATTAATATTTTTGTTTTGAGGCAAACTGTTTTACTGTCAAACCGTTTTAATTTTAGATCCTTTTCATGCCAAAACAAGAGCCACATTCAGCTTTTCAGACAGTATACAATTCTTCTCAGGGTGGAAAACCACAGAACAGCACTTAGACCATCATGTGACAATAAGACCAGACTGATGGAACTCAGCACAATGACCCAACACTGGTCTAGAAGTGTGGGGAAAAAGACAAAATGACTGAATTTAACCTCTAATTTCTAAATTGTTCCTGTGTGGCTTCAGTCGAGAAGAAACCTCCTTCATTTCAGAGCTCAATGACACTGACTTGTAATCAATAAGATTCTTATGAACTTTTAACCACCCAGTGAAAGTTTGTTGACTGTTAATACTCCTTTTTTTTTGGTTTTACTTGGATTTGGGGACAAAAGAATTTCAGTTATGTGGTTTACAGAGTGCTTATCCAGCAGCATCTTGGCCATTTTTTCTCTCTTGGCTGCTATTTAAATTTATTTCATTATTGATTCATGTGCTGAATATTTTCTTGATTAATCAATTAACTTTTAAGTCTATAAAATGTCAGGCAATATTGAAAAATGCCCACCTTCATTTTCCCAAAACCCAAATCGATTATCAAAATTGGCACTGAGTCATTTCTGTCAATCTGCTCCACTTTCTAGCGCTTGTTTCAGCAACACCAGAAATTAGAGATGAAGGAAATAAAAAAAGAAGCACACAAGGAGAAAAACACTGGAAACTTGATGTAGGATGCCATCCTCGTTTTTGCATTTCAAAAAATGTACGGTAGTAATTTTTAACCTTGAGAGCCGGTGCTCTGCTGGTTTTCACTTCTATTTGTTAAGGTACAGATTTACACCTGAGCTTCAAGGCCTCAGTTGGGATGTTTTCATGGAAGCGGACCCAGAGGGAGCTAGTTAGACTGACCAGATATCTCGAGCTCGGCCCAGTAAGACTTCTTCCCATTGGCCGCCTCCTCGGCAGACATGATGGTGTAACATCTACGGGGATCTGGAGGATCATATTTTTCCTTTGGCATACCTGTTAATCTGAAAAACAAAGCAAGGACACAGACATTTTAGTTTAAAGTCTGAGATTAAGAAACACTTTTAGCTGCCACTGAGATAGCAGCTATTCTTGCTACACTAAAAAGAACAGCACAAGCAGACTACTACTATTACCACTACTGATAATAACAACAATAACATTTTCTGAGGTAAAAAAAAAAGTGTGATGAAAAGCTTTACACCTTTAGACCCAGAAAAGTGAAAAAAAACCCTAAAGATAGATTAGACCTAAAATACTGCTAAGAAAATACACTTTTTTCATTTCGACAAGAATATAATGTATTTTCTGGATTGATTTTGATAATCGACAAATTTTCCAGTTATTTTTTGCCTATTATTATGATACTTTTTTTCTGTAAAATGTCAGAAAATTGTAACAACAGTTCCTGTCATAGTTGCCCACAATGCAAGGTAACATCTTCAAAAGGACTGTTTTGTCCGACCAACAGTCCAAAATATGCAGAAAAGAAAGGCAGTAACTCCGCTCACTAGAGATGCCAACCAGAGACTATTCAGAGTTTTTGCCTGATAAATTACTTGAACTATAAATTAATTAAAAAACAGTTGCTGATTAATTGTCTGTCTACTAACTGACATGATGAACAATCATCTCATTTTCAGCTCTACAACAAATAAACAAAAAGCTTCCCATCCTTATTGCAGAATGTTTTATAAAACACTGAACGTTCTGTTTTATTTGGATGAGAATTTTGCACTTTTCTCAACAGCCAAACTTGAAGCACCAGGAATTACAACCAAATTCTTGCATAAAAAGCCGTCAGCTGTGTGAAACAGACCCAAGCCCGCTGAATTCTCCAGCCACCTGCAGAGTGTTTCCCCACCCATTCAGATATTTTAACAAATCAGAATACCAAATAAATGACTGTCTGCCTTTTGAAGCGGCCGGTGAAGTCAGCAACCTCAGCGACCTTGGACAACAATTACCAGCTCACGGCTGCTGGATGGAGGTGATTTTCCACCCTGAGAACAGCGCAAAGCCTCCACCAAACCTGAGCCAAACCCAGAAACCACAGAGGAAGCACCTGGAGGACAGTTATGACATGCTGGAACAAAAACTGGCATCCATATAAAGAGCTGAGACGCTGACGTCATAGTTGTAGATCATTTAATTATCAGTAAGATGGTGCTCAGCACGCGATTTAAGGAATTCACTTTGATCGTCAAAGATAAATCAAGGTGGAGAACAAATTCTGTGAGAAGAATCAGGAAAATCAAAAACACGCCAACATTTTCAATAGAACCTAACAGCTGGAATTTTAGACCTCCGCTCTAACAGCAGCTCACCCCCCAGTCTTAAATAAGAGTCACCATCGATTGCCATAACAGTTTGGCATTAATCCTGTCCTCATGTGATCTCACCTCTAAACTGATTCATGAAATAAGTATTTTAAAATAAAGGTTCTAACGGTTCTTTTAAATGACTCCTTTCTGAAAGCAGTTACAGGACAAAAAAAGGAGACCTTGACATGAGAAGCGCTACATCTATGGGTTAGTCAACTTCTCACACTTTGAGTTGACTTTTCAAACTTTTCCTTGGTTACATAGAACATTCAACCAGTGATTATTTCATGGATGGTTGATCTGTCTCCCAGAAATTAAGGCTGAAGGCTAAAGTAAATATTACCTTTATCAGGCCTTTGAGTGAAATTACATGATGATGATATGATGACGACCAAATGATGTTACCGTTTTGCAGAATTCTCTTGTCTAAACTAATTATTTCAAGCAGAGAGATGGATGGACAGATACTCAATTAATCCCGGGGAAATGCGATGTCATTGTGGCAGGACACTGTACTGACAAACTAAACTAACAAATATAAAGTAACAAAATGCTGTCTTTCATTTTTTTTTCCATGTGTGAAGAGCATGGGCTCATATGCTGTATAACAGTGGGACACAGTTCAGTGCACTGAACATCAGTTTGATTATTCTGAATATGACTTCAATGTGAATCATGACGTACATCAAAACAGGAGACATATTATCACTAATTTGTGATGCAGATTTAAAGAATATGGCCCAGCTCAACCAGACACAAAAAACAATTGACAGGCTGTGTCACAGTTGTTAAACTTTGAAGGTTAGAGTGCAGAAATACATCAGACCCACCACAGCATGCACAACAAAACCTGACTCGGTTTTATTTTGGCCGCGACTACCAAAGACCAACTAGCTGGTGTTTAATCTAATTTGGAGTCAACAGATGCAATCTTGTACTTCAAAAAAAAAAAAAAAAAAAAAGGATGTATGTTGGGGAATGTATATGTTAAAGCACATTTTTATCTTACCACTCAGAATGCTTATGCCATTATGATATAACATATATTGCAGTTATAAACACCTTTTGTAACAAAATGAATCAGAATGCGTGCATTAAGAACATAAAGAATGCATCAAAATATAAGAATATGCTACTCAAATGAGATGTTCACGTGTAAAACCTCCAGTCACTTTATCAAAGACATAAAAAAAAAATCCCTTATGTTGTGAATATCTCATCTGCTCTATTAGCGACCATGCAGTCTCTTCCTCTGGAAACTGTAAAGCCGCCAGCTTGCAGCAGGAGCTTGCAGGTTATTCAACCTCCCCTGCTGTCAGCCTGCTGCTCACGCATGCCTCAGGGGCACGTATAACAAACGTGTAATATTGCATGATTTTGTTATTAGCCATTGTCTTCTGAAACCATGCATATAAGCAGACGAAGTATGCAAAGGGATAAGAGGGTGCACGATATTAGACATCCAGCCGCCGGTTGACTGGGGCGAACAAGTTTGAAGAAGACTTACATAACCTGTTTACACACGACTGGGTCACAAGTAAGCTGCAACAGCGGTTGCGGACAGATATATGGCCTGCTGACATTGGTTCAAATCACAGCCATACGGGGACAGGCACGAAACTGAAGTTGCAACGGCGACTTTTTCCATCACATGCATGCCTGAGATGATATCAACATTTAAGACTTGGGGGGGGGGCGCTTGTCATAATACTGAAACTGTCTGTGACAGTTTCAGTATTATGGCAAACGCTAAATCTGTTGCTTTGCAGACTAGGGATTTAATATTTCAACAAGGCGAGAGTTTTAAGTAAACGGAAAAAATGTGTCGGTGGCAACTGCGCCAACAGCTGAGAGGCGAGAGTCCAAACATAGCTCTAATGTCAAAAGTGACAAGCGCGTTAAGTTAGCGCGACATGGATGGGCCCGTTCAGGAGAAGTTCGGCCCACCGCTCACCAGCTGTCACACCTGACAACGAGGTAAACGCGTCCTCATGTTGTGTCTTTGTCTATATTTTAAAGTGTTAAAACTAGTAAAACATCGTCGAAACGGAGTGTGAACAGGTTAACCGCCCAGCGAGCTGAAAGCACGGCGCTGGATTTGTTTGGCTGGCGGCTGCAGGGCGCACGCCGCCCGGGCTCACCGAGGCGGACTGCGGGGGAGACGGACTTGGTGCAAATGGAAGAGGATTTAACTGTGAAATTTAACCCGGGACAGCCTGGACAAAGTGTCTGCAGCATGAAAACAAAGTCAGAATTGACATTACCTTCATTCGGGGGCGGTAGAAGACGATTTATAGAGGGAATTGGTAGAGACATGCAGACCGATGTTGAACCCGTTTAGACCCTGAACGTCTCGGAAACAGAAGGAAGAACAACAAACGCGGCTTCCGCTCGTACCCGTCCGCACACAGCATGCATCTCCCTATTTTTTCTCTCGCTCACGTTAAAGTCATGGAAACGTGTTTCTAAACTGAGTTTCAACATCAAGAATAGAGTAAAACACAGGACTGTATGAGAAAGTTGCAGTATACTGTCCCCACTTAGAAGGAAACCTCTTGTGAATATAGTATTTTTAGTATTACGCACTATTTCAAGGTGTCACTAAATTCCATTTCTCATTTTAATATTATGTGGATACAAAGATTGCAGAGGATCGAATCATATTTTTTAGACTATCTAGGAGCCACTGGGAAATTCGGCATGCAGTTAATCGAGAAAAAATATTTCTTGTTCAGTCAAATTTTTGTATTACTAATTTCTCTCTGGATTCTTGAGCTGGCTAAATGTTCCTATACAGCAAACATTTGCTAAAGTCGCTGAAGATTTGTATATCAAATGTACGCCGAAATTGGAAGTCGATCCAAATAATTCTGTATAATGTCTTAGTATTTTGTGTAGGTTTTGAGTATTTACGAATCGCTTATGTGATTTTAGATTAGCTGTATTTGAGAGGAGATGTGGTTTTGCTTCCCAGGTGGAACTATACTGCGCTTATCGTTGTTTTCACACGGATCAGCCGCATTCGCAGACATGGCAACTTGCACGCGGACTGTGTGGAAAGGTCAGTTGATTCTGGGTAATTTACTGTAGTCTAACTGACAATAAAACAAGAGGCCATGTATTTGCTAAGAGAAGTGCGTACTAATTATTCCAGACTCCCCTCTTTGGATTCTCGTTTCGTTTAAAGAGCAAAACAGTCATTATAGTTAGCTAGCTTGCGTGCAGTCTGCTCGCTCGTTAGCACTCTTCGAGTGTACGAGACTGCAAAACACATCGCAAATATGTGTAATTTCTCTGCCCTCTTGTGTATTGAAGAATTTAACACATCGCGCAACAGTATCTAAGATTATATCTGAATTATTGAGATTTTCCGTTTAATTCGACATTGATCTAATTAAAAAGGCAGCTTTGAATAAAATGAAGTGAACATTTTTTCAATGGATACGTCGGTTGTTCTGCGTCCTTGAACCATAATACGCCGGGGTGAGCGGTGACGAGAAGCGCTCACGAGTTCTACAAGTCGACATTTGATAAATTAAATTGTTTCTCGGTGGATCATATGTGTGCCGAATGTAACAGTCAGCATAAATGATTCAATCAGGGTTTTAAATAATGTTATTTTGAGTACGAGTCTGCACTCATAAGAAAGGGCGTATTTAACCGTCAGGTTTCTGAACGCAGTTTCGGCCAAATAAATTGATTTAACGCAGACGGCCAATGTGAGGTGCTGTAGAATCTGAATTGCTCTCCGACGAGAAGATCTTATCTGTTAAACGTAAAATTTGACGAACCAAAGAGAGGTAATACAGAAAACTGTATCCTGCACACATATCATCTGTCTCTGTCTGCCCAGGACTGACCATAAAACTTCTATTTTCCCCATTAAAACGTGATTCACTTCATTTGTTTTGCATCCTGCACACAGCTAGCGAAGCTGTAACAGACACAGATGTACAGCCACATCAGAGACAGCTTTTCCCAGCACGCATCCCTGCAGGCACCCCGACATTTATCACTTATAATTAACAGAAAGATTTAGATTTACCCATAGACTGGGAAAAAGTGCGTTTAAAGGTAAACTTAGAAGTAGCACTGGGGGCATGTTGATGAGTGCCCAGTGTCCATGCAAGCTTTAAATTTGTCTTGCAAATCAGTGAGCTCGCTGTCACCTTGATAAGATAATAACGTCAAAGGCAGATTTTCCTCCTCATGCAAATATTAGCAAACAGTTCCAGTTTCATACAAATAACACTTACATTTGATGCGGTCTGCTTCAGTTTGGCAAAGGTAAGTCCTGATGCATATGCTCTGCATTGGAGATAAACTCATGTCAAATATTTTTTTTAACAGAGATGTGTTTCAGAGTTTTTATAAGCATTTCTCTGCATCATTTGAGCCATATCCATTACACCAAGCTGAATTTATTTTATGAAGTTTGCAGCATTAAAGTGTGTTTCGTAAAGTCAGAGGAACCGTCTCAAACTCCGGTATGCAGTTCAATGTAGTGTCACACCGAAAGAGAGAACAGCATCTGTGTGTGTTAAACTGGAGGTCATCATCTGTGCCCCATGTCTGTTTTCATTTCTAACACAGCTTTTTTGTGGTTCTCAGTTTTAGCAGGATGTCAGAGGCAGCTGCTGAGGGCCGGTGGTCCCACCTACAAAGGCCCCTCACAGAGGAATCTACCTGTCAGGACTTTTGCTGCTGTTAAGTGAGTTTACTAACCTTGTGTTTCACATTTAGCTGATGGAGCTGTCCACTAGAACTGCTCTGTTCATGTGAACCATAGAATTGAGAGAAGATATAGGAAGGCCTGATGACCCAAATATTTCTCTGTTTGAGATCTTCTCTATTGTTTGTCAGGGCACAAAAGAAAGGAAACAAAGACGACACAGAGAAGGAGGTGAAGGAAAAGAGGGTAATTGATGACAAAAACAGACATAAGCCTTATGGCAAAACGGCGTGGGTGCCGATGGATGACGTGTACATTATGAGGTACTATCCCAGGACAATCTACGACGCAGCAGATGCCATCGACATGCTGAAGAACTTTCAAGTGTTGGACTTCACTCCCCACAAGCAGCCTGTTTACATCGATCTGAGGCTAGACATGAAACTGGAGAAAAAGGTAATGGCAACGACACTGCTGTTATGTTCTTTGTATGTGCTTTGTGAACAGAATTCTAGATTAGGACATCTGGAGTGTTTGTACATAATTCTAGTTATTTTGTCGTTATTAGGTAGGAAGCAGCAGAGAGAAAGGAATGAATTGAGGCTGCAGTTACATGGTCAGCATTTTAAGGTCTGGTTTCTGCTGGAAATTAAGTGGTTCATATGACGCCCAGCCACATTTGAAATCAAAATTATGTATATCTACTCTCATCGGTTAGCTGGAATGCAGCGCAAACAGCCGGTCGTCATAGAGGCTGTTGTAGCAGAGACGCAATCTTGCAAAAAAATACATATTACATTTTTAGAAGTCTCTCCTAGAAGACATTCATAGGGTTATGCTCTGTTGCTCACATGGAACGTGACAAATAGTTGTGAAACATATAAAAAAAGACAGCTAGAGGGAGGAGTTCAAATCCTGGCTCCTTTCTTACCTCCACACAGCTGACCAATCACAGTGAGAAGTGGGATTGTCGGTTCTTAAAGTTACAGAAATCGTCAGACACAGCTCGTCCAGTTTTTTCTTTGGAAAGGTGTTGGACGGAACAAGCAGCTCTGATGGAGCATACTTCCACTTCCATTCATATGATTAATCCCAAAATTGTGACCCTGTTATTCATCACGTAGTATTTTTCAGAATAGGTCTGATTTTTCATCACACTTGTCAGTTGTCAGATTGTCTTCTAGGCAGGATGCATTTTGAAAACATTTGCCTGTCTAACTGATGATTATGGCTTTAGCACAAGTAGATAAACTGGCCAGGCTGATATACACTCATTTGCCAGTTTATTAGGAACACCTATCTGAAACTAATGCACTCTGACACAACAGTCCTGCAGTAGATCCTCCCTTCATGAAGGTTTTCACCCTCTGGTCATTTTGGGGGGATGTTGTTTGTGGTGCTGTTGAACTGTATTGCATTATACAAGTGTTTTTGTAATTTAACCCACCATAACTGATTTAAAGAGGATGGACAAAATAATCGAAACACCTGTCAAGTCAGGCTATAACTATAACACACACAAATCCAAACTATGGTCAAGGGTCATGTCTGTGTACAAAATCAAGCCCAAATATGTCAATACACACTACACAACAAAAACAACAAGTTAGACTTCAAATTGAAATGAAACATTTGTGCTCTATAGCTAAATTGTCACATCTATATTGCTATGAATTTTGGGAAATGTGAGCAGAACCAAGTCTGATTGAATTTGTACCCACAGCTGAGACTCAGGTCCACATGAGGTGAAATGGTGAACTGTGCATGTGAGCAGCCCTCAGCTCTTTGCACGAATCTGTGGGGAAGTCTGGACATTTGGATACAGACTACAATTTTTTGTTACTGTTCTATCCCAGAAATCACCAACTGACTCTTTTTTGTTGTTTTTTTTTGACCAACTGGCTGGATCCTCAGTATGCAACAGAACATCCTGATAACAGCTGATCATGTGCCAAAATGTGTGAGACTAGTTTTAGCAGTCAGACTTGGCAGCCTTGGCTGCCTTTTTTTTTTTTTTCTGGTACTTTCCCACTCTGGCTGTTACTGTTATGCCTCACTTCCACAGATCCGTGTGATATTTATTGCATCAATCTTTGCAACATGAGCAGTTTTGGTTAATCAGCATCAGCGACAGCCTGACACAGAGGAATGAAAACCTCACGAGTTTGTTTCCACATCACAGGACTGCAGAGCTGCTTTGATGTCCACATGAGACAGACGTATTCACTACTTAAGCCTTACTCTCTTTGGTCTTGTCTCCGCAGAGCTATGCACAACCAGTGTTCCTATACATAATGAATTAAGAACACTCCGGAGAAATGAAAAATTGAAGTAGTGGCAAAAAAGATTTAATACTTGATTATCTTAGCTTGGTCTATGGCCTTTTTCTTATGCTTTCTCCCAAATCTGTTATTTGCTGGAGCATGCAGATTGTTGAAAACTGTAATAACTGGATCTTCTTTTCCTCCTCACAGAAAAAAGTGGACCCCTTCATCAGCACGGTTCAGTTACCGCACCCCTTCAAGACAGGGATGAACAAAGTTTTAGTTTTTACTGAGGTACACACTTGTATTTATCTTTTTGTCTTCCCCTTCAGCCTCACTAAATCTTAATTTCATAGCCAATTGATTGCCTGCTGCTGATGAATTGCTTTAGTATTGTTTGAACATGATTCAGAAGTGCAGCAGCAGCACCTTTCATTTGTCACCTCGTTCGTCTGTAATGAATGGACTTGTGTCGGGGCCATTTAGATCACAGGAGCCTACAAGCACGATCTGATTAATATTCCTGTCAAGCAGCACAGTTTGTGGGTTGTAACTTAGATGTGCATGTTAACGACCATAATGAATGACACTGGTGGGGTCTGCCACACTTTGACACACCCAGATCAGATTGAAATGGCTAACGTTACCTCTATTTTTCTCCGCAGGATGCTAATCAAGCTAACGTTGCGAAGGAGAATGGAGCTGTGTTTGTTGGAGGGACGGAGCTCATACAACCGGTGAGTTGGTTAAACATCACATGCTGTAAGTTCAGATCAGTTTTTCCTTCAAGGGAAAACGATCATCTTTCTCTATGATTGAACAAAATAAGGTATTTTTCTTTCAGGCTTTTGTCTGAAGCATTGTTATCAATGGAACACTACTCATTACACTCAAAATTAGTTATTCAGTCATTATTTTGATATGCTACTTTGCATATGGTTACTATTAGTTACCACAGTTGCTATATTCTGATAAATATCAAAAAGATAATTATGTATTTTTTGTTTTGTGAGTACCATAAATGGACGACAACTTGCATTTTATTGTACAAGCTTGTATTGCAGAATGATAGATAAATGAAACTACGTTGGAAAAATCAAAATACTGTGGTATTGATTTCTGCCACATCATCTGGTCCTGTTCCCCTTGTAATTACCTTTTTGAAGGGTGCAGAGGGAGATTTGCAGAGAGTTAACACTCTTTTTCAATTTGACACAGTTAAACACAAGCAAGCCCTTGAGCCGTGCAGTAAAACTACCACAGTCACAAGGGCAGGAGAGGTTGTAATGCCTTGATCTAAGTCATGTCTACACCAGACTGTGGCTGGATAGAGCCATTGTTGACAGTGACAGAGGACTGCAGCTGCTGCTGTTGTTCTGCTGACGCGCTGCTTTCACTAGGTGATCGCTGTACACAAGGCGTAAGGCATCATGCTGGGAGTTTCTGAGACAGAGAAAAAAGGGTCTTGTTCCATTTTCCTCCCCATGTTTGTGTCAGACAGCACTTGAATGAATCAGTCACTTGATTTGTCCCCAGAGGCCAGTTGGTTGTGCAGTAGTGAAACACAGCACATGAACACATCATGTAGATACAATATAGTTTTTAAGAAAAGTTTTTTTCACAAGTTCAGTACACAATTTATAAACAATATAGAACCAGTTTTAAGAGGAATGTGCAGGTTTATGTTGCCTTTTCGTCAGTTAAGTTGGGCAATGGCAGCAGGTATCAGAGTGTATCTCTTAGCTTTGGCTAATGGGACTCTATTAGATGCCGAATACTTTGTAGTATGACAGCACTTACCTTTTTGCTTTTCTTCCTTGAAATTTCAGATCTTGTAAATAATGCTGCTGGCTGTGTACAGAAGGCAGACAAAATAGTAGAAACGTCTCACATCATAGTAGCTCCAATTAACTAATTTGGTGAAGCTGATAACATCTGTCGTTTCTTTTGTTCATCAGGACATTTCTCATTGACGATGTCTTTGAGTCACCTTCAGCTAATGGTACACCTGCAACTCCTGTAAATTATGTTTAAAATGGCAGTGAGGCATGCAAGCACATGCCGCTACAAAATTGGCAGCTTGGATCAGCTTTAATTAAGGTCACCGTTTTTACGTATGGGAAACTAAAATAAGCACAAAGACGCCAGAAAGCTGCTGTATGCCATGTACTTTTATTTATTGGCTGCTAAAACCATTAACATGATCTGAGCTTTTTTTAGAAAATCAAACAGGAGGGACAAATTTACCAATGACACAGACTGCACACCTCACACATACGCTTCAAACTGTTAATCTGTCAACTATTATTTCCTCCATTCATTGTGTGCAGTTTGTATCTAAATGTCACTTGGCTCCCTGCAGGAGTCTTCAAACTCAAATCTAACCTCATTTCATCCGTTTACAGATCTTAGATGACAAGATTTCAGCAGACTTCTATGTGGCCGTGCCAGATATACTGTCGAAGCTCGTACCACTGAAAAACAAACTGAGGAAGAAGTATCCAAAGAGCAAGAGAGGTAAGCTGAGGGCCAAATCACATTGAGGCTAAACTTGCTGGACGATTGAACTCATGTGAAGTCGGGCTGTCGACAAATATTGTAAATTCAAATAAAATTGTATTGAAAATGTAAAAAAAAAAAACAGACATTCAATTATGAAAATTCATATTTATTTTTGAAAAAAAAAGCAGCACAGGAGTCATAAAACCGTTTCTGTTGTCCAGTAATTACAGTTTTTTTTACAGAGAAATTCTGTTAAAGTCCGACATGCATCATAATGTCCAGTGAAAATAACTGCCCCTCTCTCGCTCCTCTCCTGATTCAGTGAATTAAGAGTTTGTTTCAGCCAAACCAGAGCTGGCGGTTCATCAGGTTTTTTTTTTTTTGTTTGTGTCAAGTTTTAATGAAATTTATTGTATGAAGAGAAAATTTATGTTTCTGTAAGTGGAGTCTGGTGACGTTGGCAAGAGCGATAACGCCGCTGTTTCTGGTTAAACAAAACGTATGTTACTCTTTAGCAGAAAGGGCTGCCTCTGTAGGGGTCCTGTCCTCAATGTCGTCAGACACTTAGATTAACAATCTGAGCAAAAACACTTTCAGTGGACGTACCCTGACGTTGTGCCATTACCCAGAGGGATTGATGTTGCATTGCAGCGCTCTCACTCTATACTGAACTGATTTCAGAAACATGGAAAAATAGTGTCCATAATCAGATAATAATGTGACCAGAATTCCTCCCATTTGTCCAGGACAATGAAATCTTCCAGGACACGTGGACCCACACCAATTGGAAATTTTGGATGTATATCTTTTAAAAGACAATGGTATACAAGTAGCATGTCTCTTGTTGTATTGGTTTGCCCTTTTGTGGACTGATGCACAAACATAGATATTCAAATGGTTCAAACCTGTGTGGTTTTTGTGTTGTTTTTTTTTTTTTTGGAGGGAATAATCAAACATCATTTTTGGACAGTTTTGACGGCCCTAATATGAAGAGGCATTCACAGGAGTAAAATCTGTTTTTATGTCAGTGTGTGATAACAAGGACGATTTTCCTCTTCTCTGTTGGACTGTAGCGTTGCCATGGCTTCACTGATATTCGTCACTCTTATTGTTGCTCATTTAGCAGCTAATGGTTTTGCTGCAGTAGCACTTACAGCCTTTCAAGATAACAAAGACAACTAATTGTCTAAAGTGTAAATCTATTCATGACTATGGAGGACATCAGTGCTAATCAATTGTTCTCTCTCTCTGTGTCTCTCTCTCTCTCTCTCTCTCTCTCTCTCTCTCTCTCTCTCTCTCTCTCTCTCTCTCTCTCCCTCAGGCTCAGTCAGCATTCACATTCCCAAGATGTTGGAGTTGTTTAAAACAGGCCATGAGTACAGTGTGGAGAGCGACTGCTATGTCAGGACCCAGATAGCCACCGTACGTCTCAAGTGTTTTTCATTAGAGTTTTTACTGTATTTTAGTAAAGATACGTGAGGATGCACATATTTCTGTCAACCTAAACCAAACAAGGGGAGGCTTATGATGTCGAGGGAAGAGCCAGTTTTACATGTTGAATTTTGCAAGGTGATGCGGTCAAAGTTCAAGAAGAAATTCTGGTTAAATATGTGTAAGTGTGTATTCCTAACAGGAAACTGGAGCATAAAATCTGCACCCTGAGGAAGACTGGGGGAAATGTTGAGGTGTACTGGGCATGAAATACTAAAAGCTTTAGCATCTTTCTTTGTCCCTGTGTGTGCGCTTCTGCCCTTCCACCATTTCGAATGGCCAAAGATCATAAAATCATTTTTAATTAATTATTATCAGCTGGTGAGGGGTCCGGTCTTTTTCGGATCTTAGTCGTATGTTGAGGACTATCTGTACAACCTTGAAATGCAGAAAACACAAAATCATTGGGCACTGTTGAAAAGGAACACACCAGATGAACACAGAGCATATACAATAGTTGAGATCCCATGTTGAAAATACAACCTAGCAAGTACTGCTTGAAGGCAGAATGTCATGACTGTAGTTGTATTTACTCAAGTAGTAAAACTTAGACAAACAGCAGAGTACAGAAATATAAAATGTTCACCCAAAAAACAATTGTTTCTTTTGAGCAGTAGGATTTTATTTCACAATATTTTCTCTCCTCTGCACAGCTCGACATGCCCAGAGAACACATCTTTGCCAACCTACAAACTGTCCTGATTGATGTCTGCTCCCACCGACCAGCCGATATGGGTATGATCACCGACACCAAGCAGTCGTCACAACACACAAGTTCAAACACTGATGTAAAATTCCCTCAGGGCTGCTCCTCTTCTGTCAGCAGCTGCAGATGAACTCTCTCTCTGATTGCTTTGACACCTCTTAAGGACAGAGTGACACCTTGTTGATTGATTTTTATTTGCTAAAATGGCTGTTGGTGAGAAAAAGCTTTCAAAATGCGCCAGCTTCTATCTGCTGGCTGGTTTTGATTTCCCTCCTTGGTTCAGTTTACTCTTCTGCAGCCAAACTGATGGAGACAACAGGGAAGAGGTCAGCAACGTGTCAGCCAGGTGCTCTGTGTGATGTGTCCAGATTTACTGTGTTTTAAACTTTTCCACCTCAGAAATGAAAGTGAGTAGTTGATTCACGCTTCCTATAGTTATTAGACTGCACTGAGGCAAAAACACATCAGTGAAACCGACCCCGCAGCCAGCCGGGCGTCATGGGGATCCAGAGGTGAACTGTTCTTTAACCCGTGCTTTTAATCCAAGCTTTGCTGGAAAGAAGAGATACAAGGCAGTGAAATTATTATCCTGGGGGTTCCATCAATGCCCATGCAAGTTAAGTCAAATTTCTAATATTTTATTTTTACACAGAGCAGCATGTTCTATCCCCTTTACTAAAAATCTGTTTTGTTTGCACGAGCCTCCACTGCACCAGTTTCCATTCATTTCTGAACACCATGAAAAACAAAAATCACGTAATTCAGCTTAAGTCAACATCAAGTCTGCCTTCATTCTCGTCAAAATATTATGAGGTTTCCCATTAATCTGTTTTTGGACTGTGCTGCCACGCAACACCAATGTAGCTCTGGTGAAAATAGAGAGTCTGCTAATTGATATTCATTGTGTAGGGAGCAAATGGAAACTAATGGCTGCCTGCAATGCTGGGACAAATAAATGGAAAAATACTAAAGTTCAAGATGGTTAGCCAAAATGTGATATGTGCATGATTTGTAGTCAAGGAAAATGTGAAACTAAAACTTGAAAACGATTGCCCTGCTGAGGCAGTCCTCACAGTGCTGGGACAGTATAAACTGAACACAGTCGAATTACCAATTCAGCTTTTTCAGCCTGTTGGAGTTCATTCATATCCGATCTTCTGTACGTTTAGTTCACTCTCCGTTCAATAATAAGATGCAGAGTGTAATCGTCAGCTAATGGGCCGTCATTAGAGGGAGAGGCTTAAATGATCTACAGCATAATTGATTCTGAGCTCGCTAAATAAAATGTCATTTACGGTGGCCCAACTGCAGTAAACTGCCGAGCTTTCACAAATGCTGATCGAAGACGCGTTTAAACGGGTGGCCCTGTGTGACCTGGAGCTTCTCATATCAAGAACTCTGCACTGTCCCATTTTTCTTAGATGTCTCCATTGCTGGTGTGTTTTCAGATGTTTTGTTCGGTAGTCCACTTGCATACTCCTTTTGTCAACAGTGTGGCTGTGTACCTTTGTTTCCAGGAACTCAACTGACATCCATTGTGATGTACATGCAGGAAAATTGTGTAGTCCAGTGTCTGGGTGGCCAGAAGCACTAAGTCATGGCTGAGGGGGGCAGGACCACCTGTTAGGGCAGCAAAGAAGTAACAGTTAAGAGCCACTGAACAGCTAGTGGCTGTTCCATTTCTCTCGTAGTTTCTCGCCAACATTGTATGAATGTCACACATCATTTCGGCGAAACATTCACACTTGAAGAGGTACAGATCAGTTCTGACCAGGTGCAAACTGTACCGCAGTTTGTAGAACACTTGTTCAGGTTGACTGAAGTAGAGTTGTCTAAAACACGCTCATGTTTGGAAACACCTTCGCATCATCACATTTTTAGCCAAACAGCTCCCAGATTTAGACTAAACCTTGTGCGTGGAAGCATGTTGATATGTGCTGCGTTATCTCCCACTGGCCCCCGTGACTCTGGGATTTTCTCTCCTGTACTTAGAGAAGCACACACTGTGGAAAACGATTTGGGGAAAAGTCATAGTTGGGCTTTTTAATGTGAAATCATGCAGACAAATCCATATCAACAGTCTTGTCCTTATTTTCTCTTCTGGCCAATAAATAATTTTTGTCTGCATGCCCTGAATCGCTTTTAATTGGATTTTAAGAATCTAAATATAAACCAAATTACAAAAACTGAAGCCATAAAGGACTTGGAAAGCGGCATTCTCCACCAAGGCTAAACATCATCCCATTTTTATTTTGATAATGTTTAATCTGGATCCAGATCTCACACAAAATGTATTTTTTATTCAGGAAGGGACAGTAGTTGATGAGAAAACAGCTGAAATGTTGAAAAAAAGAAATGTCCCAATCCTTCAGGATTCCCTGGATTCAATCCAAAAAGGAAGTGCTCGTTTCTTGGCTCATGGCTAATAGGATGTCGTGCTAATTATCAGACAAACAAATCAGTTGGGACCAAAAACAAAACTTCCTCTGCAGAAGTCATTAAACTTTTTCAGTCTGCTTCACACCGAAGACAACGAGCAGCAGGTGTGTGTGTGTGTGTGCGTGCGTGCGTGCGTGCGTGCGTGCGTGCCACAGCAGATGCTTCGGTTTAAATTGCTCACAGTAAACACGAGTTTGTGCAGTTTTCTCCTGGATGATCCCTGTGGGACCCTTCACCGCTCACCCTGGAAGTGTTGACGCTCTGCTGCACCCGCCCGGCTGCAGAAAGCATGCCCTGCGCCACAGTAGCTGAGTGAAACGCCTCACTCAGTACCTCGTCCCAGCTCTGCAATTTTCATCTCACAGCGACATTTGGCGATGAAGGCGGAACGTGGGGTTGAGCCACCTGGTCCTTTCTGGACTCTGTCAGCGGAGAGCCCTCTTTGAGTTTGTGCCAGCAAACATTATGCAGCCGTTCAACTTCCTGACAAGAGGAGCACAAGGACCCGGGGCAGATTTTAATTACCTCTGCACCCAGAAAGTTGAATTAGCTGTGTGAATAGCTGAGGTTTTTTCTTTAATTTTTGTCTTAAAGAGTCATTTGGACAGAGGCCAAAGGCTGCAGCATTGGCAGAAACACACATTTAAATGCTTAGAACTGAGAAAAGAGTGCTGAAATGCAACATGTGGGTGAGGGACAGAAAAATCCCCAAGGGGCACAACCACATGCTGGTAAATATAGACCTGAATGCAGGAATTACAAGACAACAGGGGAAATAATGCTGAAATAACTATTTCTAAGTAAGTTAAAAGTAAATCTGTGAGAGAAATGAGAGACTGCAGGGAATTTGTGTATGTTTTCAAATAAAAGAGAGACAGGATGAGAGGGTGAGTGGGTGAGAGAGACTGAAGGCAGCTGTTAACATGATCTCATGCAACCTGATGCTCGGTCTCACATGTATTCAGAGTTTTCAAGCTCCTTATTTATTTGTTCTTTTATTTTTAGCTTTGTTATCCAAGGAGACGCAGACTGCTTTTATGTTCTAAATAACTTCTCCGACATGTTTTCACAGTCATTCTTCTGTAGAACTGCTCCATGCCGGGTTTAGACGGGTTAACAAGCATTACAATAGCCCGACTGTAGGAGGTGGATTTTGTTCACATCAGATATGATGGTTTCTCTCTGAAGGCTGCCACAGAAAAACATTGTTTTGTTTTTTTTATTTTAAATGTTTAAAGATCCCTTCCAGGTATGTTTGGAGATACATCTTTAAATAATAATTTCTCTGATATCCTTTTCTGCAAAACATTATTATTCAATTATTTCAAAAATGACTAAAATTCACTGATTGCAGCTTTTCAGATGTGAGAATTTGATGCTTTGCCATTCCTGATACTGGACTGGATATATTTGGATTTTTGGACGGTTGGTCAGACAGAACAAAGCGTCTGAAGACTTCACTTTGGAAATTAAATGGCATTTTTGCTGTTTCTAACAAAAGGAATAATATGTTTACTGAGAAAAATAATGAGCAGATTAATCAGAAGTGAAAGTATCGGTTAGTTACTACAGTTATTCAAAAATGATTACAGATTAATCAAGTGAAAATAATCTTAATGATGACAACCTTCCTTTTGCTCTCATCCTCTTCCTCCCCTCAGGACCCTTCATCGAGCGGGCAATCATCGCCAGTCACACCAGTGAAGCTCTGTGGTTCAAGAGTGAAGACGTTCTACCGCAAAGAGCAGAGGAGGAGGAATGACCTGTTTCAGATTGTATATGTTCACTGTATTAAATAAAGTGTTTGTTTTGTTCTGACTTTGGCTCCTGAGCGTCGTTACCTGTTGTTTAAATAAATCCCAGCAGAGTAAAAGAAGGACAGAAGATACAAGGAAAGAAAAGTGACTTGTATTAGTAATCACCCACTACAGCCCATAAATCAGTTGTACTGTTATTGTTTTACAGGACATCTGGAGGCCAGAGAAAGGTTTCAGTGTGTTTTATCTGAATTACTGCTTATAGAATATTTCAAATTCAGCTTTTTATCCTCATGCAAAGCAAGTTTGGTCATGTTTTCATTTACTAAGCACAGTTTGACCTCTTGATTTTGAAGAACTCTTTTCTTTTATAGTCCCAAGTACCCCACGTTAAGCCAAATATATCTTCATTTTGACCAATTTTTAATTTCACTTGCTAAAACCTGCAAATACACTGTAAAATCTGAATATATGTATACTTTGATTGAATATCATTCTCAAGATTTATCACTCGCAAATGTACTTGAATATTAAGGGAAAATGTTGAGGGGTCTAAAAAGAAAAGTGGTTTCTTGTAAAATCATCAAGCCAATGAGGAGGCCAAACTGAAAATAGAAGGACCTCTCTATGAACTCATCAGGTGTCCGAACCTGGAGATCATACTGAATGGACAACAGTTCTTATGTTCAGCCTTAATAAAAATGTTGGTTCACCACATCTATTTTGGACACCCTTGTCTAAAAAACACTTTTTTTTCCTGGTGTGGGATCTTATATTCCAATGAAGGGAAATGTTATTGTTTCATCATGAAATTATATTTTAGACGATAGTCTGCTTCCAACTTTGTGTCAGCAGTTTGTGTTTGTCCCTTTCCTGTTTCAACATGGTGATGCCTCTGTGCACAAAGCCAGCTCCATAAAGAAATGGTTTTCCCTGTTAGGTGCACAGAGCGCAAACTCAACCCCACCCAACACCTTTGGGATGAACTGGAACAGCAGCTGTGAGCCAGACCTTATCACCCAACATCAGTGCTGGACCGCACTGATGCTCTTGTGTCTGAATGGGAGCAAATTCCTTTAACCAGGTTCTAAAATCTGGCGGAAAACCTGAAACCAGAAGAGTGGAGGCTGTTGCCACTGCAGGCTAATGGCCATGGTTTAGTAATGACTGAAAATGTGTCCACATACAGCTATTGGTATAACCCTGGTGTAGTATTGCCATCTAAACACCAGGAGGCAGTATTGATATAGCCTGTGCTGCTGCTGACCCCTGGTAGAACTGCATTGAGGGCCTCCTGCAACCTGTTGCCACTGAATTAATTGGAAATATGAACATTGTCACCAAAGGAGTTGTTAGATTTTTTTCCCCACTCAGAATATTCCACTCAATAATTCATAAAGGCATGTGGGGACACCAACACTTGCTGTACTCATTCATAATATATAAACCATCTTGTGACCTTCATTGCAGTATATGTGCATGTGCAGTGGCTCCTGGTGGTAGACTTCTCAGAGGCCTTAAAAGTTGCTGAAAATTTAGGTCACTTTTTCATTGATTTTAGTCCTTGAGTTAAAGTTTCTGCAGCTGTTTTCCTGAACTATGTGGAATCTTTATTGATTCATGTTTAGGATTAGAAACCTGAAGTTAAACCAGTGAATCGAACCTGTCTTTTGGTTTATATTACCTTGATATTCTTGTAACTGTCTGCCCAACTTGTTGCGGAGGATTTGCTCTTCCAAACCCCCCCAAAAGCATCATCTCTGCACTCACTGCAGTCCCACGCTGCCTCAGATCTTAGTATGACCTGCTGACAACATGCAGCATGTCTTTAAGAAGGTAATCCCAAACCACAGCGAGTCTGTCTCAAACTGAGAGTGTGTGTTGAATTAGTGCAGCCACTCACACACCCATCCTCTATTGCCGTGCGGGTTGATATTCACTGTAAGACTGAGATAAGCTGGAACTTTTATTGGTCCCTGTGGGGAAATCAGGCTGTTGCAGCAGCTAATGTGACAGGACTTGGCAGCGGAGAAAATAGTAAAAATGATGAAATTGCCTTCAACGAGTTTCCTGTTAACAAGCAGGAGCTTCATAAAAGTTGTTTGTTGTGCTGCCGTTTTGACTCTTATGGGCCTGTGTTCCTCATATATGTTTGCCGTCTGTCTCTGAACCTCTCTTTCTGATTTTTTTTTTTTTTACTCTTGTTATTTCTCTCTGCTCCTTGCACATCTTGACCTCTCTTGTCGCCCTTCCTGAGGGGGTGGGGGAGTTGTTTGAATAAAGGGTTTGAAGATAGACACTGGACATTGGCTATTGTAAAACCCTTTGAGGCGAATTTGTGATTAGTGGTTTTGGACAAGTGACTTGACTTGTATTGTACCTGCTGGTGGTCTTAAGAGGGTTTGCAGCATTGAAGCAATCAGAAATCACTTGATTTCACTCCATACAAAGAAACCTGCAGCATGTTTGCCATGAGTCATTAGGACACAGCTGGGAGCCCGAAATGTATCTGACACATTTGAACTTTGACCTCTGTGGAGAAAATTGCAATAAAATGTCACATCATGTTCAGTCACCAAGATTTTAATCAATGGTTTCTGGTCTCTGCCTCTGAAAGCTATTAGTTGATTAATTGATTGATTGACTGACACTAAAGTAAACTTAGTTGGCAGCCTTCTGATAATCAATTAATCACTTAAGCCATTTTGCAAGGTGAAATGTTGAAAACATTCTCCAGCGAGAGGATTTGCTGCTTCTCTTTGTCTTGTATCATTGTAACATGAACGCTTTTGGGATTTGGACTGTCGTCCGACAAAACCAGACATTTAAAGATGCCAGTCGATAATCAAACAAATTATCGGTTGATCAATCAATACTGAAAGTTGCTTGTTAATTTCAATACATAAATAGATGAAATGCGAACATCACTGTGATCATGGAGGGTTTTATAAATGAAGACGTTATTTTCAAATGCTCCCTTCCCCTCATTGCACATCTTTCCCGAGGTTAACAGCGTCTGAGAAACACAAACATCCATAATCTCATTCAGCACAACTTTCAATCACACTAATTAAAAATCACAGTGAATGATAAAAATAGGAAAACAGTGCAGAAGTCTCGTCCGTCTGGTTGATGAGCCCTTGAACCAACCATGAATAACTTCAAAACAATATCTACCTTGTGTCATTTATCTTTTTCTCATTAGCATGAAAATGTCTCTGTGGTCATAACCAGAGCTCTGCGAGGGTGAACCCACCTTACCTCAGTTTGCCCTCCTTATTAAATCTGACCCCAACGTGAGAATGAAGTCTGTCTGAGTTTAATTAAGAGCAGGCTCCACGTGAAGTGTCAAAATGATGACGGTTAAAAAGTTCCGAATATAGAAAATATTATTCTGACTGATTTCTGGTCATGTTGTCAGGTCAAGGTTTACCCAAATTTTTGAATCTTCCACTGCGTCACTGGGTCCTTGTTATAAATAGCTGCGGGGTGCAGACAGCAGCGGCAGCAGCAGCAGCATTAAAGCAGAAGAAAGAAAGCTTGTTCAAAGGCAAAACTGATTCTGATCCCTTTTTGGCAGAGGACAAAAGGGCTGAGTGGAGATCAGGTTACTGCCATGTGACACTGAGGAATCTCAGTCCCACACTCCCTCTGATTAAACATTACACTCACAGACAGAGAGCTGCAGACATCCGACTCTACTCTTCAGAGGGATATAATACAGACATCAGCGGCACTGAAAACCCTGCTGCCACGATAGATGATAAATAAGTCCACCACAAATTATACTGTAATACTTTACGAAGGTAAAGTGCTATGAATATACAACAAGTTCAGTGGAAAAGCTCTACAAAGACCTGCGGGGATTATTATAGTGACACCATTGTAAAAAATGACATACACCTGTGAGTAACACAAGAATACTTACTCACAATGCATGCAGCACAATTTTTCATGAAAACATGTTGACAGTGGTAACCATTGCTGATACAAATATTGAGACGTACAATAAAGTAACCTTAAGATGCCACGGGAGGTGTGATAATGCTGCAAAGGGAATAAAACTATGTTGAAGTTAGTAGAAACTCAAAGTAAGAAAGTAGAAAAAAACTCAAAATTGAGCACATCAACCACATGGAAAAGTTCAAATACCACAAGTGTAATGATTTAATGACAAATTCTATAACAAAAATAGGCTCATGTGTCACTATTAAAGTTAAATTCTTCATCAGTTTCTTCCTAACCTGTTCACTTTCAAACTTGTATACACGTCTACAGAAACCACTACTGGAAGAGGAATTCTTCACAGACACTGATACTTCATGAAATAAAAATACCATCCAAAAATCTGTCGAGTTGCTCATGTCGATGAGCTGAGGAGTCGACAGCATTTCAGCGGCCCAGAGAAATCAAACTGCCTGATATTATACAACAAAAAAAGAAGTAACTGCATGTGTGAAGAACTTTGTTTTTTTCAATCCTGGTAATGATCCTGAGAGCCTTTACTTACATCTGGAAGGGTCCCAACCCCTGATCTGGTACCGCTGCCTAATCATTTTCAATAATATATGACACATAAAGTGCAATAGCACCATCCTAAGCTCATCAGTCATTTAGATACACATGTAGGAATGGAACAAGAATATAATAAAGCACATTATTGTGGCTAAAATGGCAATAGGTGAGATAAAGGCACCATAAATTCCCTTCTGGAGGAGACTAATAATGATTTTACAGGGGATAAAAACACCACAAGTGAGTTAAGGTCACTATAAACACACCATAAAAAGTTAGAAAAATTAGTAGACCAGAGGTCCCGAAAGCTTCACACGTTATAAAAGGGAATATCAGACGCCACAGGTGATGTAATTGTGCTAAAGTACGCAGAAGTGAAACTGTGGCAATCATCAGACATATTATTATTTTTGGAAACCCTCAGATTTTCAGATGTAAAATGATTAAAATGATGAATCCCTGTGATGGTTTTACACTCGAATCCTCCCGTCATGTTTTAATCCCCGAGGAGCAGAGTCCCCTGAACGTGAGATTATGAGCGAGGTGGGTGGTGGAGGTGGAGGGGGGGCAGCGGCAGCGGAGAGGTGGGACGTCCTCCTGGAGAGAGGAGGGGAGGACGAACAAGAAAGAGAAGAAGACGAAGAAGAAGAGGGAGTGGGGGGGCTCGGGGAGCACAAGAAGACCGCCGCACCGCAAGAAGTGACTTCAAACACCGCGCAACGCTCGCTGCAGGAGCGCGGAAAGTCTGACCGCTTCTCCGGCTCGCGTCGTCATGCGTCTCGGCTTTTAAACGCGTCCCGGCTGCTGCTTCTGCTGCTGGGGAGAGCACAAATCACCTTGCATCTGGTGGTCTTCTTTTTTTCTATTTTTTGGCAGAGTTTTGCGGCCGTCCGGCCGGCAGAGCAGTGAGCAGGCGGAGAAGGAGGAGGTGGACACTTGTCCAGGTTTCGGGACTGCGCCGCATTCCAGCCCGGAGCGCAGCGCTCAGGAGTCGGACCCGGTGCGCGCCGCCTCTCCGCTCCCGCTCCCGCTCCTTTTAAAGAGTCCTGGATCTCTCCTGGTTGCTTTCTTGTTCGCCCGGGCATTAATAATGCACGGTGAGAACTGCCGTCATTTGATCTAGAGAGACAAACACAAACACAACGCGCGTCTCCTCCGACTGGACTTGGATTTAATACGCTTTTTGGCTGCGACCATGGGTGGATGGTGGATGTTTGTTGTCGCTCTGGCCGGGATCCTCACCGTCCCCCGTGGGATACATGGTTGGTATTCTTGGTCTCTCACCTTTCCAGTTGTTAAGTGGGTCATAGGTTATCAGGGACCACCATGCACACTCACATTAGAGCCACAGACCCCTAATTTGATCCGACTTAGTTCCAGATTGGCTGCTTTTGCCTTTAGTCTGTCCAGGCTGCACATGGACAGCCAGCAGGGGAGTGAAAGTTGTGGCCACAATTGTCGTTTTTTTCCATTTCCACTGATCCAGGCAACACTAGTGTAATTTATTCCTCAAGTTGCCAAGGACGTCCAGGGACCCCCTCTAGGATCCCCGGAGAGGGCCAGGACCCTTTGTGAGCAGGTTGTTGTTTCCCGATGACAGTGATTCTAACTTCAGGATTTGCAGAGTTTAAAAGTACTGAATTTAAAGTGAGCTCTTTCTTACCACACAAACATCATTTCATAGGATTTCCTGCCATCGTCGAGTGGAGATTTAACTGTGATGCTGAGCAAGCAGCACCCATATTCAGATCAGCCACATTTGTCCTGTAGTTGTGTTTCCATCCCCTGGGAGCACGGGTTAAGTGATTTGCAGGTGAAAAGCCATCTAAATACAGAGGTTGAAAAGTTTTAAAGGTTCCATATTTTGTTTAAACTGAATTTTAGTGGTTATATTTCAATATGGAGTTACAACCTGCTTGATATCGATCAGTGCTGAAACAACAATGGCATGTATCCTAGATGTAGCCCAAAGAAATCTTCATATCTCTTGATCTTCAAATCACCAAATCATTTCTTAGTGAGACACCAGTGAGACAAACTGTAAAGCCAGTTTGAGAAATAAGTAAGGAATAATTTAAGGAAGCTTCCTCAAAAATACAGATTCATGCTGTCATTATCAACCAAAATGATGTCGTAGAGACTGTGAGACTGTAATCTGCTTCATGGACGATATTTCTCCAGATGCTCACAGCTGCTTTCAAAAAACTATTAAGTAATCTGAGGAGAAAAGCAGCACCTGAAGTAAGCCTTTCACTTTCTTTATTATCTGCTCACACGCCTCTGAATCCGATCCCGCTCGTGGCCTCTGTGCCATTTAAATATTCATAACTCTGTATCTGTATCTCCGCATCTAAAAGAACTGCACATGCACAGCTACAGTATTCCCATCAGATGAGTTATAATGCATAAGACTGTCAGCAGCGGAATGTAAAGCAGGTCTGCACAGCTGTTACACTCAACTGACCCATTCGAGGTTTCGCATCACTCCTCGTATCAAACTTGGGGCTTGTTAATATCACAGCCCGCGACCTGCTGGGAGGAACCAGGCTGCATCACTACTTGCATGCAGCAGCAGAATTTGGCTCCAGACTTTTCTTTTTTCCCACCAAAATCATTAGCATCCTCTCCTTGTCTCGGCATGCATCCAATCTGCTTGGCAGCGCTTGCTTCAATAAGACTCAAACTTTTATAAAGTGAGATACCCCTTTGCCTCTTTCCACTGAGAGGAGAGCACGCTGGCGCTGGCAAGCGGGGCAGGATCGTCATAAAAGTTGAAATGTTATCGACATTAAGCTGCGCTCGGTGGATTGGCTGGATGATTTGATGAAGAGAGGGCTCTCCGGACAAAACACTGGAGTCAAGTCGATCTTGCCTCTCTGCTCCTTTTTCAATCCAGATTCCTTCAGTCTGAACGTGCCTGTGAGCATCTGCAGAATTATTATTCCGAACTAAAACAAACTATAGTTTCACTCACATAGGAGGTTGGTATCGGTTGATGATGACAGCCTAGATACTCTATTTTTGAGGCAAGTAACTGAACTCATGCCAGCATGGGTCCACTTTAAAGTTCCAGTGCTCTTCCATTCTGTGAAGCATTGATTTGGTGATCTGCAGGTCCAAAGATGTCAAGACTTCCACTTAAATTTCGATTAAAATAGGGAATTTAAATGTCTAGTACACATAAAACTGTTTTGACAACAGCATTTAAAATGACTATATTTCATTGTAAGGTAGGACAACGTGCGATTTCAAATATAATGACTGAAACAACCATTAAAAGGTTTCACTTTTCAACAAAGTTTCGCCCAGTTTTAGGTGCTTTCACCTGCAAATCACCAAATCAGTGTTTGCTGAGATACAAAAACAACAAGAGGATGAATGTGGTTATCTTGAGGACAGCTGGTGCTTTCCCCGCATCACAAGTTAAACGCTTGATTATATGTAATTGAAGCAAAGATCCTCGTGGTGGAGGTCACTCATTTAAAAATCCCATCAAATGAATGTTTGTGTGACATGAAGGCAGCATTTATGAGCGATTGTAGAGAAGTGGTTCAGGTTTTGGGTTTGCCAAAAGTGCAAGTTTTCTGTTCTGTTTGTCTACGGGAGCTGAGCATTGACGTGGTCACTCATAACTTCATGTGGCGTGTCATCTTGCAGGATGACGATGATTTAAAATTGCGCCGTTTTGAGATATTCTCATCACAACTTCATTATCCGATTTCTTGGAATGGAATTAGTGGTAGACTGTAGATAGGCCCATGTGTTTTCCCATTTTTATGATGTTCTTTGATGCCTTTTTCTTTCATGAGCGTCCCGAGCTGATGAGTCATTTAAGGCTTGAAAACAGTGTCTGATATCTCCAAATTCTTTTAATTATGATTCATCTTGCGAAAATGGGTTTTAAAACTTGATGTCTTATCTCAGGTTTCTGTAATCCTCTGTATCTTCCACCATATACCAAACCTCCATTCCGAATTTCTACTTTTCTGCAAGTTCTTTCCTCCCCTGAAACTGTGTCATATCCAAAACATGAAGGAACAAGAGAAGACTTTAAAAGACTTTAAAAAAGGACAGAGGCATTGTTGCAGTTTCGAGCTTGCGGTCTTACTTACTGCTGGTGGTTTTAAAGTAAAACTGAAAGCTTGAAACTGCAACAGAGCCTCTGGCCTCCTTCAGAGTAGCTCCACAGTAGCTGTTCAAAATATGTGTGTTGAATTAAAATTTGTACTCTTTAACCACGGTAGCTTATGTACAGAAAATTGCCTCAAAATGATTACCTGAAAACGTGCCACCTGGCTTACACCGAATTCAAAGCCACTCTTATAATAGTGAGATAAAATGACACACGCTCATCTTTGATGTGCTAACGAACACCAAACAGAGTGTTCGAGCTGATAACCGTCTGCAATCTGAGCTGTTTTCTCAGTTGTTTTCTGAGAACGGTTTTCTTTAGCAGCAGAACTGCAGAGTGAAACCTCTTCTGTGTGTCTGCCACAAACTGATTAAACTCTATTCTGCAGCGCGCTCTTTCTCCCATACGGAGACATGAAGAGACAAGTGCATGAGGCAGCAGCATGAACAGAATTGAACCGCAGGCCCCCGCTCTTGTTTCGTGGACGTAGACCATTATGGTAAATGTTTACCTCTCGTTGTACTCTCCCCTGAGGCGTCTCAGATTTCTGGTTTCGTGATGCTCAGGCCTCAGGCCCGGGCTGAGGCTCGTGTCCGTCCGTCCGTCTTTCCATGTTTTCTTCACATTTAGCCTTCGCATTGAGCAGAGATAATCATCAGCACCCTGCCATTTCAGCCTGAAGGCTGCATATTTACTGACTGTTACATTTCCAGAAGCCTCAATGCTAACTGTTCACGATCAGGTGTGAAGGAACCACAGGCATTATTTTTCTCCTCAAGACAGCACTTAGATTAAAGATAGAGTTCATGTGCCTTTATTATGAAATCAGTCAATCACTGTTGGTGTTTGTGGATAAATTAGGCCAACCGGTGTTTTTGTGAGAACATTTGCCTCTGCTAGCATTAGCAGAATGCTAGCTAACGTTGATAGGTGAACAGCCTTGTGGGGATTGGTTTCTTTGAACACGTGCCGACATCCTTTGATGGTAAAGTCGGGTACCTTTTAGCAAAGCCTCTTTTTTTCCAAGCGCTGACTCACTCACCTGGTTTCAGAGGCTTTAGTTATCCAAATAGTGCTAGCTAGTTTTAGCATTAGCGGGCAGTGCTAGTGTGTGCGTACGTGTAGGTAGGATTGACTCTTGTATGTGTTGTGCGTGCGTGCGCGTCCTTATTATGAAATGAAGTAGTCTTAGTGGGTTTAGATTAATTTTGCGGCGACATCTGCCTGCATATTTGTGCCAACTGGCTTTTCTCATTGTTAGCTGAGTCGTGATTAGCATGCTGCTTTTTCGTCTTGTTGGGTGGTGGCGTTGGCCATCTTAAGCAGTGAGGAAGACCTGTTTTCGCAGCACGTCGGTATTTACTGACAGTTAGCAAAGGCCTCTGAGACTTTTGTTAGCCAGACACTGCTGTGCAGCTTTAGCTTTTTGATGGCAGTGTTGACTGTGTTTGTGTAACTAAAGGGGGAATTAGTTCTGGTAAATTAAACACATTGTTGAACCTGATCCGGTAACCCCTCAGATTTACCTGCGCGCATGTATACTCAGCCACTTGGCTCACGTGAAGTGTATGGAGCTGACTCTTCTGTCTTCAGCCTCAGCGTATGTGGAGTGTTTTGGGTTACGCGCGAAGCCTCTCTGATGTTATGGATGGATTTAGGCTAAACTGCGATGATGGCGGGGCATCTGAGCCGGCCCTGGCATTCCAGTAAAAATGAAAGTCAACAGATGCGACCCGTTCAATCAGACGATTGCTGCTTGAATGGGTGGAGAACTCAGAGGGTGGGTGCATGTTTAGAAGTTCAAAAGCAGGTTAAGGTAGGGATTGACAATAGCCCTCTTTAAACAGAGGTGGTATTACGCTGGCTTTGCTTTTATATGCAGAACCAAACAATACTGATAGTAATACTAATAATAATACAGCCCCAGCGTGTGATTTTAGATGGCATGCCTGCATGACGTGTGACACAGCAGCCCTGGCATCTGGCGGCTCCTCCATACGCAGATGTCCATTCGGTCTTCTTGTCAAGTGACACAACCTGATCTCTGTCATACTGTATCTGCTTCTCGGCCAGGTGAGAGGTCAATACTGTGGTGGACATTTTAGCACGTCTCAGACTCTTCTGCTACAGTGTCAGACTCAGCTGTGTCTGGACTCAGCTGATGTTAATGCATGTTGAGCCAAGTGTAATATGGCCATGTCGAGCTGAGCTTGACAGGCTGAGCGGGAGATGTCCTGGAAAGCTTGCACCGAAATTAGGCACATAAAACAGTGTCTATTATATCACGCAGGTCGTTTTGAAATTTTAAAATATTATTATTATTATTATGAGCATTCCTGCATGTCCTGGCTCTGTAAACTAAGTGAACTCATGCATGCGTTATATTATTTCGTCCAGTTTAAGAAAACAAAACAAATGAGATTTGCCAACAACAAAGCAATTGGCGAATGGGATCCCAAAATGTTAGTGCAAAGTGCATTCACACCGAACCTGTAGGCTGAGAGGAGAGTAAGGTGAATCGGCTTAGTGGAGGCCTTTCAGCTCACATGCTGCAAACGCACCTGATTGTTTGGACGGATTTTATCGATCATTCAGTGAGTAGAGACTAGAGAGTAGAGATCAGGATTGTCCAGCTGCAACATGTTCCTGTTGTTAGTCTACAGGTGAAAAAAGAGGGAGGGCTTCCTGGTGAAGGAATGTGTTTCAGTTGAACTACTCCAACTAAATCAAACTTTTACAACATTTTCACTGGACATTTGCATTTCTGATCCGCTGTAGTAGTGACATCTGAATTCCAGGAACGTGAGACCTTTTAAAGTGCAGTGATTTCACGGCTTCAAGTCAGGGAGATTTTGAATATTTGCTCCTGGATTAGTCTCCTTCTGAGATTCAGAATCTGTTTATTCAACGGACATGTTTCGTTGTTGCAGAGATGTATTGACCACTGTCAGAGTCTGACACACTCGACACTCACGAAGGGCTTACAGGAAGTCACATCCCAGAGTTTGAATGAAATTGATTCCTCATTTCCATGAGGCTGATCTTCTGTCTGACCTGAGCGTCTGACGGAATTCTAATCACAGATTTACATAATCCTCGACAAAAAGCTTTATGATATATCAATATCAAAGGTGTGATCATGACTGGACTCTAATGCTAATGATTTCTTTCTGTCTTTCCCCTCCTGTATCTGTCTGTCATCATAGGAGCTTGTAACTACGAGGGATCGCTGCATGCGGTAGGTGCACCTACTCTTTCTTTTCCTATTTTATCGCTCTAGTATCACTGGTTTGCTCTCAGAACTAGGATCTTGTGTCCGTTTGTAAAGTCTAATGGGTATTTGCTCATGTATTATTCACAGGGGACATTACCAGGTTAGTATGACTGACGATTGAAGCCGTTAAGTGTGTGTACGTGCAGAGATAGGCGGTAAAAGGTGTGTTTATTATCAGTAGGGACTGCTGCACATCCTCTGTTGTCTGTGATGTAGCCGAGAAGATGTGTCTCATCTATAATGCATGCCTCATCCTGACTTTGTGGATGATAATGGCGATGAGAGAGCATGATGCGGCTTGGTGGCGGGCCCGGCTGCTGAAAGAAGAGCAGCCGACTCCCGCTGCTCTGCCGATTAAAGGTTAGGCTCTTTTCAAAGTTAGATGGAAGTTTGTGATGAGCTTTATTCCAGCGGCTCTGCTGGGCATTGGCGAACATTCAGGGTTTTTGCTGTGAGATGTGCTTTTGTTTTATACTCTTTAAACCCTGCTGCAGGATCCTCACATCCTGGCTTGCAACTTATTTTGATCTTTAAAGTTGTCGTCATGTTTGGCTTGGGGCGTGCACAGATGAGAAGCCACCTTGTTCCTCTGTGCAGGAGGCCAAGCCTTAACCACCGTCAAACTTTCAATATAAATGTAAGCTATAAAACATTTCAGAGAGAGATAATGTATATATATATATGTGTGTGTGTGTGTGTGTGTGTGTGTGTGTGTTTCCCATCTCACTGCTGCAGTTTACATATTGCTCACAGTAAGTGGAGGGTCTTTGTATCCAGTGATGGTCTGAATGCTGTTTCTGAAGATTTTTCACCCTAAGGAGGATAAAAGACGAAACACAGAGCAGTTTTAGACACTGAGCACCAGCACAGGTTGCACTTTAAGGTGATTCAGCTGTAAGGTATCTCCTGTCTCCTTTTATCAGCCAAACCCAAGTGAGAAGGAATGAAATTTTGTGCTGTGCACTTTAGAAAAACACCACTTGTGTCTTGCAACAACTGGTAATCTCTCTTAAAAAGCCTTAAACATGGTTCTCGGTGGTAGAGTTGTGGTTCCCAGGCTGAATAATGACGATCTCCTGCTTCGTTCCTGCTGTAATTATAGTAAAGCTTAAAACGAGTGAGCAGTAACATACCTACAGCTACCTTCAATCCTGTAAATGCACAAGAACACATCCTGCCTCTCCGTGTTACTTTTCCCCCGGCTTTGAAGTGGGATAATTGTTGGAGCAAGGATGTAAAGACAGAGAAGGTTCAGTCTGTGTTTCGGGAGGGAAGCAGGAGAGGAGGAGTGGTGCTAGAGGAGCAGGGAAAGGAGGGGGTTTGTGGGAAAAAGGAGAGGGCAGGGAGACAGGTGGGACGTCCCAGCATGTTTGAACACAGTCGGGAAAAGGCCCTTCTGGAGTTCAAAGTGAAGAGCCCCCCACCCCAACACCTGGAGTGGTGGGCAGAGAGGAACAAATGGAGAATGAGGACTGACACAGATTAAAGTGCAGGTCTCTGTAGAAGCCCCCAGGCCTCTCTGTGTGGTTTTGGTCTGCGGTGAAAATAATCATAAGAGCAAAACAGCCTTCTTGCGCATGATCAGTTTCTTCTTTCTTGTTTTTCCAGACCTTCATTTCATCCTTTATTTAATTAGACTTGGCGTTCAGCTTGATTTATGCGTCTAATAACTCTGTCAATCCACCAACAAAGATCATTCTGATCATTTTAGAGAGCTGAATTAAAAAAGGCATAAAGGCACAGTTAAATATGTGAGATGACAGGCATTTAGAACCACCGGTTCATGTTGGGCCAGTGAAACAGTGTTTCCAGACCTGAAAATAACCAAACTACTCTTTCATGCAGCTGCACACTTTTCTGTAGTGTGTAGGAACCTTGGACAAGGACCCTCCGATCAGTTTTGCCCAGGCAGCGAGTTTACATGCACTTCATGAACCAGGTCACAGTTTCTCCAGTAAGCTGTTCTCTTAAACATCGTGTAGAAGAAAACCCTGGTTTATGTAATCGGCGTAGAGGATTAGAGGAACTTGATATCCTCAGATAGAGTCCTGGAGAACGCTGCTTTCTTGGCCATTTGTACGAGTAAACCGTTACCTAATTGGCTTTTTATATTTACATGTCCACGACAAAGACTTCAGACACAGAAAGTGACACTGGAACGGGTTTAGTCAAGGCCGACACAGGTCTTCCATCTCTAATACAGCTAAAATCACTAAGCCATGCTCTCAAAAGAAAAGCTGATTACTGACTTGCTGTATGTATATGCAGATTTACAGGAACCAGGTCACAGCAGTGCATGTAAACACGTTCTCCGATTACGTGTGTAACCTGGTTTCTCTGAGTAAGACGATTGCGTCACGTTAATGTAAAGAAATATGGACTCACAGATGGCTCGGAAGATGTGGACAGTATGGTCTGTCTGGTTTGCAGCGAAGTTGAGTTTATTTATATCACAGCACGGTCTCTGTCAAGACTGCAGATGCATACACAAACGTAGACACTGTACTAGAATGATACTAAGGCGAGGACGTTTGTAATAGATCTTTCGACAGCAGCCATATGGGAGATCCAACCAGGCAACTGCTCAAACTCTGAGGCAGCCAGTCAAAATACAAAAATTCTGATATGCCAAAAATCTGATCGTCCAACAGCCAGGTCTTTAAACGTTCAGGCAATTAACCAGGTGTTGTGGCATCCTAAAACAGAGCAACACTACAGACAGTTTGGTGGACTTTCTTAATATTCATAGAGTGTTTGCTTTTCATGCTGTTCTATGGAGGCCCGGAGCACGACTGCACGGAGATAAAAACTCAATCAAATGTTTGTATTCTCTTAAAAAGCTGCTGATCACCCATGAATTTCATCAGTATGGGTTTTAATGGATATTTGTTTCTGCATCAGTAGATGGGTTTTGCTTGTCAGTTTTAGAATTCATGGAAAAATCAGTCTGTTCTGGTGTTCAAAAGTCCATATTGATCGAAGCAGTTTTTACATGCGGTACAATGTGTGAGACGGATTACAAGCAGAAAGATACAAACACCTCACATTTTCCCACAGAGAAGAGCCCAGTTCCCACGGCTGAAGCGGTTTGGATTGATCAGACCCTCTCACAGGTTCTACTCCTACTGACAAGTAGCAGCGGCCAGGGGAGGTGGCGTTTGGCTGATGTTACACATATATAAACAGAGGGCTGAAGTGACATCACCCTCAGGCTATCCTTAACATCCCAGCCTCGTCAGCTTACACCATGTACTAAAACATGGCTGCCAGTGGAGAAAGAAGTGCTTGGATTCTTCACTTGGAGAGCAGGTGTTAGAGAAGCAGGCATGGTCTCATCTCTGAATTTTGCTGCTAGAAATGTTGAGTAAACTGGCCCAATGATGGCTGATGGTCACCTCAGTGTGTGAGGGCTGTAAAACTCTCTAGATGAGGTCTGAAATGCACTGTTGTCATCAAACTAAAATGTGGCTTTTTTATAGAAGAAAAGTCGGCAGTGCTTTATATGTCATGCTTTTGTAAAATCGAAAACCTGTTAAGTTATCAGCTATCAGATTGATGCAGAATGTCCTCCAGAACGTAGAGATAGAAAAGTAGAAAGTACCAACATGTCAAACATGTGCTGAAGTAGGTGAGTAGATGTTTCTGCATCCTCCTCATGCATGCCGCCCATTGTTTTTACCCAGCTGCTGTACTGCATGAAGCTAAGGGGATTGTGGGTAACGTGTTCTACATGCATACTGACAGATTCAAAAAACTCCAGACTTACTGCAGCGGTGCAGTGTGCCACCAGGCCTGACATGCTGATGAAATACAGCATATTATAGCCCGCAGTGAAGGACCGCGGGGCTCTGCAACATGCAGCGCCATGTCCAAATATATCACCTGCCCCTCAAGGCTTGAATTCCTGGCATTGCAAGTTGCCGTTTCTGTAGGAATCAAAATATAGGGCACCTCAGGAATAGCGCCATCAGGATGGAGTTCCAGATGGGAACTCCAGGACAGGGCTGGGATTTCACAAATCTTCATCCTGAGCAGAGCCGAGGCTCTGAGGTGTCTGTGGTTTAATGTGCCAGTACCAGACCAAAGCCCTTGATCACACCGGCTCTCCAGACTTCACTCATTACAATGTGAGCTAATTTGTTGGTGCCAAATGTGTCATTCAGGGTGATTAGATGGACAGTAACTGCTGCATGTGTTGGAGAGGCTTTAATTTTCTTCCTGTTCTGACTGGTCCCAGCTCATTACTCCTTGTCTTCTTTTTTACTCCTGATTCAGTTTCAGTGCTGATGACCAGTTCTGCATTTGTAAAAGTCTCAAAGCACTTAACACATAGCATTTTTTTTTAGAGAAGCGCTTTTGGATTCCACTCAATTGCCGTTTTTTATGTGAATTTTGACGTATCGCATTAGAAAAGGCAAAATCAGCAAAATAACCCTAACCCTTTTTTTCACTGTTTGACATTCGACTGGCACTCTTTGAATGATATCATCTTGTTGTGCCCTCTTCTGTAATGGTTTTTCTGGCTATAGATTTGCACCTGCTGTTCATTTGCCATTGCTAATTTTCTTGAAATTCACTGAAAATGTGTGATGCTTTGAGATGGAAACCCAGATAATATGACCTAAATGGTTAATTTTTTAGCTCATGACCACAATTCCAATTATGCACACATCACTGCACATGTTTACAATATGATGCAGCATAAAAGGTGATGAAATTTACTGCTGTGCACTGAGGAAAAACACTGATTTTTGTCTCTTTGAAGCGCTGTAATCCCTCTGAAGTGTCTCAGGGTCGTAGTGTGGTGAGTGTTTGGCCTTTATGTGAAGGCCAGTTTTTTTTTGTCAAGCAAACAATCGTACATCATTTCCAATTGCTGAAATGACTGCAGCATGTAAGACAACTGCCACATGATAAAACCTGTAAATTGCTCCCAGTTACTGTGCACTTTAACAGTCTGAAGTAGACACTGAACTAATACCACTCCCATCCCAAAAAAATCATGTCTCACTGCAGTGTTAATGTCAAGTGTAATAGCCAAGCGCAGTCACGGTGGCTTCGGGGTTTAAGATGCTGGTCATGTCATCCCCCATCTCCCACTCTCTCTTTCCATGTTTGCTTTCCGCTCTCGACACCCTCCTATCAATTAAAAAACAACCCCAAGAACACTCGCCGTGATGGCTGATTAGTTAAGTTTCATTAGTGAGAATTAACTATTAACGTAGTGTGAGGCCTCAGTCCTGTTGCTGTAGTTAACAGCATTAGCATACCTGGAGCACTGATGGAGAACAATGGTTAAATAATTGACTAAAGCTCTATATGAGGTGTCCTGATAAATAGTTTTACCTACCAGCCAATCAGAAACAAGTATTTTGTTTTGTCTTTCTTAATAACCACGGCTACAAAATAACACCTTTTGAAAGTGTGAAAGTAAAGAAAATTCAGCAAAGCAGTTGATGACTTATTAAATCACATTTTATCTTGATATCTTTACTATTATTATAATATCCCCTTATTAATTTGAGTAGCCCTGATCACTTTTCATCATAGTGTCCCCATTCTTAAATAAACCTCCACATGTGATTTTCAGCGCCTGGACTGTAGCTTCGGCATGATTGCCATGCACCAAGTTGATCTCTCAGGAAAACGGTTTTGCAGAACGCTTCTAGTCACGGTCAGAAAAACAATCTCAGCAGTGTCTGATTGCCGCTGCCGCCTGACACACTTCACAACTTGAGTCTGATGACGCTTACTGAAAAAATGAATCAGCTCACACGGAAGTTAAAAGTACAGTGAAGGCAAATACATTGAGCTCTTCTAAAAGAGACTCTCTGACTTCCGAGGGGGAGGGGTAATATCCTCAGCACGGGTATTCATATCCATGGACATTGTGCCTATTGGGGTTCAGCAGTGAAGTATGATATTAAAAGCACTAATAGGATCTGACTGCTGTTGGACAGAATATGTATATTAGTGGAAACTGCCTTCTCCAAGGCCCCTCGGTGGATTAACGCTCTAGCTGTAGTGATAATTCCTCTGTGATGACCAGGTCGCCGCTGACTGGTGTTCCCGCCGCCGCTATCCCCCGCAGGGCTCTAAACCCTTCATGTGATCTGGGGAAAAAGCCATATCGGACCTCATGTCCCCCCCAGAGGTTTGAGACATGCACTGCAGGCACACTTCAAGGCTGCAGGGGTGAGCCGAGAGGAAATAAACACCAAAATACTCTAACTGGAAGACAAAAAACACTGAAGGGCAAAGGAGGCACAACAAAAAGAGGGGTTAAGAAAAAACATCATGTGAGGGATGACAGCCTGGGACAAAATAAAAGCAGGAGGGAGGGAGCCCACTTCACCTCAGTCAGATGAGACAGGGAGTCTGTGTCAGCATTTTCTTCTTTCAGCCTGATAAGAAATTCTGGACAGGTGGGGTCACCTGACGGGGGGGAGGGAGGCAACGTCAACAGCAAACTAAGCTGGGTGAAAAGTGCAGTGCTTCTGACTCAGTGCCTCAGAACAAGCAGGTTTGAACTTCAAAGAACTTCAAAATGTGAATATTTACCTGCTCAGGCCACAATTGAATGAGTTCTTTACGTTCTCTTGTTACAAGAAGTTTATAGTATTATTGGCCATTTTCTTAGTGCTGATGAGTAATAGAATTGTATCTTGTTTAAAGGGCGAAGGCTGGTGTTATTCTATAGTTTCCTGATCAACAAGACTCATGAGAAGATCAGAACCGACAACGTGTTAGTCCATCTCTCAACACTGTCTGACTTCCTGTCTGTGGCTCTCAGCTCGAAGCCCATTGGTTCCTACTTCAGATATGAATCTCACACCTCACAAATCTTTAGTTTTATTTTTTAACAAGTCTCAGTAATTTTTTGAAACAGCGCAGCACTGTCATTTTTAGCAGACAGGAGGAAGTAGTGCATTTTTATGTGATGTTACGAACATTTGTCTTAAATTATATCGGTATTGTTGATGATTGATCGATTGATTGCCGTTGATGCATTATCTGTCACGCCTTCAAATTCATGCCGTTTAAACTTTTGACTGTTTGTGTTTGCTGCTCAGCATTAACATGACATCAGAAAACAACTTCAAGCACACGATGAAGTTCAGCGTGGGGCATGCCGTGCTGCATCTTCAGCGAGTCACCAAGGCTTGCTTTGGGCGGCAGACTTTTTTTTTTCCCCCACACTCAGGCGTATTGAGTAGTTTTATTTGTTAGATTCTGAGTCCCGATTTCTCCAAATTAACTCCTGCTCCAAACCAAGCACACCCTGTTCCTCCCTGTTTATCCCTTTGAGAGGTTTTCCCTGCTGCTGTGATGTGTGAAGTTCCCTACATAATGAAGTGAGCGCGGGCCGCACTGCTATCAGGAGAATAGGGGCTGTTCAGAAGCACGGTGGACCAGGACACACAGAAATAGATCGTTTGAGGACTTGCCATTCGTGGCTCTACCACATCTGAATTATTAAGTGGCCTGAGGCTGTGAAGTGCCTACACTAGCTGCTCTTTTCAAGATGCTTTTAAAGCTAAACTGCATCTTGAAATCTTCTGTACTTTTGAGCCGGAGCAGCAGTTTCCCATTTGTTTTGCTCGAGGGAGAAACTCATGAAGTGCAGTATAGAAAGAGTGTTGTTTTATTTTCATGTCCATCACTGAGGTTAGTTTGGATTGAATAAAAGCATTAAAGTTTCAAGGCACCTTGAGACTTACTCAGTTATCTACAGGTTATAATTCTAAACATCTTAAAACTCCTCCTTCAGAAAGAAATGAAACATTAAGTCATCTGCCTCGATCAGAACTGTGTGTGAGTGATTGTAGATGTTGTAACCTTTGGTGTGTGCTGTGTTTTAAATGAAGGCCCACAGATCTGCGTCTGTTAAATGCCAATATGCAAGGACCACTCCACAATGTGTCAGGTTAATGATGTGAGAGCAGCATGTAGTTACGGTCACTGATGAAGCCATGTAGGAGGGAGAGGGTCGCCGGATTGGGTTTACGGGTAATGAGGCCAGGAAGATGGTGTTGTGTCATCTGAGGCTGTGAGAAGCTGGTACCTGGAGAAGGGTGGAGAGACGGGGGAGCTGCACAAAACTGAAGGCTGAATGGTGGATGTGTGCAAGGCCATGGACTGATGGGAAAAAAAAAATCTAACAGGCTTTGGGCTTTGTTGGTGCGGACATGTTGCTACCGAGGTGAGAAGAAGTCTGATCCAGGAAGTCCAGTTTGAGAAATACATCCATTAGTTTGAAGGCTTATTAGATGCAAAAACCATAATACTATGAGGCAGGATTTCACAGCTCATTTGCCAGCCTGTGAAGACTTACTATAGAGTAGAAATGTGTCCACTCACACGTATTTGATTGGCCATTGCAGTTGAGCAAGTTGAGCCAGGTTCAGTTTTGTTTTTTGCCCGGGCCCTCTGTGTTTGGACGCCTGCTGTGCTACACTGAAATGATTGAAGAGGCTATTTTACCCTGACAGTGCTCATGTTGCCTTGGATAAAGAAAGATGTATCTAGAGATAAAGAGATAAAGAGGGAGTTAGGAGGTGCAAGGAGGCTTTATATGATTAAAAGCATTAATCAGGGTTTTGGATATTATTTTTTTCATCTTTCATTTAACGACCCCACAGAGGCCGCCTATTTGACACGACTGTCCCACGCCTCAGCAGTGCTGCCGGGGCTAAATGAGTGCTCGCCATGCTTGCTCGACTGGAACTAAGCCTTTTTTCCCCCACCAGCTCTCTGCAGACATGCAGAGCTGTGGAGGACCGGAGTGAAGTGTTGCAACCTTTGGCAAACACCCAGTTGCTGGGCTAATGGGCAAACAAACAAGGTAGCTGCTCCCCTTTCTCATCAACCACCCCCCCACCCCTGACCCCCCCGGCCCCGCAGCCCATCCGGTGGTGGCTTTGACAGTTTCATCGCCGAAGGTCTGGGAGGTCGTCGGCCTTTTGTCTTCTCTCTTCATTCAGAGTGTTTGATTCCCGGCTCGCCATTCAAGCCAGTTTGCCTCTTATCTGTAAATACCAGCATGCGGCCCCCGAGCCCTGGTTTGTCTTTCTTGCTCTACTTTTCCTTCTGTCTGTGCCTGCAGGCTCTCGGAGCTACAAGTGTTTATACAGAGAAGCCTTAAACTGAGCCAAGTCTTTGTCCCCGTCGGCTCAGACGGCCGTGTTCACACACGCTGCAGATCACACACCCGCTATCCACAGGGCTCATATTTTCAGCTTTATCCCTGGGTTTCCCTCCTGTTTTCTGTCCTGAATACAGGAGGAAGAAGAACATCTTCTGGGACAACGGCTTAAAAAATGTATTCTTTTGTCTGTAAGAAGGGACTGAAGCAATTCTACAGCTATGAAGAATGAGAGCACACAAGGGAGATTTTCACATTTTGGAGATATTTGCTGATTCTCTTGAGTTGCAGACCTATTTCTTATAAAAGCTCCAACATTCTGCAAGGCCACAAAATCAGTCTCTTGTGTATTTGTTAAGAAGCACCATGAAAATTAAAAGTTGTCGAAAATTTGAACCTCACAAGCGAATGAATGCACAAAGTTTATACAGGTTGTTCTTACCTTCTGGAAGAGGAGATATTCCGATCAGGCCCGTTGTTCCTCTGCAAAATAAAAGTAAAAAATAACTGAAAGCTGCATTAACGTCACTCTAACATGTGAATTCAGCTTCATGCATGTGTGCATAAAACCTGACAGTAACCCTCAACATTCATACCAGAAAGACTTTGAAGTTCACACAGGGTACTTTGAGTCTTTGTACTGTGTTATCTGGCCTGTTGGCTTCAGATTCTGATTCGGTTTTAAATCATTTTCCACAGAAATGAAGGTATTTATGCTTCAGATTGTGAGTTTTGAATTTTATGAAGAAAGTCTCAAATTGTTTTTTTCTTTTATTCATGATTCAGAAAATAAATGGCAGTACAATCGTGCACTCTATCCCTTAAAAGCATTTGTAAAATGCAGGTGGTGGGGGTGAATTGTGGTCTTTAGCTAGGCGGCAAATCAGCCTGCTTCAGTGAAGCAGCACTAAAAGAGCCTGAATGTACAGCAGAATTTCTCTCTGTCATGTCAGCTGCCTCTGTTTTGAATTCCATAATCATGTTCCAACCCCTCCCTACCCCAAAATCAGCTCTTTGTGGCCCTTTGGGAGGCCTGAGCTGCAGGGTGAGAACCAGCACTGATTTAACTGTGCTCTGATTTCACATGGACTTCCCCATGACGCTTCAAACACCACCCACAAACTAGCAGCTAGCAGCGCTGGCAGGATCCATGCCGACAAGACGTGGAAGGACAGAGTTCTGGTGGAGGCGGATATACGCTCTGCATCACGTTTGCCCTCGTCTTCCTCCACCCTCTGCTTTCGGGCGAGAGTCATCATCTGCCGCCAATTGCAGTGATTCATGATCGGTGCGACCCTAATCCTCCTCCTCCCACAGGAGGTTTTTTTTTCCTACTAGGAAGTCAATCTTTGGTCAACCACATTTTCCATTGTGTCTGTCTTATTGATGAAGCAGGTGAAGCAAAACCAAAGAGACTGCAGGCGGAGTGAAGTGTTAAGAGGTTCAGGGAGTGGACAGAATAACACTCTTGATGGCTTCACCCTTAAAGCTCTTTGACATAGGAAGTCACAGCTGCAAAGGTTCAGGGCTGCATTGATTATTGATTATTTTTGTAATGGATTTATCTGTCGATTTTTGCTTCCTTTCATTGATTTACACAATTTCCTAAAATCCAATTTAGACTTAAACAACTCGACACAACAATCGATTGTCAAAATTGCAACAGGTTCTCATATCTAAAGGACAGAATAGATGGTTTGTCAGTGCCTTCCAAATCCATTTGGCAGTTAAGACAAGTGTTTCCAATATTTACATGTTACTGATGCGTCTAGTTTCAGCATTTTGCATCTTGCTGCATTGCTTCACCGCTAACTCCACCTCAATCACAGTTTACGATGTAAAAATACAAAACAAAACAAAACAAAACGCTGTCATTAAACGTCTAATATTGATGATGTTATATGACTAGCCCGTCTTCACCAGAAAAACAGGTCGTCTGTGCAAGCAGGTTATTACGACCCATATTTACATTTACTGTCAGGCAGTGACCTCTAGCAGCCATAGTGATTATGACGGGAGCAAAGGAGGAAGTCAGGTGACGTAGTATAAAGAGCAAGAAAGTCGGAGGAAGGCGGGCTGGCTGGATGAGTCCAACGTTCACCCAGAAGGCCGCTGTTTGTGTCCCGCGTGAACCTGAGAGGAACAGTCCCCAAAATTGTTGTCGAGTAATTTTCTGTTGAGTAACTAACAGATTAATGAACTGATATTTTCAACACTAAACAGGATGCTAAACATATTTGCTGTGGTTGTTCAGATTGCTGCTCTTGACACATTAAATCATTTCCTTGACACCCAGACATCAGCCTTTGTTACTGTAGCTGTCTTTATAACCTCACACATCAAAGTGGTGATGCCGCACCTGTTCTAAAGCTGACAACAGCTGCTAATTGATGTTCAGTCTGCGAGTCTGTAGCAGTGTGTATAACTGAGAGCTTAAGCCCTCTTTTATTGGGTGTTTGCACTATTTCTACTTCTAATGAAGTCTACAGTCACCAGTCAATCAAACGTTTCAAAATCGATCAAATCGCTGTTTCTGGCGAGTACAAAAACGGACGCTCATTTACATGGAAATCACCCCTCCTCCTCCTGAAGTGACTAGATAATCAGATCTGGCCCACTTTTGATTGGCACATATATCCAAATCCATGACAGGAAAAGACGAAGTGTAAAATTGTGCGAGATTTAAAGCTGAGCGGCTGACTGTGCCCGAGTCTGTCAGAGGGAGCTTTGCGAGTGCAGTATGATTATCTTTGTGTCTCTGCTCATTACGCTGCACTGTTAACCTTTTACTGCAAGGAGCCCGGTGGAATCGCGGCCCCTGAGATGAAGCTGACGATGACAGTCCGAGATGGATGCTCGCCTCGGGGTAACATGTTGGAAGCCAGACTCGACCTGTCGATGACTTCATTTCCCCTCGTTACCTGAACGCTGCTGCCTCCCTCAGCAGAAAACGAAGCCCGCTCCCACTCTGCCCGACCCCACAGGATGCTGGGATTACTCCACCGCACAAATCCTGGCTCCCCGCCTGACTAATAAGAAAGGGAGGAAAAATAAAGACTGCTGGATAGTCGAGGAGGGGATCGATCGCTTTCACTTCCTGGCTGTTATTTGAAGCCGTAGATGAGATTTGTGTTTATTCATGATTGCCATGTAAATGTGACTTCATGTCTCCTTGCCTGACTTTGTGTCAACAGCGTCTCACAGGTTGAGAGTATTGACTTAAACAGATCACAGTGGCACGATTTGCATTTCCCACCCCTCCTTGCACAGTCAGAGGTGCTCAACAGTTCAGATTTCCAAACAAAAAGCTTTATTTATTCAAGAGAGATGGAGCATGGAGACTTGTTTTCCCATTTACTCATTCGCTATTCCCTGTGTAATAGTTCACCCTATAGTGAGCAGTAACAGGAGAATCCTAACACCGCTGACTGCTCTGGTGTCAGCTCTAATTTCACAGCATTGGGAGATCGTTAACAAAAAGTAGCGTGCATAGACACGTTTACGTGACATTTCTAGATCATTGAGGGAATTTTTGAGAGCTAAATTTTACGTGGAAAGTTTGGATGCTCCAAGAAGTAACAGGACAGGAGGAAGAAAGTAGGTTTGAATTCAGACACAACATGAAAGATTCCTAAGTATTTTCAAGAAACAAAAAAAAAAAGATTTGGATTTTGATAGAGATGTCAACTTTGTCCGGAATATGATCCTTTAGGAAAATGCATGGAAAGTCAGGGGCCAGGGGTTCGACTAAATTGTGAGGGTTCCTCACATCAGAAATGTGGTCAGTAGTTGTTGTTGTATCTTATACGGCCGAACTGCCAAACCAACCCAGTTAGCATGATTGTAGTGATTTGCAGGCCAAAGGACACCTGGATAAAAACTGGGAAGAAATTAGTCTGAAAAGTAACACTTTTTTAGAAATCCATGTTATGTAAAGCTATTTTTAATGACCAGATTTAAAAACACAGTAGATTTGATACTGTTTGAACAACAGTTGCATGTATCCTAGTGGCTTTAAATGGTTTTTAATTAAATGTAGCCCAGTTCCTGCAAATCAACAAAGCTGATGACCAACATCGCCTTCCTCACTTCCTGCTGCTGCTGTGGCCAAAACCAATTTCCACTCACACCTGGGATGAGAGCTCTTATTTCATTTGTTGGTGAACTGCAGACGAGTTATCTCTTTTTCTTTTTCCTTCACCTCCTCGGGACAGGTTTTTTTTTCAGTTTCAAACCAGCAACCTTCAGTTTTCTTGCACAGCTAGAAAAAACGGTAGACGTGTTGCTGGTGTTTGTGAATCAGCTCTGCCTGAACTTGCTTTAACACCACAGACGTTCTGAATGCCTTTTCTGAGGCCTAACCTAACCTTATCAGCTGATAGCCTATAATCCATGCGCCTTTTCTTATGTTCATAAAAAGACACTTGATGTGTCTTAGCTGGTCTCTGCACACTCTGGTGTGTTTGAATGATCTTTGCCCTCTAGTTAGAGAAGGAACATGCCTCAACTCGCTTTATTCCAGGCCGGCCTGAGGTAAAGACGAAAGCTTCTGTCCCTTTGTTTTGCCTGTAGGAACTTAGTTGACAGAATTTAACATGATGTGTGGCCTCGAGCCTTTTTCAGTGCTTTGATAACTTAGCAGTTTTGACCAAGGGGGGTAAAGAAGATATATAAGGATGACTTTAAAGTTCAGCGACAACAGAAAATGTGTCATATTAAAGACTACTGCAAACAATTAGTGATCTTTGTAATCCTTTGTAATCTGATTTTTCTGAGACAAACAGCTGACACTTTGTTTGACCCCGACCGCCCGTTTCATTGTCAGTGTGAGAGAACGATGTGTGACTGAATGAGGACGTTAAACTTTTTTTTTAACAGTCGCCTCTTTGTCGGGGCGGCGTGGCCCTTTTGTCTCGGCCATTATTTCGGGCTGTAAAAAGCGTGAGACGTGTGTGGTGGCCACTGCAACAAACAGGACATTTTTAAAATTCCTTCCAAGCGGAGAAGTTGTCTGAGCGTCGTTTGGACAGTCCGCTCTGTCAGCATGTCGTTCATCCCTTTCACTTGAGTACAGTGTGTGAAACAGCAGGGAGGCCGGTCTCACAGGTGTACGCTTCAATATGATAACAGTGTTCTCTCTGAAGCAAGAGGACGTTTGTCTCGGAGCAGAACGTGGGATGAATTTTTGATGAGCTTTGCACGAGCGGGACGCTGTAATTTGTTTGCTCTGATTTGCGGACGGAACATCAAATGATTTCATTGCAATTAGACGGCGGTGTGAATCTGCGCAGCTCTTATCACAGCATTTATGTAATGGGGGAAAATTACATTTACATGTCCCACTTTTCCTGCTTTGTTGCCTCGGCTGAGTCAGCTGTCCTGCTCGGTGACGCCCTCTGGGCGTTTGACAGCTCTGTCTCCGGTGGGTTTTATTGAGGCCTCTACCCCCTGATGCTGCTGCTCGGTGGTGTGTCCGTCGTTTCAGTGGGAGAGAGACATGCAAACAAAGCCTTACTGGAGGAGGGGGTCAGGCTTCAGAGTTGGGGGATTCTAGCTCAGTGACCTGGTGCGTCAGGGTTTTAATTACATGACACCCCAGGAAGGTGCTTTAAGAATGGCAGCTGACATATTTGTCATTGCATTGGGGTCCACTTGAGAAGCTCTCTTCCTTATGGGGAGACATCAGAAAAGTCTTTCATTCATTAAGTCTCTCAGTATGTCTACTACTGAACATTGGCAAGAGAACAGCACAATATTATATATTATATAACATAATAGTCTGACGTCATCTTGAATTGGATATTAGCCTGCATGTCTTGATTTTTTCTTTTACCATTTCAAACTGAAAATTACTAGATTGTGTTTTTAACGAACAACTAAGTTCATACAGATTTTTTTAAGTGATCCCATTCACCCAAAAGTTGCCGTATCTTCTGCTGCAAGAAATCAAAGGTACACTATATAGGTCCATTGTGCTCCCAAATGCAAATAATAAATGGTTAGTACAGAAAACAGTCGCTCCACAAGGTCCATTAGCGGTGAGCTTGTTTCTTCAACTGCTGCTTCCAAGGTTTAGACTGAACTTTGAACATAAATAAATGGTTAAACTGTAGAGTGAATTAGTGATTTTCATATGCAGAGCCCAGATAATATCATGGATTTTTGGATTTAATTGAAAACAATGAAATAATGAGGCCTGAATAATGGGAAAATGATACTCTTCCCCTGTCTTTCTCTGGAGACTTTTTTGAAGTGCCTCCTGAGAGTCCTTGGTGCTCAGTTTGGAACCCGGTTTGTCACTACTTCATGCAGAAACGAATGCTTCGGAGCAAAACAGCCAAAAAAGGAATTCTCCACAGTGCACACAATAAAGTGCTATGGTTTGCAGGTGCATGGGTATCACGGGAACAGGTATCAGGGCACATCTTTAGCCACACACACAAGCCTCAGAAGAAGGTGCTGTGCTGGCATGGATGAAACAGCAGTGACCTTGTCTACAACAATAAATGATGGCTTCACATGTAGCCAGATCATGATGACAACCTCCCCAAGTAACAGCTTAACAGTTAAATCTTCCTCACTTGTATCACCTGCACTGTAAAAATATTTCCTTGTCAATAGGCATCTTGTAAATTTTACTAGCTCTCCCTCCATAACATCATAAAGTAGAGAAACCATTTAACAACAGTTTTGCTTTGCACTGAACCGTTAATTAAGTCTCCACTATGTCAGCTTTACATGAGCTCTGGTGCTGATTATACGCTGCATTATGCGTGGAAAAGCTGTGCCGACCTTTGCAGTTAAAAGTTGGATGCTGAAGTCTGAGCAAAAAAATGGAGGGAGGCACTATTCTTGTCTCAACAGGGTTAAAATGCCACCAATAAGCCTGGAGGGACTATAATAGCAGGCAATTACTGCTACCCAGCACCCCTTTCCTCCCACGTCTGAGCACAGCGATGTGGGCATCCTTTATCTTGTCCACTGCAAATAGCGCCGCACTCGCCTTGCCTCCTGCTCACTGCTCGGCCTCAGTAGACCCTCGAGCCTCTGCAGCGACGGGTGTGAAAAGGCAAACACAGCCTCGCAGCTCCCCATCGCCTCATCTCTGCCTCCTACCTGCCCTCCCGGACACAGAGGCCCAGCGACCATTAATCTAGAGCATAAACAGCATCGACCAGCAGGTTCGGCTCAGGAGCTGCAGCACAGTCACCGTCTCCTCCTCCTCCTGCTTCGGTCTCCCACCCTTCTCTTCAGAACTTTTAAATAAATGAATGATTAATCAATGATCAATTCAATTCCTGGGTCTTAGGGGTCACGCCCCTCACTCCAACTAATTTCACTATGTACCAGCCTTTCTGATATAGAATATTCCTCTTTGGCAATGCTTAAAACACAACTCAGCACAATCCTCGTGGCCCGAAAAAGCGCAGGACAGATACCGAGAGGAGAGCCGCTCTGGAAACAGCCGCTTTGACTCTCAGTGCTGCAATTAGTGCTGCAGCGGAGCAGCAGTGATCTAACGTAACGCAACATCTGGACCTGTGCGCCACTGAAGACGACTCCACTGTAATTTGCGAGGGAGCGGCAGTAAAAACAAGGTGAGGTGCGCAGCCTGGAAAAAGACAAGAGGCCGGGCTTCTCGTTATCTGTCATTAGTCGGCTGAGCCATTCATCTCTCTGGCATGTGTGGGTGAAAAATACAGGTCGGCAGTATCCTGGAGTGCCTGGGAGATGTCTGAAACGCTGGTGGGAAAGAGCTTCCCTTGTGTTGAGGAGGTGGGAGCGCAAAAAACGAGTGGTAAGCCAAGGGCAAGTGGGCCACAGGGACCTGAGACGCCAGGTTTCTGCTCTACGTATGTTCTCAGATGTATCGTTGGAAGAGCTGTGATCAATGCTCGAGAGGTATTGATCCTGCTGATAATAGTCTGTATGAGAGGCCTTTTACAGGCTGATTCAGGTGTTAATGAAGAGCATCCTTAGTGGCAGGGGTGTCCTCATGTTGACTTTGGTGAGTGCCTATGAAGAGCAGAAATAAGAGCTTCTCATGGAGATCATTACTATGATGAGGCAGTGGACGGAGAAAGCCACTTACATGGCTGCTCTTCTGTCAGCAGGGGCCTATTCTGAGCCTCCACAAATACATCTGTCTTCACTGCACAGCCCGGCAGCGGAAAGAAGACATTTTACAGGTCTGTTCAAGACCCCGTTGGTTCTAAGGTGATGGCATATCCCACATGAAAAGACCAGACAGAGGTGGAGCCGTGGAGTTTGCACACCAAGTCCAGATTTTTCATACGCAGGCTTGCACTATGAAATTAAACGCTGAGTCTTTTACTCCTGATGGGACGAGTCACATCATGATCTTCCTGAGGTCAGGAACCCAGCGTGACTTTGATCCAGTTGATTTCAAACAGCAGCTGATGGGCACACACACACCCACACCCACACACTTACACACACACACAGTTATAAAAAAGTCCACCTCTTTGAGAGCCTCAGATGGGACACCCCATGCGTTAGTGTGTCAGGACACATCACTGTACTTTTTCCCAGCATTGAGCCATCAATTCTTTATAGAAATGATGTTTATCTATATGGAATTTTGCCAGTTATGTTTTGACACCTGAATTATGTTGATTGGTTGTTCTTTTCCCAGTGGAGAAAATGTTGTGCTTTTGTGCCACAGCTAGTACAAAGTAACTGCAATCATTCCATAACCTGAACCAAGTGCTGTGAGTGCCTGAGCATATAAAGGTGGATAGTGTGCTCATCCAACCAAAAAGCTGCCACAAAAGAAGAGGAAAGGTCGTCTGCACGCTGAAATGTGCAAACAGTATGCAGTCGGTATTAAGAATTTTGCAACTTAGCAGACACATTTATGAATGATATTTCCTCATTGAGTTGATAGACGTTGACAGAGTTACATTCGCTTTTGCAAATTTGTGGTATGCAAACATTAAAACAGGGCTGTGAGAGTAGCAGGAACTGTGCAGGAAATGCAGTTTGTGGTATGATTGTGTCGAATGGTGGGACTTACCTCTGCACAGAAGCATTAAATAAGGCCACCTGCTCCTCATTTACTTTTTGAAGTGTTAAGAAGTCGTGCAAAGTTTTGCCCATCTTCTCAAACTGCTGAAAATTTGTCCCTGAGAAACAAACCCGTGAATTGTCTCTCTCTGGTGTATCACGCTTCTCGCTTCGCTTTTTTATTTCCTTCCTAATATGCACTCATTCTTTTTATAAGCCTCAACTGGATCGTTAAGGTGAAAACATCTCAGAAATCTATCAGCGGTGCGTGAGTGTATCCACATGCAGGAGAAGTGTCAGTGGCATTGAACGCTTCGAACGCCACAGACGCAGTTATATGTTCACGCCTTTATTTCTTCTGAGGGACTTGAGAGGAGGAATTCACATGTAGTGGTCCTAAATGAAAAAAAAAAGATAAAGAAGAGGTGATGTGAAGCAGTAAATCCTTCACTCTTTTGAATCGGCCCCTTGAAACTCATCTTTAGAGCCAGATTTTACGTGCTATTACCTGTTTTATTTTAAGTGCTGAATTGTCAGTTTTACATCTTGACATCCCTGTCAGATAAGCAATAAAAATTAATTTCTGGCTTTTATTTTGTTGCTTATCTTTTGAGTTTTCACTCAATTTGGTTTTACTGCATGTGGAAAGTTCACCTTAAATGAGGTGTATCCTTATTAGTGTTAGTGTGCTTGCATGGACGAACACAGATATTCTGTCTACCTGCAGAGTGAGCAGAAAAATATCCAGGAGGCACATATCATGAATGGAATTCGTACGCAGGAGTTAGTTGAGATGCCTGTCTCGATAGATTTCCTCACAGGAAGTCTGACGGAGTCAAACTCTCTATCGGTTCTCGCGGCATGTTTCAGCTGTGCACCAAAGCTCTCAGCTCAGGGCTTTGTAACGTCCACCCTGCATTAAGAAAGTGCCCTCCGTGACCTCCGGAAAGGCCAGCGTTGACACAGTTTGGCTCACACAAAAGACTAGTTGAATGGAACAGGTGAAAATGGGACAGCTTTGGGTTTTATTGAGTGCAGCCAGAGAGAGGCAGGAGGAGGAGAAGGAGGAGGAGGAGGAGGAGGGGGAGGAGGAGGCCACTTGTTGTTTTCTTTTCACGGGACTGTGGTCTTGTTAGAGGGCAGTAATGCTTTAACTGTCAGATTAGGATGTCCAACTTGTGGCTCTAAGCCTCTTAAGAGGGGAAAGCGCTGCAGTTTGTCACGTATTCGGCCATACCGATGGTAATTTGGGACGGTTGAAGGGCAGAGAGAAAGAGTCCTTACACCAGACTCTGTTGTCACATCTAGAAATGCCGCCTGCAGCGCCAGCCTGGCAATATTCTATATTTTTCTAACAAATTCTATGAAAAGACCAAAACCAGTGAAATTATTGTGTGCTTATCCAAAGCCTGATAATTCTTCCTCTGTGCCACAGATCCACAGTGTAGTCCAGAAACCTTTAAAAACACAATGAGGAGCCACACTCTGATTTTCATCCATTACCATTACCACAAGTGTGAGGACTTTGCTGCTGTTCTCTGTTTTCTATCATTGTTAATCAATATTTGGGCATTTTGGACTGCTGGTCTGACAAAACAAGAAATTTGAAGATGCCACATTTGTCTTACTTGTGATGAGCATTAATCCACTTATCAGCTTCTTCCAGGACTTTTGGATCTACACCTGGAAAAAATACCTGAAGCCTTTGAAAAAAATTGCCAGATCAGCTGTTGCTTTTGTTGTATTTGTCTTTTCCAAGTTCTCCCCAAACCGGTTCTCTCTGCAGCTGTCTGTGTTTGTGAACTCCTGCCAGCAGCGCCTCTGATTTAGCTTAATAAGGTATTGATCAGGACGGAGCACGCCAGGAGGACGTATCAAGGCTGTCACAAAGAATCACTGTTATTCCACCAAATATTGATTGTTAAGCTCCTCCGGTATCAGCTGGCGACATCATCATTATTATTATGATGTATTGAAGCCGGTAAACCTGTTTCGTTTGCATTATTCAGTGGGTAAATGGATTTTTCACGTGAGAATATTTCTGTTGGTGAAACTGAATTCAAATTTGATTTTCAGTTTGTAAAAGATATAAAGAGTTGGATTTTACACAGAAGCTGAAACTTCTGTCCATGGTTGTATTTGCATCGTTAAATTCTGCCGTCTCAGCATAATGCCGTGCAGAGCACATGAGTTGGTTTGCAGGCGGTCATTAGACATGAGTGTACACAACCTGTGTTTACTTCCCATCTGAAGAAGGAAGGGTCGCCTTTTATGACTTAGTTACAGGAGGCAACGGTGATGGATTGTTTTTTGCAGGAACAAAGGTTGCCGTTGCGGTGAATGCTCCCTCAGTGAGTTAGTGTTATGGCAGGAGAGGACTGAAGCCTGGTGACAGTGGGCTGTGCCCGAGTACTGAAGCAGTGAAACTTCCAACCCTCCATTACAGTTTCAGCATTTGGCAACGAATGCTTTGGCTGCTTTCTTTATCTTAAACTTAATTTCACTCTATTTTCATATAAATTAGGGCAGATGTTCTTGTATGTATGTTTGTGTTCAGACAAAATTAAACATGTAAGGAGTATTTCCATTTGATTAATCATCTTAAATCAAGAGGAGGGTTGCAGAAAAAAAACATGTTTACGCTCAGCTGAAGCTCTCTTTGCTCGCACACTTCAAGTCACCCTGAGCAGGAACATCTATCAGCTGAGTGCTTCAAATGTAAATGTGAAAGATTTAAAAAGAAAAGGCTTCTTCTTTGCAGCGCTGCAGTATATGGAAATGCAGGACTGTCATTATGAATTATTCATGTTTCGTTCCAAACCGAGTTTGGAAAACTGACAGATTGTATTTTTTTTCCTCCTCTCTTTAGTCTTATTATATCGCTTTGATTCAGATTTGACCAGTCTTTAATTTCAGCCGCACAAGGCTGTAAAACCGACAGCCTCTTTATAGGATTCTTGTGAAGATCAATCGACCCTCTTGAAGATCAGCAAGTGTCTGTTAAATTAACTTTCACGTGTTTGACCAGGATGAAGTCTCTTAAGCGTACTTTATGATGACAGATCCTCATGGGGTATTTTCCCTTCAGTTGTTTAATTACACAGTACCCGCTCTCAGTCCTGTGCTCCAATGGGAATCAAAGCACTGGAGGGCAGGAAGTTTTCAAGCAGAGAGCAGAGACCACTCTCTGACTCTGATGAGTCAGTCATGACCCCGAGGCTGTCGCTTCTCTTGTAAATTAGCCTTAAGAGGCCTGAGCAGCCGGAGCATCCCTTCCCCACAGCACTTCATGACAATGGGACATTAATGAGCGCAGAGGTGCCTGAGGCCTCAGCCAAAAGACTCCACGTTTAGAAGGACAAAAAAAAACAAAACTCTTGGTTTTTTGTGGCTCTTAATCTCTGTAGCACTGAACTGTGACTAAAGCTAAAGGTAGCTCATCATTGGCTCCTGTCTTTCCTCAGCACTGGTGTGAGAAGCACTGAAAAAAGTGAAAATATGACTGTGTGACTGTGGAAAAATATTTACTTACAAGTGAAAGTCATGCGGCCTAATTTTATAGTATAGCTATAGCAGTTACAGCTACAATAAAAGTCAACAAATGTTTGAAATAAAAGTTTCTCCAGTTCTTGTCATTTTCATGCTTCATTAGTTAAAATAAGAGGTGAACACTAATGAAAGGACACAGGAAACGCAGTAAAAGTACAGTAAAAAATATTAAGTAAAAGTACGCATTGAGAAAGAGTTTTGAGTGCATTCCTGGTTTCTTGTTTCTTTCTTCATAAGTACTGTAGCAGTTGCCAGTTTGAGGATTTTGGTTTTCAGATCAGTTGAATGAACAAAGAAGGACTGACAGAAAGAACTGAGGAAAAAGGGAAGGATAGAAGAAAAGAAAAGAAGAAGGAGAGCAAGCGCACCATGGACTTGAACCATGTCTAAAGCTGAAGGTAGCACTTCATTGGCTTTCCTCTCTCTTCTCTCTGAAGCCCCTGCAGGGAGGGAAAGGATTAGGGAAGTCAACCAGGACCGAGCACCACCAGGAGACCTGGGTAGGAGCGTTGGGAGGAGGAGAGGGGGCAACTACAGCTCGGGCCTTCAGCACTGCTTTATGTGACAAGCTATTTTCTCTCTGTGCTCGGTTTGTGTGTGACAGCAGGGGCTGAGAGGGACGATGCTGCCAAATGAAAGACCCCGTCTCTACTTCCCCTCCATGTGTTACCTGAGATCGCCTTTTTAGAATTTTACAATTCATAAAAAAGACCAAGTATTTTTTTCCCCCAAAATTACAAAGGAAGGAAATCAGGAGGAAAAAGAATTCAAGAAAAAAGTAGAGGAAGGCAGAGGGAGAAAGAAAGTAGGTAGGAGAAAAGCAGAGAAAGACTGGGAGAAAGAAGGAAAGAGTACATTGAAAAAAGAAGAAATTAGGAAAGGGAAGAGGAGAGAAACTGGGAAATGACAAGAAGAGAGGAAACAAGAGAAAAGGGGAGAAGGAAATGAGAGATGGAAGGAAAAGAGGCAGGAGAGAATGGAGGAAAGGAGAAGGGACATGAGGAGAAGTAAATAAAGTGCCTGTAGTGTTCAGATAAAGATCTGTGGCTCGGCCTGTAGCAGAGGACAGGTATGAAGCCTCACCTGTGTAGTTGGATTGTAGCACTGTGAACAGGATATGTTTTTGCTGACATTCTCTGAAGCCGTTCAGGAGTGGTTTCCACCTCGAGGGCTGCAGAGAACAACCCTGTGGAGCTTTTTGTCTTTTTTGTCTCGATGCCACCGTCTCGTCTGTCAGACGAGCACTCGCGGCTATAACTGTCAGAGCTCTTGAATAACTCCATAGTGACCTTCACAAAGCACGTCAGTCTGAAACAATGGAGCTCCATCAGCGCCGTACATCAACAGAGTGTCAGAGAGGGACGGGAGGCGGAGGAGGATTGTGGAAGTCGGTGGACAGGAATCTACAGTTTGTGTCCGTGTGGAGGGCCAGATGGATTGACTGCAGCACCAAGGATGCAGCCCTTTGAGGACAGAAGTCAAAAACGGCCTGAAGAAATATGGTCGAATATAACTCTCAATGACAACTTCAGATGAAGGATCTAAATATAGCAGGAGGCCGAATCATCGTTCACTGAAGCCTTAAATCTCAAGCTGTGGGGTCGCATTTTATGTTCAGCCAACCCAGCATCACGTCAAGCCGTGTAATACACCTCCCAGTCTGCCGTGTCAATGCCACGTTTTGCCTCCCCCAGGCATGGAAACTACACCCTCTCTGTCTATTATCACCTCATCAATGATAAATATGCAACGCCCGGTTACACTTTGAGCGAAACATTTCAGGTGACGTCACAGTTTGGTGAGATTTAAGCACTCTGGGAAAAGATCGCAGTTTGGAATAAAAGAACTACAACACTGACCTTTGGGTTTCAATCAGGAATCAAATCCTGGTCCTGAGTGTGAAAGTCATGTCTGAGCTGACCTCCAACCCCGAGTGGACTTTGTCGCTCTCGTCATTATCGCCCCCTGCTGGTCTGCACCTTCAAACACTAATGTGCTTTTCACCTTATCCTCTCGTGGATCTGCGGGTCTGACACTCGGCTGGTTCAACTAGAGATCTGAACATAGAACAAATGTATTTTCTTTCTTCATTCAGTCTTTTCTCCTTTTATATTATTTCCTTCTTCTCTTCCAAATTCTAAATATCTCTTCTCTATTTTTTGCATCTTCTCGGGTTTTCCTTTCCCTCCTTTTTCCTTTCCCTCTGTTCTCATCTCTTTCCTTTTCATTATTTCCCCCATCCACATTCTTTCCTTCACATTTTCCTTATTTTCTTCATTTGTATTATTTTCCTTCTTTGCATTATTGTTTTTCCTTTACTTTTTGTCTTTTCCTCCTTGTTCCCTGTACTCCCTTCTTTCAGCCTCTTTCCTCTGATTTCTGTGTTTTTTCCTTTTCTGAGCTTTTTGGTTCTTTCAGTCCTTTGTTCTTCCCCTCTGTTTTCCCCTCTTTTCTTTTGTACCTACACTTCTCTTTTCTCATCTTACCTTCTGTTTTTTATTCAATCTTTCTTTCTTCCTTCTCTTTTTGTTCTTTATCCTTTCTTCATTATTGTTTCTTTCCTTTCTGTTCTTCTTCTCTGCTAATATTTACTTACACGTCAGTAAAAATGTAACTTTTAATGGATTTTTTTTTCACTGTACTACTAGTACTTGTCCTTCCTCCACCACAGTGGTGGTTACAGTACTGCAGTATGCCTAGCTGACGGTCGCTTTCATCTGGGAAATAAACAGCTCTGTCCAAGGAGCCTTGTGTGCCGTTAACACTTATTTTCCTCAAGATGACAGTCACGCAGCTTCGGCTCTGATCCAAGCACCAGCCGCTCTTCTGTCTGAAGAATTAGCAACATCAGAAGAAGACACGATCGAAGAAAACGCTCTTTCATTTCACCTTGTATTCACTGCACACTTGGGAGGACAAAGGGATGTTCGCGGATGAGCTCCGACCAAAAACCTGGCTGTCGAAGAGCAGAGGCCATGAATGAGGCCTTTGTGCTCCCTGAGTCCTCCCAGTGCTTCCAGAGCGACCAGACTGCCTCCAAAAACACGCTTTTGTCCAGCCTCATTTGTTCCCCTTTTGGCTTTAGAGTAACTCCGCTGTCCCTGTAAGAGGTTTACAGTGTCGGCCTGCTCCTGGAAGTCAGAACCAAACTGCAGCTCCTTCAAGAGGGATGCAGTGCCTACATCAACCCCGACAACACCTCCACACACCTTCCCTCCCCGCCTGCACGCACGCACAGCTGTATAATGAAATTCAAGGGTGGCTGATCCGCGAGGCTCCGGCTTTGTGAAGGGGCTTTGAACTTGCGCTGATCGACAGAAGGAATTCACTTTGTTGTTTACACCCACAACGCAGTTCATTCACCACCCCCAACACCACCGCCGTCCTTCTCCCCTTCCAGCAGAGAGAGGGGAGGACTGGAGCAGAGGGAGAAAGCAGAGGGGGGGATTTGTGCAAACGCTGTCCTCTCTGAGCTCATATCAGTGACCATGCTTTGATTTTGTTTCTTTACATAAAACCAGAGATGTGCTCCTGCTGCAGAGCTCGTCACAGATTCAGCGTGTCAGAGGAAGCAGAATGGAAACTGAAAGCAGGCAGTCATTACATCACTGAGCTGTTATATAATTATTGGCAGAATTGCAGTCCTGTACGCAGTTAATTAGGTTTTGTTCAGGTGGTGTTTGTATTTAAGATAAAAGAGCTTTATATAAAATAGTTCATGTGAATTTTGCAAAGGTGCTGCTGTACAAAATGTATTGCTCAGAGTTTCAACAGACAGATTTCCATCAAATCTGTACTAATCAATATAAGTGTAATTATTAGACCCAGGTTTGTTTATAAATAGTCAAAAAATACTGGAAATGCAGTTGACAAAGTGAACATTTGTTAACTGCTTGTTTTCTTTGGCCAACAGTCAAGTTAAACATATATGAAACAAAGAAAAGCACCAAATTTGGACATTTTCAAAGCTGGTACCAGACAATGTTTGTCACATTAGCTTGAAAATGAGTTAAATGATTAATCACTTATCAGTATATAGTTTTGATTTTGTTTCAAAGCTGTCGCCGAAAATGAATCAAACCATTTTGAACACTGTGAACGAGGCCGCTTGTGGTGATAAAGCCACAGAGAGAGTTTTCAAAATGCTGCAGCGTTCACAAGCTTTTGCCCTTTTACCATTACTAAATAGTTGGTGACCAGCTGGTGAAGACAGTGGAACATCTAGCAGCTAAAGAGCCGGAGGGTTTTCTCAGGAGTTGGTGGAGACCAAAACAGAGTTAAAAGAAGAGGACTTAGATTCATCAGGTGGACACAACCACGACTTCAATGGGATGACAGTGTTGCTGTGTCTGCTGGATGTATGGACAGGCAACAGTTTGCTAACATGTTAGCCATAGAAAGTTTTTAAGTTGATTGTCAGAGGTGTGTCTGTCAGCTGAAAAATAAACTAATGCTGCTTTTTTTGGTCAAATTATTATAGCTGCCACTGGAAAGTAGTTTTATTGTGTAATACAGTCATTCTGTGAAGAACGCTCGCTTGTTTTAAATTGGAGACCTTCAGCATGTCACTGTCACTTGCCACATATTTTAGCTCAGGTCTCTCGATGACTCATATAACTTTAATAATAGCTCTGAGTTTGCCAGCCAACACAGTTTTTGTTTCATCTAATGTGGATCTCCTTTGCAACACGAAGCCTGGAAGGATCAGTGACTCTGTGCCTGCATTTCCTGCACTGACTGTACGTTAGAGCTACAGCTAGTGATCTTAATTGAACTTCGGATTTTCTTCTCGCCTTTTTCTTTTACTTTGTTTCTTCCTGTAGTGATGGAGAGCATCAGAATCAGCCTGGCTGTGGTCCAAACAACCATCTCTAACACATCCTGCTTGTTTTTGCATTTCACTGTTGGCTGATGTGTTTGGCCCCTCACGTCGTTGAATATGTTCTTTGAGTGCTCACCTTCTGCACAGCTGGTGGGCTTCTCCTTAGCATTTAATTACTTCCCCGAAGTGCTAGAAGTGCAGCTGTTTCCCCAATCGACAGGTTAACTTTCAGTGAAGTTTTGCCCTTCACTGATGTGGATGAGTTGAGGGCTGCAGCAGCAGCAGCTGGGTGCTTGGCAGGGATGCCCTGAGTTTATCCTGAGTGTTGCCAGATGGAGAAGATTTTTAACCTTTGTTTTCACAGATTTGCAGAACACATAAGCTCTGCTTCACGCTGACACTTAAAGTCAGTTAGAGACAGTCATATCTGGCAGCCAGAGGCCTCCTGGCCATCTGGAGTGGTGGGAGGCTTTTTCTCGAGGGACAGCCGTGAGTGCATCACCGTGGACAAGAATAGATAAAAAAGCCTCAAGCTGTTTCGCCTGTTAGTTCGTCCTGCAGGCTGATCTGCTTCAGGGCTGAGGAGTCATAAGTGCCTTTTATTTCGTTAGCATGGAATATTCTTGTTTCTGATTGGCTGCCAGATCTGTATTGTATTATATTGTATAACAAGACCTGTTAACAAAGATAAAGATATCATTCTTTTTGTGACCAGTGCTCAGTGCTGAAAGAGATCTAAACTTGAGTCGGCTTGACAGAAACATCTTAATTCCAGGTGTGCTCACTTGCTTCTTCCTGGGCTTTCAGCCATCACTCATGGTCTTCATTAGCAGATGGAAAATGCGACTTCAGTCATGTGAAACCAGGCAGCCGTTTATGGATTAAAAATGTCTGAAGAAACTTGGAAGAGGGCCTTGAGTTAAGATTACTTTGTTCAACTATTTCCAAGGTCAAGAATGAAATGAAAAGGTTAAACTTGGATGTGGTTTGATTTGATTTGATCCTTGTTCTGCTTTGGAAAGTGTCCGTGGTTTGATGCAGTTGGAGGTGTCCTGTTGAAGACCAAAACAGACTTGGCGTGTTTTCACATATCAAGACACTTATTTGTCACACATTAAAGCTAACTGAAAGCAATGCATGGCAAGAAAGAAATGACTGTGAATTCCACAGCAGCTGCTATTTCTGTAAGACGACTTTACTACTGCAAGTTACAGCACCGTTTGTGTTTAGTAACAAGTGATGCAAAGCAGAAAAATGTGCATAGTTTGTGTTTGGTAACTCAGATTCTCCCAAGTGACACTTGAACTAGAACCCCTTCCGCTCTGTCTGTCACATTTACGCTACCTGCTGCACCTTCTCACCAGCCGTTTATCCTCCAGCGGACCCCAAGGCCTGAGAAATGTGCTGCAGTCACCTGTCAGGTAGCCTCTGGCCTGAGGATGATTTGTGCCTCCTCTCGCTCTGTCTCTCCATCTGTCCTGCTCTTTCCTCCCACAGAGAGGTCACTGTCGCTGCTATTTCAGCCAACCTCCCCTGTCGCCACAGAAAGTTAAAGACGCTGCAAAGGTGCTGCGAGGGGCAACAGGTGGATGTGCGCCACATCAGCCTCCATGTCTTACAGCAGGAAATGCTGTGAGCAGTTGACTTCCCTTTCCTGTCCGCCTCTGGAACGTGTCAACATTATACTGACTGTCCGGTGTCATGCATTTAGGTGGTAGAGCAGCAGAAGAACTCCTTTACATTCAATCACATGAATACATGTAGCATGAAAGGAGTCACAAACAGCTAAAAAGACATAATTTTGTCAGGAGTTGGTGGAGACCAAAGCAGAGCTGCATTGCCAGGACTCTGTATGTAATGCTAATGCGCTGAATGTGTAAATAGCAAAATGTTTGCTCATTCACAGTAACACATTTCTTAAATAACAATGAAACTGCTGTGTTTACATCTCTGTCGTGCTGCCCCCAGGTGGCAAAAAATAATGGCGGTTAAGTAAAAGTAATGATGCCACGTAAGAATAAAAACCTCCTGCAGGAAAAATCTAGCATTCGAAATTCAACTAAAAGCGAAGAAATAAAGGTAGAGTGGAAGAGTAGATTTTAGTGTCACTGTTTGGTGGAAACCTTGTATGTCCAGTTTTGGGGATTTCCATGCTTTCAGATCTGCTGAAGTAGGGAAATGACAGAAAAAGTAAGGAAAGAACAACTAAAGAGAGGAAGAATTGCAGTTTAGGAAAGAAAAAATTAGGAAAGAAGTTGATTTAGAAGGAAGTTCCCAGTTCCTCCACACGCTGAAGTGGACTCGGGAAGTGTGTGTGTGTGAATGAGAGGCACATTATGAAGTGCTTTGGGTAAAATGTGGTATATAAATGCATTTCCCTTTTGAGATATTTTTAACTTGCGTCTTATTTGTAAAATGTGAAACTGCGAAGTAAGCAGTAAAGCCTAAATTCCACTTTCCAGGCCTGCTTAGCTGTGAGATGTAAATTTCATCACCCGCTCCCTCAAATTTCATCATCCGCTGCTGAAAAGTTATGACTGTGGACTGTATGCACCAACAAACATGTGGGAACATGTGTCTGTATATTTTCACACCCAGTGCAGTATAAACACATCTGAGCATACAGTATGTCCACTACCTGTGTCCAGACTATATCAGGCCCTTAAATCCAGCTGTCACATTAAAAGATGAATATTTCTCTCTGAAATGTGAGAGAAGAAGGAAGCATGCTATATATAAACTATACTGAGTAAATGCACTTCAGTTCCACCTCTGTCTATCAATTGATATTTATGAAGCCGTATATGTATATTTATTTATTTATAAGGGTGTACTGCTTGATAGAAGTGATTACTCAGTCTATGTGTGGATGTCACGCCCCTTCGTCTTTCTCACCACGCACACACACAAGAACTAGATATAAGCCTGGATCGTCACGTCATCGTCCCCTACCTCCTCCACCTCTCCCTCCCCCCTCCTCTCACTGCTCAGATAGACCCGCGGGGAAGGATGAGGCAGGGCGACGCCGGGGTCAGGACTACCCTTTAGCTCTGGCTGCAACACTGAACAGCAGCGCTACACAGAGTATTTTGACATTAATAAATAATGATCGTGTTAGATTTGGGATATTAGTGTAAGTACAGTAAACAGATGAGACACAACTGAGTAGACTGTCAGCCTCAAGAGGCCTCCTCTCTGCATCTAATGTTATAAGACACAGGGTTCAGTTCGGAGGGTATCTCCTTATAGCATTAAGCAGGAGGAGAGTTCCTCAGCAAAGCTCCCGAGCTCTGGCTGCAGCTTCCAGTCAATGTTTGTCCTCTACAGGGAAGGCAAGGAGGAGCAGTGATGAGGTTAATGGGAAATGTAGTCTTCATCTTCAGAGGTAATGATACAGTCAGCTCTTGATTTGCTGCAATTAACCCCACAGTGCTCATGGTGCAGTGTTTTTAACAAAATATGCCTTCCTTGGCCAGGAGAGTGTTGAAAAATAGATTTCAAATATAAGGCAGGCTCAAAACAAAATAGTGTTTTATGGTTGCGCTCAAGTTCGCAATCATGGATTTGATACAAATCAGAATGAAAACAGACTCTTTCAATTTTAATTTATACAGTAAATGTGCTAGACCAGAAGGTTTCTGCAGCTGGAAGGTCGTTCCGGCGTTAACTTGGACACCTGGATGATCTGAAACTGCCGGCAATTCCATAATCAGGAATGACAAACATGGGCACTAGTGTCATGGTTATGATCTGGTGTTTGGAGCATCCCAGCCTGTAACATCGCACTGTGGTTTCAGAAACCTGCTGCTGGATGCTGCGTCAAGTAAACGTCTAATCCAGGATCCTGAACCTTCTTTGTGGGTACAAAACATATAGTGGCTAAGATGAAGACACACCTGCAGGCAGATGATCAGAAACCTTCTGAACTTTCTTCAAGACTGTGGCAGAAGACACACAGACTGTGTCTTCATCTCTGGTCTTATACCAACCACAGGACGTGCAATTGATCCTCAGCCTCTGCACGTGGCTACAGTGTGCATGCCAGACACGTGACATTGTTTTCATTGATAATTCCTGTCTTTCCTGGCGGCGTGTAGCCTCGTATGGAAAAGATGGTATTCATCCGACTGCCCTGGGAGCTTGTCTTTTATTATGAAATATTTTGTACTGACGCCATACAGCCCCTCATCCCTGATTACTCAGTTTTATGTGTTTAGAAATTTAGTGATGGATGCCAGATCCAGGAATTAAGGCCGACTTCTCCTGATTGTTTTAGTCAACCCAAATTAAATGGTCATGGTGGAGGAGGAGCTGATGTCTGTCACACACATTTAAATGCCCCCCCTTGGCGGCGACTGATATTGCTAGTTTTGAGATGAAAACATACTATTTTAGGAAACACAAGTCATCGAATCATTTCCACCGTGCTCTTGTTTGTGTAATAAAATTATGTGCTGATTTCATCATCAATGTAGCGCTGAAATCTTTGGTGACGCTTTAACTCTGCTCTATGTAAAACTACATTCTTACCAAAACGCATGAGAGAGGCCCAGAGAAGTGTCAGATACCTTCCTCCTTCCTCCCTGAACTTCACCACATCCTGGCAGATGAGAACATTTCCACTCGCCTCTTTGATTTTTTTTCTCCATCTTTTTGAATCCAAGGCCGTTCTGCTCATCTAAAAGCCCAATTTATTCCTCAGCAGAAGTTGAAAGAAGACTTCCCCCCTCAGAGCTCTTTTTTCCCAACGTGAGAGTGTTTTTTCTGAGGAGGAGGAGGTTTTCATGAAAGAAAGACAAATCTCAGCTCGTCAGCTTGATTATGCTGGAACCCGCCTGGGGTCGAGAGCTGGGATTTCTCCAAGAGCTGGATTCACCTACACATGATGAGGTGCAGAGCTGTGGGGTTGTAAGAACTGATATGCAACATGGAGGAAGTTTTTCAGCAGAGGGATAAAGATGATGACTCTGGCTTTGTCAGAGGTGTTTAAGGGAATCTTCATGGTTTTGTGTCTGGTGGAATAAATGTGAGCACTGGGTTAGAAGCAGGGGCATCCTGCAAACCGAGTTTCTCTAGGTGGGGGGGCACATTGGAGTCTTTCCCCGGAAAAAAAAGAAAGTAATGATGCAATTTTCTGAAGTTTGACATGAGCAAGATCTTGTCTGCTTCAGCCAAAAAATATAAGGGGCATAAATTCACATAAAACGACATACATCCACAATGCAAAATTATGTCTGTCCAAAAGGAAACTCTAACTCTGTCCACACCTCACTTCCTGACTCCTCTCTGCCTTGATGCAATGACCATCTATCACAGGTCACAACCAGCTAACGAGCTAAATAACCGGCTTGAGGGATGGATACTAACTTTAGCTGGTGTTAGCCAACAGTCATGAAAACTATGCCTATATTTCTCAAATGCAATTAAGTGTGCATAACTAATTGCATTTCGTTTTTGCACGTTTGAAAAAGTGATTGATGCTCTGCTAACCACTTCAGCAACACACCATTAAGCTGTAGCCAACATCTCCTCCAGCACTGATGTGCAGCTGAGTGCTGCGTGTGTCTGCGACTGCAAGAACCAAATCCCAGGGAAAGGGGCTGTTTGGCTTTTTGAGGTATGATCTATGTCGTAATTAGAGGAATATGTTTGAACAATTATAAGAAATCCAGATGTCACAAATCCCAGCTTGAACGGGCATGATGCTCCTGGTTAGAGGTGCACTTCTGTTTAAAAGTAGGTGCAGCCCACTCTGTTGGCAGCTCCCTTTTTCTTCCAGAAGGCACAAAACAAATTGTCATGTACCCGAGGTCCCGAGAACGCGGTCATCAAACGCTGCTGGCATATGGCGCAGGGCTGAGTGATGATTTTCCAAAAACTCAGGAGCTGGATTCTAAAGATCAATTTCCTTTTGAGTCACTGTGTCAGAGGGGAACAGACAAACCCCGTCAGGGAGCCAGAGAGCCGTGACGGGAATCTGTTCAGGTCTGAGGACGGATATGTATGAAGGACTGAAAAGGAGTTTTGGGTGCAGATGTTGCATCACCTCCTCTGCATGAAAACAGTTTCACTTACCTCTGACAGTGCAGTTTGACACAATCTCTGCGGCTCCCCTGTGACTGGACTGGTTATGTCATGATCAGCATGTCTGGATGCTGTAAAATATCTTAATTTCCTGCGAATAGAGGAGTGACTGAAGCAGCAGTCGGTTGTGGTCAAGGTTAAAGGAAACTGAAATGGACTGTTGCTACTGAACAGGATGCAATCAGCAACCTACGCTGTCAAAGTCACAACGTCTGCACGACCTGCTCCAAAGAGGTTTAGCAGCAGTGCAGCAGTTGTCATGCCGTCTTCTCCTTTGGTTCCTGAGAGATCACTACCGCAAAGACAGAGGAGATCAATTGTCGGATAAACATAAAAACATGTCATTTTTATGCATTTGAACAAATAACCAATGCCACTGGGTTTTTTTTTTAGTGAGGAAAATCAAGAAAATGAATCCATTGCTAGTCATGCGTTCAAGTTTCAAAGTATCAAAAGTGAAAAACGGTTCCTATAACCAAATACTATCAAACCAAAACAAATATTATTCGAGTGAGTAATGAGTCGCCCGAGTATTACACTTCAGCATTTCCTGATTATTTTCTGAAATCAGTCAGTCTGACAGTCTGATCAGCTCCAGGTCTCTGTGTAAAGAAAATATGAAGTAGGAGAGTAAGACAGGCTGCTGTTCACTTGAAATAATGAGTTTTTGTTGAAATTAGATGTTGGCAGTCAGCGGTGTGTAAAGTTTCTTGTGCCACTTCACACTGAACTTTTGACCTTCTTCTTGCTTTTCTCCTCTATTGGCAAATGTTTTAGTATGTAGGCTTTTTAATATATTAAACTATATGTGGGAGCTTTTCAGTATTTTATAACGAACAAACTTTCTGCATACAAAACAGTTTGGAATGGAAAAGGATATTTATGCTGTGTTTGTGGTGGAGATGATGGTCTCATATTGATTTTCTCTGTGAGTCTGAGGGAGAGTTTTTGGCTTCGGTTGTAGGCTGAAGGAGCAGAGACCAACATGACTCTGCTAACTCCGCCTGCCAATTGTTTACATATTTCACATCGCTTGTGCTGTTGTGCCTCAGGGCACCTGCTGCGCCTCTCAAAACGCCTCGCCGGGGGCAAAATATCCCATAGCTGCTCTGTCAGTCTGCATCTGTTTGATAACACAAGAAATTACAGCTTTCTGTCTGCTTCCTGAGTGAGATTTCTCTACTTTGACAGGCTGTGGACAGAGCGGTGTTGCTGCTCTGTGTTTGCATGGCAGGAAGGACTTGTTTCACCTTGTTCTCAACCTTGTCTTCACCTTTGAACTTTTATTGATTTGCTGTTAAATGTGCAGTTGACATTTTGCACTTTGAAAGGACCATATATCAGTGATTTTGCACGCTTTAGGCTGGGGAACGAATGGATGAATGTTTCTGTCTTTTTTACAGATGAAATGGCTCATTCCATTGATGCAATAATAATACAGATGAATAAACAAAGTAATTCCAATCAATGATGCACGACAGTGCTCTTTTATATATTATATTAAAATATTTTGAGTAATTTTATATTAATGAAGTTATATTTTTTTGAGAATTCTGTTATGATATATATGGTGTATATAATGATATTACAAGCCATAATTTGCCAAGAAAAAGTCAAAATCAGGACAGAACCAGAACAAAAAGAGCAGATAATATGATGATCTTTTCTTTAAAAAGCAATTTATTGATGTGTTTAGAAGTCATTCATTTTCTGATATTATGGCTTTGTCTATAGAGACGTTTCTCATAAAACATCATAAATTTAGTCTCAGCTTCTTTTCTCCAATCAGTGGAGCTCAAACTCTGATATAAGATACTCTGCATGTTACAAAAAGTACACTTCATTAGAACTTTCCTAATTGAAAAGTCTAATCTGTTGATCAGTAGAATGTCTGGTTTCCAGAAAAAAGGCACAACTTTACTCCTGTAAAAGAACAATACAATGCAACAAAGGAATAAAACAGTAGACATGATGATACGCATCACAAAACGAAGCATAAAAGGTCTCTGTGATGTGGCTGACACACACCAGTCAGGATAAGATAAAGTGCTGGGCTGTGCAGGAAATTCATTTCAGTGCTAAACCTCCTTATGTTCTGACTTTGGGCTTACTCCACATTTCTTTTCTTCAAACGGCTGAAAAACAGAAACCGTAATCAACCAAACACAGATCCTCATATGTACATTCACACTCCTCATTTTATAGTGGTTTGAATGGATCTCCTTCAGCCAGCCGCCAGTGTCAGCTGAGTTCAGTACACTCAACGATATGAAAATTCATCTTTGTGAATTTGCTGCCTTCACAGTTTCCCAAGGTTATTGTCGTGTTCTGAGTTGCAGTATAGTATTGAAAACTCTGACTGGTGGTGCATTCAAGGACACTCTTGCACTGCGAAACTTCACATCGTCCTTCTCATCACAACATCCATTTGCTTGTTCTTTGTCTTCTGAACTTGATGGTTTATTGCAACGTACTGTACAACCAACCTTTGTATGAGTGTCCAAAATGGTTTCTCTTTGTAAATGTGTGACAAATTATCCTGAAATAGGAGTGACTGCCACGCATGCATCAAACAGCATGTATGAAATACATATTCGATGGCACGATGATGTTGTAATCCCTCACTAGTCCCTTGTCGTTGTTCCTGAAGTGCTGATTAATGCCGGTTTTCATCATGGTGCCTGTTCCCTCCCTGCTGTCCTCACTGTGGCATTTGGAGCATGTGTGTCACATGACTGCAGTGAGCGCCACCACTCAGAGTAACAGTACAGAGTCAAGTCTGGTCCAGCTGTCTAGTTTGTTTGTGGTGACCGCCGTCTAGTAATCACAACAGTAAGCCAGTTATTGAGCGGAGACAATGAAATATGAAACCTGCAGTGTCCCTGTCCTCTTTCAACATGACAGTATCCCCACACACAAAGCCAGATCTGTAAAGAAATGATTCTCCCAGTTTGATGGGAAGAGCTTGACCGGCCTGCGCTGAGCCCTGTCAGCTGCGAGCCAGACCTGATCACCCGGCCTCATGGTTGAACCTCACTGCTCTAAATGGGAGCGAATCCCTGCAGCTGAAACCAGAAGAGTGGAGGCTGTTCTTTCCACAGATGAATGCCCATGTGCTTAGTAAAGCATGGGCGTCCACATGCTTTTGGCCACATAGTGCAGAATACATGGAAATGTTCTCCAGGAAGGAAAAGCTATTAATGGCACAATTATAAGAGCTTAAGATGTGTGAATGCTTTTTTGTTGCAGTGACATAAAATTAGTTGACAGGGTGAGAAAGTCATATTTGATCTGAAGTCATCTTTGATCTTATCTTCTTTGTATGATGCTTCTCACTCCAGTGCCTCAGGTCTCCTCTTGGGCCACTTTTGGCTTTATGCTTTACAGATGTTGCCTTTGCGGCTTACATGTTTTATGATGTTGCCACTTTTTTCCTCCTGTCTAAATTCATGCAGCTCGAGCTCCAAAAGAAACTGCAAAGACAAATCATGTTGTGCTTCCTTTTCATCTGTCAAAAGCTGCACTGAACACTCTACTAATGAGACGCTTGAAGGACACTGTGGAGGGGTTTTTTTTGCAATAGTACAATATAACCACTTACTAGCAGTACTAATGCTGGATACATACAAGAGTGAATGAATATGGATGAATATGAATAGTGGATTGAAATTCCCTTCATCTAAATAAAAAGAAAAAAGATAAAAAGAGGCCTAGTGGAACCAAACCTAAGAGCCGTAATGAAGCTCAGATTATCTTTAATATGCTTCCATCCATCTCAGACTGCTTCATCGGACACAACCCTGATTCCAAAAATGTTGGGACGCATTGTAGAACATTAATAAAAACAGTCAACCATGTGGAAACAAACTGTGTTCCCTGACGACAGTTTTACAAAGTGTTCCTGAGTCCATGTAGCAACAGCTCTTATCCAATCATGTGTTCACAAATAGGTGAACCTCGCTCCATCCTCGCTTGTGAACGACTGAGTCTTTCCAGGATCCTTCTTTCATACCCAATCATGATACCATCACCTGTTACCAATCAACCTGTGTTTTTGGAGCGTTCCACATCTTTCTCAGTCTGTTCTTGCTCCTGTGTTTGAAATGTGTTGCTGCATCAAATTCAGAATAAGCAGATATTTACAAAAATCAATGAAGCTGATCAGGTCAAACATTGAATGTATTGTCTTTGTACTGTTTTCGGTTGAGTATACGTTGAAAAGAATGGCCAAACCAGTGCCCAAATTTTGGGGGGATTGTACTTTTTCATTGTGAGGATCTTTACTCATCGAATGTAAAAATGAATCTTTGCTCTCTGTTCAAAGCTACGCTTCAGTTAGTGTCGTAGTGGTTGCAGTACCTATCTAGTATATGACAATTGATGAAAACCATCCTTTAGAGAGAATAGAAACAGGACGAAAGCACAACAGCTGGGACTCTGAATTCTCCTGCAAAAGGTAAAAATCCTTGAATGTCTGCAAAACAAACCCTGCAGCATTGTTGATCAGATATGTGCATCACATCCTGCAGTTTGTATGTAGCATTAATCTAAAAAGTAATGAGCGATTTCAAGTTATATTTTCACAGTGCCTCTATCCAAAGAGCTTCTCATTCGCACACACACACACACAGAAACTCTCACACGCTGGTGGTGGTGAACTACCGTGCAATTTGGGGAGTAATTTGGGGTTCAGTGTTCAGGAGCTGGGACTGAAGCGGCAGCCCTGCGATTAGTGGATGACCCCCTCTATCTGCTGACATACTCGCCCTGCTGAGTCTAATACACTCATTCCAGGGATGCTGGAAACCACCTCTCACTGCTTCAGCAGATACTTCTTCACTGCATGGACAGATGGAAAACGAACCTGCTTTTCAGTTAAAGAGATCATTTCAATCAGGAGAGATGGACATATATTGATTTATTTGACGTAGTGCACAGTTAACGAAAGTCTGTCTGGTCTTTGGTGATTAGACCCCATCCTAACTTCGTTACCATGGAGTCTAGGCGGTGATGTTGTGATGCTGAGCTGGAAGTTGAGTTTAATTTAACTTCTGAAGTTAAATATATCTATTTTTATAAGATGAATACATGTAACAATACTCATCTGCAAAGTCATTAAATAAATGTGTTGGATTAGAAAATGCACCATTTCCCTCTGAGATGCCGCGGAGTAAAAGTTGAGTAAATAAACTTCTCTACTTTCCACCTCCACGTGCCAAATATTCAGTCTTGATTGAGAATAGTTTTTTAAAGCATCTTCCTCCCTCCTCCCTTCATGGCTTCTTTCCCTGTGGCAGGAAAACACTCGAGCCAACATGGATAAATACAGTATGGTACATTGGCAGTTTCCTTTATGAGGCCACAAATAGCTGGCTTGTAGTATCGTGTTTGCTGCTGCGATGTAGGCCACGCCATGAGCATCTATCATCTGATTCCTAATGGCTGCCTGCCTGCCGCTGCCGCCTGCTGATCGGCGTCCGAAATGTTTTACTCCGCTGACGTCTGTTATTAATCCAGTTTTTGTGTGAACATGCACATTTCAGCGCTTACAAGACATATCGGAACTTCTGCCCTCAGTGTCCGGTGGCTGTATGCCTCCCCCGATATTCAGTTACAAAGTGAAAGTTAAAATAGCTGCCGCGTTTTCCTCGTGGCGCCTGGCTGCAGCTGTTTTTCGCTGGTGCCTGGAAAGTCTTTGCCACCAAAATAATCTGGGCTGGAGGCAGAGGGACAGTATGTGGAGTCATCACAGAGCTTTACTAAATATGGACGGGGCTGTCGTAGATTCAGCACCTGCTCACGCCAGCAGCGGCAGCCGCCACCCCTGCAGCGGGATGAGAAGTTCAGCTAACCGATTAACACACAGGTTGCACGTGATGCACAAGAAGAGATCCGATCAAATTCTCAAGTATGTCAAAGACACAGCTGAACAGCCGAGCTCTCTAAATAACGTTAGAAAACTGCATGAAAGAACAAGCCGCAGTGGAGTCACTTCAGGACAGCAGAGCAACTTTCCTGCCTGTAACCCAAAATCTCATCTCGTGAACAGTCACTTCAGGCTGCCCTTTGCCACCTGAGTCACAAAGCCTTCCTCCATGTCTTCCTCCTCTGCTGGCTCTAATGTTCTCTAATTTGTTCCTGTCTTGGAGTAAAAATATCCTTTCCACCTCTTCTCCTCAGCTCTTTATTTCCTTAGCCAGCACTTTTCTGCTGTTCTCAAGGGTCACAGGAGTATTCTGTTTCACCTACTGTCAGGACGCGATGGCGGCGACTCTGACTCGCACCCTCCTTAACAATCCATTGGATGCGAAGGGAGTGGTCCAGAAATTTCTGAGTGTACCATTACGCCTTTGTATACTGGATATTCACTGAAAGTTAAGCTTCTGTTTCTGCTGGGTAATTCTAGTTGCTTAAAGCTGTATTACCTGATATTTTTATTCTCGCAGACAAGCATTGGAAAACACGCCAAGATGTCAAGTGAGTTGGACTAATGTGTGACAAAATGAGACTAAACTGAAACTCAAACCATCTACAAAAACCTTTTGTCTGTCACAGCTGCGTGCCACAAATTGAATCTTGAACTTGAATCTCTCATGGACAGTAAGTGTGATGTACATGTGACATCATACAGTTCAGGGGAAATTCAAGGGGATCATCCACTTTGAAACGCAGGGTGAGTTTTTACATCAAATGGAACGTTTATGCATCATTTTGGTTTTTCATCAAACCTGCTGCCTGCCAAAACACAGACGGTGTTGCATTGAAACTTTGTGTGGTGTTTTTAGCGTTATCGGCATGATGTTGATTGTTAATTCGAGTTTTTCCCTGATTGTCAGGCTTGTGTTTAGTGTGTTTGGGTTGACCGTGGCTCAGGACGAGTTTGATCTTATCAGAAGGTCAGCGGTTCGATCCCTGGCCTCGGCAGCCTAGGTGTATCTACGAAGTATCCTTGGGCAAGATACTGAACTCCAAATTGTTTGACATTTACAAGGAGGGTTAAAGATTCAGGGAACGAATCCTCTTGATAGAGACAGACTTGTACATCCTCAGTGTTCTCCGATTTCTAATGGTTTTGTGTAATGAATAAAGATTTTATAGAATTTTTCTTTGTATTCATGAGAGAACGTATCCCCTTCATTTTATATCTTAAAGCCCTTTCAATGCTTCACTGATTTGGAATTTTGAAATAAATTGATTCTCAGGAGTTTAATAACTTCTATTAGGTTTTGTTCAAGCAGCCTGTCCACCAAACTTGCAAATTATTGGAAACTTGAAGCATTAAATTCAAAGGATTAGAGGAGCATGAGTATATTTTACTGTAGGTTTATACTGCATGGTGTATTTTTATATATTATTTGATGGCTAAGACATGTTTAAGGTTTTTAAGGGATTCCCGTCTCTACAAAAAGAAATAATGCCTCTGTTTGAGATGAAGAACTTGGAGAATAAGTGTGATATTCCATTTAATCCCTTTTGTCAGCAAATCCCATGAAAAGATCAAACCAACAATTGGATGTGTCCCACTGGCGAGACGTATTGTGTGTTCATCCAAAACCGGATCATTCTTATTCCTCTGTGCCACAGAGCTTCATTGTTGTCCAAAAAACTATTAAAAACACATCAATGAGCCACACTGTTGCACTGGCTGACATGTTCCCTCACGACCATGAACACACACATTGTAGTGTGTTTTGACTCAATCCCACACACACCGTCCTGCTGCAACAAATGTGGATTAATCCACCACTGAATATAGTCCCCAGCAAACACACTATTTCCTCCTGTTTGAGTAACAGTTGCTAAAAACTACTGTGACCAACTGTTTTAGGAAATTACTAAGCATTTCCTAAAAAAAAAAAAAAAAAAAAAAAGTGTATATTTGTTTTTGAAGATTTAGATCTTCAGTAGGAGCCAATGGGCTTGGGTATGAGAGACGGTCTAACACAGTGTTGTTTCCAGTGTTGTTTTTTTTTTTTTTGATTTGTTCACAGTAAGAAAAATATAGAATAACACCATCTTGTCCTTTAAATCTAAAAGCGCAGAATGTTGCTTTAACCTTTCTGCTGTTTGTTGTGCATTTATTCCTGTATGCTATTAGCAACGAGGAAATCATAGAAATGATGGGAATGAACTTTTGAGAGAATTAACTGGAAGCTGGAAGTATGTTTTAGATTTGTGGAAGTACCTCTGTAATCCCTGAACAGTTCTTCAAGAACCTTTAGTGGTTCTCTTGGGGTCTGAAGCCTAAAGAAGCTCTACAGGTTCCGCCAAGCTCTTGTACTTTCTTGTCAAGTATCTAAAAGTAATGTCATGTCGTCTTCGCTGGCTGACTCGCCCTGCGGGCTGGATGCTGCATTCACTTGACAGGTGACGACTGCAAATTGCTCTGAGGGGTATTGATTGTAGTCAGTGACCTTAAAGGTGATTGGGCTGGTGCAGACACTTGATTTCCTCTACAAGCATTTTGGGTCTGGTACACAGGAAGGCCACCTGTCAATCATTTCTAACCCTGGTGTAAAGATTTATCTGAAGCGCTGAAGGTTGTACGCACTCACACTCACACACACTGACACATCCAGAGGTAGATACACATGTGCATGTATGTAGGTCAGGTTCTCTGCCGGTCACAGAAATGTCTTTAAAAGCTTTAGAACCATTCATCTACAGTTCAAGTGGTAAAAACGATGAAACCTTATTCTATCAGGTCAAATTTTCTACTTGTCCATTATTTTGGCTCATGACCAAATATTTGTAATGACGTTCCCATCAATCTCAGCCGTACTGTGTTTAGCACTAATTAGCAAATGTTAGCTGTTATGAATACTGTGAAGAACATGATAAACACTATACCTGCTAAACATCAGCATGCTGATTTTGTCATTGCGAGCATGTTAGTGTGACCTGATGTAAGCATTTAGCTCAAAGCACTGCTGTGTCAGTACAGTGTCACGGTGCTGCTGGCATGGCTGTCTCTTGACTCTGCATATGCAGATTCAGAGTAGTCTACTGTGTGCTTTTGTAAACATTGTGAGACTGCTGGTCTGTCATGTTGGACTGTTGTTCTTCTTAGACGGACAGTTTTGTCATTTTATGCAATCCCATTAGCTCTTTGTGGTTTTTAGAGCTTTTTCAGTTACTGAGCCATATACCTCACCATCACCACCAGTTCCTCCATGCTTTAAACTGTGCTGAATACTCATCCTGCATAATGAAGAGGAGTCTTTCTAGCCAAGTCTACCTCAGGGTTCACCAGGGGCTCCTATGATAGCAATGGAGTCAGTAATACACCTGCTGTAAGAGTTCAGAGAGTTGAAATTGTTTCTCCAGGCAAAAAATCTGTCAGTGGTTGAGCCAAGCATTCAGTGAGCTCTGAGGAAACTCAAGAATAAACAGTTACGCAAATATACATGGAAATAACTTGTGTTCGCACCTCTAGTGGCGGAATCCAAAGGTGAAGACCCTTCAGCTGAGGAACAACACGAGCAGATGCCCACCCCGAATAATTTTCTATGGGACATGTGTGAATTACAATAAACTCACAATACAAGAAGTGGTGGGTGTCTCCACGTGCACCACAACAACCACAGGGTCTTCACCCCTTGACCTACGCCAACACCATTTCTCGCACGTCGATGTGGAGAATGTCAACACTCGCAGGAGTAGCTAGGATTTCCACCTGCAGTCAGCGGTTGTACACAAGATGAATCCCAGCAACTGCAGTGATATTCTGTTTCACAGACATTTCCTCACAAACTGATGATGGTGGGGATGTTGGTTTATTGGTTTGTTGAAAAAATTGGTCCAGAGCAAGATTTCTTTCCTGATACATGCACAGAAACACACAATTTGGCCTGTCGTCCACTCTGTTTTTAAAGATCCTCCATTTCTTCTCATTTGTAAGAATCTTTGAAGTTCATATTTCAACTTATCCCCATCACCCCCCTCGGGATCAGGACCAATCGACTGGACTCAGACTCACATAGACTCCCTCCCAGTCCACCCAAATCCATAGTGGCATAAGGACCTGTGTCGGTACAGAAATTACTGGACCAGCACAGCGGTCATGCCTCATCCTCGTCATAATTGCAGCTGTCAGATCTGTTTCACGATGTGTCTTCTGCCAAATAATTACCCCGGCGCTGTGCTCGCTGGGGGGAGAGAAAGTACACGGCAGACTACTTCTTGGCTCTTGCCTCTCAGCGAAGTCATTCAACGCAGCACAGTTTGTTGGCCGGCTTCCCTCCATAAAGACTTCTGGAGCCTGTTCTGTGACTTAAAAGGCTGGCAGGCAGACGGCCGAGTGCAGTGTCTGGGACTGACGCTGCAGAAGTCCTACTTTTCACTGTTAGCTGCACCTTTTCTCAGCTGGGGGGGATAAAACAAGCACTCTGTGCCTTTTATGGCATCACACACTAATAAGTCCATACACCTTTAATAGGTTTATTCTGACAGCGAGACATCAGTGCGTACGGCGTACAGTATGTTAAATTTGGAGCAAAAACAAGGGAGCAGATGTAGACATGAAACACAAGACTGTACATTCAGTGCTAAATCACATTTTACCTGCCTACGTGCTGTTAGTTGTACTTTCTAAGAGAAGTTACTTAGAGACAAAATGAGTTTCAAAAGAAGTTATCATGCTTAATTTAATGATATGATTTTAATAGATGTTTGCCTGCACCACTAATGTAGGAAAGATGCAGAATTGCACACGCACAAGAGGGAAAATCCAATGTAAAGAAAATCTGCAGGTTTAGTTCTTCGGTTTATTTTATTTACACTTGCAAATGACACCAAAAGAAATAAGGAGTACAACTTGTCTCATTGATTAAAAGATGCCACAGGACGGGGAAAAAAAAACTTTCCAAAAGAAGAAACAAAGAAAGAAAGAAAAGATGAGAGCAGCAAACAGACACAGACGACTTGAGCTGAGAAACGCGCAGGCATGAAACACAAAAGGCCTGATGCAGAGTGACCAAGAGACGGATGAAGATATTGGGTGTTTTGTGTCATCACCCAGCTTTCAAAAGATGTTGAAATAGTTGAAGGGTTTTGTATCTATAGGAGCAACGTTTCAATAAAGAGCACGATCTAAAACAGAAAATCTCTGGGTTTTCTATGGGGCGCAGCACTCGGTGTCTTTGCTCAGGAAACATCCTGATCTGCGTCAAAAACATCTTGCATCTGGTGGTTTTTAGTTCATGCCTCAATAATGTTTTTACTAGAGAGCGTCAGATGAATCTGCTGCTTTTGCTCCCTTTTTTTAAATGAGACGGGGTGAGACAAGAGGAGACGAGGACATTACATCATTATATCAGACCACATGAACTTTATTGATCCCTGAGGGCAAAGTGGGTCGTTACAGCAGCAAGGCACAGAGGTGGAGCTCATGAGAGCAAAGTCAATACAGTGATGAAAGGATCGAAGGGGAAAAAAACATTAAAGATAATATCTCCATCATATCTCCAGGATGTTTGGAAAAGATTTTGGGGGTTTTGACACATTTCCAGGTGTCATTTTGCAGGTGAAGAATTTCCCAGTTAATACAAGGTCCTGCAAAAGGATTAAAACTAATGAACCAATTATTAGATAAAGAGATGATGAAGCAAAAATCTGAATTTTTGGACATTTCAATTACTTCGAAAAGACAAACTATACAGCTTTGGTTTTAAACATCATTAACATTTTAGAACAGTTTAAAAACATGTGGCGATATATAAATATACTGACACTCATTTGGTTAATTTTCTCTAAAAGCAAAATTACTTTCCACATTCCATTTCTATTTTTAGAAAGTACATTATCTTGCTCCATTTATCAGATTTTTGTCCTCTTGAATTATTCTGCCATTTGGTTGGCCCGTTGGCATCTGCGGCGCTGCTCTAATCTGTGATGTCAGGAAGAGCCCTCAAGAGTCCTTGAAGCGGAGTCCTGATGGAGTCAGTGAATGTGACAACTGATGCAGATGTTCGTGCAGTCAAAGCATGAATTAATGATTTGATCATTTTAGTTGTGATCATGAAGTTTCTATGAGGCACCCCGACCTGATGGCGGCCCCCGCTGGCAGCCACCTGCATGTGTTCGATTTTGAAGTCAGGAAGTCTGGAGAGGAGGTGGTGAGGAGGTGGAACCATTGTTTAGGAGACACTTTTCCATTGCCACCAGTGACCAAATTGAAATCTGAATTTTAAGTAAACAGATGGCGTGAATCTGCTGGCTTTCAGTCAGCACGAGTGGATGTTCTGGATGTGCTTTTCTGCTTCTTTTCACACATTCAACTCAAACTTGGAAAAAAAATACTACGAGCCCAAAGACTCATTGGTTTATTGCAGTGCTAAAACAGTCAGTTGATTCATCAGTTTGTCCATCAACAATACTTTGATGACAAAACAATAATGCTCAAGGTCCACTTACTTGCCTCTCATCGACCCTTTGACCAATGCACACATTCTTTGTTGGCAGATGAACTCGCAGGTGTTGTTCAGGTACTCAGAATCATGGAAAGTGTGAAAATCTACATTCCCTAGATAAATCATCTATGTCAGTCTGATAATAAAGATTGTGTGGTATGGCTGAAAGCTCCGGAACATGTGAGTAAGTGGACCCCTGTCAACTGTTGCCTAAGGTCAAGAATGACCTGTCAGCTAATCATTTTATGTAATTTATTAAGGAAACTCCAATGTGAGGATTTGCAGCTTTCCTCTGACGAACTGAATCTGTTTGGGCTTTTTAACACTTTTTCAGTTGAAATAAGCCACTGGAACCCAACACCTCAGGCCCTGGGCTCTGAGTTTGATGGCCATCCATCCTTTTTTGACATTTTGTAGACTAAATCATTCATGGGCTTGTCCAGAAAAAATAACTGATGGATAACCCTAATCTGTTATAGCCCTGATTCAATGCCAGTGTGATGTCTGTGCACTTTTACTGTATTAAGCAGGTCCTGGGGACAAGGTCTGTTCACACTTGGCATAGCTAGGACTAAAAGCTGGTTCCCACAAGGTTCAACATCAAAATTTAGGCTTTAACAGTTGGTTTGAGAGTTAAGCTTAGAATTAGGTCAAAATTAGGTCAAGGTCAGAGGCACGGTAATGTTGCAGTTAGGCAGATACAGGAGAAGTCTCCTCCACAGATCAGTCAGCGCGATGTCCTCCCTAAGCGACGAAAACAAGAGTGTTAGTGTGTTTTTGTGTTTGAATATCCCTGGCAGCAAAATAGTGGAAATGTTCAGTTGTGATAACTTGGATTATCAATCACCCTGGGGGCAAAGCTGCATCTCACAGACACACACACACACGCACACACAAACACACACTCACATACACACACAAAGCAGTGCCGCCAGCACGCCTGTTAACACCAGTACACAGCTTGGTGCTTGTAACATCATGCCTTGTACAAACTGCAGAAGTATCTTGTCTGCGATGGCAGGGGGTGTTTGGAGAGCCTGTGTGTGTGTGTAGGTGTGAGTGTTTGTTTGTGAGAAATGCAGGCAGGGGGTGTGTATGTCATTCTGCAATGTGCTCCGACTCTCCGACTCAAGAAGTAGACAAAACCTCCCCTAAAGGAAGATCCTGCCTGGGTCTTAGCTGCTGAGCACAAAACCCATTTATATAGCAGCGAGAAGGGAGATTGGATTATACACACAAAACACACACAAACCACTGATGCACACACACAAACACACACACACACACACACACACACACACACACACACACACACACACACACATCAATACAGCACAGTTTGGCTCATTTGGCTTCTTCAACAGTAGCTGTGCTCCACTTATCCTAATCAAGACACTAATAGCACACAGACAGGATGAACACCAGGCTGTGTGAGTGTGTTTGTGGGGTTTTTGGCAAAATTGACTTCTGTGAATAGTTAAGCCCCCACAGCCAGCAACCACACACACACACACACACACACACACACACTCACACACACACACACACACACACACCCTCAGTGCATGCTGTTTTGTGGTCTGAAAAGTGAAATGTATGGTAATGTGGTGATGCTGAGCATATGTAGTTAATCCTCTTAGTGGTTTCCTGTGAAGACTCTCGCCCTCTTTCTCTCTCTCCATTTGTATGTCTCTCTTTCTCACCCCAGTAACTGGAACAGCTCTAACTCGCCATTAATCACTGTAATAAGGGAACTGGGTTTATTGGAAAATATGTCTGTCCTCTGTTGTCCACATTAAAGGCGCTCTCTTCTACCGTGCTAACCACACATCTAGTTAAGGCTGAAGACGGGAGCTGTCTTCAGATCAGAGCATGCATAAACAATAACCATAAACAAGATTGAGCCCAGAGGTCAAAGTTAATCAGTGCAGTAAAGGTCCGGTCAGATCACCATTTAGAACGGAACATTTTTATGGCAATTTCCAAAGGAATTCACACTGAAATGTTTTGCATCATGTTCAAATCTACAAACACCGTTGTATGTTAAGATGCAAAAGGATATGAAAATCCCAAGTTCCCTTAATTGAGTGACAGCCTATAATTAATAATTAGGTTTCCTACATATTCAAAGAGCATTTTTACCTCAAAATGAAACAGCATAAACAGCAATTTATAGGACAAATCGAACCTTATGGCGGGCCAACTTTGGGCCATAGGCTCGGGAAGTGGGAGGCTGTCAGGGCTGTGTGTGTCTATGTGTGTCTCTGTGTGTGCGCATTTGTGGGGTGCATTGCTGCTAGCCTAGTGAGTGGTGTTGTTGTCATTGTCGCTGTTACTGTCGCACACCTGCTTTGGGCGCGAATGAACGTTTCAAACAGGTGTTTTTGGAGCATTCCACAACTTTCCCAGTCTTCTGTTGCTCCTGTCCCAACTTTTTTTTAAATGTGTTGCAGCATCAAATTCAGAATTAGCATAAATTGACAGAAATCAGTGAAGTTGATGAGGTGGACTTGTACTGTTTTCAATTGAGTGTATGTGAAGATGCCACAAGTGATGCAGTAACAAACTCTGGAGCTGATTGGATGGAGCTGACATGACATACAGGACTTTTACTTCTAAGACCCTGGCTACTTGACGCTAGACTGTATTACATGTACTTTATACAGATGTTCCTGATATTATGTCCATAATAGTGACAGAGTGATAGCCAGTAGATCAAGATGTACAGTAAAGGGAAACATCAAAGGACGAGAGCCGGTGTGAGCGTACTTTATGTTTGAGTGCTTTGTACTTTCATCTCGGCGTGAGTTTACTGACCCACAAGGAGTGTTGGATGGCGTGTGTGTGTGTGTGTGTGTGTGTGTGTGTGTTTGTGTGTGTAGCCACAGTTAGTGCATTTGCAGTGTGTGATTGCCAACCTCATCTTATCTCTGCTCTAATTGCCTTCTCCTGCTCTACACACACACTCACTTGCTCACTCATACCAAATGGCATATGTTATTTTTGCTGTGAAGCTCAGAGGGTAGAGTCTGGTTCTTAACTAGATGATGGCACTAACACACACACACACACACACACACAGAGAGAGCTGCTCCTCTTCTCATTCACACAGCAGTATGCCTCCCTTCCTGTTCAGGTTCCCTTTGGCCAGTAAAGCTGTCAGGGAGCTGCCTCCTGGTAATCCATACATCCTCATCTTTGTGTGTGTGTGTGTGTGCGTGTGTGTGTGTGATGAGTGATGAGTGGCCGGACCGTCTAGTCATTTTACAACCATAAAGAGTGATGTGCAAACTTTCCGCGCTTCTTTTACGAGCTTTAGATTTCCTTTTTATCATCTGCTACTTCTTAAACTGGCTGCATCATATTTCTGGGAGCAGATGTACGTACGTAGGTTCTGTGGAAGTTTTTTTTTTTTTTTATTGCACGCTGCTCAATAAACTACTGCTGCATGTGAACACCCTGAAAAGAAAGTTTTGCAATGTTTACAACCTGCCAGGAGGTACCAGGAGCAGACTGGTGTCTACTTAGCTGAGAGAGAGGATTTTGTCCAAACAAAGCACGTAACAGCACATCACACACACTGTTTGAGTCTGTTCAGGCCACTACGCACACAGCTTGTGGTGAGTAAAGCAGGGATGGTGGGACATGTGCATCCTCAGGTCATATTTCTATTAATTTTATGGCAGGGTGATGTCAGAGTACATCTAGAGGACTCTCTTGCATCGTTATTAGGCTGAGACCAGAATAGAAACCAGAGTGACAATTTCACACTAGATGGTGGCATAGTGAGACAATTTAACTTGTTTTTTGTTTTTGGAGGCATGTGATAGTGTTTGAGATGTCACGGAAGAATAGGTTTTATTATTTTTTTTTCCAGCTTTATTGGGCAGAGAGTGAATAGAGAGAAGCAGCGTTACTGCAGTCATGTGACATGCACAGTAACCATTCAGCTGAGGCAGTCTGAGAATGAGCTTTATATCTAAAAGGCTTCCGAAGCTCTTCATTATCTGGAGTGCGCTCTGTAAAATAACACTAGGCATGCATTTTATGCTAATAAAGACCATTACCAGTGTTCAGAAATTCTCCAGCACATAGGAAGCGATGTGATGAGTCCAGCTCTGTGCTGTGACAGCAAGCGCCAACTGGAACTGAATGTTTACGCCAGTGTTGAAGTACAGTTCCTCTAATAATAGTAACTTTTATTTAGATGGCACCTTATTTATATACCACCTTTGAAAAACAAGGTGCTTTACAGTAAAAATGACTGTGGTGGGTTCAATGGCTGCTGGATATTAGAGTTCACAGTCCCTCTCCTTCATATCACATAAATATGTGTGGTGCCACGTCTTGTTTATCTCCAACATGATGCGTGCATATCAGAGACATTTGTGTGGAAGCCAAAAAGCCCTCTCATATGCATAAACCAAGGTATCCCATGTTACATATTCCACATCTGCACACATCTGCTCATGTTTGCACAAAGGTGCAAACATGAGCAGTGGTTTCATATGTCACAATTTTGTTTGATGCTGTGAACTGATGCAAGGAACTCAACTTGGCAACCTCAGAGTTTGCATGATTAACCCTAACCCTAACCCTAACAAAGAGAGAAGAGGCCAATGATGTGCAAAGCCAATGATACTGGCTTATCAGTTAACTGCGAAAAGCAGCTGATTTAGCTTCCAGCAGCCTGTGTTTAAAGTTAAACCTTGGCTGGGAATGTGCAACATGACTCTGGTTAGCAGCCAGTATGAATGGAAGCCTGAGTGCCCGTCAGTAATTCTGCCAACAGGACATCCTCTGACCTTTCCCCTGTTCCTCTGTCTGATGAGTCTAAAGTTACAGCAGCAGTTTCATGAAACATTATCCAGCCGGTATTTCTCCGAAGGGGATTGCAGTTGTGTTGCATTGCGGGGCTCCCGCTCTGCTCGCAGCTGCCCCAAATTAAAATTTGGTTACAGATTCATAAGCTCCCCGCAAGAAATCAGAGGAGTCAAAATGGGTCAGAAATCACTCGTCGTTAATTTTTAACTCAAGTTGCATTTTCGACATTCCTCCGAGGTGGAAAACAGTGATTTAGAATCTTGCACAGCCTCAAATCTCTAGTTACACTGTAGCTGGGAGAAGGAGGGCCGCTATCTGCATCACCTAACACGACTTTCACTGTGCCATGAGTGGGGAGCTGATGCATTATTGAAAACCACGCTTGTGTGCACATGGATGTGAGGGAAGAGTGAGACCTTCAGGTGAATCCCTGCAGTGCAAGCCACCTTTAATACATCTTCTTCATGTTTAGGAATATAAAACATATAGAACAACAAAAGAGTGACCTCAAAAGGCTTGCTCACAAAGCTATCTACACACATGAATTATTTACCTTTTGGTTTGTTAGCCTGAAAGCTGTTGTTCTTTCCTCAGAAGGGGAGACTGCTTGCTTGCCAAGACATTTGGTGTTAGGAGGTGAAACATGATGTGTCTGCAGCACGAGAGCCGGCCGAACACCGCGGGCTGGCAGGAGCAACAAAACAGGAACAAATTCGATAGATTTGCCAAAACAGATTTGGAATTAAGCGACGAGGCTCCAACGTCAAATCTTTTTTGATCGAATGCAAATGAGTTTTGTCAGATGTGCAGAACCTGCAAACTGGATAATGAATCACTCAGCTCCTCCAGAAGTCGTACAATCACAAGAAACAAGCTTCTCAGACTGAATGTCGGCAGCATGCATTATGTATCAGTGCAGGCCTGTGAGAGGACATACAGTATGTGATTTACTTTCTGTGCTTTCTATTCACCTGCATCTCTGTCACCGTGATTTTGTTCTCTTTTCATTTGGGCTCCTCACCCTGAATCCCCATGAGATTTCCTTGACTCACAGAAAAGACTGTCTTGCATTTTTCTCCTTCCAATGTTGAGATTTCTAAACCAAACAAAATCTGAAGTGCAACACAAACTGTCGGAGCGGCATTAAAAACTTGGGACTGGACTTGTGGCATGGATTTTTCATTAGAACTAATGGACGCTGAACAGAGGAGGTGAATTATTGAGCGAAACGCTTCTGTTTGTGTGCTCGTCGTCACAGAGCTGCACAGGAAAAATGTCTTGCCATTTTATCCCACCTGTCCTTGTCATAAACCCTCTCCTGTCAGCCGTTACGCTGTCTTTCTGGCTTTATTTATGGCTTGATGTAAAATTTCATCCCTCTGCGGTTGGTTTCTTTGCATGTTTTTTTCTGCTTGGCGTCTCGAAAGTTGAACGATATTAACCAGCGAGCTGTGACTGTGCATTTCTATTCTTGACCCTCCTAAATGGGTCAGCGACTGTTGCTGCACTCTGGAATAATTCAAGGAGAATGGCCCAAAGTTATTTCAGTTTGCTTGCTTCTGCAGCACGCCACCATATAAAAATAGTTTGATGGAATCATCTCTCCAAATACTCCACTGACACATTCTGCAAACCAATTTGTGAAGCAATGTCTCACAAAACAACATGTTCTTTTTCCCATCGTCACCCTCTCTGTGGCTTCAGTGCTAATCTCTCTCCTTGTGGTGGACCCTGACTCGTTCGGGCCATCTGGTTGATGATCCATAACCCATTACATGCTTGATGCTGATATTTGGCCGCTGGAGCGATGGCAGCTATGGCAGGGCGAGAGCAGACAGCTGGATTTATGGGTGCTGGGAGGCCAGCGATCAGCCAGTCATTTGTCATGTCTTACCAGCAGGTCTTCTAATTGGACCAGAGGCGTGGGGGAGAAAGTTGAATCAATGAGTCACAACTTTTAAACTCAGCCTTCCCCCCACGATGAATATGTGCGGCTATTAGCATAACAATGCTAACCCTGTGGCAGTGCACACAGTCTCCTGCTTTACATGCATAGTCCTCAGCTGCTAACTAGCTTGTATTGGTGGTCAGATGATGGATGACACACAGGACAGCCGTGGAAATTCACCATTACATCATTGAGGAGTCACAGTCATCTCTGCACTTTTTGCGACTGCTTTGAATATTTCCCAAACCTTCTGATTAAATCAGGCATTTTTTGCCGAGACTGCAACAGTTCTAGGTGTCCTTCAGCTGGGCGGCACTGTAACTTCACTTGTTTCACAGTTTGCCTTGCAAGAAATTAGCATATAATCGCTCGGCCGGCATTGAAGGAAGTTGTGGAGTAAAGCAATTAAACGGGAGCAAATGAATACATTTGAATTAATTTCGACAGCGAGTTATTCTGCGAAACAGGAGCGACACAGCTGTTGCCCTCTAAAAAGGGAAAAGCACACTCCCCGTGCCTGTGCTGAAGATCCAGAATGATGAGGAGGCAGCTCGAGAGCCGGCGGCTAATGAGAAAGAGTGGACGGGATATTTGCAGTCGCAACATGTTATTGGCTACCTAAAAAACCTAAAATAGAAAGTTGTGCAGCACTTTCTATCTGCGTGCTGCTCAGATGAGCCGAGCTGCTCGGGTCCATTTTTTGTTGTCAAGAAAACAATCAAACAGCTAAACAGCTTGATGCATCTGTCTTTGATTTACAGTCTGGGGTCAATACACCAATAAATTCACATGGCACGATATGTAAGCAACGTTGGGACGCAACATAAAACATTCTCCATCTGTGATGTTCAGAACAATCCCGGAGTTAGTTTGAGATAAAATGGTAGAATTCACCTTCCTGGTTACCTGCTGTCCTTCAACCTGCCTCATACTCATACTTATCTAGTGATGTCAAGTTTTGACCTTCTGCCAATCAAAACTGGCTGTTAGTAAGTGGCCCTTGAGTTTCGATTGTTTTGTTGAACTGTTTTAAGATCAGGAATGAACTTAACGTGATGATATATATGTCACCAAAGTGACCATGATCTGAAGTGAAACAAGCGCCCCTTAACCCACTTTGAGCACATCTATAAGACTGCACCAACATTTCTATCACAGTTTATATGTCATTAAAAATGTCCGTGTTTTCAGGAGTTAGTTTTCCGTAAGTGATTTGTAACATCTGAGAATAAAATGTCTGTGGCCTTCAGTTAATTGACAAAAAAAACAAATCCTTGTTTTAATCATTATGTGTATTTCAAACAGGATTAGTGAGACGGCCTTTTTGTCATCAGAGAAATAAAGCAATGTCAAACAAAACATTTTAGCATGCTAATTGTTTGCTGTCAAAGTAAATTTGTCAGTGTATAATGATATTGATTTAGGGTCAACTCACTCTGCTCCACTATTAGCATGTAATGCCTTATTCAAAGCCGACCTAGTTACATGTCGCTGAAGTGTGCACAGGTGTGCAACACCTCAGTGTGGTCAGGTTGATCAGCTGTAAATATAAAGCTGTGTTGACAGAACCGGGTTTCCCTCAAGGAGAAGCTCAAGTGTTTTTTGCAGCCGTCTGAAGCGTCTCAGTCGGCAGCAGAGCTGTTTGGCCACTGTAAGGCATCATGTCCCCAGATTGAATTTGCCTCAGTAATAGCTTTAGTTTCTATCAGCTCCTGGGCCAATTTTATACCAATTACGTTTTGCTAGCCTGGCAGGCTGCCTTTCTTCCCTTCCCCACGTCTTGAATGGGGAGTCCAACTAGTGTAACTGACAGCTCCACAAAACTGAGCCCTGGTAATGTTTGACTCAGCCTTTTGTTCTTGATTGGATTTTAATTGAATCTGCTACTTAAACCAGTGTAGGGCCAACTTAGTCCTCCCCTCCCTTTTTATTTATCCAGGGAGAATTGACTCGAGGATGCGGGCTGTTTTTCAGCTTCATCCTGCTTGATTTTCATGCAGGAAGTCACTCCGCTCCCTGAGAGTGTCGCAGTGTGACCCCACTCTCCTGATGTCAGCTGCTGAACAAAGTAATGGAGGTTAGGTTAGAAGCTGCACTGTTCCATCTCTTAACCTCCCAGTTAACTGATGAGGAACATAATGAGAACACAGGGCCCCCTGCGCCCTCTCTGCCTAATATTAATGAGTTGACGTACCGTATAATGAGTTATAGAAAGTCAATCAGTTGTTTTTAGTGACTAGTTTGATACTGAAGCACTTAAGCAGCATTTAATTCATATTTTAAGCAAAGATGCCAAATATTATTTATTTATTTATTTATTTTTTGATGCTTTGTCAAGTTTTGAAAATGAATTCTCTTTGACCCAATGCAGCTGATACAGTCAACTTAATTTCTGAACTGTTGCTGCTTTCAAATGAAATTATTGGAAATCAAGGGCAAGATAGGTGAGACGTTTGGTGTTCGAGTGGTGAAACTCAGGAGAACACTGTTGCTGGGAAAATTAGCTGAGAAAGCTGCAGAATGGTCAGCATGCTCCAGAACATGAAGCTACCAGTTGCATCGCTGAAATGATTAGTTGATTGCTCCTTAAAGCAATTTATTTGGCAAAATGGCAACATATTTGCAAGTTCAAGCTACTTAAACATGAGGATTTGCTGCTTTTAGTAAAATATTCAGTTTTTGGAAAACAACATCAGCGTTAGATTGTTGTTGTTGTTGTTTTTTGACATTCAACAGACTAAATGTTTGATTAATTAATAAAGATAATCATAAGTTTCAGTCCGATCATGTTTAATACCCCAAGAGTCATTCCTACAGACTCTTCTTGCAAACATGATGCATGACTCCACCTAAAGGCACCCTGCATCTGCTTCGAAGTGCCTTGTAGTTGTACAGTGTCATACTGCTGGAAAAAGTTTATTTTTAATCCAATGTTTTGTGTATATTTTGGTGGCCCTCTATGTAAAATGGTTGCATATTGCTCAATATGACTTTAGATTAATTTTAGTGCACAACCAGTGACTTAAGCTCAGCTGGGAGAGACCCTGTTTCTGTTCACTTTTTCCATCCACATAATTCAGTTTGTCTGGGACTCAAAGCAACAAACCATGAGCCAAAGGCCCACAGTGCAAAAACCAAACTTAGCTCTGCCCTATATAACATCCTCTACTAGGATGTACTTTGTGTGAAAGTTATGGATCTATTTTTTTCTTTATGAAATTGGAGACGTGCAGCCGTGTTGGCTGAGCTGGTTCAGTCCTAAATCAGATCTGAGCCAGATATCTTTCTCCAGGGGGGAATGAAATGAGCCCTTAACTCCTCAGACATTCAATCAAGACTCCCAGGTGCTGGTCCCTGTAGGGGACAATCTCATTGGGAGGAGTGGAGGGATTGCCATGTCCACTCACGCTGTACAGCTCCCCTGGCTCGGACTTGTCAGGGCAGGAGGGGGTACGTCAGATATTAGCAAGTCCAGCGGACATCTTTTCTCCAGAGGTCCGTGTTTACAGCGAACCTGGGGTCAACCCCATTCTGCCCGTGGTGCATTCAGGAGTCAGATAGGGCCTGGATGTGGAATTGAGTACAACCTCCTTGATCCCCCGAGACCTTGGCTGAAATGAACTCACCCTCTGAGCCTGGTGCTCTGTCCGGTCCGAGCTAAAGACATCCGTACTGCTAGCTGCTGCGCTAATTTTACACAGCTCTATTAAAAAAGACTGTCATGAATGGCAGCCACAGAGCCATAACAGGAAACCTATGTCTGAGGGCACAACTGCATGCACACAGACTTATTATTATCCCCCAATGACCTCTTTACCCAATCTAAGCTATGATCACGATGTTCTTTTTTTACGAGTTATTGATATCATCTGGCGCTCCCACCACCTAATCACAAACACAACACACACTCGTACATATGCACATACAACAAACGTTGTATGCAAACAGGACAGTTACATTTAGGGCAAATTTGAAATCTCTTTAAGGCATCTTTAAAGACAAGTAAAAAAAAAAAACTCAAGTAGGCAAGTAGGCATCAGTGCATTTCTCACACCTGCCTGCTGTTGATTTTATTGGTCACATGTTCATAAAATTAATAATTTTTTAATGTGCAAGCAGTCCCACCAAAAGTGGGAAAACCTCTGTCTCTGCTGTTAGAAATTATGTCATGTAAAGTCAATTTACACGTAATGCTTGATATACAAACGGATATTTATCTCCTAGCTACTGTATTTATCCTGTATCCAGTACTCCTGTAATTCAAAGTCTTTCTCATTTGCTTGTGACGTTTTCTAAAATCAATCTTCCTGCTTTCACTTGAAAAGATTTTTGATAAAGTTTCATTCTCAACTATCTTCCTAAAGAAAAGAATTAGTGGGTCCCCTGGAGGTCTACTGTTCTGGTCCAGTCAGAGGGGTTTTCCATTTATAAGTTTGCTTTGAACCTTTTTTCCCCTCATAGGGCAAACTGTTAGAAAGCTATCTGATAAAGAAAAGATTGCCACCACATCGGAGAGCATCGCTGACTTATACTTAGATTGGTTGGTGCGGTGGATCCGAGCTGAAATGCTTGTGGTCAGAATGTCACGCTGGCCCTGTCACAGTGACTGTGTGGAGGATGCTTTTGTACTTTAAGTTCAGGAAAGTCCAGGGGCAGGTATCTCTGGCCTTTTCTTAATGCAAACAGAGACTGAGAGGGATTGGTATACTCAGCATGACAAACTGATCTCACTCTGGCCTGTGAATTGCTCTTAGCAGTCTGAACACATTACCTGAGAGACAGTTCTCCTTCCTGCCTTCCTGTAATAGTGTGAATGCACAGAGGGCTGCAACTCCAAGTGCCTCTCGCAGTGAATCTGGTTTCATATTTTGCCTCAATTGCTTTTTCCTGTGCTGTAACATCCTGTATATGTTTTAATAACTGCAAAGACAGAAAAGCAGAGTGAAGTGTTTGCAGATTTAAAGCAAAGTGAATTTACGCTCCACTTTCAAATGTGACAAATGGGGAGTTTTCTGCTTTTCTGTTTTTGTTGTGTCATTGAATATAGTACATGTTCGTCTCCATTACAATACGTAAGACATCTGTCCCGATGGTCTCTGACCCGTGCCGGAACTCCCTTTGTGATTTCGCTTCACTCAAGTTGGAACATTTTCTTCTGTCTTCATCTTATCTACCTGGAGTGAAAGTGTGCATCTTTGACCTGCATTTGCATCTTTTCTTTGACTTTGTGTGCATTCAGTTTTGTTTGATGTTGTATCTTAATGCATGTGAAGGGGAGGTGGATTTACCCCATTTGTGACTTGGTGAACATTAGTGACTCTTCCCCCCATCGATTTATGTTTAGTTTGACTAAAGGCAATTTTGCTTCCATATTCTGCAATGGTCTCCAATTAAACAGTCTGTTTAGTTTTCATTAACATAACATTTGCGCAGCTCATGGGCTTTATGAGGGCATGGACCTGATTCAGACCGCAAATGAGAAAGCTTACATATTTATCTTTGTTGTTGTCGTGGCATCACAAGAGGGGACGGATCAGATTGGCTTATTCAAATAGCACAATAGACCATCTAGGGCCGTGCATTGCAATTGTCTTATTAGCTATAAATGCTGAGATGTGTAGCCTTGGTTCATGCTATATTCAAATAGACATTAAATACATAAAGAACTATTGTCATGGAAAAAGCAGTTCACTGAGCACCTCCAACTCCACTGCAGGACTGGATGCACCCTCGCTGACACCGCCTCTCTAAGGAGTTCCTCAGTGAACCCTCCTGGATTCCCTTATGGTTCCATCTGGGATAACTGTTAAAGGCTCCTAAAAACCTAAATTTGAGCTCCGACATGACTTATGCTACGTTGCATCTTTATAAACCCATGCTGAAATATTACAAATGATACAATGAGGAACAGTTCTATTGATTTTTCCATTTTTAATAGTGCAGCCACAAAAGCACGCGGCTGTATGACTTGATGCTAAGAAATATATCTCATACTGTGCAAACATGACATACCTTCAATAACATGTTTAAACAAACATTTTTTTCTCATGACTTAAGCGGAAATTTTAAGAAGAATGAGTTGAAGATGTGAGTTTTCATCTCCTGCATAGCCTCTGTGCGTCAGCTAGTTTTGCTTTGTTTGGCAGAGCTAGTTCCTGTCAGTACTGTACATCTCAGACTGTGTCTGTGTTACATTCTGTCACAGGGGACGGAAGCCCACTTTGGAAAACTGCAGCGCTTGGTTGACAGCCACATTCTCGTTACTTATGGAGGTCGCTCCTCCTCCTCCTCCTCCTCCTCCCTGAGCTGGAACATAAATGTTGTGTGCTGAGATTGCCCACGACATGTTTGCCCTTACATAAAACTCATTACACATCTGGCCACAGCTGTGCAGAGATGCACACCCACAAAGTATTTTTTCTCAAATTCAATTAAACACACATTCACATAAACAGCTCAAACCACATTATGGGGAACATATCAACTCACATGCTCCCTCCAGGAGTGCCGTTCCCCTCTGCTGGCTACTTTCCCTAATTACATTTTCATTTACATTGCATTTTCTGTGGTGTTGTCTTTTCCGTCTGTCTTTCAACATGGCCTACTGGATGGCTACTCCCACATTTTACTGCATGCTTACAGCATGACTCAAGAAAACTAAGGTGAACAGTAAAGCCATTTCCCAGACTGTTAATATCCACCCTAATTTGTAAACCAACTTCCTGCTTCAATTATTTTGGTTTAGATCTGGATTAACTGTCTGCTGGTTTCCAACCTCCCTGAACATCTGACTGCTCGCGTTTCTTGACCCGGCAGACTCTGGTGTAGAAATGTCGCCATGTTCAAGGATCTCAGCAGTTAACTCCATGAGTACACTGGTGTCATAAACAACAGCCCAAAAGCCCAAAAATGAGATCCAAGGTAATAAAGTGAAAATATCTTTTATGCAAGGATAAACAGACCAGTACAGTGACTAATAAGTGATTCAGGTTACTGTGCATGACCTGTTTTTAGGCCTTCTAGTCTCAAAGTGTTCCAAAAACTGAGGTATCCCATCGCCAGTGGTCTTTAAGTTCTGAAGGCTGAAGGTGAGACCGATGTGTTGAAGTTACTAAAGTTCTGGTGTGACTTTAGCTTCTTGTTTTGATTGCATTATTTTCTGTTTGTAGACAAATGAAACCAGGTGAAAATGTGCACAGCCTATTCATAGCATCCATTCATCTCAGTGCCCCCGTGCCAGATTCTTGGTGGAGGTATCGGACGTTCAATGCTCTCTGTGCCAGTGGCATTTTGTTTTTTTCGACACTGCCACTAGTAGTCGCCAATGTTAAGAAATGTTTATATCTTACTCATAAGGGCGATAAGGTGGATGGCTTATGCCGGTCAGGTGGCCACTCTCTGTTGCCAAATTGCCATTCGTACCCATTAGTGCTGGGGCTTTCCTGAATTTAGATTCAGTTTTTCCTTTGAACATGCAAGAATAGCAAGTCGAGCCCCCGGTTGCACAGCCACCACTAGAGATGTCAAGTTTGGTTAATTTTTTTCTTTTGTAGCCTGACACCCATTCAAAGGTAACTAACCAGGTAATTTCGAGCTGAGGAGCACACTGCATCTCCCAGTCAGGGTTCAAATTAACATATAGACTGACATGCATAACCACTCAGAACTATTCCCTGTGGTTAATTGATTAACGGTTAACTGTTGACATCCCTAGCCAGGACACTTGAAGATCGATCCAGCCACAAAGTAATGTGTGCTACTGTGTACCCGTCTATCTCTTCTATCCTCTTGAGTCAGGATATATGGGACTATTAGGGTTCTGGTTGTTACCTGAGGCTAAAGGTTCCTGTCCATTAAGATTTCTGCTATAGTTACTGTCTCAAATGGAGCAAAGTCTCCCCATTTGACAGTCACCCCGCACCACAAATGTCCAGTTCATGAGCACAGCCGCCTGTGGATATTCCTGTCGTGAGTAGGCCATTAATCATCTGGCTAAATCGGATTTATGGACTGTAAAATGATATATCTGAGCATATGCAGGCACTGGAATATTGATTTAGTTTTGGCTTTAAGCTAGCCATAAGACATTGTCAGCTCGGTGTTATGAGCTATTGACAAATCGCAGGCATGCTAAAGGGTGCAGCCAACAGGCAGAAGTGATCTCGAGCCTTCTACCTTTTTTGCCCTATCTCATTCTGTAGCTGGCCATGGTACACAAAGCTTTTAATCAAGACTGAAGCAGTTTCACTCCACCTGCATCAGTGTTTTACAGCCTTAAGTAGAGAGGATGATAAGAGTTCAAAGTGTGAAATGGTTTTCTTATGGGGGTGCTCACATTTTGTAAACTGGAACAGTAAAACTGTACTCAGCTATCGTGAGCCTCATAGAGTCTGTAATACACACTGCTTCAAAATATTTTGATTCTTCTCAATATGACACTTATTCATAGAAAACCATTGTTCCTTAAATTCAAGTGCTTTTTTCATGTGTATATTCTATGTCTGTAATGCAGGATTACCGCATACATAAAGTACATAAAGTCTAGCATCTACTTTGTGTTGACAATGTTAGGAGAAAATTCACTTTGAATGATTGTTTTGTAAATCAAAATGCAGAGGACTCAAGCAGTGAGTCACCGCTGATCACCTGCCAAGTAAGAAACAAGAAAACTTTCTCTTCTTAACACTTCCTAAAAGGCTGCCGCCTGTCAGCCAGGTACAGCGCAGGCCATTTTTATCAGTCACATTAACATGCGCAAATGGGCCTATACGTCTTCTGTCATTTGTCCAAGCTGCCTACATAAAGATGACATGTGGGTGTGCTGGGATGATAATGGAGCACAAGGGAGTGTTTTTTTTTTCTTTTTTTTTTTTTGCAGTGATGAATCAAGTCTGCCCTCAGCAGTGTTTCATGTCTGTGTTTTGTTTTGTCTTGACAGAACAACACATCATGGAGGCCGCAGTTGTGTCAGGAGTGTTCCTGCCACAGTGACGTGGCCATCTGCAGGCCCACCCGCTGCCCCAACCCGCAGTGTGACTTCAAGAAGGTGAGACATTTGACGTTTTGCAGGTGAAGTTTGGCTGCTTTTTATTTTGGGATAGGAAATTACAGTGGTCAGTTCATACCAAGGGCAACAGGAAATAGCAGCCGAGGCTGGTGTTATTCTGTATTTCTCCTGCTGTCAACAAATCTCTTTTGCAAATTTCAGACAAAGTAGTTTTAGTTGTAGATGTGGTAGAAAGAGATTTTCTTTTTTGTAACCGAGGCATTAATGATCGGGAAAGGTAAGTATCTTGTCTGCCTTGACAGGTATAGCTAGCATGGCTACAACTGTAGCAAGCTTAATGCTAAATGTCAGTTAGGCTAAAGTTAACGTAGCTAACTTGATTTTTAATTGAAACTATACTACATTTTTTCTTTTAGTTACTGTTAGTCAGATTAGAAAGCTTCATAAGATCAACATCCACCCCTCTAACACGTTGTTTAATGTTGAAATGAAAGTAGACCATTAATTAGGTTGTTGTCAACATAGAAGTAATGCTAGAAGAAGAAGTAACACATTTGTCTGGTATGGCGTTAGCTTAATTTTATCTCATGCTAAATGACAGTTAAACAACTCAGCCAACTAGCTAACATAGTTAACCTAGCTAACACAATTTGAGTTGACTGTATTTATTCAGTTAGTAAAGTTGTAAAAAATGGAGGTTTAGCTAATAGAAGTTAATTTTGGGGGGCAGGTGGCGGTTTAGCATTAGCTATTTAACCAGGCTATAACTATTGGCACCCTATTGCTTGTGCAGCAGATAGCTAAACTGGAAACTTTGTTATCTTTCAGTCTGTATAGCTGCCACACAAACAAACAGATAAATCTCATGGTTTAAAACAGCATCGTCTCTGTGAGGTAACATGAAGAAAATAATTGCAAGCAGTGTAGAAATTCAAGAAGCTGAAACAAAAGGAAACAAAGGAAAACACAGAAGTCTAATAAAAAGAATATTTCTTCCAAAGTAGCTCTGCCTTTGAGAAATTACTTTGCGAACAAGCTTAAAAGTTTAACTGACTGAAAGTTTGGGATCACATGGGAAAAAGTGCACTTACACCCATGACTGTGTGTTTTGTATAGTTAAAGATACAGAGCCACTTTCATTGTTTAGATGTTGCGAAGGGCATTTTTTAAGGTATAGAACAGCAGCATGAGAGAGGATGTTAATGTTTTGTCAAAATACCCCACATAAGCCACTGGACAGCAACCAGAGTCATTTTGTCAATAAATGAATGGTGTTGAATATGCAGGATCCTTTTTTTGTATTTTAATCTCCCTTTCTCAATTTCGCCTCCTCTTTCAAGGGCCCATTTAATCACTCATCTTTGTGAGTTGCCCTTACAACAAGAATCAATGAAATGACAGACTATTGTGCAGGGAAGTCTGCAGATTGCACCATTAAATTTGCCACAATGACGAGTATTCGCAGACTCTGTGTTCCATCTACATTTTTTGCGTCGTTTGAAGTCACAGGGACACATTTTCAAAGCTCTTTTTCGCTCTATCTATCGGGCTGTTCCTTCCCATGCTTCTTCTTAAATGTGATTTAAACGCCAAGCCTGCGGTGACAGCGTCAAATCCAATCCCAACCCTGAGCTAAGGCAACAATCAATGTCTAATGAATTCCACTCTGCTGGCTAGCAATCCAGTGTTAATTAAAAATTAGTCTTCACGCTCACCAAGCCGTGTGCTCCCTCTATTTAAAAAGCTCTTAAAATGTAACTCACCTTACCCATGCTGTGATAAAAAAGTATTATGGTTTTTATTATCTGACTCTCAGATTATAGGACTTTCTTTTGAAATCCACTGCCATTATCTACAAGCTTAAATTTCCTTTTTTTCTCATTTTCCTACCTTATCAAATCTAAATTTCACAGTATCCTAAATGTCTGTAATGTTCTATGCTTCAGTTAATCATCTACCACAGATATGCATGTCTGGATAGGAAAAACAGCATATTTTAAGTAGCAGATACTGATAGAGGATAAGGCACAGTCCAGAAATCACAAAAAGATTTCAATTCAGATTTGGGCTGCAGCTAATGATTATTTTTATTATCGATTAATTTGCTTATTATTAGATGAAAAACTGCATGCTAACTTAAACTTTTCCTGCAAAATAATGGCAAGAGTAGAAAACCTTGAGTCTTACAGCTGTAAGGATGCAGCACTCCAGTGATAAATGAACCCTGATCTTTCTGAGTCTGACCCATCCCTCTTTACTTGCAGCACTAAAATCTCAAATTGGATCAAATTCTTGAAGTACAGCCACATTTTGGTGATTAAATTTGAGGCAGTAGACAGGAAAAACCTAGAGGGACTGAAAAAAAAGTCTAAGGATGAAAAGTGCAGGAGAAGAGACAGCCAAACGAGACCCTGAATATATGAAAAGAGTCAGCGGTTTAGATTATTAGTGTTTAATTTACTAGCACAAAGTGGCATTCATTTTCTGGATGCTGTCCATATAAAGCCAGTGGTCTTGTTTCTATTTTAAAATTTTGTGTACCAGTAGGTGAATAATGACAAGCTGAGAATTCAATATAAACCCTCGGTTTATCTGTTTATACAAGGTGAACTACCTGCTGCACAGCTCACCTTCCATCTATTTTATTTCCCATGCCCATTGTTATTTATAGTACATTTAGTTGCCATTCTACTGCCTGTTCACATGTAATTTGTCTTCTGCTGCTGAGTCGGTGGACCTCCACTCGTTTTTTTTCTCTTTTTCAACTGACACAACATTCTCCGAAGCTCCTTGGGGATTGTTTTCTCTCACCTTACACAGATTGTATTCCCCCCCTCCTTCTTTTTCCATTCCATATCATTTGTATTTGCAAATAAACAACATCTAAACTATTCCCCGGCTCTGCAGCTGGCCCTCGCTGCTTTCCCCATTTGGTTCCTTCCACACATTCGGCCTCAATTAGGGCACTAGGCAGTGCAGCGGAAGGACTGCGTGTTGAATCTGAAGGTAATATGTATTGTAATGCCTCCACCGCGCTCGCTCTGGATTCTACACACTATGCACGCCTGACAGGATCTTCATATTTTCTTTAATGTCTGTTGTGTTGTTTTTTTCACGTCTGTTAATTTCCATGGAAATGCATTTTCTCTTTCGGTTTCTTGTGTGCATTTTGGCCACGCTTGGTGTGTATGTGTATCTTCATGTGTGTGTGTGTGTGTGTGTCTTTTTCAAAGGGTGAACATTTTAGGATCCCTGCCAACAAATGCTGTCCGGAGTGCATCTCCTTGTCCCAGGGCTCCTGCCAGTACGAAGGAGTCGTTTATGGAGTAAGTTAAAGTGACACGTTCTTTCTATCCTCTTCACCTGATCATCCAACCATCTACAAAACCTGAATATACACACATAAAGATGCAGCCACTTTAGATTGTTTTAAAAATCAACTACATGGTCCTAAGTGTAAGAACACCCCTGGCCACATACTTCTGTGTACTTTTGGTCTGACGCTGTTTTTTCACGGTTTGGTCTCAGACCCTCAGTTCCAGTGTGGAAAATATTGTTGCTCCTGTGTAGTTTGTGTTTGTCTCTTTCCTTATTTCAACATCACAGCGAGCATGAAACCAGGTTTTCCCAGTTTGGTGTGAAAGAACTTGACTGGCCGTCACAGAGCCATGACGTTAACCTTATTCAACACCTTTGGGATGAACTGCAGCAGTGACTGTGAGCCAGACCTTATCCCCCGACATCAGAGCTGGACCTTACTGATGCTCTGGTAGCTGAATGGGAGCCAATCCCTGCAGCAAGTCACCAAAATTAATGCCTTTGCTTTTTTAATGAGATGTATATGGTGTTTTTCCTCTTGTCATTGTGTTTGGAAATCAGTCCCATGAATCACTTTTCAAAGGCATTTGTTTTTTTGGTCACTGCTGAAAATCTGGTTTCAGAGACCCACTCTCACTAAAGAACAATCACAGTCTTGTTCATCTTCCATCGAATGGCCCATGGCTTAACAAGCTGGATTTTTTGGCAGCAGTTTTGGAGAGTACACGTTCTCAAATGAAATAAAGCCGGCTTTGGAGATTCCACTGGTAAAGAGGCACTTCACACAGATCTAAACTACCAGGAGGGGAGCTTTGGAGAGGAGTCATGGCCTTTTTGAGGGCTTTACTGCATCTTCACTGAAGAAGAGTCGTGACAGTTTGTAACTGTTACAAACTGCTGCTCGCTTTTTTTTTTCTTTTTTGCAGATATCACAGCTCACAAAGGACAGTGATTTCTGTGATGTGATGGTGGATGCTTTTATAGCATGTTCAACCAATGCTTCTTGGAGGACTTGCCAATATTTGGGGTTTTGAATACACCACGCTTTTTTTTTTTTGTGCACCAAACTCTTACCCAGAACAGCTCCAGAGTCAGCACCATGGACAGTGGTCATGACCCAAAATTTTAATTTAGCATGCACTTGATAGATTGTAATATTTTAGTATTTAATGGGAGAAAAAGCATATTGGCTGTACGCCAAAACCATTAAAGACTTTTGCTTGTTGTTTGCCACAGAAATTTATTCTTGCCAGGGTGAAATATCATTTGGATCAATTCTCCATTAACGCTCTTACTAATGATACACTTCATGCAGGCTAAAGAAGGTTTTATTGCAGGTTTCACAGCCGGACTCCTCAGAAAATGAGTGAAGCCATCTCCTCACCTCTGTCATTGTGACTGCAGGCAACATCGACATGCTGATATCTCATTTAGAGCGAAAGAAAACTTCACTCAGATATCCACAAATGGATATATAAGAGATCTATATCTAACTAATTCATACCCTGTAGATGGTTATGTCAGTATGGATTCCATCAATCCAGTTCTGTCAATCACAGGTTGGAAACAACTTCATGATTTTATACCACCACATGTTGCCCTGTGGCATTTTCTTAATGCAAGCATGTACTCATATGAATAAAAAGATGAAGAGAAATCAAGGAAGATCACCAACAAGCTTACTGTTGGCCTTGAGCTGGCATTGCAGCTGAGTTAAAATCTGTCTTTTACCCTGCTGACTTATCTTACAAACTAAAATCTGCACTTTAGTTTCTAAAGGTAAGGTAATGTCCTCTCACAGTGTGTCTCATTAGCCAGATTCACATGCAGCCCCTTATTTTTTAATCCGTTTTATTTCCTCCTCTCTTCACATGGTCTCTTTGACACATGTTTCCTCTGCCTTCTCCCCCCTCTGTGACTCTGTTCTCACATCTGTCACTCAGGCTTAGGCTTACAATGTTCATTCGTCCACAGAGAGCAGAACAGCTTTCCCCACCCCACCGTCTCTCTGCTTCTTCCTCTCTTTTTTCCCCCGCTGGTTGTATTTCTGTATGTAACTGTCTGTCTCTCTTCCTCTGGTTCCCACAGCATGACAGCCAGTGGAGTCCCTCGCCCTGCACCGTGTGTGTTTGCTCCAGAGGGAGTGTATCCTGCAACACTCGCCCCTGCCCCTCTCTCACCTGTCCTGGGGACGAGAGCCTGTTCACCCCTGCTGGAGAATGCTGCCCCAAGTGTGGCCGAAATGGAGGTGAGGGCCCACTTGCACATACGGGTTTCAAATTTCTTTTGAATTACCACACCTGTTTTGCATGTTTATATGTCTATTAACTACAAAGCCCTTTGTTTGTACCTATGTTAACTGTACCATGTACTTGTTTTTTATTGGTTTCATGGTTGAATTCTAATGCAGTTGAAAGTAGGGACTGCCTGGAGCTCTGTGTTATTGGTGCATTCAAGTGCTTGTGGCAGTCTCAAACATGCAAGCTTTTAGAGTTGCATGTGCACAAGTAATTCTGAGTAAAAGAGAATACACATGATCCTTTTCACAGCAATCCTTGTTTGCATCAGAATAATAATGCAATGATAGTATAACTATTACCAAATTTAACCTGAATGGATGGAATATTTTAGTTAGAAACCAGATTGAAACCTTTATGAAACAGTGATACAAATTAGTGGCACCAGCACTCTAAGTGTGTTTATGCTGGAGCTGGAAGCCCTGAGAGCAGCACACTGCCTCAGGTTAGCTCACTTCTTCCTCTTTCAACCAACATGAGCACTGCTCCTGCTCTCATAACAGGTAGTTCCAACCTCAAATGGGTTTTGGTTATACTCCCTCTTTTGGCAACTGTTTTTATGCAACCACTCCAGACTGACATATGGAGGCTGTCGACTACAGCATTGCTGCAGCATGGGACTGAATGGCTTCTTTTGTTTTTGGATACATTAGTTTCCAAACGTTACTAAGAGAATACATGTAATTTATCATTTTTCTTTCTACAATAGTTGCTTTATAAAACTATGTGCAAAGATTTATTCTAAATGGGACTTTGGTGCGTCCATCCACACAGAGCTACAATATGAATGTAAATGTTTGCAATGCAAATCTTGATAAAGGAGCTAAGTGCTGTTCATATAATAAAATGATCAATGCTTTAATGGTTACAGTGGTGAGTAATATGGTGCATTATTATTATCTTTGTGTATGGATGCGAATGTTCCTGCTGCTGGAAATTAGTTACAGCCTCTGTTGGCTTCTCTTCACACTGAAAGTAAAATATCATAGAAGATCATTTTCGAATTACAGCCATAAAGGAAACCAGTTTCTTAGATAATTAAATGAATCCTGCCCAATTCAATATTTGTTTTCGTGAGATAAACCCTGTGATGCAGTTTGTTCTGGCTTGTGTACATAAAATTTTACTTCCCTGTACCGCTAACATACAGCAGGGTCTTCAGTGGACTATATAGCAATATTTGCTCCGCTAAGAGATCACTCAGGTGCTTGGATCCCATTCATTTCAGAATGTTGTCGTGACAAACCCTGAGCTTTTATAGTGCACAGAGCAGCTGGAGCTAAGCTGAAAGGTTAATCTCTACTCTAATGATGTCTTGGAGCTGCTATGATGCATCCCAACGGTTAGCAGCTAATTAGTAACTGCATTTTTTGTCCTCACTGTAAATCACTGAGTGCGAGCGCAAACAATGCTTGAACAGTCAGCTCATTACCTGACACCCATTTCCATGGTTTACTCATTCTGTGTTTATCTGTGTGTATTTGTGTGTGTGTGTGTCAGAGTCTTGCTCCTGGCAGGGGACGGTGTACCGAGACGGTGAAGAGTGGAAGCCCAGCCTCTGTTCCAGATGTTTCTGCAGCAACGGGGAAGCACAATGTTCAGTTGCAGAGTGTCAGCAAGTGGCCTGCAAACCGGTGAGTTTCTGGAAATATAGCACACATTTTTTTTGTTATGTTCACATTGTCAATTACAATGGCTCTGTGTCTGTCCCTCTCAGCTCACTTCGTTCAAATTCAATAAGCCTGTTGGCATGAATATTAAAGGAACAATGTGACACTTTGCGAAATAAGCTTTTTTTTGCCCTGAAATCCACAGTCGGAAGGAGACAATCAATTTTTTCCAATGCATAATTGATTATCTATCTCACATTTAATACACCTCTCTTAAGAATGGGAATAGAAGCCATCTATATAGAAATACGAGACAATGATGACCTTGTTTTCTATTCCACTGCATCACCTCTGGGTGGATTTATTGCTGGATTGCTCTGAGCAGTGTTTCAGAAATAGAGACCCACCTCTTGACTTGCTTTCATTCCAAATCACAGTTGGACTTATACATTATAATGAGGGTAGAGTACATTATAATAAATCACTGTAGAGTCAGTTGGCTCCCACAAGAGTGTGACAGAGTGTGATTAATAATTTTTACTGTTTTGGCATTTTTTTTTCTTCCTTGCACAGCTTAAATAACACAAGATATAATGTGGCGTTGTTGGAAGATGTATTTCACAGTAGTAAACTAGCAATTTATCTAGACTGTTTCCAGGCTCTGTGCTCGAGGCCCGAAGATTTAGCTGATTTAATCTAATCTAACCCTTGATTCTCTAAAATGTTAGGTTGTCCAACAGTAATGTCTCAGTGTATATACAGTATTTACAGTGCTGCATGTAATAGAATTATATCATACACACAGAAGAGGAAAGTGGATTTGCACTCGCTCTCTTTTATTATTGTAGGCCATCTATAGCTCTCTCTCTCTCACACACACACACACATGCCTGGTCTGATTGTTTTTTTTCACTTCCCTCAGCATGAGAACCTGGTGATCCAGCCGGGCCAGTGCTGTCCTCAGTGTGTGTCCAACCCCTGTCTGTCTGCTGGTAAAGACTACCAGGTAGGTAACCTCCTTTGTGTGTGTGTATGTGTGTGTGCACGTGCAGCTTTGTGCGAAAATCCTCCGTGTCTCAGTGTCTGATGAGAGCTTATAAATCTGTATGGCACATTTTGGACTGAATTTTGTGTTTCTCTGCACAATCTATTAGAATATTTTTTGTGATGACAGGGAGACTTTGACATATGCATGCATGTGTGTGTGTGTATGTGTGTGTGTGTCTGTGAATGTATGTGTGTATTCTGATATTGAGATGAAAGAAGTCCAAGCTTTTTTCTCTCCTCTCTTCTCCTTTCCTCTCACTGCCAATTTTCTCCTTTGATCATCGAATGTCCCATCCAGTCTAATGTGTGTTTGTGTCTTCTAAAGCACACATGCCTACGCACACATATTCATTCATGTCTGCATCGTCATAACTTCAGATGTTTGTTTTCTTCTTCATGGTGTCAGGAAGTGTCAGGGACATCTCAATTTCTTATTTATTAGAACAGAATGTATCTTATCGCCTTGCTTCTGGTCTCAAAAAAGTCCTCAAAAAAGTACACACAAGCACACATGCGTGCATGCATTAGTGAGAAGACCAGACTGATATATTGCTTTTTTGTGTGATCCAGTAAGTGTTTGCTGATGCACTTGATTATTATGTCCATACTGCAGAAAAGATCAATAAGGTAGTTTCCCATAGGAAACTCCTTACCGCGACATGATTGTTTTTTTGTTTTTTTTTGCACAAATGTCTACGATTGGACAATTGCATTCCTTAGCGTCACTCTAACAGTGCTGGAAGTAGCTGAATTAAGACTGGACCCATTTACTGTGAGTGAGTGGATATTTTAGAATTTTTGGGAATTACTGATAGAATAATTTAAGCATGTGGAAGCACAAAATAAGACGTTTTCAAATGTAAACTTGAGTACAGTCAATCTGTCCAGAGTTGGTTAGATATTGATTGTTCATCTTAGTGAAATTTTGGACAGAAAATAACTCAGTTAAAGTGTCACTATTTTCTATTTTCAGTTTTTCAAAAGCATTTTTTAACAAAAACAAAAACAAAAAAAAAACATCCATGGACACCAGGTAGGCAGGATAGTGTTAGTTTTAGTTCTGTAAACAGTTTTCCAAGACAAGAATTGAATGTTAGTGAGTGTTTAGTTGTTGTTTGTGAGTTGGCCTCAAATTAATCTAATTTGGTGAACCAGGACAAAGTAATATCTATCACAAGACAGTGCAGTAATGTTATAATCCCATGTAAGTCAAACACAGGCTGTAACCTCTATGATAATGGTCTTCTTTCTTGGTAAATAATGAACTCAGTTCTTCCATAATTTGAATTGTCAATAGAGGTTGGCTTGAAAAGACGAAAATGAAAATAAGCACTTGGAGTCATAGTTCACTTTTGTGTGTTTGTGTGTATGCATGAGAGCTTCGAGACACCCCGAATGCTTCATTTCACTCCTGTTAGAGAAGAAAACTCATAAACAACATCAAAGTGGTTATCAGGGAGGGGTACCTATTGGTCTTGTAAATGTCTGTAAAATCTGGGATCTGTGATTCTGTGCATATTTCTGAACAAATGTGCATGTTTCTGTTGAAAGGTGCGTCTGTGTTTGCAAATGTCTTGTGAATTTGTGTGTTAATACTTTCATTTACAAGTATGTGTGTGTGTGTCTGTGTGTGTGTGTAGTAGATGTCTATAAAGATTAAGACTACATTCACATTGGACATGTTCAGAGCTGTTTATTTAGAGCTCTTTAGATCACGATGTTTGTTCATCTGAGAATGAAAATGTTGGTTGAACCAAATGTGACTTTCAGCCCTCTGCAAAGAGATCTGTGCGACAGTACATTATAAATCTCTCTCGTTTTAATTCACACACTATTTATACTGAAGCACCTTTCATATAAAAAAAAACTGCTGTTCAAAGAGCTCCACAGGGTTTTGATCCCTTTGAAAAATGTCTGTAATAAATGAAAAATGTCTTCTTTCTTATGAAATAATGAAATAATTTGCATCCTCCAGACTTCAGTCAATATTTATTTGAGCAGTTTAGACTTTAAGAGAATGGAAGTTTGGATTTTTTTATTATGACCGACCAAAAGCAGAAAAACATAGCAGGTACAAAGACAGTGAATAAACAGAGATGAACAGGGCACAGGGCTCTGAAGCATTGCTATAAAAAAATGTCCAAGTCAGCAACCAACATCACTTAGGACAATTTTAACTAATATAGGGACTATTATAGACAATAGAGTTTCACTGAAGTGCTTTGAACATCACAATGAAGTGTTACGTAAGGGACGCTTTGCGTCTGGCTTTTATGTCATCCAGGGTTTAGGATAGCAGGCCGGCAGGCAGGGTAACTTATTTCTTTACAGTTATTCAGCGAAATCATGTCACATATGGAGAAGTGACGGGATATCCCAGACCACAGAGAGACAGAAAGAGAGTTTGGTTTAACGTTGTTATTATGTTCTGATGACTGATGAAGTCCCGCAGCAGCTGATTTCGGCGTTCAGCGTCATACATTAAAAAATCTGTCTCCAGTTTTGTCTCCACGAAGCAGTCTTTTAGCAGGTCGATGCTGTGTTTTTCTTGGTGGTTTTTTCTTGTCTGTCCGCTTCAATCTGGTCAGTCTCTGTGTCCTCAAGTCGCTTGTGTCGCTCGGTCTAGCGTTGTTTTTTACTTTTTTTGTCTTCTTTGCTCGGGACATGTCATTCTCCACGTCGAGTGTTTGGTCCTCTCCAAACAAATTAAAAGTAACATCCGGAAAATGCTCCATATTTTGCCACTCAAATCAGCTGGCAGTTTGTTATTGAGCTTGGTACATTAAGGGATTGCACCTTTAGTCTATGACTGAGCAGGCAGTCATCTATCAAGAAATAAACACCACTGGTTTTTGGCAATTGACCAATCAGAATGGAGTATTTAAGAGTGCCGTGTTGTAATCCATTGCATTACTATTCTAAAAAAAGGTGATTGTGTGTTCTCTGGCAGACGATCACAACTGTGGGTGACCCATGTGCTAGCCTAGGAGTGAGGGCCTCATGGCCCGTGAATGTCAGCCATATATTCAGTGCATTATGCCCAATATTTTTCATCTTGATTGATGAGCCTGAAGGCGAAACCTTTGTGTGCTGCAGCAAAACAAAGTTTAGTAAACCATATGTGTACTGGTGCCTAAAAATGAGTTTTCTCCCTAGCATGAGTCATGTGTGAATCCAGTCTGCCCGAGGCACAGGGACAGCCTCCAGTGGTGATGTATTAGTTTGATGCTCTCATGGAGGGCCATCGCTCTTTCCTCACCTCCAACACTCCGGACTGTCCCTTGTAGCCTCTTGTGTGGTCCAGCATACCAAATTTATAATCTTGAATTGGAGGAGTCTTGTTCTAAACTCTCTTCTCACAGTTCCACAGCAGCGGACAATAGTATGTTGAAGCCTTGTGTTCTTTCCAAAATATATTAATTATAGATGAAAGTGTTTCTAAGTTAGGAGGTGTGGATGAGGCAGAACTAAAGGTTTAAGTGAGAAGGTGTCTAATTTGAAATTATGTCTCAAGGAATCTTGGATTTAATTTGACAACTACAGGAAGTTGACCCCAGATTGTGACCGATTATATATTTAAGGCCTCCATCAGGCATGGAGTCGCTGTGGGGCAACGTCACTTCACGTTAGTGTTCTGATGAGAGTCCACAGGTAAGGATTTTCTCTGCCAGGGACACAGAAGTTTATGAAGTAATTACTCTGTCTGTGGCTATTTATGAATCCAAGCACGACCCAGTTGGCATTGATTTGACGGTTTGAAGACCATAAGATGTCTTGACCAAAAGATGTCTACATGAAAACGACTGGTTATTTCAACAGTAACTCAGCGACCGTATTCTTAAAAAAATAGGGTCTGTTTATAAATTTGTCACAGCACTGGATAAACCAGAATTAACTGTTCTAAATACAGGCTTCTAAAATGAGCGAAAACAGGTAACAGCTGTAAAAAAATCATTATGGAAATTATTGTAAACAGCAAAAAATACAAACAAATATACAAAAACAAATGCCCACTGCATCACATTGCAGACAACGTAAGCTTTAAATAATAGCTAACTAAATTACTGACAGAAATAGATTATCAGAGTGTCATGTACTGACTGCCTTTCCAAATGCCTCGTTAATCCATTGACTAATTGTTTCAGGTCTTCACACTCGCATCTGCTGCTGTGAAGCAATTAAACAATTAGTCACTGGGAGCTTATTGCGAATACTTCTGTGCAGACGTGTGTGTAGGTGTAGGTACAGGTCTTCACACAGTTGTTTGAAAAGTTTTGAACTTGAGGAGAATTACTTTGCTCCTGACAACAAAGTGTGTGTATGTGCCTCCCCATGTGTGCCGTTCACACTGTCTAGACATACCGTTTCTACGCCATATCCTCACACTTAAAAGCAGACACTCATAAAAAACTTTCCTAAAACCACCCTGTGAGTCACACTGTGTGTAAGACTATGTAAGTCTGTGTGTGTGTGTGTGTGTGTGTGTGTTTGTGTGTGTGTGTGTGTGTGTGTGTGAGAGAGAGAGTGTATCTTGGACATGATGTAAGTTTGTGTATCTGTATGTGTCTTCGCAGCATGGCGAGCAGTGGCAGAAGAACGCCTGCACCACATGTGTGTGTGACCGGGGTCAGTCGAAATGCCACACACACACCTGTCGGCCCGTCACCTGTGACAAGGTGGGTAGTCTTACACACACACACACAGAGACTCACTTGACATTCACTTTTGTTCAGAATTCACCTCATACATTTGTGGTCTGTTCTGAAACTCTAATGGATGCAGAAATGTTTAACTATGCAAGACCACACAGAAACATCTTCTGCTCTCTGTCTGCCAGACTCATACCCACACACTCACACACACACACACACACACACACACACACACACGCACACACACACACACACAGGCTGACATTTAATTGTTAATTGCATGCAAATTTCATCCTGAAGCTTCCTTTCTGTGGTGGAGCTCTTGTCAGTGAAGACGGAGAGGACCATAAAACACAATCCAGACACACAACACAACATTAAAGGCCCATGCACACACAAGTACATTATAATGCCAGTAAGTGCCAAGTAAATCAAAAGAAAATGTGCAGCAAAAATATATATAGAGCAGTTACATTGCAGTAATAAATTGAGAAATTGACCCAAGAACAATTCAATGCGAGAGAAAAGTTTTCAACTGGCAAAAGTTGGGCCATATTTAAGCTAATCAGAAAGTTCAGTAGAGACTAAATGCAGCTTCACTGTGTTTGGGTCTGACTGGAGGAAACCAGCTGACTTAAGATCTAAATATATCTTTTTAACCCAACTGAGTATATATGCGTTAAGTATGAAAAATGGATTTCAGCTTTAAGATACTAAGTAATTTAGGAACCAGCAGCAGCACATTAAAAACAATTCTATACCGAAGAATAGGAGTAATGTTCTTGTGGTTCTTGTTGGAACTACACTGATGAAGACCATAAGCCGAAAAATATTGGCTCAAAAATAAAACTGGATTTGTTGGGGACTATTTTAAGGATTAATCCACAGTTGTTGCTCTACTGACTATTTGGGGCAGCAGGATGGTGTATGTGGGGTTGAATCACAATAAACTTCAGTGTGTGTGTTCATGGTAATGAAGGGACATGTCACCCAGGGCAAAAGTGTGGCTCACTGATGTGTTTTTAATAGTTTCTGACAACAACGGAGCTTTGTGGAACAGAGGTATAACATCAGGCACAAACAATACTTGCTAGTTGAATATATCCAAAGTTGTTCATGATATTTTCATGGGATTTGTTGAAAATTCTGTCTTAGCCTTCAAACTACATGTAGAAGTGAGATTAAGCAAACAATGCACAAGTTATGAAAGTGAAACAACAAAATGCACAATAAAGTAGTAGTAGTAGCAGGTAGTTTAAATGGTATTTTGAAAAAAAAAACTGTTTTTGTTGCAGGTAAAGTAAAGGCAAATTTGAATGGGTGTTTTTGGAAATCTATATTTTGTATGACCAGAGTTGAGAATCTGAAATTCCTTGAATAGAGGACAATGTGCTGAAATAACTTTTGATCCTGATTTCATTTTTGTATTGTAAAAAGCAGCCACTTCACACTGTTTCTGGAAAAAATGAAATAATCAAAAGCGCAAAGTTCAGACCTTCTTTGCTCTTATTAAACCTATAAAGAGGAAACGCTTGGGGGAACAGCTTATCAGGCTTCCTGCTGTTACTGTGAAGCCAGTGGAAACCTTTTTGAAGCATTTTGCTCTGCCACTCAAAGTTTCCATATTATTTTAAAACTAAAAGTTAAAGTGAAAATATTCACAGCTCTCAACACGGCAGAGCATGTTTTAACAACCCATTCCCTCCACTGATGATAGCAGGAAAAAAACTGAATCCAGCACTGCAAAGAGAGGATCCCAGTGGACTCGACACTATAAAACCCACCACTCTGAAATAAGCAGACACAAGGAGAAAAGCTGAGCTAATAGCTACCTTACTGTTGTGTTAATAAATGGTGACATGATCTGGACAGACCGTGAACACACTGCCTCAAATATAGAGGGGAAAAAAGATGTTTTCTATAATGATATGAACTGTCTTTATGTGAGAGAGAGGATCTGATTTTCTCAGATGTGGGAGAGTCAGTGAATCTACACCTCTCAGCACTTTCAAATAAAGTCGTAAGAAACGTCTGGTCCAAACTGCTTGGTGTGTTTTCCCTTAATAATGCAACACACATTCATGCCTTCATCCTCTTATCTCTCTCTGCTGAAACACACACGCAAACAAAAACAGCATTTTGATAAGCTCCTTGGATCTCCTTTTGCTTGTCTCACGCCTCAGTTTGCATTCCTTCATTCCCATCATCTGTATTGTGCATGAAAACCAAACAAACCCAAACTTAAGCTCACTGTGGTGCTTCCTCGCAGGGTCAGACCAAAGTGAAACGTGCTGGACAGTGCTGTGATGAATGTGCAGCTGCCAAGGGAAGCTGCCTCTATGAGGGCACGGTGCGTTACCATGGAGACATGTGGAACGGCACGGGCTGTGAGTTCTGTACCTGCAACCGAGGTCAGGTCCTCTGCCAGAGGGCTGAGTGTGGTCGTGTTGAGTGCCCGCAGGTGAGCCTGAGAGAAAAAAGCTCTTCATTATAAACCAAAGAGCAAATCTGGCCTCATTCTCAGTTTTGTTTTTGTTGTGCATTTCCTGCGGCGTGTCCGCTCAAGCTGGAAAAGGCTCACTGGCTTGTTTAGCTGGGCCAGAGATCTAAAAAGTTCAGTTTTGCTTAAACTTTAACCACAGTTCGCTTTGGCATTGGCCAATCCAATAAGTGCAAGCACACATTCCTGGTAGAATAGAGTCTGATATCACATTGGTCAGCGGTTTACCTTACCGTTACTTAGGAAGGAGAATAAGATTATTTCTGGCATGACAAGTTGCCAGAGGTGTATAATCTTGTGTTATAGTATTAAAAATTGCTGTGACAAGTCCAATATAATGCAGTCCAAATAGACCCCCCCAAAACTAACTCAGTATTCGTCTACACCTGCAAATCTGCCTGTGTTAGCTAATTAGCCTAGCTGACCAAATTTGCTGGTCACACTTGCCCTTAGCCAGCTATCTAAGTTAGTTTGCTAGCTCGCATCCTGAAGTGATCGGAAAATCAATACAAGTATAATAATAGATTTTATCTTTTCATATTTCAATATTGTGAGTTCCTCCTTTGTCCTTAAAGTTTGCTGGTTGGCTGGTGTGTACACAATATTTTTTCTCAGGTACTCAGGTCTGAACCAGGAGGTGGTGATTGGTACTTACCCCATACACATGTGCTGATTGGCTAACTGTGCTTTTTAAGGCTTTGGTTCAAAATAAACCCTACCCCGTGATATTTTACTTGACTTGTGAGGTTAGATTACAGTATTTCTGAATGTAGAGCAGCTATTCTTTCAGAAATGTTTGTACTTTTAAACTCATTTAATTTTTTGTCCATCTTAACAAGAGGCGGTTTAGTCTTTTGGCCTCAACAAGTTGAATGCAAAATACGTTGAGGCTCCACATGACTATTAACTATTAAATAGGCCAATAATCCATGTAGGAATATACAAATAATATGTGTAAGCTACAAGAGGTCAAACTTGCTGCTCTTGCTTCATGATGAAGTCTCCTCTAATGGGACCACTATGTGTTTAAAATGAGTTTGATGATGATGATGATGATGAGTTACATCATCTTCAGAGTCCAGAGCTGGTTTTTCCTGCAGGTTGCCGTAACCTGTTCTACCCTAGTTTTCTTGCCCCCAAAATGCAATATGTCAGCACCCAGAAATCCCATTTTCTGGCCTTCAAATGAGCTACTAAAGACCTAATGGAAGGTGTCACAGTTACTTTGTTCACATTTTCCTGCAGTCGATGTAACTTGGTGCAATGAAATTTACCAGTTCACAGGGTCTGATGTTGCTGTCTTCATTGGTATTTAGGAGTAAATCTAGAGTGGGTGGGATGGCAGGAAAGGTGCACATTTGAGGTTACAAGGTTGGCTGCTTCCATCATAGATAATTTGCTCAGTTTAGATGAAGTAAATTGAAAGACAAGATGGAACCATAATGATCTGCAGGGAAGCTGGGCACAGCAGCAAAAAATAAATAGGTATGAGACTGTAGAAAACATGGGTGAAAAACCTGGCAGTAGACACACACAGACAAAATATGACTTACACTCAGCAAGACGTTGCCGAGATCACCCTAATGTCACACTAAGAAGACTTTCCCAAAGTCAAATAAACGCCACAGAAGCATCAGTGGAAGCCCTCATGTGAAGACATGCTTATCAGACTTGGTCCAGTTAGGGATGTAGGATTTTTTTGGGACAAAACAAACAAAGGATTTGTTAAGGTTATTATCTGGTGTACACATAGTTACTTTTATCCCGAAAATGATCCACTTTGGGCTTGGCGCCACATCGACTCAACACCTCTTCCAATGTTTTCTTACATCAAGCAGATTTAATAATATTACTTTAATATCCCCTGCCACGACCAAATAAGCCCTCATTAATCATGTGGTATGGTGGTAATTACACCTCGTAAGTGCCATTAGCTGTAAGTAGCATAGTTGGCATTTGTCCCGCTTTGAATTGCGCAAGGTGACTCTGCTAAGAAAATTGGAGTCATGCAGTTTTCACCCTGTGTGTGTCAGTGTGCAGAACAAATAACGGGAGGTTATGGATTTATTGACATGTGTGGGTCAATGGGCAGAGAAAGGCACTGGGGTACAGTTATGGTGTGTGTGTGTGTGTGTGTGTGTGTGTGTGTGTGTGTGTGTGTGTGTGTGTGTGTGTGTGTGTGTGTGTGTGTGTGTGTGTGTCGCGGGGGGAGTTATGATTCCTTCTGGTGCCACCTGGGCTGAAAATGTACTTTAATGGTACTGTAAGGAGTTCTTAGCATCAGAAAACTGCATTATTGGCATGTTGTCAAGGTAATTTGCACAGCTCAGAATTCCAGTTTGGATATTTTTCATGTCACAATTCTTATTGCAAGATTACAAGGATTATGAGCTGAGCCAATTGTTTGATTATTGTGGCCTGTGAACAGTTTTTAAAAGCCAACATACCGCTCTACCTCCTGATCCACAGCCTGTCTCTTTTGTCTCAAGGTGCTTCAAAATCAGGTTGTTAAATGCATTATGCTAATTTTTTGGCTGAAAAATGACATGTAACAAAGTTTTAGTATTACCAGTTCAACTAAAAGTTATGTGTTACTTTCTAATCGTTTGTCCAATGTGAGTTTCCAGAGTTTTATATAACTTGGCAAATACAACTGAAGTCTTTGAAATGAATAAAAATGGATGTACATTTTCAGCTAAAATTAACTGAACTTAAATTGAACTGAACATAATTGGACTGACTAAGAGAACAAGAACAACTGCAGATAACTGAAGAAGAAAGAGGAGCAAAGCAAAGTCAAGTGTGATGGATAATACTAAGAAAACCTGCATAAATGAAATGTTACAGAAACACTGCTTTTGCTGATTTATCGTGCTCCATATGAACCAAAAATGTTATATAAAGTAGAACTTTTGGAATAAAAGTAAAAGACTGGTGTACTTCTGCTGTTGTCTCTCTGTTGCTTCTCTTGTGCTGTATGTTTTTTCTCATGGTCATTTTACCCTTGAATTTTTCAGGGATCCGACCTCATTCACCTGCCAGGGAGGTGCTGCCCGCAGTGCTCCTCTGCGAAACCTTCCTGTTTGTACGAGGGGAATTCCTACAAGGTACTTCTATCATCTAGATTTCACTTTGAGTGTGTTTGCACATAAACATGCGAGGAAAATGGCAAAATCAAGAAATCCAGTGCGGCCGAGACATAGACACCACAGGGCCTCTATTCTCGGAGGACAAAAGAAAATGATTGACATGAAGTGTCACTGCAGAGGAGGCTGCGACACAAACATCCAAATTATATCAATTGAGATGGATATAAATATGCATACAATACAATCTCCAAACACTGAGAATTAAAGTTGTAATGAGACAGAGTAAATGTGTGTTTTAGGACAGAGCTATCAGACTACTTTGAGCTGTTTAGCCTGTAACAAGAATCTCTTCCTTATTATTCTGCCATCAAATTCATTATTCATAGGCTAGTCCTGGAAACCCAGAAAGCAAAGGCTTTAATTTTTAACATTTTCAGCCAGGAGGGAAAGCTCAAGAAACGCTGCAGGTCGGTCAGCCAAGGCCGAGACTCGGAGCAAGTGTAGAGAGCACTATTATCCTTTCAGATTCTCCCTGAGGAATTAATTTTACCAGTAGTAAACAAAGATAGAGACTGTATTCTTATCACACATCAATACATCCATGCATTTGTGTTTTTGAAGGCTTGTCTATAAGGTAAAAGCAGCAGGCTTGTGAGTAAATGACGACTGCTTTAAATTCCCAAAGTGATCCAGAGTTCCAGCATGTAACTCCCCCTAAAACCACAGACTTCAGTTTGTACATTTCTGTTTGTGTACATGTTAAACAAATAGTATAAAACTTGGCAATTAGTGAGTTTTCAGGGTACTTGAAGGTGTACTATTGAACGTAATGCAGAACCAGGCCAGTTGTTTCACACTGCTTCCTGCTAGGCCAGGCTATCACCGACATGCGATTAACATTGATCTTCTCATCTCACTTTTAGAGAGAAAGCTTAGAAGCATATTTTTGAAAATGTAGACGTATTCCTTTAAATTCAAAACAAATGACCATCTGCCAGGATGACGTATTGTAGTACGGCAGCACTATAAGAAAGGCTGCAACATTCTAACTCCAACAAATGAGATGGACTCATAAACTAGGTGGTGAACTGTGTGAAAGTCACTTTGCCTTCCTTACAGTGGCTGCAAACCCAGCAACAGCATCACTGTGATCCAGCTTGGATGACTCATTCTTTTGAATCTTAAAACTACGTATCGCACCCAGAGGCACTCATTTGTTCAAATAGTTTTAGCTTTTGTTTCACCTGGGCTATGTATTAAATTTAAAGAAGAAAACTGGTTTGAGACTTGATTTGGTGGTATGTTATATAACAGTTCACTGATGTTAAGGGTAAATACAATGATATGACAGCAGATAATTAGGTTTGTTTGTGTTCGTTCCTCTAAAGCGACCTCATGTTCCTCAGCTCTTATACAACTGTACAGGTTGGATGAGATCACAGATAACAGACACTGGAGGCTGCACATTCCTTTCCTCTATCGCTCAGGGCTGCAGGTTTTGTGCTGCTTATATAGATCCTTGGATACAAGTGGTTTGTGAATGAGAGTCCTGCTATAAAAACAAGCCTGTGACGCTTTGAAGTTTCAGTCAGTCAGAAAAGTTTAGGTTCAGTTTTGTGCCGGTCCTTGTCTGTGAGCTTTGACCTTCCTCTTGATGATTTATAAAACCATCTCACTTTTCTGATTTAAGTCAGTTTTTCTGTGGCGTTCCTGCTGTTTGACTGACTGTCCTCGGTGGCCCAGTGTCAATTCACTCATTCTTCTTTGAAAATGTATATAGAAGTTGTGACTGTCAGGCTTCTTTTATAACTGACACATGCTCCTTATTAGCATTCAGCTTATAGAGCCTGGTCTGTGTGGCTTCCTTTTTAATTGTGATTCAGCTTACTCACAGGTGAAATCCTCTGTTGTTTGGTGTTTTTAACATTCTGTCCATCCCCTGTAAATGTATTTGCCACAATCGCACTTTGTGCATAACAAGAACTTAAACCTCCGCATTCACTAAGTCTAGGTCTGATTAATTCTCTTCCCTCTCTGTCCTCTCCTGTCATTCCTTTTACCTCTACATTTCCTCCATTTTTTCAGGACCTGGCTCGATGGACTGATAGTGGCTGCCGGGAGTGTGAATGCCGTGATGCCCAGGTGACTTGTTATCTGCGTTCCTGCCCCACCTGCCCGCCGGGCACCCTGGCAATCACCCAGGAGGGCGGATGCTGTCCAGAGTGTCTCCAAGGTAGGTTGCTGCAATGAATGCTGCGTGCAACTCTGTGTGTGTGTGTGTGTGTGTGTGTGTGTGTGTGTGTGTGTGTGTGTGTGTGTATGTGATTCAGCCGTCAGGTAGTCTCAAACACTGTTAAATCTGTGATATTCAGTACATTCTAAGAGTTATTTTGGCATGAAGTTACCATTTAATTGTACACACACTTAATCATTATGTACAACATTTACCACATGCCTTTTGACAAATGTCCTACTCAGTCTTCTTTATGGGTATAAAATTTTAAATAACTCACAGAAATACATGTGAATGTGACAAGGTGTCTATGCTTGCTGAAAAATCACATTTTTGGTAGCCACAATTTATTTTCCATGACTGTGGTTATAGAAATTGATATCTCTACCTTTTCTTTGATTTTTTTTTTCTTGAGTAATTGTTGGTTGTTGGTACAAAACAGGGATTCAAAAATGAAGTCATCTCTGTTTGATTAGGGTATCCAACTCCACTGTTTTGATGGAAATAACATGCAATGCGATATCCACCCAGGATCCATTAAATAAGGAAAAATACACCACCAAACATGTAAAAACATGCTTGATGAAAAGCTGTGTTTTGTCTCAGTCAGAGGGCTTTCTCTCTTTAAAACTCTGCTCATCATAGAGAAGTTATCAGCAGGTCATTTGAATCTTCTGATTGGAAATTCAGGGTGTCGGAAACATGCATCCTCTTCGTCTAACAGCTACTGTTGAAGAAGGCTGTGACTGTACTGTTTCTGGTGTGAATGGGTTTTTTCCTTATTTTATGTCTCTTGTTTTTGTCTTTTATTGTGAAGCACTTTACAACATCTGCTCCACAAAGGTGCTACAGGTATATAAATAAACTTTAGTGACTTGCTAAAAATACTGCATATGTAAATGAGAAGCTGGTTGGATAATAAAAGAAGAGAGGGGGAGAGACTCATAAACAGTGTGTGAGAGAGAGTGAGAGAGAGAGTTTATAGAAAAGCAAGACAGTAAGAGGACAAAATCCAAATTGTCCTTGGGGAGGAAGGCAGTGCTGGCCAAGCTGCTCTGTATGTTTCAGCATGCCATCGCCTGAGGACAGAGACTGGAGCAGCCACACAGAGTCAGTGTAAACTATGTTCAGTCTATCTTTGCTTTAAGCTTTGGCTTTAATTTAAACCTTTTGTTAATGTTAATTCAACATGTACTTTTTGTCTCTGTAATGACCTTCATCATATTTACATTCATATCTGCACAATAACATCAACATCAAATACAAACTGTGTTTAAAAAGCAGGCAGTGATGGTGACGCGCTTTGAATTTCTGGGCCAGTTCTGTTGTTTGATGGGATGTTTTTTCTTTATATGTTTCAAACAAAGAAGGCATCATTTGAAGTTGAGATATGTCCTGTGCACTTTTAAAACGACAGAATGGCACATTAGTTTTCCGAGCACGTCACTGCTCCTGGCCTCCCTGGGACCTTAAAGTTACATGAAATAAAAATGACATTCACTTTGTTGACCAATAGTCCATGGCAGAATACACACCTATTTAACAATTAATGAGTGCCAGAGAAAACTTTTACTGTGGTACAGGGTCAGTGTAATGGTGACCTCAATCTCAGCCTGCAAATACAAAATTCCGACCAGGGATTTTGTTTTTAATTATCTTTCCCCTTTCCTTTCAACCTGTTTCCACAGGAAATACCACAAATTAAGAATTACGATCAAATTATGGCTGTAAGATCATTTCCTTATGTAAACCACACAGTCACACCACAGCATTTCTGTTTCACCTCCATTCTTTTAAAAAAAATCTGACCCATCTGTCTTGTTGACTGAAAGTATGTCTACAGACTGTGAGCAATTATAACTTAACAAACTGTTGCTATTCCCTCATATAAAGAAATGCGCCAGCAGGCAATTAAACAGTGGGACAGCATTGTTAAGATTTATGACGACTTAAAATTAAGTTCGGCTGTATGAATGAATAATTACAGTTGGGCAAGGGAGACGTTTTTCTGTTGTACCATACAAATGGATTGTTTGAGACAACAAGCGTTTTATGATTGGATGAGGCTGTTTTGTTCACGTTCGGCTTGTGTGTGTGTTCTGTGTCCCTCGACAGTCTTCTTGCTCTCTCACGCTGTCCTGTTTAGACCATTCCTCCGCAGCAGCATATTAAAACGTCTAAAAACACTATACATACTCCAGCAAATACAGTGTAATTGGTCCAAGTGAACACCAGGGAACACCTGTAAAATGCAATATCCTGAATTAGCCAGTTGTTTTGCAACTGGTAGCCCAGCTTGTTCAGAAGATTTCCACTGAAAATGTTGCTTAATTCAACTGATTAACGAAACAATACATTGGTTATTACTGATATCCACCAGTTTCCAGTATCCAGCAGTCGGAAGGTGGAAGCTAACCTGCAAGCTATTGAGCTGCTAACACTAAACTGTACCTTAACACAATTGTGAATTACTTGTACATGAGTTTTTTCACACTATACTACTACATGTCAGAGGGAAATATTACCTATAAATAGCATCTTATCACATGTCAGATGTCTGTGAGTTGTTAACATTTCCAGCACAGAGACATTTCCTCTGTTGCGTCAAAGAAGGAGAATTATCTAATGTTTCAAGAAAACAAAGATTAGATTTGCATTTTGTTTTTCTCCTATTCCCTATTAATCATCTCTTTGTATTTATTTTGTGACCCTTTAGAGGGGGGGCCCTTTCACTTGAATAACTACCTACCTCTGTGTTTTTTAATCTTTATTTTTTCCTTGTGGCCAGTGGAATAAGTGGTGCCTGAAGTGTTAGCTCATGGGCTCCCAATGAACAATACTGAGCGGAGATAAGGAATGAAATGGAAAGCCCTTCACTCAGACTTATTTGTCTCAAGAGATTCATTTCTGAGAGCTGCAAGCTGAAATACCTTGGATGCCTTTTGATTGATCTTTTTATTTTATCTTTCCGTCGGCTTAAAACACATTTACGAATCTTCTCTCGAACTCTTTGCAAAAGTGTTCGTGTCATCCGTCATCTCTCTCTGTTCATCTTCTCACTTTTTTCTCTCTGTATTTTTCTGTGGCCTCTTTCTATCTTCATCAGCCACCTCTCCTCTCCACTGCAGTATATATAGGAATCATAGTGTTGGAGAGAAAAACATCACAGCTGGAAGTAGAAGGCGACATTAACACTCTATCTCTATACATCCTGTACATGTGATAGTGTTAATAAGTGTGTTTTATGCAGAGGATAATGTATCGGGAAGATGGCGTGTGTCTGTGTGAATGCATGGTTTGAGTGTGTGTCATCATGTGTGCCTGAGTGGATATTTTAAATGTGTTTGTGTCCTTTCTGTATTTGCACTCACATACAGCACTTGCACCTGTGATCACCTCGCAACTTGTCTGTGTTGATGCATGTGTGTGCAGTAATGGTTTTAATACCCCCATTATGCACCACAGTGCATATATGCATGCCTGAACAAAGTGAGTTAAGCGTGATTTACTCACTTCACTTTGCATTTACATGCTGATACGAGAAACAGACACGTGTTTTCGCTCGTTAACTGTGCATTTCTGTCTGCCTGGCCATGAATCGGATTTCTCAGCTGTGTTTAGTTTGTGGCTAAAAATAGGAAAAGGGGGAAAAAAAGAAAACATGTTCTCTCTTTCCTTCTTTCTGCTCCGACTCAACCCGTAAATCTTCATTTAAGCCTATTAATCACGGCTGTCTAGAGGCCCAGAGGTCAGCAGCCTCTTCTCTCATTGGGCAGTTCATACCAGAGCCCAGGAGTCGTGCTGCGTTCAGGTCTCACGGGAAAGGCAGTAGATGCGAGCCTTCTACTTGCACATACAGTTCCCATCTGCCAGGGTTTGACCCAAATGAGTTCTTTAGTATTATTTCTTTGTTGAAATATGTATACCAATTTCCAGTACCTGTCGATTTGGGCTTGTATTTATCAAGTATGTCCAAGTAGGAAATCAGTCCATAGTGGTTAAAATATTCTTACAGTGATCCACATTTTGGCCTACTTGTAGGAGAAGGATTTGAAAGTGTTTAATGAACTGTCTTAATCTGGGAAGTAACTCCAGTGGTGTCCTCACCTGTTAGAAGATTGTGTTTTGACAAACCATGAGATATTTTTTATGATTGAACTTCTGCAGGATGCAACCATTCCTTCCCCAAAGACTCCACAACCTAATTCTTTTTGGAAACAGGGAAAATGTAGCTCTGTGACAGTGATTATGTGTGTCTGACACAACCAACCAGCCAGCAGTTCTGGTAATAATTAATGAAATTTAACTCTTACAGGCATACTTAAATTTCAAATTTTTTACATTGTGTATTGTGGCTTGCCAGTGTTCACTTAAATGTTGGTCTAACTGTGAGATTTAAGCTATTTATTACTTTTGACATCCTTCTTTTGCTAAACCAACACATCCAGTACATCATTATGTTTTCTTCTTTGTGACAAAGAATGTCATGAAACAGCAACGTTACGCTCTCTGTCAAGGCCAGTCCTCTTCTTAATCTTCTTCAGAAATAACTCTCGAGTCCTTCTCTGAGGCAGGACTGTTTTTAGTTAGTGTGACTCTCAGGAGGGATTCTGAATTCATTTATGAATACGGGCCCAGATATCCTAAAATTATGTATCTTTAACCAGATCCTAGTCACATTATTTTTAGCTGAGCACACAGTTATGTCACTTAATCCCTTCACCATTATTTTGCCAATTTTAATCAACAATATTTGGATGAGTTAAATGGATTTTGATCCTATTTGGGGCTTTATTGTCTCAAATAAAGAGCCTCATGATTGAAAATTTGGCAGCAGACTGCATGGGTGAATTACTGAATGGTGCAGTGCCTTTTAGGAGGGAACCAGGGTGTGAAATTACCACGAGTCACTAGCCAAATGCTGGTAAAATGTTGGCTGTGGATGGTAAGTTGGCTTATTCTCCAGCTCCTGTGGCAGGTAGCCAGTCTCAGTTGGAGGTCAAGCTTGTGCCTGCAATCAAATTGGCGGTGATTTTTTTCTCTAATGCTTTTCTAATGATGCTGGGTGACAAAACAGCAACATCCCTGCCAAATGGTAACACATCTGCATTTTCAGAGGTTACCCATTAGGCATTTGTCTTGTCAGGTGGAGCTTTGCAGTCAATCGTGCCTGGATCCCCACCTCAGGATCAGTTGTTTTCATACAACTTTGCTGTTAATCACAGCTGCAGTTTTTAATTTTGTGCTTCAGGGATTCTGACTTGCTACACTCGTGAGGAAATTAAAGTACAGTGTGAGAGGAAGCATCAAGGCAGCCTCCTGTAAACAACAGCTTGTATTGAAGCGTGTGATTGCTGAACTTGCTGTAATGTGGCTTTATGCTCAAGAGAGAAAAATCCAATTCTGGTTCACTCTCAGCTGTCATAGCGAACACGAAATGATCTTGTAACTAGTCAGGTGAAGCCTTGTATTTAAATCTGCTCATTTGTTTCCACCATTAAACCTTCATGACTGAGTTGCTTGTGGGGAGATTTCGGGAAAGATGCAGGATGAGTGCATGAAACAAGACTTCCACAGCGGACTCCAGAAAATATGCAAGGATTGGTACATTACCGCTAGCTGAGGCATCAGCCACAGCTGAATAGAGAGATAGACACTGGACTGATAATCAGATTAGTCGATAAGCATGTCAGTGGGCCAGAACATTCAGTGCTAAGTATCTCAGTCTCCCACTTTTCTCACTCTACTTCCTCCTTCTCATGCTCTCTTATTTTTCTCCCACTCTTTCTGCCAGAGAAAAGACATGGGGATGGAGAGAGAAAAGTGAGAGTGAGTGACAGATGGAAAGAATATGGATGGGACAGAGAGGAAATGGATCTGTAAAGGAAGAAGAAGCCAGAGAAAGGGAAAAACGAGAGGGAGTAGAGTGAGAACAAAGAGAGACAGAGATACTACGAACAATATGTTCTGGCTTACTGACAGTCTTATTTGCCGTTAAGGTGAAAGTCTCACCTCCATCTTTCTCATGTTCTCATCAACTCTTTTTTCCTACCTTTTTTCCACACTCCCCGTCTCTCTCACCCTATAAGTCTTCTCCTTTTATTTTCTGTTGTATTCTTCTTCCTTCTTCTCTTCTCTCTACCCTGTTCTGCCGTTGTCACATCAATCTGATACCTCAGTCACATTTCTACAAGCAGCAAGCACTTTATTTACTCAATACATTCCCATAATGAATGGAGCAATCACAGTGCAATCAAGTGCAAGCAGCCCTGCATGTTGTTTGACAAGAGGCTGCCTGCTTTCACTTGTTCTGCAATCCAGATACGTGCAAGTGTTTTTGCTGTCATCCCCGATTCTGTCATTTGGGATGCTGACAGGGGTTTTGAGTTGTGGGAGTTTCTGAAATTACAGTTTAATTTTTGAGACATGTATTTCAGATTTGAAAAAAACAAAACAGGTCATTTTCAAAAGAACCTAGAGGATATCAGAGACTTTGACTTTGGTTCGCTCTGCAGCATTGCAATGTTTTTCCTCCAAATCATTTCGTACATTGATTGTATTTAAGCAGCTCTTCTCCATGAACTAAAGGAGAATAGACGCCTTCAGAACTCTCCTTAAACTTTAAGAAACCGATAGAGACTTACAGTCACAAGTGCTCGAATTTACTTACAGAAAGTCATAGAAAATTCCTTGTTTTTCCAAAAAATCCCAACCCAATTAGATTATACCCCACTGGGTTGTAATTTTTTACATTTCTTTTTGTATGATTTCCATTAGGTCCTTGTTGAGCTACTACATTTGAAATATGCCTGATTGTAACCTTTACAAACCAGCTGATGATTTGTAGGTGATCGTTTCCACTGCAGTTACATACAGTAACTGCTTGGAGTGTTTGCTGGCCATTTTGGAGGACATAATGTCAACACAGAGTTAGTGCTAAGTGTATTTTAGCAGTAACTGTGCTATAACAGCAATCCTTTGTAGGTAATTGCATTTTTTCTTGTTGCATTGCCAGAAGACTCCGCGACTCTATTTGTGCCTTTTTTCCCTCTACATTTTGTCAGGAATGCGTGGTTTCAAGGGAACAATGGTTGAACCCAGATGCAGACACGAAGGGGCGCTGGTTCGGGTTAACAAATTTATTAAACTAAAGGAAACTATGATAAACACTCAAGGATAGATGGGCATAAGACAGGGAACGAAGACATCACAGAGAAACACTGAACAAACACGTACAAAGAACATGGCACGGCTGATGGACAAAGACAACACAAGAAACGTGGCTAAAGGGTCCGGGAAAAACTAACAACACTAACAAGAGACATGGCATGGCTAGAGAACATAGACAACACTAAAAGACGATGGACAAACACTTACTTGGAACATGGCCTGGACATGAACAAAGACAACACAAGGAAAAACACTCACATAAAACGTGGCACATACGTGAAAAAAGACAACGCAAGAAACAACACTCACTAGTGGCATGGGGTAATGGCAAGGATAACTATGACAACACAAAAGGTGAACCTTCAACATAAATCAGACGTGGCAAGCACGGATCATGACACATTTCCTTGAACACCTTTGTGGCACCTTGCAAATACAGAGTCAGACATCAGCTGGCATTGAGTTTAAAATAAAATTAAAAAGAAATCTCACACTTGAGCGTGGTTCCAGACCTCTAAATTACAGATTTACAAGTTGTTCTGCTGTTGTTCTGTTGTTATGGCTGTCTTTTCAGCTGGAAAGAGAACTGGCCAATCAGAGCTTTGTAGACAGGATTAAGAATTGGTGGCTGTGAGCAAGTGAAGTGGTGGTTACTGTCAACAGCAATTGTCTCCAGTCGGCAACCATAGAATCAGGATTAAGCTGCTTTATAGATGCAGTAACCTATGATTTATGGTCAGTAATGAAAGTATTGCGTACACACTGGCTTACTCAGTGAATAATGACTTTTAGTGCAGTTGGTGGACAAATTAATGATACAGGATTGTGTTCATAAGATGTTGATAAAATGTTGGACCAACTGGGAACCAGTATGGACCGGGAAAGCACTTCACTACACTTGATAACAAAATGTACCAGTGAAGCTGTTGGCTGTCAGTAGAAGATTGTGAATGTACTGAAAAACTCCCAGTAGGGCAAATTTTACTTATAAAACTGCTCCACCACGAACACAGTCTGACTGTAGAACCAAATGCACTGGGCAGAATTTGTTAGAAAATTAACTTGGTAACGTGTGTGTGCGCGCGCGTGTGTGTGTGTGTGTGGTTTAAAAAAGTCAAATCGGTCTGCCTTTCCTAACTGAGTTGCAGTGCAGAGCCAAATCTGTGTAGAATTTGCATAAAATTAAATGTCAAAATGTGTGTGTCATTGAGTAAGTGAGAGAGTGACTGACTTCAAGTCTTCAAGTGGTCTTGTATCCACCAACAGTGCCTATCCAGATGCACAGAATAAAATTAGCATGAAATTGAATGTCAGAATGTGTCTGTGTGTCTGTCCATATGCATCTTCCTGTTTGTTGTCATGCATACTGTATGTATAAACTTTTTGATCATCCAGTGTCCAGATTTCTACTTTAGACACACACATATTGTACTGAATTTTGCAAATTACCTCTAAATTAAATAAATTAAATGCGTGTTTTCCAGTCCAGTGCCATGCAGACTGCCTGTCGTGTTCGGGCACTCCTGACCAATGTGAGAGCTGCAGGGACCCAAAGGCCTTCCTTCTTCATGGCCACTGTCTGTCCGTCTGTCCAGCTGGATACTACGCCGAGGGACGAGTGTGTGCAGGTACTGTCTTAAAAATATACACATCAAAATAGCTACTCAAGACTGTCCTTCATGTTGCAATTACGTCACATTTACACTGCAGACAATCCTCTTTGCAAATAAAATAGCATGCAGTTACAACATACTAGTGCAGGGATTCTTGCAATGAGGAGTTACTACATGTTTTGTTTGATTTTTAGTTGTTAAAGAATGATAGAACTTTCAACAGTTAAAATTAAGCTTGGAGACAAAGAAATATTTCCTTTGCAGAAGGCAAATTAGCCTTCTGAACCTGCAATTCTCAACTAAATACCACAGTTAACAGATCTGTATGTTCTGATGGTTGTAGAGAAAGAAACACTTGCATTCAAGTGAAATTGAAAGTGTCAACCATGTTCTGAATTTAAGCTGTATCTACCTACAGAGAATTATTTATTGAACGCCATAACTTTAAGCTAACCTTTAAGCATCAGCTGTTGAAAACAGACAAAACCTTTGGCTCCAATTTCAAGAGCAAATATTTAGAAGTCATCATGCAGCAGTGCCACAGCTAGCATGCATTAAAATTTGGGATTGCAACAATGCCTTTATCTGGCTTATTTGCCTGTGTGTAAGTGTGGGTGCCTGTATTTGCATTGAGTTTGTGTGAATGTTTTCCTCCTCATGCTCTTTTTGTGGGTGCGTGTTTGTGCCTGTTCACGGTCTTGTTTGCCTGAAACCAGCCACACCACCTTGACCGAGCATTGACCCGCGACAGCTGTAATCTCCTTAGCATTTTACTGCATTGAATTCCTACCATCCTATTGACCTGTTCTCCTGGTGAGCCAGACATTTACTGCCCACGACTATTCATGAAGCTGTTAATGCCAAATGCCCCAACAGCGTAAAGCTATCAGGCACAGATAAAGGTATTAACTTGAAGCCTAGCTGCTAACGCTAGCGGGCGAAGCTTTAACAGCGTTTCCACACTTGTGCTTTAGAAATATAAAGAGATGTGCTTATGCTCTAAATGTGTGGACTGAGTAGAGATGCAGCCAGTGTTATAATAGCTTTATTCAACCAGGAAAGTGCCTCACTGAGATTAAAGATGTCTTTCAACATGGTTTTCCAAGGTAGAAGCAGCACGATAGAACATACAACATATATTGCCTTCTTAAATTAGATGAAGATAATACTTAAATATGAGAAATACAGCTTTGATCGGAAGGACAGTGTAAAACTAATGAAAAGACAACACTCAATGTACCGTTACAAAGAATATGAAATGGACATGCGATTAATGTATTAAAAAATAATATCAAAACTGGCTTCAGATTTCTACCAGTTGCTTTCCGTGAGGTAAATTGGCGTGAAGATTCACTTACTCTACTATTCAAATACAGTGTCACGGCAGTAGCACAGGTGAATGCTACATTCCTGAGCAGCAGCCACTCCAGAGACATAAGCAGTCTTGAAACGAATGACGGAAACTTTTTAAAGATGTTTTTTACTCTGTTAAGTTATTAAACAGAGTGCTTAATGGTGTGCACTGGACCAAGTCCATCTACTGGTGCTTACAGTGTGCTCTGACTCAGCGTATCCACCTGACAAGTGGGATGTTGATATTGCAAGATTTTGCAGAAACCTGCATTGCTTTAATTAAGACAGCCCTGAATGTTAATAGAGTATTTATTGTACACGCTGGAAAAAAACTCTTTGCAGTGTACTCCGTTCATTATTGATTTTTGCCATTTTTTTGTCATTTTGTTGCAACTTTTATGAGCAGTTCATCAGTTGTGTGTAAGTGTGTGTATCCCTGTTCGCCTGCTCGTTAAAGAAACCAATAATGCCACCAGTAGTCCAGAACATGCTCAATCCCTTGCCGCCTAATTTCTGCATTTTTTTCTGCTAAGTGCATATGGGTGACTGAAAATAAAGCTGTGAGCCTGAACTCACATTGTTGATAAGATCATCTCTAGCACTCCTTTTCCTTCTCCTCCTTTTGCCTCTGACTTCTTTTCATCTTTCTTGACATCTCTTTCTCTTTTTCTTTGAGCCTGTTGATGTGCCAATCTATTTTTTCCAATCTTTTTTGTCCTTCCCGCCATTGTCATTATTTTCATCTTGATCAATCCTGATCTTTATTTCCTCTATTTTCACATCTCCACTTCCTTTCCTCTCTTCCTCTTCCTTCTACTCCTCTCTGAGTGGGTGGCTCAGAGGTTTTAAGGCGATTTAGTTGCTTTTTATTCCATAATCTTGAGATTTCTCATTAAGTAACATCTGAAGTCACGTCTTTGTGCTCTCTCTCCCATTCTATGATTACATTATTATATTTATGGAGATGTTTGTAAGTCTATTACATTGCACCAAACCCTGCTGCTAAAGTGAAATATCTTTAAGAGTATGAGGCTGTGTTTAATCAGAATATTTGCATGAAACAATGCATTCCTTATTTCTGTTGCGGGTACATTATTTTTTTTTAAACACAATTTAATCTGTGCAGCTTTCTTAGCTGTTCTACATTTTAGAGCAATGTTTTCACCACATTAGTCCTATAACTTTTTCACAAGTTTTGCAGGTTTCAGTTAACTCTGTAACTTTTAGATGGTGAAAGTATTAAATCAATAAAATGAGTGATTTGTGTTTTCATGCTAACAGCACTTTGGGCCACATACATACAGGCAAACCAGATATAATCCAATTTTAAGTAGTAAAACTTTTTAATGTGTAAATAAGAAAAGATGCGGATTCTTCCTCCACTCCTTCTAAATTGATTTACAGAAGTGAAGATGCAGCATCTGTGTTTTGCTGCGACCCTGGAAGCCTAAAAAGTTGTTGCTTCATCAGGAGCATTATACCCGTACAAAGGGCAATTGACTAAAATCCTGAATGGTGTGAGTGGACAGGGAAGATGCAGCATTGACCTGCCATGATGTGCCACAGCTACAGAGAAGTTTGATAGATAAATCTCACTTGTTCTGGGAGGGAAATTTGCTCGGTTGTCTTATTTGTCACAGTCTTGTTGAGAATATTTGCATAGCAATTAGTTGATTCACATTTAGTTAATTCCTTTATTTTGGATTTTTACTTAAAAGGTGCACGACATTTGAGTTGAAATATACTTTGGTTTCACTTGGGTTTCCTCTGGGACCTCCACAGTCTTAAGAACACCCCAGCCAACATAACCAGAGGCTTAAATCATCCACATGTTTGAATGCGAGTGAACTGCACATCCAGGTTCTCAGGTTTCTTTCTCTTCCACGGTGGCATGCAGTCCTGTGACCACAAAGAAAGCTCAGGTGGGAAAGAAAATGAATATTTGAAGTGACTGACAGACTTTTTCCCTCTCTCCCTGTCCTCCCCCACAGCCTGCCAGTCATCCTGTGCCACCTGTTCCAGCAAGTTGGACTGTCAATCCTGTGGCTCCCAGCTGCCCCTGCTGAGTGCTGATAGCAGCCAGTGCCTGGCTTCCTGTCCTCCTGGTTCCTACCAGCACGACCACACACATTGTCGCCGTGAGTATCGCTGAACGTCATGTGACTTAATGTGCCCTCTGGATGCCATTTGGAGGTCAAAATGGTGTTTTGGCTCAGATTCAGCCACTACAAAAATGAGAAGGCAACAGTCGGGGGGGTGAAACCTTTAGCACTGAGGAAGGCTAGTAGCTAGTAGTCAAATATTGAATGTTATGTCATTAATAGCCACACATTGCAGATTATAAAATTTGCCACTTTTTAATATATTTCTATAAGTATTTATTTTTATACATATTCATAAGTGGTTGCTAAAATACAGGGAGTCAACTAGCCGAAGATCTCCGTCATGGTACCAAATAGGGACCAAACTGTGTATGAAGAAAGATGGATTATTCTGGTTTATTTTATCCTTCCTGCTGTCCTTTCATTGTCCTTTTTTTTTCTATGATTTCTGCCTCCAAATGTTTTTTTTTTTTATATTCCCTCTACCTCTGTCAACTAACCCCATACTTTGCAAAGGATTTGCAAAGAATCAGCTTCTGACATTTCTTCAAGCAAAACCAGAATCCTAATGTCTTTCAGTCGACCGATTTCAGATCAGCCTCTTGGCAGTAGGGCAGAAAGTGCATCCACAGTTCAGCAAAGTGCCAGTTTAACGGTGGGACTCCACCGTTGGTGCATCACAGTGTTTTGAGTGCCTGTGATAAACTCTGTGTGACTTGCTTTCAGTGGATTTGTTCAGCATAAATTTGAGTGGATGCTCCGACTGAATATTTTACAAAGTGATGGAGAGAGTTCTCTCTGGCGTCTAAGTATTGTTGCGTCAGTATTGTGGCTTTTCTAAGTCCGAGGAAAAAGTCAAAGAAAGTCTTGTTCGGTGCCACGAGAGCAGCCACATGTGCTCACATGTTTTACAGATTGTTGAATTTTTGCTTTTTACTGCATGTTTACTGAGCTGTTACTGTGCTCCAAGTCTCTGGCAGAATTGTTTCTAAAGGTTAGGTACATTTGTTTGTGGTTACAGAGAGTGCTTCGATTTTTTGTTAAGAATAAGTCTATATTTTTTATATTTTTGCAGGTGTTTGCCCTTCTCCTTTCTGTTACCCAGCTTATAATATGGCCATGAAGTCCTTCAAAAGAACATTATGAAAAGCAATTAGCACTTGAAAATGTATTTGGAATAAAAAATGTAATTGACTTGAGTCTTAATTTTCCCTTTTCAAAGTTTTTTATTTTATTGTTTTTTCACTCAACTGAGGCTGGGTGTATTTTAATATCAGTACTGCTACTTTATGCTACCCTGTCTGCCTCTTGTCAATCATTTGACACCCACAGGAAAAAAACAGAGAGTCTCTGCCAGGAAATAATTCCTTTTAAAAAGCAAACGGCTGTATTGTCAAATCCATCTCTTATTTATTTTGGGTGTCTTGGATCCATGTGACAACAGTTAATTTCATGCTATGCTTGATGCACAACTTATTAATAATATTATCAGACTTTAAAAATGATAAAAACCAAGTGAAGAAAAAAAAACTGTGGTTGCGCAAATGACATAGTAGCAAAGCATTCACCCACCATCTGGGTGAATGAACTGGACTCAGTAGCAGTGCTTCTTCCATAGAAAACAGTGGGCTGTATTTGCCGGAGAAACTGTTCAGGGATCACATTGTTATCAGTGCCGTATTACTGGTTTGTCAGTGAGTCATGGCCTCCTGAAGAATCTCCTCACTTTGAGATGAGAGACGTGAATGGTGACATCAAGTGTGTTCATGTGAGGAGACACTTGGCTTTCTACACCCTTCAGTCAACTAGTGGAGCTAACAGGGACAAAGACAACACTACAGAAAGACTGATCCGCCTGACAGCACAAACTTGATTCTTAATTTGCTTTGCCATGTCTGCAGAATAATGCCCTGTGCTTTTATGGGTCAACATCACAAATCACTTCATAGAAATTTTCAAACTAGTAAAGAGAGGATAAAAAAAGTTATTTTTGTTGTGAGCTTGTGAGGCCTCCCAGATGCTGTATTGATTGTTTTTCACTTGGCGACACCACACACAGTCTACTTATAGATAGACTAGTAGATTGTAAATACTATATACTGTTACTATTTATATATATATATTTTAAGGTCACATTTCTTTTTGTATGAGGTTTTAAAGATCAAACCACAAGAAGAGTAAAGTTGTCAAAGACACAATTTAAAAACTGTAGCCTTCGAAGACTCGTGCATTCTTTTTTAATAACCTACCAGGAGTCTCAGCAGTCCTACTGGTGGATAAAAGCAAGATGGGAGAATAGGTCCCACTGCACAGTACTAATGCAGCATACGTAAATGCACAATGAGGGCATCTATATTGACTGTTACTCAGCCAATCTACCTTAAAGGTCTCCCAGCGCTCTGAAGACTGGCGCAATAAATAAAACCGCGCCTCAGTGAGGTAAATCCCTGTGGGCATGCTAATGTACTCTGAACAGTTTGGCTGAGCACCTCCATCGAGCGGGGAGGACCTGCTGTGACTCCTGGGGATGATGGGTAGAAATAGAAAGTGAGAGAACGAGTGGGTGAGAAAGCAGAGAGTAACCACAATGTGATTACAGTCCAGTTCTACAGCTCAATTTCACACCTTAATGAATATTGTCAGGAGGATTGGAATTCCAGACCTCCCAGTGCACAAGCTCCTTGGATGGCCTCAGATAGGATACGCAGCAGCAGCCTTCATAGAAAGGCAGCTTTGTTTTCTCCTGCCTCCATCCATCCAGCTGTATGTACTGTATACAGTTTCTGTACAAACCCACTGTCTACATTTATTCTGCCTCTGCCCCACTTTGCTGCCATATATTGTATGTATGCCAGCAGCATCCATTGTAAAGTTCCCCTCTCATGCATTAATCCAACATCTACGCTGCACTGATACTGCCGATATTTCATTCTCAATTATTGCACAGTAAAGGCAAATTAATGGAGTGGCAGACGTCTCCTGTCATGCATTCGTCCTGCATCTATCCAGGTTTTAGTATTGCAGAAAGTACAGTCTTTTGTTGAGCGAAATTCACAACACAAACCCATTGTGTCTCAGCTAACTAGTCTGCAGACCATATCTTTTAACCTCGAACTGGCTTTAATGAGAGCGAAACACCTTGGTTTTTCCCAAGCAGTTCCTCCTGGGGACGGAGAAAAAGAGCAGCAGTGGAAAGTGGGACTCACAATCACTCCGACTGTAAATCAGAAGGTGCTTAGGCCAAGGCTATTAGGGTGGATTTAGCCTGAGTGAACTCCTATTCCAACGTTTGTTTATGGGGAAAAAAGAAGAAAGGACGGACAGAGAGCAGAGATAGAAGAGAGGTAGAAGAGATGAGTGCTGACAGCAGTAATGAGTGAGTGAGGTGTTTGTAAGGTGCTGGAGACATTAACGCTGTTTTGTAGCACTTCTTGGCAGAGGACCAGGACCACCCAGAGCCCAGAGCGTCCCCACAGGCCTCCTTGGGGTTTTTTTTTAATGCCTCTGGCTCATAACTGAAAGCTTTACTGCGTCTGCTTGTGCATGTATTCAAAGTCAGCTTGTTAATAGTTATGGTGGGTGTTGTGCTGAAGATATTATTCTCTTCTTTCCCCTCTCCTTTTTTTCTGTCCTCTTTAACCCATTTTTTTGTAAAATGTCTTCTTTATTATCACCCAAATTGGCTCTTCATCAGGTAAAGCAAAACAATGTAATAAAGAAAGAAGCAGATGACTGTTAAACCTCCTTTGGGAGATAGATATTATGGAAACAACACCTCTACAGAAGCACATATTAAACTTCAACTTGCAGTCAACAAGTCCTCATTCCATCAAAATCCTATAAAAATAGCCTATATACATTAGTGATCCAGAAATCTGGTTAAGCTTGGCATCAAAATATACTGTATACTGTAGGTTAAAGTTGCTGGTGATGGTTCTGTCAGGAAAAAAGAAAAAGAAACTAATGAGTGTCAGTGAAATTTAGGACCAAATTGTCACAGTCTGACTGCTTCTATGATCCAGTGTGTCTGAAAAGACATATTTACCTCACTCTCACTTTGCAGGAGCACTCTGCCTTCTAACTAACTCTGAAAATACACACTGCTGATCTGTGATGCATAGTCGACCAACATTTTTATTCATAATTCCTTCCCTGCTGTTCTATGATGAACTCTCACTCATACTTCACCTGAGAGCAAGAAAAGCTTTTGAGAGAGCCTTTCTATTTTTCTCTGAACCAGGACACCTTTTGGCATTGATAGCTGTTTTTGTTATGTATGATTTTCACGGTTCGTCATTCTTTTCTTTTCAGTCTTTTTTTGAAGGCTTTGTGAACTCTCATGAAAGCCAGAAGAGATTTAATCTATACTAGCTCAACTGCATCATTCATTTCTTTTTCTCTATGACCTGAACTTTGCTTTTCAGTTTCGCTGTGAGTGTGGTGGATCATCAGCCGAGGCGACCATGACAACAGCACAACTCCACCTGCTCGCTGCCCCTGTTTTCCAAAACAAAACTTGACCTGATGGCGTAGAATTTGTCCTTCAGTGTGGACCTGCTCATAGTCATTGTTGAAGATCAGAATTGTCTCTCACATGCTTGTAGAGCTGATTCCGCAGTTCAGCTTCACCAAGGAGAAACATTCAGAAGTAGAAAGAAACACCGCGCTAGCAATATTGGCTGTATTGTCGTCAAAGCCGTTTCTCTGAGCTGATTTTGGATTTCAGCTGCTCAAATAAAAGCATATATATAGGTTCATTGATCTTACTGACCAGGTATCAGAATAGCAGAAAAATATTCACAGGCAAACCTGATTCCATTTCCGATTCCATTCGAATAATTGGGATTTCAGAAAAAGCTCCCGTCTCATTTGTTTTCTCGCCCTTTCCTCTCCACAAAGCTGCTTTCTCTGTGCTTAGTTTAATTGCTGAATCTCTGATCCCATCTCATTTTATTACTGGAGGTGTGGGGGGCTGTGAACCGCAGCGGCGCAGTAATCGTGTGTCCCCGCCTGTTCCAAGAGGACAGAGAGCGAAGATTATCCGCTGCACTGTGTGACTGTGCGTTCTTCTCAACCTCCCCTGGTTTATGCAGCGAAGCCTTTAGAGGAGGTTTTTGGCAACTGGCCTGCTAGGATTACATTTGCTGATAAGTTAGCGCTTCGGGCTGCACAGAAAAATAAATTGCTTTCCTGCAAGGGGCAAGGTAAAGGACGTGTAATCCCCTTGTTGGCCATAACCATTTTTGGATGGGGTGTGTGTGTGTGTGTGTGTGTGAATGTGTGTGGAGTGACCCAATCATATAAATGTACTATCTTGTGCAGAATGCTTGTGGATGCCTGTTTTGTCTCTGCTTCATCAGTAAAAAGAATAGTTCAGAAATTTCCAGCATTTCTCTTGCTGGAAGGAGAGTTATTATTAGATCAAAAGATGTTTGAATTTTGCTGTGGAAAAAAAACTGTAGCACTTCAGAGAGGAGTTAATTAATGATAGATGCCAAACAAATTGCTGTACTTTGTCATTTTACTGAGTCTGTAATGAGTAATTTTCTGCAGGACATGTCATTTCATTTGAGAGAGAAGGTAGCTTTGGACTCTCTCTTGATCTTCGGCACACTGTGAAGAAGAGGACAGCTAGAAAGAAAGACATTAAAATTGAACAAGGGTGTGAACAGATAAAAAAAAAGGCTTGGGAGAAAGAAACTCACACAGAGAGAAAGAGAGATGACAAGAAATTCAATATGAAACTCGAGTGAGGCCACAGGGCTGAGGCAAGAAAAGCCTGGGACAGAGAAGAGAGAGCATCATGGGATGAGAGAGCGAAAGAGATGCATAACTTCAGAAACTGAGGGAGAGAAAGGAGATGGACGGGGACATGATGGCAAGGAAACAGGAAGAGCTGAGGAGCATAAAAATCGAAAAGCGTGTAGTTGTATTTCACCTGTCAATCTACCTGTCACAATGAAGGATAGGTTCCAACATTCACTGGCAACTTTAACCCTTTTCACACAGAACTGAACAAGAAACTCAACTCCTCTGTATGACTGGGATGTACTATGATTTTAGTAGTTTCTCATTCGCTTTAACCCTTTGCAACTGGCTCATTGCAAATGACCAAAACTCAGTTTTGGTTTTGTATGTTTTAGCCTTCTAACTACAATCCGTGCATACTTAATTGCCCCTGCTACATCCATATTTCAGAACTTAATATAAACTTTTAGGTTAATTTCTTCAGCTAGTTGGCATGCATATCAGCACAATATGAAAATGAACATGCAGACACTTGAAAACTGCCTGAGAGTTGAGCACCTGCCAAACTGCTGCATCTAAAATAAAAGAATTGCAGGTTCATAATTATTATTCCTTGCCTTCAAGGTCTGATTCAGTCAGGAGTGCAATGCTTTTCAGCTGCTGACTCAAATTTTCGAAGGTGGCGTTTCCCACCGGAAAAAATTACAACTCACATGCTGAATGGCCATAAATAAAGAAATTTATATTCACTGTAATAGACTGATAATCTGAAAAGGCATTTTTCAAGTCTCTTAAAGTTGATTTTCATATCATGTTGACATGAGCTGAAACCAGTGACTGTTTAGTTGATAGAAAATCTGAAAACTGATGGTTTACTTTGAAAAGTAATCCTCAGTAATAAAAATGTGTACATGATTTGTAGTTATGCTATAACATAAAGCCATCGGAGTGGTCCTTTAAATCACCCGCTGTCAGTGATTTAAATCCCATGGTGATTGAAAAGACTGATTTATCCGCCAACAGTGAAAACTGTGAAGACCCGAAAAAGTTTGGATGGTGGTTGGTCGTACTTTTTCAACCTGTATGTGAAGAGAGAGGGAAAGGAAAGCTGAGTATGAATGGGAACTAATTCTATTTTGCATACGTGGCAAACAAAACAGACAATAATATACTGTATCAGGCATGCAAATTACAACATTTGCAGAGTGACCAAATTTGGGATTATGATGCATTTTTTTAATCCAAATCCCCATTTTTCCATAAAGTTTTAGTTACCTTGTATTTAGCCCTTTACTGAAGTTGAATACATAGCAGTGATGGATGTGGGGAGGAGTTGATGGAGATGTGGTGAGTCTAAACTCACTGCATTTGCAGGAGAAAATGCCACAAAATAAAAAGGAGAAAAAAACACAATCTGTGTGGATGAGATAAACAAAACCCAAATTAAACTGTCTCACTAAGAAGGTAAGAGAGCACATATCTCTTCCTAGGCTGCACAATTCTCTAAATTGGTTATTTTAATAAAAGAAAGTGTTTACAAATTTTAACCCATAACTGGATTTGAATTTGCATTAAAATACAATCTGCAATAAGGCTGATTACGATACGACGCCATGTTTTTGGAGGATCCAAAAATCCTCTCTTTTTCCTACAGTATTGGTTGTCTCTGGGTTGTTGCTCCTGTACATTAGAAGATATTTGCATGAAGCTGAACCTTCCTCAATTGCTTCTCAGTCTTGAATTGCAGGAAGGAGCTGCTGGGATGCTTTTCTGAAGATCCTGTCACAATGAATGGCAGCCTGTTGGGCATCTAGTGTTCGCGTCCGTTTGTGTGAATGGGTGGCAGATCATCGCGGTAAACGACTCCCCCATTCAATATGATATAACTTTAATGAGCTACCTGGACTTGAAAACGATGCCTGGAAACACATTGCTCTGCAAATTAACTGCTTTGTTGTGTGCCAGTGTAGTGGCAATGGGAGAAAATAGCTCTTCAATCAGAGCCGAGTTTGTAAATTGCGCTCTTAATACTAAACAGAAGCAGCAGATTCAGTCTTGCGGGAAGCAAGAAGAGCCTGCTACTGTGAGTCTGTGTGAACAGGGAGTCAGAAATACCATCAGTTACTCGTCACTCGTTACTCAGTTACTCGCAAAGTTTGTGAAAGGCAGTGCGACCTTTTTGAAAGGTCTCATTCTCACACCAAAAAAAAAATCAGTTCTTGTTGGCACGTGGCCTAACTTTACACCAAATTTCATTGAAATGCGTCCAATAGTTTTTGAGGTATCCTGCTAAACTAAAAGAGAAACAAACAGGACTGAATACATGGCCTGCTTATCAGAGCTGAAATATTTAGCGACAGTCAGGTGAATTACACCGAAGCTCAGCATGGAGGAGAATAAAAATAGCTAAATGTCAAGGGAAATAAAATATACTGTATTAAATGTGCGTCAAAATACATAACTCTGTTGGAAGTGTTGTAGCGAGAGGAAATGGGGTTTGTGTAGGTTGGATTAAACAGAAAATGGTGTTGTGTTCCTGGTTATTAATATGTGTTTTTGAGATGATAAAGAGAGAGGCAGAGAATGTTACCTGCGGAAAATCTGTATCGAGAAGCAGGAGGGATCATTACATTTATCCCATGCTGCTTTCCAAGAACTTCTGCGATAACATATTTGGTTAACTTCTGGCGCCTCCCATTAATTGAGTGAGATTTTCATCAGCATTTCTTAAATGGCACTGATTAAAGTAATTATACTCTCCCCAGGTGAATGTTCCCTCGCCTTGATGTGTTATGCTCACTTCTTATGCTCTCTGAATACCCTTCCCTTTCTTTTGCCCATGACTTTCGCTTTTTTTATTTCTATCTTTTAACTTCTTAACCTTTGACCTTGTTCGCTCTGCCTATTTTCACCTGCATATCTCTGTCCAGCTCTGTACTTACAACTTTACAATCTGTCTGTATTTACAGAAGACGATGGACGAGTTGGAAGTTGTGAAGTGTCTGTCTAATGTATGCAAAAATTTCACGCTCCTGAAACAACAGATTTCCAGAGATTCAGAGGGAACCAATAGTCATGTTGAGGGTTTACACTAGATAAATTGACTTTGTTGGTCTTAATTGAAAAGGTGCTATTATTTAATTCCACATTTCAGTACAACCAGACTCAACTGGAGGTGTCATGGGGTCTTTAGAGATCCACAAGGCTCCTAAGATTGAGTTTTGAAGAAGCCCTCAAGAACTGGAGAAATTCAATCACAAAGATCACTAAGAAAAGGCCGTTATTGTTCAACTCTTTGCAGAATTTGTTTGGATACTACAAACAAAAACTAGCCAGATGTGCTGTTTGCAAATGTTTTGAACTGCCAATCAAATCACAGCTGACTTTGATTTTCCAAAGATTTCATTCCAAAGACGGGAATCAGAAATGAAAGCAAATCCAATGTACTGCTCACAAAAATGTTATGCTTCATGACAGCCATTTGTTCTTGCCGTTGTCAGCTTTAAGTCCACTGAAAAGGTAATAGGGCTTCAAGGCATCCTTTTGATCCACAATCATTACACATTAGCACATACTGCTGTTCCTCTAAGAACCATTCCGTATAGGACGGACCCAGGATTTCAGGGTTGTTTAAGAAAGAAAAACTAGTTGAAAAACTGGTTGCTACATGAACATCCGATGGACCCATAAACTCTTTTTACATGTGAAGGGGAACAACGTCTATGATCATGTGAAAAAAAGATCAGAAAGAGTTTCATATAAATATTCTAAGAAACATGAACTCTTTGTAAAGGCGATCCCCAAAGAACCCTTCTTGGATTGCCCACTTTTGGAGTGTTGGCACTCTAAAAAGGTTCCTTAATGCATACGTAATTTTTGGATCAAAATAGCACCAGCTTATGAATGTTCAACAGAAATCTGGTGGAAGTTGTAAAGTAAACAGTGTTATCAGTGGCAAAGTTAGCTGTATCAGAGCCAGAGTTTCGACAGCACTCCTGTGTTTTCCTTACAGTTTGTTTTTGTCTCTCTTTTTGTGCTCTTGCCGTGGCATCTGGCTTCAGTCTGTAGGCCGCTGGGAAATCATGTGCAATCATACCAGTTGGTGTTGAAATAGGTTTTTGAAGCTTCTATTTGTTCACACACATACAGACAGCTCAGTGTGCAGCTGTATCAAGACACAAAGACACATAGAAATGCACTTAAGCCTCACCCACATTTCATCTAAAACGTAACAAGATTAATTCACTCATGAGACTGTGGTGTGTGTGTGTGTGTGTGTGTGTGTGTGTGTGCGTGCGTGCGTGCGTGCGTGCGTGCGTGCGTGCGTGTGTGCGTGTGCGTGCGTGCGCGGGTACATGTGTGTGTCATGTTTCTGGTTTGTTTCTGTCTCTCTTTGTCTTTCTTGCTCTCTCTCTCTCTCTCTCTCTCTCTCTCTCTCTGTCTCTCTCTCACACACATACCACCTACAAAAACACACACACACACACACAGATGTACCTTTCAATTTTTACATGCACTCCCTGCGTAGCTCACCTCACTTCAGCCTCCTGCTCCTCCACACAGTTTGCCTGCACTGTTGTCAGTGTTGTTAGTGCTGGTTTTCATCAGCGCTCGTAAAATACCACTGGTAACGGCTGCTATGGAGACCACACACACACACACACACACACACACACACACACAAACACAAGCCCTGGTTCCTAATTTGATTGCTATACAATCCTTATTATCTCTTTTGTTGTCTGTGTTCTTTTACAACCTGCAAAGTACATCAAGGTTTTACCTTTTCTTTTTTCCAACCATGCTTCTAGTTTTTAAGAATTTCGATAGTTTGACGGACCGTCCAGGCAGAGATTTGAAATGTGCTTGATTTCGGTAATCTGTCGCAGTGACCCTGATGTCTCATTTTATGTTGTCAAAGCTACATTGGTGTTGTGTTGTAATGGAGGTGGACTTGCAGATGGTTTGAAAGGCTTGTTTTACAACCAAGTTACACATCACTTATTACACATCATGCACAGAGGGCCCCCTAAAGCATGAAAATGACTGGCTGCCTGTAGAAGAAATTTCAAAAATCCCAAACACATTGGGAAACTTTGGAAAGCGTTGTTTGTAATGTAAAATATTTGTGATATGTAGTAAGTGGACATAGACATACACACTGGTGTGGTCATTTAGGACACACTGACAATATCCAATAAATAGATCCCTAGAATAAACCCTTCCTGTTCTTGCCACCAGGCTGTCATGATTCCTGCTCAGAGTGTCATGGGCCCGGCCAGCAGGAGTGTGTGTCATGTTCGGACCCGGCTGCCTTGCTGAAAGACGGCCAATGTGTTCCTGACTGTGATGCCGGTTTCTACAATCAAGGAGGCGTCTGCTACGGTAAATTGACATGCAGCTGGCTGGGAAACACAGCGGTTGTGTCTTTGATGCTTTTATGGATGTAGCAGGTTTTCCTTTTTGATGTGCAGATTTTAGGAAGGTGTTCAGTTCTGCCGCTGGCTCCATTACTGGAGCTGATCCTCAAGCCAATCTGAGATCAGGATCAAATGCTAAGGACATTAAGGGATAAAAGATCACTTAACATAGACCTGACACACATTCATGTAAAGACAAAATCACTTTGGTTTAAGAATAAATATTTATTTTTTTATTGAATCCATTTTCCTGTAACCTGAGTTGACTATTTCAGTTGCTGATTTTCTTTGTTTCCCAGAAATCCCACAAAATTGGATATTACATTCAGCTGCGTAGAAAACAAAACCAGTATTGTTTCTGCATTGCATTCTGGTCTATTTTCTGCTGCTTTTGATACAGTAATTGGATTCTCTCATTCCTCTATAATAGATGATACCAAGGATGATTGTTAAATGTGAAATGGCACAAGTCTTTACTTTTGTTTACCTGAGAATCTTCAAATTGCAGAAGAAAACGAACAATCTGAAAAGAAGAAACCTGAAGACAAATCTGCTCTTTAAGGTCATTTTTACAGGACTGAAACTAGAATGAACTAGATGATGTCTTCATGTTTGATATAATCCATGAAAACAAGAAAATAAAGCACCGAACGATAAAGACTTTATTTGAATTCCAAAACTTTTACGCATCTAAAAGTACTAAATGCACAATTCATTTAGCTTCATGCACCATATATGTGACACTGTCAGTTGGTGTGGGTGTTGTTTTTTTCTAAATTCAAGGCCATGTAATGAAAAGAGTAAAAAGCAGCTTACAAAACTGCAGCTATCCACCTGAAATGTTTTCATCATGCAGCTTCACACCATGAGGAGTGAAAGTGGATATTTAAACAGACAAATTAGGTGTCACACATTGTGCCGGTGCAGTGTACGGTAAACAAACACCATCTGAGACAATAAGAGGTTTATTGTTAGCAGTGAACTGGCGGTGAAGGTTTGTTTGAGCTTGTTTTTTAGTATCCCTGTGGAGCCTCTTGCCAGCATCCACTCCACGTGGTGCCAAAATGATAAGTCAGCGGTAGCTAGAGTTAGCAAACAAACAGTAAAAAAAAATACAATAATTAAGCAGTTCTATCTTGCACTAATGAGGACTCTTTGAATAAAAAGAGATCCTGTATGAATATGGATGGTTTCTATTTTTGAGTGGTAAGATGAAGAGGAGCAAGAATGGGGCTCCCTCAGGGTGATGGTGAACTTAGCAGCACATAGCTAAGCTCTTTCTTTCGTTAAAACCACCTGGAGGGGTTGGGAGAGGGGGGCTCTTCTTTTCCTCCAGCTCGTATGGAACACTTAAAGCACTCAGTGAGGAGCCCTCTTTTAGAAAATGTCAAAAACTGGGGGAACTTCATGGAGAAAGGTCAAACACATTAGAACTTGCCAGTTTGTGCTTTGAGGTCTGGTTTAAAATGTCAACATCTGGAGACAGCTGAAGGTTTTTTAACTTCTGGGTTTTCCTCCTCTGGGCCTCCTGGATTAGATTTGATAGGTTTTCTTTTTTGTCCCCTCCAGCATGCCGTACGAATACCTTTTACTGATTTTAGCCTCCGTTTAGACGAGGCAAAGATCTGCAAAGAGCGTGTGTGCATGTCAACATATCAATATGGACACACACACACAAACGCACACAAATGCACCCTATCCTGGGGATTCAACTGCAGTTTATTTTTGTTTTTCTGGGCATATTTTGTTTTGATTTCTTTCTAACTAAACTTTTTACAGACTGAAACTTTTTCTGTCTTACCAATTTGTCAAGTTTTTTTCTCAGTGTTTAAACTACAACCATCATAAAAACTAAACACATACGTGCTTACAATTGAAACAAAACATCCGACAAACTTCGATGGTGGCCCTCACCGAATCTTTACTTTATTTATATCTTTAGACTTTACTTTCTTACTTGATGATAATTCATTCAGTTTTAAATTGAGCACAGTGCATTTTATCATTCTGACGAGAAGCCATTAACTTTGACATGCTGCGGTTCACAGCCTGTGATTCGTCCTGTGCCTCCTGTTTCCCTGACAACCCAAAGTGCATGAGCTGTCAGCCGGGGACCGCCTTGCATCATGGGATATGTATTTCACAGTGTCCACTTCAGCATTACATGGACAACCACAGCAGATGCAGAGGTAGGCTAAATCTTCAACACCTAATAAATAAGAAACTTCTGTTTTGAATTCCAATGTTATTTGGCATGCCTAAGTGAAAATATAGACAAATATTGAGCAAATTTTCAATTAGTCCAACACAAAACTGGCGGACCTTAGCTATTTGTCCCTCTTCCTGTCCTGACCTGTCATATACTTTAATTATTATATTAGTTTCTTCTCGCATTAAGCAAGTGAGCTGCAAAGGTACATAGCTGTAATGCTTATAATCTACTTAAAGCATTATAGTGCTCTTCAAGTAAAATGTCATGAAAGAGAGGAATATAAACCATCTTTAAACTAACAGTTCTTCCCTTTTTTCTTTTCTCCTCAGCCTGCCACAGCTCCTGTGCTTCCTGTTGGGGTCCCTCAGTATCTCAGTGTACCTTGTGTCCCGGTGGGCTCCTGCTCCACCAAGGTCAGTGTGTGGAAGCCTGTGGGGAGGGACTGTACTCCCAGGACAACACCTGCCACAGTAAGAGCTTATATTTCAGTTCTGAATTATACATGCCTGTAAGAAGTGCTTTATAATTTTGCGCCACTACCAGGCTGCCCATTTGACGATTCTCCCCTGCATTTAGATTGTCATCCCTCGTGTCGCTCCTGCGTGGGACCCTTGGCTTCAGACTGCCGCCGCTGTCTCAAACCAGAGGAAACCCTCCTGCTGCAGTCCAGGCAGCACCAGCACGGCGTCTGCACAGCTGGGTGTCCTGCACAAAGCTTCCTGGATTACACGCAGACATGCAGAGGTGAGTACATAAGTTTTTTTTGGTTGAATTTCTTCCTTTATTGGGGAGGATCAGTGCATCTGTGCCTCTGCTGTGGTTGGACATGGCTGTTATCAAGTTACCAAACCAATTAGCAAGTCAGTCATCAGCCACTTTGGGTTTCAAATGTTGCTTTGAGTTTCTCCGATTTGTGGATTTCCTCCTTTTGGATTTTTAACTGGTGTCAGATGACATTTTAGGCTTAAACTTGTCATGAGCAGTTGTCTTTATTTCTGGACATTAAATAAACAATTATTTGCTTAATAAAAAAAAATCAATAGAGTTATCATCCATTATTAGTTGCACCTCAAATGGTAACAGTATTTTAGGTTTGGTCCCTCCTTTTGTTTAAATCCTCAAACTTCATATTAGAGAATATCTCATTGCAAAGACATAACAAACACCTGTATTTAAATATATGGTACACAGAGAGGAGAAACTGCTACATGTGCAAAGACTTACTGCTACATGCAGTCTGTCTAACAGCTTGCTCTCTTTGCAACTGTTACACAATGCTAAAAGTTTGAACAGAAGTTTGGATTTGATCTAGTGTTTGGAAGGTGTTTGTGAGTGTGTGTGTGTGTGTAGACTTTGTGGATGGCTTTGTGTTTGGAAAAGGACGATAGTGTGTGTGGAGACACCTGATTAGGCTGTTTGTGAGTGTGAAATTGTGCGTGTAATGGGCTAATTTCTAAGGTGGATTTTAGGTTTGAGGGGATAGTCTGTCAAGTGAGAATAATTATCACCCACCTAACAAACACACACGAACACACACCACTGCAACTAACATCTCCTTGCCGGAATGCCGGAGGGTACTTTTTTTTTAAACAAAGCGGGATAACAACGAAGAGGAAAAGGGAGATGAAAAGACTGTAATCAGTTTTCTTTACCTCCCTCGTAGCTGCAACTGTGTGCTGTCAAATTCTATCCATTTACCTCAATCACCGCTCTGCTATCTTCTTACCTCCCTGCTCAGTCATTGTGCCCACTGACCATACTGCGTTCAGTATTTGGCGAGGAGAAGGCTGTTGGTTTTACCTGCTGTCTCTTCCTCGAGCACAGCCAAGTCATCCGCCGACGCTGGCGTTTTGTTCAGCTTTCTCAGCTTGATTTTCATCGGCCGCAGGTGCTGTTACCTGAAGTGACATAAAGCGCACATGGTCAAACATCGGTTTTAAAGCTGCTGTTTACTTCAAATGTCGAATTGAAGGTATTTACTTTGCAGAGAGAGGCTTTTGATTGCATCAGTAAGGGTGGTTTTAATATCATTAGACAAGAAGAAGGATGTTGCACTCATTTCTCTTGGTTTTAATAAACAAAATTAATCTACTTTAAAGCATTCTTGCTCTTGTAGCTTTCTTTTTTAAAGTAGTTTTGTTGTTGTATTGTTGTCCTTCAAGGGTAATTACAAGTATATGACTTTTGTATCACTATATCCAACAAGTCACAGGCAAGTTTCAAATCTTGTCAATGAAATCAAGTGCCAAGTTAAGATCAACAATTCTGAAGTCACACCACGTCCAAAATTCTTTTTAATAGTTATGAGTCCTAAACACCTGTTTATGCACACAATTTCATTTTAAACAAAGTAACAGTATGTTTTGTAAATTTACAGAAATAATGACTGCTTAATAATGTATATTTATTACTTTAAATCAACTTAATTGCCAACTTTTGACCACAGCGGAGGCTTTTCCACCTGAGGTTCTTGTTGTCTGTCTGCAGATCTGCACTGCCAAAGGTGCCTCCTGCTTAAACAACATGACTACCTGCTGTTGGATTGATTTGAAGGATACATGTTGTCTGGAGACTAATAATTGTTTCACTGCAATAATTGTTTCACTGCAAGCTTTTCTTTTTTCCTTGGGGAAGAAATGACCTCTTTTGATTTTTTACGAGTTTTTTCTCAAGTCATCAGATTCGTGACTTAAGGTAAAGGTTGTGGTCATGATTAAAAGAAAGCAACATCGACTGTAGAAAAAACTGTTTTAACAGTGATGTCCCTCAGGTGTGCGTCTAAAGGTACATGCATTGTTGCAGTATCAATCATTTATGCTGCAAACAGACTAAGACAGAACTGACTGACATGAACATACAATACAGTGCTGCAGTCTTCAACTGGAGGTGTGGGGGAAGGATGCTTTTGCTGCGTTTCTCTCCTTCTTGATGTCAAAGCATGAGCTGCCAGTGGAGATAGTGGAGGAAATGAGTGACATACGAGATATGACGAGTTTGAAGACAAGGCAGGTTGTGTTCTGAGTAGGTTTCTTGGGATTTCCCGCAGTGTTGCAGTTCAGGCCTTGCTGTCTGTTTACAGTCACTCAACAGCTGTGTTTCAAAGTGCGATTACAGTTTACTGATCAGGTCAATTACATGGTGCTCTGAGGAATGTCAGGGATAGTTTCCTGTTAGCTGATGGTTCCTGGATTCCTGAAGCGCAGAAACATTGTAATTTGTTGCTGCTGTTGTTGATACTTTTCCTCAATTCCTGTGCTGTTTGCTGTGTGAGGAAAGTGAGGGAGTTTTCACCAAGACTGAAAGCCTTCTTTCTGGTTTACTGGTAGTTAGACTAATTCTCAAACTAGAATCACAAAATGATTCTACATATATATATATTATACAGTTTTTACTTCAGAACAATGGATATTTGCAACCTCTCAGTTCCTTTTTGTACATCAAGTAAAATGGCCTTAAGCAGTCTGCAGCAGGGGGTCATGAGTCTGCGTCACTCTGATTTTAGGGATCTTGAACCCGAAGTCATTTAGGTCATTGCATGATTTGTCAGTTTACTTTTAAATTCAGAGTAAGCCAAGCACTGGGGAAATTTTTGTTTACTTTACCTGAATTGAATAGCCGTAAGCAGTATTGGATTCCCTTAATCATCCTGGAAGAGACTATTACGAATGAGTAGTGGTTACACTGGAGTGTCCTCTAACACCGATTTATCTCTGTGATTGCATGGGCCTGACACTGAACCAGTACAGGGACCAGAGTGGGTTTTAGGAGTTATTCACAATAGCAAGATATACAGAATCGAAGCAGAAATATGAGATTAATCAGCAAACAGAGCAGAAAATTAAGTTGAAAAACAGCATGGTCCTTTAATGGACACTTATTTTTGTCACAGTGAAAATAAGAGCGTCAGTATTTTTGTTATTTTTCATTTTATTCTGTGATGCATCCTACGGTTTAGTACGAGACATCGTCAATGATGTAACCTGGGTTCATCGGGGTCTTTGAACATCACACACCCAGCCAGAGTAGATCAGACACCACCTTGTATCACTCCTTCTCATCCATAACCATTTAGATGCTCTTCCCCAACGTGGTCTTGATGGCTATGGATGATCTGCAGAACAAGTGGCGAACAAAGCCATTCCACCCCCATGGGTATACAGCTAACTCTTCATCCCTCCCTTTAACGCTACTCTACCATCTCCTGGTGTTGGGCCCTTTGTCTCAATAAGGGCAAACACAATCTCTCTACATATTTGTTGTTCTGTGCTCGACTTGTTTTGGTAGGGCTTAAAACACACATGAAGGGAGGCAAACCAGCCAATACAAACACCTGAACATGCCTTGAACCGCATTTTCAGTAACCAGACGTGAATTATGTCGCAGCAACATCTAAAAATTAAATATTGGATTTCTGCTCTTTCATACTTAAGAAAAAATCTTTGTGTTTGTTATAGAGAAAATTGGATTTGAACTGCTTGTCTCAGCATGGAGTTACATTGCACGTCAGCTATTGTGTCTGACTGAGCACCACTTATCTAGCTTTCTTTCACTCTGAGCTTCCTAAATTAGACTCAGCACAGTGAGCTGAGGATCAGCTCGATAAATGACGTGTCATTAAAGCTGTATTCATGGTGATATGTAAAGCAGTTGTTCCACTCTGTCTCTATTCTCAGTAACGAAGGTTTCCCTCAGTGGAGCATGAGTGGGTTCAGGTGTATGGCTGGGAACAAAGGAGGCTATTGTACAAGTGTGTGTGTGTGTGCGTGTGTGTGTTGCTCTGACAGATACTCAGACCTCCGCAGCAGCTACTGCCCCGAAGCGGAGGAGGACGGAGGATAGGAGACTCACAGTCTCCAGTATTTACATACACACTTATGGACACACACACACATACTCACACACAGTCATGTACGCATTAAGTGGGCCGGAGCTGACGAGCTATCGGATGTCTGAGAGCAGATTCCAGGCTGTAAATCCCTCTCCTCTCCAGTCAGCAGCCCTCCTGTGCAGACAGAGAGTTGGTGTGTAGGTGGTTTGATCCTGCTGGATAGACAGGTCGAGCTGCAGCATGTCATCACATACAGGAAGGGTTAGCGCATGCCTGAACTGTGTTGGATCACTTTTCACAATCTCAGAGACATTACAGTTGTTGTTTGTATTGGGTGTATGGAGAGTAAGGCTTGACAAACTAAAATTTCATGCATAAAATTACAAATACAAATCATGCAGGTGAAATATAGGTTGTGTGTCATTGTTGGACAAGTTACTTTCACAATATAATAGATTACATATTACTGCTTAACTGCCACAACCTGAAGTGTTTATTTATGCTTCAGCTCTCAGTTTTAAATGCATGCACATAAGCCTGAGGTTTATGCCCAATAAAAAGGCACAGAATAAATATATTTATCTAAATTTTGCAACCTAGGCAGAGCAGAGTGTGCTGCTCCAGCCACACACACACACACACGCACGCACGCACGCACGCACGCACACACACACACACACACCTCCTTTGCACCAAGTTGAAAGCTGGAGCCAAAGCCACTGGCCACATTTCCTATCATGCTGTGCTAGATTGAGTAGTTTGTTAAGTTTACTTCTCTTTTCTGGCCCTTCAACAGGTTAAAATGAACTTTTGAGGAGCGGTCTCTTCATTTACTTGTGTCTGAGTCTTAACTTCGGTTTTATATATGTAGTTTTATATAGTGACTGGAAGAAAAGAGACTAAAGAGACAAGCAGCAGAGGCGAGGTTGTGCTTGAGGAGCTCAGTGATTTAGGAGGATCTCAGTATCATATGTGCTGAACCTTTGCATTACAGAAGAAAAAAGTCATGGCAGTTGTGGCCCTGAGTAAGGAGACCTGTTCACCTCATTGCCACCTCCTTTTGGAGGATTTTCCTGCACAGCTGACTGGGTGGGTACCCCAGAGAGACCCAGAGGGAAATTACTGGGGAGCTACTGGGGAAAAGGACATGTGGCCTGTTCAGTTCTGTGTTTCCCTTTTGACCTTAACCAGGATAAGTGGTTTAACAGTAGGTAAAGCGTTGGATGAATGCCTGATATCTATTGCACAGACATCTGGTCAGAAATACAACTTCCAGTTCAGGTAGCAGTCAGGTCAGACTGAAAACAGCACATTCTTTCTCCATCTATTTGTAACTCCGCTGCCAAACTTGCCATTTTCTCAAAATTGTCCCCATAAAAGTGGACAGGCTTTTAGTGTATGATAACAGCAGAATTAATGTGAGCGAGACTTTAGACACTTCAGAGGAATGAGATAACCCTCCACTTGTGTTTCTGCTGTATAGCAGGCAGATTTCTCTGCTGCACTAATGCAATGATCAGCCATGTACTGTACCAGAAGGATCATTTGTGGAAGGCATCAAGGTGCACTCACACCCCCAAACTAAATCACAACCTCATCGACTGCATCCACCTGAAATTATGAGCCTATCAGCACAAAACAAAATAATGAATTTGATTCTCTGAGCCTGTGCACTAGATAATGTGTGATGAGAACGCCTGCGCACATGAATTTGGGTATTACCGGAATCAATATGTGCTTTCTGCCCTGCCACAAATTAGATATCCCAGCTGCAATAAAAGAACGAGAGGCTGCCAATCGTTCCCGTTCTCGCCTCTCATTAATGAAATAAGTTTGACAGGAAGCCTATTTAATATGCCTCCAAGTGTGTGTTTATTTTTTGGCTCTTGATAAGACGGTTTGTGTGAACTGCATGTGTGTTTGTTTCACACAGATGTGACCAAGAAGAGTTACTGTTGATGGTGTGTTCATGGATGAACAGACATGTCGGTGGGTGGTAAACTCAGTCATGGAAACATATAGTCTGTCTTCGCAACTCAGCTAACCAATTAAGTTGCCATATTTGACAGAGCAGAAGGGCATTATGGGCAGGTGACAGGGAGAAGGTGGGTGATGATGGGACCGGAGTGGCTGTTTTGGATGACTGCTGCAACTTTTCAAGGTCCTTGCTCTGACAATGAGACATTTCCAAAGGGTAAATGTTTTTGCAGGTTGAGACACACACACACGCACGCACACCGCAGTGTTGGCTCGGGTAGAGAACTGGTCTGCATGACAGTGGCTGTCATGCAAAGTGTACACAAGACCTGGATACAGCTGACAGCCCTCTGAAAGAATCCAGACGCGAGTAATTATAAACACATATTTATTTGTGCACATGCTGTGTACTAAAAAAAGTTAGGCAGCGCCTACACACACACACACACAAACACACACATACACACACACACACACGATGCTCCTGGCTGTTGGTGACAGGCCCTTTGTCTTTCCCACCACCACCACCAGCAGCAGCCGGTCGGTTCATGGCTGAGCTCAGGTGCCAGGGCTGATAGTGCTGCTCAGCTATTTGTCTTCACGCTGCCAAAGCAGACATCAAAGGCTGCACAAAAGGCCTATTTCAGGGCAGCAGAGGTGTGGAGTGAATGGTGTGGGGGCATGGAGGGAAAGGGTAAATAATCCAGGGCCAGGGAGGTTGCATGCTTTTGAAGCCAAGTGTAAAAAAAGACAATAAGTACAGGAATGTTGCAGAAATGGCCAAACCCTTCACACAGAAAGCTAAATTTGACACTGGTTAAATATGCAACAGTTGATCGTTTAAAGCAACATTAGGGAACACTTTTGTTAAAATGAAATTAGACTGCTGAACAGCAGAAACCTGTATATCTTTATATTTTGTCCAAGTCAAGTTCTCATTTTATATTTGAGAAGACAAAACCTAAAACGCTGAAATAATGGCTTTAATCAGTGAGCTACCCCTCCATCAAACCCCATCTAACTTAATCTCTGACTGTCTTTTTCTACATTTATAAAATAAGATTATAGATTAAAATGCTCTAGTATTGATTAAATCCAATTTTCTTTTCTTTCAATAAATTAAGCATCACATATTACTACACCAGAAACAACACATTGTGCCCTAATTTTGCTGCATTTTTGTTAATTTGTTTACGTTTTAATGGTACATTTCCTAATGTGAAGCTCACTGAATTCTCTCTGTCTTTGAAAGATAGCAGTAATAGTAAATAGAAAGCAATAGTAATGAACTTGACTTGTGGCTTTTCTGATCCTTTTGGTTTATCTTGCTATAATGCATCACATACCCACATGAGTTGGTAAACTTGAGTGTGATGTGTTTAGTTAATTGATGACACATTCTACGATTTCTGAATAGTAAAGTTTCAAACGGTTAATTCTTACAGCCGTGTGGAGCCAAGTAACATGGTCTAGCTTTAACCTCTCTACCTGGAACTTCCAAATCTGTATCCTTCAGATATAAATCACCCTGAAATGAAAAAAATGACATTGAGGAAGTTTTGGGTTACGGTTACGTCGTCAAAACTAAGCAGTCGAGCACATTTCAGAAGTCTTCGCTGGCTTTTGGCCCTTTTGGATCAGGCTCCGTCTCTGAGCTGGCACTGGCACTGACTCTGGTGTTAATGTGTAAGTTCTGATTGGTGAAGCTGGCTGCTGGCCTCATCTGAGTGTTACATTACTTCTAACTGGCAGAGCTGACTAAAAGCTATCGAGACTCAGATTCCAAAAATATCAATAGGGGAAGAACGAGGCTCAGTAGAATGGCTGCAGGATAACAAATTAGTGGTGAAAACTGGCTGCAGTTTAGGCTACGATACATACTATTACTACTATTTTCAGCTGTACACTGATAGAAATGGAAGCAGTCATCCTTCATTCAGTTTTGATGCAGTATTGCTTCATGGCTACAGGAGAGCTAAATTAGTAATATATACACTAAATTAAACCCTCAAATGATTTCTCACCATATAGAAACAGTTTGGTTGCTTCTGAGTACCTCGTAATAAACATGGCTGCATCTTTTTTTTTCCCCACAACCAAAATTATTTCCAGGAGACTCAGGAACAGTGCACTGATACAGTAAGGTATATATATATATATATATATATATATATATATATATATATATATATATAAAATAACTTATTGTGGCAATAGGAAAGTAGTAAGGAGAAACAGCTGGTGCAGCATCCTTTGTCTCTGGCCACAACTTTATATTTTTGTTGTTTTTTGTAGAGAACATGAAAACTCTTCTCTTCGTCCTTTTCAGAGTGTCATCCCTCCTGCTGGCTCTGTACTGGGCCATCTGCAGACAACTGTACGTCCTGTCCCTCCCCGTCAAGCCTGCACAAAGGCCGCTGTGTCCCCAGCTACCCGCAAGGCTTCTTCATCCAGGACAACCAGTGCCAAGGTGAGAGCACACACGCTCAAACACATTTCCATCACTTCAGAGGACATCCTATTGACTTACTTTCAGTTCCTTGAGACTTCCCTTAACCCTAACCACTACTTGTTTAACCTTAACCCTAACCTAAACTTAACCTTACCCTAGCCTCAACCCAAGTCTTCACCCTAAAAATGTAACAGTTTATGTAATGGGGACTTGCATTTTGTCCCAAAAAGGAAGGCGAGTCCCTTTAATGTGCCTGTGTAAACAGCTTTATGTCCCACATAATCAGTAACACACACACACACACACACACACATTTTTCACATGATGCATTCCTTTGTCCCCAACTTAATCTTAATCCTAAAACCAAAACACTCATACAGCTCTTTGAGGAAGTGAGGCCTGGACCAGATGTCCTCACTTTCCCAAGATGTCCTCATATTCAAAGTCAGAATCTGGTCCCCACAAAGATAGCAGTACAAGAGCCCACACCCACAGATCTCTCTGTGCGTGAAATCTCCACTCCTCCTCTCTCTTCTAGCAAACTTTGATTCTTGCTGTTCATGCCTCTGTAATTGGCTGTTTTATAGTTTAGTTATGTAACTGATGCCTTTAACTGTAGAACCTGATATTAGATAAACAGTCACTGTTTTCAGTGTCATAAACAGTGCCTCTAAACCAATAAGGCAATGATCAAGATAATTGTTATTCTCACACCAGTGGGATTGTTTTTCTAAATTAGTTGTTGGTGCCTCATTCTGTCTCAATCAGAAATAAACCACAGAGGCTGTAAAACATTGCAATTATTGGCTGACCTTCTTTGACCCATAGAAACTTGTTTCCGCGGTTTAAGCAAGAAAATACATCCAAAATGTTCTCCCCTCTCTGACTGGTGCACATGTGGTGGACACCACTCAGACAGTTTGCTGGAAGGAACACAGAAGAGAAACAGTGTCTCCATATTGCTAGAACATCAAATGCAACCAAAGAGAGGATTTAAGGGACAACAGTGATATCACCCATATCACATTTCACGTTTTCTAATGCACACCGAAATTAAATGAAAATAAACATAGTTTAAATGTGAAATAAGATGCAATGCAACATAATCTGCCATACAAGCCATAACATACCAGGATGCATTCAGAAGCTGTTTGAAGGAGCTTATGATCTGAGGAGTTGTGATCTGTTTAGAGGCTCCTGGATCCTGTTTCTTGGTGGTCTTGGTACTAGACGAGTTTTTAGTTGAGTCAGTGTAATGAAAAGCATAGATGTTGCACAAAACTCATTTGGGAAGCCCTGGAGATAGGGGTTAATATTTTGGTTGTGTTCACCAATTTATTTATTTATTGTGTGTATTTTCATCAATCAGCATCATCAAGCATCAAACCAAAGAGAAAGCATAAAGCTGTGGTGGTATATGTACAATAGCCGCCACAGCATGTTAACCACTGAAAAAAGCTTAGCAGGGCTCTTCTGCCTGTCGTCCCACCTCTGTACCCCACCTCTTCAATGAAAATCCATTTGCTCTAATCTTCCATCCATCACATCGGCTCAGTTTACTGTCTCTGACCTCATTTTAGGCAAAGCGAGCCCTTCTTTCTCCCACCTACCAGCGTCGTCTTCAGGTCTTTTTAAGGAAAACAATAACCTGCAGTAAACAATCTTTGAATCTCTTAATAGTTGGCCGAGTAATTAAGATGACAGACGCAGACAGATCCCTAGACAGTTAAGAAGAATGATGGGCTCAGCTTACATTTCCCCCTGGGAGACCAAAACAAATGGGGTCTGTTTGCTTACTTGGCCCTGACTCCTTTAGTGTTGATTGGCTCATTAGAAGCTACCCAGATACCCTGAAGAACTATTGTATTTCTGTCTCAAAGAGAGTAAACTTTTACTGCAAAGTCTCTGCGCTGGTGACTTTTTACGCTCAGCAATAACACACAGTGTGTAGTTAAAGCTCCATTCATCGATATTTTTATAATAGCAATGAATCAAATGACTATGAGTGATGTGAAAGGAGTGGTTTCTAGTGAAAAAGCCACAAAAAATTATCTGCAGCTCTTCAAAGCTTTTTAGCCTCTTTTATTTAATAGTTTTTAGTTTTACGGCACATGTCCTGTAGGGTTCCTGATGAATTCCTCAGGTGGCTAAAAACGCTGAATCACTGATGATGTTGCTGTGTGTCTGATAGATGTGTAACTTGGCAACTGTTTGCTAACATATCTGCAATAACAAACTTATAAGATTATACTATTTAATAGTGTGTCTTTTCTTGCTTGTTTTGGAGCTCCTCTGCCCGCAAATAAGCCCAAAAATATCCTTTTGTGTTTATTTCTTGATAGACGACCACCTGCTCAAGTATTCCTAACAGTCAGAGACTAAAGGAGCAATCCGTTAATGTACCGAGCTCAATAACAAATTGCCAGCTGATTTGAGTGGCAAAATATGGATAATTTTCCGGACATTACTTTTAATTTGTTTGGAGAGGACCAAACACTTGACGTGTGGCTGGAGAATGACATATCCCCAGCAAAAAAGGCAAGAAAAGTATAGGACAACGCTGGACAGACAGGAGATGTAATATTAAGGCACAAGTGACTTGAGGACACAGAGACTGACCAGATTGAGGCGGACAGACATGAAAAAACACCAAGAAAAACACAGCATGGACGATCGACCTGCTCAAACCCTGCTTAGTGGAGACAGATGTTTTAATGTATGACGCTGAACGCAGAAATCAGCTGCTGCGGGACTTTTGTCCATCAGTACAAAATACTAGCGGTAGAACTGTCGCCAGCTACGTCTCTCTCAGGTCTGGGATATCCCATCACTTCTCCACATTTGACATGATTACTTGATAATAAAACAATGTGGTAAACAGTGACAGGAAGTGAATGAATAACAATCTTGTTACCAACTGCTTGTGTGACAGTTCTCACTCTGGAAAGTGATCTGTTACATAGCTGTCTGCTGTAAACATTGTACCTACTTTCTCTCACGTCTCTCTTGCAGTTGTATGGCCATTAGTCAGTGCATTAGAGTAGTGCCATGTACTTTATTTTTTTCCCCCATCACTGTGCCTAATGGCCATTTATTTTACAACTCAAAAGCTTACAACGTGCTGGATAAACACAGACAGTATTGCTTGGGCAGTACTTGAAGGATCAGAGTGCAAGATTTAGTGGCATAATTTAGCAGAAATTGAATATGGTCTTCATAAGTATGTTTTCATTAGTCTTTAATCACCTGAAAATAAGACTTGTTGTGTTTTCATCACCTTAGAATGAGCTCTTTATGTCCCCCTCCACGGAGTTCGGCGTGTTGCATTGCCATGTTTCTGCAGTAGCACAGAACAGACAAACCAAACACTGGATCTAGAGAGCACCTTTTCACGAGTTTCGCTTTAATGAAAACCTTCTTCATGAATAGTCGATTACACCGTCTATTCCTCTTCCTCTCTCTCTTAAACCAGCTTTCTTCCATCACAGTTCTGCCTCTTCTCTCCTTTACTCTCTCCATCTCCTACCCCTCCTTTACAGCATCCTGATCCTTCCCTGCCTCCTCTCTTCTCTCCTTCCTCTTGCTTTTCCCAACTTCCACTTTATCTTCTTCCTCTTCTCTTCTGCCACCCTTGTCCTTCCTCTTTTCTCCCCCGTCCTCCCCTCTGTCCTCCTCTATTTTCGACCCTCTTCTTGCCCCTTGAGGCAAATTTATGATTTGTGATGTTGGGCTGTATAAATAAAATTGACTTGACTTCTCCGCCTTGCCTCCTTTCCTCCACTCAACTCCTCCTGCATCCTTTCTTCCCTCCGTGGCTGTTTTTCTGTCACCTCTGTCCTTCTCACTTTACTTTCCTCACCACTGTGACTTATTTTTTACCTGATTTTGACCCTTTTCTAACATTCCTCCCCTTTGCCCTTCTCCTCCCTCTCTCCTCCAGCATGCCACCCATCTTGCCAGACTTGCTCCGGTCCTTCCCAGGCCGACTGTACCTCTTGCCCCCCGTTGGCCTCCCTACAGAGCGGCTACTGCAGGACGAGCTGTCAAGAGGGACATTTTCTCAATGCTGTCACCGGAGAGTGCCTCAGTAAGTCAACCTGTGTGTGTAAAGTGTGTGTCTGTGTTTGGTTGTGTGTATGGTGTCATGTACATATGTACATATATTTGCCATTTGCCCAAAGCTTTCAACAAAATTCGCTGCCACAAGTGCTTGTATTTTTAGCCTGAGTGGCCCCAGTGGAAATAAAACCACCAGCACTAACAGGGTTAGTGCCTTGCTCTGCCCGTTGACATAACAAGACATAACAAGTCCTGCGTTTGTCTGTAGTGCCAATGATCTGCATTATTCATGAGAAAAGCCAGACATCTTTTTAAATAGACGTTCTTAGATGCGTATTTTTTTACTTAAAAGCTCTGCAGTCTGTCTTTTTTGAAATGTTCAGTCGAAAATGATCCACAGACCTCCAGGCTGCAAAATTCTGCTTTTTTGCTTCATCCTCAAGCTGTTGGACACAAAGCAGATTCAGAGAGGTTTAGTCATTAGAATAGCTGATCAATCAAGATTTGTTCAAAAAAGTCCTTTTTTAAAAGAATCCACAGTTTCCCTTAAAGTGTAGTGTAGACTGTGATTATAGGAATTTGAATGAATATTGTTGAAATTTGGTGTTTATTACAAACAAGTCTATCCTTTGTTCTCAAACTTTCCATATAATTATAGAGATCACAGCTTCAAATGGCCTGCATCACAGCTGCGCTAGTTACAGATTTTTCTCTCCTAAAAAATCTCTGAATTGGGTCCAGATGGTAGGATTTGAACCTTAATGCTTTCATCAACAGGTTTTCCGAATATGATTTGAACCATAGCAGCTGCTGCAGTTGGCCAATCAACCATCTGCAAATAAATTAGAAGAATGAAATGATATTGCATCTGAAAAAGTGCCATTCATTTTCTAATAAACATACTTAGGTGACAGACAGGTGGAGCACTTGAAGCCTGCTGTATCACTAGGACAAAAATGTGCATCTGTTTTGGAAAATATTTGGTTCTTTGATTGAAAAAAGGTTATGATAAAGGTACAAGCTTGTGTGCAGTAAGAGAAGTTTATGATGACTCTCAAGGTGCATTTCAGTACTCTGCGATCACTCAGCCTTATGTTCTGTTTCGTGCATCACACAAAAGACATAACAGTGATCTGAAGCAAAAGACTACACTTAGTATCATCCTGAAGGAACAGCAGCAGTTTCAAATCAGTCCACTTTCAGATTGTTCAGAAACTATTCCCAAATTGTAACAATGAATTTGCCGTAGCTCTGATTTTCACCTCTGATTGGCTTCTTCTCCAAAGCAACAACAACTGAGGGGGTATTGCGGTATTACAGGCCATACCAAGCTGACAGCCACAGCCATAACATAAACCAACACATACCAACAGTGCTTTGTCACGCTCCTCTGCATCTCATACAGACACACAAGGTACCCTTTAGCGTCTGTGTGTGACACACAAAGCCCTCGTGCCAGAAAGACTTTTCAAACACATGGCCTCCACCTCTTTTTGGATGTTGTTGATCTTTCTACTACATTGGATGGAGCACTTGCTATGAGCGTCTAATATTGCTGCAGATGGGTTTATATTGGAGTTAGTTGAAAGCCCAGTGCAGCTCATACAGATGCTAAAGGGTACATTGTGCATCAGTACAAGACACTGAGGGGCGTGACAAAATTGGTATTTGACAACCTGACAATGAAACCTGGCTCCATAAACCTAAAGAAGTGTTAATTTCCAGGAGAATCTTGTATTTCAATGCTGACAAACATTTCCTTTAATTACAATTAAAGAGAAATTTAAAATGGAAATACTCAGTACAAAAGGTGAAACAGCTCGTCCCTCTCCACAACCAAATGGAGAAAAGTTTTTATCTATAAATGTATCTCCACCTCTTGGTGTAAAAAAAAAACAACCACCAACTTTTAATGAGTTTCTCGCTCATAGTCACGCTTTACAGAGAAGTGCTACATGAAACATCCACCAGAATAAAGACGAGCGTTCTTTAGATCTTTGCTAATAAACATCAGCCTAAGATACGGCACACCGCCTTGCCCCACTTCTCTTTCTCATCGTGCACAAAAAATGTTATTTGTCTTTGCCAGGCAAAATATGATAAACTACCACACAGAAGATAAATAGAAGATTGGAGTGTTTGTGTCCAAAGGTAGCTCCTGCTGCTGTCCTCCTCCTTCTCGCTGGGTAATGAAATGAGTTTTTACCTATCTGGACCGCTGGCTGTAGATTAAAACCAGGCGTGTTTACATGGTGGGAGACCAGCATGGAAGAGATAGCAGGGGGGGTAAACAGAATCTGAGAGGAAAAAGGAGATGCATTGACTTTTAATTACAGTTTTTGATGACACACACTGTTTATAGATGTGAAACTGCAACCAGATATTAGCTCACAGACACACGCACGCACGCGCATATGTGTGCAGACTGGCTTGCGCACACACAAGCAGATAAGCATGGTTAAAAACACATATTTGTTTGCAAACACACTCACACATTAACACACAGACACACAACCTAATCTCAAATGGGTCAAGCTCAGCCAAACTCATGTTAATAAAAGACTCCTTGTGGCACTTCTGGGGCACAGAAACACTGGGGTCATCATTTCTGTCTGGCCAGGACACCCGTGCACACTTCCATATGTACACAAACCTCCCTCATGAACTCGCAACTCGCAAATTTAGGCACACATATATATTTTCTTCTTTATTTTTTGTTCTTGCTTTATCCTTGCCTACTTTTTGTCACACACACCCTCACTTTATTCCTCATGCACACATACTTTCTCTCACGCACTCAAACTCACATGCAGACTGGGATTACCTCTGTCCAGCCAGCGGTTGTTACATAACCTCGTAAGGCAATGAGGCTTTCGCTTTCAATCAGCCGTTCATATGGGATCAGCCATCAGAGGCAGATGTCTCGCTATTAGCTATCTCCTCTTTTTCTCCCCTGTCTTTCTCTTTCTCTTGCTCTCTGTCTCTTCCTTTCTGTGTCTCTCCACAGGAATTCCCATTTGATTTGTGCCAAGTGATTAGCCAGTGTCCTTAAAACGCTCTTATCTGAGACTCTGTTTGGAGCCAACATGCTCAGTCCTGAACTGCTGCTCGTTTGTGATATATGTTTTTTGCAGAAACTCCCACATCTATTGTAGACCCAAATCTTCTACCCGTCAAAAGAGACTGTAATGGTGAAAAGAAGCAAAAGATTCCACATTCGTTGTGACACAAGAGGAGAAACTCCTTGTGTGAAACCTTTTAATTTTGGCTGAATTGCTTCCTTACCATAAACACCAGTTAGTTGGCTCTGCTAGCCTTTTTCTCTATTTTCGTTTGTTATTATCCTCCATGTTGACTGAGCAAACACTAAAATTATGAGAGCAGTCCCAAGTGAATGATGGGAAAAAGTGACTTGGAAGAACTGAAAAAAGATGAGATGTGGATGTACTGTGTAGTCTGATTTTGTAAGTCATAGCATTTGTCAAAAGTGATCTGATTCTGGCTGTCATGCTAATGTGGACATACACGTAAACCTCTTTGAAAACATATGCAGAGAAGTTTGTTAAGGTTAACCCTAAGTAGAAGTCACTGTGCGCTCCTTACAAATTTCAGTAATCTGTCGCATGGACCCGAGTTATGGATCCAACAACCTGTCAGGATATTTTTCAGCATTTCAGCATAGTACTGCCACAACAGATCTTGTTGCAGAAGCATAGGAATAGGAAATTTATTTTCATTTTTCATGTTTGTTTTGGAAGTGTGGTGGTTTGTTTACACTGTCCTGATTTCTTCTCCCAATTGTTAAAAAAATGTTTGCGGATATTCATGGTTCTCAGAGGATGAAGCCTCTGGTCAAAAATTTCAGATGTTTCAGATGAGGTGCATAATGCTGTTAAATTTGAACAAAAAGCCGACATCGCAAATGAGATATTCCTCAAGACACTGGACAGAGTGTCATGCATTCCTGGTCCCCAGAAGAAGAATCCTTTTGATTTTGACAAAGCTGTGACTTTTGCTGTAATGCGACCCTCAGGACAACCTAGCCACATCATTGGTAGGGCTTTAAGGATATCTAAATCATCTGGCGGTTCCCTCCAACAAGTATTAAAGGACACGTCAGCTACTAGGAGCCACTAGCTGGTCTTTTAATAATCCTTCTTTGCTCACCAGTCCCACAGGCTGACCCTCCCTCCAGGCTGAATGGATATGTTCCTAACTTCGATAGCTGACGGGGACTTGGCTGTGCTTAGAAGTTTGGCTTATGTCTGATATTTATTCCCCTGCCTGTGCTGGTTGTTCTGAGAGTAAACACAATAATTGGACAAGGCTCACTGTAAAGAAGATGTAAACAGGCAACCAAAAAAATTAACTCTTTAACTGTGCTGCCACACTGCTGCTTCTCACTCTCACCCTTCCTCTCTCTCTTCCTCTGAGATGTCTGAAAGTCCAAATGAAAGTGTTTCTGGAACACTTCAGGTCAAAGCTAAAGCTAAAAGAGTTTATTTTCCATCAGAAATGTGTTGGAGCCATTATTTCACAGCATATGAAGCTTGAAATAGAACTGCACGTTGAATAACAGGAATGCATCACCATAGAAACAAGGAATACCAACATTGAAATAAAAGACATGTCTTCTTTGCAGCTGCTGCGATCGTGTATTGATGCCAACAAGACCAACATGAATTGGAATGGAAAAAATGTGCTACTCCTCCAGACCACTGATCATTATATCTAAGTGTGTAGAAAGTATGACTTTGGTTTTTAACATCTTGGGACTTAAAGAACATTCTCACTGTCACATTCTAGCAGAGATTTCTTGTTTTAATCAGTTTATTAGAGAAAATGAGGCTGAATGCTGAAGTCTCAGCCGGTAACATTTCAGTGTGACCCTGAGCCGAGGCGTGATTACAGAAAACAGCATTTGAACTCATGGAGGTCTTGTTTAATATTTACACTGGTTAACTTTGTATAAGCGCCAATAATTTATCTTCCAACTGCCCTGCAGGCACTTTTTACATCACAAATATAAAAGGAATTAATGCGACATAAAAACATGGATGTGGAATTTCTGTTTCAGCCTCTGCTTGCTGTAAAGAGAACAAAGAAAATGACAAATTTTTCAAAATAAGGGCTGAACTAAAAACACTGACTTGGAGTTACCTGACTAACACAGATTACTTTTCTATGGGAAGATATTTGTCACTGCATCTTTGAAAGGGTTACTCAGGCACAGAGCTAATGTCATCTCAATAGAATATGATGCACTGCTCTTTGTGCCTGAACACTATGATCATTGTGAGCTTTATTATTAAAGCTGTGGTTTTGATGTTGCGCATGTGATGTGAACATAATTGTTGGAGCTAGGAGTTAGAATAATGCACAACAAAAACTGTTCCTCCCAACCAGTTTCCAGACCAGTTCTTCTCCTAATACACACATCTGATATAAGAGTAGAGGTTTCTCTGTTTTGGGGGACCGAGAAGAGAAGAAGTGAAAAGAAGAGAAAAGTAGGACTTCTTTAATAGCTTCATCTGTAAAGCCAGTCTTTGTTCGGGCGACATGTCTAGACAGGGTGAAGTCAGCGTCAGAGGACCACACAGTTTTTCTCTCTTTTTTTACGGCTGTAACGTCATATAAAGATGATGTCCCACTTTTGTTCCTCTTGCTTTGTGAACTCCTGCTGCACTCAGGCTCCGTCCCTGCTGAGGGAAATAAGTTTTATTCACTTTTTAAATGCACAAAGTCGCAAGGAGGCAACTAATTGAGAGACCTTAGAGTCTCATTTTCCTCTATGACTCTTGTTGAAGAAGTTTCTCCGCTATATATTTCAGGAGAAGCAGGAAAAAAAGCATGATGCAGGATAATGTCTGGAATAAATCAGGCCCACAGGAGAATATAATCATCCAGACTGCATGCCATGCATTTACAACTCCAGCATACCTTTTTACGTGCTTCAAAAATGGTAACTACGCCATAAAGAGCAGCTCCGAGGACTCAAATCAATACCATTTTAGTTTTATATTCAGTTTTAGTCTGCACAGTCAATAATCCCTGACGCCTGAGTTATCTTATCTCCACCGTGGAGCCATTTGTTTAGCGCCCGGAGCCGGATCGCCTGCAGAGGGTTGGCAGGAGGAATGCTGATACGTGTTTTGTTGTAAAGTGCTGTGATATGAAAGGTGTGGATGAGAGATGACAGAGAGGAAGTTCTTCATTTTCTCCGTCTTCTTTTACTCTGTTGATATTGGATCTGCTTCAGAAGGAGAGCGTGTCTCACCTGGGCAGATGCCATGTTCAGGAGATTGGAGTTTGAGTTTTACAAGCATTGAAAAGCTGCTCTGGAGGCAGAAATAATCCCACTCTCTGGGGTAAACGTCAGCTATTCATAAATACACAAGCAGACAAGAATAGCTGTCAGACACATGACATGGCTTTCTAAAGGAAAATATGACCAAATGCCATTACCAGAAATGATCCTCACCTTAACCAAATAACTTAAATAAATAACTTAGCATTAACCTTAAGCCCTAACCAAACAGGTCTCCCAGCAAGTTTGTAGAAAGATGACAAATTATCACATAATTCTTTTATAAATACACGACAAAAATTCCATCTTGTAGCACTGTAAAACAAAATAAAGACCAAGAATGACAAAATATGTGGACTCATTGTAGACTTAGCAGACGTATTCCTCTAACTGATGATGTACTGGAACAGCTAAACCAGTGAAGCTATAAATCTTACTGATATAAACTGCCATTGTCAAATCTAGTTAATTTTCCCATGTGTTCACATCAGCTCGTGCTTCTTTTAGTCTTGCTTGGTCTCAAACAACTGAGCTTGACCACAGTGAAACCAAAAGTACATTTCCTTTTGGTAACGTGTGTGAGCTTAAAACTCCCGCTGGCCACAGGGCAAATTTAGAGATACACGGGAGGAATGAAAAAATAATGAATCATTAGTAATCAGCACTTTCCATCTCTTGATTCAGTTGTGTTGACTAAACATCACAGTGTCTTGGTTTATAGGAATTGAGACCAAAGATAAGCAGTGAGAGTTTTGCCTCCAGGGCCCAGAGACTGCTGGTGTCAGCACAGTCAGTAACATCTTCTAAAACTTCTAAACCTGCATATTTCTGTGCAACAATGGAGAAAGTAACATTCTAAAAAAAGTGTTGTGCATGAATGAGTATATTCATCCAAGCCATGGAAACACTGAGTTAAATATAACATGCCTGTATTTAACAGCGCAAACACGTCTATCTCAGATAAGGACAGTTAGAAAACGTGGCAGTACAAGTGTTTTTTTTTCCTGTGTGTTGTTTTTTTTATTCCATGAACACTTCATCTCACTTCACTTGTCTTTTATTTTGTGCTTTTGCTTTTGCTTTTAAATACATTTTACACTTAACCATTAGAGTCAGTTACCCAGGAGAGTGCCCGGTCATCAGCCAACAAGCTGCAGAAAGATCACCTGTCTTATTTTCTGGTTAAATCTTCATCTTGTTGCCACAGGATTTGATATTTGTCTGCTTTCACCTTGTAATCCCTCCAAATTGTTCTCATTCATGTTAATCCTCATGGAGAAAGAAAAGCACTTTCATGATCTTTTTTCTAATACCTCCGTGTGATCCACCTCTTTATCTGTTCTGCTCAAATGGCCAACACACAACTCTTCACCTGCAGAGCCCTGTTGTTTTGCTTTTCACTGTAGATTGTTATCTCAGCATGGGCAGATAACTTTAAGGTGCTCACCACTGTGCCAGCCGGACCCAGATAGCATCTGATAAAACACCACAGGGTGTTTCATTGTTCCGGTCCTTTTGGGCGACCCTGCGGGTATTCTGCGGGTAGGTGGGAGGCGAGGGATGGCGTGTGTGAGTGTTTATCCTAAAGAAAGAGGGAGATCTGCATTTGAGAGTTAATAAATGAGGACATTGACAGAAGGAAAGGAAGAAACGACCCAATGTGTTGTCTCCCTTCTTGTATTTAGCTTGAATTTCTTTTATAATCCTCACAAAAGAACCATTACCTAGCTTTAATTAGTGCATTTGAATAGCTGATTCCAGTATTTCTAGATGAGTCATCCTCATTAAGATCTCTTGTGTAACTGTCTTTAGTAATTGCTCTCGTCTTCACTTGTTGCTTTTCTTTTGTCTGTCTTTGAACAATGCTCCCACAGACTTTGAATCCACCCACAAGTTAGTGAAATATCACCACATACAAAAGATTCATCAGCTGTCAAGCCCTCTCTCTGCCCTCAGTTTAACAGTTCACATCCTTTAAAGAAAATGATGCAGATCAAGATTGTTACTGAAGAAACATTAGTGTTGAGTTTAAAAATTGTCGGACTCTTTTTTTTTTCTTGAACAATGAAACAGAGAGGCTTCTCGATTTAGATTGACAACTGACAAATCATCGTTTTGCAAAACATATCATTCAGTGTAATTGAAAAGTCTTATAGATCCTCTAAATTTCCTTAAATTTGATTTGTCCATTTTAAGAGCCAAAAAAGCTTGTTTTTGCAGTTCATCAATTCATCTGTGCTCTATAAATTGGGACTGTTCATTATTGTAGTATTATTAAATAGACTGAAGTTTGTTAGCATGTCAGGTTTAGTATAATACAACATTGTGTGTTCCTTCTGAATCTGAAAGTGAGAAAAAGAAAGGCAAGGCATGAGTAAAACCCAAAATAACTTCTCCATGCACTTTATTTTGGTTCCGTAACAAAAGTACAGCAGTAGTAGCAGCGTGTTACTGAGTTTGACTTTGATGGGGGCGCGATGTGTATTTGTGTGCTGTATATTGATGTATTCATTCCTGTTTGTATCCCTCCTGCAGAATGCAGCTCAGACTGTCAGCGCTGCACGGCAGACCTCCAGACGGGCATCGGCAGTGTCTGTCTGTGGTGTAAAGCACCAAGGACCTGGCTGCTGGGCGATCACTGCGTCTCTCACTGTCCCCAAGGCCACTACGGCTGGCATGGAGCCTGCATGAGTAAGGACTTTCACTCTCCTGCCTATATACAATACATAACAAGGTCAGAGGCCAGGCAGTAGCTGCCCTTTATGTAAAGCCTGTTAGAAAAATCCCATCAAAGACTTTATGTTTTATTCATCAGTCAAAGATCTTTCTTTTTTTTGACTTGGTAGGAGTCTTTTTCTTGACCCAGTTATCCTCCACTGACCTGACAACACCACAACCAAAAGAACAATTTTAATTCAAAGCCAGTGTTTAAAGAACATTCTGCTTCATAAATCTTCATGAACAAGTCTTTGCTCAGGGAGAGGGATTTTGTCAGAGGTTTCTTCTTTTTATTTTGCAGTGGAATCAATTTCAGTGCATGTGGTTTTGCACAGGCAGACAGGCCATGGAGGTACATCATCGTCCCAATAGAACACTAAATCCCCAAATTTCCTCCCAGCTCACTGTCCATGTTTTGAAACTCAACTGTGAACTGTGTAGAGATTCAAAACAATGACTGGGCAGATATTTTGGGATTTGGAGGAGTTGCTGTGTTTGAGAAAACCTGTTTTCATGTTTAAGCAGTAGGAGTGAAAGTACAAAAGGCTGCGTGTTGGAGTAAGATATTGTAAAGTTTTTCAATTAATCACTAATTTAGGATTATATAGCCAAAAAGATCACCCCATAAGGATCATTGTTGTTTTTATGGTTACAATTATTACCATCATCCTCATCCTCATAGCGCTATCAGCATCATCTTCATTATTTTCATCTTTATCATCATCCTAATCATCCCCATCCTCATCCTTATCATGAATCTCATCCTGATCATCTCTGTCATTATCACCCTCATCCTCAAGAATGTACTCATTGTTATTATCATCCTCAACATCCTCAGTGTCACCCACCTCCTCTTCATAATCTGACCATCATCATCCTCTTTCTCTGTGACCTCATCATTATCAAGCTCACCATTATCCTCTTTCTTGTCTTGGTCATCCTCAGCAGTATTATCACTGTCATCACTATTATGACCTCATTCCCCTCATCATCATCATCATCATCATCACTATTCATCATCACCACCATTCTTTGTTTTATCTTCATCATACTCAGTATTGTAATCCTCATCCTCATTGTTTGTGTGCTTCTAATCATCATCATCACCTCCCTTTATCACTATCTTCAGCAGCAGCATCATTCTCATCCATGTCCTCAACGTTCTCATCCTTTTCCTCCACATTTTCACTATTATCATTCTGCTCATCATCATCATCATCATCATCATCATCATCATCATCATCATCATCACCGGCAGTTCTATCTACAGCATTAGACTATCCTTACCTTCATCATCCCCATCACCCTCCTCTTCACCATAATCCCCATCATTCTCATTCTCAGTCTCATTAATGTTATCATTGTAATCCTCATCATCCTGCTCATCATTATGCCACTGTCATTATTGTCTCATTCTCATTCTCCTCATTCAGATTCCCCTCATCCTCCTCAGTCCCATTAGTATGATCATCATTATCTTGGTCATGATCCTGGTCATCATCGTAGTCCTCTTCCTCTTTCCATCGTCATCATTCTTAACAACATCTCATCATCTTCATCACCCTGTGTTTCAGCAGTAGCATCTGCCTCCGCCATGCCATGTAACATCTCACTCCTCCCGGTATTGATTTAGGCCTGGTGATGAATTTTGCCACAGCAGAGTGGAGTTTGAAGTTTCCAATTTTTCAGCCATTTTGCCGTTGATGGTAGTACCAAATGCAAGGCTGGATATCAGCAGTGTGTGGTGGTGCAGTGTGGGGAGTGTAAGGAGTGAGTGATCTGAGAATGATTACACAGATGTATTTTCAAACCCTAGAATGTGGCTTTAATCAGAATTGTGCATGATTTCTTTTATCATGGACTTTTATTCATCCAACCTTCCTGAGAGTTTTCACGATAAGCTACTGTATATCTAAACTTGTGCTTTGTTGTACTTATATGGTTCAGCAGTATGTAAGTTCCCAACAATGCTGCATTATTTTATTGTTTCTCATACATATATTCTAGTCAGTCAGTGTAAGTGTTGGAATTATTAGTCGTATTATATGTAGGCTCCATTGTTCTATTTTATCTCACGTGTTTTTTGTTCACTTTATGCTGTTTCCATGATCATTTTTTCTACATGGAATGATCTGTACAGTTTGATCTTATGTTAGTGAAATAAAATGTGTCTTTTTTCTTGCAGAATGCCATCCGTCATGTGATGCCTGCAGTGGGGCGGGGCCTCTGTCCTGTACCTCGTGCCCCACCAACAGTGCTCTGTTACCCTCTGGCCTTTGTGCTCCCGAATGTCCCCTTGGTTACTATGACAACGGTCACAGGATCTGTCAGGGTGAGTACCACCACTACATCTCACCTGAACGATAACATCATCAACATATCTAAAGAACCAGCAATGTTACTAGGTGCGGTCTAGTAACTTGTCTAATATTACGTCTGACATGAGGTGGTGTTGCAGCAGATCCTTAATGGCTTACAGGAGGTAGACAAAATAATAAAAACTAGACAGTAGACAGCACAATGGTTCTGTAGTAAATACCAGCTCATTTTGTTTTTGAGGCTCTCTGAGGTATTGATTCAACGTGATAGTCATTTTTATGGTGAACACAAAAACATCTTGGCATCCTGTTCATATTTACTAATGAGGTGTACTAATGTCCTTTTTCACGAGCTGCATTATATGCGTTTGCAGTGTTTGTGACTGATGTACCTGCAATTGAAGCAACTCTCTGTATTATTTGTACTGTATTGTAAGTTGCCTTAAAAACTGACTCATACTGCTACCTGGCATTCAAAATAATTTCATTCAGCTTTTGCAACGGCTTTAGTAGCTAAAAAGCACTCAGACAGTGCATACCTCTGCCAAGGCTGCTCAATCCTCTAAACCTTAATCAGAAATAAACGTAGTAATAGACAATCAGGTTTTTTCATTCATGTTAGTGCAGTTAGCTGATGCTAAAATTGTGCAAATGTTTGTAAATGCCCTACTTTGACTTATGAAGAAAACCTATAAAAGATTCCTGGATCTCCACACAAAATTTGCCATTTTTACTTTTGTCGATTGCCGGACTTTCTACCGAATTTACTTAAAATATGTGGAGTATTTTTTTTAGATATCCTATTAGTTACCAGGTAAACAAACAAAATCAAATCAGCACATTCTTGTTGAATAAAGCCACATTGTGCAAGTGTGCAGTTGGTTGTTTAGACCAACAAAGCCACATTCAGCCAGTATTAGCTGGTATTTATACATTCTGTCCATGATCCTTTCCCCTCTGACCTTATATCTAACCAGACCTCCATCTCGGCTTTTTGTTTTGATAGCATGTGACAGCCAGTGCCTGACGTGCAACATGGCCGGCGTTTGTACGTCCTGCCGTGACCCGGCCAAGGTCTTGCTGTTCGGGGAATGTCAATACGACAGCTGCGCCCATCAGTACTACCTCAACACCACAACCCGGGCCTGCAGAGGTACACCCGCTTCACCATGACAACCCACACACTGCAGTGGTACAGGGAGGGTGAGGGGAAACACTGGATTAATAATGAGGATGTGTGGTGCGCCCTTTATGATATTCATAAATTACTCTCCATCCATATTGCATGTAGTGCAGTGTGGCACATTGAGTTTATGGGGTCCATTGATCAAGTTATAAACTGTGGGACCAAATATGCAAATCCTAAATATTGTGTGTGCATTTTAACTCAGTATTACGTCTTCCAGTGTGCAGAGAAGTTGATGAATGAGCCTCAGTGGATCCATGTCCAGACTGAATAATTCGTCCTTTTTTCATTCTCCATGCAATAGCTCTGTTCACATATTTAATTACCCACTAACCAGCCCAGACCTCATCCTGTCAGACTGAATCTGACTGTATTTTCCTTTGTGTTTATCTCAAAGAATAATGAGTCCATGGGATTTAGGTTTAGAATATGAACAGACCATATGAAGCCACCTTCCCACAAATGTTGTTTAGCTGGCTTCCCTTTATCAGAGATTTGGTTCAGTGTGATGAGATTCAGTATCAGCACGCCAAAGGAACTGGCCCTTAAGGTGCAACCACCACTTCCTATGTCTATCATGGGATTAGCAGCTAAGCTAACTGCCTGTGGCTATATACACAGTTTGATTTCCTGTGAGGCAGCTAGCAGTGCCTCCCACCTCGATAGGTGGTTTTAGCCATTCGGCCTGTGACAGCGTGTTTATCCCCCAAGCTAGCTACAGCCGCTACCTGGATAATCCACTGAACCTTGGGTGAACCCAGAGCGTTAGAAAGCAGCCCTGCTAGCTCCTACCTGAAAACTAAAAGGGTTTTGAGAAACCTCTGGGAGCTTTCAGTTCTCAACCATAGAGGAACTGTTGAAGTTCCCTGAGAGAGTCTCCTATGAACCTGTCAACACTGCCAACAACTTGTTTCGCTTATCAGTGATTTTTTTCTAATGAGGAAGCTCTAATTTACCTCTTGGCTACCTTTGGATCCGCACTGCTTACTATTCTCCCACTGTCCCGTTAGAGAGATGAACTTTAATGTTAATATGTGTTACTACTTCTCACGTAGACTTTAAGACAAAATGAGATCACATGCTTGTCAGCAGGAGAGTGATCAAAAATGAGGCCCTTTTACAGATTTGACGAGTACAATAATTAGTTGACAAAATTAAAAATTTTAAGTTTGTTAAGGGGTATAATATCTAAACAACTGACAGATGAATTGGCTGCAGTTTTCCATGGACATTCATGATTCCCGGCAATGTATCCGAATGACTTTGACAACCCTCTTTTTTCCCTTATAGCACCTCCAGCAGGTTGATCGTCCCCGTTCTTGAGTGAAATTTCTGGATGACTATTAACAGAATAAATAATAATCATTTTGGTCATGATATCACAAAATATTACCCACCTAACACCTTCCTGCTCATAATATGTTAAACCCTTTTTTAGAGAATCATTTTCTATGACCAGTCCCCTCTGGCCACTTCATTAATTTACTTTACCATGACTTCTAAGGAAGAAAAACTTCTGCTCTTATCCAGTATGATGTAATATAATCACCCCCTGGTTTTTAAAATCTGTGTAATTGCTGAGAATTCTGCATCTTTGTTAAATTTGTGTCCTACTGAACTTTAAATGCAAACCTAGAAGCTCACACAAACATAGAGTATTTATAGCCTGGTTGTGTTTAATTTCCTTGTTAATATTAATGGAACACAGCACAAGCACAACAGATGTGCAGAAAAAAACACAAATGGGTTTAAAATAAATCCCCTGCCCAAAAGAGTTTATTAATCTCTTTCTCTCTCACTCTCTCTCTCTCCATCCCTCTCTTCTGTTCTGCTCTCACCTTTTGCTCTCGCCTTCAAAATCCCCTCACTTCTAATCCCAATGTCCCTACACACACACACACACACACACACACACACACACACACACACACACACACACACACACCTCCTCCTCCTGCTTCTTTTCCACTCCTGCCCTCCATCCTGTTTCCAGAGTGTGACTGGAGCTGTAACGCCTGTAAAGGCCCTCTGCGGACAGACTGCCTGCTGTGCATGGAGGGCTACGTGCTGCAGGATGGAGTGTGCACCCAGGGGTGCTCCCCTGGCTCCTATCGGGATGGAGACAAATGCCTCAGTCAGTCCACCCAAAATCTGATAAGCTGACCTACATCACACAAAGACAAAATATGTGCAATGTACAATAGCACTAGCTGCACATATTTCCTTTTCTTTTTCTATTATTGTTGTGCATTAAGTAACAAAAAGTTGTTTTTCAGAGATTTTTTGATCATCTGTTTTCTTTTTAAAAGAGTTGATCAACAGCAGGGACTCAAAAGTTTCTTTACAAGTCTTACGTTGATAGTGAATGTTTAATGCATGGTTGTCTCTTAATTGTTCAGGTCAAATTCTTCTTGTGAGGAACCTTTAAGTCCTTTGTAACTCTTTAGTAACGTATAATAATAAAATCATAATACTGTAATACATAGGAGCATGTTTAACACATGCAAAATATTCACGCCAAATCTCCATTATTAAAATCCACAGAAATAAAATCCACAGAACACTAGGAAAGAAGTAAACATGCATTAGAAGTTCTATTAGAATGAAAATATTTCAAAAGGATCAAAAAAGGATCTTCCCTTTGAAGTCACAGCTTCTTGTCAATTGGATACATTTTGGTTTTATCCATAACTTTAATGCTCTCAGTGTGTCTTTCTCTCTGCCAGGCTGTGATGATCACTGTGTGGAGTGTCAGGGTCCCGCACAGTGCCAGCAATGCCAGCCTCCCTACGCCACTCTGCAGGGTCACTGTGTGCTGGAATGTGGCAGACACTTCTTCCTGGATGCCTCCTCCCAAGTCTGCAAACGTGAGTGTAAAGACTTTGTTGAATACAATGAAATCCTGCATATTTTTAACTACTTGACGAGGCCAGAATATGGTTTCTTAAGAGGGCATCTGTGTGAGGTCAGTATATTAGTTTAAAATTGATTGAAAAAAACAGGTTCAAAATAAAGGAACATAATGTCTGTTGAGCAAATGCAGATTGTAGAAACATTGTGTTCAACACAATTTAATAATTTCTAGAAATGTGAGAATGAAGTAGTAATGAATGAAAAAGAATAAAGTCTTCTAAAGCATTACTTCTTCATGTTCTTTAGCTTGCTCATCTGACTGTGCGCTGTGCGACGCGGTCGGAAGCTGCAGAGCTTGTCGTGACCAAACCTACCTTATGGAAGGATACTGCACACCCGACTGTGGAAACGGATACTATGCCGACCAGAAGACCAGGACCTGCCACGGTAATAACATGACGTCTGTCTACCTTTAAAGAGAAAAATGGCTACTGCCCAAAACTAACCACAGTTACCAATAAAGAGTGAACAGACTTAAGAGTTGTTGATCAATTTCTTTGACTCAAAACTGAAGGAACTAACTCGTCTGCTGGAGTTTCTGAACACTGTCACTCGTTCCACCTCCAGGCACAACCCAGCTGAAAAGCCTCAGGCCACACGCAGTAGGCATGTTTTTAGTAAAAGAGAAGTTCTGTTTAGGCAGATTCAAATAAAACTTGGTTTAAACATCTAGTTTAGAGATTTTTCTTAAGAAAAATACTGTACATACTGTGCAAAGCATGCAGCAAGCTCGCATGAAGCATCAAATAAATGTTAATATCCATCTTATACTCTGTCCAAATACCGCAATGTCCGGAACATTTTAATTACATGCATGTGAAATCTAGAAAGCCTCATAAAAACAAATCCACATGGCTAGTTGCTAGGCAACAAGCTGGTTAACCAAGGCATACAGCGGTGAAGCCAACAGAAATGTGCCGCAGCCTGATGCTGTGCATTTGAGTCATGTTAAATGTTACTGTCCATCCAACGCTTCAGCTCATATAGTAAAATATGTGTTCCATTCTCGCTGTCTAATTCATTCAGTAACAACCAACATACTCTGCTAATGCACTATTTATTGAGAAAAAGTCACCTAATGCTGAGATCCACATTGGGCCAAACTGACATGGTGACAAGTTTCTCCTTTAACAGTCTCTATGCCACACAGAGGTCAGATACTTTCTGTTCTTTGTGTTATGTTAAAATAAGAAATACTGTTTAAGTGAGCTTTAAAAACAGATGTCAAATGTGAGCCCTTGCAGGTCAGAGCTGAAGGCAATTTATAAACAACTTACAAGACACAAATGGAATTGCTGAAGGCCACTATGTTGACAGTAGCAAAAGTGTATTTCCACTCTGTGGCTCCTCCTTCAGCAAGCACAGTTAAAATAAGGTTCTGCTATCTTTTCAGCCACTAGAAGAACAAACTGTTGGCATTAATTGCCTGACATTAGGAGTTTCTTATTAGTAATATAGTAATTGGTTCTCCTGAACACTGAAAAGAGCATTGTCTGCAAAGTCAGGCCATTAGAGGAGTCTTGTACTTTTACTTTTTGGCTTTTATGTTCAAACAGTGGCTGTCAACCTGCAGGCAGAGAGGCCCGAGGCCTTCAGCAGCAGACTGAGATTTATGAACTGTGACAAAGCATAATTCTAATAGAGAAATGTATTATCATGTGCCCTTTGTGAGTGATAAATGCTTTATTTTTGTGAAATAATGAACATTTTTTCAGCCTCCAGGCTTCAACTAATCCACAAGTTAATCAAGTGAAATAGACTGGAGAGAAATTGGTTTGCCACCTTCTTCTTCTTTTTTTTTTTTTTTTTTTTACATTTTTGCCAACCAAGACAAAAAGTCGAGAAAGTAGTGCTTTAAATTATAAGATTATTCTCATTTGCGAGTTTAATTGCATGGCCGAGAGTTTGATATTTTAGATTGCCTATTGGCATCATTAGAGGAGATATAATGAGATTAGAATGTGGCCTCTCAAAAGAGCTGATCTTTAAGAAGTTCCCTAACAAAAGTCAGTTCCAATTAAAGCCAACTTCTAAAATGCCACGCCAAGACCGAGGTGTCTTGCTCGTATTTCACCAGCCACCCATCACACACCACACACACATGCACACATAGAACACACACACCCACATGCACACACATATGCACACACACACAAGCAAGACCACTTTTCCTGTTTTCATTTCACCCCCTCACTCTTTCCAGTAAATATTTATTCTTTAAGTACATTTAAATGTTTTATTATCACATCTGCTGTAATCAAAATAATTAGCCATCATATCCTAAAACTCAGACTAAAACTCAGAGTCACTATTTCTCTTCTTTCCTGATTTCCTACTTCTCTTTTATATGTTTCCATTTGTTATTAAATTGTAATGTCCATTATAATAATGCTAATAATCACTGTGTGTGTGAGTCACCTCAGAGATGAGAAATGTAAACTTTTCCACCTGGGGTTTTCAAGTCATCAAAGATCATCTATTTCAGCTTTCCTTTCTCTTTCTGTCCTCCCTTGTCTTCTCAGTGAACACCCACCCACCTGCCCTCCAGGTCAACGGTTCCCTGCTGGTTCCCCTTGGGGGTTTTGCCCCATTGCCCCCCACCCTGCTGCAGGTGAAGGACCCTGACAGTCCATCTGAGCGGCTGATCTTCCAGCTCGTTCAGGGCCCAAGTAACGGACGGTTGGTCCTGTTCAGAGGGGAGGAAGGAGAAGACAGGGGAGGCCGAGGGAAACCTGGTCAAGAACTGACCAGAGATGACACCTTCACCTGGGTGGAACTGAGAAGTGGCCGGGTTCGGTTCAGGCACCAAAAGGACAAAGCCAGGTCAGTAGATCTGATTCGGTTTGGTAGTGTTCGGGAGGAGGATGAAGTTTTAAGGCGTAAATCCAGAAACAAGCTGTTAGTTTCTGGGTCTATGGTGAAGGTGTTAAATAACTGCTCGGCCTGGTGGCACATCCACATATTTCCAGCAGCTGTGGTGAAATTTAAAAGCAGAAATATAGCTTTCTAAAACCGGATAAATGCCAGTTATTGGTGTCAATTCCTCTGAATCAAAGAGTGAAAGCTTCCTTTCAGAGTTGCCATTTTGCACTGACATTCAACAGTGACATAAGAAAAAATCCATAATGCAACAGGCAGAAGACCGATTTCTACACCCACAAGAGCAGGAAATAAAGTGGAAAATAATGCAGCCACAACACATCTTTGATGCAGCATAACAGCGGCGACTGTGAAGGTGGAAAGTTTCCCTCAGATGAATCTTTGTTGTTGTCAGACATGTTGGAAGAGCAGATAGTCATCACACTTCTAATTTTAATTGTCATCATGATGATCCATACAATAACCTCCTGTAGGTCAGTACCACCATAGTGCTGTGATTAACATTAATTATTTAAGATTGGGTTCATTTCTTTTGCCCATTTTTTGTTTATTTCTTAAATTATTGCAAAAGTTTAATTCAGTTAGACATTCACATTCTGGGATGTTTTGGATGGAGACGGTGGAGAAGGACTGACAGGAACAAATGGTTCTGAGGGAGTTTTTAACAGACAGAAGAAGAGTTAAGGAAAGGCCTTCAGTATCGGCTGCATTCTGTCATGGATCACTTTTTTCTCTGTGTGATCACATGTCAGCTGGTTGAGAAATGTAGAATAAAAGTGGAAAGCGAGCACGACATAAAAAAAAAAGGTTTGTATGATTCCAGAGATGCTTCTATATGTGATCCTTAACCTAGTAAAAAGACCAATTATTATGAAAGGCACGGTCATGCGGTGGTTGATGCTGTTACCGCTCAGCGAGAAGGTTCAGGGTTTGAACCTTTGAACCTTTCTGTGTGGAGATTGCATGTTCTGCCTGTGCCTGCGTGGGTTTTCTCCATGTGCTCTGGCTTCCTCCCACGATCCACACACATGACAAACACAAGCTTAGGCTAACTGGCGACTCTAAGTTGCCTGTAGGCATGAATGTGAGCGTGAAAAGAAGGCAATAAGTGAGGGAATAACCTCAGTGCATCCAAGGAAAAAAGCAGTTGGTCAGCGTGACACACGAGAGTAGAAGAAATCCCTTAAAGACAGAGACATGACAAAGAAACAGAATGTGCACTCTTGTGTGCAACTGAGAGAAGAAGCGTGCATGTATGGGCAGAAGGAAAGACGTCAAGCTGAAACTCGGTTTTGTAAATTCATAACATAATTCTGTGGTTTATTTGTGTCTTATAGCATTGAAATCTAGAGATTAACGTATGACAGCTGCCTCAAGTGAATGGATCTAACACTGTTTGAATGTGCTTTGTTAGACCTGTGTCTGATGCATGAAAGGAGAATAACATTCTTTGTAGGTGGGAGGTGACACTGAAGGGTGCAGCAAATGATTCACGTCATTTTCATACCTGACAAGCCATTCAGTGAGCCCTTGTTCCCGGTATGTTCCCTGCATTTGTTGTGTTTATCAATGTATTTACATATACTGTGTATAAAAAGGCAAGGACTGTGCAGTTTACACCCAACACTTCAAATACATCTGGTTTTCAAATGAATTTCTCCTTTTGTCACCTAAGTGTCAGTTTTAACAGATGCCTTATCTATTTTGATATGTAACCTTTTTTGAAGTTGACATTCAACACCTTTTGCCACTAACAATCCATAGCACATGGCTTTAAATGCATGTCGCAAGCTCATTAAGATGGGTCCAACTCCACTTCTGAGAGTTAAACAGTGCATAATCTGGGAGCAAAGTCAGGCGCAAGGCGCAAAGGGGTTGCATTCAGTCTCTTAAATAATCAAGTTGTTTTTTGGGCATTACATGAATTAAACGCATTCGAGTGTCATCTCCCATTCTCTTTAAAAGCCAGTTGTACCTGCACCTGCTCGTGGGCAAAGTGAAAGCAGACAATCTATGGGAGCAGCAGGATTCCACCAAAGCTCCCTGAGGTGAAGCAGGCGTGGGAGGAACGTACTATCTGAATAATGCACCCTTGAAATAGCAGGAAAATACTGCATAGACCAGGTTTTTGCTCGTCAGGGATGCGCTAGCTCTCTGCTGCCTCAAGACAGTGATCCACCAACAACGCGCCTGAGCATAAGTCAGTTTGAACCCAACAAGCCCATAGATGTGTGCAAGCTACTTACACAGCGTGGGTGCTGGGTGTAAAAGTGACAACTGCGTCAGTTGGAAACTAGCAGTGACACTTGCACTGTGTCACTTTGCACCGGGTGTAAAGTCGGGCCACGTGTCTCCCTCCTCTTCTTTTATGAGTCTCCTGACATTTCATTTTTTGTTGCCGCTGTTATCATCCAAGCTGCCTGTCGTCTTTTTGATTTGTGCAGCTTCCCTGGTTAGAAAGTTCATTTTCATTAACCTGCACATGGACTGGAGAAGCATTACATTTACACTTCTTAGCTAATGTGGCCAAATTAGCATCTGCATTGGACAGGGTGATTACCCAGTCTGAATCTACAGTGCCGGTGATCAAAGGGGCGGCTAATATGTATGGAAGGAATACATGCAGCCTTTTAAGAGCTCAGTGTGGAGCCAGTTTTCCCTCACTGTAGCTGGTGTGCTGTGGCCTTTTCCTGTCACAAGTCTGTCTCATTTTGGGTTTGAGCCCAGTGTCCTTTCAGCCAATCGGTTCGACATATTTAACACATTAGTTAATCCTGATTCAGCTGGTCTGGCCTAAAATGGCAGCATGCCAGTGAATTAGCAAACTATGGTCCACTGCCCAGTTTTGAGTCATTACATTAATGGAGACGGTAAAATGTAAAACTTCAAATGTGATTAAATCTGCATATTACAGCCATAGTTTTCAAATTATTTGGAGTGGGGGATAATGGCGGCAGACACAGAACCACAAACAAATGCTCTCAGGTTTCTCAGGATTCATTTAAGAGTTGGTGTGTCGATAGAGAAAAGCATGTTGTGTCCCAATGCTGCTGACAACAGAGACAACAAAAATGGAATTATAAAATGTGATATACTGTTAAAGATGAACTGAAGATATTTCATTTTTCAAAAGAAGGTGTTTCAAGTGTCAAGACACAGACAAAAATTTTAATTTTATGTCTCAAGTGGCATGCTTAACCATTGAGACACATTTAAACACACATACAAGCACACAGATCAAAAGCTGTTCCACTTCTGTCTCAAGGCTGCATAAAAAAAATAAAATTCCATCTTTCATCTATAATGAAGCCAACAAATACATTGGTCACATCTATAACCTGTGCATAAAATGAGATTTAGAAGTACTATGGCATTTTTCCCAAGAAATATATCCCTTATGTTACTTTAATAAGCTGTCCAATACATCTTTAATGGGCCTCAATTATTCTAACCATAACGAATGCTGTAAAGCTGTGACAAATCTCACTTTTGCTGCCAAAAATTGTAATTCAAAAAGAGTTTTATCATTGTCGAAAGGTGCTGTAAGAATCTGTTATGTTAAATGAATTTTAAAGCGGAACAGTGCAGTAAGATGGACGAGGTTTTCACAGAGACGCTGCATTGCTCAGTTCAGGCAGCCAACAGTCATCAAACATTCAAGCTGAACAGGAAACTGTGGCTGTAGAAGATAGTAAATATACAGATGGACAGTGGTGAAAAGTACAGGTACATTTACTAAAGTACTGTACTTAAATACAATTTCTAGTTACTTGTACTTTATATTTCCATTTTCTGCTGCTTGATACTCCACTTCGGTTCAGAGGCAAATATTGTGTTTTTACCTCAATACATTTATTTACTTTGCAGATTCAGATTAATAATTCTAAATATCACCAACAAATAAATTGTGATGTTTTTTTATAGATTGGAATGAAAATTAAGTGCTAACATGTTTTTAAAAAGCATTTATTGATCCTCAGGGGAAATTCACAAGCTCCTCAGCAATATAGAAATGAATAAAATCAGCTCCACCTTTACCAGCCCTGACATAATGATGAAATGGAAATTCAAATGAATGCATCACTCATTATAATCCAATAATAAACTATACAGTACGTGTTTCTAAAATGGGACGTTGCATAATAAATACTTTTGGGGCTTTAAGTATTTTGATAATAATAATAAACTTAATTTGTATAACACCTTTTATACAGGAATTGCAGCTCAAAGTGCTTTACAAGAAAGAAATCACATGCGCCTTCACAGAATGGACATAAACACATATAAAACAATGAGTGTAAAATAAGATGAAGAATAAAATCCACCTGATCATGCTAATAATAAATAATGAAAATATAAATAGACCACAGAATAATTAATAAAATATACTGTAAAAATTGTAAAAAAATAGAGTAGAATATGGATGAAAACATAAAAACTATAATAAACCATCAAATCACAGCATAAAATAATAATAAAAAAAGGTAAAGAAAGACTATATAGGATGCATAACATCAAGTAAAAGACAATAGTTTAAAAGAAGTGCAGGCACAAAAGTTTCGGACCTATATCAGGAAGTCATGGCTAGTTCAATGTTAAAGCGGCGAGATAGGTTTTTAGCTTTCTTTTAAAAATATAATCAGAAAGCCTGGATGAATGTAGAAGTGAGGCCTCTGCCTAGAGCCTAAAAAGCTGCCTTCTAGTCACGTGACAAGGAAGCGTACGGCGCCACCAGATCACGACTGAAAGCTGGCATCAAGCAGGAGAGTGTTTCCACCTGCCTCAATACAGCCACCATCGTCCCTGTACCTAAAAAGTTAGCCGTGTCTAGTCTAGAAAACTACCTTCCTGAAGAAACTTGTTCTCAAGCGCATCAAAGACAACACCCAGCCAGCCTGGACCCTCACCAGTTTGTATTGAGAACCAACAGATCCACAGAGGATGCCATCTCCACTGCCCTCCACTCAGCCTTCACACACCTTGAAAATACACCTACATCAGAATGCTGTTTGCCGATTTCAGCTCAGCATTCAACACAATGCCCTCAAGAAAGGTGTTTTCAGTCCCCTCCTGTTCAAGCTGTACACCCATGACTGCAACCTCATACATGAAGGGAACTCTGTTGTGAAGTTTGCAGACCACCACCACCACCATCATCGGCCGGATTTCAAACAATGGTGAGAGTTCATATCGGGAGGAAATCAACAACCTTGCAGGGTGGTGCACAGATAACAACCTACTGCTCAACGTCAACAAAGCCAAGGGGCTGATTGTTGATTTAAGAAAAAAGGAGGCAGAGATGCACACCCCTGTCTACATCAGTGGAGCTGAGGTGGAGCATCTGAAGTTCCTGGGAACCAGCATCACAGAGAACCTGTCATTTCACATCTCCACCCTGGTAAAGAAAGCACAGAAGGGGCTGAATTTCTCAGGGAAACTTAAGGAGGCAAAATTCCTGTGCCAAGTACTTGTTTACATTTACAGAGGAACAATAGAAAGCATCCTGACTGGAAAAATGACAAATTGACATGGGATGTGAACGGCCTGGGACCGGAGGGCTCCGCAGTGGGTGATTACAACTGCCGGGAATATCATTGGTACACATCTACCGAGTGATATCGATGCGCAGAGCCTAAAGGATAGTTAAAGACAATACCCACCCCAGCTGCAGCCTGCTTACCCCGCTGCTGTCTGGTAAATGATACATTAGTATCCGCTGCTGTACCACCAGACTACAGAGCAGCTTCTTTCCTCAGGCTATGAGACTCCTCAACTCATCCTCCACACTCCACCATGAAAAACATTTTATTTTTATGACTCATTATTTATCCATCCATTTCTACAATTTTTGTTTTGTGAGTAGCATAAAGGAACTACAACTAGCATTGTGTCATCCAATCCTGTGCTGTGGAATGATGAATACACGAATCTTGTACTTTATTTTTTATTTATTATTCCAACATCTATCCATCTGTCTGCACATCACAATTCCAGCTTATTAAGGCATTTATAAGGTTAGATAACTGATCTTTTAATAAAGGTTGGGGGAAAGCTTGTCATTATAGTTAAATATTTAAAAAACATTTATTGCAGCTCTGAGAGGGATGTGTTGAAAATTAAATGTGTTACATCTCTTTTTCTGCACTACACAAACAGCACAATGCTTCTGGCATTGCATTAATTATTGATATTGAATGAACAGGACACAATTTATGGATTTATGGTAAAATTTTGATAAGCACGAGCTGTAACAGTCTCTACTGTTTCCAGTTTTTTAAATATGAACAAAAGTGATATTTAGATTTTCACCTTTATAAAGCACTTCATATGGGTCAGCTTGTAGCCATAATTCCCTTTCAGCTGTCACTAAACCAGCAACCTGCTGAGTCACTTGTTCCTTCGGCCACAGTAGGCCGTATCCCTGCCCCAGGGAGTTGTGGGTAGTAAGCTTTGATGATGCTGAGGCAGCATGGTGAGACGAGATACTGGTGATGGCGAGCGTGAGCAGGTGGGCTGGCGCGTGTATGTGTGTGAGGTTACCGTCCTCCACTCCCATAGATAGCACTGAGATGATTAGGCTACGCACTGGGTTAGCCTCACAGGACGCATTTTCCCAGAAACCTTCAGTCCTGACTAAAGGCTGTTTCTAAGTCAGGTGAGTCAAGGAAAGAGAGCGAGAACTAAGTTCAAGGCTGTTTTTTTTTTTTTCAACTGATCTGCTTCTAAGTGATTTTACAATGTCCTCTTTATTGTTCTTTTCTTTCTTTATTTCTGCAGGACTGGTGAGTTCATCTTGCGCGTTGCTGACCCCCAGCTGTTTTCTCAACCAGAAACAATCCCAGTTCAAGCCGTGTCAATGCAGGTAACATATAATAACACAGACACTTCCTTCCACTCTCCTTTATTTAATCTGTTACTCTCAATCACACTGACACACCTTTTCAGAAAAGACTGGAGAGAAATACACTGTCTTAAAAATGCCACATAAAAATGCATCCATAAACTCTAAATTGTTGCATCATAAATGTGTTCCCCCAGCAGAAATTAGCTACAGATAGAAATATCTAATAAAGATGGCTGTTTTTCACTGTGCAGGCCAATTTAGTAACATTACAGGTTACAGAGAAGAATCGTCTGCCAAAGCACATTTGCTTCTAAATTTAGTTTATTGTGGAACAATAGACTGTCTTTGTTTGTACTCTGAGGGTAAAATGCCAAGTCGATACTTTTGTCCTTGTTGAGAGAGTTTGCATCAGTGAGAATTGACACATAGAAAGCAGCTTCCCTCCAGGATGAGATGGACCGCTGCTGCACACATGAACACTTGGAGATAAGTAGTTTAATCTTCTGTCTCTTACAACCTTATACAGTGTATTGTTTGGCTTTAAGGCCATGATGCAATGTTCTTGCATGAATTCTTCAAGTTTCTCATTTGTTCCCCTTTGTCAACTATTCTCTTGACATCTCTCAAAGCTCTTGTCTTACAAATAAGGCTTGTCGTCATATGGTGACTTCAATCGATTATTGTAAAACAAATCCAGCACAAGTACAAAACAACTAAATTCTAGTCCAGCCATTTCTAATTTTGCTGCATCATCCTAGCTGATCTACATTCCTCACTGTTCTGAGGCTCTGTCCACATGGAGTGTTGCCAGGACTGTGTTTGGCCGATGTCGGCCTGATAGCGGGCCGTGATTGGTGTCGAGCTGACCTCTGATTTTGGCACAAATATGGAAAATAATGAGGAATAAGGGATTAAAGGCTCTCTGTCTGAGATTTGTTGATGGGTTACTGTGACAGCTGTGTTACTCTGCTCTCTCTCTCTCTCTCTCTCTCTCTCTCCCTCTGTGTGTGTGTGTGTGTGTGTGTGTGTGTGTGTGTGTGTGTGTGTGTGTGTATGTGTATGTGTGTGTGTGTGTGACAGGTGGTTGATAAAGAACAGCAGAGCTGAAAAACGTGTGTAACAAATTTAAGTAATGATTTAATTAGCTTAGTGGAAAATGTTTCATTTGTCTTTTATTAGGAAAAACAAAGTCAACCATATCTGTCACTAAGCACATACTTTCCAGCCAAATATATTGTTTTAAAGGGTAGTATTGGTGGGCTGTTAATGTTTATGATTATGAATAATAGATATAAATGACAACTAACTTTACGAATATTGCAAACAGTCAGATATTTCAAGGCCCCTGTAGTGTCAAAACCCGCTTTATTGGCACATGTTACTGCTTTCTTAAGTTTGAGTCGTCCCTGAATAAATAAGCATCAGAGACGCAAACATCAGAGTGCTGCTTACATGTTATTGAGTGGAGCTGCAGCATTTCTATTGAAGGGGGGCTGCTCAATTACACCATCAGTTCATTAGCTCAGCTTTCTCAGACAATATTAGCAGAAGCCGCTGGTAAGGACAAAACCAGTAATTTATGAACATAAGCTCAGTGACAGTGTTTTGACTGACAGTTGGAAGGTCGTTTTTGTCCGCCAGCTAGTTTTTATTGCAATAAGACTCCACAGCAGTTGATTACCAGACAAACAATCCAAAAGACGTTGGGTTAACTTAAACAACCTATATTGTCGTTTAGTTATCGTATGAGGACTCCAAGATGAAATGTTGAAAGCAAACACTAAAACCACTATGCAGTTGTTCAATGTTTGAACTGCTTCACTCCATGAAAATGCAGCAACAAACATGCCACAAAGAGAAATAGACAGCCACAGAGTCTCAGGTGAATGCTCCTTTCACTCTACATCAAAGAGAACCCCAAATACTGATGTAACTTTCACTATACTTGTTGTTTGCGCCAGTGTTACAAAGAGAGATTCTCATAAATTCACTGGGTCTCTCCTTTGAAAATCTAGATTTTTTTTTTTTTTCAGTATCTGTACATTTGTATGACAGGAAGTCAAAAAAAAGAGTAGCAGGCTTGCTTTGAAAGTAACCAGCTAACATGGGAGACAGGAAAAATCTAGGAATGAGTAAATATCGATGCACACATGCTGCACAGTTCATACAGGACAGAGCTGCAAACTACACTGTGCATATATTGGCCCATAATGCAAAAGCCACAGTTGAACAGGTGGACTGTGAAGCAGGATGGCATGCAGAAAATGACCATTTACACACCGCAATCCTCCCAGTATTACTTAAGACTGAAAAAAGGACATTGTTGATGAAATCCACATCAGATCCCCAGCCAACGGGCACCTCAGATTATAATAGCCTCAGGAATGAAAGATCTGAGCTGCAGATAGCCTTTCCATCTTCTGACAGGAGCGGCTTCTTTTGGAAAAAGTTTCTCAGAGTCCAGTATCTGCTAATGGCAGTTCTACAGAGGTGGTCTCACGTGCACACAGCATGATTTTTGTTGCTTAAATCTTCAACTTTAAGTTGCAGTCTTACAGTTTCTGAGACTTTTTACTTTGCTGTGCTGATGTCTTTGGCACTCAGCTTTCTACGTTGAAGACTTTCTGCAATACCTCTGACTGGCAATGAACACTGACACGTCTTCTACCTGAATTTCTTGTTGATTAAGTTCAGAATGATGCCTATGAGTAAAAACAGGAGTGCAGAACAAATGGCATATGATGACATTTCAATGCACCATCATTTTTGACCACAAGTCCAGATGAACAGGAGTACAACAGGACATCTGCTGTACTCCTCAGTGTTGTGACAGCTTGACACAAAAACAGGAGAGGGGGGCTGCAGATAAAGACATTGTTATAAAGCAAGAGGCCCACAGGCAAACAGGGGGATGAAACCTGTACTCTGCTCGTCACATCTCTGAATACCCTTCAGTACGAACACAGCAGGAAAAACCAAACAAAATAAAGAGCAAATGAAAACAAAACAGGAAATAGCACAAAAAGCTTTTTCCATCTTCTTGAAGTGCTGCACAACCCTAAGGGCTCCATGGGTGACGACAGCTCTCTGAAAATATGAACCTCACCTCTCCCTCGCCCCTAAGGTGAGGATAAAAGGTTAGCCCTCCTACCTGAGTGTGCCTGTTTGTTTCCATCTGCCTTGGGGGAGAGATTTTGCTGGTTGCATTTAGTGAGCTAGCATGTCTTAGCACGATTTCAAAGTAACACACACACCCACTTTCAGCCCCCACCAACACATCCAAAACCTTTTGTTTTCCTCCTGCAAGTAGCAGAAGTGACAACACAGGATTTAGGTGGGCGCCCGAGAGCCCGGTCTCCTGTGTCTTGGAGATTATTCCAAAAAGATTATTCTAAAAATTTGTCACCAAACGGCCCCTAACAGAACAGAAAGGGCAAGGGTCTACGTATTACAACATGTTAACTCTGTGTTTTTAAGCTTTGCTTCAGCTCTGTGTCTAGAAGCCAGCGGTCACTTTGGTTCAAAGGCACACAGAGGGAGTGTGTGTGTATGACTTTCCACAATCTTTTTTCTCTTGTGGTGCCAGCTTGTTTCACACGTCCCCCTTTGCTTAAGCTGCTGATTTTATGGCTAAGAGCTGGAGCTCAGCCAGCAGCCGTCCCGGGCAACGAATTGGACCTGAGCCCTGCATCAGGCTGGAGCTCCCTGCCTGACAAATGGTATGATTCAGGGCCATAGCGGAGTGGCACCTCCACTGGGACAGCCCATGCATCTCTACCTGCACCTCTGTGTCTGCAAAGCCACCCTACTAACAGCTTTTGGCGCAGAGTTGTATTAAAATGAACTCCATCAATGCTGTTTTTTTGGCCACCTTTTTTTTCTGTGTCAGATATCAAACGCAGACACAGGAAATGCATATGCATGTCTTTCCTTATAATAACCGTTCATTGACTAGTTCTAAAATGCATTTTAAGCTCAAAAGATCATGTAGTGTGAGAAATTATTTGTTCATTTTGATATCCCAGAAATGATGGAAGAACTGAAAAGTACCCATTACACTTTTTCCGTTGTGTGAACCTAACAGTGTGTATATTCAAATATTCTCATACACACAGACATATACAGCAAATCATAGATGTATAAAGCAATAAATCAAAAGGGACTTTTTGTCCAGTAGTGGTCAGAAATACAAGCCTGATATCCCATTGGCAGTTGTTATGACTAACCTGATAGCAAAAAGGTGCAGGCTCTTATTAGACCTCAAACAGGGGTTGATAAGAACCCAATTGACTCAACCACACATTCTGTGTAGCTGTACTACAAAAGCAATTAGTTAAATCAGGCTAAAGGCGACATAGAGGTGTAGAGTTAGTGTTGATTCTCAGTGGGTTTGACACAACAAAGGACACATGTCAGAGTCATGAGTTTCAATTATAATATCGAAATGATCACTTAATATCCTTTTGAAAGCAAAAATGTGCGCAACTCTAAGTTCATACTGATTCTAGTTTCTCAGTGGAGGGAGGACCAAGGCCAAACTGACCTTACTTTCCAGAAATATCCACACTCTGCAATCCTCCCAAGCATAGAGGTTCAAACACAGACAGAGGCAGGCACATGGTGAGATCTGGATAAAGTCGTACGTTTGCTCACAATAGGAGACCTCCCTCTCTCACCGGTGCTCATAAAATGACTTAGTTAGTGAGATGAAGCTTTTCTCCTGCTGCAGTGAGGCTTCAGGTACGGCTTCTTAATGAGGCGCCCTGCTTAACCCCTCCCTCACCATCGTCTTCTTCATCTCTATCAGCCGCAGGACACCACAGTCCCAATGCCCCGGCCCACCACGAGAAAATTCATCATCTGACAGTTTGGGGGAAGTTGCTGTCTTCTTGCTGTCCTCTTGGCCAGCCCCTTAAAATAAAAACAAAGCACAGAAACTTTGCCTTTACTGTAAAAACAAGGTGTTGCAGCAATCTATTTGTCTGTCTGTCTGTCTAAATCTAATCTGGCTTTCCTTCTCTTCAGTCAGACTCTAATCAAAGCATCGCCTTACTCCCAGCCTCTCTTCCTCTTTTTTTTTTAAATTCTTTCTAGCCTCCAAGGGTTGTGACTCTTGCTCCTTTAACCGTGGAGGGCCGCGGCGCCCTGGCAACCATCACCAAGTCAGTCCTGCAGGTCGACGACCCGGACAACGCAGCCGATGTCCTGGTCATGGTCCTTGAACCGCCCCGCTACGGCCGGCTGACCCGTCTCCACGGCGACCGGGCGCTCAGCCGATTCAAGCTGGAGGAGCTGTCACGGGAACAGATCCAGTACATCCACAACAGCTCGGAGGGGATGGAGGACGGGGTGGTGCTACAGGTCAACGACGGCCACAGCTACAGGAATGTTCTTCTCCAAGTCCACATCAATCAGAAGGTAGGACGGACAGAGGGGGATGATGGGAGATTAATGGCTCAGGGCTGATGTTTGATATTTATATCTCAACTTCATGCTCCAAAATTAGCAGCTGTTGAGGTCTGCATTCATCCACTGACCCTGCATTGAGACTGGAAAGACTCTTTAACTCTTTTTTTTCACATTTTTACATGTAATGGCCATGGTGCACCACTGATCGATAAAGTGTGGTTCTGCAAAGGTCAAAACAGATTTCAACAACAACAAATACACTTTTAAATAAAAAAGGCTCTCTGGTGTTTAATTTAGAGTCCTTCTGCTCCTGCCTGGCTCAGTTCAAACATCTCTGCAGAGGTAAGAGACCTGAATCGAGCCTTTATTAACTTCTGGATGTTACACAACTGAGCCAAATTAATGTGTTGCACCTGAAAGCTCCAACATCTGTTCACCAACTATAGTTCTCAAGCTATCAGACAGTCAAAAAAGGTCACGTGATCTTTCTAGATCATCTTGTGAACTGAGTCAAAGTGCAGAGGTTAACAAAGAATGTGGTGACTGGAGTGAGACTACAAGCAGTCCAAAAAGAAATGACTTGTGCTGGGAAATACAATCAAATACACCCTCTGCTACTTTGTGCGATCAGTGGTGTGCATAAGGTTCAGATGTAAAAACAGTCTCAGTTGTCCAGAAATGGAAACAGATAATCTATTATGTAATCAGCAGCATCATCAGAATTTCTTTTGCATGTCCATCTATTTTAGAGTTCACTTAGTGGAAACAAGTTCTGAGCTTGTCCTCTGGCAGCAAGAAACACTTTTATGCACAGAAACATTAAATCCAAGTGAAAATACTTTTTAAATTATAATCAGTTTAAAATGGAATAACTGTCAAGCCTTATGTTTGTAAGCTCAAGGACTGATTTCTGCATCTTTCCTTTCGATGTTCAAAATTCAGCAGTTAGGAAGAGAAAGGTGTTACACCTACAAGATACAAGTGGTGAGATTCAAGGTAACTGCGTTGCCATCTCATCTGAAAGGCAGATTTTGAAAAGTTGTTTTCATTCAGAAGTGGATAATATTCACTCTCAAGAAAATAGTTTTTTTGTTTTCTTGTTTGTAGCTTGCTCCAGGGTTGACTTACATTATTCATTCTCTGACTTGCTGAAGTGACGCTGTCTAAACATTTTTGACATCCTCTGTATTCCTCTAAACTCCTTTAATTGCCTCTACTTAAGCATTCATCACACTGATTCTGCTTGGCGTGTCCACACAGTGCGCTCTGTTGACGTTATCCCTGAAAATAGTTTGCTGGAGGCGCAGACTAATCCTCACATATTTTAGCACTGTTGCAGAAAGAGCAGGTCAGGCTTTTAAATGGCAGCCGTTATCCCTCCTCTGTCATCGCTTCTGGTGAAGTTTTTATGACGAGGATGCAACCGTCTGACCAAACGGGGGAGGGGCAGGGGGGTTTGGCTTTAGACAGATTTGGCAGCTCACTCTGTTACCAAGCATTAGCACAAGCACATAAACCCACAAATACACACACACACACACACACACACACACACACACACACACACACACACACACACACACAAGCAGAACAGGAGACAAGGTGAGACCTGCTTCAAATATTGAAGATGTCTAGACAGACAAGCATGTGTGTTTGTGTATTTCAGTTTTGGACCTTCAGAGTCACTTTGGAAAGTGATGTTGTTTGGTTGGGTTCTTGTTGAGATGTGGTTGTGATGATTAAGGATGGGTAAAGGGACTGTGGGAATATGTTGTGCCAGTGAGTATAGAAAGTATAGAAATTCATTTGTGTGTGTGTCATTGTTATGTGTATTACTCATGTTGTGGGGCCATAAATCGGTTTAGACATTGTGGGGACTCCACTTTCTTCCTAATGCAAGTATTTTTTACAGAAAAACGACTGTGTATGTGTATGTGTATGCGCACGCGTGTGTGTTTGTGCATGTGTCTCCTGTAGGAATTAATCTTTTATGTGCTCCTCTCACCACTCTGTCAATCTCCCACTGTGGAGGATCACATTGTCTACACACAACTGTGATACAAATGGTGACACACACAAATACATGTACATATACACAGGCACAGACACAGGCACACACACACACTCACAAAGCTGGCAGACTGATTTACATACACACATGAATATACTAAGAGAAATTTTTCCAATTTTTGCACCAGCTCAGATACGACACCTCATTTTAAATGAAAGCAGAGTGTGAATGAATTACTTTGTGGCCTCAGCGTTGTGCCAGATTCCACTTAGACCCATAAACTGAATAAAAGCTTTTTGATGATGATGTTTATTACCTTTTATGCCCTAAAACAGGGGTCCTCATCTAGATTTTCTCATCTCACAATTTTCTTTAGCACACACTATGGGGGCTGATCATCCAAATAAAGATAATGAAAATAAAGTTAATTAAACCATTTTTCTTCTTTTTCATTTTTTTTGACTGAGAAGGTTGGTTGTTATTATAAGTCACACAGGGCTGACGACTCTCCCACGTTGACTGCAAGACTCACGCGCTTGACAGCCTGCTTTTCACACGCTCTCATGCCACACATCCATTTTCTCATGTAGTGAAACAGAAATTTGTAACTGGTAATGGAGCGAAAGGAGGGCGCTTAGTTTGAAGTGAGATTCAGTGTTGGAGTAGGCCTTCTGTAACACTAGCCACCACAGGGCTCCGGGTCATACAAATCATGTCAAGTTAATAATCAGACCAGCATGCCTGCCGCCTTCAGACATCATAGCTTGAATCATGAGACCAAAACTAACCAGGGTATCTGTGGATCGTCCCAATGAATTACATCCATGATTTGCATGGGCACACTAACTAAGCAAACTATGACTGGAAATCGCAAGAAAGTTTCAGAGTGAGGAGACACAGAGCGTCCTGTAACCATAGTAACTCACGATCACTCCTGCCTGCCTGTGTGGTGCTGGAGGAAAGGGAGAGATGCTGTGCCGCTGCCAGAAGACTTGAAGCTTTTCACTGCATGCAAAAATGGACGTGTGGTGTGAGAGCTCGTGGAAGGTGTCGGTTGCATGATTCTCATGGTCGGTGCGTGAGAGTTGGCAGCCCTGATTTTTCCTTCTCACATTTTATGAATTTAGTATTATTTTGTGGGCGAGACGGGAAGCTTTGGTGGGCCTGATGTGGCCCCCAGGCCACCAGTTAATGATCACTGCCCTGTGAGTATTGCCAATAACAAATCCTCTAAAATTTTTGTTGAAAGTTGAAACATACTGAAGCTTTTAGGTTTTTAAGGTTTCATCAGCAAATTACAATCAAGTTGTTATTGTGGCTATAGGCGACTATGGCGAGAGCAGTGACTGTAAAATCTGGCTTTGAAAATTAGATCTGGCATGGAAAAAGGAAACAGTGTCACTGGAAAAAGTTTTATTGGCACTCAAAAATGATTTCATTTTATTTTGAAACTTGTGCCATCTTTTTATGGTAAACATGGTTAATCTTGAGTATTTGAGTCCAGTTAACACTCCTCAAAATATACAAAACAAATTGTTTTCTGTTCTTACAGAAGAGTTTTTTACTTTGGCCACACTCTTTACAGTTGAGTTAAGGATTAATAATTAAATGAATAAGATACATGGTGTTGGTGATCCAATGTTTGTTTGTTTTTTTTACCTTCAAATCAGTCCATGTCAGTTCTCCGGTCTTTATTCTTGTTTGTCTAAAGTCTACAAAAAACTGTACAAAAACACAGATGTGTTGGGATTTACGCACAGTTTTAAGAAGTTATTCCAAAGATGTTTCTATCTCCCCGCTTTCTCTCTCGTCAGAAGAGTAACTTCACTTGGGTTAACTAGGAAAAGAAACCTAGAAATGATACCAAGCAACAACCCACCTCATTTTGTGCCAGTTACACTTTTGACCTGGCAGCAGAGAAACTTTTCAGTGATGTTTTCTCAGTTTTTCTGCTCACAGTCACTGCAGTTTAGATTTGGAGGGCAGCTGTGTTTGTCTGGCTGCATGCAGATAGTCTGCTTCAGGCTCAACTCCTCTGCTAAATCAATACAATCCCACACACACATACACACACATACGCACACATACATACAAGTATCCATTTACTGTGAAATGTCCTGATGCTGCACTCTGTCATGCATTAGATAGAGCAGGATGGACAGCATGATGGAAAGCTGAGAGATTGCCCTTGATTTATGTGAGAGGCTTTTGGACGAGTCCCAGCAGCGCCAGTGTCCCCACTTAATCCTTGTTGCATCTCGCTTGATCTACACAGGTAGATCATCATAGAGTAGAGATCCCTCAGAGGCAGAAGAGGAAGAGGAAAGGCATCATCTCATTATGATGACGTGCAGTTAAAGGAACTGCACAAGGCAAGACTACAGTGTGAAAATATACCAATATTCTCAGATGCGTTTTCAAGGAGAAGGCATCCTGGTATCAGATATGGACAATTTACAACAGGAAGTGGCACATTCAAAGTTACAATTGAAATCCAAAAGTGCCTTCTACATGGCAGCAAGAGAGAATTCCACCTTAAGAAGCTTTACTTGCCAAAATCATATTTCCATTCTCTTGTGTTTTCTTAGCTTTCTTTCATATATTGCTTCACAGAGCAGCTGTGTGTGGTAAACACGAACATGCTGTGTGCAGTTTACTGACGTTGCCTCACAGGATTTCTGGATTTTCAAGTTCAAATTGATGTTCAAACCTCCAGCTGCTATGAGGAGCTGCAAATGCACTGGGTTATCAAATGTAGCTGTTAGACTGTAGGCATCCTGCTGAGGACACTGCAAAATCATAGAACACAAAACTGTGAAGAGTGGCATGGAAAAGAGCAGCGCAAGAATAGAACCACAAAGAAAAGAAAATAGAAATAAGATCAAAGGTGATAAAACCCAAGATCTACTTCAAGAACCTCAATGAAGACTTCATGAACCCTGACTGCTTCCTCAAAGCTCAAAAGTAAAACCCGGAGTGATTACTGGCTCCACCTGGATTTGAACAAACCAGAGCCAATGAATCCTTAGTTTTCAGAGCGTGGCACTCTCAGTGGCATTCTTTGTACTTCCAAGCCCACCATCCAGGCTGTTGATGCCAGGCTGTGCCGGGGACAATAGCCTTCCTGAAAGCTGGATCACTGAACTCTGAAGTAGGAGTCTAATCAGGCCCATAATGACCCCCTGATGGATGGACTTTCTCTCTACTGAGCCTGAGCCCTGAGCTGAGCTGGAGCTTGGCTGAATAGGAAGCAGGACCCTTGGCTTTCAATTACTGTCTCGGGGAGAACACTTTGAGCCTCTAAAAAACCCTCGGGCTCTTCTGTTCCCCAGCAGAAATGGAAGGGAATTAGATATTTTTTTCTGATCAGCCGTCCGGCTTTGGAAGGCTAATAGCTCAGCTCTGTTGTCAAGCCGAAGATGGAGGCTGAGTGCTTTGAGTTCAGCCCTTCCCCCGCAGAGCACTTGTCGTCATCGTTGTAAAGAATTTGTTTTGACTTTTTTAATGATACTCCACATCCGGAGCCAGTGATTACATTTTAGATTGCCCTGATTTGTTTCTGGCACCGCATGTTACACAGCCCCAATGTTTACTTTTGCTACACGCCATCTCATTTTGGACACCATGTCTCATTGGGGTGAAATTAGAATTTGTTGCCGATAAGGATTCAGTCTCCATTCTGTGACTTTCACTTACTGTTTGACAAGTCCATCAGCTCGTCCTATTCATCCCAGTGGAATTATGGAAATATGAGAGATGACAATGTCATTCTCATTACAACAGCATGACCATCACAGCCGGCAGCAAGCCGATGTTTTATGGATGACGACAACTCCATCTCTGCAAAGTCATTTTCTTTTTTGTGGACTGCAGCCAAAAGCTCTAAGTCCAGCATCAATTCTGTTTACAGTCCGTCTCAGACGTGCTGCCTCAAAGCCCTTTGAAGATTTCTGATTATGCACTTTTCATGCATTTGTTCCCAAAGTACTGCGGCTAAGGAAAGAGTTATGTTGTTAGGTGTTTTTCCCAAAATATGCAGTATTTTGTCCAACATTAAGGTGTGAAAAAATGATTTTCTTCGGCATTGGCTAATGCCCCTCACTTATTCCATCCAACATCCCATCACCCCCTGCCCATATTTAGCCCTGCACTAAAGATACACTGAAAATAATGACGGAAAGAAAAAATTATATTTTTTATTGAGTCTTGGGGCTTTAATTTCCTAAAAGTTGGTTGGCGCAAATGCAGTCCGTAGCATAAGTCTTGTGAAAAGTTACAGATAAATCCTCAAGCCCTTAAGGAGAATCTAAAGTTAAAGGGTAATCATGCCATTTTCCAACCTGGACCCTATTTTTTTTTTTTTTTTTTTTACATATTTTGAGCTCTAAGAAACTAATATGTACAAAACGTTTTGGATATTTGTCCAGTACATGACCTTGAAATGGTCTTCAATGGCTGCAATGAAAATCATATGCCCATACATCCACTAAAAGTGCTTGTTTATGCCACTGACAGGATCAGGTTCTTTTCTTTTTGTTAAAGAGTAACTAAACCTTAAAAACACCAAAATCACAAAATAACACAAACAAGCTAACAGATGGAGGCAGTGGTAGGCCAACAACTCGTGTTCTGCAAGATAAAATTGCTATTTTTAGTAGTTAGAGAAGTCTGGTGGCTTTGAAAAGAACGATATAATGGCTTCAGTCCCCCATGGGAGAGGGCTTTCTGAAAAGATCTGTCTGTAGACATTCATTCCATAATGTTTTCAGACACTTAGAATAACAATCTGAGTCTGTCAGTGGCAAAAACAAACACTTTTAGCTGCTTCCAAGGATAATTGTGCAGCCATTGAGCCCATTTCACGGCAGCTGCCTGAGGCAATCTACTGTACCAATTTCAAAACTTTTTTTTACCTATTAGTCATTTATTTCATTTAGACCCCAAAATATGTAAAAATAGGGCATTGATTTAACATTACCCTTTAAGTATTTAGAGTGTCAGGTCTCAATTAAGTCACTCAAGGTTCAATGAAGTCCAAATCTCAAACCTTCAACCTTGTATCTCGTCAACCTGAAATTACATTAAGGAAATTCAGTTTCTTGATTTCCCAGAGGTCAAACAGCAGAGAAATTTCCATGAGCATTTCATTTGATTATGTGTGAGTCTGAGGGAGATTAGATTGTCCATCTAATGGGGCAAAACAAATCTTCCTTGGAAAAAAACTCAAGAAATTCAAGAAACAAAATTAGATAATTACCAAATTGGGGTCAAAGTGTCAGAAAAAGTTAGAGGTCAGGGGAAAACAAGAGTATTGGTAAACTTGTAAATCCTTAAAGGTTCCTCTTCCTCTTTTACTTTGTTGAGTGTGCTGTATGTGTGTATGAGTGTCCTTGAGAGACCTTGGTGGTCATCAGGAGAGGCTGATAATCTCGGGGATGATTTGGTCCTCTGAGTTAAAAGCCTGTCATGCTGACTTATGTGTTTTCTCTTCCTGAGCAATCGGCTGCTCGCCTGTTATTCTTGCCTGCTACACTGAAATAGTTTGATTTGGATCAGCCGAGCGGCAGGAAGAAGAGCCACAGATGGTCTGCAGGTTGTTATCTGCAAACACAGACAGCCTCACATGCACACACACTCATTCTCACACACCTGTGCACTCTCGTAATCTATTACCCCCTACTGCCACAGTGTTTATGCCATTACACTGATCTCCTGCAGTAAATGGTAAAGTGTGTGTGTGCGCGTGTGTGCGTGTGTGTGTGTGAAGATTTGTATTACTTGTGGGGACATAAATCTGTCTACACAATCACATTGTGGGGACCTGCCTTCCTCATGGGGAGAAAATGCAAGTCTAACATAAATCACTAAATGTTTGGGTAAAGACTTGGGTTAAGGTTTAGAATAAGGTTAAGCTCAGGGTTAGAGTTTGGCAAGTAGTAGTACACTGTGTGTGTGTGTTCAGATGAAAAGACTGACCTGGTGTGAATATTTATGAAAGCTTCGGAACTGCTTTTTAATAAAACACCTTTTATAAAGGATTTATTAATAGCTAAGAAGTCATTTATGCTTTATAACTCAGAGTCCATTAACGAGTTGCCACATTATTAGAAAACCTTTTGGCCAGAGTTTTTTCTCTCCGCTTCATTGCATATTTATAATTTATTGTCATAAATGTTTGGCACTTGTGGGTTTTTTTATTTTTTAAGCCATCAAGTCTACATTAATTTGTTATTGTTTATGTCTTTCTTATGGTCTAGACGCACTGCAAACCTCCCCCATTGACTGAGCGATCCAGCAGTTCACTGTGGGTGATCTTGTCCATAAATTGAATAGATAAAAAGATAAAGCAAATGTTCTACTGGACTCCTGAGAAGTGCTGAAATTTAGGTCCAAGAACCTGCCCCCATAGCAGGGGGAGAACAGTGGAAAGGTGGGCAGAACCTGTTAAGTTCCTGTTGTGGAAATGGTCTATAATATTATTTTTTTCGAGTATAGTTTCGTGAAAAAAAGCATCCAGTGTGGAATTATGTCCACATTCTTGTGAGTTAATTATGACTTGGCTTTCAGTGCATGTGAAGAGTGTTGGTAAAATAGGAATGTCATTTTTTTCATTGATTTTCTTACTGCCAGGAGTTGCCCAGACGATATTTGTCAACATAAACAGTTTTTTATCTAAATGATCTCTGACAACTAGATGACCTTAGATCATTTAACGTCATCTAGATGTAAATCCAGGGGTTCTGTTTGCAGAATAAATAGCAGGTTGGTTTTTAGATGCCCAAGAAGCATGCTTGCCATACCTGCCTTTATTTAGACAGCAGGGTGACATGGTGAGTAAGAGGTCTAGCTTCAAAACCTCCCTGACAGCAGGCTTCTTCCCTGCTGAAATGTCCTCGAGCGACACTGAATCATCCACCAGCTCTGTGTGCTCCCTGGAGCTGGCCCTGCTCTTTGTTCTTTGCTTTGGAGGCAGGGCCAGCAAAACGATGAGTTACTCTGCTGCAGATCAATGCGGCATCACAAAAATAAGTCTCATTCCAAAGTTGCGCTGGCAGTTCTTCGACAGAGAAAGTACAGATTGAGTGGTTTGTGATATTTTACTTCTGATTGGGTTCTGACTGGGCCTAGCGCTCAGGTGACACTGTTGCTGATTGACAGAGCTTTACCACAGGCTCCTGGGACTGACAAACCTGAGGTTACAGTAGATGTGGCATAAAACAAGCTCCACAAACTGTGAAAACACAAAGTGAAAGTGGCATCAGGCTGCACCTGAGGAACAAACAGAGTCTGCTTATATTTCTCTTCATACATCAGTGCCTACACCACAGGGATTTCACATGACATTCCTCAGTTTGGATCGTACTCAGCATATTTCTCAGTTTACTGTTTTTGAAAGTATGCAGAGAACTCTCACTCAACCTCCATGGCTGTAATGGCTGAAACAGATTTTTTTGGCAGATTTTGTGTCACATGGGATGATAGGTTGGAAGAGAAAAAGAGCTGGATAGCAGGCATGAGCACTGACAGGTGAAGTAGTGGAAAAGCAGTGCAGAAAAACACCCAGCAATTAGCTCTGGTCCCAAAGCTGGCAAACAAAAAACAACGGTGCTCATTGGTCATAGATGTTATCAGATGTTATTTGTTTTTTTCAGGCTGCTGACTCTCCTCTCGTGCTGTCTGTGCCGATGACCTGGGTAAAGGAAGGAGGCATGGTACGACTGGATAAAAAATACCTTCAGGCGAATTACAAGGGAGTCAGCTCTGATGACATCATCTACACCATCGCCGCCTCAGATGGACAACCTAAATATGGTACAAACGCTCACTCACTTGTCATGCAAATGAAAGACATTCGCTTCAAAGCAGGCTCTTTAAGACTTCAAAGATCTGGAAGAAAGCCAGGCGAACTGTACTAGATGATCTGGCAGAGGGTGGGTGGAAATGGGCCGCATATGTATTGCTGGACTAATGAGGGAATGGGATGGAGGTGAGGAGATGGGCAGGGAGGCTCAGGTGAGGTGGATGGTGGGACAGGATAATGGAAGGGCAGGAGAGAGTTGCTGGATCTGCAACGACAGGAGAGTTAAAGACATGATAAGAGAAGCAGAGCAGGGAATGTGAAAACATGACTAATAACTGGGTGGAGTTGTGACAGAAACACAGTCTTACAGATCCTGCCACGGATATGGGCCAAGCTAGAAGCCTGTAACATCTTACCCTAACCTGAAGTAAATCAACCCCTAACACACCCATGTCTAATCTTAACCTAAACACAACCATTGTCTAAGTGTCTAAGCTCTATCTTGTCACAACCACTTTTTATCTTTCATCTAAACCTTCTATTGTGGCGGGATAATCACAGCATTTCTGCCCCTAATTCTGGTAGGATATGATCTGGGGATTTCCAGGCATTATAGTAATTGTATGATAACTGAGAGAAACAGTTAATCACCTCCATCTTCTCTGTCCAGGTGAGGTGGTGCTGGTGTCCATGCCGGCTGACGGCCCAGCAGAAGGCTGGCGTCCCTCGCTAACCGACGACCGAGGCTTCACACGTACAACTTCCTTCACTCAGCAGGACGTCAACGATGGCACCGTCTGGTACCGACACTTTGGTGCGGGGACCAACAGCGATTCCTTTCAGTTCCAGGTCGGTGCGGATACTCATGCGGATGTGAATCAGCCATTCTTGTCAGTCATCTGTCCCACTGGTGTCTGGTTTATTGAATATGCTTAAATTCCAAACAGGATAGCTGTCTACAGCAGCGGCTTTACACATACTTTAATGCTTGGAGTCTAGTTTTTTCTGACCCTTTCAGTAGCTACATTAGTTGTGTAGAAAACTGGAATACTCTTTTACTTTCCTGAAACTTGTACTTGTAGAGGTGATCTCAGTGAAGAGCAGAGAAGAAACACCACAGAAATGAGCACCAACCATCAAAAACAGAAGTAAATCATGATACCCGATTTTAAAAAACCCTCAATTTAAAGGGAGTTAAAGTTTACTTGTTGAATTGCATTTTTCTAATTATGCCATGTAACATGTTTCATGGCAAAAATCTTGGAGTAAGTTTTGAAACTCAAAATGAAAGTGCCAGATAAAAGATCAGTTCACCTACAGTGGAAGTGGTTAAAAAAATGGTTGGGATACACTAACAGGATGAACACAAAACGAGGTTGCTTTTCACTTACTGCTGAGTGTGTCGTATTACTACCGTATGTATAAATAATTTCAAAAAGCCGATAAAAGAAAACAAATACGCTGTGAGACGAGGAAACCTCAGGGGGCCGATAAGAACGTCTCTCCCTGAAAGAAAAAGGAGGAGATGGTGACAGAGACGCATGTTGCTGTCCTTGTTGTTTTTTCTCTCGTGCCCTCATCCTGTCTCTGGAGTGTTCTTTGAAGTTCACGCTCTTACTCATTTTCCCATGTTCCTTTGAGTTTACCTCTTCTCTCTCCTCCAGTCTTCAACTTTTCCAACATCTCTCCCTCTGGCTTGATTTATTTCTTTCCCCCTCCTCTTCCCCTTATGTATCTCTGCCTTCTCTCTCTTCATTTCACCTCTATCTGCCGCTCCTGTTTCGTCTGTCATTTTTCATCTAACCATGGAATTGTGTGGGTATAGATCTATAAAACTGTGCAGTTTAAAGCAGTGTGTAAAAAAAAAAAAAATCTTCGTCTTTGTTTTTTATTTGAGTAATTACTGTCTGTTCATCTCTCAGCTGTTTTAACATTTTTTTTGTGTATTAATGCAGACGCTATTTGGCATGTGTCTCCTTTTTGTCTTCGCTCATTTATTTCCCTTCCAACTCTTCTTCAAGCGTGTTCACTATGGACTTCTTCTGCCTCAGTCCAAACCTTGGCACCAAACTTCCTGTGTGACTCAGCGGCTCTCAAAATCAACCCACAGAGACTTATCTTGATTAGCGTTAATGGCACCAAATTACTTGCAAATTGGCTCCAAATCCGATACAATCCCAGTAAAACCGATGCAGCATTCATCACTCTGCGGCTGGAGCGCTTTGGTGACAGCCTCTGCTTCACTCTGCTTCCATTAGAAAAACAAAAGAGGCAGCCAAAAGCTTGTAGCTACATCTAATCATCTCTCTCCCTCTGTCGCGCCCCCTACATTTTGGCTCCATCCATCAGCGCAAATGTGTTTCAATTACACAGCGCTGGATTCAAATTAAATTCTCAAGTGTCTCATCATTTTGATGGGAAGTGGGAAAGCAGAGGCAAGTGAAAGTGAAACCCATCACAAACTGAACCGCTGGAAGCGTTTGTGCCGTTTGTCAGAGGTGGCGATTAAACTTGACAGTTTGTCAGGGTGGTATTACTGTCCTGCGCTGGGTTTTATCCAAGTGTGTGGTGCCTTGTTAGAATGGCTTGTTTTGAAATTCACTCGACTGAGCGGAAGCAGGCACAGCACTCTATATGTACAGTTTGTCATGCGCCAACATGTGATTTTGGAAATCAAAGCCATGTTCGAAGCGAGGTGGTGCAATTTTTTTAAAAATTGTCCTTTCAAAGATGTTTTTCCTCACACTTGGTATGTTTCTATCATGTGGCTCAAGTAAAGAAACCAGACACTTGTGCTAGAAATGTATCTTGTTAATTAAAAAGATGAATAGATTATTACTATACCTGTAGAATAGGACAAAGGACGCTCTGGTGGTTTAAGAGTGTTATGTAGGCCTCAAAAATCATTTTAAAAAAGGATGAAAAGAAGAATAAAGAACAATAAAGTTTTGCACCTAAGGCCGGTTAGAACCTGTTGATTACTGCGTCCACTTCAGAAACAGAATGAGCTTGGAGACTAAAGGTGGGTAAAATTGATGTTACATAATATTTGCTACACTGACCAGAAGATCTCTGAAATAATATCTCCTGGTAAAGTTCTTACTGCTCACGTTGTAGCAAAAGGTCGCTTATTGCACATCTAGGCAACACAGAGCAACATTATCTATAATTTGGGGCCGTGTTCGTGTTCGCCTGATGAATGTATTTAGCCCTGCGTTTGGTGTCTACCACATCCTGAGAAAAATATTTGGCCATTTTGCAGCTAAATGCTGCACTTTCTTCACCAGCTGGTCTCTAACTTTGTCTGTGAGTTTGGTGCTGGCAGGTAATGTACAGTGGGTTTATCAGAGCTTGTTTGCTGAAACAGCTGCCTGTTGTCACTGGAAATGGGGCTAATGTGAGTGCTTGGACTTAACTGTACAGTAAATGTGCTGTTAGACGTTAAATAGCAGCTAAAAGTTGCAAAATGCCTTTAATATTAGAGGTAGTCATTGAAGATTCAAGATGATAATTAGTGGAGATTTAAGAAATGCATAGGCCTATTATGGTTTCTAAATATAATACCACCTTTGCCCCTGACAGTGTATGTAGCTCACTGGACCCAACACATTGTAAAGGAAATGCAGCCAAATAACATGCACAAAATAGTGAGTCGGTTTTTAAAGCTGCACTGTAAAACAAACAGTGATCACAGAAGCAGCCTCGTTTACTAGCTTCATGGTGCTTTAGGTTGTACTTCACCTCCAGTGGCTGCTGTATGTGTGACATCAGAGCTTCATTTGGGAGTAGACATGGGAATCTGTGATTTTCATTGATAAAGCAGGTGTGTTTTTACATAACGTCTTGTCTTGTGTAGTTTTCAAGTAAGATTGATTATTTTTCAAATTATGTAACACAGAAGACATAGCATGTATGTTGAACGGAATCAGCTGAATAATCAATAATTTGCCGCTGCAACACCGCCTTCAATAAATCCAGCTGACTCAGCACTGACTCTCATGGCAACACATTACTTGTGATTGGTGGCGCTGACTCCAGGCTTCATGCTGGTTTTACATTACTTCTGACTGACAGAGCTGACAGCAAGTTCCTGAGCTTTATTTCCCTCAAATGCCACTGAGGTTACAGGTACAAGCAGCAGCAGCAGAATAACTAAGTGGTGACAACAAATAGCTTTTACAATGAACAGGCGAGGCCGCTGCAGTGAGGCTCCCCAGTTCATCTTCGGACTCCACCATAACAGACAGTTATATTTTTGTGGCTTATTATCTATTCATCCACTTGCGTAAGTTTTGTTTTGTGAGTTGCATAAAGGGACTACAACTAGCATTTCCTGGTACAACCCTGTGTTGTAAAATGTTAAATAAATGAACCTTGTACCTTGTTATGTATATCAGGGGACGCATGTTGTGGAGCACTCCAGTGACACAGCTAGATATAAAAGGTGAAACAAAAAACGGTTAATTGAAGTAGTGTGGGTGGAAAGGAGCAGAGCCAGAAATTCAAGTGTAGCTTCATTCCAGACAGGAAGACAGAGGGGATTAGACTGATCCACCAGCTTCTTCTCCATCACTTATCAGCAATTCCACTCGACATAATCTTAAATTCCAATTGAAATCATCAGCTGTATTATGAGCAAGCAAAATAGAGAGGTCAAAGGTCAGAGCCTCAGCACTGTGCTGAGAAGAGAGGGCAAAAGAGGGCAAACTCTTTCTGCTGGGGGAGGTGGATTTCTTGTTCTGTAGGTGGGAGTCTAGTACTACCACAACCAGTGAACCAGCGGAGGAATGTCACTGCTGACACCAGATTTACAAACTTCAGTATACTGAGAGATTTTCCTGCTGCTTAAACAGCATTATGATAAGGGCTTGACTGTAACGGACGTTTATTTATATGTAAAAGTCCCACACTGCAGCATTAGGTCACTGCTGAAAGCAAGACGGAACATTCACTGAGTACTGATAGACAGCTGATTAGTGTAGTTAACTCTGACATTCATCGTGTAACATTTATTGAAATGCCGTACATATATTTTTACTTGCATTACATACAGAATCTTAAAACCTATAGTTTGACTGCATCACAAAAAATATATAAATAAAAGGAACAGTTTTAGTGACAGAGGGTGTTTGGAAAAGAGGAAAAAAAGATCATTATTTTCAATTTGCTTCATAGAAAGATCAGAACATCAGCATGAGGTGTATGTTCTCTCCTGGTTCAGAGACAGCGGCTTCACAAAGCACTGTGAGGCTCCCTCTGTGTCCCTTAATGTAATTCACATTTTGAAGAGGAGTTTTATGGATTTTAGAAAGTCAGTTCAAAATAGTCAGTGTGTTGTTGCTTTAGTAAGAGTAATAACTGCCCCAACACTGGACACAGATCAGTGCCTAAACATATTCAGCTGAGCAATGAGATCATTACACTGAATTTTACTGAAACTGGCATCTCCTCTATTTATATTCTTGTGTTGTAGACAGTGATGTATGGGAGGGAGCTGCGGTGGAGCCTGATGCCAGGTTCACTTGCTGTTGTCACAGTTTGATTGTAGTGTGTTTTCATTACATCTGTTGTATCTTACTTCTGGTGATTCTCAAGAGCCCGTCACCAGGTCTGTCACTCAGACACGTGTAATGCACAAGCCAGTTTTCAGTGGAAATACAGACATTGAGATTTCAAACTTCAAGATAAGAAGAGAAGTTTAGAGTGTGCAGAGTGCAGTAAGGGAGTAAAGCTATGTCTAAGTGTGTTCAGTGAGTTTTTGAAAAAGTTTTCGATCTGTGATCTAAGATTGTGTGTCTTCTTGTGTCTGCAGGTTTCCACAGAGGCAGCCCCACTCATACAGAGCGATGCCAAGACCTTCACCATAGGAGTCCTGCCTCAGATCCCAGGTTTCCCCCAGCTGGCCCCTGACTGTGACCTACAGATCACGGTGAGGGATACAGTTTTCTGCCTCTGGCCGATTTCCCTTCACACCTCCCACAGTATAACTCACTATCCCACCATGCTGGCCAAATATATGAATATATAAGATAAATATCTGGATGAATAATAAAAGATGAAGTATCAAAAAATAACAACTGCAACGGTCAAAGTCTATAATTAAAAGCTAAAGGCTTGGAAGGGGCCAGCAAAGTTCAAAAAATTAATATACTGTAATAGTTGTTAAAACATATACAATTTGTGCATAGGAACCCCATACAGTAACTTTACTACAGTAAATCCTAGTGCATCACATTTTTAAAGCGTGTGTATTTGCAGCGTGGAGCAGATAAACTGTGTGGTTAGTTTTCAGTTTTGTTGTGCATGTTGATCCCTGTCACCGTCACATGGGGACATCACATCAGATCTGGAGGATATAGTTGTGTAGTTGCTCTTGTGCTACCTCTGTTCTCACCTCAGCATGCGTGTTTGTGTGTGCGTGTGTGCGTGCGTGCGTGCGTGCGTGCGTGCGTGCGTGCGTGCATGCGTGCGTGCGTGCGTGTCTGTGTGTGTGTGCAGGCTCTGGAGGATCGGGTGACAGAGATAACGCCTTCAGCTCTGTCCTTCATTGACTCTGAGACTCCCAGTGAAAGGCTCATCTACAACATCACTAAAGCCCTACCGCCAGGACAAGGTCAGCCATACACACACACACACACACACACACACACACACACACTGATCTTTCCCACCTAATTACCACATAATGTGGAAAAGATAAAAGGATTCAAATCTATGGTCTGTTGGTGGGCAGGAGCATTTCAATGAGATTCAGTGAGCGAGCTTCTGAACTTGTCATTAATTCTCGACTGAAGCAGAGCTGAAGAAGTTGAAATGTTAAGATAAACTGTTCCTCATTAATTATCACTTAAGTACCCATGAGCAAGGCAGTGTGACCCATAGTCTGCTGCGATGGAGCTGCTCAATGATCTTAAGTTTTTCTTAACAGCTTCCTGGTTTCAAAATGGAAAACTTATTGCTAAAAATTGTTCTACATCTCCATAATTTTCTGTGGATGAATAAAAATAATTGTTAGAAAGATAGTGATGATTTTAAATTCTTGTATGGGCAATTCGGGTGAGCTTTACTCTTGCTCAAGGGTTTATCTTTTCCCGGCTGTGAATACGAGGTAGTGCCATTAGCTCTCTCCAAAGTTATTTAATTACTGTCTTTCAGTCTGGACTTTTACGAGAATGAGTGTTGATTTCCTTTTTTGCTGAATTTAATGTGCCGTTCAGAGCTGGAGCCATTAATTTCAGCATTGGACCATCTGACAGACTGGTGTATCATTTTCAGCTCGCCGTATAATGAAAGAAAAAAAACGATTTACAATGGGTCATATTCATCAACTAATGGACTGATAAATTTGTGTGGAAATCATTTTGAACAGAGCCAATGAGGAGGAGGACAGATTCAGATTAGGCAGCAGCATTTGTCATGAACCTTTTATTGAGTGAAATTAGATTTGAACCTTGCCATCTAGTCTCTGTTATATTTGCTCTGAGCTCAACATTATTGTTGGTACATGTTGATTTTAAGTTTGTAATCTTTTGGCTTCGCCCCCAAGAAAAAGTGCTTAGATATTCGAAAAGTTCAGTAATGTTACTGATAAAGCGTTACACTCTTTGCACTCACATACTGACATATTTCATGTCAGCGGTGTGCTGTGCCTCTTCAGGGTGTACAGCTATCATATTTCCCATTAGTGATGCCTGTTGACGCAATCGTATCCCAAAATCAGCACACCCTGATTACTGTACCTTCACTTCTTCTGTTGGTGGGGTCTGTCCAATGTGTGCTACACGTATCAAATATTAGCCTCTTCCTCCGAGAGCGAGAGTGTTTGTGCCCCCAGTTCAGCTCCGCCTCTGAGAGACAATTCTCAATCTAAGACTCCAGCCGAGGGCAGGTGCAGGATAAATGTTTCACGTGAATTTCTCCCTGCGCCGCTTCTCCTCAGGCGCGATTGAGCATCAGGACAGACCGTACACACCGGTGAAACATTTCACTCAGGCTGATGTCAATAACGGCAAGATCATCTACAGACCGCCACAGGCCCCTTCACACCTGCAGGAGCTCTACCAGTACTCCTTTATTGGTGAGATATACACATGCACACACTCACAAACCAAGTCCTAACTTAAGTGTGATTACACTGATGATGTGATTAATTCAAGTACTTGCACACACACACAGGCACACACACACACACATACACAGCTCCTGTAAATACGCTGATGATTTAATGAGACTGGCCACTTGGTCGGCTTGGCCATTACTGTATATGAGAACATGTGAGATCATCCAATGTTGGCCAAAAATCAGCGTTTTACCTGGTTAAAAAAAAAGAGAGAAATGAATTGCGCTTGTTTAGTTTTCTTTGGATTGGTTAAAATGCCTGATGATGTAGACCACATATGTCAAAGTCAAGGCCCGCGGGCCGGATGCGGCCCGCAAATGATTTATATGCGGCCCCCGGATGATATTTGATTAGTATTAGACTGGCCGCAGCCGCCTGCTGGAGTTTTGCACGCACCAATACTACATTCCCCACAATGCAACGGTAGCCAGCGAACTCACCGCAGAGTGGCAAACGGGCCTCGGCTTCATTATTCATCAGCAGCCAGAACAGATGTTAACTTTCAGTTACACACTCCCCAAAAAGGAAAGTATTGTTTTGTCTGTGTCCTATAGATTTTTGTATTTTAATTTATTTTATTTATTTAGATTTATTTTTCAGTTGAACTCAACTTGCCTGTTGAAAATGTTTTCCCTTAATTACTGACAGAGCCATAAGAAAACATTGCTTTATTCATTTAATGCACAGGACTTTTTTGTTTGAAGGAAGTTTGTTTTTGTCTGTGTGCCTGTTGAAAAATGTTTACACTTGAAATTACTGACAGAGCCGTAAAAGAATATTAGATTGTTCATTTAATCATTAAATAATATACATTGTGTTAGATCTTAGTTTAATAGGCTATGTGCAATCATTAAAATATGTTTTAATAAACATTGAACCAGTCCGGCCCTCGGCTTGTAGCAAATCTGTTTCTTTGGCCCTCTGTGTATTTTGACTTTGACATCCCTGATGTAGACATTCTGAAAAACAAATGCAATAAATCTGAAATGGCCCACCACAAGCACCTCCTGTGCAAACACAGAAAACAACCCTCGCTAAATAACACTGAATTCGTTTTCTAGTTTTACCACATAAAACCAGTGGACTTAGCCACTGCGTATTACTTTCAGATGAATTACTATTCATAGAGCCTCTGCTGTCTCATTATTGAATATGTCACCCGCTGTCACTCAACTTGGTGTTTCATTAAAGGGGCACTCCACTGATTTTTGATGTCAGTATCAACAGGGAGGCTTTAGACTTGCAGACGACCGAACCAATTAACTTCATGCATGCTGTGTAGTGTTTGTAGCCCGAGTCTACACCAATGCTAACTTGCTCCCTTCACCTGTGGAGAGTTAATCTTACAAAAGCCACTGGAGTTATCAGAGTATTGTAATGTCACTTAATGTGTGAACAGAGATTCCCATTGAAAATTACCTCCTTGGAATGTCTGATAATAACCCTGCTCTTTCTGTACAAATCCTCTATGTAATACTAGTAAGACTTTTCCAATACATCCATTTATCAGTTTGGAGAACTCTTATGCTGATGATGATACATTTAGCACAGAAACTGAAACTGGCTACTCTTTAAATTGTTGTTAAAGTTATTTTAATTTTTGCAGTCAGACATGTAGGAATACTCATTTTATTTCTGCCCTAGATTGTGAAGTCCTGGATGATATATACCATCACCAAGTAATCAACAATAAACTGACAAAAGCAATACATGATGAATATTTGAATTTAAAGAGTGGAGTTTAACTGTTTTAAAAACAATCTGAGGGCTGCTGAGCCATTTTCAAAGTAAATCTTGGCTGTTTTTAGGAGGCATGTGCTCTAAAAGATAACCCATAATCCAAGATGAAAGCTGGGTTGAGTTTCTTTTAATCTGGGTTTGTGGAGCTCCGGTGGAAAGCTTTGCATCAGTAAATCATCCTCATTGCCTCCTGAGTTTTATGCATTATAGCATCATCATTTGAGTTTTTATGTTTACCGCTGCACCCTGTCAGCTCTGCATGAATCCACTGTTCTTTACGTTCATCACCTCACAGCGCTAAAAGTTTTCTTTTCTTAATCCCAACAGGTCTGCCAGAGTCACTGAGCGTCTATTTCACAGGTAAATACTAAATCTTCCTCAGTTTAGAGAAAAGGAGGAGGAGGCACATTGTTTTTTCTGTCCCCTTCATGCGGAATCATCTCCGCCCTTGGTCTCATTTACCCTCCTCACCTCCTCCTCCATGCTCAGTCTTCTCCTCCTGGCTGCCTCCTTCTCTCCTTGATGTCTCTGAAATGTTTGTCTTGTCTCTGCTCTTTTCTTTTCCCCGCCACACTCCCTTGTCCTCTCCTCCCTATTGTGTTTTCATCTTTCTTGTTGTGGCATGTTGTCTTACTTAATTCTCTCCACCCTTCTTCTCTGACCTCACTTTCTCCTTCTTTCATTTCCTCTCTGTCCCCTGCACTTTCCACCTTTGATTTCATCTTTCTCTCATTCGCTGTCCACCCTTGAGCTCTCTTTCTGTGTCTCTTTCTGCTTCCCTTGTCCTCCTTTTAACCTTAACAGGAAGTGTCTATTGTCTGTCCTCCCTTTGGATTTCTTTCTCTCATCTCTCTTATCTTTTCTCTCCCTTCTTTTCTCCATGCTATTGTAATCTCTTCCCCGTTTTTCTCTTTCCCATCCTCTTCTCCACACTAAATCTCTCCCCTGCTTTCCTTTTCTTTACACTTCTCGTCCTGCATTTCACCTCTGTCACTTCGCTCTTTGTCACAGTTATCACTTGGGCACTGATCCGGCTCAGCTGGGTCTTCAGATCCTCTGTGATTTTCTGTCCTGACTCTTGGACCTTTAACCTGACAGGACCAAGTCTCCTCTGTTTACTGCACGTTTGATGAAGTGCTGCTGCACTCTGGAGCTGTTAGGAAATAGATGTTTACAGGCGTTCAGAGCCGTTGCAGAAGTGGTTTTCACTTTAGTGTAAGCCTTGAGGCAAAGACACACACACACAAAAACACACACGCACAGTAGTCTCTGATGCTTTTATCCTCCATCCATCTTGCTCCAATTCTGACTTTGTGCTTAAGAGATGATTTCTGTTGGTGGGCAGTGGAAAATGATATTTAACAGCAGTTATCAACAGTCAATTATTGGTCTGTGGCACATATAGACAAAGTCTGTTTACCCAAGTGTACTGTGCAGTTCTGAGGCACCTGCACTCAGCACAGCGTTACATTTTGTGCAGCTTTTTATATCTGCTCTACTATATTTCAGAGGGAAAAACTGCACTTTAAATATTATTATTATATTAATATTTATTCATTAGTTGATCAACCACAACTTTAACAATTGTCATAGTCGAGCAGAAAAGACCAAACCTGCTCTCTGTCCAGCTTTTCAATCATTTGAATTTTGTCTTTGTCTTCCTCTTTGAAACTATTTTTTTTTAACATCTAATCAAATTTAGCCAAATGATTAACCAATTGTTTAAAGACAAACTGAAAATTCAATTACACCTAGACCAGCTAAAAAATACAAAATGCTCCTTGCACGTTTAGGTGATTTTGCTCTCTGAAAGGGGCCATTCATCGCGTAATTAAGTCAGAATCTTGCCAAAAGTTTATTGGCAATTTCAAGTGTATTCATACATATAAAGAATATGACTCCTTGTCCATGTGCATCCATACAAACCTGCTTCACCAGTCTGTATACACAGGCCGGCAGCTCACGGCTATGCAAAGAAGCAGTGTGTGGGCTGTCCAATCAATTATACAGCCATAGCCATAAGGTTGGTTTAATACATTTTGCTGCTAATACTTTCATACATAATTAAGCATTTGAATGCATGTAATGGATAATTAGACTATATATATTATATTATACTATGCACTTATACTTATGCCACTGATATATACGCTGGAATAAAGTAAGCTAATTAGAACGGAAGAAATGATCACCCAGTCATAAATCATGTAATAATAATAACTGTGTGAGGTTAGTTGGCAGGGTGTCTTTACTGCACTGCAGGCCAGAGAATCAGTCTAGAAATCTCAGCAATTGACCTCTTAATTGTTGAGTCACTGTAACTTATCAACAGCCAGAGGCTCTGCCAAGCATCAAATACTCACGTTGTATATGTTGAAAAGGAAGCCATAGTTTGCTGTTTCCTTTGCAGAGAACAGCAGTTGTGATAAGCTTGAATTAATGTTTGTACAAAGGCTTTCAGTGACAAGACTCCAGGGTGGGAAACAAGTATCAAAACATCCAGCGAAAACACTTCTGCAGCATAATCCACTGTTGATCATTGTGCCTGATTCTGCTCCAAAAAGTTACCAAATAAACTGTAGAAAATGGACAGATTCACATGCTGCTTTTTCAAAGTGATGATAGTCACAATACAGTTTATGTTCTTTCCACGTTAAAGTTAAATTTTTATCATTGCAAACAACACATTCATTGATCATTGTTGTACTGGATAATGTTCTCTGACTTTTCCGTGTGGATGTGATGCTTTATGCTTCATTTTTCTTTTTCTACCACCTTCCCTTGTAATCTCTCATAACCTTTAGTAATCATGCAACTGTAGAATAAGGATTAGAGTAAAAATCCACATTTTGCTGCACAATCTCAAATCCAAAAATGTTGGGATGTTGTGTTAAATGTGGATACAAACAGAATGCAAACTAGCTGTGTTTATGGACAACAGTTTTTCCTGAGTCCATGTAGCAACATCTTTTATATAATCACGTGTTCACAAAGTAGTGAACCTCGCTCCATCCTTGCTTGTGAACGACTGAGCCTTTCCAGGATGCTCCTTTCATACCCAATCATGATACTATCACCTGTTACCAAGCAACCTGTTTACCTGTGGAATGTTTCAAACAGGTGTTTTTGGAGTGTTCCACATCTTTCTCAGTCTGTTGTTGCTCCTGTCTCCATGTGTTTGAAACATGTTGCTACATCAAATTCAGAATAAGTAGATATTTATAAAAATCAATGAAGTTGATGAGATCAAACATTACATTTATTGTCTTTGTGCTGTTTTCAGGTGTATTGCAGAAAGTAGTATCAAATCATCACATTCACTCATTCATTCATCACATTACACATGTTTTATTTATCTTTCACACAGTGTCCCAACTTTTTTGGAATCTGGGATGTATATACACACATATTTTTTATCAAAAACTGAAGAAAATATTTTCAAATGTTCATTAATTTCTTCCTTTTATTGCCAACTATTTAATTTCTTACCAGAATGAAGCAGAAAAATGTTTTCTGCTGTGTACATTCCCCCTGTCCTCTCTGTCATTGTTCATCGATCATATTATCTTTTTACAGCTGAATGTGATAATTGTCTTGTTGTACTTTCTTGGTTAGTTGATATTTTTTTTCAGGCCATGTGACAAGCGGAGCTAATAAAGCCGGAACATTTAACGACTATAATGAGTCTCCACCTGAATCCTTAATAGATTGTTTCAGCATTGTAATTTATTCTGTTTCTTGATTCAGGGAGATTTTTAATCACAGCTCCTGTGATCGCATGTTTTTTTCTGTCGTACTCTTATTAATAATCTTGTGCTCAGAGAGTTGACTCGAGGAAGCTGATTAGGGTTTTTTCCCTACTTTCTTCATATTGCTCAGTAAAAGAACTTGGAACATAATTAGCGTGTGTTTTTTGTCAGGAAGTCTTTGCTTATCTAATTAATTTCCTTATTTTTCTCTGTGTTTCATGTTTTGTGTTCGCTTTTGTTGTTTTCTGTGTCCTCTCTGTGGCCTGTGTGTGTCTCAGTGTCTGATGGTGAACACACCACTCCTGAGTTGGACTTTGCCATCCTGCTGCTCTCAAACCATCAGCAGCCACCGGTGTTTCAGGTTCTTGACCCGCTGCTGGAGGTCAGCATGGGAGGACAGGCCGCCATAGGTCAGAGAAGAACACATGCACACACAAAAATACACGACACAAATACTCATTTCCAAGAGATGAGAGCCTGTGGTGAAGAGGGTCCAGTAAGTGATGAAGTGGTCTGTGAGAGGTAATGAGCTCTGAAGTACGGCCCTGATGATCAACAACACTGGAGATGGAGCTGTGTGTGTGCGTGTGTGCGTGTGTGTGTGTGTGTGTGTGTGTGTGCGCGTGTGTGTGTGTGTGTGTGTGTGTGTGTGTGTGTGTGTGTGTACAGTTTATTTTCTCCTTCTCCTGCTTCATGTCTCTTAGCGCATCTCTCCTCTTGGTTGTGTGTGTGTGTGTGTGTGTGTGTCTGTAGGCGGTCAGCAGTTGGCAGTGAGCGACGCTGACACGGCTCCAGATGAGTTGGAGTTTGAGCTGGTGGAGGCTCCCATCCATGGAGAGCTGATTAAGACAGACGGCAGCACACGCATCAGCATGACCAACGGTGAGTTGATACACACACACACACACACACACACACACAAACACATAACACAGACACATGGAAACTCGATGTCACAACTGCCGACGAAGCACAAAACAAACTAAACTACAGTGAAACATTGAGCAGACGAGTTATCCTCCAGCTGTTCTGCTAGGTTGTGAACACTGGAGGACGTTGATGGTTTATGATTGTCATTGTTTTAGCTATAGACTGTATGTAAAGAAGGCCGACACATCTCAGTGTCAAGGTCCCGCCCACACACTGGAGTCAATCACAGCTGTCAAACACAACAACACAACCACTTTTAAAGCATTAAATAACATAGTTATGAGAAAAAGAAACACTTGAATATACATCAGCATGACAAGACCTACCTAAAATGACAGAAACTGTCTCTGATAAAAATGTATTTCATGTGCACTTGCAAATAAGATTCAGGTAATGGGTCTCAACTGGACATGCTGATTGTTAAGGGTCATTTCGTTTTTATTGTCATTTTATTTTCAATTTGATTTTGTGAACTGAAATTGGTTCCTTTCAGTCCATTTAAAGTGGCCCCTGCACACTGTTTAATCTTGACTTTGCACATTGATAAACACGCGCAGCAGTTAGACAGAAAAATACAGTGACTCAAACCAACAGTCAAAACCAGAAACACACACCTCCATTCACACCTTCTCCATCCCCTCAGGTGACACCTTCACTTTCAGCGACGTCACCCGCAACGTTCTGCTTTACCGACACACCGGCCTCTCCACCCAGGACGACGCCATCACCTTCTCCGTTAGCGACGGCATCTCCATGGCAACCACAGTGGTGCAGGTGGTGGTGCTGGGCGCCGGGGACGACGGGCCGCAACGGGACCCGGCGGCCACGCTCTCACTAGAAGTGGGCGAGAAAAGTAGCACTGTGGTCAGGCGCTCACACTTGGCTTATACTGTGAGTGAACGAGATGAACGCTAACTGTTAGCATCCTCACAGAATGTAGAGTTTTCATTTGATCTTTGGAGAAAGCTTGTAGTTGCATGACTACCAGAGTCACAGTGTTTTGCCTCTTGCAGGACAACACATCCCCAGATGACCAGATTCAGATCCAGCTCGTGTCGGTGCCAATGTACGGCATCCTGACCAGGAGCCAGTCCCAGCAGGAACCCCAGGAGCTGAGGGAGTACTCCTCCTTTACCATGGAGGACATCAGCAAGCACAGGATCAGGTAGGAGTTTATGACACTGTAAACAGTGTAGAAAAGCTTCAAGCAAAGCTTGAACAAAGATTTTGTGATGAGCCCATCATCATCTTTTGACGAAAGGTTAAACTGCTGTATTGGTCTTTTTTAGGTTTTAGAAAGGAAAAGAAGGGAAACAGAATCAGAGTCAGCTGAGGAAGGTGCATGTTTGTAGTTGCATCATACCAAAGTCACATTTTTTATTAACTTCCTGTACCCACTAAGCTAGAGTGGAAATGGGACTTGGCATGATGTATAAGACTGGAATAAATGTAAAACAACCATCCGATACAAATACTGAAGAGAAATGCTGAAACATGAGTAAAAATGCAGAACATTTCCCATCGTGGTCTTTTGATAAAAGGTTAAACTGATGTATTGGTCTTTTTTTACTTTCTGAGTACTTAATGATCACTCCTTGGAGTGTTTTTCTCCTTCTTTTTTGTTTATCAAATAGCTGACCAGAGAAATCATTCTAATCTGATTTGTAAGTATTTTACTTAACTCCATAGCCAAGAGTCTCTAAAACTAGCAATGAAAAAAGCCCAAAAGGATATCCTTGGTTTCAGTGCAGGGTTTTAGTTTCCCACAATGGTTTAAATCTACTTCAGAGGCTTATAAAACAGAATAACCGGATAAAACCCGCAGCCATTAACCAAAAATGACTTTCAAAAACCCTTAGTCGTTTCCAGAAGCCGGCGTTGTGTAAGCAATAAAGGTTCATGAGGGTCCATGGGAGAGAAGGGAAGAGCGAATTAGCACCTTTTTAGTTCTTCAATAAAAACAACTGCTCAAAGAGTTTTGTTAACAGCTCCCTCATGACGACAACTTTTTCAGGACGTTGTTTTCACCTTGATCTGCAGACGTATTGAGTTTATCCAGCGTGTTTTAAAAGAGATTCAAAAGTATGTCATAATATTATCAATCCATAGAGGGGTGTCGAATCCTTCAACAAAAGTTAAAACCACTCAGATTGAAGTCAAGAGGTTTATGCAGGGGGAGAGTTGTTTGGTCTTGGTTAGCTGAGGTTCTGAGAGGATTTGTGAGCATTCAGTAAGGAGGCTTTAAAAGAAAACACCATTGTGTTAGAGATAAAAGGGATTGGAGGGTTCTTCATGCTGCAGTGGAAGTCTAGATCAATTTTTCTGATTGCAGCCTGAGTCAATGGGGATCATTTTCCCCTCAGCATCACAGCAGAAGAGGAAGTGGGAATAGCTTGCAGAGACATTTGTTTTCCTTCAATCTAACGTGTCTTCTCACGGGACACAAGCTCTGCAAACATTAACGTTACTAAAACCCAGTAAGAAAACAAATGAGTTAACAGGAAATCATTTTGTTTCCTTTCCCCCATTACGTTCAATGACTCAATGCCTGTTGGCACAAGCAATGCCAATTAGTGCGACTCTGATATTACCTGCAAGAAGTACTGAAGCCCCCAATGAGAGGTGCTAAAATGGAATATAAATATTCAGATACTAACAGCTTCATTTCCATAATGCAGGCCCTGATTAGCTTTAGCGCAGGACAGTCTCTGGGGGCAATCTGAATCGCCTGTATTAGTTTTGTCTCTGTGGTGTTGGCTCATGCAAACAAGAGCCAGGAATTGTTTTATGAGAATTAAATGGGATTAGAGATTATACTGGTATGGATTTCAATTTTATTAGTGCTTTGCAGAGATTAGCAGCTGTATTATTGTGCAAGGGCTAATGCAAAGCTCTCCCAAGTCCACTATCAGCCCAGGACTACAAACATAAACACATATTTATGTATTCATTAAAAGAGAATTTTTGTATCAAACCAAATAGTTATTGAACAACATGCACTAAATTAAATTATTCTCTTTATAGACAATAAATCTAATCAATATTTCCATCTACAGGTACATCACTTCCTTAGAGACGGGCAGCCAGCCGGTCACCGACATCTTCCACTTTGTTGTTTATGACGGAGACAACAATCGCCTTGACAACCAGATGTGCACCATCACCATCACCTCTGCGCCTAGACAGCCGCCGGAGGTCACAGTCCGCAGCGGCATCAAGGTAGTCATACACGTATATACAGCATATATGCATACTGTATATACATGAGATATATTCTGTGATACAATATTGTACATCCTTCTGAGAACTTTACAGAAACACACAAAGGACAGACTCGCACAGGCCCATTTCTACAATGATCTTGATATATAAAAATTTTATTAGTGGTACAGTACATAAACATCCTTATAGACACAAGCTGCACTCTTGCTTCCTCTCCATCACCATGCCGCCTCATAGCAGACTGAAAACATAAAATAAGCTGAGTTGTTTAAAGCAGCTGCTGTATTAAGAAACAGTCGTTAACGGGACAAATGGAGCAGAGGAAACTGTGGCACACTGTCACATGTTGTCCCTCAGATAGTGAGGGACCAACCTTCTTCAGTAAATATCTTTGTGCTTCTATTGAAGTGGTTTCAATTTACGTTGAAGAGAAAATACGTCCTGTAAGGGTTAACACAGAAAATCATCCTTAGTTCCAGACGGACTTTGTTGTTTGATACATAATCACATAATCAAAGATGCAACTGTTCATCCTCTGAGCTGAATCTTGGGACTTGTCTTTCCTACTTGCTTATCAGATATCCATCAGATGCTGCTGTTACCTGCTTGTAGCAGCTGATCTGTCCCCCATCATTGCATTCTTTTCTTTTGGCTGTTAAAAATGTGAAATGTGTCTTGAAGAGAACAAGAATGCACAAGAACACAGTATGAGCGGGAACCAAGCTCCAGCTGTGTAGAACACCTGGTGGAGGAGATTTAATGAAGGTTAAACTGGTCCTCTCTGTAGACCCTTCCACAGGGAGCACTGTATTAGTGTTGCAGAAATGCCCCTTGTGAAGGATATAAAGTGAAATCCCAAAGGTGTCTCCTTCAAAATCTCTCCTTTAGTTAGTTGGGAGCCCTTTCTTTTTCAGTTGTAGACAGAGAAAATGGGGAAAACCTCCTTCTTTTAAGCAAGAACAACCTCAAAATACAGTGCTAAGTGTAACTTCTCCAGTGCTTACGCCTGTTAACAGGTTGATTTGTTTTGGGAAACTGAAAATAATATAATAAAGGTGGAAGCAGCTCCTAGAGCACAAACCTCAAGAGCACTTAATAATTTGCCAACTTTCTTGGTCCTTCATACTTCCTCATAGGATTTGGAATAAAGTCTGAAATTGGTTATGTTCGATCATTTCTGCTGAGCAAAAAGCCCAGCTCATAAATGAACTATCAGACAGAAGCAGAGTTTTGTCTTGAAATTTACCAATTTTTCATGTGTGTAAAAATAGAGAGGAAAAAGACGGAAAATAGAATCAGAATCCAGTTCATTTGTAGAGACCTGAGAAAGGTTCATGTTTGTAGTTGCATCATACCGAAGTCACATTTTTTATTAACATCCTCTACCCACTAAGCTAGAGTGGAAATGCTACTTCGCAGGATGTATAAGACTGGAATAAATGTACAATAACCATCAGATACAAATACTGAAGAGAAATGCTGAAACATGAGTAAAAAACAGAGCTGCAGAACATTTCCTATTAAAAAAAAGCTGTATCATAATAACTTTATTTGTATTTGGTGCAGTTTGTCTGTGCTGCACTTCCTCTCACTGATTTTGAACCAATGTATGCCATCAGTACATGAAGTCAGTTCCTGTTACAGTTGCAACCAACAAGCTAAAGTATAAAAGCAAAAGCATTGAGAGAGAGTTGAGAGTTTTGACATTTTCTTCTAAGGAGGTAGGGAAAATAAAAGTGTTATAATATCCAAATGTCTGACTAGTTAGAACCTAACCTTTCCTTCTGTTACGATAAACCAACTCCACCTCCTGTCGGTCTGTAGAGCAAAACACCTGGACCAGCAGGACTTATTCAAGTACTTTGTTGTCTAGGTCCAGGAAGGCGGCCGAGTGCAGCTGTCTACCAATCACATCACAGTGTCGGACCAGGACACGCCCAGGAAGGACCTGCTGGTCTGGCTCATCAGCCCTCCAAAGTACGGCTTCATCGAAAACACCAACAGAGGTGAGACCATCTTTCAGAGCGTGGGCATTGTTGCAGACAGGTGGCTGAGTTTAGGCCAGTATGTCCTTCCTCATGAGGCACATGTAGGGTAACAAATCAGAACATGAACAGACAACACGAAGTGTGCAAGTACGAGTACGTGTGACAGTGTTACTTTTGTGTGTATGTACAAGGTCACACCTGCATTACTCAGTGGAATAATTTCCATATTTCTATTTATGTCACACTCGCACACAATGCCGGTTGAATTCTCTGCGGTGCCGCTGCCATCTGTCACAGCCTGATTATGTTGTGGATTAGCGCTGCCAGATAGTCGGCTACAGATGGGGCCATTGTTGAAGTCCCAGTTTTGACTGCATGCTTGCTCAACTGCCACTGTACTTTCTTTTGTCCCCGAGAGGAACTGTTTGGAAAATTGAAAAAGGTGACATGAGCTGAAAAGGAATTGATCCCATTTGGGAAAATGTATCACTGCAAGAGTAGAATGGAGGTTAAAAATCGAATACGACACCTGGATGTAGACAGAAACGGCAAACATAGACGACATAGATACAGTAAAATAATACAGTTGAGGATAACAGTGTATGTAACAGCATATGTCCCCCATTAATACTTCGACTCCATGCAGGATGTAGAAATACAAAACTGCACTGTTAAATGGTAAATACTGCCTCACAATAAAAGACTAAGACATATTTTTCATGACAGGAGAAGTCCATGGAAGTACAGTGGAAGGCATTGATGGTCTAACGAAAGACCAAGGTGCAAAATTAACATATAAAATTACTTTGAGATGTGTATTTTTTTTGTCCGTCTTCAGTTCACAAGGTCTAGAATGACATTTTATGCTCACATGAACTCAGACTTGTTTGCGGCAGAATGAATTTGAGTTAAAACCATTACATTAATTGTGAGAGTTTGTTAGCAACAATTTTCGCTCGAACAGTTAAGCAACAGCAGAGGATTACCAGACTTACAGGCTTGATATGCAAAGCAGCAGTTTTTTTTAATAATAGATGTGATGCCATAGTAAAAAGAAATGAGGTTTTGCCATATTACATGCAAGAGTTATCTAGAGATGCAATGAAGGATGCATGGAGTTAGATTTTTATATTGTCTGCTGCTGCTGTAGATAAGCAGCTGGCACCAGCCTTCTCTCTCCACGTCCCACCTGACTGTCCTTGATGGCCACTGGAGCAGAGGGACAGTTGTTGTTATTCAGCAGAGTCGGTCGGGAGTGCGAGGTGACTGGATTGCTGCTGTCACCGGGGCACAAGGGAGGCCAGCCGGTGTCACTGTCAATATGTTGGCTGTTTTCCTCAACAAAAGCAACGCGTAGTGTTGGTGTGCGGATGCATGGAAACACAAAAGGCATTCACTCACATGTCGAGGTTCTGCGTTTGCATGATTACGTTGCAAACATTGCATTCAAAGATGTGCAGAAGGATACAGAACAGGATACACGCCCATATACATTGGCTGAATTTATATGCAAAAAAGCTCGCACCAAAACATTAACATTCACTTTTGTGTGACCAGCACAGACACAGGCACACACACACACACACTGAAAACATTTCTCTAATGTTATGCATTTTTATTGAATAGCTGGTAAATAATAACACACCTCTGGCCTTTCCTCTAGTGTCACCCTTTCCATTTGTATCCCTAAACTAAGGCTCTAAAAACAGACATACAGTATATGTCAGTCTGTTGTTCCATGCAACACTTAAATGACCCGTCACTTATTAATGTGTGTATTTCATTCAACACAATAATTCACACATTTTGCATATGTGTATGGTCACATAACCGGCGCATACAATCATACAGACTTGATTGTAATTATTTTTTATTGAATTTGCTTTCACTGTCTGTTGAGACCAAATTAAGTTCCTCAGCAAAATGAGATTATTACACAGTGTACAGAGGTGTAGAATATTATTCACTTCAAAGCTTTCGAGTGAAGTAATCCTTTAAAGTCGCCAAAGTTAGAAATTAAAGTCTCAGAAATATTTAAAAGGTGTGAAAGAAGTTATTGCATATATTTTATATATTTATTCATGCTCCCGATCTGCTTAACTCAACACATCTGTGCTTCATTTCCCTGAAAAACTCATTTCCTGTTGTCTACCCATATATAGTTTCACAACTTTCATTAGTCTTGTTCACTCAGAGGTAGTCCGAGATGTCAGCAGTGTTACTCCTCTTTTTCTGAAATCAGCAGATACCTTGTTTGAGAACAGAACAGAAAATGACTCATGTGGTGGCTGCAGGTGATTTCCCATCCTGATTACGATTCTGCGTGGGTTCCCGCTCAGATAAGAGACTCCCCTCCCTCACCGTATAACATGATGATGGAGATGTGATGTGATTTACTGTTGTGCCTGAAACACACACACACACACACACACACACACAGACACGTAAATAGAAACTTCAGCCGTTCCCTGCGGAGCCCTGACTCAGCTCACCATGAAGTCATCCATCTTCTGTAACCAAGACACTCACACTTTGTCTCAAACTTCGAAGATTTCAAGGTTGATTTTGCACATTCACTACGACTCTCCTTCGATGAAATGAGTGCCAGAATTGTAGGGAACTGTAAAAGTGTCTTGGTGCATCTATTCTGCATCTAAACTGGCAGACAGTTCTGACTAAAGTGAAATAAAAAGGCTCTTTGGGGAAAAAAGACACGTTTTGCTGTCATTCCAGCTGTCAGATGTTATATGTGACAGCCTGGTAACTGGTCGCCTAAGAGGCTTATGAGTTTTGTGTCGTAGTATGAATGTTGCAGTGTAAAAAGTGCTGCTGAAATGTGAAGACACAGCTGGAGATGAAAATGAATGGGAGATTCACGATAAGCAGTAGCACAGTGGAGGAACTCATGTAAAACAGGTGCTTTTTAAGAACCTAAAGGTGTATTAACCCCTTTAACGCTGACTGTCGGGAATTCGCATCATCCGTTTTAATCCACATTGCAGCGGAATCATGCATGCATTCCTCTAATGACGGTTTATGCATATTCAACACACACCTTTGAACCTTTTGCAAGCACTGGTTTCTCGTCGGACCAGCCAAAGTGAAAACTACATTTGTTGTGTTGTTGTTACAATGCAATTTAGTGGCTTTTATGATGCACATTTATGAATTTTGAAAAAAAAAATACGCAAATTAGCGACAACAGACGTTAATGCTTAAATGCAAGCATTAAAGCCTGTTGTTGTTAATTTGCATCATTGCTACATTTATATCTATTGTATGTGCCACAGAAAAATTAACAAACTCCTCTTTAGGATCAATTTGAAAGCGAAAACACAAAGAATTATTTTTTAATATAATTCTAAATAAATTCAGGCATCAAGGGGTTAAAAAGTAACTAACTAAAATATCTTGCCCCGGATATCCGTTAAAGAGACAGTAACAGATTTCTAATGACTGACTCTCCATCTTCCCATCCACCAGGAGGCTCTGTTGGTGGCTCGAGGGTCATCACCCCTGATGTGCCTTTCTCGGTGGAGGACCTGACATCTGATCACATCTTCTACGTCCAGGACAGCCAGCGCAAAGCTCAGGCCAAACAGGATGTCTTCAGCTTCTACATCAGCGATGGACACAGCCAGACAGAGGCTTTCAACATTGAAATTGACCTCCAGGTAGCTGGTTTCTGCGGACCATAACTTCTTAAATCTCTTTGGAGCCACATCTTGAACAGTAGAGCATGAGGGGGTAAACATGTAGTACAGTACCTACAGTGTGTACTTTTGACGTCACCTGGTTACAGATAGGATTTGCAGCACCACCATCAAGTCAAACTTTTAATTTCATATCTACCTGCCAAATCATACACAAAAATTTTCTGTTCACATTCATGCTTTGGACTAAAGGAAAACTCCATGACAACCTCCGGCACCTTCTTCAGTCCCAACTGTCACCACGATCCTCCTCCTATTGCAGAAATAACTCTGTCACTGACTGACAGTAACAGCTAAAACGAGAGATTGTTACACGGAGGTCTGCACTCTGGAGATATTAATTGTTGGTAAAAGTAATTGAAAGATGGAGAAGCAAACAATTCTGGAAATTAGATTTACTTTCTCTTTATTTTCAATCTAGTTTTTGCTCTTCAAAAGAACTCAGTAAGTTTCTGACTTTGGTTAAAAATTTAAATTGCTCGTCATTTTGATCTTACTGTCGACACACTGACTCTTACACTGCTGTGAGGTCGAAGCTTGAGCTGTTTAAGTCGAGTTGGGACGGTGCTGATGAAAAGAGATGAGGACTTTACAGCTGCAGACTCCATCAGTAATTTAAGAATGGGCCCTCTCACACGGCGGCTCTTTTAAACCACCATCCTTGATCTGCACATGACCTCATCTAAGACAATAAAAACAGCTCTGTCCTTCGGTCTAAACAAGCTCAGCCTCCATATCCATCACTTAAACCTGTTCTAGGTCTTGAGTTGAATTGATGAAGCTGTCATTGTTAAGTGTGTGTGCTTGTATGTGAGCTGCATGCATACAGTAAGTCTTTGAGCGCGTGTGTGTGTGTTTGTGTCTGTAGAGGTGGCAGTGCAGAGTGTGTGTTCAGTAGACAAAAGAATAAAAGTGTGATTTTACATGCAAATTACAGATCATCGTCTCTCTTGACTTAGTCATGTCACATATATTATTAATCCAATCAACTTCTGAAGCGGTTTGTTTTTCCTTTCTCAGCAGAGTAAAGAGGAAAGAGAGCCTGTGGTGTCGGTCAGCAGCATCCACGTGGAGGAAAACTCTGGAGTCGTCATCACCAACTCGTCCCTCAGCGTCCTCGACCAAGACACACCAGAGAACGAGATCCTCTTCACCATCATCAGGAAGCCTTCCTACGGTAAGCACTGATGACAGCACACACACATACTGCACTCCTGTATAGTGATTATGTTTACCTAGCAAAAAACAGTCTAATGCAACAACCCCGCAATACATCCTGCCTTCTTATACTGAGAGGAGTTTTGATTATTTAGTCTACTCTCAGGAATATAAACGGGTTTGACAAAATAGTAGAGATGGCTGTCAGTATAACACGGCGCAGTTCAACAGTATCAACAAACACAACAGCAACAGAAAAACCTTGATGAAGGAAGGATTTATTTCAGGGCTGTGGTAAGAGGTGTTCCTGATAGACCCATCGCTGGACTCTGAGCTCAACCTTCACTCCACTTCCTAGATAAAATTGGTCCTCAGACTTAGATTTTGGTCCCTTTCAATGCCAGATACTGCCAGAAGAATCTGGTAAGAAGTTCTAACAGTTGAAGATTTTCTGCTGCCACTGGAGGAAAGACGTTCAAACATATACGTCCTTTGGTGTTGACGATGTCACTTTGAAATCACTGACAGAGACAAGGAGATGTCTTTTCAAAGGCTTCTAATTTTCTTTCATTCATAATCGTGCAGTTATTTAGCTAATAAAGTGTTTTTGTAAAGTATTTACAGCATGTGGTTTATTTCAACCAGCGATTAAGCAGTGATTATGACATCATGATTACTGCTTTTAAAATATAATGTAGATGTCGGCTACAGAGCTGCTTCAGACGCATATTCTCACTTATATTTACATACATACAGAAACAGGATACACCGCAGGTAAACAGTGGAAAATTATGCAACCAGCTGTGCAGTCTGCATATTAGCATAGATACACACACACATACTCTCATACACAACACATATACTGTCAGATATTCCTTGTACACACACACACACACACACACACACACACACACACAAACTAATAACCAGCCCAGCAGAGAGTTATGTTGAGGAGTATCCAGCTTGTTGATAGTAAATTGTTCTGAACGTGATAGAGATCAACAAACACACACACACGAAAACACATTATTCTCACTTCCGACACCCAAACAGTTTAGAACAAGACAAACACACCGGTCGTCTGCCGCAGCGCCTCACTCCTGAACGCAGCCATTCCTCACACACTCGGCGCACACGACACGACGACACACACTCAGATCAACTGACCTCCAAACACTCTGTTTTCCTGACGTCCCCTCACCATCCCAAATGGAGTCTTCTCTCTTGCCTGTCAAAGCCCGGTACATGAAAAGAAATTGCTTCACAAAAAAATGATTTTTACTGGACAAAAATAGATTTTTCACAGAGCAGTATATCATCTTACCCAATTTTAGAAAAGTTTACAGAATCAGGAACTGGGTGAAAAAATTCAAATAAGAAAGTGAGGAGCAATAATAAGCGATTTGTCAAAGAAGAAACAAAAATGTAGAACTGTACAGTAAATACTTGAAACTGCAGTGCAACAGGTTGTGTGTTCTTCCAATGGCCAACGACTGCCTATAATTTGGAAATGCTAATGTTAGTGTCTTAAAAAACACGATGCCTATAATTAATGCGACCAATTCAATACTTTTATCAAACTTCACTTCTTTTAAGAAGCATTTCCTCAGGGGACGTTAGTCCAATTTGTTTCTTGTTTAAGTAAAATAGTTTATTCTTTCCCTCCATGAATCAGTTGTGTAACCAGTGGGAGGACTGGGATCCAGTTTAAGTTGACACTTTGTCCATTAAGAGCCCCGCTTTTCTCTTTTAAACTCATCCAGTCTGCATGTTTTTATCATCTGATGAAAATGAGGAGCAATTTCATCTCACAAAACACCTCCAGTTTAAACAGTACTTCAATTTTTCACAACAGTGTTAAACTTCTGAGTTTTTGGTCCTGATGACAGTTCAGCAGATGTCCCTCATGGATTATTTTACCCCCAAATCTCCATTTGGAACTTGCTGTGTATTTTTTTCAACCCCTCCACCTTTCTAATCTGTCCACCCCCCTGCCAAACAACTGCGTGGGGACATTCCTCATAACGGGCCCTACCTCCCTCCCTCCCCTCCCCTCCCCAGTAAAAGCGCCATAAAGCAGCCGGTGAAACCGAGTGTACCGCCGCCATAAAACCAGCAGCGTGTACAGCTGATGGGACAGAGAGCAGGAGTGGAGTGATTTCATACAGGACGATGAGTCCCAGGCAGCTCGTCTTTTTAACAGGCTGCGTCCCCACTGTCCTCACATCACACACACACACACACAAACACACACACACACACACACAGACACACACACACACAGATTTATCAGAGAGCAAAAGAGAGACCCTTTCTAACGCAATAAAGATGTCAGGATGCTGCAATACTCGCACAGACACACATACAAAGTTACCTCATACTGCCAAACAAACATCAACTATTAGATAGTGAAAATAAATAAATGTAACAGTGGTAGAAACTACAAGAACACGAAACTGTACAATCTACGATGTATACAGAGTATGTATTTCATGTCAACATAAGACACATACACGAGCACAGAATAATATAATATATTTTATTATACAGTTTGAAAGCACTCTATATGCTTCATATAATGCAGTAGAAAACATTGTAGCTCATCACAGATATCATGGTATTCGCATTCTGTATATGCTGGCCAATCAGTAACAAGAAATGTGAATGCAGAACTGCACTACAGATGTGTTAGAGGTCATTCAGACCACATCTCCAATAGAGATAGATTGTCAGCCAGAGAGCGCTAATTATAGTATGCTAATTGTTTTACAACTGTAAAATGTCCTGGTCAGCTCATAGCTTGGTAACAATTCTTTGATAACAAAATTTAAGGTATCCCTACCAAAAATGTTTACGTATAGAAGCCTTGCACTTTTTAGGTTCCAACACAGAGTACCGAAAAATGTTCTTGCTAGTATAGGCAGTATTGAAAAGTTTGAAATGATAACAGCCCAGTTTATGTTAAAAGCAGATATCAGGGGGTGACCTGGGGTCGTAGGGGTTAGTGCGTTATCACTATGTAATAAAAGTACAAAATGCCCCAAAAAATACATTAAAAAATTGACAAATATTGGACAATATTTGTATTTTATATTGATTCACTAACAGCCTCAAAAATATAAAAGTAGTAAATGTAGAAAGAAACTCTGTGTGTGTGTGTGTGTGTGTGTGTGTGTGTGTGTGTGTGTGTGTGTGTGTTTGTGAGTGTGTGTGTGTGTGTGTGCGTGTGTGTGTGTGTGTGTGTGTGTGTGTGCTTTTTCTCATTATGCTCCACAATTTAGCTTCAAATCCCATTAAAACTTGGGCTTTGATTTAAGGAGCATTGTAATTTAGTCTCATTAGTTTCGACAAAGACCTTCCGTGTCTTTCATGTACTGCATGAAAAACTCAAACGTCCTCCATTCGGCTGAGATTATCACGGTACTTAACCAGATGCAGTTTGAGCTGCTGCTGCTGCATTCAGGTATAGTTTTAGCATGTGCACACACACACACACACACCTATACACACTTCAAAGTTCATTAATCCCTCATTCCCTCAGGCAAACTCCGCAGACGGCAGTTCTACTCTCAGCCGCTGGAGAACGGCCGGATCCTCACGCAGGGCTCCACGTTCACCTACCAGGACATCCTGGACCGGTTGCTGGTGTACACACCTGAAACCGTCAGCGGGGGCGCTGATGAAATGGGATTCACCCTCACGGATGGCATCCACACTCACACGGGCCGCTTGGAGTTCACCATGGACGTCAGGAGGACCGAAGGACCCCGAATGACCGTCAACAGAGGCCTGCAGCTCCCGGCAGGTGAGAGGGAAGGGGAGGGGAGCATTTTGAATCTGTCATGTTTTGTGTTAATATTGGTTCTCAGATTCTTTGAAAGTGTCTGAAAAGTCTTAAATTAAGGTCTTGAAAATGCTCTGAATACATTAAAGCACTTTTCCACTTGCTCAAAGTGGGTGTAAGCAGCTGCATTTACTTTTACATGTATCAGATAAAGACACTGGGTATTCTGAATTATTTCAGGATCTGCATCTAAGATCACAGAGCAGAATCTGAAGGGTACAGACAACGACTCAGACAGCCTGAAACTCAGATACGTGCTGACCAAAGACCCTCCGGCGGGCAAACTCCAGCTCAGCAAGAGCGGACGTGTGGAGAGGATTTCTGTGAAAGGTCCCGTTCAGAGCTTCATTCAGGACGATGTCAACAAAGGTGCCAGCTTGTTTTTTATTAGACTCTTTTCCATTTGTTCCATTTCTGTCCTGCTTCCATCAAGAAAACTCCACTCTAGTTTGTTACTGTAATGTCTGTAGTTTAATATGATAATGAGTGACTGATGTTTAAAATGCTTTAATTTTCCCAGCAGTTAATGTTATGCATAGAGCTGAAACACAACATTAAGTTAATGCTGAGTGCTCGGCCCTTTCTTGCAGGCCTCCTGCAGTACAGCCATGAGAAAGGGGAGAAGGGAGGGAGTCTGTCTTTCAAGTTCAACCTGGTCGATCCAGAGGGCAACAAACTGATCGATCAGTCCTTCTTCATCAGTGTGCTCGGTAGGGTTTCCTCCATCCTCTGTTACCTGCAGCGCTCAAATAAAGCCTGAAGTGTTTCTTCATTTGGTGGGGAGAAGGCAATTACTACAGATTTATCCCTTTGTCCTGCGTGCTTACTGATGTGTCCCTGCACCATGGACATGTGCTGAATACAAATTGTGTCCACCTTCTGTACAAGCCACTGTTGTTCAATTTTCTAAATCACACAAATATATTGTAGTGATATCTACCCCACTTTAGCTTGTTCCTTGCTACCTTAAAAAGCCAAGTAAAAGGTGTTTAAACAAGTGTCGAGGTAAGTTCACCCTCAGTCTCAAAAGATATTATATTTATAGGCAGAAAGCACAGAGAGTTTCCTCTTGATGCAAAAAAGGAGGATTGGTTTCGTATATATTTTACTGCTGAAATGATCAGTCAAGCAATAGTCAATTTACCTCTGGCTATTTTAACACTTGACCATGAGTTTAAGTTATGTATCCATTAAAAATTCAAACATTTGGTTTGAGCTCATTGATAATCAGGATGTTTATTTGCGTTCCTTCAAACCTGAATAACGCTTCCTTTCTTACTGCTGGTCAGGAAATGAAAGCAAACGTTGTTCGTTTGAGCAACTTGTAATGTGCATTTTTGACACTGTAGATCAGGCACGTCAAACCTATTCCACACAGGGCCGTGTGGCTGCAGGTTTTCGTTCCAACCAAGGAGGAGCACACCAGGCTGGACTCATTTAATCAGATGATCTCAATCTTCAGCTGATAATTAAGTGATCCCTTGATCAGTTGGAATGAAAACCTGCAGCCACACGGCCCGTTATAGAATAGGTGTGACATGCCTGCTGTAGATAGTATCAGTACTATATTTTATTGCCTGAGGGAAAAATTCATTGAAGCAATTTCTGGTTTTAATTAAATGAAGTAGAGGCCTTCAAGGGTCCTCTCAGTTCCAGGTAACAATCCCAAACCAGGGACCCGTCAGGCCTAGTCTACATCACAGTCAGTCTAATCTGGTTGGTTAGGGCGTTCTTGCTTTGCTGCGGGTCTGAGGTGCTTCCAGGCAGACTTCCTATGAGCTCTGATCTTGTGCTTCTTTAGCATCATCACAGGTTTTTTGGGTGAACTGTGATCTGGACTCTTAGTGAATCATCATGCTGCGTCCTTTTGGGTCAACCACATTTAGGTTCAGGTCTAATTATCCTCTCATATAATGGAGGATAATTAGACCTGAAATTTGATTGAATTCCTCATGCACAATGGTTTTCCACTTTGGATTGTCTCCAAAACTTACTTACTTAATTACCAATGAAGTTCTCTAATTTGCATTTGAAAATTACATCCTAATTTGGTATAAATAAACAAATAGTTTTAAAATATGTACAGATTTTGAGAAAATGTCAAGTTCATGCAAATGTAGTCCACTGTATCCTAAAAGTAGAGTGTCTGTGTCTGCTGGGTAGTTTCTTGTTGCCTGTGACGGCTGAAAACTCACCAAAACTTTCTTTTTCCACTCACTTCCTTCTGGGGACTGAGCCAAACTGTTGCAGTGGTTCAGCAGTTAAAATTCAGACTTCATTACATGCTGCTGGAGACTGAAGGATTGTCTGTCCCTCACGGCTGAACAGCATCCAGAATCTCTCATATCTTTCCCAGTTCACTTTATACCCTGTTCTGTATTGTTCCCTCTCTTTTTTTTCTCCTCTGCTCTCTCAGATGTGACAACAGCAAAGCTCTCTGTTCATATCTCTTCCTACCACACTGCCCTCTGATTACTTCCCTGCCCTCCTCTCAATCTTTCCTAATCCGTTTGTCCAAATCTCTCAAACCTATATCAGTCTTTCACAACTCTTGATATGCCACGCTCTCTTCTTTGCCAACACCCATCTTAATCTTTACTGGTTTTGTCCTTGGAGTTGTGCCATTGCTCCATTTCTCCAGTTACTAATATATCCTTCTGTCCCTCTTATCTTCTCTCCTTCCCCTCTCCCTCTCAAAATCAGTCTGAGCGACTTTATCCTCCACTGCTTCAGTCCATCTTTTTCATTTTTATTCCAGGATGAGAAATTGACTCTTAATATTTTGATCTCATTTGAGATGAGTTTCCATAAACTCTGGAAATGCCACCATGGTTTAAGTATGAGTCTTTTCTTGGTTCTTTTTTTTCTTTCCTTTCTTCTTCTGGGACTAACTTTCTTCTTCTCTCCTCCAGAGGACCGTCTTCCTCCGTCTGTGGTGGTGAACAAAGGCCTGGTGCTAGATGAAAACTCAATGAAGAAGCTGACCACGCTACAGCTGTCTGCCAGCGACCAGGACAGCGAGCCGGGCGAGCTCATCTACCGAATCACCAAACAGACCAGCCTGGGTCACCTGGAGCACAGCGCCAGCCCAGGTAGCAACACCAGAACTGCGTTTCAGGTTTTTCAACTGAAAGTTGCTCATTTCCTGGATCAGCAGGTGACAAATCAACACTTAAAAATGACGTACAGCAATTCATCTCCATCTCATTATTTGAGGTGTTGCGAGAATCACAGAAAAATAAACATCAGAATTTGATAAGGTAAAAAGGTTTATTCTGCGGACTATAGAAAAAATATGTCTGAAAAGTAATGACATTCGTTCCACTGCGGCACACTGAAGAATTTTTTTATTTTTAACTTTGGCGCCCCCTAGTGGCAGCATCAAAACAGACACTAGGGTAGACATTGATGTTGGTCAGAGTTAGTAGTTCATCCTGGTAAAACATAATCACAGCTTTGGAATATGGAGGATAACCAATTGGATTACTTTACAGTACAAAACAGGATCTGATTGTGCTTCAGAGTTCATTATTTACCTTAGAAACAGCAGCTGACAAAAATGATCTCACCTCGAGGTCTTTTCAGCATCTGCTCTGGGGCCGTCAATCATATCACATGATCATCAGGATCACTTCATGATGTTTTCACCAACATGGACAAGAAGTCCCAGAGAACAATGGAAATATGAAAGAACTCCATCTACTAATGAATGTAATATGATATGATGGAAAACCACCAGAACGTCTACTAAGTGGACTTTTAGGTGTGAATGTTTTGTCAACACTTTTTTCTTCCTAGATAACACATAATTTAATTCCAGGTAAACTAAATGTACATATTGAACAATATGTTTTTTGATACAATAATAAAAAAAGAGCTGGAAACATTTATACTCTATATGTATTGAGTAAAATCAGTCTTGAGAAACCCTTAAGATCTCTTATAACAACCCACTGATGATACTACACCGTGCATTATTTAAGAAAATAAATAATCAGTTTCAGCTTTGACATTGAAAATTGAGACACAGAACAGTGTAAATAATTTTTGGCTGATCTTCACTTCTAACAAGAGATGAGTATAGAGAGAATACTAAGATGAAGGTAATTTATCAGGCTTTTAGACAATAAATGCTGTCAATGTAGACGGTGAACATAGATGTATGTGTGTGTGAGTCTTATTAATTTGCTACACACTCATACAACTCATGTGTCTTAGATAATTAACTCTACACACATACACACACATGCACACAAAGAGGAGGGTGTATTGATGACCTTGCTCTAGTTCCTCTCTCGCTTATCTCTGATGTATTCCAGCTACCCACTACAAAATAGACACACTCACACACTTTCCTGCTTCTTTTGGCACACACACACACAAATGTTGAATGACTGCAGCCTTACATAAATTTATAGTGCATGTTCAGTGTATTCCCAAACTCTTGAAATGCAATATCCTCATAAAAGCAGCACCTCCTCCTCAGCACTACCAAAATGACTGTTTTTATTTCCACTGGGAAATAAAACATCTTCTCTTACATTATGTCACCTTAAGTGCGAAAACAAAATGAAAAAAGGGACATTGATGCGTCTTCCAAACACAAAGAGGTGATTATTCGCTTCCGTGCTATTGAACAATTCTGCCCCAGCTGAATGGATTCCCCACATCGCTGAATGCTCTTGCAGCATGCTAATTAGCTGGATGTTAACACTGCTCTCCTATCTTGGAGCATCAGTTCACCTCAGAGCCATAGCAGCTCCGGATAATTACCGCTAGCCATTCAGCCAATCTGTCATTTCATGCTAACACGCACAGCTAGCTCCCTGCTCCTTTGGGATATCTTGTCAGCCTACTAGGAATGTCAAGGTAACAGCACATAAAGATGAATCCTCTCTTTCAATGCCCACTTTCAAAGCCAAAGTCTTCAAACGGCTTATTAACTGGCTAAGGTTATGACACCCCTCTAAAGTGGAGCGCTGTCAAAAGGCACCTGTGGCACAAATCAATGAAGAAGGTAGCCCGCTGCGTCACCTCAAATTCTTCTTATGTTCACTGCAACTTCTTTTGGAGACAAGTTTCGGGTTGGGTGTGTAGCTCTGACATTCACAAAAGTACAAGAGTCCCGAGCACTGGAGTTTATGCCAAGGAATAGATGCAGCTTTTGTTGTTCGCTCCTGAAGTGTATCTTTTCATGAATTTCTGCCAAGGCTTCAGTGGTCGTGAAACTGTTCAGCGGTGCCATTTTTTGTCAGCTCCACCAATCAGAAGTGAAGTACCATTGCTTTAAATTTCAAAGGGAAGTAGAAATAATAAGTCAGAGGCAGCTACTCTGATTTACTGATCCAAGAGGCCTCATTAGCCCTCCTGGCTGTAGAGCCGCAGGCGTTTCAACAGGCTGTTCACACATGTGAGATTCCCTGAAACCCACAGAGGCTTCGATAGATTATAAGGAGTCAGTCCTTACCATTGCTGGTGGTGGTGTTCGTTATGTCCCAATGCCACACCACATATACTCATTATGTACAGTTTATACCATGCTAATATATAATATAATATGCTTTATAGTATAGTTTTTGCAGTTCGTACACAGAAATCAATACACATTACCATCTAATAGTAACAGAAAATGATGCAATATGTGGGCCAATTAAATCACCAGTAAAAAGCAGGTTGTCTAGGTATTTAGTTTTATTTTTCTTATCTGAGATCTATCTGGAGTTATCACAGAACTGATTTAAATCTTTTGCTTTGGGCCAATAGTAACACATCGGCACACTCAAACAACTAATTTTTTAGTTTGCATACGGACGTCTTTAAGTAAAAATGCGTGACAACATACTTCAAACATGCTTAGAATTAGTGTGTAGCTATTGAAAGCAATTTTAGCACTCCAAGCCAAGACAGAAATCAACCATTCTGCAAAGAAGACGTGTTCATTTTTTCCACCTACCAAGCAGTATTTAGCACACTTGTGATTGCATGCTGCAGAAAACATGCAATAACAGCAATGATTTCAAATAATGAGGCTAAATTGTACAACCCCACAGACCCCAAAGATTTTCCCTAATCTTTTTTTCTCCTACGTTTTGAGTAAATAACTCTTAAAGCCTTTTTATCTTTTGAAACTGTGCTCATATCATAGAATTAAATCAGAATCGCACACACAGCATTCATCCTGTGTTTAAACTTCTGGAAAACAAAACTTGGTATTTCCTGCTATTTCCTGTCAAGACAAATAGAAGGAAGAAGAAGAAAAAATTCTGTTTAATCTAATGGTGCAAATAAGCAGGTATTTTCATCACTGACTGAGAATGGTGCCTCTGTCTCCCTGTGTGCCTGTCCTGATTATGATGATGTATAAACTTCCAGCCGGGGAATAGATCACACAAACCAGGACCACAGACTTCATGTGTTTCGCTGTCAAAAGTAGACATGAAGAAGATCGCATTTCCTGAAGGCCCTCTGCGACATGTTGAATGAGTTATTGCACTAACTGTGTAATATTTGATGTGTTTCATTGGGAGTTTCTTCAATGTTTACTTTTATTTTGGAAAATTCCTCCCATCTGCGCAGGGAAGTAGCTCTTCAGCCGTCCCTGTCTGCTACCTTGACATAAAAGTCGCCAGCAACATGAGAGGTCCATCTACAGATCATTGATCCCTTTATACAATGGCAGGCCTATAAAAAACAGTGTTAGTTCTTAGTTATAGGACTCACATGCTTTCATCGCAAGGCATAAAAGCCTGTCCACCCATTGAGTATTCATTTAGCAATTTATATTGTACATTTTTTTGTTTGTCAAAGCATCTGAAAATGAAATGTTAAAAATGAAATACCGGGGATTGAAATATGAGAAAACTGAAATTTGGCTTTGTCTTTTTTTGCATCATACATAACTGTTTAATTTATGCCAGTGTCGGTAAGGGAGGCTTGAAGCATGATGACCAACAGACGAAGAAGATTTAGGCAGAAGACAATTGACACTGAAATTCAATACAGGAAAGATTAGTAGAAAAATGACAAAATGCATAAATAAAGAAAGAATTGATGTCTAATGTTTTATTTTTTATGTGTGTGTTTGTCTGTAGTCTCAGTGTGTATCTCAGTGTGTATCTTAGATTTGTCAGGATGTATCACTGACTGCGTGGCTGTTCAAAGAAAGAGGGAGCAAATTAGTTTATGCTGATTGTTCCAACTCGACTAATAACTGTCCGTCTTCTCTCACCAGGCACCAGAATCAGCACATTCACCCAGGCCGATCTGGCATCGCGCAGCGTCCAGTACGTCCACACCAGTGAAGAAGAGAAGCACGCCGACCAGTTCTCCTTCACCGTGTCGGACGGGACAAATGAGGTGAATGAGGAGGGTTGACTCTAAAGGATAATAAGGGCTTTGATGACCCATTAGGAGTGAGTTGGTTCAGTTTGGTCCAACAACGTGGGAGGTACCTTGAAGAAAATTGAGGACAGTTATTATTGTTCTTATTATTATGTATTATCTTGTCTGCCCTTACATTTGTCTTAGGAACTTAACTTGATTATAACTTTCAGTATTCTGAAATCAGTTACTTTGATTCAGTCACAGCCAAATCAGTTTGTAGTGCCACAGCAATGCCTAAACTCATTAGATCACATATTTAAATAGTTGACAAAGAGAGCACCAGTGGAGTTCCGTGAATCATTATCAGGGCTTTGGGATAGCTAGCAGGCTTCAACAGGACTAAACAACAAACTGTAGCTCTTTTGTCTTTAGGAGCCACATAAATCATAGCCAGGTGTGAAGTTAAGTGTCCACAGAATGGTCAGCTTAGTGCAGACATTCCCCATCACATCCCGTCATCAAAAGTTAAGGATAAGACGACTCTATTTGAAGAGGCAGCCGTGCATGGACGTGATTCAGCTTGAGCACCTTTCAGCAATAACAAACCCCATTTGGCACGCCCGTGTCTCTCAGTTCTCATGATAATGAATTAAAGACTGGCAGTGTTCGTCCTCCGCATGAAAAGCCCTTCAGACCGCTCTGTCATTGGCTTTTTTGTTTTCACAGGAAACTTTTTAGCCTGAAATATCTAGACACAATCCTTCATTAAAAGGGTCAGTACAAGTTTCCTGACCCATAGGACAGTAATTACCTTTCAATATGAGCCATAAAGGATTTTAAGAAAAATAAATATATAAATAAATATATATATCAGATCTTTTAGTGCAGAGGAAGCTGCTCTCAAACCCTTTCAGCCCCCCCAGTTCTCCTCATGCATAAATCTGCCTTGCTAATCCGGACTAATGAGGACCGCAAGGACTTGAGTAAACATGTGAAAAAAGGTCATTTGGCCTTCACGCCTGGCTGATTGCAGTGTGTGGAGGCTTTTGTGGCCACTGTAGTGGTTAGTGTTCGTGAAGTGGTTTGGTGCTTTTACTTTTGTTAAGTCTCCTCTCTCCAGTTGGGAGGCCTCGTCACTTCTCTGAAAAAAATAATATCCAGTACTTGGCGTTAAGAAAGTTTGTTCCGTTTTAAAGGGATGCTGAAGCAGAATGTTTTACTCCGTGTGTGATGAGATGGGATTGCTCAAGGGCACACCCGTGGGCAGTTTCTGTTATAACTGCAGTCTGTGCTGCTCATCTGGATTTTACAGATGTGTTCTTCCATTTGTTAGATTTCCACCTTGGCATTCAGTCTAAAAAGTGACTGCATATAGTTTTCTCACTTGACTGAGATGTGTACAAATACTGGAACATTTCATTTTATATATTCAGCACCATAGCCACTATCATTGCTTTCAGTGCAATACATCAACATTACATATCATCGCTGAACTGTGAAAATCACCAAAAAAATCTCCAAAATGTTATCACAAGCTATGAAAAACAGCCGTGTTCAGCTTTGTGACAGTACTTTTTTCTGGATAATCCAATGGGCTTTAAGGGTAGAATGTGACAAGGATATGCACATTTTATCAGATCTGTCTGAAATAATACACACATGCCCGCATGTATCTTGAAAGAGTTATGTGTCACTGTAATCCTTCCTCCTCCATATTGGCCGTGAAGAAATCCTGTCCTAAACTGATTCCAATGTAAGTGATGGGGGAGAAAATCCACAGTTTTCCTTCTGTGCAAAAATGCATTCAGCTGAAGTTAATAAGATCCTTCACAGTTTGAATATAATCACTGGGTATTGGTGCCCAAATCACTCTTGTTTTTAGACCAATATTCATTCTTTATATATGGTTCAGTTGGGTATGCCAGTATTTTAACACTTAAAAACATGCGAACCTATTTAGGGAGTAGGAGTCGACCCGTAATGATGAAATTTGATGCACAAGTAATCCTGGTGAACAGAATGAGCGAGACTGTCTTAGAGAGATGGAAGAAACAGAACTTTAGAGTAATTTAGAGAAAATGAGATGAACTGAAGCCCATGTATTAACTATTGGGAAAGAGTCGCACATCTAGATTTGCTTCAACATGGATCAGTGTTGTCCTGTGTATGTTGCCTCCAGGTTGCCCAGACGTTCTACATAACCATCAGGCCAGTGGACGACTCCCTGCCTCTGCTCCAGGTTCCTGGCATGAGAGTCCAGGAAGGAGTGAGGAAGACCATCACCGAATTTGAGTTGAAAGCCACTGATGCAGACACTGAGGTAGGACACTGGCAACACGAATCCCTGAAAATCTTCAGCAAGTTTCTTCATTTTTTTTTTACCAGTCTAGAAAATAATAGTTGGTGATCAGCAGCTAAGCTGGCCAAACTAAGCAGTGTAAGCTGGCCTCTGTTGTTTAGAAAGCCGGTTGTTCTCTGCAGCCTTATTTCCTCTGGCAAAAACATTATAAAGACTTTTTCCTGATGCTTAAAGGAACAAATCCAGCCTCAGATACTCTTACACTGATAATCCCATCAATCTGCCATCTTCAGTGCACTCCTGTTCTTGTGCATCAACTTTCTCCTCTAACTGCTATAAGAGGTTTCACAATTTCACACCTTTGATCCATTCCTCTCCCTCCATTTTTCCGGCTAAAACACAACCTTGTCCAGGCGGAGTCCATTATCTTCACCGTTGTCCAGGCTCCTCGTCACGGCACCATCGAGCGCACGAGCAACGGCCAACACTACCGGCAGACCAGCAGCTTCAGCATGGACGACATCTACCAGAACCGCATCAGCTACAACCACGACGGCTCCAACTCCCTCAAGGACCGCTTCACCTTCACTGTGGCAGATGGCACCAACCTGCTCTTCATGGTCGAGGAGGGCGGCAAGGAGGTAGCAGCGTGTGTGTGTGGGTGTGTGTGCGTGCGTTGACATTTTTACCACAGCAGGAAGGCTGAATTTGCAGTTTGATTGTGTGTTGGTGTGTGTGTGTGTGTGTGTGTGTGTGTGTGTATATGAGGCAGCTTCCTGACATTTTTATTACAGCTGGATGATTGAATTAGCAGAGTTAGGGCACGGGTGGGTGCACGTCTATGTGTGTGTCTGTGCATGTCTGCGTATGTGTGTGTGTGTATGCGCTGACCTTTTTATGACGGGAGGGGTGAATCAGCAGTTTGTGTGCTGTCTTACTTCTATCTTTGTGAGGACCTTGACACTTTTGAGAAGTGGGTTCATGTTTGCAGATTATTAGAGAGTGTGGACATGTTTGGAAAGTAAAAACATGTTTGGAAAATTGACATTTTTGGAAAGCAGGAACATTTAAAAGAAAAGAAAAGTGAGGAGATATGTGAAAAACTAGAAGATTTTTTTAAAAGTGAGGACACATCTAGAAAACAAGGGAAGGAAGGACATTGTGAAAAGTGAAGATGTGTTTTGAAGGTGAGGACATTTTTGGAAGGTGAGGCAAAGTAGTTTTACCCTGACGGATTATTTAATTTGAATAATTTTCAGAGGCCTGTAGGAGTAAAACTAAAAGAATCAATCAAGTACTGCAGAGAAGTCTAGAAACTTGTCACATTTTTGTGTCGCAGAACTTAATTAACTGTAATTTCTTTCTTCCTACCTGATAATCATCTCACAGTCCCTTAGATTGATCTCGCCATCCATCCAGTGGTTAATTTTCAGGGCTAGACCTGAAACCAGTGGTCTAGTATGCATTAAATGATGGTCCTCACAAGCATATAGAGGTACAAACATCTGTGTGTGTGTTGTTAATGTCAGCTTTATGGTGGTAGTTATGAGCCTCTGGGTGAATTGACTCCTCCGCCCGTCAATTTAGCCGTCCCTCTCAGCCGCCCTCCACCACCTGTCACTACAAGTAGTCCACATGATTAAACTGAATGACAGTAGGCAGGTATTGATATCCCTTAATTACACACTAACACACACAAACACACACACTTCTGAGGTTTGTGTTTATTATCTTTCGATCGCCTGGGGACATTTGGCTCAGTGGTCACACGTGTTCTGCAGCCCTGAAGACAGTTTGTGGCCTTACCACTGCTGCTGTTTGAGGTGCACTTGTTCCCACTAGAGCTGTCGTGTAATTAAATAATCTATGAGCTCCTGTAACGTCCTCTGGATGAATGCTTCCTTCAAATGGCACATGTGAAAGTTGGCCTGAACTGTGTGGTGACAGGCTGTTCTTTCTGTGTTCCCTCACGTTCCTTGGACATAAAGCAGTAACTAGTAAAAGTTGATCTGATTTAGCCTGTTATCACATCTTGAAGGGGGACAAATCAACAAAGTGATGACCTGCATCACTTGTTTTTTTTGCCACCACAACATTCAACCTATATTCAGTTCATGAGAACGTTTCTTTTTCCTCTTTTAATGAATCTAAGTTGTCCCAACTTTGGTCAGTGTGAAGTATTTCAACTGAAAACTGTTGAGAGTGAAGTCTGTGTATTATCCTGTGTACACAGCACACTGCGTCTGCAGGCAGATGTTGCTGCTGGTTAGTTTAAATGAAATTTATGGCCCACCACGAATGATGTTTTATTCACCTCTATTGTGTTGGGATTTAGACAGCAATCTGAGGAACAAATAGTTAAAACCCTGGGCCAATAAACCAAAACCATTTGCATGGCTAGAGCCCACCAGGAGTAGTGATGATAAGAAAAGAAAATATATATTTTGATGTTTGGATGGACAGACGTTTTAAAGACAATGTTGAAAAAAACAGTTAAATCTTCTTTTTTGCTGCTGTCTATAACATTCCTCTCAAAAAAATCTTTTGGTTATCCAGATAGTGACAGCAGCTCCACAGAAGTTCAAGATCGATATTCTGCCAGTTGATGATGGCACACCACGGATCGTCACCAACCTGGGACTGCAGTGGCTGGAGTACATGGAGAACAAGGTATAAGTCTTCCTCTTGCAGGATCATCTCTTCATGAATGTCTGCGAGCATATTCTATTGTCTTTTTCATGGTGATGTTTAATTAAATAAGATGAGATAATCCTGCATTAAATCCCTAGAGAGAATTCAGCTGGAAATAATGGAGCCAGTAATGGACATCCTTTTTTTGGACATTCCAAGTCGCCGTTGGGTTGCATTGCATTTCAAAAAAACAAGACCTCTCTTGCTCATTGGTCTCAAGTCGCAGACTGTGGTTTCACTGGAAACGTTACTGACAAAAGGGTTTGAATGAAGAGGAGACCGCATTGTTGCAGAGTGGTCTGCATGCTCGGCAAACTCTCTGAGTAAATACCATTTTCAAGAATGACTTGATTGTGCACACAAAGCTCTATGTCCTCTCCGGCTGGTTGTGTCACAGTAACGCATTAAATGTATCTTCTTGACTGACAGGAGTGCAAAGAGAAGCGCTGGCTCTGTTTGCTCACAATGTGTAATTTACTTGCTCCCCCTGCTGGTTTAAACACCTCAGCACAATGGACCCACAAGTTTCTCTGGCAGACATGGACATATGGTGTCTCTTGGTTCCCTCATCCTGAGTCTGTGTTTGCACCACAAGTAATTAAGTCTGGGATGTTTTATCACTGAGAAAAATTTCCACGCATTGCATCTGCTCTGAACAGCTGAAAAGAAAGTGAAGGAACAATTGCTCAGTAAACTGTCTCCCAGTTAGACCACCCGGTACAGCAGCTGCATGGATGAATGTGTGTGCATGGGTGCGTGCCTGTGTGCGCGCGTGCATACATTTTTCAGTGGAAAGGACTATATATATATCAGGAAAGGACTATTTAGCTGCAGCTTGAACTGAGTATCTTTTTGCAAGACGTTGCAATAAGCGTTGGTCCTCTTCTATCATGTTGTTGCCCTTCTGGGATAGAAGAATCTGTGTTTGCATCTGCCTCTGGCGGTTTCAAAGACTTAATACGGGTTCAGATCCCTATAAATAAAACATTTTTAGAAATAAATGCCTTCAACATACAGGAACTGTAGTATATACGTTTTCAGTTTTGAAAAATGACCCAAGAGACCCAACGAATGTGCAGTAAAAGGGAAATATCAAGGTTTCATAGGTCTACAGTGATAAAAATCAACAAACGCTTATTTGAATTATTCATTTCCAGAAGGACAGGCAGCAGCAGTAATGTCTTTTTCTATGGTTTAATAAAGTGCTCTAGATCAGTTTAACTCCAGGACAATCGTATAAAGATCTGAACTGTCGTCGGTTTGACTCCAGCCAGTGTTCCTTGCTGAATGTCCTCCCCCATTTCCCATTGCCTCTGCACTGTCACTATCCAATAAAGGCCCAAAAAAATCCCCTCAACAATCATCATCTTTCATCTCAACTATACTTTCGAGTGCTAAAAATAACAACAGAAGCCTAATCTGCAAGCGTATGGAACCACTCCATAGTGTGGAAGGCAACACAGACACTTCCTTTGCATTAATGTATGCAGATCTACTGCAGCAGTTTGAGAGAGGGAACAGAGGCCAGAGACCCAGTTATCATCAACAGTACTTCATGAGGGAGAAAAAGGCCTTGCTAACTTGTCTGCCTTTCAACTGTGGATAATGTCTGTGGTGTCAGATTAATAATGGCTAGTCTTAATGTGGCTACAACACAGGTGCAGTACAGTCATTTCTGTTTAAAATGTCCATCAGGCCACCAATCTGATCACCAAGAAGGAGCTGCTGACCATGGATCCAGACACAGATGACGGGCAGCTGGTTTACGAAATCACCACAGAGCCAAAGCACGGCTTCCTGGAGAGCAAGCTGAAACCTGGCAACCCCGTCGGCACCTTCACACAAGGTACACAGCTTCCATCTCTTTGTCCATGACTGGCCAAATGTTGACATATTCACATCACATGTTTTATTTGTCACTCTTTGATAAAAAGCTGTGTACTGCTTTTACGTCTTCTATGTTTAGCATGTGTTACTACAGTGAGGAGAGTTTGCCAATGTTTTGGAAAGTTCTGAGGTTTCTGTTAGTGTCATTACAACTCTTTTAATAAAAGCTGTTTATACAGGTTGAGTGGGTGGCTTAAGCTTCCTTAAAGTGAAGCCACGTCTGTTTGTGACCTCCAGTCACAAATTCTGCTTTTTTTTTCTTCTTCTAAGATGATTTAATTTGAAGGATTTTTTCAACGTCTGCCGAGGGGAAAGTATCTGGTGTTTAAAAAGAGGAAAGCAAACATTCAGAGTGTTTTACTTTCTAATCCCTTCAATCATTGTGTGATTTAGTTTGTCCAGGTTGATGTAGCATCACTGCCCTCTCTTGTCCATTCTTCTTCTTTAGATAATTCATGGTATTATGGCTGATATCAGTTTGAAGGTAGATGAAGACTAAACAGTCACATAACACAATGAGCTTTTGAACTGGGGCTCCCCTGCATTTTACATTTTCCTTGACGGTTCAAGGACAGGACAGTCCTACCTGGACAGTCTCTGTCTTTTCTCCATTGACAGTTTTGTTGAAAGGCGACTCCGCAGCATTGGGAGTGTTTTTCCTCCAGTTTGCCCTTGCCCTAACTTTCCCAGCCAATTTGTTTGAATGTTCTCATCATGAGTCTGCTTATCTTCACCTCTAGGCTGCAGCCAGGGATCAATGTCACTGTGCTTTTGTGAAATGTTGATCCTCTAGGCTGGAGAGCAGCTCGAAACAGTCACTTTGATGTGTTGCATTCTCAGTTCGGAGCATGTAAACATCGTTTTCTGAATGCTAACAAATATCCAATAATTAAAATAAACCCTCACCCTGAGAGAGGGATTTACTCGTACGAACTGTCTCTCAGCATGATCTCAACTGTCAACATTTACTCTCATATTCTTCCATATGCTGGTGCTAAGTCTGAAACTGTGTTATGAGATATTCTTGTTCTGGACATTAGTGCATACAGTTTTTCTATCTTTGTCTTCCCATTCAGCACTATTTATTTCTGTTCATCTTGTTTATTTCTACGTTTATTCTGAAGGTCATTTGATCATCCTTCTCGCACAAGGATGCTCATCCTTTTTTTTCGGTGGCTTTCAGGCCTCGTTTACAAAGTATTTCCTTTTCTCCAACCTCCTCTGGAAGGTATAAATGAGCAAAAATGGAGAGCCAATGATGACTTTCACCTTCATTTTCAAGTTCTTTTATTTCTCTCAAGTAATGGGAAAAGGCCGGAGGCTGCAAATTATGGACTCATTATTTCACAGAAAATACATTCTTCACAAAGAGTTTTATTATTAAGATTCAGTCCCTGTGGGGACGCTGTCTTTTGGGTGTCTCCTTCCTCACAGAAAGGTCAGAGGGACGTGTAAAGATCAGCGCTAATTGTCTAATAGGAGAATTGTCCTGTGACATTTTTGGCACATTTAAAATTTTAGTTTAACATCAGGAAAGAGAGCATTTTGCCAGGCTCTTCCACACAATGCGACCTCCTCTGTGACCTGAAATAGGTGTCAAAAGATGAGAAGAAACAATAACTGAATGACTGATATAAAGGAAGTCAGTGTTAGAACATTATCAATCTGACTTTTCTCCTTTCTAGCTGATATCAACCTGGGTCTGATCCGCTACGTGCTGCATCAGGAGAACACTCAGGAAACCATGGACAACTTCAAGTTCCTGGTCAAAGACAGCAAGCCAAATGTGGTCAGCGACAACGTCTTCCACATCCAATGGTCACTCATCAGCTTTGAGCACAGAAGGTCTGTATTATGTGTGAGGCGTCTCCTAAAACCAGCATCCGTTCGTTCACTGTTACGGATCCCTGTTACCTCTTACTTAGCAAAGAAACTCACTGCATTGTTTCCAAAAGTCAAACCAGGCCCTGGGCAGCATCCTTGTCCTTGTTATTTAAAAAAGAAAGTGAGCTAACCTCTCTGTTCCTGGCACGGTTCCACAGCTACAATGTGAGCGAGAAGGCCGGCACGGTGGCTGTGACAGTGAAGCGAACTGGTAACCTCAACCAGTACGCCATCGTGCTCTGCCGCACCGAACAGGACAGCGCCACCTCCACCAGCAGCGTCGGATCCCGGCCGGGCCAGCAGGACTATGTAGAATATGCAGGACAGGTAACCAGAGTCAAATGTTTAGCATTTTATTTTCATTGTTGTTAAGGACATTTCATCATCATCATCATCCATCCATGATGATTCCATCATCTGTGCAGCTTTGTTTGTCTATATTTAGCTTCTTTTCACTTAACATTGGTCATTAAATAACTGACAGAAAAATAATCATCCAATTATTAAAGACTTGGATTTTTTTCTCTAGAATTTTCCAATTGTTTTCCCATTTTGCCTTGTTTTGCATTTGTCTTGAGAGCAAAAGTTTGCAGAAGTAAAGTTTGTGTTTGAAGTTTTACCCTCAGTTAAGACACCAGGACTTTTCTTGGCCTGTCAGACTAGTTGCTTTTCGCCTCTACATTTTATCCTGTTTTTATTTGTGCCGCCTTGTTTTGGCCTGTACCAATATACAGTAAGTGCTTCCTATTCCACGTCCTCCGTCATCTGCATTCTTACGTCCAGTCATCAACAAAAGCACATATTGACCAACACCGCCACTGTCTTGTTAATTCTCAGGTACAGTTTGACGAGCGAGAGGACACCAAGGTGTGCACCATCGTCATTAATGACGACAAGGTGTTTGAGGGGACTGAGAGCTTCCACGTGGAGCTGAGCATGCCCGTCTACGCGCTGCTGGGTAGAAACACGCGCGCCCTCGTCAACATCAACGACACAGAGGACGAACCAACTCTGCAGTTTGATAAGAAGACCTACCACGTCAATGAAAGCACCGGCTTCATCCACGTGCCCATCGAGAGAAAAGGTAAAGAACACAGTACAACCTGCAACAGGGGTTTCTAACATAGCTCTTAACTTATTTAACTGTTTTTATTAACTATTTCATTTCCCCCTTTTTATCTGAATGAAAAGGTCTTCCCCTTCTTTTTCTTTTCACATATTTGCATACGTGTGCAGTATCTGCTTGTTGCAACACTTGATTAAGGCCACATGATGCATTCCTGCCCGTGTTTGTGAGGCATTTGAATGCTGATGTTGTTTTATATTTTACTAATTTTCTACCACATATTTGGTATCTTTGTGATCTTGAGTAGAATTCAAAAGGAAGAGTTATCAATTTTGAACAACTTGGACAGCAGCATGATGAATGTCCAGCCCTGCCAGCATGACCAGCAGTGACCCCCCCCCCCTTGCCTCATTTCCACTCAGGTGACACCTCCAGCACGGTGTCGGCCCTCTGCTACACCGTGGCCAAGTCGGCTCAGGGCAGCAGCCTCCACGCTCTGGAGTCCGGTTCCGACTACAAGAGCCGCGGCATGACCAATGACAACCGTGTCATCTTCGGCCCCGGTGTCAGCATGTCCACGTGTGACATTAAGCTCATCGACGACAGCGAGTACGAGCTGTCTGAGGAGTTCGAGCTGGTGCTGTCAGATGCCTCGGATAACGCCCGCATGGGGGCCGTGACGTCGGCCAAGGTTGTCATCGATGGACCCAATGATGCATCCACTGTTTCTCTTGGGAACGCCACTTTTACTTTCAGTGAAGACGCAGGTATGAGCCGTTCTCATACATCCACCTGTGCACAGGCTAGTTGTGAGACTCTCTGCACTTTTTTTGTCCACCAGAAAGAGAAGTTTAAGTTACAATGTCTTTTTTAAATGTCACAGCGTAGCTACATGCTTGAAAAGAAATGTGCAAATTTAATGATGTCCATGGGGAAATTTAAAACGGTGCCAAGGAGAGTTACACATTGTCTTTGGAGAGGGAAGTTTCCAATGGCTACAACCAAGGGTGAAGCATTAATTTCTTGCCAGTAGTGTGTTGTCTGTGGACCCCCTTGCCTTTCCTAAATCTCCTAACATAATTAGTAGAAAGCAGTCAACACAGGGTTGACAGTCGCCTCTTTTCATAATTAACACAACAGGCTACTGCTTGTCCTAAAAAATGCTCCAGTATACATATACGTATAGTAAGATACAGAAATCTTGATTCTTTCCATGTTTTCTCAACCTGGATTTCGTTCTTATCACCACAATCCAGGCACGATTGAGATACCAGTGCTGCGCCATGGCAGTGACCTGTCCTCTTTGACCTCTGTGTGGTGTGCCACCCGGCCTTCAGACCCCCCCTCAGCCAGCCCGGGCATCGACTACATCCCCAGCTCCAAGAAGGTGGAGTTCAAACCTGGAAAAACTGAGGAAGTAAGGACAGAGACTTCTCACCTACTCTAAAAAACACAATTATTGTTGTTCAAGGCATCTTAAGTGCTCTATCAAAGGCAGCTAGTAGTAACATCTTAGCATGGATAAATATCCAATGACCAGGATGGTTTTTTGCCTTACGACATATTTTATGATAGGACTTGTTATTGGTGGAGCTTGACAAGGCAGAACTTTAAGTTACCTCTCCAGCTGTCAGAGTTACAGACCTGACCTTGGACACCTTTAGAAACCTCGCTAACGCTCTGGCTTCCTTTTTTACAGACCTGCAGTTTGACCATCATGGACGATATCCAGAATCCATCCATCGAAGGGTCTGAGTCTTTTGTAGTCTTCCTCAGTTCTCCTCAGGGCGCTGTCCTCCAAGAGCCCTACGAAGCCAACGTCGTCATCACTGACACCTTCCAGGACAGTACGTACAATGTCACATACCTTATGAATGATATCTCAATTACATTGACCAGTATTTAGAATAGAGTGAGATATCTCACAGCCATCATCCCCTCTCTCAGTTCCCAGCATGCAGTTTGAGAAGAGCGCCTACACTGTGAAGGAGAAAGACAGTGTCCTCCACATCCCCATCATCCGCACAGGTGACCTGTCCTTCAAGTCATCAGTGCGCTGTTTCACTCGGACCATGTCAGCCATGGTGATGGACGACTTTGAGGAGAGGAGGAATGCGGACGAGTCACGCATTACTTTCCTCAAAGGAGAGAAGGTACAGTATAGTTCAAAATCTTTCTTGGTGTGTGTGTGTCTGTTTAGGCACTTACCTGCCCAATCAAATGTTTTGTGTTTGCTTCTCAGGTCAAAAACTGCACAGTTCACATCAATGATGACTCCGTTTTTGAGCCTGAAGAGGAGTTCCAGGTGCATCTTGGGACGCCACTGGGTGACCACTGGAGTGGTGCCATGGTGGGCGCTAGCGACATTGTTACCATCACCATCACCAATGATGAAGATGGTAAGCAGGTGCTTCAGTCGCATATAGCAGATACCTCACTGGTGTACAGATCTAGTCTCACTGGCTGCTGAACCACTGTGGCACCACAGTTTTGTTCCAGAGAGAAACTGTTTGGAAGACTTAAATGTGTCTTCTTTCTCTAGCTCATGAAAGTCTAAATCATTGTCTATTTTATTAAGAAGTTTTAAGAAGTATTGTTTTGTGAAAGTGCATACTCTTCGAGTATTCTGATTTTCACAGTTTGCATTTGATTCACATAGTTCTGTTCTGATCAATACATTCTTTTGCAAATCTGTCAGGTAGATATTGTCAGATAAATGTATAAATGTTCTGTTTTTGTATTTTTTGTTTAGTAGCAAACGTCTCCATGTTAACCCTATACATTCAGTTGTATTCTGTAGGTACACCAAGCTTAAACTCATTGTAATCAACCAGCCAGCCTCACTGAAAACCTACCCTTATTGCTAAAATTGGGGTGGATAAAATATTGGAAACAGCTCACACAATACTACCTCAAACTACAGCCTACAAACATTGTAATATATATATAATATAGCTTGATTCAATTATAATATAGTTTAAACAACACATTTCGAAAACAAAAACTTGTTGCAGGACTGTTTTATTAGAGTGCATTAGATTTATCAACGCAAAAACAAGTGAGTGTATCTCAATGTGCAAACCATTCTATACGGTCAGTGACACATTAGTCATCGCCAGAGGGCGGCCCTGTGACCTATCATCCTCTCCTGTTCCTCCAGCTCCCACCATTGAGTTTGAGCAGGCGTCCTACCAGGTCAGAGAGCCTCCTGGTCCCGATGGCATTGAGGTACTCAACATCAAGGTGATCCGTCGGGGGGATCTGGATCGGACCTCTAAGATCCGCTGCAGCACTCGGGACGGATCAGCCCAGTCTGGAGTCGACTACAATCCCAAGAGCCGAGTGCTTAAATTCACCCCAGGTCAGTGCTGAAAGTAGACATGAGTAATACAGAAAAACGGCAGAGAAGATTCATCTTTCAAAGGATTATCTTTGTATGTTGGTAAATCTCAGGATATAACTTAGTATGGGAGGTAGAAGAGAGCTTAAACATGGCAAACAACTCCCTTTGCTTCTCTCTGCAGGGGTGGACCACATCCTGTTCAAAGTGGAGATTCTGTCCAATGAGGACAGGGAGTGGCACGAGTCCTTCTCATTGGTCCTTGGCCCTGACGACCCTGTGGAGGCAGTGCTCGGGGAGATCACTATGGCAACAGTGACGATTTTGGACCAGGAGGCTTCAGGCAGCCTTATCCTCCCTGCCACGCCTATTGTAAGAAATGTTAAATGTAATATCTAACTTTTGTAATGAGCTTTCAATGAAATAATGTCAGTTTTGAAATATTATAACTAATTCAGTTTGTCTTTTTTGATAATAAAACACAACCAAAAAACATAAAAGTGTAAAGCAGTAGGACTAAAGTACAGGAAAGGTTTTAAGTAGCTTTTTAACAGATTTATGATTTGCTTGCTTTCTTGTTTTCAACAGAGAACATAAGTGTTAGTCTGTTTCCAGCAGTGCTGACAGCTTAACATGTTTTTAGCACTTACACAGCCCTGAGCTGGAAACCAGAAACATTGCCCCTCCCAGCAATAGCACTCCTCTGTCCTTATACATATTCAGTGACTCCAAAGCAGCAGCAGAAACCATAGGTGCATTTTCCTTCAGGCATTGGTTTACAAGTTTTTACATTTCTTGTGCATTTGACCAGAACAACTATAATGAGCACATCAATTCAGCTGTGTTCATATTCCATTAAAATATTATATGAAGCGTGATTTGACCCCAACTGCCTTTTAGCACCTCAGCAGGAATCTCATCTCATGCTGTGATCGTTCTCTACCCATCTGTGGGCCATGCTGAAATAAAAACAATGCAATGAAGAAGAAAATAAAGTTGAATTCCAAGGCGAAGCTTCATCATCCTGCTTCCTCCTCAGGTGGTCTCGCTCGCTGACTATGATCACGTCCAGGAGGTGACCAAGGAAGGCAGTAAGAAGATGCCCTCTCCAGGTTACCCTCTGGTGTGCGTCACCCCCTGTGACCCTCATTACCCTAAGTACTCTGTGATGAGGGAGCGCTGCGAGGAGGCGGGCATCAACCAGACCCAAGTTCACTTCTCCTGGGAAGTGGCGGCGCCCACTGACACCAGCGGGGCACGGTCCCCCTTCGAGACAGTCACAGACACCACCCCGTATACCAGCGTCAACCATATGGTGAGTTGGGATTTCTAAAAAGGAATAGATGGAGCCGAGGTGATCGGTTTAAAGACATCACCTAAAACCTGCTGTGTCCTTGATCAGTCAGAACGCTGATGGTGAGTTTACAAAGTGACCAGTTTTAACATTGCGGTAATGGCAGCATGTAGAAAGCTTCTGATGCTGCAGGCCAGACTTGAAACTTTCAACCAGTGAAGGAAGTGAAACACTGCTTTTCAGCCTGATGTAAAGAGCAGTGACTCACTTTCCAAAAGACATGGCATGACATCCTTCCTCATCTCATCCTTCATCACCATGCTTAAGTCAAGTATAAAGGTTTCATCAGAATCTCTGGGTAAGGTGGTTCATGTCTCACCCGTCCCTCTGCCATCTCTCTCAGGTCCTGGACAGTATTTATTTCAGCCGTCGCTTCCATGTCCGCTGCGTTGCTCAGGCCAGGGACAAGGCGGGTCACCTCGGCACACCGCTGAGGAGCAACATCGCCACCATCGGAACAGAGGGGTCCATCTGCCACACGCCTGTTACCACGGGGACCGCCAGAGGCTTCCAGGCTCAGTCCTTCATCGCCACGCTCAAATACCTTGACGTCAAGCACAAGGAGCACCCCAACCGGTGAGTAGGAACGTTTTTTTAAGTCGATAAAAGTCTTGACCAAAACTTGATGTATTGTCTGTTCATGTCCTTTCTCTCTGCTCTGTATGTCCTTGTTAGGATCCACATCTCAGTGCAGATCCCCCATCAGGATGGCATGCTCCCCCTGGTGTCCACCATGCCCCTGCACAACCTGCACTTCCTGCTGTCAGAGTCCATCTATAGACAGCAGCACATCTGCTCCAACCTTGTTACCCTCAAAGACCTGCAGGGTCTCTCCGGTCAGTCAAACAAACACGTAATATCATAAACACACACACACACTTCACACACCACCCGTGAATCCGTCTTCTTATCAAAGCCACACCTGCAAGACATTAAGCAGTGTCCTTCATATGACATTTTACATTTCTAGCTTTTATGTGATGTTCACAGCCAGTCATTTAGAATTACTACAACACCAGAATGTTATACTTAGGTAGGTGATAATGCACAGGAAGTGTCCTGATAAATCAAAACAATGAACAAATCAGACGTAGAGAACACGTTTTCGCCTCTGGACACATGTTCATGGACACAGAAAACAAGGTGCGCTGTGTTCAAATCTGAATCCCGTTCTCAAAGCTTGTTTGTAGCCACCGTAAGTCTGCCCTGTTTTACAGAGAATTATCATCTGGTAATAAGACACCAAGATGAAATATTGTTTATATAGTTACTGACAATGTAAGCTAATCCAAACTTTGACGACATTCTTCCACAGAGACAGGATTCCTGGACGATGTATCCTTTGACAGCATCTCTCTGGGGCCGGGTTACGACCGCCCCTACCAGTTCAACCCCAATGTCCGGGAGGCCAAGAGCATCCAGCTCTACAAGCACCTCAACCTCAAGAGCTGCATCTGGACCTTTGACGCTTACTATGACATGACGGAGCTCATAGACGTCTGCGGGGGCTCCGTCACCGCCGATTTCCAGGTGCATACGACAGTCAAGGGACAGTTCTTCACCACTCTCTGACCACCAGATATGACTCATGAAGAAAATCTTTCTCTGGCTGCAGTTTAAATCGGCCAAGATGATCAGTTCAAACAACTAAATGTAGCAGACAACTGAGGAGCTTTCCAACCTGATCTTAAACGCTTCTTTTCAAGCTACAATGATGTTTGTCTCCAGGTGGAAATCTAAATCTGGATCACCACCAAAATGTAATCAGTTCTGATAAATCTCCGCTCAAGGTCGACTACTCACTTGTTCTGGGGTGTTTAGTCATATCACTATCACTGTCATAGAATATTTGTCATAGAACTATGGATGTTCAAATGTGACACTATTCTGAGCACTTTGAGAACATCTTGTCCATGTTTGCTTTAAACCTGAAGCTAAGAATTAGCGAGTAAATGGACCTTGAGTGGATTGTTTGTTGACTGTTTTGTCAGCTGCTGTTTTCAAGGTCAGGAATGAAATCAGTTTTTAAGTAGCTCAAGGCCCAGCTGTCGGCAAAAAGTCACAGAATCCCAGTTTCCTAGTAACCAAGTGTTAAAACTCTGCTCAAAAAAACAAATTAACTGAAGGTTTAAGGTTCACGCCGCATTTGTAGATTTGAGTATAAAATACTCAAATCTACAAATGAATAAGAAAAAGTGCTGATACCCAGTGGTTTCTCAAATCGTGATATGACCCTCTGAGGGGTCCCGGTCCGCAGGTGGAGAACCAACATTAAAGCATTGTTGCTCTTCCAGGTTCGGGACTCGGCTCAGTCCTTCCTGACAGTGCAGGTTCCTCTCTACGTCTCCTACATCTATGTGACGGCACCGAGAGGGTGGGCATCTCTGGAGCATCACACCGAGATGGAGTTCTCCTTCTTCTACGACACCGTGCTCTGGAGGACAGGTCAGGACTTTACACAGCAGAAACTGAGCAAATCATCATATAAAGTTTGTACAAGTCCCCATTTTGCATTTCTGGGTCGCCTTGTTCACTTTAACAGAATTTGCATTTCACAAAACAAGACTCAACCTATTACTATTCACTGCAGCTTTTGAAAGCCAGTAAACACAAGAAATCTTCAGTTTGTTGGCAGTTATCACAAAAACGTAGCAGAAGAGTTTCAGCACACATAGATATAAAGTGGGATTTCTACATTTATTCATTTTACTCCTGACTTTTCAGTGTAGATACTCCAAACACAGCATCGACTGCCTGCAATATTTTGTGCGGTTTCATAATCATATTTGATGATGGTTTCTATTTCATCTTGACTTTGCGAGTAGACATTTATCTATGTGTCTATTTATGTATGTTATGGTTTTGCTCAGAAAGGGTTAACATGATTTCATTCATGAACTTTCATTTGACATTAATGTAGAGATGCATTTGGTATTTTGTTTCCAAACATCTGACACATTATGTGAAATCATCAGTATCCTTTTCTGTTGTTTTACTCAGCAAAATGTCTGATCGGTGTTGCACTTCTGCTTTGGATCTTCTTCTGGATCTAACCTCTGACTTCCTTGGCTGGTTTTTCTGGTCTGCAGGCATCCAGACTGACAGCGTCCTCTCAGCCAGACTGCAGATCATCAGGATCTACATCAGAGAAGACGGACGGCTGGTGATTGAGTTCAAAACCCACGCCAAATTCAGAGGTCAGTTCACAGCATCCGATCAGGACATTCCTGATTGAGGTCCAGGAAAAGTCCACACTTTGTTGCTTTTGGTTCAGAAAATATACAACAAATATGTGTGTTGTTGTTGTGGACTAATAGCTGAAGGGCAACAGAGTCTTTCAGTGTGAAGCAAACAGTGTTCTCAGCCAGAAAAAAAAGCATCTCTCTGTCTAATGCAGCTTCAATTTTTTCCTTTTTATCCAGGTCAGTTTGTCCTTGAACACCACACTCTACCGGGCCACAAGTCCCGCCTGATGGCTCCAGACCACCTCGGAGGCATCGAGTTTGACATTCAGCTGCTGTGGAGCGCTCAAACCTTTGACTCTCCGTACCAGCTGTGGAGGGCTACCAGCTCCTACAGCAGGTCAGTCACTTCACCCACAGACCAGAGGGAGCGCAGGAAGATTTCTGTTCACGCTGGCTCCAAATTTTCCATCATACTAGCATTTTAGAGTTCAGCTGGATGGGAATAATGAGGATGAGTTGCTAATGTTTGGTAAATATTGAGCCAAAATGCAAAATTTAGTTTTACTGCGAGGCTACTTTTTTCTCTTCTTTTTTTCAGTTAGCTGAAAATTTTTCAACATTTTTTAAAATACAGTGTCACCCAGAGAAGGACTGCAGTCAAATTTGATGATTCATTTGACTTCTGAAAAATCCACACGCTTTTTGTCTGCTCTTGTGGATTTCAGAAGAATCCTCGATTAGCCCCCTTGATTCTTCAGTGTGCCTCACAGTGCCTGGATGATAATCGTTGTGTTGTCTTGTGTGTCATTCAACAGGAAGGACTATTCTGGAGAGTACACCGTCTTCTTGATCCCCTGCACTGTCCAGCCAACACAGCCCTGGATCGACCCCGGCGACAAACCTCTGTCCTGCACGGCTCACGCTCCAGAAAAGTACGTCCCCAACTTGAGTCCTGTCAGTCTTGGTTTCATGTCATATTTGAGGAAGCCCTGGTGCATTGTGGGAACAGGACAGCAAATGAAAGTACAGCAGATCACTTGAATCTTGCCCTGTCTTGGTCTCCGATAGGTTCCTGGTGCCAATCGCCTTCCAGCAGACCAACCGGCCCGTTCCTGTGGTTTACTCCCTCAACACAGAGTTCCAGCTGTGTAACAACGAGAAGGTTTTCATGATGGACCCCTCCACCACTGATGTCTCTATGGCTGAGATGGACTACAAGGGAGCCTTCTCCATGGGTACGACAGGACAGAAACCAAACTACCCTTCTTAAACTGGCCTTTTAGAAATGTTTATTGAAGAGCAATGAGTTGCTTTTTGGCGTTCTGGATTTTAGGAGTTTCCCTCATTATCTTTCCTTTAATTTTCACAACACACTGTTTTTTTTTGTGTGTGTGTGTGTATAACGGTCAGGAAATTAGTAAACAATGAAATATCCTGGACATTCAGCCATATACCGTTAAATTCTATTCATCATGTGACCTGTAAAGGACTGCTTTTGTGTGTGTATTTAATCCCTTGATTTTTTCTTCATTTATTTAATATTATGACTCACTAAGAAGTTCTAACCAAAGCACCAACATAATAATGTAATCACTTCATTTAAGTAGCAGATCAAGAGAGTTTGAGGCAGTTTTATGCAGCACAAACTCAAACATCTTCGTACATGTGAACAATTAAGAGAAAACCTGACCCTCTGCTCCCCCCTGCAGGTCAGACTCTGTACGGCAGGGTGCTGTGGAACCCTGAGCAGAACCTGAACGCAGCCTACAAACTGCAGCTGGAGAAGGTGTACCTCTGCACCGGCAGGGACGGATACGTTCCCTTCTTTGACCCCACGGGGACGCTGTACAACGAGGGGCCGCAGTACGGCTGCATCCAGCCCAACAAGCACCTCAAACATCGCTTCCTACTGCTGGTACAGATATTGATGCTTTTGTTTGTTTACTCTGGTCTGTGGTGCATGTTTTAAGAGCCTTATTCAAAATGCATGTTATGTCTACCAACCTTGGGGGGAAATATTACCAAGGTCATTATTAAATATTAAATACGAGCGTAGTGAGGATTCAGACTGTGTTACTACTTGCCCACCCAAGAACTCTAATGTTCGTCTGTTATGTAAAAGCTGTTAATTATCTGAAGATCTGTAAAATCAAACGTCTAACGTAAAAGCCAGTTTTCGTTTTAGTTGATGTAAAGGCCCTGTTCAATCTATGGTGCTCTGTCCTTTAAGGAAGTTGTTGCCAGGATGCAGCAGCAGTTGGAGCAGAGATAGAACCACAAAATTTCCATGAAATGCACACGCTGCACTTTGTCCATTTAAAGAGACAAGCTCATGTTTCACACAGTGTTCGTCATGTTTTTTGGGGGTTTCTGTCCTTTAAACAGAACCACATTTTTTGACTTGTTGAAATTTTGATTTCATAGATCAAGCAGTCAGTAATTTCAAACTGTTAAGCCACTGACTGGTTTATCTTTGTCCATGTGAAGGGTGTTCGTGCTTGTTGATCTCTGATCTGCTGCTGATTTATTTTTTTCTGTCCGAAGGTTTTGTATCTGGGGGGGGAATTGCTGCAAATTGTTGTTTATTGTCAGAAACCATTGACTGAATTTACCTTTTGTATGAGTTTAACCTTGAAGAAGAAACTTCTGATGTGTTTGTTTCAGATGACTTAAGATACCATAGTCTTCCTGTAATGTTATGTCTGTACAGCAGGCTAACATCCCCCATAGCACACACACACACACACACGCACGCACGCACACACACACACACACACACACACACAGATTGTTCTTTTTACCTGCCACACTAGTCTGACCTGTCGCTCTTCTCAGTGGGTGGCAGCAGGTTTTTGAAGACATTCAAAGCCTGTGGGTTATTTACATCTCTGACATTCTACACTATGTAAATTCTGGTTGTTGTCATTAACAAACATCATCATGTGTAGCAGAAACGCTGCACTGGGTCAGCAGCTGTGTAATTACACTTGAATGCATTTGTCCTGCATCTACACTATATTTCAGAAAATGCTGCAGGCTGATTGTCACTGCGTGCAGCCATCAGTTGAATTTTAAAATAATTTGTTACTTCCTGCTGTTGGAAATCAGCCTGACTTTTTCAAAAGGAAACTTTGTGCCACGTGAACAAATGTTTTATTTAAAGTGCTCTGATTTTCCTCTGCAGGATCGTAAGCAGCCAGACGTATGTGAGAGATTTTTCCACGATGTTCCCTTCGAGGCTCACTTCGCCTCAGACATACCAGAGCTGCAGTCCATGACGGCCATGCCAGGCGTCGACGGCTTTACAATGAAGGTTGATGCTCTCTACAAGGTGCGTGGAACCAGCTGCTCTTCATCTTTACAGTTTCTCAGTTTAGTTCCTTTTATCTTCCCACAAGCTTTTATGAGCTTCCACCAGTCCAAGATATTGCTGTTGCCATGAAAGGTTGCCTAATTTAAAGTTTGTCATGCTGTTCCTTCTTTCACACTGATGATCAACAGGTGGAGGCTGGACACCAGTGGTACCTGCAGGTAATTTATGTCATCAGCCCAGAGTCGCGGTCCAGCCCCAGGATTCAGCGCTCAGTGACCTATGAGCTGAGCCGCTCCAAACGCGACCTGGTGGACCGCAGCGGGCGTCTGACACTGGACGAGTCGCTGATCTACGATAACGAGGGCGACCAGGTGAAGAACGGCACCAACATGAAGTCGCTCCGCCTGGAGGCTGGGCCCTCCGCCACCTTTAACGCCCACGTGGGCAGCTCGGTGGGCGGTGGAGTAGCCGCTGTGACCCTGCTGGTCCTGGCCCTGCTGGCCTCTTGCTTCGTGTTCCGCCGCTGCCGGCGGTCGGCCAAGAGGAAGAACAAAAAGGCTCAGAAAGTGTACGAGGAGTATCCGCTCAACACCAAGGTGGAGGTGTGCATGGACAAGTGTGTGGAGAAGAACTTCAGCACCAAACACTGCACCGTGAGGAACGTCAACGTCCTCAACCGCAACCAAGAGCCCAACGGCAAGGCCAAGGTCAAACAGGTCAACCTGGAGGTCAAACTCCACAACAACCTCAACGACGGCACTGAGGTCTGAAACACTGACCGGAAAGAGGAGAAGAAGAGGAGGCAAAGAGGGGGGAGGAGGAGGGAGTAAGATTATAAAAAGGTATTTTGTAAAAGAAAGTTTGTACTTAAAGAACGAGATGTTTGCTAATGTATTTTTATACCACTTTGAAAAAGGGAAGAGTGTGACGTGCAGACAGCTACGCAGCGTTTTAATCATTTCGCAACTGGGCTACCTCAGGAATCCACAAACCACTCAGCTGTGTGAAACAGCCAAAACATCTGCGTCTGATCATCCGGTCCCCATCTGACACTGCTGTTCAATCCATTACTATTTTACTTGACATTTATGTCCTTTTTAGCACCAAAATGGTGAGTGGTAGCTCAGACACTGGTGATTGTTTCTACAAAAACACTTCCCTGCTGCATTGAGTCATTTCACTGCTACTAAATGTCACTACTGTAGAGTTGTAGCCAGTGTAGAGTCCTCCTTGTTTTTCTGCATTTATCCTCATCGTTCACTGTTTCTGCAGATAAATTAACTCTAAATACTCTGATTAAACAGAACAAGGTTTAGTTTTTTCCGCGGAGCGACTCGCACATCAGCTACAGCTGCTCCTGACTGCTGTGAAAATATTAAGCACATCAATGTGCTGCTATCGCCCAAGGCTGAATGAGTGCAGAGTGTATATAATAACAAACTGAATGATACCTATTCAAGTGCAATTATGCCATAACTTCTAATCCTTCCCTCATGAGCAGGAATTTTATTTGCATTAAAAAACAAACAAACGTGTATTTCAAGCCTTACTTAGAGACATTTGTACTGTCATGTTGAACAAACAGGTAATTGTCCTTGTTTCAACACAAATTCTTATTTTTGTCGTTTGTACTGTACTCTGACAGCTGCCAATTATAAGTGCCATGCAGTATTTCTCGTTGTGAGTTTCAAACTGAATCATCCAAAGTGTTTTTTTCTTTTCCAAGAGTTACAGAAATCTCCATGTGATTGTAGTAAATCAGATGCCACCGTTTGGACAGCAAAGGTTTCCGTCCCGTCCACACGACTGAGCGCTTTAGCCTTACTACTGTTCTAACGAAATTAATCACTTTTTTAAATGATGTGTTTTTTAAGAGATGTGTGTCTACCTGCCTTCGTTCCACCCAAAGACACTAATCCCCTCGCTCATTTTTTATTTTACACCGACCCACATCTCACTCAAATGTTTTGGTTTCTCATTTATGTATTATCATGTTACCCTCTTACGATATATTATGTAACGCTCAGCTACTGATGTACCCATGATGTTAAAAGTACTGTCATTTTTCTAAGTGTATGACACTGGTTGGAGAGCACTGCAAAAGATCAAACTTTTCTCTCATGCGAGATGTTGACATGTCTTTCTCTCCATGCGTCTCTCTGATCCCGCCTCCTGTTTTCTTTCAACTGTGTGCCTATCGAAACAACACATGGACAGGAAATTATGGGAAATAACAATATATTTTTGGTGCTATCATTTGTGGAAACTAACTATGATGCTATCAACATGATGCCTGTATTTGGTGCCTTTTTTAGTAATAAAAATTAAATTGAAACCCACGATTGTCCTGTATTTCATGATTTTTAATTCTTTGAGGTTTATTTCTTATTTAATAATCTGTGAAGATGAAAATCGGCTGATCAATTTCTTTTCTGCCAGCTAGTAAACATGGATGCAAACAATGCACAATTTAAAATGCTTTCCTTGGCAAATGTTTTATGTGGAAGGAAACACCTTTGTTATATTTGTTGGACCTCCGAGTGTGAGTATTAGATTATGACCTGATGATGGGTTCTTGATGAAAAGTCAGGGGATCGCCTAAGTGATCACAATTCATCATTAGGGGAACATGAACAAGTTTAAAGAAGAAAAAATGAACCATGCCTTTAAAAAGAAAAAAGTAAAATTGATCTGACAGATCATTTAACCATGTGAAGGCCCACCAATTAAAATCCATGTGAATGATTGTCTCTTTTTCCAGAAGCCTTCTAAATGTAGACAATCGAAATGTACGAGCCGTCCTGAAGGCGGCACCTGCCTGTACAGAGTGGGCGTGGTCAGATGACTGTTCAGGTGTATTTCCAGTTCAGACAGAGATTGAAGGTGTGGTGGAACGCTGTTTCGGTTCAGACAAAAATCCAGGTGAGCTTTCTTGTGGTTTCCGTCGTTTCTTTCAGTGTGTTTCTTTGTGCTTTGCTGTTATTGTTGTAACAGATTATTCTTGGAGTTAAACCTTTAAAGCAGCATTTTGTGCACAGATGAGTAGTTTTCTCATGAGCTTATCTTTACCTGAGCATAACGCTCTGTATCCACTCAGGTCTTCCTGCTGTGTTGCTTAATTTCAACCTAAATGCAAGTTAATCATATTTAGTATTTTTATTTCCTGCTGTATCACTAAACAAACCCCAGTAGTCTTCTTAGAGGGAATTTAATGTTGATATGTGCTTTGAAATGTGTGATATTTTTGATCTCCTCTAGTATCTTAGATAATTTCTAGCAACTGTACAGTTTGACAGTGATATAAAACTGCAGCTGGGTGCTTTCATTGAGGGTGATTGGTTCATTTACTTACTCATCAGAACAGCTGATCATGTAGGCAAACACAGGTGTGTCAACATGATGAGGATGTGCTCTTTTGACAGATGCTACTGAGTCAGCAACTAACATATCACAGATCCCATTAAAAAAAAAGCAAAGAAAATAGTAAGGTGTAAGGTGTAAGGTGACAATTACTGTCACTTCCTACTCTCCCTCTGAGATTAATCAGTCGTCTAATAATTATCAGTAGTCAAGTTCAGAGAAGTCAAACAGTTATTTCATTGTGACACTCAGTTTCATACTATTCAGTTTCACAGGAACACCATAAGCAATATTAAGATGATTAAATATACTGCAACATAGCAACAAGACAACTATAAACTCTTATTTATTGACTTAAATAATGAAGCTCCAGCTCATAAAAGAAATACTAAACAGCAGACTACAGGAAAAGTGACACAATCCTGCATAATAAACACAGTAAAGTGCTGTTGTAAACACTGCAACTCATTATATGAGCATTGAGTTTTTATGACTGGAGTCTGGTGAGAATATGTCAATAAAAGAGGTGCTGCCATAAAGATTTCCACCATAAATCACAAAAGCAGAAAATTTAACTGTGAATGTGTTGCTCCTTCTTCTGCAGAGGACCTTCGTGTTGTCATCATGGCGTCTTTGTGGGTAAGTCGAGTCCTGTGTTTTGATTTTCTGATGAGCTTTTTGACTGATCGTACATCTTAAACACGCCCGCTCAACGTTCTGCAGGATGACTTGGGCAGTCTTGTGAATAGCGATTCCTCTTTCTCTGCAAAGGTAGGTCCAACTAAAACTGCACGCTGATTTCAGGCTTTACTGTGACATTTGTTCCCAAACAAATACTGACAGAGAGGAAGAAAGCAAACAAACTGACGGGTGAATGTCACCGTGTGCCTCAGACAGGAGAGAGAGGAACCATCAAGCCCAAAGCAAACTTTGATGCAGGAGACGATGCCGTGGCTCTGAGGAAGGCCATTGAAGGACTCGGTACAAATGCACACTGTCTCACACACACTTAACATAATGTGGAAGATATAGTTTCTCCAGGAAACACAGACCATCACTAGACAGGATATCTCTAAAACTAACTACCTAATTACATTTGTTGTATGTTGTATATTGTCTTTAGCATGGTATGCTAACATGCTAAATTTGAGATAAAAGCTAATAATGTAATGATAGTGCCTTTAGCAACATGGTGACTGTGAACATGTTAAAATGCTAATATCAGAATGCTAACATGCTGAATGTTACATGTTAAACGTCAACATGTAGCTTAGCATCAAATAGCCAAATTACATCCGTTCTAACATGAAAATCACAGAGAATAATCTATCAACTGAAAGCTAGCTGAGAAGTTAGCGCTGAAGCTAAAAACATGTCTACTCACAATTTTTTCCCTGACTGTAGTCTATAATTAAAAAAGAAAATAAACATAGATACATTTGTTATTAACTAAATGAGGATAAATCTTATTATGATGAGGAAAACCCAGCTAAGCTCTCGTGAGAAGAAACTAGTGTAGCTGAGTCAGTAGCGCTAACTGCAGTCTTAGCTGTTGATTTTTGTGGATCCATGCAATTTTGTGTGGTAAAGTTACCTTTAAATTACAATGAATTAATGTGAATTCAGTTCAGTGATTTATATGTAAATATTAATCACAGAGAAAGAGACAGACGCTAGCAAAACAGAGCTACCCTGAATCCAAAGCAAGTTCATTGTCTTGACAAAAATGTTTGTTTAGGATCCTGTAGGTTTGACGGCAGCTGTGTAGGTTCTTAATCAGACCAAATAGGCATAAAACATGGGCGTTAAACCTTTTATTTTAGTTGCCAATCGCTAAAATAGGGCTACAAGAAAGTAAGAAAAATGGATCCATTCATCTTAAATCACAAGTAAAGCTGTGACAGACACAGAAGTTTAGATTAATGCAAGTTGGAGTTAAAATACATGTATTTATTCAACAGTCTTCAACAGTGTTTTCTGTTGTTGGAGACTGAGCATGGCTGTAAACCTGCAGTTACATTTCTTTCATGTCATCTCTTTTTTGGAAATGTTTCAGGCACCACAGAGAAGACTCTGATTGACATTTTGACCCACAGAAGCAGCGCTCAGAGGCAGCTCATCTGTGAGGCCTATCAGGGAGCCACCGGCAGGGTGAGATCTCACTGCTGCTGTCATTCATCCAGAGCGAACTACAGTCACCTGCATCAGAACAGAGAGTCTCAGAAAATGACTTCCTCACTGCTTCACAAGTTCTTGGTGTGGGAAATAATATGTGTTTACGCTGAATGAGTCGTGTCTGTTTGTTGTCATTCTTAATTCACTTCATCACTTCCTGTGTGCCTGACACCTGAAATGATTTTTACTGTGGATCTTTCAACCACAGGTTTCATCTTTGACTTAATCTCCAGCACCTTTTCTTGTGCATCTTTAACATGACAAGTAATTCTCACAGTTTCTGTGTAAACTCTGGTAACTGCTGTGTGTGTGGCTCTGCGTGTATTTGCATGGGTGTGGTTGTGTGTTGCATGAATGTGAGTGTGCTTCCTTTGTGAAACGATGGCTGTGTTTACATCACGCTGCAGTCTTTACTGGAGGACGTGAAAGGGGACACCCACGGTGACTTCGAGAGCCTGCTGGTGGCGCTCATCACCCCTCCCGCCGTGTACGACTGCCACGAAGTGATGCGGGCCATGAAAGTCAGTTTTCATTTTCTCTCTGAAAGGTTTTCTTTATAAACTTTGCAAATGAATTTAACCAGTGTGTCTGATTACATTCAGCTTCAGAGTTGAACTGAAAATAATATATCATATGTAAGTGTGATAGACTTGATTTCGGGGGGTTTAACCAGTGTGTGTATATACTGTGTATATATATATATATATATATATATATATATATATATATATATATATATATATATATATATATATATATTACAGTATATTTGAGCAGGGAAAACTAAGCCGTGAAATTTAGCAATTTATTGTACTGTGAAATATACAGTATTAGTTAAATTATATATATTTTCAGACTGTTTATGAGGGGTGTTTCTTCCCTGGTGAAAAGCTATTAATAAGGGAAGAAAGTTCAGAACAGACTGTGTGGTTCATACTCAGGCAAACAAAACTTCTTGGATGTACAAATCAAGCAATATAAGTGTTATTAGTAGAACTGAATCACATGATTTCCTTTCAGCATTTATTTATTTAGTTAGTTGTTTTTTTTCCAACTGTGCACGTGTTTCAGTGAACTGAAATCTTGGCACGTTTATCCTCATCGTCGTTCACGGCGTCGGCTCGGTGTGGTAATCTAACTGTGTGATGTTGCAGGGAGCTGGGACAGACGACAGCATCTTGATTGAAATCTTTGCCTCCAGATCCAATGAACAGATCGCAGCTCTCTGTGACGTCTACTTGCAAGGTGAAGCGTGTAAACAGCCTTAATTCCTAAGAATCGAGCTTAAATGGTGGGGTCAGTAAAAACTGTTTGTGTAATTATAGTGAAACTGATTTTAATTCATTCATTCAATGTCAGAGAATGAGTCCATCCAAATGCACTGGACTGAAAGCATGAATTTCTTGTTTTGTGGTTCATCCGTTTTCAAATATCAGAATCAGGAGCTTGTCTTGGATGTTTTTCCTCCACAGAAACAGAGAAGAAGCTGACCCTTGACCTGAAGAAGGAAGTTTCTGGAGACTTTGTCAAAGCGCTGCTCCTCCTGGCCGAGGTTTGTCTTTGCAATATAGTGGAGAGAACAGATGAGTGCACAAAAGCTTATCATCACATTTTCTTCCCTTTTTAATATTTTCCTTTGAGAGAAACCAAGAAAAGTGAATCATAAATTGAAAATAATACTTAAAGAATACAACAAGGACAAATACGTGAGTTCTGTTGGTTTGAACAATGCTTGTCTGCACAACGGGAGTTTGTAAATGTGAAGCCACCAGCGGGTACTTCAGAGTTTAAGTGCTTAAACAGGGATGAGAGGCTTGAATTAGGGGGAATCGTCTCCCTTCACTGAGCTGTGAGTGTCTGCTGTTATTTAAAGGTTTGTTTTTGTTTCCAGGGAAAGAGGGACGAGAGCACCGACGTAGACAAAGACAAGGCAAAAGAAGATGCGAAGGTGCAGCAGGATTTGTTTCATAGGGAAAATGTTTTAATATGCTCTGTAACCATTTCTCTTTATGTTGACTATATTCTGAGTTATTTCCTGGTCTTCTGCTCAGACCCTGTACGATGCCGGGGAGAAGAAGTGGGGCACCGACGAATCGAAATTTATTGACATCCTCTGCCAAAGAAGTATACCCCAACTGAGACAAAGCACGTCAAGATGAGCACATATTGATTTTAATCTAGACTAAAGATGGCAAGTTATGCTCAGTTTGGAATAACTGGAAACGTGAACTGAGACGTTTTCTTTGTGTTTTTGTGCAGCTCTCGTTGAATATAAGAACATCAGTGGAAAGACTCTGCAAGAAAGCATCGAAGGAGAGATGTCAGGGGAGCTGGAGGAGCTGCTGGTGGCCATCGGTAGGTTAATGCGCTGGATAGTATCTGGGACTTTTAATTCTAACATGCACTACATGGCCAAACGTATGTGGACAAGTCTTGTGGAAAGTCCTCACAGAAGACCAGAATTACATATTCAGTGGGAGTAATGGTAGGGTGTCCGCATACTTTTGGTCATGTAGTCTATATCCCCATGTAAAGAGTGACTCTTCTCTGTGTTTTAAATGCTGCTTTTAACCGCTTTGTTTGAACGTAACCTTGTTGCTCCTCCAGTGAAATGTGTGAAGAGCGTACCAGCCTACTTTGCAGAACGCCTGTACGGGAGCATGAAGGTGAATACACTGTTTTCGCTGCATGCGCTCACAGGATTGCACAGACACAGAAAAGGATGAACAATATCCAGTTCATGGCAACATAGTTGAGGAAAGTACAGTCTGTAATATGAAGCTGTTCAGCAGAGGGGATTTTGAGATAAAGTGTCTTTCTTTAGCAGTTGAGAGGTCATACAGATGTCCTGCATTTTACTGCATGGCTGCTGATTTATCACTACAATTGAACTGAATTGACGAAATTTGAAGTCACTGCACTCAGTTTTCTCTCAAAAGAAGAGGTTAGCCATATCCCAAATCCATGCATCGTCATAGTACACTGTATTAGCTGTTAGTATATAAAAACATCAACATGTTTTATCCATCATAGACTAACAGGGAGTGATACAGTACATGCAGCTAATTAAACTTCATAAGATTTATTACTTATTGTTTTGTTTTACAAGACTTACAAGACAACCTTACTTAGTACGTGTACTGTCACTCTGACACTCACTGGTGTGAACACACTACATTCTTAAAACCTGCTTAGAATCAGGTTCCCCTCCTCCAACCACCCGTCCCACAGATCCTAACCAGGAACGCTAATTACTGGGGTAAAAGCAGCAGATGCTGCTGCACCAACTTCCACCAGGATTGTTTTCTCCAAATTCAAATGTCATCATAAATAATTTGTTTACTTTATGGTTTCCTCCCCTGTACCTAACGAAGTCGTCTAAATCTGCTGTTTGAGACAGAGGTTAGTGTTACGATGAGCCAGTTTAGTTTTTTATTCTGGAGTGAAAAGTCACCAGTGCTAATGTGAGATAAATGCAGGATAAATCCTGTATATGAATTTATTTTTACATGAAGTGCTAAACATGTGTTATTGTCCTGGTTTGTGTTTGCATGTGTGTGTGTGTGTGTGTGTCAGGGTGGTGGAACAGACGAGTTGACTCTGAACCGGATCATGGTGAGTCGGTCTGAGATCGATCTGATGGACATCAGAGCCGAGTTCAAGAAACTCTACGAGTACTCGCTGCACTCTGCCATCGAGGTGAGGAACTGCTCCTGAAGATCTGATCCCAGTTTAACCTTTGAGAAAGAATTCAAACCCACTGAGGTGGATTTATTCTACTTTTTTCAAAGTAATCACCAGTTGCTCTGGCTCAGCACAGTTCAGTAATAGGAGCTTTGCAGGTTTTGCCTTCACACAGTTTGCAGAGTTCACTACAAGCTAAGTGTGATCAGAGGATTTGACTGGACCCTGGACCCTGATCTGTTGTGTTCAAGCCTCTGTGAGTTTACTGTCTGAGGCTTTCTGAGTCATCAGTTCATAGAATGAATCTCACTGATTGAAGCTGGTGTCACTTGACAAGCCACTTTGATTTCAGTGAAGCCAGATATATATGAATAACATAAGAGCCCCCCAAGAGGTCCTCTGAGAAGCCCAGACTGTACTGAGATAACAGGAGCTGTGTGAAATCTCTTCATATTGCACAAATCTGTTCTGTCACTAACATTTGAAATAACATTTGATGGGATTTGATCAACTCTTTAAAGGAAAGGTTGTCTCGGTGGTTCCTCTCTGTTCCTTTATTTAAGCCAATCACTTGTTAATTATTGCTGTAACCGGTAAGTTTGTACGCCGTCTCAGCCGCTCTGACAAATAACCATCCGTCTTTTGGAGGAAATATTGAAGCTTTAGCAACACAAACCTTCCTCAAAGGCTGTGGCGTCACCTTCAGGCTAGCTGCTGCTCCACTATTTTCTGCAAGTCAATGTCTCACTGAGCATTTCTGTCATCGGTCTTTCTGAAAAAGAGAAACAAAACTTTCATCTTTTATAGCACTAGCTATCAGGATTGGGACCGTCAATGATTTAAGAGAGAAAACAACAGCATCATGTTAAAGCTGCTCATGAAAAATTGCTCAGGGAATCTGTTATGATTCCACCAGTCCTGAAAACTAGCGGAGCAGAAGTTGACCTGCACTAAACCTCAGCTGTAAACCTCCAGTCTGTATGTTCCTAACAACCCAGTCAAATCTGTTGTACTACTGCTCAGTGTGGTGGGAAGACACTTTTCTCCTCGCTTGTGTTGCTGTTTCCTCCAGTCCGATCTGGGAGGCGACCACGGGGACTGCGTGAAGGCCATATGTGGAGGAGACGACTAACTAACACCTGAGCTCTGCCTCGGGCCGAGGAGAAACCTGCTTCCTCTGGAACTCACGCTGTGGGCCCTCTGCCGTGGTTTCATGCTTCTGCTTTGCTTTCATCTTCACGCTACAAACCAGAAACCTGTTTACGGCCTGCAGCAGGCAGCTTTGACAGCTAGACGTCCCGTATGAAAGGACAGTGAAACGTGTTAGAGGCACGCAGATCATTAAACATTGATTTTAACCATGAAAACAGTGCTGAAGTTTTAATAGGAAATTCTGTTTTGTTTCAGTCTGATTGCGGAGGGAATTATGAAAAGACTCTGCTAAAAATCTGCGGAGGAGACGATGAGTCCTAACATCCACGTCACTGTGCCGTTATGCTCCCTCTCAGCAGTGGTGGAAAGTAACTGAGTACATTTACTCAAGTACAATGTTGTTCCATTTATTGCTGCTTTACGCTTTACTGCATGTCAGAGAGAAATGTTGTACTTTTCACTTCACTACACTTATTTAAGGGCTGTTTGTTCACATAATAACGACTCAACATTATCAAATAGTTTTCAAAGCTGTTCACTTAAAATAAAATGAAGATGTTATTTTATGAATCCTTCACTTCTGAATAGTTTCCACAGACGTTTCCGACAGAGACCTTTGTCATTTTGTACTAGTTATAGTCATTTGAAGGAAACTTCCCAGCAATTTGGAGAAAAAATAGTAATTTGTACATTACTGACCCACAAGACAGGGATTCATCTAAACAACAAAATACTAATTCAAGTAAAGGATTGCTTTAAAAGTCTGCGGGAATGAGTGTTACATGGCTCATTAGCACACAGTAATGTGGCTGTAACATCAGCATTATTAACATTCCTCCACTTTCTTATCAGCTTATCCATCTCTTTTCTCTTTTATCTCCTTCTTGTTGTAACTTCCAGTAATAAAAAAGCTCATGAATGTTTCACTGTGTGTGATGTTGCTTATTTTTAGAGCTGTCCTCACACACACAGTGTGGTAGTCCTTCAATGTCACCAGCAGGTGGTGCCACTGACCCAGCAGCGGGGTGTAAAGGCTTTTTAAACGTTTCCAGATTTGCAGACCCTCAGGGGGTTTTAAGAGGCTTATAGAGGACATAGTTGGGGAAACTCTGAACTGTGGAGGTTAATGGAAGCGTTTTACTCCTCTTGATGGTCATCTGAAATGTATGTAAACGTTCAGTCTTGTGTGACTGTGATGTGCTTCATGTGAAAACATGATGTATTAACTTCTCAGTAATTCCTTGCATCTCTTTTGCAAACACATGTAAGTAGAAATACTGGACCAATGGCATGCTGCATACATGCTTGTATTTATATATACCTTTACTGTGTTGAATTAACATTCACTCAGTGGTGGAAAATCATTTAACTTATACTGTTCTTAAGTACACTTGTGAGATACCTGTACATTGTATCCTTGGACCTTCTTTTTTTTCTGTCAGCATATTTTCTCTTTCGCTGACAAGCTTTCTTCACAGTTGATTTCAGTATAGTTTCAGTGTATCTAATAAAGGAGATTAAAAATAAATGCTCAATGAATGAAGATGGAGGACAGGAGGTTGTTATGTCTGTGCTCTTATTACTTTTCATTTTAGCCACTTAAAGGTCGCAATGTTACATTTCCAGCTTTTTGTAATTATTTTTATAGGTCATGTGTTATTTCTAATTCATATTCTATTCATGATATTCTAAATGTCAGAAAGTTTACAAAACTGATCATCAGTCACAAATATGGTAACTGCTAACTGTTTTACAGACAAATATAATTGATGTCATTACATGAACATAATTTACTGCTTTTTTAACTGCGTTGCAGGAAAACTCATCATTTATTTTATTTCAGACATTATTATTGAGTTGAATTAACCAATTAGAAGAAAAATACACAGTAAAAAGTACAAAGAAAGCAGGCAAACTTTATTGAGTCAAAGGTCAGAGCTATAGTTTCCTGACAGTAGATGCAGCTCAATAATCTATAATAAGGATGAAATATTGAGTGTCGATGACCTCAGTGTTGCTGTTTTTGTTCCTTCACTCAGCTCAGCTAAATGGTGTAATGGACAAAAAGAGGCTCAATCAATCCATTGAGGAAGAACAGATTAGAAACAAATCAATACGTCACATTTGCAGCAGCCTTGGGTTTCATGATACAGGATGGCCTGGTGAAGAGAGAGAATATCCAGACACAGATGTACTGGACATTCAAAAGAATTATAGTTGAGTTGTGAGAAACGGGAGGAATCTTGGTCCCCAAAACAGATATGTCATTTAATTTAATGTCGCTCACTGATTTCTTTTTTATGTAACTGAATTCCCACAGAAAGGGTCTGATATTGGAGAAGTCGAGTAGAATGGCAGCAGCCTGAGGGGAGTCTGGGGCCGCAACTACCAAACGCAGCTTGTTTTCCTTTCTGTAAATCTGACTTTTGTTCCAAAATGAGGTCTTTAGCTGCTCAAAACTGTGACATCTGCTGTAAAGTAAAACAATATCTGCTTCCTTTTAGAGGAGGGAGCATAACTGGAGGTTGTTGTTTGGCAAAATGGGAACACCTGTAGAGAGCAAATGACTAAATGATGATGTTTCACTTAAAATGATGAAACTCAGATGTTTTTCCCCTAAATGAGTTCATGCAGTTCGGGAAATGAATTGTTGAAATGTTGCCCAAAAACATGTAGCGACAAAAAAGCAGATGTTTTTCATCTTTATATCTCGAGTGTAAAGTTAAATAATATAACACAGTTGTTATTGTTGTAAATGATTATTTCACCTCTCATGTGTTCACTAGTAGCTTCGGTTGCACCTCAACACAGAAATACCTGAATCAAAGTGTCTGATATGTTCTAACCTGATCTTGATGTTTTTCATCACTTTATGAAGTGGAATGATGCTGTATCTGTAGGATTCTTGCAAAACCAGGCAACACATTTTGTGTGCTTATACAGGCTTGTTGTTGTTTTCTCATATAAAATAGTGAGTAAGTGAACCTTGAGTGAAGACTGTTTCCAAGTCCTAAACCTCAGTTTGACTCAAAATACTTTTATTTGTCTCTCACAACTGTCGATGGCAGTGGCCAGCCACCGGCTGGACACAATATCCAACACCGCAAAGGCACAGGGACTCAGAATAATAAGCATCTGTGATTGCATGACAAACAAACTGAACAAAGTGATAAAGAGCATGTAACACACAGTCAAGACCTCAAGAATAAGTGTGCTAGTGTACGACTGCTGTTTTTAAAGGTGAATACAATAAACAGCTGAGCCAAACAGAAAAGGTTTGTCAGTACAAAAAAATCTCAAGGATATTTCTGAAGGTGTCAGTACGGCAGCGTCAACGAAGCACCGACGTCACAGCTGCCAGTCACTGGAAAGGCCCTGACTCAGCCTTTCTGCTGTCTGTGTCAAGTACTGCAAGAACTATTCTGCCTCATCACCTCAAGCAAGACGAGGCAAGTTTCTAGCACATCAAAGCGCTTCACGTAATGCACTAAAAACGTGAAACGAGAAAGACGAAATAAAAGATTCAAACGGGAATTAAAATGATAGAAACCTTTGTAAAGGAAATAAAAAAGTTAAGAACAGAGACATAAATACAGCACAGGAGGGCAAGATGTTCCTGATGAGTCGTTAAGCTTCAGCAGAGGCCATGCAGAACATTTTCCAACCTGGTCCTGAAGGTGGTCAAAGCACGTCTAATGTCCTGTGGACGTTTGTTCCAGCTCTGCGGTGCACACTGACCGTGTGCTGCCTCTCTGTGTTTGGAAAACAGACAGCAGCCCCACATCATTTGCTGACAGCTTTAGTTGCTACTTTGCAAATTTACAGAGTTACAGATTTTTCCATACAGAACATGCGACATGCTTCTAAAATACAATGTTCTGTTATCCAGCTTTATACAAGTACATCTGAAATGATTAGCGGATCAAATGAATCCATAATAAAAATGATCATTAGTTTCAGCCACTTACAAAATAGTTTAAAATTAGCAACTATACCAGTAAAACCTTGCTTTTCCATGAATGCATCAGTAATAATAATCTAATAATGTGATATATAACACAATAACCATCACAGGGGACATTTTTCTGCATTGTGTACTTTTACTTTCAGTGCTGATTTAATGCTTTTCTGATTATACTTACATACTTTCACTTGAGTAAGATTTTCAATGCAGGGCTTCTAACAAAGTAAATGTGATACTAGTACTTTTGGTTGAGTGAGTGATGTGAATTCTTCCTCCACCGCTGAATCTAACCTGCTGGAAATGAAAGCAGGGACTAGTTTCTCTAAGTGCTGCCGGGACATGAATCCTCTGACAGGAAATATAAGGTTTCATATATTCCTGGATATTTTATTTATGCTGTAAAACACATCAGCTGCAGGACCCAAATGAAATCCGCAGACTTGTTCATTGTCTTTCTGCAGCACCTTTATGTCTTCCAGTCCTGCAGGGAGCCGACAGTTAAACTCAGGCCAGACACACTCGCAGACTATTGAGGTGGATGAGAGCCTGAAGGCAAAGACGTTTTCCTCATTAAAGCCAAAGTAATCACCCAGAGTCCTTCACTCTGCAGTGTGCACCCCCTCCCAGCAGCCCCCGCCCCTCCCTCCCTTTATCTGAGCTGAAGGAAAACAGGAAGAGAGGCTGCAGGCCTACATATATACATCTTCATATTCTGACAGCTTCCACTCTATTCCCTGTGTGTGTGTGTGTGTGTGTGTGTGTGTGTGTGTGTTCATGTAGCATGATGGTAAAACAGGGAGCTTTAAGCACGAAAGATATATTTTTTAAAACTGCTTTTACAAGCCATCTTTTGTGACCTATTTACCTCTGTGTTTTCACTTCACAGTAAGCCACTATTCACACAGATAAAAATGTTGGTAAGTCATTAATACATGATTTTTGGCCTAAATAGTATGCGACCTTGTCCCATTAAACAGAGTCAGTGGGAGGATTCCTTCCTGGTGGATCCGAGCTGACTGTAAAAACAGATCAAGTAGTGTTGGAACAGGACAAAAACCAAAGTGATCCTTCACTTCAAGGTCAGGCTCGCCGTCTTTCACCAAAACATGTTTTACTGTTGTTTTTGTGCCCTGCAGAACATAACGATCGCTGCCGTTCTGTGAAACCAGACACTCTGCTTTCGCTCTTCCAGGCCTCAAAAGCAAAAGTGAGAACTTGCTGGTTATGGAGATATCCGCAAAGGCACTAACAGTCAAGATACCACCCTGCATTTTTAAGTGACTTCCTGATTCCGGCACAGAAGATAATCAGTCTGTAAAACCTGACTGTAGATATGTTTTGAAATGTTCTCGTCTCCAGCAGAATATGTGAATGTGTTTGACCGTCCCATGAGCCTCCTGCTTCCAAAAAGGAGATTTACTTTGGCTTCTGAAGGTCGTCCCCGTTGGACGGTGTCTGTTCATTTTTAAAGGGGTGCTCTGATCTAGAGATGCAGCAGATGCCTGTGGGATAGGATCCCATGAGCCCCCCCAACCCTAACCCTTATGGAGATATTCTTATACGGAGTACTAATAGTCGGATATCTCCTGACTTAGGGACCTTGACACTAGAATGAGAGGATCCTACACTTCCTACTTATTTCTGTTTTGTTTTTGAGTCCCCTGTTGAAAAAATGACTTATGAACCAATAATACAGTCATTAGTGATCACTTATGAACTCTATATAATGTTAAGTGGTTGAGTTTTTAGTGACCTAATGCATTTTTCTCAGGCCCTGATCATATTCCCTCAGACATTCCTCCATGGACTCCATTATCCTACTAATAAGTCTTATATATAGAATTACCTTAGCTATCAGACTGCATGAAGCCTGTAATGTGTGATTGTATCTTCTGTGACAACGTGTGCTCTCGGAGTGTAGAGACACCGCAGCGCCCCAGTGAAGAAAACGAAACTCGCACGGGACAACTGAGAAATGTAGGCCAAGTTCATCCGTGCTCGCTGGGCTCCAGACTCCAAACTGGTGTGTGATGCCAAGTGTAAAGTGCAACAGACCAGAATTCAAGAGCAGAGCTTTTATCCCTCCTGACATGAATCCAGGAAATGTAAGCTTGTCCGTGAATTTCTCCAATTCTATTCTTCCCAATGTGAAAAGTCTCCATTCATAAACTGGACTGCCATTCAGAAGTACAGTATAGACCAGCACCACAGTGGGCCTCACCAACACTTCACTGCCTCACTGTGTGTGTGAGGATGAATGAGACTGCAAGTAAGGCTGGTACTGGGGTATACTGAGGACACAGTGATTAGGCAGCTCATCTCCTGCTTAATTTTCTCCGTTATGTTTCTGACCAAAAGTCACATTAAATTCTTTTTTGCTTGTTATTTTTTTTTAATGTAGACAAAGTTTATCCACATTGTGTGACTATGTCACCTGTGAAGTCCTGTGGATTTAATCCCTTAACATGCAGGTTTCCCCTTTCTCCCTTTAATTAGCTGTAAGGTTGGAAAGACTGTTAGTCCACCGTCTGACAGTATAAAATATGTTCTGTATCACCGTATTGCAGCTCTTCTATGGAAGCTGTGTACTGGATGCATAATTGACATGTTTTGTGCATAATTTTAACACATTTTCCCCCAAATTTTTCCTTTCTTTGGAAACTTAAGTTTGTAACTTAAGTTTCTAAAGTTGGAAGAAGGTAAAAGGTTTTTAAATGAAGCCACTGACAGAATATTTGTGACCCTTTCTCATACATAGGTCAAGTCTTATGGACATGAGCTGTTTAACAAGCGTTAAAGAGTGATTTTTCCTGCAAAATTTAATTTGAAAGATTTTTTTTAGCTCAAACGGGTGACTAGAGCCAATATAACAAGAAAAAGTAAAAATTAGAAGACATCAGAATAACAACAATAGAAGTAAATAGATTTTTGGGTTGCAGGTTTGTCTTTATTATCAATGTACTGTAATTATCTTGTGACCTCTCAGATTTATGCCTGACCTACAGGCTGACAACCGCTGGTTTAAGATGTTGTAGCAAATGGCTGGTTTGTCTGTGAGTTTTTTTTTTTTTTTTTTGGTTACATTTGCCACATGAGCAACTTCCTCTGAAGGTCCAGTAAATTCATCCTCATCATATTTCACACACTGCTGGCGTTTCCGGTCAGTTCCCATCAACTCAGCTCATCATTTCCATTATCATCAGCATCAGAACATCTTCTTTAAAAACTACAAATTTCAAATATTTCTCTATTATAAAAATGTATTCTGAATTTTAACACTCAAAATCTTAAGTCTGCTTTATTAAGAGGGTGCAGGTGTGGTGACACTGATTGCCTGCTTCAAACTGTAAAAACACAAATACAGAAATCTCTCATATTCATCTGAAAGAAAAAGTTCTTTGCTTTGTGCTTTGAAGGTTTTGCTTGTTAAGTTCTGAACTGTTGATATGAAGTGGTTTTCTATTTTTAACACACATTTGGAGACTGTGCCTTAAACTCTCAGGAGGTCAGAGGTCAGCCGTAGAACTGGTTCAGTTTGCCATTCAAAGACACTCCAGCAGAGCGGATGTCTGTTGATTCGTCTACTTGCTGAATGATGATGCAGTGTCTGTATTACTGCATGTGTTTCTGTGTGCGTTTGTGTATTCAAACACCAACAGGTGGCAGCATACACCTCACACACAGCTTGACAACAGTAAGTGTGTCAGAGAGGAAAGATTCCCCCCTGCAGGAGCAGGATGTGTCCAGACACGGGGGTTTATACAGTCATGTGATCCCGCTCTGCTCCTCCTCGTCTCTTATGTAATCCCCATCTCAGCCATGTGCTCCCCCTATACCCACTGACCTGAATATGGTAATTGTGACCAGTTACCCACAGAAATAGACATTTTCCACCTCGAGCCACTGATGTATAGATGACAGAGGTGACTTTGAGTGATGTTGCACATGAATTAGACCACGAAGGAATGAAAGTCTGTAGAGTCATGTGGTGGATTCTCAAGCCTACACACATGCCTTTGTTCACAAAGCCTGTACTTCACAGAGGCAGCTGTCACACCACTTCCTCATCGGCAGTGTCTGGTGAACAACTACATTGTTTTTCTCCGCTGTGTCGGATCATTAAAATTGAAGGGAATGACGCGTGATCAGTTTATGCATACTGAGGAAGTAGCAGCCTTACCCATGCCTTACAAAAACAGCAGTGCTTAGCAAGCAGAACAAAGACACAGATGAAAATAGAGTTTTGATTAGGATTTTTAATAAAGAACAAGGTGATTCATGTGACTGAGGATAACACATTACTTTACTGTAGCCTGGGTTTGTTTATTTCTCCATGCACTGCATTCTTTCCAGCCTGTTTTGTGCTCTCCTTCCTCAACCAGACTGCTCTGTCTGTCTGTCACTCACTCCGCCCAGTTATAGATGAGCATTGTCTGGGAGATCCTTATGGAAGCCTATTACCACCAAGAAAAGAATAATATAATACAAGAAAGTTAGGCATGAAAAAGATACTCATGGTAAGTTATAATTTTGACATACTATCTCTTAAGTTTGACTGAGTAATTCAAATGTTTGACTTACTATCTCACAATTTTTGTCTTAGACCTTTCTCTACCTGCGTTCTTGGAGGTAATTGTGTTCTTGTGACTTGTAAAAAACATGATCAGTTCTTGCTCCGCCTGTTTTATCTGGGATATTTTGGGAGCTGACTTGGATGGACTTGAGGTTGACAGATATCACAGTGATGGTGGAAAATACTGACCAGATTGACTTGGTATAATTTTTGTTGGACATTTTTTTAGGTGAAAAATTAACTATTTAGATTTTGAATATGTGGTATTTTCATAAAAAAAAAAAAAAGTCAGTCATTTGACGGCTAGCAGCCCAGCTCCCAACGTCCTTGGCCGGTCCGGGAAAACTGTGTTTTTTTTTTATACAACCCTTTGGTAATTTAGCAGTGGCTCTCTGATGTCCTGTCTTAGTGCACCCTTGAGCTGAGATTACTAGTGTAAGCAAGAACACTGTTGCTTTTTTTTTGTAAATTCCTATTTCAGTCACTTCAGACTCCCAAGTTCAACTTGCCAAGTTTGAATTCCAAAGAATGAGCAGGAATTTAGCATATTCTATATTAAGAAAAAAGTCTATTGTCTCATAACTTTGACTTATCTCATACTTTTGAAAAGGTACGTATACATTTTAATTTTTTATCTCATATTTTTTGATTAACCATGAGTATTTTATTTGTATTGTACATAACTTAATGATTTCATTTTTCTCTCTTTCTTGGCCCTAGGGGGCTGCCATACATTCTCCACTTACACCAATCATAACAATAGAAGGGGGCGGGGTCACGTCAAGTTAGGTTGTCACTCTCATTGGGTAAATAACAAACCACCCACTTATTTTGTAGCCTACCGTTAGGGAGTCACGAGAAGTTTAATGTTAGCGAAGCTCCACGAGAATGACACAGAGGTGAGTGGAGATACAGACGAACCTAACGAAAACGACTTTCCTCGAGGGTTTGTGATAAGAAACGGAAGCTTACTTCGGGCTCCTAGCTTGTCACCCCACCTGCACCCAGGGTGGCTTGTCTTGAAGAGGAACCGCTGTGGCGGCTACCGAAGATCGTTAGCCGCTAACTACCGCAGCTAGCAAGCTAACTAGCCGCTCGCCCGAGTGAAGTGAACAAGTCGCGGCGTGTGATGCTAACGACGCCGAGGCTACTTTTGGAGGGCTTCTGAGTTGGATATATTCCCGCGAGGGATTCATTGCCACCGGAGCTGGCGTTATCAATGCCGGTGCCAGCTACATTGTTGTGCTTCTCCTCTTCGCTCTTCTCATTGTTGGCGAAGCGTCCTGACTGCACACCGCTGAGTCCATGCATGCTAGCGACCGCTGCTGCCAGTTAGAGTGGTGTCACATTAGCTAACGAACCCCACACCGTTTTTGTTTTTCACCGTTTGTGACTGGATGCTGTCACTGCTAAGAGCTTTTGGGAGACCGACGGAGTAACTTAGTATCATCCCACTGTGACACCGGTATATTAACTGTACTTTCATGTCGTATCACCCGACAGCTAGTAGTCCCTCCAGAAGAACCAGACGCGGAGCATGCAGGAGAAGAAAAGATTTCAGATAAGTAGATAGGAGACGTCGGACACAACCGAATTAAATTGGACTGTGTGGCTCATTTACCACCAAACAGGGTTTGTATTTGGTGGCCGGACTGACAGAGAAAGTAAAGGATGAAGAAGTTTTCCAGAATGCCAAAGTCTGAGAGCGGCGGGCTCGGAGGGGCGTCCGGGTCCGGCTCCAGCTCCGGTGTCAGCAGCTACTTCGGGAAAGTGTTTGCAGTCGGCCGGTTTCAAGTCACCGTGGAAGAGCTTGTTGCAGAGGGTATGTACAGTAGCTTAGCATTACAGTGTGTGTGTGTCCAGTCACACTTTTCTCACATTAAGCACCATGATATTTTCTGGGACACACCCGTCATCCCCTGTTTGGATAGAAATACTCCCACAGACACAGCAGTGAAGCAACTCCTCCAGCTTTGTTTCTTTTATGGGTTGGTAATTGGTTTGTACTCGACAGTTTTTCCGCAAACATCTGCTTATTTCCCAAGAAATTATATGTAGAGTGAGTGAAATAGGTCTCTGTCGTCTTCAGGGCTTTGAACACGTTGGTACTTAAACTGGGCATCAGGGATTTGGTACATAGTTGCTATTAAAACAGGTATCTTTTTCCCTATTCAGATGTAGTTTACATACTGCCTCAGCTGCTTCTCTTGGGGGCTTGTCCCCAGGATAACAACAGTCCAAGCCTCCTGTGTCAACATACAGCACTTAAAGATCCAAACAGTAAATAATCCTTTTGTACAACATGTTCACTCAAGTTCCTCTGCAGTTTGCCTTTGTCCCATGAGGATTTTTTTTCTAAGGAATATGAAAAGTTTTGCTCTCTTTGCAGCTGTTAAAGTTAAGAAAGGCTAGTTTCTCCATCGGCAGGCTGAGAGACACTAAATTTTTGTGTTTGGATGTACTAATTTGATTAGATTGCATAACATTGAAACAAGTAACTACAGTGCTTGCTGGATAAAGACATAAAGGATGACTAATGCAATGGTTGTGTCTCCCCAGTACAACTCTTGAGGATGTCAACAGGCTTCTTAGAAATGTTAGAAATTTCCTTCATGGCTTAAAGAAGCCCTGTGTTCAGTAATGTTGAAATGAGAATCTCCTCCACGCACAGACAGACAGAAAATGAGGAAGTGTGGAAACAAACATGTATTTCAAAACAGCTTTCACAAATGGCACAGTGCTTAGCCAATTAGTCGACTAATTATTTGTTATGGTCTTTTCTTTACTAGGAAGTAGTTAGTCATATTTCTACAGTCTTTATTAGAGAATATGGCAATACTAATTAGGCATTACTGTGAAACTATAGTCAAAATTGACCTGTCATCAAAATAGTACTTCCAGCCTGTGATGAGCACTAGATTTTAAAAGATCCTGTTGTCTTCTGTGGAGGGATGACAGTACTGGATACTTTGACAGATTGCTTTAACATGAATCAGTTAATTGATTGCTCAAATTCTATCTCTACTGTTAGTCCAGATGATATAAACTTGGAAGATCTCAGGAAGGTGAAACTGTTGACAGGCAAAGAGGTGCGGAGCTTCTCCTACCTGACTTCAGTGTGAAAACCAAATGAATTGTAAAGTTTAGAGGCTTTATTAAATACATTTTGCGTGTGAACTAATATCATTACTGAAACCATGGTTCTTCTTTCTAAGTCACTATGGATGAAGAACTGTATAAACATTTCAGGCATGACAAGCATGTCTCTTCAAGTAACACAACACTGTAAACATGCTGTTGAGTCAAACTGTAAACCTGATCTCACTCGCCCAAAAGAAAAGAAAGAAAAAAAAAAGTAGCAAGCAGTCATGAGTCTGTGCCATCATATAATCACGTGAAGTGGCTGTGGTTGGTTTTGTTACCAGAAGCACAAGGTTACATTGTGACCTTTGCTCATCATTCTGTCCCAAAGTAAGAGCTTGGTGTCTCTGCTGTTTTTTTGTTTATTTCATTTCATTTCTAGTGTCCTCTGCATTTAGAAATAGACAAAATCTTAAAATGTTTCTTGCGGCAATATTGATCCACAGGCATTATTAAGGTGGGGTAAATGTGCTAGGTGTAAAATCTGCTCAAGTAAATAGCTATTTGAAGTCTTAATCAGAGTGACTGCTTATCAGAAAGAAAAAAATATGTGAAGTGATATTTAGCATGCCAAAAGGTGGCAAAAGGTATTTTTTCAAGTGTAATAATAGAAATTGTGAAGTAAAGTGTATTAAATTGATCCATATTATTCCTTTCTTAGGTGATTTAAGTTACCCATTTTGTTTTATTGACTGACAGCATTTGTAATCTACTGTATGTGATTTTAAACATAATGCAGTGCCACACTTCAGTAAAAACTTGCTTAAGTGGAAATAAAATGATTGTCAATAGAAATTACCTACTTAACCTACTTTAGCCACAGTAAATCAGTAACCATAGTAAATCAATGAATTGCGTCCATCCTACCAAAGCTTCATTTGCATTCATGATGTAAATACTGATTTACATGAGCAGCTTCAGGATGCTTTCATATAAATATAAATATAGCACTTTAACGTGTCATGAGTGCATGGGGGGAACTTAGGATACTTTACTCTGTCAGTGCTGGTTCCATGTACTGCCCATTCAGCAACACAGAACTTCTAACCACTATCCAACTGCTGCTAATTCTTTGCTGAGGTTTGGGGGTTTGTGGCTACTTGGCAGGTAACCAGCCATCATTTGGAGGCCCTGTTCTATTTAAAGGCCGAGTATGCTGGGAACATGGTAAAAGTGGCAAGGTTAATTTTGGGATTTACCTGCCATTGTGGCTCAGAGACCGCCAAGTAACTGTGCATCGGGCGTGTTTGGAAGAGTTTATTTAAACTTTGAATTGCTACTTATACAGATTTTCTTTTTGGTCACATGTGAACAATGACATTTCAACTCAGATGCATTAACTTCATCAATAGCTCTTCATTTGTGCAGTTGTCTTGAACTGTGTTGCAGTTTGTTAGAAGTGAAAACAAAATCTGCATTAACTGCAGAAGTCTGCCATAACGTGTGATTTTATCTGTAAAGTGAAACCGTGCCGCTGTCACGATAGCTGCAGTTCCTCCTCAGCAAAAAGGTTTGCATGACAATGTCAAATGAGGCAAAAGCACACTTTAAATTGATGCTCATATTGGTCTATCCTGTGTTCTTAATCATATTTGTTATCAAATAAGGCAAATCATGTCATTCAGTTTCCTGTCCATCTTTTCCTAATGGACTTTCAGGGAGGTTTATCAGTGCGCGCCGGTTTCATCAGACCAGCAAATCTGCTACTGGGCAGTGTGTGGCACTGGGTCACTTATGCGACCGACGTGTAGGTACTGAGAGGATCATGTGATGTTTTTGAAAGGCTCATCTCCACTCCCTTATTCAACTGTTGTCCAGCTGCTGTGCCAGTTCAATGAAAAACATGAGACTCCCTTAAAGCCAAACACCCATAACCTATAGTTTGTTAGAAAAGAGAAACTAATGCAGACATGAATGAAAAGTTTTTTTTTTCTTCCAAAGCCGTGCACAATGTCTCCTTCAAATATATTCAAAATAAGAAGAGTCTAGATGCCATGTAGTAAGCTATTTTTTCCAGTGACATATCTGCAGCTCTGGACTGTTCTTGCATTGAATAGGAACATAGTTATTTCCCTCCACTCCCCTTTAGCCTCTGTGGTTTCTCTTGAGCTCTATCTATAAAGCTGTCTCCAAGAGGAACACAGAAATGACATATTGGAACAGGATGCATCTGTGAACATGTCACCCTTTCTCAACTAACTCTTATCATTTTAGGGTTCTTTGTCAGGGTATGGATGTTTTGGAAATGTGTAGAAATTAATTTGATAAATTATGGGTCTGCAAAGTTTGGTAGATTCACAAAAGGCCTGACAAAGTTTGAGGGTGTGATACTTAATATTACCATGTTATCTTGTGGAGTGATTTTTACATACAGACATGTGTTTTTTGTGGTTTGTGTTTTATGTTTATGTTTTTTTTCCATCAGGTAAAGAGGCATCATACGAAATATTTAGTTTTTTCTGGTGAATACACGTCTATTGCTTTCCTTTTGAATACTCGGTAGTAACTGTTTTAACTGTTTTAGAAGGCAGACAAACTGCCCTCAAACTGATCACCCTGTACCTGCAGTCGGAATATTTAATCAAGCTATTTGCTGGACAGCCACTAAGCATTTAACAGATATCTGCTGCTGGGCATGTCTTGTTGTCAGCTTAACTTGCATAATCACCCTTATGTCACTGTTATTTATTCACCAGACCCTGACCGTTACATGGCTGCTTTACCTATCACTGTAGGTACAAGGCAAACAGTTCATGTTTGCATGTATTGGTAAATTCTTGTTAAAATGTCACTGCTTCTTTCTAATTAACAGGAAGACCTTGGCTCAGTGGTTTCACTTCCTGTGTTTGCAGTTTTACAAGCATGTTAACGGCAAGGTTATAATTCATCACTGCCTTATCTAATTAGATTCACCTCCATCTTCTAAGCATAATAGATTTGCACACTTTGTGCTTTATAGTGATGCTTTTCATGCATCATTCTAACCTTCTTCATGTAGAAAGCTTCCAAACAAGCTTGACTCTCAGCTGACTGGTCCTCTGAGTATTGTGTGTGCATTTGAAGTGACACACGCCTGTCATGAAACAAAAACTTTTTCTCTGAACATGCTGACTTTACACAAATTTGCTCCATTTGCTTGCTGTCAGCAAAATCTTGAAATGTTTACACTGGGGTTTATAATGGCTTGCTATAGTCACATGCTGAAGAGATGAGAGCCTAAGTAAGTCTTTCAGCCTTGGTCCTTGGTCCCTGACCACAACAAGCCACAGATCATGTAAACAGGAGAAACGCAAACACGGTTTCTTTGCAAACAGCTGATGTGTTCAGAGTGAAAATGTGGCCTTTTCACCTTGTCTTTTGCCACTTGTGATCTGGACAGACACTATCCATTTTCTATAAATTTTTGGCCTCTGCATTACTAGAAATTAACAAACAAATTCACCAATGTTAATGTGATTCCACTGGGTTTTTCCCATGACAAATATGACAAAACAGTCTGTTTTTTGTTTTTTTTATGAATTCCTTATGCAGCGTTTGAGGATACGATAAGTGAAAGCCAAATATTAGGCAAATATACAGTAGATACGTCTATCTTTGACACAGTTAAGATAAAATGAAAAGTGGTTGGCTTAGGGCTGAGTGTTATGGTTGACATCAGTATCATGGTATTGATAATACTTTTCAGAGATTGAGTGATGCAACACCATATTCCTTTATTTGGCGTTTTTACAATGATGCTGGAAGGCACTATCAGACTGAAAACTACATTGCATTAAAGTAAGGCAAGCGATAAGATTTTACAACCCTGGAAAGTAATTGCGGTGGTGATTATCTCATCTTTCGTTGTCATGATTGTGTCCTCTTGCGTGTATTTGATTGGCCAACACAGTGCTGTGCGGGATGACACATTGGTCACATTGCGTTGTGCTAAAGTTGAGGTCCGTTCAACTTCTCTGGTGAACAGCTGAACTTTGCCAAACAATAACACAATATCATCATGTCATTACGATACAGTTGCAGTTAAAGTAGATAAATGAATCAAGGAATGACATTGCCAACATTCATGTACACAATAAACATTGCAAATTGATTGAAACTAGAACAGGTCTAATTGCTTTGCCTGTTGTTCTTATGGCTGATGAGGGGCTTCATCAGTCACTGCAGTGCAAGTCAGAGCATTCCTTTTGATAATATTTTGTTTTGATTGACCTATTTGATCCTCCCTCTCTGCCAGGGGAGGGTGGTGAGAATGCATCTCATCAACATTATTAGCATACTGTACTGGTGTTGAATAGACACATTGTGCCCCTTTGTTGTCTTATTCTAGCACCCTAGAAAGAATGCTGGTACGATGCAGCACTTGGTCCCGTGATGGGTATTGCTGCCTTTGTGCTTGCTCATTGAGGCCTTCTGTATCTGCCTCTCTGTGTTGCTGTCCCTCCCCTCTTTGTGAAGCACATGAATTATTTTTTACCAATTCATCATCACCTGATCTGAGGATGGCATCAAGCCAAATGTGGGAGTGAACAGACACCCTTATAGGGGGACATTGATTCGGAAGTCCACAACAAGTTTTATGTCTTTGATCAGTGCATTGACAAATTGTGAATTTATCAGCACTCCATATTTTAGACACATATTATATGTATCATTATGATTTAATTTAGTGGCTTCAACCAAGTAATGCAGCATAATGACAAAGTCAATTCATATATATCAGTACACCATATTGCATCTTTTGTTTTTTAGGAAAGAAATTCTTTGGTTCTGCTGACCTTGAATGAAGACAGCTTTTATGAATGTGCTTGAAGATGAATGTTTTGAGATGTGCTCAAAGTTTTATCTCCTCATCTTTAAGTCTACTTGGTTCAGAGGTTTGTCTGAGAATAAAGAAGACATCAGAAGTGTGTGCATTGTTTGTAAATACCCTAATCCTGGCATCGTCAATCCCTTACTCTGATAAACAAAGGATGTGTAATGCTGGGATCAGACTACATGAATCCAGCTGGACTTTGAGATGATTTTGTCGAAGCTGATTATGAACGGCAATCAGGTTTCCATACCTGTGTAATTTGACACGCTAAACAACCTGTCGTGCAGCGTCTGGGATGCCCCACAGCACCCGGATGAAAAGTTAACATTTCAGAATATTTTTGTCTTGACACGCCTAGTGTGACATCTCCTACAATGTGTTCCTTAGTGTTAAGCAATCAGGTGCTCTCTCAATATCATTGTTTACCAAAACAGTCATTTACCAATTGTTCTTCCTCCACGAGGAAACACGCAACGCTTCTGTTGCCATGATCGCTTTTTGTTTCCTCTGCCTCCCTGATGACCCCTGAACTTGCGCATGATCCTGAAATAAGATGTAATTGGTTGGGGCCATACGTGTCTTGCCAGTCACCCATCCAAGACACAGCAAGAGTTTGACACTGTGATGGTTAGATCTGGCATGGTGTCCATTGTCAAAGACAAAAATATTGTCTATTCTGATCCTGGTGTGAACAGTTGCTACCAGTTTAATGTTTTTGTTTTCTTGTGGCAATAACTTCTTTTCTGTTCTGACAGTTTCTTCCTCACCTAACTGTCAAAGTCAGTCAGAGTTTGGCCTGATATTATTTGTGATAAATAACAAATTATAAGTGTAAATATATATTAAATATTGCTAAGGCATAGTGTCACAAAGCCATCATGCACTTTGTCAAGGTCAGCTTGCACAGAGACTAAGTACAGATTGGACTCCATGACAGTGATACAGGCAGAACAACACTCATGGATGGCAAGTCAGAAGTGATGAATGATTGCCTCATTCTTAATGACTGAGACTGCAGCCACTGTAAACAAGTTGGTGCCAACCTGTCACTCTGGTCTGCCAGAGGGTATATGGAATCTGAAAAAAAACATCTTAAAAATGGCGTATTATACGTATAATCTTGTTAAATGCTTGTTTGTTATGGAAAATAATTTACAGGCATCAAATTGTCTTGATCAAATGGAACAATTTAAGAAAGAAAAAACTTTTCCTATGTTTGGCTCTGAGTTTTCAGTTTAGATGGCTGGGATTTCTGTCTTAGTTTTTAAGCTGATTGTGTCTTTGTTGGGTGACACACTGGAGTACAACTCATTACCAATATTATGTAATGCTATGCAAGATTTATTGTTGCTTCTGTCAGATTCAACAGTTTGTCCAGGTTGGTGGTAAAATACGTCTATTTCTCAATGTAATGGTAAATCAGAGCAGCAAGAGGTTGTTCATGATGTGTTGGCAGCTAGGTTCAGTTTACATATGATACAAAGTATCCTGCAAGAAATGCAAATAGTTCTTATTGTTTTTTGTTTTACAAGACAGGACTTGCGGTTAAAGTATCTAAGTGGCGACCATGAAAATGCTAAGGAAAGGCGCCTCAGTGCTTCCTCTCTTACCGCCTTAAGCAAAGGTTACACTGGGCCATCCTTTACAAAAGGAAAGGAGATGATGCTGTCCCGCAGTTCCTCCATTTCAAGCGATGCACATGAACATTTGCTGTTGTATAATAGTCCTTATGAATTCTCCTTCACACCCGTCCGTGACCTCATAATGTTTTCCATCGAGATCAAGAAAGAGTGTAAATGGCAGCTTTGGTTCAGCGATGCTAAATCTATACTGAATCACATACAGCTAAAAACTATTGCTGCACTGTAATTAAATAGCACTGAAATTATAGTTCCTGTTTGAGGTGTTGCTGTACCAAGCTGTCGGTGCCTATGGTGAGTAATTTATAGTTCTACAAAGGCTTTACCTGTTGACTTTTGTACCACCACAGCACCACTGGAGAGGCCATTTTGGCAGGGCTCAGATAGTGTCATGTTCAGTTTAAATACAAAGACGGGTGGCTGAACAATTACTCATTTATACTTCAAAATAATGATTTAAAGAAGTGCAGTTTTGAAATTGCCAGAACTGTGATACAGTATACCCTTGTTATGTAATGTAATGTAAATTTGGCAAGCTGTTTTACGTACGTGTACATATTAAACTGCAACATTATTGACGCACAGGTAGAGAAGAAGCGGAGTGACTTTTTAGCCAATCAGAATGCAGAACACAATGCACGATGCAAATCCGTGAAGTAGCGAAACCGTGAAAAGTAAGCTGCGTTATAGCGAGGGATCACTGTATTAATTACAAATTGCACAGTTTTACAATGTCTTTACAAGCTGTGAAAAAAAGTTGGTGGTGCAAACATTTCAAGATTAGAAAGCACTAATTTGTATGGAATGTAGGTAGTACAACTTAAGATATTTCGAAACCAGAAATTAGTCCATTGTATATGGAGAGGGGTACTGCAAAGTGACCCAGGCAGACGTATCAGTTTGCTTCTTCAGCACTTCTTTTTCCAACTAAAGGCTCACGTAAACTATGGCCCCTTGGTATACTCCACTGCTTACCTACACAGCCACTGAAGACCTGTTGGTTAGTCTGAATTGACTGTATTGGACAATATTTGAAACATTTTATGGTCTGACCTACACTAAAACCACTCACTCTGGCATTTGTTTTGCTTTATTGCAGTCTCATATTTACAAAATTACAACTGTTTTTTTTCCCAGACAGACAGTATCCTGAAGTATGCCCTAAAAGTTTTCATGTTACTGTGATGAGACTAAAGGTATTTTTCTCCCTGTGGATAAGAAAGCTAGATGTGATTGCCCAAGATAAGAGATGATTGCCCAAGGTCTGTGTCTTAGCCTTTTTTTCTTAGTGTTTTTCCCCACTACATTTCTAAACCTGCATTTGTACCTTGTTCTCTTTTACCTTTTTGACCTGTTTTTCACTCCCCCTTGGTTGTCTGGTGTTGAACATGGACTTTCTCACAACCGAAGCTGGTGTTGTAATGTTCTCATCCTCATGCATCTTTTTCATCCAATACCTCTGTCTCTTTCCCAGTTTAATCATAATACCTCCAAAGCACAGCCACTTGTGCCTGTTGTTTCAGTTGTAAACACTGTTGAGGTAAGATGTATGAGAGCTGACTGCCAGAACCTTCCAGCTCACTAAGCCCAGGATGAAAAAAACATGTACACTCATCACCGCACCTCCTCATATTACCTTTTATGGACTTGGTTCTTAGAAAGGCTTCTTCATACACTTGCATCTGTCTTTTAAACTGCTTTGCATTATTCACCCGAGTCAGGATACAAATTAGATTGATTGCATTGGAGGCTGCTCTACTTAACACATAAGGCCAAAGTGGAAGAATGAAAAGTGCACAAGGAGGGGGAGTTGCAGTCCAGGTTGATATTTTCATGAGGCATTCCACAGAGTGTCTGCAGTGGTGTTTGCAGTTCTCACTTGTCAGGCAGGAGTTACTGTTCACACTAGAATTGGTTGGTATTGGAGAGATAGGGGAGTTAAATTTTTTGTGTTTAAAACAAAGTTTACAGGGCACTGCTCAAAAGTTCTTCTCTTGGCTTGTCTTTGTAATGACCAATATTTCCTTCATTGTCATTAATGCTTTGTTGTTTGGGAAGAGCCACAAGAAAAATCAATGTGCTTTCTTCATCAGGATGGTTTGTTGATTTAACCCATGTGTACTACTTGAGACTCTGAAATCATTATCCCTAGGACAGCCATCTGGTCACGGTAGATATATTTTGTCTCCCAATGATCACTTCCAGTTAAAAAGGTCAGGGCAGGAATTATAACAAGACCAAACTGCCCGTGCCTTGGATCCCTCAGGGTGTGGCTGTAATGCCCCTTCTACCACACTGACAGTTTGGCATGCCCTGTCTTGAAGTCTTAATAATTTGCGGATTCCCTCATTTAAAACAAAAGACACAGCAAATAACCAAACTCATATTTTCCAGTGTCTCCATCATCAAGCTAGACATCAACAGCAGCCCAAAATTTCTCCCACACTGTAAACATTCACAGCTAGCCGGCTAGCTACCAATTAATGTTTTGTGATAGGCACAACCAGCTTAAGACTCTACAGAGTAAGTATTTGTACACGTGTGTTTTAAAGTTGACAAGCATATTGCTGCATAGTGTTAGCTAGGTTGTTTACAAATAAGCTGTGTTCTGATTGGACTAAACTCCCTGCCAGCTTGTCTCAGCTGGAAATATTGTTTAGTAGTAGTAATGCGTCTGCTTTCTTGCCGGGATAGCGGAAGTCTTCTCTAAATAATTTAAATTCTGTTTATTTACATATTACTTACAACATAGACAATGATTGTTCAAACCAATCTATGTCTGTACTGGTAAAAGTTTTTCCACACTGTTGCTTGTAGTTGAGCATTGAGAATTACATCCATGTTTCTTTCTGCCTCTTGCTTTTGCTAAATGTCTGCTGCTTTAGCGCCTCATGCCTGAAAACTATGACATGTCAATAACAACTACCCACAGCGTCTCCTGCTACATATCTGCTGCCGATGCATGGCCACTGCTTCACTACTACACAGTGCTAAAAGCACAGAGGAGCATTAATTTACAAAGAGGCAAAGTGTAAACTAGTGGTTTTGATAGTCGACTAGTTCTGTGAAACCCGTACCATTGGTCAACAGTAAGGTTTGAATCATATGTTGAACTGATGCTGATTTTACGTTGTCGTATTACATTGGCATAATTTTGGGAACTGACCTTCACCCTTAATATTTCATTTAGCACCAAATTCCACATGACCAACACTGGACAAGGTATCTGCAAAACCAGCTTTCAGTCTTTCTCTTCCCTGCCTTTGTTGGTGCATTGCTGCATTTCTTGGCATGTAAAGACCACCTGTAGATCAGTGAAATAGTCTGAATCCATTGGCAGCAGTGTGTACCAAGCCACTTGCACGCATGCATGTGTGTTCTCGTGTGAAAAATGACTCCATATCACTTCTACAGGTCAAAAATTCTGCAGGGAACCTTTAAATGCAATGCTCGGGACTAGCTGTTGTACTGTAGTACTTCATTATAGGAGAGAAATAGAGCTGCAGAGGTTGCTTATGCAGTACTGTCACTAAGCAGATGTACAAGGTACTTATCTCAATTGTGACCTCTCCATTGTGAGGAAGAGCAGTGTGGTGCTGAATACAGAGCATACGTACCTGACGATGTGATGCAGTGTGATGAAGAGAATCAGAGACACTACGTTTAAACTTGTGATTAGAGGCTGAGTGTCCTTACGAGAAAATAATGTTGGTGAACCCTTCTCCTTCTGGGGTTCCCCTTTGAATAATCTTGATTTGAAAAAAAATTTAAGATGACTGATTTTTGGGTCTACTGTTGACTGTTGTACTATTGACCACATTTTCATCAATTTTGGACTGACAAGCGAAACTTGATTCATATTAAAGATACACATTGTACTGTATACGGTTAAAGAAAAAGTCCTTACATTGAAATGTGATTTATTGTGCTCATGCTGTATCTGACCAAGTCACGCTCCCAGATGTTGCAACATTTGCCAAATTGAGGTTTTCAGCTATTTTCCCCCTCTGAATGCACCTTTCATTATATTTAGTTCTGCATGTTTGCAGCATCCCACTGAGATAGACTCTGCATTTTGCAAATCTTAAAAATATCTGACCTGCAACAACCCTGGTTATCTCCTTGCTATGGCCATGCATACTTAATTTGACTGGAAGAGGAAACTTAAGTGACAGAATGTTTAGCGCATGACACATGAGTAACTGTCATAAATGGACGAGAAACACGTGAATAAATCAGAGTGCTATGTCAGTTTTTTATGTTTAATACAAAAACTTGACATGTAAAATAGTTAACTTAGTGTACATTAAGACTCAGAATTTGTCAATTTTTAATGGCATTCATCTATAAAAATCAGGCTTTCTCCACTGAAAGGTCCAGAAAAAATGACATGGTGGTGCGTATTTTGTCAGGCAAAAGCTCACAGAGTGCAGAATCTCGCAACTTCTTGCTAAAAGCAAGTGCGTGTCTATTTTTAGGCCAGCAACTTATGGCACTGATGCTGTTCTGAGTGTCACTAAGGTGTAACGTTTGAGGACTCAAGAGAAACAGATTAAGCAATGTTCTTAACAGATAGTTGTTAGCTTAAAGTGGGTTACAAGGGCTTGATGTTTACAAACTGATATGTCTGTCAGTGCTTGTAGAACGTGAAAAATCTCAGGGCAGATCGTCTGGGCTGCAGATGAAAAAAAAGACCTCCTAACCTTCATGTTGATTCCTATTATGAAAAACTGAGAGACAGCTCACATTTTGAAACGAGTTTGTAGCTGCCTTTCCTATCAGTTCAGCAGGTTTGTTGTAACTGTAGCTTCACTTGCTAAATTACATGTTTGGTCACTATATTACCGCGCCACTGAACAAAAGTCCTTATCACATTAGTCTGTATAATTCCAAATCTCAAAGGATTTGCCAAAGTGGTGGGGATCAAAAAGTCATTATTGGTAATTAGCAGGAGCAGCTGACACAGCATGGCAAACTGGCAAAGACCTTGAAGCCTGTGAATGGAAATCCATTTCCTACATTTATTGTGGAATAATGGCACCTGTTAGTCTGCATGAAGAAATGAGCAATGCATGTTTACAGCCAAACGAAACTTTTTATTGTACCTTTGAAATTCTGGAGATGAAGGTCACTTGAAAGAAGAGGTGATGGAACTTTCAGTCAGGACATCTTCATTTAATGAAAAAGAAAAACCAACTGAAAGCTTTATTTTAGATTATGTTTGAATTCAGCTTCTATTTTGTTGCGTTATGTTGTGTTTTTATTACGTAATTAAAATCAGATGCACGTAATTTGTTCGCTTTGGTGCAACTGCTAGCAAAGGTTATTCTGCTAGTTATTCTTATCTTCAAGCTTTACAACTGTGAGGACTTGTAGGGGAATTGTTGTGGCCTCATGTGTGCCGATGGGGGCCTCCAGGAGGAAATACCTAAGTGTGCTCCAAATGTTCTGCAAAAGAAATGGCCTTCTTCCATCTTAAAAGCAGCTCTACAGCTGAGGGAGGCACTCTGAAGTAAGCTACATTCTTACTATGTAGGTTTTTACCAAACAAAGATGTCATGCTAACTGAAACATAAAGCAGTTGGCTCAAATGAGTGACATCAACAGAGACAGAGAGCAAGATAGACAGAAAGTCAGTCAGAGAGCGGCCTGTTATCACAGATGACATCATGCTTCAGAGGAAGAACATCTGCGCCTTGTGCCTGAGCAGAAACTGCAAATGAATCATCTCTGTTCGCTGCATGTTACTGAACCCTCTAATCTCTTTGAGACACTCGTCTACCACTTGTGAAGTTTTTTTGTGCCTATATCACAAGGCATGCAGAGTATCTGTTTCGCAAAGGCTGTTGAGATCCTCTTTCAAGCCTCTTCCACAGGCTGCCATGTGGGCTGCCTGTGACTGTCCTAGTTAGTCAGACTTTGCAGTGATGTCAGGGTCCCTAGTGCTGGATGTAGGGCTGGGGAAAATTCTCCAGTAATTACAGCCCTCGCCCAGTACCAGGCTTTAATGTCACTACCCCCCCTCCTTTCTTCTTGGCCTGATGGTTTCGGGGTTTTCCTCCCAACTGTCACTGACAACTGACCATGTCCTCACAGTGAAGTGCTTCCATCCCCTCTCCACAGTGCAGCCAGCAGGAGGGGGGGTGCAATAACCGTGAGATGTGACTAATTGGCACTGAGTATCAGAGTTAGACATGCCCATCAGCAATGCTTTAAAGGTATCATGTAAATAGATGGCCACCTGTTATAGTCTACACTCCAACCAAATTGGGGGCAACATACCACCAGAAAGTTGGGGTAGCCACCCCTATTGTGAGACAGAAGGAAATGCAGTCACTCCAACAGGTTTTTGGTCTCATAGCAAATGTATTAACCCTATCAGTAACATCATACAATTAGCTGCCTTTATAAGCTGTTGTTTAAATAGTTGACCTACATTTCACATTTAATCAATGAAAAAGATGTTATGTCCAGTGTTTCAAATTGGTGCCAGTCCACATGTCCTGGAAGATTTCAATATCCTGGACAAACTGTAGGAATTACGGCCACATATTATCTGATTATGGACCCTATTTTCCCATATTTTTGTGTCCAGCTGACTAATGGAGACAACAATTTTTGAAATTGGTTCAGTATTTAATGAGAGCACTGCAGCTGTCAGACACAAAACAGGCTGCAATGTAATCCCTCAGGGTGTTTGCACACAGTCAATGTACATCCACTACAAGTGTTATTCTAAGTGTCTGACAACATTATGGAAAGAGTCCCTACAGAGATGGACTTTTTTGTTAGAGAGTAAGATCCTTTTTGTTTAACCAGAAACAGCTGCTACATCACCGTTGCCAAAGCCACAAACCTCCATTCACAGAAATGTTGATTTTTTTCATTGTAAAAATACACTTCATTCAAATATGACAGAAACAAAATAAAACTCACCATAACTTCCTTATTTCGTCTTTTTCCGTTCCACCGATCTCCATCAAGTCCGGTTTGGTTGAAATAAGTTCTTCATTCACTGAATCGGGAGAGGACTGAGAAAGGGGTGGACATCAGAGAAGCTGCGGGGTAAACAGTATGTAGAGCAGAAATATTTTCACATCTAACTTCTTCCTTAGTAATTTGAAGATTGCTTAATAAATGAGGACACAGGTAGGCAGATGATGCATGAAATATGGAAGAAATGTGCATATCTATGTTATAACTTTAACCACTTGTATTGACAACAGTAAGAATGGAATTTGGATTTGGTTTTCAGAAAACATAGAAGAATGAAAATGGGATAAAAACTTTGTCTTTGATTTTTTTTTTTTTTTTTTTTGTAGACTGTGTTTATGAATTTAGGGCAAGTCCTTGATGCCAGACATTGTTGCGTTATTTTCTGTTTAGCAGTCGACATTAGAAACAGTTTGAATAATTATCTTAGACCAATCTGTTTTTTTTGTTTGTTTGTTTTTGTCTGTACTCGTGATGACATTTGAATTCCTCAGTCAAGTTCATTGTCTGACATGGCATGTTAGTGTTTGCATCAGTGTAGCCACTGTCAGTTAGTTAGAGACAGCTTTGTTGTTGCCATTGGTTGAAGCCAATCTCCTGTACAGTGTGGGACCTTTTGTGTTGTTACGGGGTCCCTTATTTGTCCAGGAAGTTGGTATGCTGGGCACAAAGCCCCTCTAAAACAAATCATTCCATCCAGAGCCACTCAGGAGAATAATACACTCAATAGCGTACCACTTCCGTGGCTGGCATAGTCATGGGAGGCAACAAAGGCCCCAGGGTGGTGATTTAGTGAGAATCTGATCCTGGAGCATATGGCCTCAGTCAGTCCCAGATCAGGCCAGCAGGCAGACATGAAGCATTTGGTAGGGTGGCCTGGGCTGAGGCCTCTATCTGCTCTTAACTTTCCCAAAGCCACCTCCTGCCAGGATTGGTGAAATAGTTGGTTTCTAATGACAGACAGGTAACAGCTGGCGTCAGGGAATCTCACAAAGAATTGTCAAGAATTCAATGTAAGGATGTGACCCTGTCATGAGCTGTCACAGACTTTTACAAATGAGAGCAGGGCTGCATAGTGCAACATATGTCCCACGTGCTAGGGAAAAAACAGTCTACGATGAATGAAATGACCATAGTTGCACCCGTGCAATAAAGCTTTGCGATGTGTGTCTGTGCAGGACAGAACCACTTGTTTGTGTGTGATGTGAGTCAACTGTGTACCGCTATTCTGCTTGGTAGCTGTAGTCTATTGTACACTTATGTCCCCGGCTGTGTAGAGTCCATTCTTCCAATGCCAGTTCCCGCAATTCTAGGGAAGGGCCACCATATCGGTAATGTTACAAACTTTCAGCCTCCATAGCATCAGTGCTATGTGCAAAAAAAGTTAACTTACAGTCTTGCAATAACAAGATACTTGTAGTTGGAGCACCTTGGAGATGCGTCTGAGAGATGATGAGGGTGAGGGGAAATTTGCTCCATAAAGGAATAATCTTGTAATTAGTATACCCCATGTGAGTTTACTTTTGTCATTTGCACACCAAGTCAAAATGGATGTGATTGTTGGGATGCTTAGTGTAGTGCTCTAGTTTCATAAGCTTTGTGTTTTTGAGTGAAGGTTAACTGTTCTTTTGTATCTTGTTCATGCATACTTAAACAGCCTGCTCTTTTCAGCCTCTTGGCCCTTTGCCCAAGCAAATGGATTTTGCCTTGTAAAATCAGTCATCCAACCCATGCAACCGCCACATTTTCTTGCCTCCATTTCTACCTTCAGTTTGATCTTTGCTACCTCTGCATCCTACACCTTTGTGTCAAACGAGTACATAAAGCTTTGCACAAGATGACTCACAGCTTTTTCTTAAACGGCAGGGTCATGAAGCAGACTCTGCATTATATATGATTGGGTTTCAGAAAGTCTTCATAAATGAGTGTATCCTGCCCGTTATAAAAGTAGCTCTTTCACAAGACCATGTCATATGATTCAGTTTTCTGCTTAGAGTTCACTCCCACCCCCCCAAGTCTCTGGATGGCTCTGCACTCAACTCCCTCGTTACAGGAAATCAATTTAAACCAGGCTTGCAGTTTAGGGTGACCATCAAGCTAACCTTAGCACACAGGGCAGACGAAGGCGAATTGATGAACAGCATCCAGCAGGCGTAAACAGCTTTCTCTCTTGTACTTTATCTTGGGAGAATTTCTCCCAGTTTTATCTTTTTTGAGATGGCTACAGGTCTGTCAGTATAACTGCTGGGTAGTTCCTTTCATACATGCAGCAAATGTCATCTTTTGGACACATTTCAGTTTTGGTATTTTGTTTCTTTTTCATTGGGTTTTTCAATATCATTCTGTGTATGTCACCTCTTTCTGCAGCATCAGCATGATGTTTTAGCTGCTTGTTTTGTTGTCTCATCAGAAGTTTGCGTTTTTATTGTCTTTTGATATTGTTTGCAGCTAGCCCTGACCTTGTGACTGTTAGCAGTAGAAATGCTAATCTAGGATCCTGGGGGTTTTGGATGCCACTGATCCAAAAGTGTGTTTTTGAATTAAGACATTATGGACTTGTACAGTGACTTTTAGTTGGTAGTTGCTCATTTACAATATTGAATGCTCTACCTTGCTTTATGATCAGCTACAGCCCTGCTACAACAGGTTGTCTTTGTCTCATTAGCTGCCTGTTCATCCCTCTGTGCTGCAGAACAACATCAGTCACCCCTTCTAATCTGATAATGTCCACCACAGTAACTCTCACTGTTGGGACTACATACAAGCAAACACTGCGCTTCAATTTGTTTATGTTTGCTTTGCCTGACTTTCTGCTATCTTCTATTTACTGTTCTGACAGTGACACACAGGTTTAACCTGCATTAATTACTTGTACTTAGGGTTTTTACATTGCTCTGTCCTCGCAAAACTATTGCTGAGATCTAAACTTCACGTTGATGGACTCCTCAATGAAAGCCTTTGTTCCCATTGGTCACTTCAGCTCCCCTCCTCTTCTGTTCATTCCCGATCCAAATCCATGCTGTTTTTTAGCTGACCTAAGGTAACTTGTTAGGCAACAAGCATGCCATTGTTGATCCTTTCTTTCTCTTGTGAACCAGTCGGTGGACTTTGATGCCCACCACTCAGTTACTCAGTGAACCCCTCCTAATGAGACTGGAGACTGTAGACTGTCACATCACAGTGCTAGTGTCCATTCAGCCAGACAGGCACACAGGACAGTGACAGCACCCCAGCTAAACACCTTGTCCCTGTCAACACAGTCTACTTCCACACCAGAAACCTCACTTCACACCAAAAATCCACTCACCCAGTGCAATGTCAGCTCCACATCTCATTCTTGTAAAACCTTGTTGTATTTTGTAAATCAAATGCCTTCATTAACTCCAGGATTACACCCAGTTGGAGGTAGGCCAATGTAAGCTAAAAAGGCTTAGCCTACTTGCTGACCAGCTAGCTGCTGTTAAAATATCAGCTCCTGGAAAACATTTATAAATCCTTAATAACACAGATCTGATTGAGACACATTTTTCTACATTTGATTTTATGAAGAGATCTTAGTATGTTTGGTCTCTTTTTCAACACTGCCATCTTTTGTACTCCTGTATGTTCTACAACATTCACACCTGGCAGCACTCACAGTCCTCTACTGCTGTCCAACTGGGTCATGGGCAGCTCAACAGAAATTGAAAATCTGTAAGAAATAAGGGTGCTTTCACACCTAGGCTGTTGGGTTTGGTGAAAATGACTCAGGACTGTTTTCCGGGTTTGTCCTGGTCCTTTGGGCAGGTGTGCAAGCTGTTTACGAATATCATTTGGCAATCCTGGTATCACAGATATTTTCCCTGATTAATAGGTAAAATTTAAAATGCTGTGCCTGTATCCTACTCAGTGTACTTTGTCAGTTGAAGTCCATTAAAAGTGTGTGACAGCAGTCCCACAGTAATAAGACCAGTATCATTATTGTACAAGATGTCTCCTTTTTCTCCTTCCTCTACCTGTTAGTCATTATTCATAATATGTGATTTGCAGTCTAGTAATACTAATAATGCAGGCACAATTTCTTCATGAGCTCTTTGTGCCACCAAAGAACATAAACATACACATCAGAAGCATTAAAGTGCTGCATAAAATTATGTCAGTTACTGGAATTTGATTTACCCATGTTGGTCCTGATGATGCAGAATGAATCCAAAACTCTTTAATCAACAAGTTACCTGTTCACCTGTATAACTTCCTGTTTTGTTTTGTTTGTAAATTGGTCTCCTTGATCCTGACCAAATGAACCCATCTACAGGTGTGAAACCACCCAAAGATGTTTTGGGGAAAAAGGAATCTGTAATAGCAGATCTGACCATGTACGCCTAGTTCACCTGCGACATGGGCGTTTACCTTAAAATTTCTAAAACCTCAAGTCTCGTGTCAACATTGCTCATTGACAATAAAGGATAAATTAAGTATAGATTGAGCATTTTTTCCACGTAGTATACGTCTGTGTCAACCCTGATAACCATTGCCTCATAAAATAATTTTGGTGTGTGAAAGAACGTAAGTAAGCTGATGTAATGTTACCATGTCCCCTTATGTTTTTCCAGGAGGCTTCTCAGTGGTGTTTCTGGCACGTACACACAGCGGTGTCCGCTGCGCTCTCAAAAGGATGTACGTCAACAACGTCCCGGACCTAAATGTCTACAAGAGAGAGATCACTATCATGGTGAGAGCAGCATCACAGTGTTCGGTTGCAGTAGACATGCCATCTCTTAACTCTAACTGATGTCTTCATGTTTGTCTTTATTGCAAGAGCTTTATTTTAAGTGTGCTTGTTTATTGCACGTTAGTTTTAATTTAGGCAAATATCGATCATAGAACAGGAATTTAAGATCGGTTATTACCTGTGCTTAACTGTGCAGTTGTAGGTTGTGCTAAATTTGAATGAGAAACCTTTGTTGAAAATGAAATTTGCATGAGTTGTGATTTGAACATGTTCACCTGGAGTTGAAAATAAAATTATTACTGCATCATTTTGATGTTCTTTTGTGGAGTCAAACCAATTCTTGGTGTTAGTTGTATTGCCCTTCAGTCCTTCCAAAACATTTTCTCACTTTTTTGCACCAGGAAACACTGTGCTTATTATCTGAAAATTTCATTGGGGAAATCTCAGTTTTCAAGTATTTCATTTAAGCACATACAGTCAATTCTGTTTCAAATGGGACACAGGCCATCATAAAGACATGTGCTCTCACAAAGCAAGTTACACATAAAAGACTTCATTCTATCCTCCCTAACCCACCCAGCATTTCCAGTCTGGCAAGAGCAAAAGGCTTTTGGCTGTGTACTAACTGATATTGTATCGATGCACCTGGTCCATTGACAAACACTTTTGATCTATCACACAGACCTTGCACTTGCATGATTACAGTAAATAATTCAAGGTGTTTCATGTCATTCAAAGTTAAATATTCTCATTTATTTTGTAATCTACCAGACATGTACAACTTGGACAACAGCAGATGTCTTGTCTTGACTATTTGACCCCAGTGTGTCAGCTGTTTGGCCGGCTTTGTGTGTCACTGCCTCATCAGCTGTGTAATACTCACACTCACACAGCTGACTTTAAACATTGACACACTCATGGCTGAATGGGATGTTGCCTTACGTGTGTTGGTTTCTCCTCATGTCGGCAATTGACATCCAACAAACACTAATGTCTTAATCCAGCGAATGAATCAAGTGAAGAAAGATTAGTGGAGTTAAGAGATCAGCAAGGTGTAAGAACATAAAGAATACAAAAGCATTTTTGCCACACACTGCAGTTGACTGCAAATAGTGGAATACTGGGTTGTGTTCTATATCTCGGGCAGTCTTTTTTCTTTTTTTTTCTTTTTTTTTGTTTTCAGATTTGGATGTGGTTTCCACAGCTTTACACTGCTCATACATAGTAAAACCAGTATGAAGACATGTCATAGGGACTCCCAAGTGGCTTGTTTGAGGGTTTGTTTTTCAAAGTTAGATGTGGTGGTGTTCCCCCTCCACACCCCAAAAACATCTGATTCAATTGTTGCAACTTTAGGGAATGCAATTGGTTTATCTGGAGATGTGCCTCTTCCATATTTAGTAGGATCCTCATTTTTCCTGCTCAATGCTTGCTGCATACTTCTGAGTTGTTAAGTCCTGATCAGTTCCATCTTTTCCACCTGTGTTTAGAAGGAGCTGTCAGGCCATAAGAACATTGTTGGCTACCTGGACTCCACAATCAATGCAGTGTCAGACAGCGTCTGGGAGGTCCTGATCCTCATGGAATACTGTAAAGGTATAGTCTCTCTGTTTGTAAATACAAGTTGTGAAACCATGATATGACCACTATGTTTTATCCTCGTTCACAGTTCAGCTTCATTGAAGTTGGGTAATAAATGCATTCTGGCATTCACCAACTATGTGCATTTAGTTTATTGGGCTATATCGTTAAACTGGCTCATGGACAAAATCTGTTATTTTGTACTTTTTTGATAAGTCAAAAACAACCCAGACTCTAAAAAAGTTGGGACAGTGTGTAAAGCATAAATAAAAACAGAATGCAATCATTTCCAAACAAACTGTGTTTACCGACAACAATTTTACTAAGTGTCCCTGAGCCCATGTAGTAACATCCTTTATTCAATCATGTTCACAAAGTGTTGAACCTCGCTCCATCCTCGCTTGTGAACGACTGAGCCTTTCCAGGATGCTTCTTTTATGCCCAGTCATGATACCATCACCTGTTACCCATCAACCTGTTCACCTGTGGAATGATCCAAACAGGTGTTTTTGGAGCTTTCCACAACTTTCTCAGTCTTTTGTTGCTCCTGTCCCAACGTGTTTGAAACATGTGGCTGCATCCAATTCAGAATAAGCAGATATTTACAAAAATCAATGAAGTTGATGAGGTTAACCTATTGAATATATTTTCAATCAAGCATATTTCAAAAAGTATTAGCAGATGATTACATCCTGTTTTACTGATGTTTTGCTTAGCATCACAGCTTTTTTGGAATCAAGTTTGTAGTTAAATACTTTGTTGCTGCCTCTGTCCTTTGTGTGGCCCCTCTATTGACCGTAGCAGCTTGCTTGCTCAGCATGGCTTTTTAGAAGGCTATTTTGAGCCGTTTTGCCCTCATTGGACAAGTTTACATTCAAACACTACTCTGGTTACTGAGAATAATGACATAGTTAGGTGAAGCCTTTACATGGTGATATATTAAGTTTACTTAGAAATGGACAGAAAAATTGATCCTGCTCACACTATGGTGATTTTAGGCTAAAGGCAGAAGACGCTGCTAAGTACTCAAACGACTCTTCTGCTTTTCCCTTTTTTTATGTCGTGGCTGATTGTTATGGTGACACTAAATACTGTATGAACTTAGCTAACGTACACTGATAATAGCAAAACATCTGAGGCATTTAGATACCATTTTCTTTATTGTAAATATCGTTAAAATCAAGATCAGCTTCAGAGTGTAAGTGTAAGCATAGCTATAGAGGACAACTGAAAACTATCCCAGATGGAAAATGTTGTTTGCAAGGGTCAACCCACCAAACATACTGGTTGGTACTGGTTTCCCAGCTTGAACTGATGACCTGTATTGAGTCCTTCCATCTCCCTCCTGCAGCGGGTCAGGTGGTGAAACAGATGAACCAGCGGTTGAATGTGGGCTTCAGTGAAGCTGAGGTGCTGCACATCTTCTGTGATGCCTGCGAAGCCGTGGCCCGCCTTCACCAATGCAAGACGCCCATCATCCACAGGGACCTCAAGGTGAAGAGGGTCTTCCTACTTGTCCCCTACTCCCCTACTCCATTCTCCTTCTTCTCCTTCCCCTGTCCCATCAATAGGACACCTTAATCTACTAGTTACATGCAAGTAATGATTATTTTAATATCAGTGTTTTTTGATTCTATAAGATGCAAGAAGAATGGCCAATGCAATTTTCCAGAGCCCAAGGTGGTCTTCATGTTGCTCGTTTTGTCAGACCAACAGTCCAAAACTGAAATATTTTCAATTTTACAGATATATTTACAGAGATAATATATATTAACAGAGAAAAGCTGAATGACTAATCACTGTTATTGACTAATTGTTTAGCCACTAACATGAACCCTTGACAAAAACCACGACTCCTTAAGATCTCCTTGAGGAAAACATTAAAACCCAACCTGCTGGCTTACTTTGAGTAACTATGGATATAAACAGTGGTAATATGTTGTAAATTTTAATTCTGATAGGGCTTTTTAGTTCGAGTGCAGTCACTGCACTTAACAACCAGTAGCTCTGGAAGGTTCTGAAAAAGGAAAAAGGAATATTCCTGCAAGCAGGAACAGAATCAGTAACAGAATAACTGGGGTTAACCATGAGCAGTTTTAAGGAAACCTCCAAACTTCCGCAATAGAAACTCCCAGAAAAACCCACAGCTGGACAAGCTGTGAAGCCTGGTGCTCTGCAACTATGGATTTTCAAAGATGTCAACAAAATCAAAAGAAGGATTGATTGGTTATTTATTACATTTAATGTTAAAGGATGTTTATACACTTAAGTTATATAAATCTGCTTGGTCAGCAGAAGAACATGCTTTGGTTTCACTTCACTGCTCATTCTGACTCCTCTGCTTCCTCTTATGCTCCCCCGCTTCCTTTGCCAGTTTGTTCTCTTATTTCCTCTCCTTCGCCGTTCCCCCCCTGTTAGTTGCTCATCCACCTCCTTTTCCTCTTTCTCCTCCACCTACTCTTGCCAGAGCAACAAACTTCACTCTTTTCAGGCCACAGTAGCTCTGATGTCTTGAAATTGCTCACTAGCTTTCAGCTTACTTGATTTTTAGAATAGATTTTCAAATCAAGGGTGGCTACGAGCCAGATTTACCCTCATTTTGCTGATGCTTGGAGGCCAGTGGTAATTTCCCACCCTGGTTGAATTCTGCTTAGTGCCCCATCAGTGGGCTGCTGTACTCTGTCCAGTTGGACAAGCCTCTAAACAGTGTGGTCCCTTCAGCTCCACAGGCCTATCCTCTGTTCGCTGTCTGTATCTATCTGTTCACCCTACATGGCTTACATAACATCGCAGGGACACAAAAGACCACGGAGGCCCAGTCACGCATTGCCAGGGGAAGTGAGAGTGCAAAAAGGCCCCTTAACCCTGAGCAGTCAAAATGATTGAGACACTCTGTAGCTTTCATTAGCTCAGTTTTTCTTGGACAGTTTGAAATTCTCTTGATCCTCCTTTTGGTCCCCTCTCTTCTTCTTCACATGCCGCACTGGCTTTACCTTTTACATCTTATGCCCTTGTTGCACTTTCATCCAGTCACATCTTTATCCCCTCCTCTTGTTTTGCTACTTGTTTCCCATCTTTCCTCCACCTGCCATGATTTCTTTCATTTACTCAATCATTCCTCACACCCTTCTTTGTTGAGTTAATGTTGTTACTCAGGCTTGTTATCTCTCTGCTGTGGCCCTAGAATAAAAGTATTATTTAGAAACCGAGGCCTGAAATCAAAAATGAAACACATCTGATAACATACAAACACTGTAAGAAACAGATCTCTTTTCAGACTGACATGTTATTGAAATGCTGTGTACCAGGAAACAGACTATGACGAGACTCCTGTGACAAGATTATTGTAGTGAGGGCTTGTCTCACTACTCCATTCCTGTGTATTAAATCATTTTTGTGAGTGGGTGTGGTATTTTACAAGTGACCTAATCCATTAATTGTCATCCATGTCCATTATGATCATGTTAGTCATGAGATTTGTCTTGGTTGTTTGTTTGTTCTGTCTGTGTTTTTGATGGAATGATACGTCTCAATCACAACCACGGTCTAGTTTTTGTTACATTGTACAGGATGCAGGTTGTCCACTGTTTGGTTGTTGGAAAACGGGAAACCTATAATGACCCAAATGAATAGCATCAGCACTTCAAACCTGCAGATGTTGATTGTGCCACCTACAGGCACAGACAATTTCAGCCTGTGATACTTGTGTTATAATTGAAATGTCCTCTTTTGTTTTAATGAACACTTTTTTCTTTGTTTTTGAAGATTACATTGAACACTTACGCCACTGTAGATTAGCTGAAAATAAGCCACAGAAGCTATTACTTTCCTTTTTTATGAGAGCTGCAGACTAACATGTTTGCATCTTTAGTTGTAAACGTCTGCTGCTGTTATTCTCCATCCCTGATCCTAGATTTGACTCCAGGTCCAGATCCAAAAGTTCTAGGGTTGCAGCTCTGTTATTGGATGATCAGTGACACTGTGTTCAACTCAGCTAGTCAAGACAAAGTTACATTTAGCTGTTTTGTCACTGTCACTGTCTGTCACTGTTTCATATCAGACTCTATGCTGTTGAATTTTCATTAGTGATTTTGCAATGTTTTAGTAATGTTTTCCTCCGTTATTTTTTTCATTAAAAAATCTAAACCCTCTGTCTGTCCCTTTGCAAGGTTGAAAACATCCTGCTAAATGACCAGGGAAATTATGTGCTGTGTGACTTCGGCAGTGCTACACACAAGGTTTTGCTGCCACAGAAAGATGGGGTGACTGCCGTGGAAGACGAGATTAAGAAGTGAGTTTTTTTGCACCACTGGAACTTTGTGAGTAACCCAGGACTGTTTATTTTGTCTGCATATTGGCTACAGGAACATGCATAGTTTCAGTTTTAGTCTTGCTCAGTCCTGCTACTGAGATGGTATTTAATGATGATCTATCAAGGAAGAGTTTGCACTACTGATGGTAACTGAGTGGTCAAAATAATATTAATAAGAGTTTCTTAGTAATTAGATATAAAGTTTAACTTTGTTTGCTAATTGTTTTAATGTAGTTACTTTCAAAGGCAGAAAAATAGAAATCCTTTAGCAGATCTTGAAGTCTTGCATTTCATTTTTCAGTGTCACACAAGAGAAACGAAGAGCAGCATGATAACTGTCTCAAACAAAGCCATGGCCTTGTAATTGGTCTAGTTTGTCTCCTCTTCATGACACTACAGATGCAGTAGAAACTGAAAAAGGAAAGTGCAAAAAGGACTTGTAGGTTCAAATTTAGTTCCCTGGTTAAGGGCACCACATCCCTCAGTTCCTGTTTGGTTAAAATGGCCATTGCCTGATAAATTTAATTGAGGGAAAGGTGTTGTCCTTGTCTAATGATGTTGGACATCCCAGGCCAACAAACCAACCTGCTGTAATCACACTCAGCTCATGCCACTGTTAGGCTGTGCGAATGCTCTAACTAACCAAACCAGATTTTGGATGTGGTCAAGTTGCTGTCAAATGTGGCATTGCACACTCAACCTGCTGCAACTCCAGGTCTGTTTATTTGTGTCCACAAAGCAATTGAGTGAGCTTAAGTCATACTGGGATCAGATCAGAATAGGTCTGTTCCCCAAACATAGAGTTGTACTAGCATACACTCGCATAACTCTGTCCAAGTAAACCAAAATTATGCAACTGCAATGGTGTATTGGAGGTTGTAAATGTGGTTCTCTGGTCACAACCCCTTCTCTTTGGCTCTGCAGTGTCCGTGTGTGTATTCTATTTGTATAGTGTCAAATCACTGTAGTACATTCAAATCTAGCCTGTTAACTTTTCCCAGATTTATAGCTGCAATAAAGCGTGTGGTGCTTATCGGCAATATATGACAGAGTGTAAACTCTCGTTCTTTGTGACACAACCAGCTGCTTTCCTTGTCATCAGAATGACTGAATAGCAAACAGCTTTGCTGTTTTGGTTCACTCTCACCACTCTCATAGTGTTGTTTTTGAACACCGCTGGCAGCTGTTGTCAGCAAAAGAACTCTATAAACTCCACTGTACACTACCTGCTCAGCAGCAAACAGCCGCCAGACACAGTCAGAGACTAACTGGTGAACAAAATATATTAGTTAGCTGCTGAGGAGCCAGATATTTCCCTCAGGAGCTGGTAGAGAACAAAAACAGAGCTAGAAGAGAGTGAATATGAGACTTACATTCATAATGTGGACAGCAACTGAATGATATTGTTGCTCCATAACTGTTTGGTTCAGCTCATGCCAAAAAAAAAAAACCCAACAGTACAAATACCTCAAAACTGTGCTTAAGGACAGTACTTGAGTAAATGTATTAATTCCTTTCAACTACTGTTGCTTAATCACTTGAACATTGACCTGCCATTGACTACTTCTTGTTGTATCTCACAGGTACACAACCCTTTCATATCGCTCGCCGGAGATGATTAACTTGTACGCAGGAAAAGCCATCACCACTAAGGCTGATATCTGGGTAAGGTCCTACTTTGTAGGTGTGTACAGTATCTGTGTGTGAATATGTGTGTGTATGCGGCGTGTGTGTTATGCACCCTGTAGGGCTGGTTTGTCCTGGCAGTGTCATGAGTGTCACTCTGCCCTGACAGGTTCCTCCTCTCCTTCTCTCTTTCTCTCTCCCTCCTGGCTCGCCCCGGGCTGTTTGCCTCCACCAGCTCTCCAACAGTGTTTTTTCTTCAAAAAACATAAAGCAACATCATCCACAACAGAGCCAGAACTCTGCCTGATCCCACCCCTCTACTGCTGCCTGTCCTCTTCCTTTTTCCCTTTGTTTGAGATAATTAGGCCCAGTTGAGGGCTTTAATAAGCTTGTGTGAAATAGGCCTTGGCTGTTTTAAAGGTGCGAGGTAGAGAGGCTGGACTTGGACAGCAGCCATTTTGAGCAACGGTGTAATTGCCAGGCAGTTAAAACAGTCAGGATATAAAGATGTAGCTGTGGATGGGACACTGTGTGTCTCCACTTGATACTTGATGATCAGTTCTTACAAATGAAACTGCTGAACCAAAAACAGACAATATCTTCCTTCCAAAAAAAACGAAGTATGAAATGATATATGAACAATTATTATGATTATATACAATTGACAAAATTGTGCCTTTGAAAGTATCTACATTCCAGCCACTGAAACTAGTCTTTTCTTATTTATTTGAATGAGCCTGCCACAGGATGAAGTATCAGTCTGCAATGATAGTTGTATGTGTGTGTGCTTGCTCATGAGGGAATTGTTGGGTCTCTGTAGATAAAGACTCTGTACCTGCTCTAAATGTAAAGTGTCCTGAGACAACTTCGGTTGTGATTTGGCATTATATGAATAAAATTGAATTGAATTGAATCAACCAATGAATAGACAGACGCATCTATGGTTGTAGGTGGATGACTGTGGGACTTTCAACAAAAACACCAACTTCCTGTGGACTACCCGCTGCATCCCCACTTCCTGTTCTATGTTTAGCCACATGTTTGAAACTCTGCTGCTTTATACATTGCAGACAAATGTCATATGCATTTATCCATGCATTTTGGGGTTGTCGGCGGATATGCTGTCTGACTCGGATTAGGATTTTCGTATCAGACTGGATTAGCTCGTTGAGTGGAGAAGTGTGAAGAATATCTGTCTTCAGATGGAGCGCTTAAAGGAAAACATTCCCTAAACACTGTCGCTGATTCCAAAGTCTCTTTCATCTCCAACTGCATCATCAACAAAAAGATACTGCAGCCAAATATAGCGCCAACTGAATATATGATTTGGGAGGAGAGCACTTTTGCATGTGGATGTGTTTGGACAGCCATATTGCCAGGGGAGCAGACTCAGGGCCGTTTTTTTAAAAGCAGCTTTTTAGCCACCGACATGAGGAACATTAATTCTTTGCTAAGCAGCCCCGTGTTTCTCAGTGGGTAGAGAAAGGCAGCAACATTGCCAGGGTTAGGGCTTTGCTTCCTACTGGGATGGGCTGTACTGGACATGTTAAATGGTTGTAGAAGTATTATATATTTTCTCTATTTTTATTTTTACATGCCTATTTCCAGTGTCTGTGATGAGGACTGATGAGTACTGCAGATAATTCACCCTCAAGTCAGATGTGTATTGTATCAAAACTAACCAACTAAATATGTCACATATCTTTGTCTTGTGTCTCATATATAGGTTTCTTGTATCTTCTGGTGCTAATATCGATGTTTTTTCCCCTCACATTAATGAGAACATTTTGTAATTCAGCAAACATGAAGTTAAGATTGGTCAGTGACTCTATGTTCACAGTCTCAAGGCAGTGAGGGAAGTACCTAAATCTTAACCAGAGTGGGGGTTTATACCTTCAGCTCTCTCTGTTTCAGTGGAAATCCTTTCGGCTGTTAAATAATCGCTTGATCTGAGTATCAAAACACTTCTTGAGTTCCAAACAGTATCTGTCTGTTGAACTGAGCATCAAGATCCACCAAGCAGTCTAAGTCAGCATCAGATGTTTTGAAATATTCATTGTCTTGTTTAATTATTCTTTATTCTTTTTTCCTCCAAACTCTTGCTGTTTTTGAGCCATATTTTTTGAAGGCTAATTTCTTTTATAGCTGTTTTATGTTTAGACAAACTTAGACTGTGATGCATTAAGTTTAAACTTTTGTTTGTTAAAAATTCTATAAAAGTTTTATTGAAAAAATATATGATACAGTACAATATGGTGCTGAAACCCGATGCCCAACCCTTAAAGTTACTTGGTTCAGGTGTGTTTTCAACACGGTTTGTTTTCAACACGGTTTGTTTTCTTCACAGGCACTTGGATGCTTGTTGTACAAGCTGTGTTTCTTCGCACTTCCATTTGGGGAGAGTCAAGTTGCCATATGTGACGGAACCTTTATCGTTCCAGATAACTCCAAATTCTCCTTCAAGTTGCACTGTTTAATCAGTAAGTTTTGTGACTTAACATGGATTAATGTCATTATGTGTGTTCGTATGATACAAGAGTGTTTTATTACTACCTCAGAATCGCTTTCTGTGACTGTTTATTGTCACTTTGTTGCTGCTATGATGGACAACTGTAGAAAGAGCGTGTTTGAGGTGTAAAGCTTTCTCCACATGATGTAACTTGACTGTAGGCTTGACAGCGTCAAATGATAGTTGCTAACTCAATTACACAGAATGCAGCATAGAAGTTTAAGAATTTTCACAGTGAGGTTTTCCAGAAGGAGCTCATTTTTTGTTTTTAATTTGTGTATTTTCTGTGATTAGATAGATTAGATAAAGTTAATTTGCATCCACAGTCCTGTTTTTGCTATGTTACTTTAACAATGTTTCCTCTCTGCTGTGTTCACACCCAGAGGGATCTCTAACTGACTTTCATTTGCTTGTTATGCATTTGCTCTTAAGCCTGTTTGAACCAGTCACAGACGGTCAGTCATGACAGTCTTGCTTTCTTAATGTTATTTCACTTCCTATAGTGGATCCTCTTTTAAAATTATTTGACCAACAGCTCCACCAAGTGGCCAAATAGAGAAGATGCACATAATAAGTCTGTCAGTATAGTTCTGCACAGCATGCTGTATAAAATGACCTCTCTGTCTTTCCAGGATATATGCTCGAACCAGACCAGGAGAAGAGACCAGACATTTACCAAGTGTCCTACTTTGCCTTCAAATTAGCTGGAAAAGACTGTCCAGTGCCAAATCTCTTTGTAAGTCACCTGAATGAAGCAATCAGTGTGGCTTTAGCTTTTGTAGTCATTTGTTTATTAATAGAATTCTCCTGCTGTTTTTCCAGAACTCTCCCATCCCCACGTCGCTCCCAGAGCCTCTAACAGCTAGTGAGGTCGCTGCTAAGAAAAGTATGACGAAAGCCAGGTACGGCTTTCTGATGAGAACACAGTTTTCTATTTTGGTTTCTTATGAGGACTGGTACTCCTCTGCTGTGAATCCCGTATGTATCAAACATGCTGTAAAAAAAAAAAAAAACAACTGTGTTTAAGACATTTTTCCCCATAAAATCCCACAGTCAAAGACTTTCTCTTTAAAAGCTGAACATGTTTGAAGCACATTAACACTTGTCTTTCATTTAAGTGATGAATTAAAAAAAACTGTTTGGCGCTGAACTGAATATATATCTATGCAGAACCAACAGGTGGTGCCCCGTGCAAACCTTACCCTACATGCTGTACATATCCACGTATTGAGAGACATAGTTTAGTTTAAAATCAAACCACAACATTTGACTTCCAGGATAACGGACTCTGTTGGCCCAACGGAAACATCAATAGCTCCAAGGCAGAGGCCAAAAGCGGCAAACAGTAACGTCCTGCCCCTCGCTACTGTCACCCCTGTCAAGATGACTGTGCCTTCAGCACCTGTCAGCAATGGCCAGAAAGGTTTGTTGAACATTAGTGGAAATTATATTTTATATCTATTGAAGTTTGCATGATCTTATCTCTACACAGAAAAATGAAAAAGAAAACACATAAAAATCGAGAAATTACACACATGTACAGTCTTGTACATGATTGCACATAAATTCAGACAACTCAAGCCTGTGCTACCGCATGAATATACAATTTGAGTATGTTTTAGAGAAAATTGAATGGCAATGTTTGTTTTAAGGCGGACACGCCAAGTTAAAGAAATGGCATTTCTGTCCACTCAGCTCCCACCCCTGGCTCAGGGCAGCCATCCATGCAGTCCCAGCCCAGCAGTCAGCAGCACAGAGTCCTGCAGCAGCTACAGCCTGGTGACCTGCGTCTACAGCAGCTACAACAGCAACAACATCACCACCACCAACAAGCACTGCAGCAACAACATATTAGTGCTCAGCAACTCCAATACCTCCAGGTGCATCCATCACACTGACAAGCATACAGCACATTTTTGTACAAGTCAAAGTCATTGCTCAGCTTCTTTCCAACCATCCTCAGTACCAACAGGCTGTGCAGCAGTCCCTCCAGCTTCAGCAGCAGCAGCAGGCCCTCCTTCAGCAGCAGCAGCAGCAGCAGCAGCAGCAGCAGCAAATGATGATGCAGCCAATGTACCAGCAGCAGGTTGCCCAGGCCCAGGCCCAGGCTCAGTATGCAGCCATGGTGAGTTCTATCAGGTGTCTGAACCTGGCATCAAAGCTGCCAAAACTGAACTGAATTTGATTTGAGGTCCGTGCTAAAATGGACATCCATCAAATTGAATTTGCTTTTGTTTGCATTCAAGTCCATTCAAGCATTTGAGGGTGCTTCTAGCTCAAAATCATGACAGAATTTCAGAGCAGAAGATTTCATCCAAAACTGCAATAAATAGTTTGAGCAAATGACAGCGAAACACATGGAGACACAGCATGAAATAACACAGAGCTGAACATTTCCTTTAATGTCAGAATGCCCTAAAATTGCTCTCTCTGTTCCAAACACTGGCAGCCAGTCCTTTTCAGTCAAATCGCTTCATGTCTGTGCCAAGCAGCATTGGAAGCAGACGCTCAAACTTCCTACTGACTCTGTCCAAATATTCAGAAAACTAGTATTTATGCAGCTACTGAATCAAACACACAAACACAGGTCCTCCAAATGCATACTGTTAGGGCGGCGCAATTTTTAGTCTGTTTCCCACGGAACGCGTACCATCTGTTTTATTTCAGAGGCAATCTGGTCTGAGCGAAGCCACAAGGGGATCGAACAGAGGGTGAAATCGAGCAGTTTCCTCTGTGTTGCATCCCAACATATGAAGCAGTTCACAGGCAGGGGAAGAGAGCACCTCTCAGAATTACTGTTTTCATTCCCAAGATACCTGCTAACTGTTTAAAAGCAGCGTTTCCTATCTGAGCTTAGACCTGCTCCCTATTGTGGTGAGGAAGCTTTGCTGAGTGACTTTAAATTTGTAATATGGTGTGATGACATCAGTTCAACTTTATTTGTACAGTACTGTAAAAGCACAACAGTGGTGTGTGCAGAAGTGCTTTGCATATATGGTTTGTTCAGAAAACATGGATAAAACGAAGAAGAGGATGGAAAACAATAGCAAGATTTAGAGAAATAAGAACCAGGTTAGAAGAATTAAATAATGGCAGCAGGTAACAAACAAACAAGAATCAGATTGAAAGGTTGATATTGAGTTTTACACATTTAGACTCAATACCTCCAGAGACTTCCTGTAAAAATCATCCTTATATTCAAAGAACCCACACAGTGCTGCTATTTTGTATGGATGAATTTTAGTCAGAAACTTCTGGTGGATCCAGGTTAAAATTTTTTATTATAGCTGCAGATCTTTGAATAGATGAAAGATTGCACATGAATTATCTAATGGAGAACGACCCTCTTTGATCCAGTCAAAGTCAGATCCAGATCCATCAGGGAAAAAGTATTTTGCTTGTGAAGAAAGGGTAAAATTTACGTGCTAAGGATTCAGCTATTTTCTCAGGAGCTGGTGGAGACCAATCCACAGCAAAAGGAGCGTAAATATTGCAAGTCAACAGAATACTTTCAATGAATGCTAATCTAGCTCTGCTTCTAATGGATGTGTAACTAGGCAACCAACTGTTGACATATTACCCATAATAGCTGATGACATGTTAAGACTATTTATCAGTCAGCTTGTTTTGGATTTTGTGGCCAAGAAAAATCAATCCTATGTGCTGTTTGACTTTCATTCCTTCATCCCTTCCCTCCACTGTGTCCCCAGCTTTCCAAATCCAGAAGTGGTTTCTAACAACATTTCATCATCTTGTTGCCATCATTGTGCGCCATGAAATCAAAGGTCCGTCCCTCATTCCCTTCCCCCTCTTCTCCTTCTCTTCCCTTCCTAACAGCTTCACCAGTACCAACAGGCTTTTGTCCAGCAGCAGCAGCAACAACAACAGCATCACCATCATCAACAACAACAACAACATCAGCAGCAGCAGCAGCCACATCATCCCGCTCAGCAGCCTCTCCCCTTTATGTCCTCCCCTCTTGAGTTCCAGATTCCGCTGGGTTCCTATAACGTGACCACGCCCACTGCTGGAACTGGAGCGGGAACTGGACAAATCGGGGGACCATCACCTGTGGATCCTTCATACACTAACCCCAGGTAGTTTTCATTCTATTCTATTTCATTCTATATGAAAGGCAATTATGTCAAAGTACGTGCATTTCCATGACTTTTTAACATGCAAGCAAATCACATACTGTAAAGTTTGCTTACTCGCCAATGAACAAAAACCATAAAAGAAATACATTTCAGGACTATTGAGAGCAAGAAAAAGACTGCGTTTATACACATAATGTGGAAAATGTTTCTTTGGGATTTGTGAACTTGTGTCTCAGCCTCAGGAGTCTTCAGTAGAGCGCAGTTTTCCCCTGAACTTCAGGATTTTGGTTTTAGATCTGATTACAGCCTTCCTGACCTGTCACCATTATAACAGAGATGTGTGTCAGAGGTGAAGCCAATCCATAACACTTTATCTTTTGTACTGTCTCCACAGTAGAAACCCCCTGCTTGCTTCAGATGGGATCACACCACCTTCTCAGAGCTGCAACAGTACAGTCAGTAACCCCCCAGATATGTCTGGCTGGAACCCTTTTGGAGAGGACAACTTCTCCAAGTTGACAGAGGAGGAGCTGATTGACCGGGAGTTTGACATGCTCAGAGCAAGCAAGTGACCTCTTTAATAATTTCATCTCCAGTTGTCTAAATGGAAAAGGAATCATTTCTTTAATTCCATATTTACAAGTGACTATGTGTGTATGTATTCAGAGGTGCGCGTGGTTAAAAACCCTTGCCTAGGTGTCATAGCTGTAGATCTAAGTGTCCTCCCCCCTGTGACCTTCTACATACAGAGAAGCCAGTGGAGAGAACAGCCAGTGTGGAAACAGACCGACTGCAGCCTGCTACTTCCACTGCCAAGCCCCTGCCACCAGAGGACCTGTTCGGATCAGTCCCTTTTGTGGCCAGCGCAGGCAAGTCTTAGAGGAGTCTCTACCGTGAGGACCCAACACTGTGGAGCCACCTGTCCCCCCTCTGCTTTCCCCCTCCCCATCCCAGCTCTTCTGTTCCCACCTGACTTCCTGTCAGGAGCTCCTATGCCACACAGACCCCTCAGTGGGCCATTAAAAACCAATGATCGGTCAGATTTTTGTTGCGTTTCCCAATGTCAGTCGGCAGATTAGCTGTGCTTCTATTGTCAGTATAAAATATTCTGAAAAGGTGAGTGAGCCTCTCGCACTTCTGTGACTAAAGTAGGAAGAAAAGCAGGAATAGCAGGTTCATCAGTGAAGTGAGACAAGCACTTTCTGAATTCACTGCAATCATCTCTGGCTTTGAATACAGGGCTTGCTGTAACAACCTTTACGCAGGTCAGCTGGAAGAAGTGTTTGAGTCTCGTCTACAGCTCACTGCATGAAGCAAGACACTAACTCTGGCAGGGTTTGGGGTTACATTCCCTGTCTGGATCAAAATGGCTAGAGCAAGGTACTAACACGTAGGGATCTTACTATGCGGGCTAAAGAAGAGGCATTTAGCATAACTTTACAATTAATTCCAGTGCATAAAAAAAGAGCAAAAACTTCCAACTCACTGTGTCCAACAAGGAACACAGCTGGATCAAGTTGCTGTAGTTACATCAGCACTAAAAGCAATATGAAGACAACGAGGCTGAGGTGACAACTTGCCAGCGTAAAGAACGTGACACATGGCTGGTACTAATGAGGGCTGAGCGATGTCACAATTTCATAGTGATATACACCACAGAACATAGCTGTCCCTTACTGGTTAAAAAAAATCATACATGCATAGGCCACCTAATGAAAAGCTACACCTTTGAACAAATGAACCATGCAGCAGTTGATTTCTCATGGCTTCTTCATGCTTTTAAATTTTTACGGAGTTGAAATATTGGGGCACTATGTGGAGCAAACATTGGTACAATCCAGTCTCACTTCTCTTAATGAAGTTCCTTCTTTGGTGTTCAGCTGGTGTTTAACACAGCAGTGTCCTAAAGATAGCTGCCTTTGTGTCAAAATGCTTTGGTTGTATTTTGGGTTCATTAATTAGTGAATGTTGCTTTTGGAATATGATGTCACAAGCCTGATCCAGTTTTCTTGATTGTTGCTAAGTCCGCCCCTGCCAGAGTAATGATTTGTCATGTTTACTAGCTATTACACTCTTTCTACGTATATAGAACCTTATTTCAGGTGATCTTGCTCCAAATTATACAGAAAGGCTTGTGATATTTGGAATTAGTGTTAGTGCAAATGATCATACATCAAACCAAAATGACTCCAGCATATGAAATGACTGTCAGGCGATTCCTCCACACTCTGATATCTGTTATCTGTAATGATCCCATTGTCTCAAAAGAGCTCACACATCATGACGTCATCCACAATGTCTGACAAATACCAATTTAGCCCAAACATCGCTCAGCCCGGGTACTAATAAACTCCAGTTGGGGGGAGAAAAGACAACACTTGAACTTCCAAAGTTTTGGCTCTTTGCCATTTGTTTACATGAAAACACCATTGACCCTCTTCGGCCATTGAAACTGCAATGCAAAGATTCCTCACAAATTGCAAAATCTTTTTTTTTTTTATCGTTGTGACGAAGCCTCAAATGTTCTCGTGTGGACTGTGCACTTTACTGTGGAGGCCGATGTTAACATCCACTCGAATATAACCTGATAATTAGTTCTCATTTGGCTTAGCTAACCAGTCAGTCTGCATGTGGTTTAACCCCGACACGGATCATAGCCTTGGTATAACAATGTGAATATCAAAGTGCAGTATTTCTACATATATTACATCGGTGGCAGCAATAAGCTTCTGTGCCTCTGTACTCTTCCTGCTCCTAAATGTGAATTGGTTAAGTTTTGATAGGCAATTTAGGAATGCTGTTTGTAACTCATAGACTATATTTAAAGATAAACAGTATCAACGCTAAAACACTTAGAGATTTTCTAGAGGCGAGAAAGTAGATTTTTTTTTCTACAGTAAACTCATCTCTTGTGTCCTTAAACATGCAGGCTTAATGCAAGTCCAGTGGCTACAGTTTAGAGTAGAATAAGACAAGATAATGATGCAATATAACCCTCTAAGCACTTGAATGTAGGTGTGGAAATATTTTGTCTTCACTCATTGCTTAATGAATATAAAATTCTATTTGAGTTCAAATTGGATCAAATGAAAAACCAAAAAAAAAAAAAGAAAGAAAGAGAAACCAAACCGATTGAAGGGACTTTTGTACTGAATTTAAAACCCAGAAAGGTCAAACCCACTTTGTTGGGACTGGGTGTTATTCATACAGGCTGGCATGAAAAAAATTGCAAGTCATTTTTGATCAGCCTGTAAGCTTCCTGTGTTTTTACCATCAGTGTGTCAGTTGGTTATTTAGATTCCAGATGTTAAATATTCCTGTGCTAACACACCGCTGGCAACTTTGAAAACACCTTCTCATTAGCATAAATTGGCTGGTTTTTATTTTCTGTCATAGTGTCCCTGTGTCCTTTTGGGTGAATTGCAACAGCAGTGTTTGATCAGCTGTCAGTGTTTGTGATTCAGGTTTCTCAGGGGCCGAGCTGCTGTAACAGGAGCTTCAGTTTCACTAGTTAAAGTCCATCCTCTCAAACCATTTCACCTTATTACTGTGCTTCTGCCTGTAAGATTGACAGTTATGAGATAAACTTTGTAAATCTTTGGTATGAAACCACAGTGTGGGACAAATCCTCTGATTAGAGCTTTGGTGACCAAAGAAAGCCCGCATCAATTTTTTGAAGGTGTTAGAAATTTAAGACAAAATTCTGACAATGTGACTGCTGCTACGACCCACATCTACATACCAACCAATCAGAATACGACATGAAATGACACAGAATACACTGGCTGATGCAAGCTGATAACTTTTTCTCTTGTATGTCGTCCTGTTTACATCGTAGCACTACGATTGAGACAGAAAACCTTTTAGGCTCCACCCACCTCAACCAATCCAGTGCAGCTCTGACAACTGTCTGGTTAAAACTGGACAATATCTGACTTTGGTTCTAGTGGTGCACGCATGTGCTAGACTGCACCACATTTTACACCACTGTCTCATTTTATGCAGACTAATTTTAAACAAAAACTCTTTTCTATTGTGGTAATGGCAGTAGAGTCGTCAGCCGGCTAGCGTGCAAGCCAGGCCAGACATTACAACAGCAGTCAAGTTGCTGGCGGTGTGACTGCACATTTTGATTCAACTCCTCTTTTTATTTCAGTTATTAAGCATCAACCTCGTTTAGAATTGTAGTGGTTTCTTTTCTCGTGGAAGCCGTTTGGTTTCCATTTCTAGATACAAAGTGCCTTTGTGTGGCATTTTTAATTACCTGACCAACAACGCTCACAGAGATTTTTTTTCCTCCAAAAGTGATCACAGAAGAATTCCATTTTTGTCCCAGATGACATTCGCTGAAGAATTAAATGTTGTTTAGTGGACTTGAGCTTGTTTTCCTCAGTTCCCAAAGCTTCAATGAAAGGAAATACATTCAAACCAGGTGGCAGGTAAATGAAATGTATCCGGCACTAATGAGTTAGTGTAATTCTCGAGCCTTTCAGGTAACCAGCTAACAGTCAGAGACGTCTTATTAGAAAGTCTGTTAGCTGGTAAAGTACCGGAGGCTGGTGAGTAAGTTCCCCTGCCTCATCATTCCCACATAATGTAGATATGCTAAATGAGACTTTTGGTGAGAACTGACTCAACTAGGTACCCTATACTGTGTTGTTTTTCTTCATGTTGAACACAACTGGCTGATGGCACATTCGGTAGTGTATATGTAAATTGTTGTGCTGAAAGGAATGCTTGATGAGAGTGTGCTGAAATTAGCTTTTTTTTTTTTCTATCCATACAATCCTAAAGGGCTGTATGTTTGTTAATCCTCACTGTGCTGCTGTTATTCCGCCTTAGAGCAGCAAGTGAGAAAGAGACCCATCTTAGTCATCCATGCAAACATGAATCATACAGTTTTGTACAAATATATTAACTGTTAAAATGTAATTCATATGTTTAGCAGAAGGTAAGTTTGGAGAAGAGTTAATGTCGCTCGATTGTTCTGTTCCACTTCATGTTTCCGCTCATATCACTGCCTGCTTTTATTGGGCCTTTGTGGAAAAATCCTTGCTTCATTTCAGTTCAGCTTCTCTTTTTATTTGCTCTGTTTCTTCTCATTTTTCATTCAGTGAGACAGCCATACTCAGAAACATCTTGTTCATGTGTATTGGTGGATGGATCTATAGTTTGAAAAGGTGAACCATCAAAGCCAAAAATAAAAGTGAAAGGGATGACAAGAGCCATTAACTGCACTTTATTTTATTTTTTAAAGTGTGAGGAAACATGAGATATTATCCCAGGATTTGTGGGATAAACTAGCAAACATAGACCTTGAATATGTTGTTATATATTGTTTACATTTGCAAGTTTTCTGTGTTTTTGCCTCTCTGTCTCGGGGTTTGAGTTCCCCCTTTCTTAGAATTTTTGTCAGCTTTACATCCTGCTAGAAGCCACAGAACAGATCACTAAAACTTGGGAACTTTTTATTTGAAGTCACTCTCATTAGAAGTGTTAAAAAATGCCGCAGTTCTTGAGTTTTAGTCATACTCGATATCAGCAGCTCCTGGTACCGCTCCTGCAGAAAGAGTTAAACCTATAGATCAACAAATTGTCTTATACATATCTTGTTTTTGCAACAGACTATGTAAAAGGTCCTGTATCATACTGTGAGTGTGAATGTATTTCTTTATAGAATGTTACTGATAAATAAAAAACATTCAAAATCAATATTCACTTTGGTTCCTTTTTTATAGCTCTTTAAAGTATTGGGAAGTTTAGAGTCTCTCCACCACTACACCACGTGCAAGATGTTCCTAACATGGCTGTCTTTGTTTTGAGCTCTCTGTCCAACAAAAACTCCCAAAATGAAACACATTTTAATGTGCTGTGGGGAAGGTGATGGCCAAACATTAATGCACAGTAATGCTGACAGTTCGTCCCGGAAGAAAACAGGCGTGTGAAACATTAAAATGTAAGCAGCTTAGTCTTTGAGACTTTGGCCTGCTTCATTCATGTTAAAACCCTGTTTCAAATAAACCAGTTCAGTGTGGTAAACCTAAGCTTTAACATTTTCCCCTGACTTTATTTGACTGTTTTTGCTCCTTCAAATACATTACAACAAGGACCCACTTACAGATTTCATGACCTTATTTGGATGACCTCAATTTCCTCATATTTATCTTTAATTGAACACTTCATTGTTTGCTTCTGTGTTAATTCACTTGCACATAATTCATAGCACATGATCAGTTACAGACGGCTTATTCAAGTAAGAACATCAGAATGTCTTTTTAAGACCATAACTCTGACCACAAGTCAGTAACTGTAGGCACAAAATGCTAAAAGTGAGTACACCTCATATTAATACTGTAAGAAATTCACAATTGAGCCTAAAGACTGAAGCAAGTTACACAACTAGTTTATGTTCTCATTTTGAAAACTGAATTTCCATGACAATAATCATATTAATTGATCAAATACACAGAGCAGCTTGTTGGATAACTGCAGTAAACCGCTTGAAAATACAGTAAATCCTCTGGTTTAGTCCGTGTTATGATGTCCTGTAGAGCGATGTGGAGAAGTGGTACAGCTGAAGTATTTCTCTCCTTTACCAAACCCTCTGTAAAAATATGAATCCTCTGCAGTCATTTGACCCCCCAACAGGCTGCTAATTCATTCATATTTTAATCCATCTAATCCTTTTATTCAAGCCTGAACAGACAGTGATTCAGTTTATAGAAATCTAGAACAACAAACTGTCTCAACCACTTAACATATACATTATCTTTATCACAATGGCTTCACACTGGTGTCATACACGTTGTTACAAGTCCTTCCCATCATTCCTCACCAAAACACAAACGCTCCTCTCTGTCAACCTGAAAATAAAATTAAAAAAAAAAAAAATCAACCTCTATTGGAGAATTTAAAAAGCGATGTTTCCCACAGTGGCTCTAAACTGAGGTGGGAAACGAGCAGTTCTCTCAAACAGAAGCAGGTTTTGCCTTCAGTGTGGATCTGATGAGGAAATGTGTTGTTTATTATGCACTTATTTTATGTAATGTTAATGAATTACAGCCACAATGGCATGTAATAAAGAACTCAGCTAATGATTATTTTAATTAATGATTTGTCATTGAATCTATAAAACAATCCCTCCAAAAAGTGAAATAACTTTTCAGAGATCTCAAATGGTCAAATAGATCTTTTTTTATTAATACACCTTCAGGTATTTAATGATCAAATCATTATTATTGTAATTCGTGATTTTGACCCTCAGTGGGAGCTTTGTCCTCCCAGTATTCGACACGTCAGCTCCATTGTTAACATTGCACTAGTCCTGCAGTTAAATGAGCAGTCATTTGTTTTCAGTAACCTTACGGTTCAGAGTCACTCAATCTCGGAAATATTGGCCTCAATCAGTCTAATCAAATGTGCAGCTTCAGATCAATCTCTGTTCTGCAGTAGCTGTTGCCTGAGCGAAGAGGCCTCTGTAAGCTCCTGCCTGCTGTCAGACATTTCTAACAGATTTTATCTTCCATCAGACGACAGAACAATCGCATGCATGTTTTCACCACTTATTTGTATCTTTAAGAGATCAGACGCAGCGTGTAATCCTTCAGCTTTTACCCAAAGGAACATCGACAAGACAAATCTGCGCGTCAGTCTGTCATCTTCTCTCGTGATTAAAGATGGTGTGAGATTGTCTCGCTCTGAGAGGTGAACATTACGAGTTATAATCCGGGAGCGGTCGGGTGGGCGAACAGATGCAGAGCACCTCGTGTTTCCTGCATTAATATGTTTTATTCCAGATACTTTTTGTCTTTTTTTTTTTTTTTTTTTGCTTCCTTGTTTCATTTATGAACAACAAAGCTTTTGGCTAATCTGTCATCACGTCCTGCCAGTTTGGATGGTTGAAAACGTTGAGAGGTCTCCATTTTTGTGTTCACAGCAGGGGGTCCTTTCTCTGCTTTCTAATGTAGAGCTTCCACTAATAGGGAACATAAATTGGCTCTTTGTGTATGGCACAATTTATTTTAAATATAATTGGAGACCATCCACTTGCTAATTAGTCTAATTTCTAAGTTGTCATTACGCAAATCTCTTGGAAATAAATTTACACAAGGCACAGTTTTCAGCAAATGCCAAATTTGTGTAAGAATTTATAGAAATGCAGTAGTAAGGAGTTGTAATTGCAGAACAAAGCTTTATTTAAGTCTGAAGGAGGTGACTGACAGCTCAAATCCTTTCACCAACAGATTTAAATTTAGAAGCAACTTTGTGGATGTTGGAAAGCTGGGCGTCTCATTTCTTCTGCCTCTAAGCCGGCTCTTCTTGTTGCAGGGTCAGAGTAGAGAAATCAGAGCAGCTTTAAGACCATATTGAGTTCTGTGAATTCTCCTTCGCTGCTCCTTCTGCTTCAATATTGGACAAACTGTTTGGAAGTCCACAAATACAAATCCTAACGTAAGCCAAGTAATCCTGATTTCAGTAATGCCGCATATCACAGAGGCCAAAGGGGCCACGAGACGTTTTCAGAAAATGAAAACTTGTACGTGGCATCAAGATTGTCCTTCTGTCGCTCATTTTGTTATTTAAAACATCTGGATGGGTCTGAGGTTAGAACTTGAAATGCACATTAATGAGATTATTAAAAATACAAGAAACACTGGTAACATCTTAAACTGTTTGTCCTGTGTCTGCAGGTACCAGTGTGAAGGCTGAGCAGACCAACGAGGAAGTCGGTGTTTCTGCCCACGTTTCAACCTCTGCAGAGGATCTGCAGCCGGTGGCGGCCAAGGAGCACAAACCAGGTAAAAAGAGCAACTGCAGACCAGGTGAAGAGTCTGACAGCGACTTTGAGTCCGACCCTCCTTCACCAAAAAGCAGCGAGGACGAAGAGCCAGACGAGGAAGAAGGCCTGAACAGCGAGCACGGTGAAGACACTGAGCCCGAGAATATAGGACAAAGGCCTCTGCTGATGGACTCTGAGGAAGAGGGAGAGGAGGACGAAGAGAAACACAGCTCTGACTCGGACTACGATGCCAGCAGGGTCAAGAACCGCTCAAAGAAAGCTCCGGCCGGTAAAGCAGCCTCAGCCGCCGCCACCAGGAGGAGTCCGCGGGGGGACTCTGGCACGACTCTGATAACTCCTCCTGAGTCGCCCAGTGGAGCGAGAGCCGCTCCAGGTGTGGATGCTGTGGATGTCTTCGGTGCTGTTCCTTTCCTCGGAGGAGCATCGCCTGTCGGGCCTCCAGAAAGCTTGGACATCTTTGCCAAAGCGCCTTTCAGGCAAGTCAGCCACGAGGGGAGAGCTGCGGACGAGTTTGATGTTTTCACCAAAGCGCCATTCAACCGGAACCTCTCCAAGCCCGGCAAGAGCGGCAGCGATGTTCCCATGGGCCAAACGCCACCCATCTCCCCTGAGGACATCGACATTTTCGGCTTCTCCCCTTTCCAGCCAGGCCCCACCGAACCGCCTCCCACCACCTCTAGAAGCGCAGAAGATATCTTCCAGCGGTCTTTTGAGGAGTCAGCCAGCCCTCAGCAACAGAGGCTGAAGCAGCGTAGCCTTCAGAAGCTGTCGTCACGCCAGAGAAAAACCAAGCAGGAGGCCACAGCAGGCGGCAGCAACGGCAAACGGCACCACGGTACGCCGACTGGAGGCCGCAAGACCAACAAGCCAACTTACCGCACCCCTGAAAGAGTCCGCAGACACAAGAAGGTTGGCCGAAGAGACTCACAGAGCAGCAACGAGTTCCTTAGCACCTCTGACTCTAAAGAGAACATCAGCGTTGACATAACCATGGCTGAAGGGAAAGACAAAGGAGCTCTGCCGGCAGACGAGGCTCTTTTAGACCCGTTTGGAGCCAAACCTTTCCACCCTCAGGAAGGCAGCCGGCACGGCCAGTATCAAGGACTCACTGACGGCAAGAACGACATGGGCACAGCCAATGGAAAGTCCTGGACAGGCTCTCTTCACGGTGCACTTGGAGAAAGCAGAACCATTGATGATTTTGGGGCGGTGCCCTTCACAGAAATGGTCATCCACAGCGGACCTCAGCAGCAGCCGCCGCCATCGCAGCCGGTGGAGCTCGACCCTTTTGGAGCTGCACCTTTTCCCTCGAAGCAGTGACTTTCTTTGCGTCTGCCCACTCTGCCTGTTGCTGTTAAATAACCCCTGAGCTTTTTTTTGGGCTTGGGAACATCTTCAACCAATCATGAAACGACAAGCTAACATCCTAACGCTTCTTTTTTTAAAGAACATTTTAATACGCCTGTCAGTTTCAATAACAAAAACCTAAATCCTGTGGAGTATGAGTAATGTTTCCACGTATCTTTCAGCTGTACCTGTTTGCTGAGAAGCCTTTAATGCTGCATCTTAACGCTTATAAAGACATTTGAACCGGGAGAAATGAAAAACCCGCTTGAAAATCGTACTGTGATTATAAGCTTAATGTTTGACTGCTTGACTTGCTGCAAAAAGCTCTATGGCCTGCCTTCTGATCTACCAATATGTTTTTTTTTAGCACCACAAAGCCTTATCTGAGCTGGGCTCCGCCTTGCTGCGCAGTACCTCGGAAACCACGACATAGTCTGCCTACTTTGGCCTTTCATGTCGGTGGAATCATTTGGGAGTTGACTTTAACCACTTTGTTTTGTCCCTGTTAGACTATTCTCTATGCATAATTTCACAGTAGTCTTTACGCAGCCAAATGTGGCTGTCATTTGTGTTGCATTACACTTTGAATACTAGAAGGGATCTAATTTTATTGTACTTCCTTAAAAAGTCGGACCTGTTAATTGTGTCAGGTTTAAATTTAGGCTCTTAACTGTTTTCCTTTTTTTCTAGCAGTAAACTTCAATGTAAGTACTGTTAACTTTCATTTTATGACGATACAACTCAACACATTCTGTTAGAAATAAGAAATAAAACACAATAAAGACACAAAGCCACATTAGATCACTCGTCTAGGTTTGTGTTTTAAGACCTTTGAACCTTTCAGAAGCTGTACTGCTATTTTCTCAGCAATGTACATGCTCCTAACAGTATAAGTGGGAACTGCTCCCTCATTTAAAGGATAAGGCTGGCGGTGTTCCATATAGTTTGTTATTGTCAACAAACACCATGAAAAAACAAAACCAAAACCACAGTTAGTCCATCTCTCAATACTTTCTGACTTCCCTGCCCTGTCTGTGGCTCTCAGCCTCAAGTCCATTTGGTTCCTGCTGAAGACAAATCTTTACGTATTCACTTTGTTGCTGGGAGATGCTCTAGCTGAGAAGACTTCTACATACCTGTGAAGCTGTGAAGCTATAAAGCTACAGTCAGGAGACCTGGATCTTAGCTTAGCAGAAGGACTGGAAATGGAGGGACATGGCTTGCCTGGCTGTGTCTGGGAGGTTGTTATGTAACAGGAGCACTGACATCTTCGTGTCCCTCTCTTCGTGTTTCCTGGCAACCCTAATGGTGATGACAATAATCCAGGGAGTTACTGCACACGGCCAATAAATAGTTAAGTCCATGACCCCCTGTAGAAACACAACAGCTGTCGGGCATGGCTAGGCTAGCGCCTTTCCATCTGCTTCCAGTCTTTATGCTAAGCTAACTAACTAAATATATTTCTATTTCTGTAATTTTCTAAAACTGCTGGTCACTGAAGTTTTGACAAGCATTACTCAGCCAGGAGGAAAAGTGCATTTGTTAGAGACTGTGTTCAGCTGCCGATGAATACGTTGGTTGGTTTGGTTTGGTGCAGCAGGACGGTGCATCTGGGATTGAGTCAAGCTAAACTACACTGTGTGTTCATGGTAATGAAGATGATGATGTCACCCAGTGCAATAGTGCACTTCACTGATGTGTTTTGAATACATTTTTTGACAACAGCTTGACGGCACAGAGGAATCAGATATATCTGGCTTTGGATTGATTCACACACTCACCAGCAGGATCTGTTTGTGTTTGGTCATTTCATGTTATTTGTTGACAATAACAACAATATGGTGTATCACCAGTTATTCTCTAAAGTTTTAATCCTTAAAATTTCAGTCCTGGTCGATCTAGTGACACCTGTAGTTACTGGTGGTAACAGCAAATGTAGTTTAATACTACAAGTCCCAGAATTCAAGGGGCAACAGTACAAACTGTTCTTGTATTAATAAAAAAAAGTTAGGGAATAGTTGGCCTTTTTCCATCACTCCGTGAGCAACCGTGATCTGATTTTATGCTACTCACATGAGTCTGCAGACAGCAGGGTGCAGTGAAAGGAGTTTGTTACACTGCTGAGAAGTTGGAGGTGTGCAGCCTGTTCCCTGCAGCTCTTCATCTAACAGCTCACTGTGGCTGCTCTCTTATTCCATCACTCCCTGCAGTGTTTCAAACTGATCCGCTGTCAAAAAATGCCCAAAATGACAGTTGTTTTGTTTAGGAGATGCATTTTTGATGAACAGTAGCAGTCAGTGCAAAGCTCACTGACACTTTGCATTTCCTGTAACTACTTCATAATAAAAGTTGACTTGTGTTTCGCCAGTTAAATGCTTTTAATGTGAAGCTGCAGCAGTAGGAAATGTTCAGTTTGCATTAGCAGTAACTTAATACAGCGTTTTTTTTTTCACGGGAATGTCACCACCGACACCAAGTTAGTAATACTGTAAATACAGAAATATTGCAAGACTTTAATCAGTGGACAGTAGGCTCAGCCACCGTTGTGTTAACTTATTCCGCTATAGAGCGGATTTATTTAACTGAAAATGTTCAGGATTATAATGTTAACACAGGTCTTTCCACTGCAGAATGTGAATTGGTGTATTCATAAAGGGAAAAACCATTCAAGGCCAACATTGAGAGAGCTGCCAATAAAATCAGGTCATTTGCCTTCATGAATGCATTCTTCAGCGCTGCATTTCTTCCATGAACTAGTTCTCCACATCAGCAACTTTAATCACTGCATTCACCTACACAACCATTAGCACGCTTGTTTGAATTAAACCTGCAGGTTACTGTGTTTTCACCAGTGGAACCATTTGATAACATGACTTTCTATCATTTTTTTTCTTCACAAGGGTAAATCTTGTATTTATCATGCTATACTGCTGGTTGATGCAATAAAAGAATCATCATCTCAGTGCAGCTTGAGGTGGATGCTGTTAAGTGGAATTTAAAACAAAGCAGTTTTACACATTTTAAAAATGGTTTTTATTTAAAGTCGAGTTCAGTAGTTTGATTGCTCCGGTATGAAAAGTCAGGATACAAAATTTCCACTGTTACAAACTGAGTCTTAGCCACACAGCTGATGTCTCTTAGAGCTTATCAAAGATGAAATGTTTGAGACAAACTATTACAGACAGAAAGCAGGTTCATAATGAATAAATACAGAACAACAAAAAGGATCTGAAATCTTAACAACAGAGAACATCTGTCTTAGTTTAAAACATAAAAACAATAAATATTAGACCAAAAAATGTCTTTCATTCCAAAATGAGAAAGCAACCATTTAACTGGACAGCTACTGTAATTCAGAGATGACAAACACATGTGAATGGGACGTGCATTAATGTTTTAAGCATTAAGACTCTTGCATACAAAGCTAACATCCGGCAGAATTTAAGTATCTATATTTTTGAAATCCAGTCACGATTTCTTTCCAGCATGGACGTGCTGCATTTTGAAATGAAGACACAAAAATACAAACAATAGTTGACCTTTGCCATTGCACGTCACCCTAAATGAGCTGGAGAAAAAGTACTGTGGGTTACTGTGTCTAAAAACACTGAGTGGACGATTCTCTCAGCAGTTCAGGCAGAAAAAGCTGTTTCCAAACATTGTAACTCTTTTACAATGAGAGACCTGTGAAAATGTGAATCTACAGTTGATAACAGGGCTGCACAGTGTAGTCAATCACCGCTCGCCTTGTATCATTTTCTGTGACACCCTCCTTTATTCCCACAGTGTCGTGCAGGTGCTGCAGCATAGATCCACACAGACAACTGAAACGTCTGCACACTCTGACATCTGTAGAAATATTATTTTCTCTACTGTTTATATGTGTGCATGTATATTGTAGTGTACAAGAAATGAATACTTTTTGTACAAGCTGCTGCTCAGTAACGCACTGCCTGTCATAGTGTGGACATCAGTAGAAAGTTTAGAATTGGGACACAGTTTAAGGCCTAAAAGTCTTGCTAGCAGCCCTGAGAGGCCGAGCTGCCCTTGAACACCCAAAAACTCACCACTCACTATTTTCATAAGCCTCAACTTTCACTGGTTAGTGCTGGAAAATAAATAAAGATGTGAGGGAGAGAAGTTACAATAAAATAATGGTTTTCTCTCATAGGTAAAAAGGCATTCTGCACAGTAATAAATTTAGTTTAGCTCTGAAATAAATTTGAACACAGAGGCAGTGCAGACAGACCACATGGAACCCGCCCCCAACAGTCGGTCCTGCAGCATCAGGTACAAACATCTGCGGTTCATGAGTCTTTGTAGTACCTGTATTTAGTGTAAGTACATTTCACCATCCAGGGACTGACACAACCTGTTGCTTGTGTCAGTCAGCAGTAACAAACAGAAACACCAATACTGCACATGCTACAGGACACAATTAAAAATGTAATACAAACTGATGAAGAGAACAACACAGCAGTGACTCTGACTCTTTGGTTTTTCTATCTAACATGGAGTGTGTTGAAAGTTACTGGTACATTTTTGCTTGTTTTCAAGTACCTCCCATTTTAACTTTTAATAGTTCAGAAATAAAAGAAGAGATGATTGGGCTCAGCAGGTCTCAACACTGAACAGATTTGTTTAAAACATACGCATACTTTTAGCATAACCGTACAGAGCGGTGACATCTGCACAAGAGCGCCTCACACATTTCATTTTCCCTTTTAATGTCATTTGACTTGATTCCTTACTGGAGGAAACCTAAAGGCAGTTAACCTACTTTTCACAGAACAAGCGTTATCATACACTGGAACTATATTCAAAACCCAGAATGAGAACGACTGGCTCAGAAACCTTTAAAAATAAGTAAATTTGCTGAAAACTTTTTAGGAGAAAAACTTTCCATAACTTAATTGAACTGAATACATGATGTTTCATTTACAGGCACTTACAGAAACGTGATCTCTTTCTAAAGAACAAAATGCTACTTGACTGAACTTGATGATTCGAGTCCTCTTTTTGCCGCTGCATCTTTTACCGTTGTGCAAATCTGAATGCAGTCAAATCCTAGAGATACTCTAGTTTGACTGCAGACTTTCTGTGTTTTGTTTGTTTGACTGTCTACCTATAATCACTCAAGAGGTCCCGTTTCATCTAAATATACGCTCGACACATCGCCTCACAACTGGAGGCCACGGGTCTGATTCACCTTTCCAGAGACTCACAGGTCAGGTGGACTGAAGACACTTGCAGTGTGTGCGATGACACCGAGATGGACTGAAAGCTTGTCGATCGAGTCTCCCTGCTTTCCACCTGTGCATGCTAGAATACGCTGCTTAGGTCACTGACCTAAAGAGAGGAGGAAAAACAATCTAATCACAATTTAAATGTGACAAAGAGGGCTTTTTTGCGACCATGTAAGACCTCCTGTCAGCCACAGCTCTGTCTAACAGACAAACCAGTGCAATGCAGCTGCTAGGAAACCTGATTTCAGCCACAGCTTTGAATTGTTACCCTCCACATAAGTAACTACAAATTACAATTATACATTTAGACTATTGCTGGACTAAGGACAATCTAAAATATCTTCTTATAGCTTTAACGTAACGTAAAGTAATGGTGCCGCTTACAGTTAAGCAAAGTCGAGGATCCCAGCGTGCAGAGCAGCATCCTAGGTGTGTTGGGGGGCGTCGGGGCAGGGCTGGCTGTGCCTGTACGCCATGATGAAGCAGGATGACTGGTGCCACCAGTAAAACATCAGCACCAGCAGCAGGTGCCACACCTGGTGACTGGAGCCCAGGTAGTTCAGCTGACCTGCAGCAGCATCACAGAGATAAAACCAGAGTCACTGACAAACGCTGAAAGCTCATTAGTGATTTGGAATATAATACAGTACTGTCTGTCTTTTAAAAAAACCTCTTATCAAGTATGGAGCTGTAAGTCGTTCCAAACTAGGAGTGAAGAACAGAGCGACTGAGAAGAATCTAAAAGTGGTCTCACCTGGGAAGTAGCGTTCAGGAACTTTTGAAACGTAGAAAATGAGAGCTAATGCAGCGATGAAGTACATCCCCAGGACTCGAGGGACAAAAGCCTGCAGGGAAGAAATGTTTATAATCAAAACTGAACAGCAGCTACAAAATACCAACAACTCAGAACAGGTTAACAAAGCATTACCCGATGCAACTGCTGCATGCAACAAAACACTGAAAACATCAGCTCCCGCCCCTGCCACGTGAGTTATTAGTATAAATAACATAAAGACAATTATTAGAGGACATGGCTCAGCACCATGTTGTCTGAGTCAAATGATCAGCAAGAGTTGCTATCTTTCAGAGACCGACCAATCACACATCTCAACATCAAACCTGACCATAAAAAAAAGAATGAAAGCAGTGAACTTTATTGTTGCTGTGAGCGTGCTCACCTGGACGAGCTCTGAGGAGAAGCCTCCGGTGATGCAGATCCAGTGGACGGTGGGGATGAGGCCGTATCCGGCCACCGAGCAGAAGATGAGCGAGCGCAGCTGCTTCCACTGCTTGCTGAGGTAATGAGGGTGAATCTGAGCGAAGAAGACGGCCAGGATCATGGCCAGGACCGTCACCAGGTACACCTGCCGCCAGTACTGCAGAGACGGGCAGGTCAGAGGTTAAACCACACCGTCTACACAGATACAAACACACACATGCTTCTCACGTTTTCTATACAGTCAGGACATTTCAATGCTCAGGAGTCCCTGAAGGAAAAAATATGCGGCAAAAAACAAAATCTCAGTAAGATGACATGTTTGTTTTTTGTCTGTCGAGATCCATCTTCTTAGGTGGCAGTTTTTTATGTAAGAGCTTTTTTGTCCTTAATTACCTTCATTAGATAATAGAACTTCTTACTGAGGTTTTATTACTCGTTCTGGGTCTCGTAATGCTTAAACTGGAATTTCCAAAATCATACAGCTGTGTGATTGACACTGACAAGTAGAAAACTGCTTTGTTGGAGCAGATTTTCTAACTTATTTGTAACTTAGGTGCATAGACACACACACATTCAGTCTGTATTAAAGTCAAACTTAAACCTTTCAGATGTACAAGAAAACAAATTCAGGACGTTTGGAAAACTAGAATTACTGCCTCATGGTTGTGCTGCCAACCAGTCAAGTTGCATTTACGTCCATGTCTGTTCAGACTCACGTTGAAGACTCTGAAGGAATTTAATTAAAGGTATGAAGTGTATTTTTTTGGTGAAATGGAAGTTATCATTGTATTGACATGTATGAATCCAGTGAGAAACATGCTGTCTTCACTTAGAGACTGTTTTTCCAGAGGAGCACAGAGGACTGATAGAGAGCTTCATCACAATCACCTGAAGCTCAATATCAGCAGAGCCAAAGAGCTTGTGCTGGACTACAATGCTTGAAATATAGATGTTGCTGCAAGAAGCTACAAACTGTAAAAAAATGGATCCGGCAACACAGAAGATCTAAACAATTATCACAGTTTCAAGGTGGAGACCCAAGATTAGTGTCACCAATTCAGTATCTGACCAAAAGTGAAATATGGTCACAGTCTCTCCTTCTGTTCCTGAGTTCTGGTGTTGAATATTGGACAGAAAACATTATGATGTCATGATGATGTCTTTGTCTTTTTGCATACAAAATGTCATCACTTCATTTCATCCTATGAGATGTCTGTGCAATTGTGTCATAATTAGTGTACGAATTCTTGAATTATAGCCAAAAATGTGTTTTGTGAGGTCACAGTGACCTTTGACCACCAGAATCTGATCCGCTCATCTTTGAGTCAAAGTGGATGTTTCTGCCAAATTTGAACAACTTCCCTAAAGGCGTTTCTGAGGTATCGCGTTCACAAGAATGGGACGGACGGACAAGTCACACTCAGAATGCCTCTGGCCACGACGGAGGGAAATAAAACAGAGCTGGTAAAGCTGCATTGAAAGTAGAAACAGGCAGCAGGAGGAAACAAAGGATTACCACAATGACTTTAAGACAAACGAAATGTTATATGTCTGTTCTGCACACTGGGCTGCTGACCCTGTTCTGTGTTAATATTCGAGTGACCGTGCAGCACAGACAAACCTTATTACACGATTAGAAGAACTCCAGTATCTGGATTTAAAGTCTTCAGATTCACTTGATTCATGAGGTTTTTTGCAATGAGCATTTTTCATCATTTTCTGCTCTTCAATTAATTGAAAAAATAATACAGATGAATCAAGAATCAAAATACTTGAGACCATAAACTACTTTCTGTGATCCAAATCCCTTGAGAATTTGTTTGTCCTTTTCAGTTTATCCCACTTTCTTTTTCTATTAACACCTAATGTTGTCTGACTGCACCATTTCATGTATGGGTTTATTTCATTTGCATACGATGATATAACTAACTTCCGTGAGAAACGGTGAAGATCTACACATGTGCTAAAAACAGTCTCCAACCTATTTTTTTTTTTACATTCTTATGATTATAGACCAAGCTGCAGCGCTCGCTGTTACTTAAACTTCTATAAGTAAGTGTGCACAGTCTGGACAGCCTCGTCTCAGTCCCTTCTGTCCATTTGTGTGGATGCAGGCCTCCGTCCAGTCACACGTCCTCATGTAACGAGTCCTGCTGAATTTCACAGTGAATAAATTTGCACCAGGAACAAGGCCCCGCTCGGCTCCAGCCAATTTTTTTAAGCTCTTCTCCTAACAGACACCATGTTCTCTCCTCCAAATCTGCATATCTAAAAGACTCTGACGAGACAAGAGTTTGAATGGCTAAATATAAAAATCAGTTTTTCTTTAGGGACTTGGCTTGCCATCGGAGTGGAGCCACCCAGAAGCGGAGCCCTAGTCTTGGCAAGGACGGGGGGCCCCTTCGCTGAGACAGCTCCCAGACTTGCGAACGTCATATGGTGGGGAACAGGAGTGACGGACCGCTCCGTGAACGCAGCCATCTGGTTTGGGCTGGAGCAGATTTCAGCTGCGTTCTGGGGGCAAAATAACCCGGCGCTTCCAATATGCGGGGGAAAGCGAACAGTAAGGAGCACAGCCAAATACTTCAGGAGTAAAAAAAAAAATAAACATGAAAAATGAAAAGAGAAGCAACCAGGAAAGGAGAAAAAAAAATAACATGGTGGTGGGCGGCTGGAATAAGGAACTGAACAGGCTTGTGTCATCAGAGGCTGTTTTCCAAACGGCGAGCGCAGCAAAGGTGTCGTGTTGCTTATTCACCAGGAACAATGAGTCAATCAGCAGAGCCAGACTGTGGGCTCTACTTCAGCTTTATTCAATTACTGCTTCTCAGACCGAGGATTTGAGCTAAAAGTCTCCGGGGAGGACTGCAGTTAGACGTTAAAGCAGTGATAAGTGCAGTCAGGCTCACAGAAATATCTTTACATTATCTATTATGTGCGTGAAGGTGCAGTGAATGCAATTATTATATACAATTATATTATATTATCACTGAGAATCAAATCTCAACACTTTTTGCTACCAAATGAAATATGTTCTGTGTCAGGTACCAGAATATCTGATCGATCCACATTCTATGTTCCCTGATCAGACAGTTCCAAGTCTAAAACATAATTTTATCATTTATCATTCTTGATCCAGGAAATAGCAGTCTGAAAAACTAATCCTCATCACAAGGTCCACTGACTTCATGTTTCCGAAGCGTTCACCACATTGCATGCGATTCCATCCACAGAGCAAGTCTACACAATGCGTCTCAAAGCTTCAGAAACACCAAATAAGCAAACGTCTGTTTCCAGACGTCTGAATCAACGTACACATCTCAGTGTGTCGTGCTGGCTGGCGGCAGTCTCTCCAGTTGGAGAAAGAAATGACCAGTCAGAGCTTCGTAGGAGGGATCAAGAAAGTCAATGTCATCTCTCTGCAAAGCTTGCTAGCAACAAGCAATATAGCACCAGAACAATGTCAACAAGCATGGATGAGACTGATGCAGCAGTAAAGCTTGTTCTAAGTTACTAAAATAACAGCTCCTAAATTTTAAAATATCTTTAATTGTCCTGAAAAATGTTGAATTTGCTGCAACAACAGTTATGTATCTATTCTTGCTGCTGATACCTCAATTTTACCTGCATTAGAATAATAAAGTCTATCTTATCTGATGTGATGTGCAAAAGCGTGAAGTAGCTGCTTAATTTTTGAACGTACTGTTCGCTGTCAACCAGAAGAAAACAGCATATAGTTATTTGTAATGTTACTGTTTTTGTTAGGGACTAAGGATGTAAATTAGCATTCTAGCTAAATTCTGGTATGTTCACACCTTGTATTTGTATAGTGATGTTCGTTAACATGCTCTGTCCCTATCAAATAAAACAAACAGATAAATAAATAAATACATAAAGTCCCTCCGCTGGCACGCTGATACTGGAGACAAATCAGAGAAGTGAACTACAGACTGAAGATGAACTTACATTATTGCAGTAGAAGGTGTAGAAGACTCCGGGGACGTAGCAGCCAAGGATGCCGATTGAAACCCCCGCGTAGTCGAGCGCCATCCAGCGGCGGCTGGTCTTCTCCGAGCGGTGGCAACAGAACAGGTGATAACCCACCGAACACAGCATACACAGCTGAAGATGGAATGATCCAGAGGAAACGGCAAGGGGATAGTCAGGCATTATAACAGCAAAGGATGTGATACGCACACCAAGATAACAAGTAGAAAAATATTTATGATCTAACAAGAGGTGTCCTCACCATTTCATCTCATTCTGCCTTTTAAATAGACCCTCTCTGTTTTTTTTTCAAATTGGACTTGAAGACTCTGGTTGTCAAGCCTAGTCCAGCCAACTGCTGGACTGATTATTTTTTTATTTGTTGACAATAACTGCCAATATTTTGGATAAGGTCTGATGTCCTTCTGTAGCCACTCAGATTAAGGTAACACCATGCAATTGCCACATATTTGGTTTCCAAGATATTTGGCTAGTTTTAAATCACCACATAGCTCAACACAAGGAGAAACCTTGTAATGCAGCCTGGAATGCATGACATAATGTAAAATGAATCCTGCCGAGGTAAACTTAAACTTAAACATAAAGATGACAGAAACATATATTTTGCTATTAATCCTTCCTCATTTCTATTAATTGAGCAACAAATTGCTAGAATTTGTTCTCAAATGCGACCTTCTATGAGTTCATGGTTTGTCAGATAAACATTTATAGTTACACCTGACATCTTTAATGTTGACAAAATAAATGAAACAATCTTTAATGTGTGACTTTTCACACGGTTTCCAGAGGTGAGATGTATTAAATGCAGTGTATTAATGACATCAGTGACAGCTGTGTTGAATCTTGCTGTTCATTTGAAGAATCAAATCAATCAACAACACCGGGAAAAGCTAAACTATGGACATGACGTGACACCATTGGCTCAACCACTCCCAGTTTCTTTTCTCTATGTTGACCAGTAGTTTAGTGGCAGCGTTATATGAACAGATTAACTGACTAAGGAGAGGCACTATTATCAAGCTGCTGCACTTTAAAATAGTGCACCATATAGAGGGATTTTTAGTTCATGGAATAATCCATTAACTAAAAAAACCTTGTGGATGCCAGCTTTAATCTTACCCACGGCACAGCCTTACTGTAATATCAGCTAAGTAATCTACTAATGGGTTTAGACAACATTGTAACCAGACATTTCTACCAACTGTCACAGCTGAAGTACGGTAGAAAACCTGGACCTTTACCTGGAAGCAGAAGAGTCCAATGGAGTAGATGACGTAGTCCTCCCTCGAAGCGCCGACGGCCGGCAGCACCGAAGCCATGTTGTACACCCCGACAAAGAAGAAGAGCAGGAAGCCCAACAGATGGCTCCAGATATTCACTGTCTCATTGGACAGAATAAAGAGGCTGCACAGAGGATTTACAGGGATTTAGAAGATGAAAATGCTGATTTCAATTAAAAATATATATATAAATGCAATTAAGGCCTTAAAGTGAAATATGAAACAGCTAATTTAAAAAAAATACCTGAGCCAACCCCTGAAGTTGACTCTGCACTCTGACTTCCCTGAAGAGTGGTCAAGAGAAATAATAAAATACTATAAAGAATAACTTATTGCTAACCATAAACACTATCAAGCAACAAGACTATTCTTCACCTTAGCCATTTTTATACAGCTCTGGACTAGCATTTAATTCTGTATTATCTCTGTTTTACGAACTGATATTCTGCCTATCCCCGATACTGTTCTCTGCTTCTCACCTTTTGATGCACAGTCTGGAGGGCAGGTAGGCTCTGTAGCCATCTGTGATGTAAGGGTTCTCCCTCAGAAACAATGGGATCTGTTCGTAGGTGTACAGTCTGATACCTCGGGGCACTAGCACAGGCCAATACTGATAACCTCCCAGCTCAATATAGTGAGAAGGCTGGGTGCTCTTTTGGAGTTTCTGAGGCATGGCTGAGGCCGAGGAGTGTGCTTTAGTCAGACCTGAAACTGAGAACAAGAAGTCAGACCCAATTAATGCTGCATCTTACATAAAAAGTCTTATTACAACTTAAGGCACGATGGATGCGGTTTGTAAGTTTGAACCAGGTATTATGTCAGATGTGTCATTACTGTCCAGTGGGACACGTTTACAAGTGACCCACTTACTGAAACTGTATCTTTAAGAGTGGAAAAAACGTTTACTCTAATTACCATTAATACCAAACTCCGTTCAGTAATGTGGCAATTTTCGACCTTACGTGGTAGCAAACACGCCCCCAGAACACAGCTCAAAAGTTTTTAAAGAAGCCTCAGAATCAAAACTTTAATCAAATAAGCACACTGTACCCCAAGCAACACTATAAATATCAATAAAGTTTACATTTCTACAAACGATCCTAACCCCAGTCTTTCCCTACCGATGCGGATTGATACAGATTATTAAAGTATGATTCTGTTGACATACAAGCAAGTTATTATAAGCCGGATATACTTAAAGAAACAACTGAACTACAAGCCATTTTACGTTAAGTCTTACTATGCATATAAACGATCCTGAACCAAGTTGATCTTAAAATAACAGAATTTTCAAAGCGGTTTCGCAGCCAGTGGCTAATTACAGTTTGAGTATGCCTGAACAGGCTACCCGAGGCTAGCTAACATGCTACTTTGTTCACAACCAAGAAATTAACGACAAACTCACCTTTCAACTTGGTATATGTGCAGTTTGTGCCATTATGGGGCTTATAATACGTACTTCGCATTTGTAAACATATACTGACATTTATTTAAAAACAAAAACAAAAAAACAACGCAATGGTTATCAAGTGTCGGCTATAACATCTTCCGAATCACCAGAAACGTCACCAGTAATGGACCCCTCCACTGTGCCCGAGGACTGCCTGAGTAAAAACAACAGACATACCTGACCATGCAGGGTTAAAAGCCAGACAGTTTAATTTATTCATGCCAACTGAGCGAACTCCACTGAAGACCATGCTGGTAAAAACGCTTGAAAAAGCTCGTAAACGGAGATATGATTTTACTTTTTTAACTACAGTTTCCAAGATTAAGAATGAACTTCCAGACTTTTTTCTCTGACAAAATGCAATGAATATTTGACCAATTAATTTTAATTAATTGACAAATACATATCGCACTTGTTAAAGAAATTTTCAAATGACTTGTTTCCCAGGAAAAACAAACAAACAAAAACCTAAATGTTATAGCCTGATTATAATATAAGCAACATTGTGAACTTTTTATATTTGACAAAGCTGTAGGCTAAAAAAGTGGCACTCCACACAAAAATAATTTCAACGACCTCTGCCCTTCTTTTTCTCTTTATTTTCTTTTCTTTTCCTTTCCTTGAAATTATAATTACTCATAATGTCTCTAGTCTAAATCAGGACACAAGAAGTTCTCCAAAATGTATTTGCATGTTTTACATTACATACATACATTTTTTCGTCACTAATGCTTTATACCATTTTCCTTTAACTTGCTATTTGTTGTCATCGCTGTGGTAAAAAGTGCTACAGTAGCATGCAGCATTATTTTTATTTTTAACATTAAAGGTGCAATATGTAGGAATTGGCCACCAGTTGAATTAACACTCAGAACTAATCAGAGGCAGCATATCACCAGAGTAACTGCTAAGTGCTGCTAACTGTTAGCTCATTTAGCTGTGCAGCCAAACCTGGCTGGAAAACCAGCTTGGTGTTGTAGGACTGAGGGCAGACTGGACGCCACAGTGACTCGTTATGGCGTCTGTAGGTTCAAAGTGGTATTACGAGACAGGACGGACTTGGGCTAGCTGGTTAGCATGCTAACTGCAGTAGATACCTCTGCAACACAATACACAGACATCTTTCTTCAAATTCTGTTGATCATTTTAGTTGATTTTTTTAATGTTTTCAACTAAAATTCGTACATATTGCTCCTTTAAAATAGCAGCATTAACACTATTTCTGACCTACATCTTTCTTTCCAGATTCTCTTACTTGTTGTGTAACTCAAGGGTTTATTGGCCATTTTTGCATTTATTAGACAGTATACTGTATACTGGAGGGGCCATGACGATGCAGTTACATTGTTTAAACCCTCAGGCTACCAGGTCATTCCCAGATCAATTTATGCTTGATTCAATTCAAAATTCATATTTTAAAGGGGCATTCCACTAATTTCACACATTAGGTTCAGCTTACTCATCACAAGGAGCACTACTCAGCCTGTGGAAACAGCTGTATAATGCCTAATGTTTAGCTCCCATCATTTCCAAAATATAAAACCTAAAAGTATGCTGGGATATGCAGTTGTGGCATGACCCATGTTAAATGTAGGCTATTCTCGGCTCTCAGTCTCCTGGCTGTCATCCTGCTGCATTGTGCCACTGCGTTACATCCTCCTGTCACTAACTGTCATCAGGAATCCTCATCAGAGCGAGCGATCTCCACATACCGCTCAGGTGTGAGAGATGTTGGAGGATTCCCTCAGGAGGGAAGTCACACTCCCTCTGCTGTTTACACCCAACTTTAATTGCCTCATTCTCAACTGGAAGTGTGTTCTTCATTATCACTTCTAATACACCTCTCAGCACATCCACTCTGGCAAAGCGTCAGCTGCCAAGTTAAGATAGTAACTCGTGCATGGAAGGGCAAACAACGCGAGGCTCCCGCTGCTGCAGTCGCTGCTCACAGTTATTAATTGATTTTGTAGGCTTACAGTTGGCAGCAATGTGCTGCAAATGATTTTGGTAGTAAAAGAAGCTGAAAACTGGCAACAAAGGGAGGAAAATTTACAGCATGTCTTTCCCTTCTACTTTCTTTTCCCCTAATTTTGAAGCCATTATAAAACACCTAACCATTTTTCCACTTGGTACACACTGACTTCAGCTGTTTTTGACACTGGCAAAAATAAAAAATAAAACATTGAAGCTGGGAGTTTGGGTTTCTTCTTGCTGTCGTCTTTTTCAGGTAACCAGAGGCAATAAATCAAATTCTGGGCAAAGGAAGAAAGAAGCAGCAACCACCAAGTTTGTCTTAGACAGTCCCCTGTCAATCAAGCAAATACCTTAAAACAATATTTTGTTTTGCTATCTTGTTAATATCCTGTAATGGGGACAGTGATTCTTAAAATACCCACCACGACAAAAAAAAAAAAAAGGTAAAAGATTATTCCAGTTTATAACGTTTTTTATTTAAGTGGTTTTGTCCTTCAATTCCAACAGTTAGAATAACTTCATACCCAACAAAATAAATGCTTAAACTGGGATGATGGTGACATCATTACCATCAAGTCTCCAGCTCCAGTCTTAACACAGTGAGTATCAATCTTCTCATCTAACTCTCAGCAAGAAAGGGAATAAGTGTATTTTCCAAAATGTTGTTTTTTTCAGAGACAGAAGTTTTTTCCATTTAATTCAATTCCATCTAAGTTCTCTTGGTGGCAGCATCTAGTGGTCATTAGAGGAAGTGCAGTATACAGTACTGACACACTGGCTCCACAGTCAGTGGTGTGGGCCGCCCTCCGGAAAAAAAAAGGATTATTATTGGTTTTGTGTTTAACCATAGAAATCAATTTTGTGTTCAGAGCAGCTTTGACTATAAGAATTACACACACTGTGTGAGGTCCACCAAAGCATCTCCACAGCATCTGTGAGTTTTTCGGTCATTGATCAGGTTTTAGGAGTTTCATGGGTTTCTGGGTGTTTTCCTTGGATAGCGCAGTGGATTACAGGCGTCGCTCCAGCTGTTCATCCAAAAAGGCCATTCAATCAGACCCTGGTATGTTCATGATAGAGGACACCCCCTTACATGCACCGAAGCCTGTGGACTCCCCTCTCTCGCCCCACCACCTTCTTCCTGACTCCTCACTGATTCACTGTGACAATCTGTTGTCGGCCCTTTTTTTATGAATCTTTGCCTTTGATTTCTGTCCTCCATTTTTCTGTCAGACTTAACGTAGAGATATGTGCCACAATGTAATTGTGCACTTAGGCGGCGTGTAATGGAACATGAAATTAAAGTGCTCTTACTTATACTCTGAATGTTTCTTGTAAAAGCAGGATGTGATTTGTGCATCTGCCATTTTATCAATCTTGAAATATCATATTTGTGATGCTTATTGCAGAGATACTGTAAGTGTTCCTTGCTATGGCCGACTTGGGATATTTTCTTTCCTAAAGCGCTAACTGTAGATGTGTCCTACAATGAAATGTGCAATAAAAAGGCACTGCATTACATCTTAATTGAGGGTGCCTACACGGTCTTGGCAAGTGAAAGTCTCTCCTTTCCAAACAAGGCGCTGTTAGACTGGTTTAAATAGAGACAGACAGGCCCCCAGGCTACCAATGTCCTTTGGGATTGTCAGGGTCATCAATGAAACACAAGGCTACACTGGTGCGCTCCTCACTGACTGTTGCACTGTATTTCATGGCACATTACATTATGGTAAATACATTAGATGTTATACTTCTTCTCACTGATGTTAAACGCATGCTAAATTGACTACATGTTACTGCAAAGGGGAGAAATTAACAATGCATGACATGTTTTCCACTGCATCCATGTTTCCTCAGGCGCTTCGCTACCAAGCTCCTTTGTGCACCTCAGCTTCCACCCTTTCCTCTCCCACTTGCCCCTACATGGTAAACAACTTTGTTAAAACCTCCAGTCTAGGGGCTAGAATCTTCATTTTCCTCTCAAACCCCAAACACAAAGCTCACAGGCATCACAGGCTTCAATGCAGGGCCCGCCAAATGTTAGCCCGCCTGCCGTGCCAAGACTAGACAGGCCCTTTGCAAAGCTAACACGGCCTCGCGGCGGCTTGTGCTCGTCAGCGGCCGGCTGGTCTCATTGGCTTTATTTATAGTCGGCGCCACAAGACATCTGCTGGAGACGAGACTCTGTCCTCTGTGTCCACACAGCACCGCACAGAGGGAGCTTGTCAACGTTTTATCGAAGGCAAAGTGTTTGTGAGGACCTCGGTCAGAGGAGGGGAGAGACGGCCGCAGCCTCCTCTAATAGGACGGGTGTCCCCTCCGATCGCTTTCTCCACAGCTCTGATTAACGAGACCGGAAGACAGAGGGAGGCTTCACAGTTTGTCCTGTCTTGTGTGTTAGCCGATGTTTACTTGATCTGAGAGCTGCTGTTTGTTTGGTGTCTTCAGTCTGGTCGTCGCTCGCCACTATTTTGGGAAACTGACACTTGGATGCAGCTCGGCAGTCGTCTGATGCGGCCTCGCCTTTCCCCGCCCCCCCCCCTCCTCCTGCTCTCCCCCCTCAGTGTCACACAGAGTTCCTCTTCCTCTCCCATTCTCTTCTCCTCACATCGAGGACGTCTGGATGTCTGTGGCTGACCGTGCTCCGGGCCTTGACACAAAGTGCCGGGGACAGCTCTTTGCTCTTCCCACAGAGCGGGGGGTGAAGTCAGACCGCCACAGAGTGTGAAAAACACTCTGTTTACATGTTCCTGAAAAGAACCAACCTGAGAAAGAGGCTCTTCATGAGGAAGCTACCAAACATCATTCAAAATCTGGTTAATCTCTGCTGCTGACTGTGGACACTAAATGTACTGTTTGTATTCACACTGACACAGCAAGCAGTGATTTGCAAGTTTAGCCACGCTAGACTAGGTTAAAACTCTGCTTAATTTGGTTGAAAAGCAAAATGTATTTCGATTTCACATGACAGCATTTCTGTGTCCATATTTCAACATGTGGTAAGGACCTGTTTTATATTGAAATATATTAATTTCATGCTGTTGAAACAACAGTTTAACGTAACCAAGATGTCAAGACAAAAATCTTAAAATGAATGCTTCACAGGGAGGAGCCGAGTTAGACTCCCTGTGGAACCCCTTCATGAAGTAGAGCTATGACGGCTCATCCATGAAACAGATGCTGGGCAATATTTCTTTCTTAAAGCGGTGACCCCACTGATCCATCTGAAAGATTCCTCTGTCAGGTGCAAACTGTAACTGTGAGGCCTTTTCCTCTATCACAATACTATGCATAGTGTTTATAAAGTGGTACCTGTCTGAAGAAAAGGACCACAGAGCCTCGTCAGATACACTTAAATGAAAGAAACATAGATTCTGAGTCCCTTTGGTTGTCACTATGTGCAAGCTACACAGCACAGACTGAATGCTGACAGTCTAAAAAAAAATTCATAACTATTTGATTGTATTGTTTAAGAGAATCTGGACAAAAAACATTTCTTTAAATGTTATTGTTCCTTAATATTTATTTGTTTGTTAGGAATACAGGTGCTCACCTGAAACATTTACACTGAGGTTTCCCACATGTTGATGTGTATTTCCCACACCAATAATCAAATAATTAACAGATCAAATCTGAAAAAAATCAGAAATATCATACAGCAACTTTATTTTTCTGCTTGGGTTCCATATGCAGCTATATCACATTAAAAGAAAATAAGAAGTAAAAATGAAATGTTGCATCAACAAATGTTCCCTCACTAATGTTTGAGGCTATCCTCGTAGCATCTGGGCCACTGAGCTCTTTCTGGGAATGAAATGGCATTGTTGCTTAGTCTTCTTGTACTTTTTTTTTTTTTGGAAAGTTTCATCTGTAGAACAATATTGAAAGGCATTAGTCTTAATCTCTGCTCTTCCTTTTACTTTTTTTTTTGCTTTTTTTTTTGTCTTAGAAGATACATCTGGTCCCTGATCATGTAATTCCCGCCGGGATCCCAAAGAAAAGCGAAAACAATTTTTACAACAGTGGAGGGATTAAGGAGGAGGGTAGGGTGGCTGTTTTAGGACATTTAGCTGCTGCTGGGAATGAGATTAATGCCTTCGAACAGCAACAACTGCTGCGGTGTGTTGCACTTTTTGCAGCTGGACAAAACTTCCTGGTAATCCTTAATGGATCAGAAATTGTAAGCCCAGCTTCATCTCTCAGACACTGTTTAAGCTTTTTGACACTAAGAGTATGTATGCAGGGTACTTTATTTTTTATTTTCACAACAATAAGTCCTTCAATATACGGCTGGCTGTAGATTAGACCTGCATATGCGCTGTTGCAGTTATCCTCTTTCTGCAGGGTTACATGGAACGCAGATTGGTTTTCTTGAAGATTTAGATTTTAAAATGATGTAATTGCGTATTTTTCATAACCAAACGAGCCTTTTTTTTTGAGACCGTTACTTGTTCTCATCTACTTCTCCACCTTTCGTAACAACTCACCTAAAACAACTTGCTTCGGGTTGGGGCCCATAATCCGCAGCTAAAATACATTTGACAGAAGTGCTGTGAGTGACTGCAGGAGCAGGTTACTGACATGATGTGGAAACTGAAGCGCTCTTACCTTTAGATCGTAAGACGTATATTTGCTGTCGTTCCCTGATGCGCAGGCAGAGGGATGGAAAGTCTTCATGTTTTGCGCTCTGCTTGTCACCACTTGGAACAGTCTGCAGAAGGAAATTCAGTTGAGGACGCTGTTAACTCTGGCTATTTTCAAGACTAATATACATTCTATGGTACTTGGTAATTCCCTCTATTGCTAGCTGTTTTTAGCCTTTTTTTTTTTTTTTTTACTATTGTTTTGTCAGCTTCAGTCTTGTTTAGCCTGTTTTTTTAGTATCATTTTGAAACAGTTAGGTCTGATTTATTTTTTTTTTTTGGTCTCTAACTGTTGGATTTACATAGCCGAATGAAGGTTTAATAAAAATAAATTCACAGCTTGCATTGATATATATATATATATATATATATATATATATGCTATTATTATTATCATTATTAATATATTAGTAATATATTAGACTAAGACGTTTACAGTCAACAATTTTGACAAAGTTCTTGCACACCATGAGGTCTTACTGACAGCTGCGGAGGTTTAGAAAAACATTTTTGGTTCCTTTTCATAATTAGTATCTTTAACTGTGAACTATTGTTGTATTGTACTGTAGGCAAAAATCAATCAAATCAAAGCAAATCAAATGGTTTGGAAAGGGCATTGATAGATAGCATTCAGACATCCATAACCAAGCAGTTATTTAATGAAAGAAATGTGAATTAAAAATCAATTGTCAGAACATCTTACAAACACTGGTGGCAAGTCAGTCTTTGACTTGCACTAGCAGAATTTGCACTCACCACGTTCTGAAATGATGGCTCCAGCACTGAGAGTGGGTTATTTTCTGAAATCCTACTTTCTGTAGTAATAAAAAAACTGATGCACAAACATAGGCGATTGGCTGCATACAATATAACATTTACACTAGTTTTAGAGCCTTAGAGATGCTACAAGATTTATTTTCATTCATTTAAAAGTATGCTAAGCATGTTAGCGTGTAGCACTGGAGCCAACAGTATGCAGGTCACCAGTGAGCCAGTGTCCCCACATCAATGTACGTCCGCTCCATCATCACAGTGCCAACCCACCACTGTACTGCACTGTAAAAAGTACAACCTTTTTTTTATTATTCTGGAGCTATTTAGTCAAACTATACAAGGAGATTCATGAGAATATACTGCAGTAATTTGTGATGTCTCTTATTTATCACTCGGCTGCTGTAGAGAGAATTAATTTGGATATTACTATTACTACATGCTTGTGAGAATCAAACTTTCTGAGTGAGGGCAATAAACAGCAGCCTCTTCAGTCAAATTTATCAAACTTGTGGACGTTAATTGCTGTGTAAATCTAACTTGGGTATAAAATTAAACTGACGGATCTCTTCAAAGAAACGAGAGAAACTTGTTCAACTTAACAGACCCTCATTCGGCGCCACTCCATCTTATCCATTAAATGCACAAGAGCTTTTCTGAATGTCACCTCTTTGATTCTTGTGGTTTTGTTGCTGCTGTGACTAAAAAGTGAAAGTAAATGAGCTGCTGTTGGAAATCATCCCTGATCGTTCTCAGATGCTGCAGTTCAGCCCGCGCCCTGTGGAGGTCGCTCTGTACCTGCTGTGGCCACACGCTGAACACGAGCTGCTTCACATAAAACAACTGATGAATCTAATCTGTCCGTCAGTGAGGAGACACTGGACAGTATGTGCCCATGTAGTCATAAATATCATCATCATTAGAATTAATTTGTCAAGGTAATTCTGCTCATCACTCAGTTCTCCACCTCCTTAGTTGTGTGATGTATTAAATCATTTTAAATATTTTAAAACCAAAATGTGATTTGTTTTTCTGTTTTTCTCTTCTTTCGTTCTTTTTCAGACAGATTGACGGAGCTGAATAAAAGATGAGAATGAAATACATGCACAATTTTAAATAACTCAGCCACATCTGTTTTTTTTCTTTTCTCCGTCAGTCAGCACTGAGCAGTCCAGGTCAACCCATTCTACAGCATGACTAAATGCAATTTTTCCAGTTCTATTGTTTTGTAACATCATTATTATTGTTTTATTTGCTATTTTGTGTTTTTTTTTTCAGGCTCTTTTTTGCCTTCAGTGAACAGAGCTGACAGATGATGAGAGAGGAGAGAGAAGAGGAGTGACATGTAACAAAGGTGGTCAGACTCCAGCTGGATGCTACATGGTCAGCATCCTAAAGCTCGAGGCCACATGAACTCCCCCTATTTTCTATGTTTAAATTTTGACTTATTCTGAGCCTTTTCACATTTAAAAGAAAGTAAATACAGCCAAAAACAGCTAAACAGTGTCCATCTCAGCAAGAACGAATGTCTGAATGAGCCGCTAAGTGACTTAAAGACAGTGAATCACTGAAAACAGTTGTTGTTACTTGCTGTTTCACTGTGTGGCTACAACAAAAGACTCACAGCTGCAGAGCAATGAATCAGAGACCAGACAGAGAGGAAAATGAAGCCACTATTTCCCTTTACAAGCAGCAGGTGGCGCTATGGTATCTCTGTCTGGGTCCTCCATAGAGACATCAACTCCCTGCATGAGCTTAAGTGTATGAGACCCCAAAACTGGTTCCTGCATCAGGCCAATAATAAATAACACACCAACTGGGGGCTGTTTCAACTGGTATGATTTATTAAAAGTTAGTGCATTAGATCGGGGCAATAATTGAAGTTATGATTAAGGAAATGACAGGACTGGGACCTGTGGATGATGAAAAATGGATGTGTGGATGGACAGACACACAAGCAGACAGATCTGGTTTGATAAATAATTCACGGTTCGATTGAGCCAGATTGAGATACAAGATGAGCCTGTTTTTTTTTTTTTTTCCAAAGATTTTTCTCATGGGATTCGCTCCAAACCTGCAGCCAGGAAGCTCTCGAGCTGGTGGCATGTTGCTCCGAGGATCATCATTGTCATCATATGCAGTCCAGCATTAAGATGGATGCTGCCTGATCCCATCAAGATAATGGGTTTCATGTCTCCTGGCGTTCGTGGGGGAGGTGGTTGGTGGGACAGAAAAGATCTCTGCAGCGGACTTCTTTTGTTTCCTCCCTCATCTCTGCAGGCATCTCGGCCCTGTGAGTCCACAGCACATGCTGCCACGCTGGGGGGAACTGCAGCTCATCTTAATGCAACAAGAATACCTCAGAAGTTACGTGTGCATCCTCAGGTTGGAGGCAGAGAGGAGATTTTGGGTTTCCAGCCAGTCAGCCAGGACAAAAGAGGGACATTTTGTTCACAGCAGATGGGTTGTGCTGTCTCTATAATGGCGAGGAAGAGAGACACAGACAGAGAGAAGGGGAGAGAGAGACAGTGGGGGTGGATCGCCTCAACCTGTCACCCCAGGAGAGGTCATGTTAGATCAGGCATGTTGGCTGCACTCACACCAAACACATCCATGATTATCTCCAAATCTGTGGTCATATCTGACGCTGCATGCATGTAAACTATCACTAAACAATAGAAAGTGAAAGTGATGTCAAACAGTCTAGATGAACAACAACAAAGGAGGCTGAATTCACTGTTGCACCAACACATTTTATCTTATCTGACTGAATCATGTTACAGTCGTTGGCCTCAGGTTTTGACTGAAGTGAATCGATGCCTCGACCTGTAAGCAGCATGTTCATTAGTAAGTCGTGTAAAAAAACAGCTCCTACACAGTTGCTACTATATTTTAGGCTGGGAAATATTTCACAATCCATCATGTGTTAATTTACTGCAAGATTAGCATGTAAAAAAACACAATCTGCAAAATAAGTAGTGACTACAAATTAATTCAGTGGAATAAAAAAAAGGATATTTTTCTGCGGAAATGTAAGTGAGTACAATATAAAGTTGCACAAAATCAAAAATCTTGAGTGAAAGCATCTAAACACTGTACTCCTGTAAGTACAGTGCTTGAGTAAACGGTGCATTTCCCTGTCATGTCTAAGAACTCTGACAAAGATTTTAACACTGTAACACCATTTGTTGGTAAAGGCTGAATGCCTCCCGTGTCTTTATGTCAGCCACATTAACTCTCTATATATCTCAGTATAATGCGCATCAGACATTAAACATGTGCATCACAGTTTCCAAAGAGGAAACAGAGCTTTGAAAAAATCTGATCCATTTCTCACTGTATGTAAAATGAATTTCCCTTTGAAGCCTTACTTGCAATTCTTGTTACAGGGTTCACTTACTTTGTTTTCTGAAGCTTTCTCAGTAAATAAAGTCTGCTCAGTTGCCATGTGGAATGCTGGCCACGTGATAACAGGTGGTCACACAACCAGTTCACCATCCCTGACAACTGACAAAGTCCAGCAGCTGAGGAAGGCCATGAGATGTGGCTGAAAGCCCAGGAAAAAAACAAGGGACTTATGATAAGATCTTTTTTGTCAAGTGCTGTTTCTGAGATCAGGAACGGTGAGTCAAGCTCAACAATTTAGCAAATTTACTGGTTTCAAGTATTATTTTCTAGAAAGTTCTTGAAACAAGTAGATTTTGTGGGAAACGGGTTGAAATATTCTGCACTGCGCAGGAAGCCTCCTCCAGCTCTCGTCGTCCGCCCCCCCACTCTCATACAAACCCTGCAGTGTGATTCACCTAAAATAGGAGACGGGGGGTGAGGGTGGGGGAGTGGGTGGTGGGGGTGAGTGGGCAGGGCACGGAGGGGAGTGGATGTCTCAAGGTCAAAGGCAGAGCGGCGAATTGGGGTGGAAGCAAACTAATGAGTTTTTCCGTTCTCTCCTGCCCCGGACCGCTGGCATCACCTCGCCGTCCTGTCAATCCACCCCCAGCCCCTGACTCCCCTCAGCCAACCAACCAACCCATCTTCCTCTCCTTCTTCCCCTCCCATCTTTCACTCGCCCCACTTTCACCTCGGAGAGAGAGAGAAAAAAAGCAGGTAAAAAACTGTTTATTTCTGAACAGGCCTCTTAATCTATTTGGACTGGGCGTAATAGGACATTTGCATGGCGAGCACAGCGAGGTGTCAGCGATAATCACGGGGTTGTGACATCCCCTCCGAAATATGCTGAGCTTTCGCTAACCTCTCATCAAACACGCTGATCTTTATGGACTGTATCATATTGTGCCGTAATGTGCTTTATTGTCCACAGAATAAGCTTTTCTTTAAGGTAATTGGAAAGCGGGAAATGGCCGCTATCGGCGGACTTTTTAAATACATTATTCCTGAAATGTGGCTTGTGTAATGACCCTGTCGGTGTAAAACGTGAGATTTATCTTGGCAGCAGAAATTGATCCATTTCACCTTTGTCTAATGGAAATTTTTATCAAGTATTATCTGTTTATGTAAATGAGCGTGGCCCCTGGAACGGAGGGGATAAAAAAGTCTGGAGGGGGGAGCAGTTAATCTAGGGCCTCTTTACGTGTCAGTCTGGACATAATGCATACAGGATTCATCTCTGTGGGGGTGGTGTGTGTGTGTGTGTCCTGTCTCTGTGAGAACCTGGTTGACTTGTAGACCTTCACAGTGAAGTCATTTCAGCTTGAAGAGGAAATTCTGGATGGTCTTCAGTTGTTTACAGGGCTGTTTTAGGATCAAGACTTGGACTTCAGGGTTATTGATTAGTGAATATAGTGCTGATGTAATGTTGATGTTTAAAGACCCTTCAAATAGAGGCATTAACATCCAGCACAAGTGTCCCTTTGTCCAACCTAAGTATAATATATACATAATTTCATGAGAGCTTTAAGGTTAGGATTAGCAATTATGCTGTCAGTGATGGTGTGTGTGTATATGTGTGTGTGTGTGTGTGTGAAGGTCTTCATACTCACAAATCAGTCGGCCATCCAACTCTGAAACAGCCACATGAGTTTATTCTTCGTGATCTGACGCCCTTATCAGTAGGAAGAAGACACATGAAACTGTAAAACTCAGGGGAGATGAGGGAAAGCTTGTGTTCTTAGCCAGCACAACATGGTTTCTCTCTGGTTATATTGAGGCACGATTTGTTCACCTTTAAGGTTAAAAGAAACCAATACTAGCCCATGTTGGTGTGGGAGCGGTTTAACATCATCACTCTGACGTTGCTACTGAGAAAAAAAAAAAAACAACAACCCACAGAGGTCACTTGCCAAAGAAACTTACAGTAAGTTGTTTTCAGTGTTTGAACAACCAACCAACCTAACCAGAGACTTAAAGGTAAAGTACTCTGTGAAGTTTTTGACCACTAGCAGTGCTTTGGAGGGATGTTTTTATGAAAAGGTCCCTGTTTGTTTATATGTTGTGTATGCATGCATATAAACATATACGTCCTGCTAACGGTTTTATATCAGTGCGCCGATCAACAGTTGGTGGCGGTAAAGCGTGAAGCATGCCAGCAAAGCAAAGAAGAAGACTGCTAGCTGTGCACAATAATATCCAAGCATATTTCAACAATACATAAAAGACTGGCTTCTTATCTAATTAATGCAGACGTTTTTTGGTGAAAAAAACTGAATATTGTCACACCGCGGTGAGGTTTGTCTTGTCATGGGTTTTTGTCTTGTTATTTCCTGTTTTATTTTGAAGGCCTAACTCTCCTCTCGTTTCAGAGCACTTGCCCTTCCTCATGTGTCCCGTGTGTCCACCCTGATTACCTATTGTCTCCACCTGTTCCTGATTACCCTCCACGTGTTAAATAGTCTGCATCTCCCTTGTCTTGTGCCAGTGTGTCTTTGTCCGTCAAGCAATTCACCCGAGCCTGTCATCTCCCTTGCCCGTACCACAGCCACAGATTTTGTCGTAAGCTCTTGTTTCCTCTTCGTGAGTGTTTTTTGTTGTAATTTTGATAACTTAGTTTTCTGGTTTATTTTTCGTAGTATCCTCTTAGCCGATTTGTTTGCCTCCTTGTTGAGTGATTTTCTGTTGTGATAGATTTTTCTTTATGTTACTTATTTCTCCGTTATTTAGGAGTAGTTTTTGAGTTCATTGTTTTCCCCACTTAGTCTGGTTTAGTCATAGCTGTTTGAGTTTCCTCCTTCGGGAGCGATTTTTGTTTCTTGTATTCTTAGTCGTATAGTTCCTTAGTTATTCCTCTTAGTGAGTGTTTTCTGTTCTTTGTTATTTTCCTTATTGTAGATATTTATTAGATATAGCATTTTGCCTAGATAATTTTATAGCTGGTTTGTTTAACACTTCGCGAATTGGTTCCAGAGTGTTCAATAAACTTCTGTGTGCACTGATCTCTGCGTCTGAGTCCTCTTCTGAGTCCCCAGCCTGACAAATATACTGCACATCGTCACAGTAACTGCACATAGATCAGTTTAAATATGACAGAAATTTGCACTTACGGCAATTTGTTCCAAACCCACACTGAAACACCTGACCATGCTTAGAATCTCACCTAGTGGTATATTGGTTTCTGGTATGTTACAACACCTGCAGGGACACTTAAACATGCCCTGCTTAACCCCATTAACTATATTTGACCGCTTTAATGATCCACTGTTGTAAACTGCTTTGGACCTGAATAAAAAAAGCCCAACAACCAAGACTTGCTACAGACGCTTAGATACTATGTCAAATAGTAAATATGGGCATGTCCCTCAAATATTAGTGTCATATAAGAAAGGCTTTGAATGTCCACAACGAGGCGTGCACTGAGCTTGTGTTAGTGTTTTTTCTGGGCCCATAATGTTTATTCATCACACAGCCTCTTAACATATTTCCATATCATAAAACCTTTCACAGACAGCTCCGTTATGTGCAGCATTATATTGTAACTCAGACACTGGACATGTCAGCTGCAGAATAGATGGCACATTTTGGATCACCGACTGTGCAGCATGAAAAATGAATGAATAGCGTGGAAGCTGTGTGTAGCGGCGGTGGGCTACAGTCACTTAGAAGAAGAGCTGTAAAGATTGACAAGGCCCCCCTCACTTGTGTTTTCATTGCAGCGGACGCTTTTGATGTTTTATGGGAGAGGCCTCGCCTTGTTGCCGGAGTCTCTGCCGTGACAGCAGTGTGACGGTCTTGAAATACAGCTGGTGTGGGGGATTCTCCACGGAGGGCAGCAAATGGAGCTTCACCGGGAGCCAGCGATCCCCCGGTGGCCCCCGCTGTCATCTCCCATCCTGACAGGCAGACAGAGAGGGAGATAGAGAGGGGAGAGTCAGCCGGGCTAAGTGACAGACACGCCAATGTGACCCAATCCACCAGAGGGAGGGCTTCATCGCTGTCTTAAACGCCCCAATGTTCTCGGAGGCCAGAGACTGAGAAGAGCGGGTCTGAGCCCCCGCTAACCTCGGCCCACGACCCCTCTGCTGATCAAACAGTGGCCATGATGCATCGCGGCGACCAGAGTTCAGCTACAGCAGGCTGAGGGGAGGGAGCACACAAACAGAGAGACGGCATAATGCAGAGGATGATGTATGGCATCAAGCATAATGCTGCCGAACAGACACCGCACTAAGGACTTCTGTCAACGGCGAAAACATCCAAGTTCACACACCGAAGAACCCTCTGGCCTCAATCTCTTTTGGTAAATGTAGACATTTTACAACCTGGAGGTTATTTTCTTCACACCTTTGTGTTTTTGATAACAATTTGCAATTCATTTACTGATGTCTCGGGACACAGCGACATCGCAGCTTTACGATCCATTAGGGTGAGAAACATGAGCAATCAGATGATCAAACATTCAACACTCAACATTATTGGAATTCATTTATCAGAGTGCGATAATGCAAAGAGTCCCATCTAAGTTTGCAATGCTCCATCAGAGCAGTTCTTTTTGGAAGAAGTTTTTTGTGCAAGTGGTCGTCACATGATCCTGCAATAATAACGAGTGTGGCCACGGTGCCAGATCAGGTCACAGCCCAGCGCTGCTCCTGGAGGCTCGTTATGCTTAAAAGTTTAGCTGGAAGACACATTCGATATTTAAAAGTTCACACTCAGCGTTTGCATGGTGAGACACAAAGACTTAATTTACCTGAAAACATAATTTTATTTGTTCTGACAGCCATGGTGCTCTTACTGCTGAGCAGGATCAATATGGACTGGATCTTCTAAAACTGGTTCTTCTAAGTTTGAAGTCATTAGCACTTCCATTTTCTACACAATCAGCAGCTCTATATGCAGCAGCGTGATGCCTCAGGTGAGCATCTGAGAGGTAAAAATCCACCTGTGTCAGCATCTCTTAACGTCTCCATTCCTGACCCATCATGGTGATCCACCGGTGGGACGTATGTGAGATGTTGCACCTCTGTGATTGCAGGAAAGTGCTTTTCCAGACAGTTCGGTCCCGTATCTGTCCCTGAGAGACACAAGTGGAGACCATTTCATCCTCCACTCTGGCACTTCTGGGAATTTCACCTTCATAAAGAACTCACAGTTCCGAGGTCAGCTGTCAACTACAGCATCTCACTGAGGTCCCCAGACCGGAACCAAAGCACCTACGAGGCCAGTGAGCCCTCAAACACTTCCCGTTCCCTCCACCCATGACTCCTGGCATACTGGGACCTATGTGTAATTAAAAGGGGGCTTTAAATTGCCCCCAAGCATTAAAAATGGATCCTGTTGGCAGCAAATGGAGCATCTCCCTGCTCAACTCTCACCATCTTGTCTGGTCCTTGAGGGCTGGAGGCCCAGACAGATGCTAGAGGAGGCGAGGGCGGTTTGTTTGTGCCTCAGGAGGAAGTGGATGTCTGTGGCAGGCTGGAGGCTTTTTGGAGGACCCTTGAAGGCATTAAGCAGAATATTGTAGGTGGAAGATGAAACAGCAGTCCAAGAACGACAGGTTGCTGGTCAACGCAAACTTTGTTTAGAAAGACTTTACCTTCTTTATTTAGTCTCTATTTAAGCAGGGAGTCTGTGAAGATCAAGAGTGTAGACCAGTTGGTAAGAGGCAGAATCAAGACAGTTTGAAAAGATGTGCTGCAATAATAAACTAATGAAAAGTTATATTTCTAAGTTATAAAAAAAGACCCTTGGTCAGTTCAATACACTCAGGTGTGTTGCTGCGAGCCTCACTTGTTCTGGCATGATTAGTAGCTTATGGTGGCTAATGATGATAGCCTTACATAGATACCATTGCGAAAATGACACATTTGTGACTGAAATTATGAATAAAATGACTTTTCTGACTGAAACAACTGGGGAGAGAGAATCTTGGGAAATGAAGGGGAATTTAGTTTGACATTATATTGTGTTTGTCACCTGCGGCCACAGTGGCTGCTGTTTTCCAAAAGTTACACAGTGTTGCTTTAAGTTTACAGTCAGAAAATACAATAAAAGGTTGTTCAAAATCATGATCCATGTTTCTTTTGCAGATAAAGCAGCTTGAGTGGGATCTTTTGTAGCGTAATGAACCTGCTTGCTTCTCCTTAAATGTAAAAGAGTTTGGAGGAATATGGTGATCTTTAAACTTGAATGACAGGGAACCCCAGAAGGTTCCCTGAGGAACACCATCACAAAGAGATATACAACCTTAACTTCTCTTGTGGAAAGTTCTACCTAAAAGCACTCTTTTATTGTTGTGGAACCCAGAGGTGCTCGTCCACCTCGGAACCTCTCAGTGGTGAACCTTCACTTTCTACAGTGTATCTTCAATAGATCAACCACATCAGCTCCGAACAGAAAGCCGCAGAAATAAAGTGTGCTCCCTCTCCACCAATGAGGAGCAGCTGCTTGTGTACTCATTGCTGGAAGGCTAACCATACGAGCCCTGGCGTTTTCCCTCCACACTTATTACATTACCATGAGCTCAGTGGCGAGGGCACCGCTGCATCATAGACACGGCTATTACTTAGAGTGTATGCGGGGCGTCTAACTCTGTGTGCCTGTGTGTGTATGTGTGTGTGTGTGTGTGTGTGTGTGTGAGAAGGAGGAGGAGGAGGAGGCCCCTGACTCCTTGGAACCCCTCCGTCTGCACACACACACACACACACACACACGCACACACACACACACACACACACACACACACAACCTCTTGCACCCGGTGTCAGAGCCTTCTCCTGTCAGTAATTTGTTGCTAATCAGCTGTCAGCTCGGAAGCGATGATGAGGTGATCATCGTGGGCGGTGGAAGGTAATGGCCTTAAAAGTCACAGAGTCAATGTCAATGGGATCACTCGGATTCAATCAGGGGCGGCCCGATGAAGGATGGCGCCCGCTGACATTACCACTCATTTTGAGCCCAAGCATCTGGGCCCTAGTAAATAACCATCAGTGGGTGGGTCCGGGGGACAGGTCATTAGCCCTGAGAAAAATAAATATCTCCTCTCTCGTGAAGGCTGCAAGTCATTTAGCACAGACTAGGAAATTTCACCCTAGATTAAGTATGATGAGCCAATATCAGTCAGAGGAGAGGCCATACTGAGCGGGGGGCCCTGATGAGACGCAGGGAAAATTTATACGCAAGCCTCAACAAATGTAATATGATTTTAAAGGCGAGGAAGTGTGTTGGCACAGGGCTGGAAGGAGGGACAGGACCACTTGAAACCCGAGTAACTGATGGGGGATTTTAAGGGCTCATGTCTTTGCATTGAGGCTGCTGATTGCTGGTGCTTTCTGCTGACATTCTACATTTTCACATTTGCCCAATTAAGACACAAATATTCAACAGATTTATAGCTGCTTCTTGTTTGTATTATTGTCCGGGAAAACTGTCTAAACACCGACTCTAGCATACGTTCCTGGGTTTGATTAAAAATTGATTCACAGAAACATTTTCATCAATACATTTACAAGAAATGGAATTTTTTTTTTTTACATATAGTAAGTGCAGTCACAGAACAACCTCGATTATTTTAAAGGCAGGAGGCAGTGACTGGCTGATCAGTCAATAAGAGTCAATATGAGAGGCCAAATTAAATATAGAATATGCAAAATATGGTAGAAAAATACCAATCTGATCAAAGACTAAAGTTGAGGTAAAACATCCATAATAAATAATGAAACGTCTCAGCTCACCTCTACGCCGTGTGTCTCCCTGTCATCTTGCCAAAGCAGCCCAGAGAGGTCAAAGGTCAACTACTGGCGACCTTGACAGGAGGAGGGAGCGACAGGAAATGTGGATATGAGACACATTATGCTGTCGCTAACTTGAAGGAGGTGTCTAATTGGCTAATTAATGCTGTGGCTGCTACTGGGTTTCCCCCTCGCCTCCCTACAGGTCAGGAGCTCACAGCATGAACCACAGCTTGGAGGATGTTGCTAAGTTCTTACATCACACGAGCAAAACACACACACACACGCACACACTCAGAAACCCTCCCACGTTACTCACGGCTGGTTTAAATCACATTCCCCTCTGTTTTGGTGGGCATGATTGCAAATACTGAAGAGGTGACAGGAAATGAGGTGAGAGGGAGACAAACGTCACAAGCCAGACTCAAACAGGCACTTTATGATGTGATGGTCCGTGTCTTAACAATCTCAACCGAGGAGACGTCCTTCACTCATAGTCCCCTCAGCCAAGTGTCTCTTGCTGTTCAGTCCCACTTGTGATGGGACCACCGAGGACTCTAAAGCCAACAGAGTTTCATGAGCTGTCAGTTGACTCTTGACCTAATACTGCACTTTCCTGCTTTGACTGAACAGATCATTGATGGACATGCAAAGTGCAAGATTACAAAACAAGTAAGCTTGCAGGGCTTTTTAATACTAGCAATGACAACTCTGTAGAAATATTTTGTGAGAGATCTTATGACAAAAGTCCCTCAATTTACTCTTTTTATTCTTCATGGAGCCAGAAACAACAAAAATCAGCGAAAGCTTTGGTTATACACTTGATTTGTCTGCTAACACTTTACTTACTTTTGGTGGTTTTGGGGCTACATACATCTTGTTATCATCAAAAGTCCAGAATCAGCTTTATTGGCCAAACATATACAAGAAATCTGCCTTCGGTTTGCTGCTCTAATTGTACCTTTACACAGACCAACTGACAGGAAGACAGAATTAGACATAGAGCCAAAAACAAGGACAACAAAGCTGAGCAAAGACAAAACAAACAAACAAAAAAACCTAGAACTTTTGTGTACATGCGATTAGGTGAAAAAAAATGAAAAAATATAAATAAAACTTGTCTATATGCAAGTCAGGAGTTTCTGTGGACTGTGTGACTGGGTGGTGTGGCAGTGTATGCCTGTATACATCCGTCTATATACAGTCGATACATTACAGTTGCAAAGAATTGTACAGTTTGTTGAGCTACATTACAGCACTTGGTTATAAAAGTAATTTAATTTTACTGTGTAACGTTAAAGAATGGTATTAACCTAATTTCTAGTATTAACTAAGCACAAATGAAGGAGAGTTTGTACTCTGCCTGATCCTTTTGTTCCCTAAGTCAAGCTTTGGACTACAGTAGAAGGAGACTCTGTGCGGCGTCTCCTCTGATACAAGTTGTGCACACACTTCATCCAACTTGACTAATGTAAAGCCTTGATGATGCACAAATGACCCCGGCGGCTTTGAACTGTCATCAATCCAATTAATAGGAGATGGCTCCGAATCCATTACAGCAAATATAATACCAACATTATTTTATTAACCTCCAAATCTAGTCTAATTCTATCAACATCATTAATTTAATCCATTTGCAAAGTGCCGGTTTTATGAATAATTAATATCAACACTTAAATATTAAATATTCATATTTGTTCATATATCTCAATTGTGTTGGCGCGCTGCTGAGCTGCTCTCAGTCCGCTGTGTGTGTGCGTGTGTGTGTGAAGACTGACCTCTCTAAACTATGACAGCATCAGTCATTTCAACAAATGCCGAACAATGACACATGTTTACGTTGAAGTGACAAAGCCCTCTAGGAATTACAGTATGAGTGGGAGCAGAGGAGGAAATACTGTGACATTGTTATAGAGTTTGCCACAGCAGACCGCAGTTTACTTCCTGTGTCCTGCTGACAGTCAACGTTGTTTCTTCTAACCATGACTACAGTCCTTCCTAACCCTAACCAAGCTGTTTTTATGCTTTAACCAACCTTTAAGCAGAGTGGTATCAGATCAAAGAACGCTTCTGCGTGTCATAGTGGAAGGAAATCACAAACAGTGTTTCAGAGGTTTTCCCACCATGACAGGATTGGAATTCTGGGAAACAAACCATGTCGGTCATTGCCACATCAACTGTTAGACCTACCTGCGAAACAGTGACTCCTGAATTGCTGCATTGAAAACCCGACTGAATCATTGTGTGGTTGTCTGAAAGAGACAGAGAAAAAAAAAAAACACATTTAGGTCACGTGATCACAGCCAGCTCCATGACAAGTGGCTGAAAGCTCTGAAAGCTAATGGCTGAGATTAAATGATTTAAATGTACTGTGGAACTATCAAAAAGTATTTAATCAAGTTTAAGATAAAAGATTTTGAAATAAAAACAACAAACCAAAAAAGTATCAGTATCAAAAGTCAGACACCAGATCAACGAAGATAAGATCAACTTTATTAATCTCCAGCTGGGAAAATGATCGTGATCATGTCTGTATTTATAAAGTAGCTCTAATCATACATGTACATTTTTTAAACAACCTTTTTCAGGGATTTAAAAGCCCAGTTTATTGTGGATGAGAGAAAAAGATGTTTTCAAAGGTATCGTGTGACGTGTTCCCTGTGCGGTGCCCCTTCTCCTCTCCCTTGCCTCTCTTGGGTCAGCGTCAGGGTGGGGACTAACACAACGATGTTAGCATCTACAGCTAAATGAGATATGGGTGAAAACTGGAGAATATTGTCTGTGGCTTTGATGTAGAAACATTCATACAAAAACAATGAAAAGCCATTTCCACTCAGTCTCTGGTGCGTTCGCATGCACAGACCAGTCAGACTGACTTTCTTCACAGTCGGGTTCACCAGCTCTCTCTCTCACCTCCTGGGCCCCGGCCATATATCTCCCCCTGTTCTCTCGCCCAGCGCCCAACACTCAGCAACTCTTGGCGAGGCATCATTAGGTATAATGTACTTCCCCTCTCTCTCTCTCCCAGGGATATTTTGGAGTGGGGCGAGCGAGCTGACCTTACTGAAGGGCTCAGACGGTGCTGCCAACTCTGTCTCTCTCTCCTCTCCATTTATAACCCCCACCCAACGCACTCCCCTCACCTCCACCAGTGTTTGGTGGTCACACATGGCAACATAGTGATTTACTGTCGAAAGCAGTGTAACAACCAATCAAAACGATGCTGTAACTCTTGTTATTGCCTTCATTAGGAACCAGCTTGAGTTGGAACTACCCAGACTGCTTAATTTGTTCTTAACATACAATAGTTTTCTGTTGTCACGCTAAGCCAGTGCAGTGGGGATTCTCCTGTCTTGTAGTGTTACTTTGAGTGTTAAAAAGGACGAGGGGAACACTGTCCATCAGACGTGTGATTGGTAGAACAGGAGACTGGGTCAGCCAATACCCGAACGACAAATGACTGACAGGTGGTCCCTTTCACTAAAATATAAACCCTTCCTGCAACTGATCGTTGACCTGATCACCACTGCCCTCGGGTTCGTTCCAGGTAATTAAACTTGAAAATTAAACATGTCATTTGACAGAATGTTGTCATAATATTTACAAACAAAATAACTTTATGAATAAAGACAATCTACGAAATGGGCCATGCACTCGAAGCATGTTTTATTCAGAGCTTAAACACCCAGTATTTGTTCACAAGGTTTGGTATTGTGAAGGGCTGGATTGGTCAATATACAGCAAACAAAAATGTTTTTAGAGCTTCAGGAGTTGTTGGAGACTAAAACAGAGTTAAGAGAAGAGTGAATATTGAAGTTAAATTCATCAGATGATCAGAAACACAACTCCAAATGGCTGATAATGTTGTTCCACGTCTGCTGGATGTTTAAATCTGCCAATTTTCCGAGGTGATAATATGTCAGTGTTGCTCCCCAGTGGCCAAAACAATCAATTAATGCTGCTTTAAGTTTAGACTGCCTCTGTGAAGCAAGCAGTTTTAACTAGTTTTAACTAGCCATGCTAGCCAGCAACTACCTATATATGGTAGTGAGGTGACTGTGAAAGTTATGGTAATGAAAAAGTAGGAAGCAGTACATTTTCCATATTTTTCATATTCATATTTTGACCAGAGTTCTTTTTTTTTTGCCAATCAAGGGTCAACAGTTTGATTGTCCCTGTGCAGCTTGAGTTGTTTATGAATGTGACACTTGCAAATAAACAAATACCCTCCTCCCAACACTCATCACCCCGCCATGTCCAGTGACAGAAGCAGGTGCCGGGTCCAGGTGGGCCTGCCAACACACGAGGCTGGCACGGACCAGCGGGGGGTCTGACCGGGCCAAGAGTCCACCAGGACTGATACCATACCCCCCAACAACGCAAACCTGTTGCCAAACCCCCTCTGCAAAACACACGAAACACGTATACTGACTGAGTGCTTTAAAAGGCAAACTGGGAGGGTGTGCGTGTGTGGACGAGCTGACTGTTATGGTGAAATGATAAACTGGAGCGACAAATTAGCCCCAAGTTTGAATCTGAGTGTGTGTGTGTGTGTGTGTCTGCGTTGAAGCTGATGAACCCTGCCTGGAAGACGATCATTAGTGAGTCAAATACCAGCACAAATGGCCGCCCGCGATAATGGCTGACATTCATCTATGTCTGAGTCTTGTCCAACTCGCCGCTTAACGCTCACACAACGAGGGAGCTGAAGTCTGACGAGTAAAAAAAAAAAAAAAAAAAACTTTGTGGGGGAAAGAGAGCACAAACCCATGTCAAAATCTGAACCTGTGTCAGCATTTACAGGTTGAGCTGATGCTGCCACTTCAAGAGAGCGAAAGGACTCGGCGGCACTCGATGACAAGCGGATAACGACGCTAAGTGTTAAGATCTGAGCTGTGGCGTCCTGAAAATAGCTTTAACAAAATATTCCTTTCACCGTAGAATAATCATGTATGATGAGGTAGTGCAAGGGAAAGGAAATAAAAGCTCGTTGCGTAACATTTTAACACTCACCCACTTTGGTGTGATCAATCAGGCGCCCGTGCACAGTCCATCCCTCTGCCCCCCCATCTGTTATTGCAAGTGCTGTCCATATAACAGGCGCCTGTCAATTTCGCCTGCTTTTTATTGACTCATCCTCGGAGCCACGGAGGGGTTTCGATCACAATTATCATTTTTTATGAATACATTTTCATGAATATATTAGCGTCCTCCCCACCACCGCCACCCACCACACACATACACATACACATTTGGTGGAGTGTTGTTTTCTCACAGTTAATCAGTGGCCAGATAAATCAGAGGCCATATTTGCAGTCCATCTGCTGGGAAGGTGCAGTGGGCTCCAGACGCCATTCAAACATGCTGGACAATAACAGGAAGTGGAAAGACAGCACGCAGACGTCGCCGGCATCACACTTCACTGTTCACTATGTTCTGTCGATACAGATGTCAGGCCAAGACGAGTTCTTTCTTTCTGGAACAGGACAACAAAGAACTTTTGTGGCTCTGCGTGTTGCAACTTGTGACAACTTCAGATCTATCTATTGATACAAATCAGTAGACTTGCTTGGTCTGGTTTGACCAGTAGGTTATAGAGCAAACTTTGGCTAATGATAGCTAACTGAGGACAGATAGATTGCTACACCTGTCAACCTGCTCCCCCTGATGTAGAGATGTGGAGAAGTGGATAATGCACATCTACAGGCAAAGAAAGTAACTGATATTCCAGTTGAAAGGCAAAAGTATTACAGCTGCAGGTATTTATAGCTTCAGTTGGTGAGGTTTTACATTCAACATGTTTATTAAAATAAAAAAAAACACCACAGAAAGAACTTTAATGTTTTCCAGCTGGCCCCTGTTGCCCCTCATGCTTTGTAATTTCATTGTGGATGAATGAAGTCCAGTCAGGACCTTTTGATAACTTGTGTTTTACTGGTTGCTTTATGAATGATCTTTCTGATCAACAAACATGGAAATGATGACAGATAGCAGACAGATTAACTTGTAGGTCCCAGACCTTCCAGGCAAACTGTGGTAGATATTGCTCAAACATTCAAAAAACTTCTAGTACCACAGATCAGCTTTCAGATAATTTTCATTCAGAGACATTAACTGTATTTATAGTATATTTCGCAAACAGACAAGTAGACAGAAGTACAAACATGACTTCTTTCAAACCTTTTTACAGATGCCATATTGAAAGAAAGTAAAAGAAAAATTAAACAACCAAGGAGTCAGGGACAAGGCCTTGTCACTTAAAATAAAAACGAGCAGATCCACCAGTAACTCCGTGAAACTCTGAATAAAGACCCAAACAGGAGCCGGGTGCTTTGTTATTCCAGATGGCTTTATGGGTCATGAAAGACTGATTCACGCGTCACTTTAAAAGTGCCCGTTGCTGGCCTGCCGTCTAACTGCTCTTCTCCTTAAAAACCGGGAAGCACCCCATCAATTATTTGCTAAGCAGCCATACTGAAGATCTCACTTTGAACAGTGTGTGGGGACGGCAGCCCTGTCAGCGTGATGATAGATGCACTGGAGGCTCACGCTGCCCCCAGCACGCCTCTCTGAGGGTCGGCAGCTGCACAAAGCCCGAGCCGTCTGTGTGTACGTGCACAGAGGCGACACACGCATGCACAGGAACACACACGCACAGCCGTGCACGCCCTGCACAAACACACCTGCACATATGGAAACCCACATTTGCATAAACACCTTTTCCTACACACAAATACTGACACACACATAACACACATACACATGTAGGAATATTGAAAACAAGCAGTGTAACGCAACTAAGCACATTCCCAGAACTTGAGTTCAGCATTTCTGAACAATTTTGAAGTACCTTGTAAATGCTTGTAAATATTGTACCTTTTCCATAACTATATTTATCGAACAGCTGTTGTTACAGCACAAAGAAGAATGATCCAATAACATAATAACACTGTACCAAAGAGGCAATTGTGCACAATGAATACCTTTTTTTACATTATAACTAAATTTTTTTTGCTAATACTTATGTATTTTTACTCAAGCAAAACTGTGAATTTTGACTTGCAGTGGACTCTTCTGTAGTCTGAGTTTGGCAAATATGAATTTCATTTCTACGTCTTTCACTACTGCTGAAACACACATAGGAAGACCCAAAAAGAACACATGACTGCATGCAGAAAAAAAGTTTGCACAGTACAATAAGTTCATCAAACAAGCAAACAGAAGAATTAAAGTTTACAACAAGGGAGACATCACAATAAGAAATTTGGGTTTGATTTGTAATAATTTTTAAATCATCTTAACTATGCACAGCTGCAACCCCGCCTGAGCCCGCGCCACTAATTACACCGCTTGCCACTTTAATGTCCAATGTAGCCATTGAGGATTCAGGTGGGTCATGGGAGAATTAATAGAGCATTAATCAACACGCGCTAATTACCTAATAACATGTTAATTAAATCAGGTATTTAAAGTTCTGAGACGTGTAATGCTTATTCTACCGTACACACGTCATCTACTGAAGAGAGAGACGGAGACACAGTATGTCTGTACATGCAGGGATGACAGTGAGTCAATGCAAATGTCACGGTGTTAAATCTGACCTTCATCGCTCCTTAGGGATTTCTCCTTTTGCGCCATTGTTATCCCCCTCCACCTGACCCCTGGGCCCGCCCACCTCGACCCTTAACAAGTCTCATTTCTTCTCCTTTGTGATCAGCCGTGACAAATCCACGCACGAAAAACGCTTTCGGATCAATGTCGCCGTTTAGGCCAGCATACGCCGCACGCTCAGCTGATGTTCATAGATTCTACTGAGCCAGATCGAAAATGGCAGAAAGCCAATAGCTGAGCTTGTCTTTGAGGTCCAGATCAGTGAATTACTTTGATAGCGTGGAGCCCGTCCTGGTGCTCTTAATGTGAAATCAATACATCCTCTTTCACCAACCAGCGTAAAACGCTTGACCTGAGGATTGACTTTTTTGTTTTTTTCCTCCTCTCTTTGTCTTCTAAGGAATGGGTCCGTAAGTTTGAGGACAGCTTTTATTTTGCGGTGATACACATTTTGCTGAGGCTGCTGTTCCTGTTATATCACACTCTGTAGGGCCTTGGCTTTGTTCTCAACCTCAATCCAACCTTACAGAGTAATTTGTGCAAGGTAGAGCACAAACTAAATGGTGACATAAATACACCAAAAGTATTAAGACACCTGAACATTGCACCCTTATGTGATTGCTGAGCATCTCATTGCATGCTGCTATGCCAGCCTCCGCTCTTCTGGTTTCAGATTTTCCATCAGATGTTGAAACCTGGCAGCAGAACTCTGTAAGTAGTCTGAAAGCAGTCTAACAGTAAATTCTGTAACCTGGTAAATCCACGTGAATATGTGCTAATGACTAATGCAAATTAAGTGGAGTGATGGTTGTTGTGTAGATTATATAAGACTGGGTTTTACATTAAAATACTGAGTTCTTCTCTTGAGTGAGATTTGGCATTAGTAAAAGCACATTTCCTGACGGCTACTGGACATGACTCATGGATGCAGCGTCAGGGGTCAAATCTGAAGTTTTGGTGTAAACATGGCAGAAGTTCAGCACGTTCCCACCCACGACAGTGCACATAGTTGTGGATAGTTTGTGTAGTATTGGTACTGGAGCCTCTTCTGAGTTTTTTTTCCCAAGGTTTCAAAGTTGGCAAGTGGGACCTACTTGATAAAAAAAAAAAAAGAAGCAAATGCTGCGGTTTTAATTTCAATCAAACACTAAAAGAGTTCACACAAATGCTCCCAAAATCATGAGAACATTTCACGCTGTGAGCTTGGTTGGAAGTAAAATCTTATTCAAGGTGAACCGTGAATGAGGTCCTTAGAAACCATACAGACACAGCGACACCGTGCGATATGAAAAAGCTGCTTAAAATCAATTTCTTTCTGTTCTCACTCACATCTCTCCTGGTGGATCATGTTTTAATAAACCTCTGTGCATCCTACACCATGTCACTGTCTCCTCCTCCTGTCTGTCCCCACGCTCCCAGTCACCTCACCTTAAAGGCGGAGGCCACAGATCAATACGTTTGATGGGGAGGCAATAAGCAGCCCTATTAAGTGACAAAGGTTTACTCTGTAACAGCTGGGCTGGCGCGAGAGCCGAGCTTGTCTGACTAATGAATCGTGAAACAATCAGGCAGTAGCCATTTGTGTTTAGATCTGTAAATATGGCGCGGTACAAGTGCCAGACCATCGCTGGCACTCCAGCTGGGGCCACAGATGGTCTGGATTGGAGGCGAGGCGCAGGCAAACCGTTAGCTCCTCCGGCCCACACTGCACCGCACCTCCTCTGTCTCTGAGTGACAACTTCACTTTCGCGCTAACTTAGCCCGCCTGCCCCACATTGGGAGCCAGGATTTGGTTAAAAAAAAAATGAAGAAGAAGAAAAAAACCCTGACAGCTCCTGAATGGGAGCCCAGCCGATGAGCAGTCTTGCTGCAATCCGGCAGAGGGAACCAGGGGAGTAGAGAGCCAGGCGAAAGAGGAAGAGCAATGATGATCCTGCTATTTAAAGACATGATCAACCTAATTAACCTTGGGATGCCAATGACTAATTCTGAGGTGGCTGGTCCACTACAAGAGTGGCAACGTGGAGGCCTCATAAATCTCACTAATAAGAAGCTCTTTCTCAAATAGGAGGAACATGAGCACACAGGCTGGTCATTATTTGGAGGAGGATTGAAAATACTGTATGTGGTATTCTTATCAGTTAAACCGGGGGGGAGGAGGTGGCTGGTAACGCAGCAGAGATGGACTGTCTCTCACCCGGAGACAGCTGAGTAAATACAGAAACATTCAAATAGACAAATAAGAATTCATTTCAAAGACCTTTTGTCATTTGCCTGCGCAAATGATTGAAACAGAGACAGAATATATTCTGCAGTTGCAGTGGGAAGGGAGGGGGTTGAGGGGCGGGGGGTTAGCGAGGGAGGGGGGGCGTCCTTGAAGATAGAGCTATGAAAGAGATGAAAGGTTTATTTAATCAATTTTCAAGGTAAAATGATCTTCCGGCGCTTTACTCTACACATTTGGTGCAGTGAATGTGAAAGCGGTACAAAGCCATTACAATGCCCCCAAGTCTATTAAACTGAATGACAGACGTTGTTTACAACCCCAACTGCTTCTGCAACCGCACCATTATCGCCGCATACTGATGTAAGAATCAACAGCAGGATTGGCTGTCATTACAGAAGGACAGCAGAGCGTCTTAAAGCAACATTTATCAGCCTTTCTAAAGGATTTGTACCCTGCTAATCACGAAGATGTCACGCTGCTTTCATTACCTCCATCAGCATATTGACCTGCGAGCGCCACACATTCAGGCAAACTTGTTTTTTTTAATACACATACTGGAAGTAGTCAAACATGCCATGACAAAGGACATTCAAGTGGCCAAATCCCATTGCAACCACAGAGATGGTGCAGTATTTATGACTGAATAGTTTAACAGTTCAATAAAACAAGAACAAGATATACAGTATACGTTCACAACTAATTATAAAACAATAAGAAGAAAACCTTTAATTTAAGGCTATGAGGTTATGTCACATTTAGCTCTTCATGTACGCAGAGGGGTCCTGGAACACCTCATTAAATATGTACAGTACTTTTTCAGTTTTCTTAACAAGCTGAGATTGGACTTTTTTCAGTTCAGTAGTAACTATCTCAAGAATTATTGCTCTTACTTTACTTGAACGAAAGAGTTAATCTGGCACGTGTATCCTATAATTGTCAATTCAGGTATTTTGATCCAGATCCAAATGTGCAGTCTTGGTGCTCAGTTTTAATTCAGAATTTTGATTTTGAAGTAATTTGGCATCATAAAAGCCCTCCTTCTAGTTTTTGTAATTTCTGTTAAAACTGACATATGAAAGTAGCGATTGCGAGAATATGGTGGCCAACTGCAGTTGCCATTGAACAAAGATGAGCCACGTTTGTAGGAGTGTCTGTCCTTTGTCATGAGGTGTGTACATTGTTTTGTCAAACCCAGTTACCTCTTAAATAAGTGCAGCGTTTACAATAATCACATCCGCTTGACATGCAGATGTTCTCCTTAAACACGGCAGCCAGTCTGCTCCAGTGTCTGGATGTTCCGCTCTGCTATAGCAAATAGGAGGGATATTTATGGGCATCTAAATGTGCGTGAGCAGGTCTGCACAGCCTTTGTTTCACAGTGGTAATAATGCCAGGCCCAGACCCGCTGTCCTTGCCCCTTCAGTCCAGCGAATATAATCCCAGGCAATGGAACTTTTTGCGCAACGTTAACTGTCACGACCCGCGGCGGCGGCTGGAAATGGCTTAACTAAACTGTCAGATCTAATAAAGCCAATAAAGGGATCAGATAAATGTTTATTACATAGTGGGAAAAGATCATTTCTGGACAGAAATTGAGGATGACCTTTCCGGATAATTCCTCGCTGCCCCCCTCCCGCTGCTGGATAAATCACAGGGTCCCTTTTGTTTCACGGCTGATGGAGCCTTGCTGACGTGGGATTGTTAAAACCTCGCTCGCTCTTCTTTCTTTGTCTCCCCAATTACAGGAGCCCTCTGAGTCTGAATGCCACCTCAACACACAGAGAGGGGCAGACTGCTGTGCTCCTGCTGTTACAACAGTCGGATGAGATAATAATACAACACCTGCCTAAATGCACACAGAGCCCTTTTTAATTGAATGCACTTGTGCAACATCAGTGTTGCTGAGAAAACTGAGCCCAGAAGATGTTACATGTCGTGGACAGGAACTAGTTTCCAATTGTGTTTTGTTAAAAAAAATGCTTATTTAGCTCTTTTGGACCAAAGACTAAATTGTAAAAGTAAATTAAAGTTTGGGGAAAAAAACGAAATGATGAGCCAAAAGAAGCTGAAATCTCCCCAGAGCTGAGGAGAACCATCGACTCAGGTGCTAATTACCTGTGGCCTTGTTACTACGTTGAGCCTCTTTCATATTACACAGAGCCATTTGATGCTTTTTATATCTTCTCTTAATATTATTTATTTACTTTGAATTGCCTTGCCATCGTCGCCTCTTAGGTCAGGTCTTTTTCACATTTGCACTTATTATACAAACCAAGAGCTGTAAACATGACGTCACATGACCTGACAGGTAAGTCGTTCCCTGGACACTTTTGGTGATGATTTGTAACACAACATATTTGGGGTGAGTTAGTGTGCAGCAGCTACGTTTCACCACTTCTTAAGAATAAACTGTCTAAATACAGAATCTCAACATACCTCTTTTTAGCATCTTTTTACTTCCTGATGTATCAGCAAAATGCCCCGCACATCACTCAGGTGCTGGTAGGCGTGCATGTTACCATGGTTACTAAATGATGTTGGATTATTTCATGAATCACTGAGGAGGTGGCTTCATTGAACCAGCAGACAGATTTAATAGTAGTTTGGTTTTTGGATTCATTCTAATTTCACATATCTACATTTGAACTATGTTGTGGTTGGTCCGGTAGCTTTCACACAAGAAAGTCAACCGCACCAGAGTCCCATCAGAACTGAACTAAGACCCCCTTTTCAAGTGGTCCTGGTCTGGTCATCCGGTCTGCGCCACAGTTCAAATGACAGCTTTCACAGCAGCCGAAATGAAGCGCATCAAACGGACGGACACACCAGTGTGTGTTTGAACCGCACCACACAGCTTCGGCCTGAAAGTGCACATTTTTAAAAGCATGACTAAGACGTGGGATCAGATTATACCTGCTTTGGCTTCTTTATACTTCCTGTTTGCTTTCAATTTTCAATTTCCAAATAGATTCTTGTTATTGCAGTGTAGGGTGTGTTGAGCCTGTGCTAAGGACCAGGGATGCCTGAGAAGATCCACTTAGCTGAGTCTATGTCCTCCTCCTTCTCAAATCACACTTGAACTGCACAGCTCTCTCTGTTTTTAGCTCATTTTGTTTCCTCTTATTTATTCATGTATTATACATGTATCATTTGTACAATATTATTATTTACTGCAGTGGTTTTATGTTGTACTGCATGCTGTGCGTGCTTATATGCAGTAATGCGTCTTTTTAAGCAATACTGCTTGAATATATTTTATCATTATTATGATATTATGAAGCCAGCATCTAGTGGCCACTGGAAGAACAGCAGCTTCGAGCACCAGCTTCAACAATGAGCTTTGGTGTTTGCCTCTTGGATAACACACTGGAATGCTGTATTACCAAATCTGCCAAGAAAAATCAGTCTTAACAAAGTCAAAAGGGAGAAACTGGAAACTGAGTCGCTCTTATTGTTGAAACCAATGTAAAATTTAAGCCTTACACAGAAAACCTGTAACACTCATCAAATATGGATGACGACACCACGAGCACCTGCACCTCAAGGGTTCACTGCTGAACAGATGTGGCGTGATGAGATCAGGTTAGGGGGTGTTCGAAGATGCTTCCTTACTGGCCGATCTCCTTTATTTCCCTCTCAGACCCCCCCTCCCTCTCCCGTTCCCCGCCCCTCCTTGGCCTGTCCTCTGAGCTACATGTGGCATGGCTGCCTACTGCTTCCTGTGACAAGCCAAGCTGTCCGCTGACCACTTCATTTTTGATGTTGGCAGGCGAAACTCGAGTCGTGGCAGCCTGTGTGTGCGCGCGCGCCCACAAACACGCGCAGACACACACGCGTGCACACACACTGGGTTCAAGGGAACACCATCCAAGAAGAAGAAGAGTTTCCAAATGACCAAACACAGGCTGCTTGATGAGTGTTTGCTTCGCCTCGTCTTTGTTTTCTCTCCATCTCCATCTCAGAAGTCCATCATTGTATCTCTGTTTATCTTTCATTCCCTTTCTTTCTTCTTCCTCTTTGTATTGATATTTATATTTCTGTCTGTCTTGGCTGCTGTTTTTCTCTTTGTTTAAGAAGCATTTCTATGTATTTTCTCCTCTGCTGCTTTCTGTCTTTCCTCCAGTTTTACTTTCTTTAAGATTTTACTTTCTCTTTGTCTTTCTGTCCTCGGCGTCTGTCTTTCTCTCGTCTTAATGTCCATCCTTACAGCATTTGCTTTCTTGCTCCATTCTCATATTGTTTTATTCTTTCCTCCCTCCTTTTTTTCTGATCCCAGCTTTTGTCTCTGTTTGTCTTTTCGTCTAATCATTTTATTTTTGTTGCCTTTCTTTATATTTTTGGAGGCAGGTCTTGCTTTAGCTCTTCCAGTCTTCTGAGTCTTGGTCTCTCCTTCCTTTTAATCACTGAGTACAGTATTTAAATGCTGGCCATCACACCCAAAGCCAGTAATCTAACTGTCATCACTGTTGTTTGTTCTTCTCTGTCTTTGTAGTGTCTTTCTTTTCCTCAATAGTGTTTCTCTTCTTCTTCGATCCTGTTTTTTCATTTCATTCTTGTGTTCTTTTGGTTCTTTCTATGTCTTGCTTTCGTCTTCCTTCCTTTCCAGTTTTTAGGGTTTCAACATGTGATCCTTGCTGTCCATATCCAGATTGAGTAAAAAAAACATTTCCATCACTTTGTTGTGTTGAAGCCTCGCCACTCAAACTTGAATGATTTCCTGAATTTTAAATTTGTTGAAGGTTTTCATTCTCCTCTACAATTTGGATTGATGAAACCAAGAATGATAATCACAGTTAATTTTAACAGCAATGTTTGCAGATCCTGGTGACACAGCAGCTAAATTAAACACAAGGTTTCCACATAACAGCCAGCATATAGTTCTTCCTGTTTTCTTTTCTTGAAACTAAATGACCTGGAAGAACACCGAGTTTCCTACTTCTTCTGCTCGATAAACCATTTAAAAACCTATTGGACTATCTGACGAGGGTGAAAACGAAGCAGCTTCTCTGACTTTTCATGAAAACTTGATGTTTTGGAGAAACATGGTTTTCACAAGACATGACATTCAGCAAAAACTGAAATTCAATCATGATAAAACTGAATGTTTTACACGATAAATGTCAGAAATTAAACAGATCCTTTCTTTTTCTTGGTTATTCCTCTTGTTTTGTGCCCCAGAAGAAGTCATGTTCTACTCAGTGCCACTGGACGCCAACATGTACCGTATTCTCTGCATCACTTCAATACAACGATATGAGCCTGAGGACATGACAAGGCCCCTGTTTAAGGTCAGACACACATTAGATGTTGAGGTCAGGATAAGAGGCTTTGATCGGTACTACCATGCTGGGTTCATGATCTTTGGAGGCAGGAGGATAGCTGAATGTGTGTGTGTGTGTGTGTGTGTGTGTGGTCACAGCTATAGAGTGAGAGTATATGAGGCAGGAGGGCCTCACCCAGCCCATTAGATCTGCGCACTGGCCTGTGAGATGTTGTATCACTTTAATTAGCGGGGGGGCTGTGGGCCACAACAGCGTGAGGAGATGGGGAGAAGGTTGATTGTGTTTTAGTCATTGCCTAAAGCCACAGCCCCCCCTTCACCGTCCTCACCCCGACCCCCACCCCCACCCCCCTCCTCCCCACCCTTGTGCAAAAAGTTTTATCGAGCTCGGCTTCCTCTCTGGGCCTTTCGTTAAAGCGGCTAACGACCAGATGACTGTTGTTTTGTTTCGATGACCTCACACCTGGTTCTTTTTCAGAGTCTTGAAGGAAAATTATGTGTTCTGTTCAAATATTTTAATTTACACAGCCATAAAAATATCCCTTTTTCCTTTTAACCTCACACTATCTTCTTTAATTGCAGCCACATTTCCACGGTAGCCAATCTGTGAGACCATTTAGCCATTCCGCCTCTGGCCTCATCCGAATTTGAGAAAACTGGGCAAAACTTAAACGCTGTCACACCGTCTGAATAAATTGCGAAATAATGAACATTTTAGATAACTGCGGTGAATCAGAGCACGCTGAATGCACCCTGGCGTCGAGCCAGCCCCCGCAGACGGTCAGAGACGGAGCCGTAGAGAGCGGGAATGGGGATTCTGGGTAATTGGACTCATTGTCCCATTGTAGAAGCTAATGAAGTGATGCAATTGAAAGGATGATTCTTTGGGATCGTCTTAAAAGTCATTCAGCAGCTTGTAGCACTAGACAGTTTATATGAATAACAATAATTAGGTGATGTTTAAGGAAACAACACAAGATTCAATGCAAAATGATGCATCCACCAGTTTCAAAAATGACATCAAGCAGAAAATGAAAATAAATTCACATAATTTTGATGGATAATGTTAAGCGTTCTTATTCAAGGCACGCTGAATGCACAGAGATTTTTATTCCTACATCCTTAAATCTATAAATTGTCAAAAAAAAGCAGCACAAAATACAAAAAAGACGATGTTTTTATTTCTAATGTTTTTAAGGTGACAGCACTGCATTCATTTGGAGAATTGGTTGATTAAATACATGATGTGGGAATAATAAAATGATTTTATAAAAATAGTCCTGTAATAAACTACTTGCCCCAAATACAGACAGCAGCTTTGATTATGATGTGTAACACGCTGTAATACATGTTACAATGATTTCCTGTCAGAGGTCATGTTTAAAAAAACAAGTACACACCAGGAAAGATTAATGTCAGAGGTGAAAATCATTGGACAGTAGTCTCCTAATGGCCACTGTCAGATCCCATGTTTCTCTCTGTTAAGGCTGGGGTGCAGGGTTGTGGGACTGGATGGGAGATGGGGGTTGGGAGGGGCGGTGATGGTGGGCGGTGCTGCAGCTCTTTATTGCCACCATAAAAGTTTACACGACCGCCATCTCTTACAATCCATATTGACAGGAGTTTTCAGAGAAAAGCTTCCTAAAGCACAGGAAAAGAAAAAAGAGGGGCCATATCATCTTCCAGCCTTAGGTGCAACATACCCTTGTAATAGGCCAAGGAAAATATAGACTTATGGAAAATGAAATGAGGCATGAATGACCATAAGCGTGAAGACAATTACACCCTTCGGAAATCGTATATTTGTGAAGATAATTTCCGGAGGAGTCTGCGTGCTTGGACCCGGTCGGGTTACTGTATCTTCGCTATGCTTGAACTCTCCTTGAACTTGGGCTAACCGTCGCTGGAGTGGGACGTGGCTATCTGCCCCTGCATCTGGTTATTTTAGCTCCAATTTGCAGCCTAATGCCACAATTACCCTGATCTATGGCTCGAGTCACCCCTTTAATGGCTCTCTGTCAAAATCAGCACATTTGCAGAAGCAAGGGCCTGAGAGGAAGTCCTGACTTTGCTTTATTGATGGCATGATTGATTTGGGAACTACTTTTTTGTTCCATGAATGTCCAGATGAACTAGAAGTTAAGGGCGAACCAAATAACGTGACTGATAAAATTGAATAAAGAGTGAAATAAAGATTCTACAATGTCCTTTACAAATGTCATAATGTTTGTAATAAGAGCCCAATGTATTAGACAGATTGCGGTTAATAAAACTATAAAACAAAGTGGAGAATGAGATTAAAAACCTGGATCTCTTCAGTCTTTCCTCACATTTCTGGTACTGTCTGAAAGAGTTTTGTTCTCATTCTCTTTTCCATTTCTTCCGTTTCCTTTTAATATGGAGCTACATTATGAATCATATTCGAAGGTCACAGGGATATTTGTCTACACATGTTCACATGCGCAGCTCTCTGCTGAATAACAGGATTCAGCTGTAGCTTCACACAGTGAGCCTGCAAAGCTGCGATGCTCACTACACACCAGAAAACAAAATGGGACGATCATGGAGAGACGTCTTAGATCTTTACTGTCTAGCATGTTAGCATGCTAACAAGTTATTGTTGGCATGTTAATATACTTACAGAGAGACAGCTGGATGGACAGACAGAGGGCCCAACATCACTGGAGAGCTACGTGAATACATAAAAATTAAACATCCTTGTGTGTTTAAAATGTTTTCATGACTTTTGCAATAACAATAAATTATCACTCCATTTATTATTGTAATTTTCCAACAGTTAACGGTATTTTTCTGATTTGGATTTGAACAGGGTGAAACATTTGTTGAAAATGTTTTGTACACAGTATGTCTATGTTGCAAGGTTAGGCTGCATAATCATTGTTTCAACCACATTTAAATGATTACAGACATGTGGAAGATATTATTTTAAAAGAGAGGTAGCAATAAGTAATGGCATCTTCCACACGGATGTAGCCTGTTTAGCCAGATGCATGAATATGTTTACACCTGCAACTAAAAACAGCGTTAACCGTGTTAATGCCCCTAAAGCTTAACAGACTCGCTGCAGTCTTGATCTGAATGTGTCCCTTCAGATCCGAGTGTAATGATGAGAGCCTAAAATGTTACATTACAAAGTAAGACAAGATGCAGCTCTAATAACATGATACGGAGGAGAGATACGGCAGTGTGTGGAGAGAGCAACTCCACTTTGGCTGCCCAGAATCCTCTCACAGCGATGAAAAGCAGCCCCCTGAAGTCCACTCCATCACGGCATGGCTCTCTGCCCTCGCTGTGGCGTGACTGGGACAAGGATGAGTGGCGGTAAAGGACAAACTCATGGACACCAGTTGGGCTCCCAGAACCAGCACACATTATTACCCCCAACAGAAGCCGAGTGAAGGCGGGAGCCAGGAGCCCGTCCCCGGCACAGCTTCGGTGGGAGATGCAAAAACAGATGGCCACCCCCAGCAAGACATTAGCGGCAGAGATTTGAAAACATCTTGAAGCCCCTGTCGCCACACAGAGACTGTGGTCAGGAGGCTAATGTGAGAATAGTAAAACATCGGCGTAAATGGTAAAATGAGCTGCGATAAGAACAACAGCTGTGCAGAATTACGAGGAAGTGCATGCTACAGTGTATTTATCTGGGTCTACAGTGTAACATTCAAAAGGCCATTGTCTGCCTGCACATAAGGAAACTGCTGAGGCTTTATTTGTACCAAAGATGATGTTACTGAAATGGAACAACAAGCCAATCAAACTGCAGACCTACCCTGGCGATCAGTATGTATGGAGGTTATTCATTGACATAGAGCAAACCTAAGATGTAGTCAAACTGAATTGAGTGAAATTATCGAAATATGTGCATTTCTCACAAATGTACAGCACTTTCATTACAGTTATTATGGTATTTATTATACTAATGGTAAAGGAAGGTACCTTCCAATAGTGTAGCCTTATGTTTTCACCTGCATTTTACCAAAATAGTGTTCACTTGGTTAGTGCCCCTAATGCCCCTAATCTGCCATTTTGCAATCACTTGGCTACTGTATGTTCCTACAGACACAACTGTAATCATATGTGCCTACAGTGTTTTTAACTGGTTTTACCACCAAAATGTCTATTGAGAGTTACTGAAAGTATGAAAGAAGATCTTAACTCAGGGTCCACTTATTCGCTTTTTCCAGAGCTTGAACCACATCTCACAGTCTTCATCAGCTGACAGAGTTTGCTCCATCCACTTGATGTGCTTAAAAACTCCTGGAAAAGCTAGTAAGTGCACCTTGAGTTGAGATTATTTAGTCACACTCATGTTTCCATTGTAGGATGTGAACTTTAACACAAGCCTGTTTTGAGAATTCAACTTATTTCAAACTCTGACAGTACGTCAGTCTGAACCACTTTAGGATTTTTTACAATGATTCTCTGTCTCTCTATTTGTGCTTCTATTGATTTGTATCTCACAATTTGAAGCATCACCATTTTATTTTTACCTCATTCTTTGTTTGAACAGTTATTTTAGAAAACTTGAAGCAGTCACTTTGCTTGACATTGGTCCGCCTCAATTCTCTAATTCATTTCTTTTTCAGTGCTGCATTCTTTAATGAAGGTCTTAAACCCCCAAACAAAGAGCTGTTTTAGAGGTTTGTCCACCTTGATCTGGATAAAATCTTTAGAGAAGCAGTGTTTACTTCAGATCAGATTTTTACAATTACAATACAAGAGCCAACATGCCTCTGTCGCTCTCTAAACGCCGCTATTACCCCACCTCTTAGATGAGGACTTTTTTAAGTTGTGAAAATTAAAGGTGAACCAATCTCTACTGGCCTGATGCAAACATTCAAACAAATAGTGCAGCAGGAAGTACACAAAAAAGACACAAACCCAAGGTGACACGTATCATTGTCTCCAGACCGGCGGTGGTTTGGCGGGGGCGATATTTGTCGCAGCGGTGTCATGAGACTTGTGAACAGAGGGTTTGGCTATTCCTGGACATTTTCTCCACACCTGCACCCGGAGTGCACTGGGTTGGCATTTCAAACTTTATCACCTGTCACAAGAGAGACACCGGCTGCTCTGGAGAGCACTGCTCCCTGCCGCCAAGACCCCCTCCAACCCCCCCACTCGCGAGACATCACACCCGTCCTTGGAAGTCGTGCTTGGAAAGAGAAAATGACGATTTCCCCAGTGGGAGGCTGCAGCCGCTGGCCAGCCGACGTCCATATTGTCTTCTGGCTCCTAATTGATTTGAGGGCTGTGAAATCATCTTGATCACGTAAAGCTCGATGCTGTCTTTTCATATGTCCATCCACTGCAGGCCGCAATGTACAGTAAGTGACATATACAACCAGAGTGCCCATGCATTATCATAGAAAGATGAGGAAACTCAAGTGAGAGAACTGGCAGTTTGTTGGATTTAGGGTTTACAGTAGCATTATCATCATCAGCTACAGGTGGGAGGATGGATGTAGTTAGTTTAAGTCCCCACAAGCTTAGTAATTTAAATTTGAGTGTTTGTGTCTCTGTGTTAGTGTGCACTTTTACTTGCTACATAGTGAGGAGTGAGTTTTTAACCATTTTTGGAAAGTGAGGACATCAGAAGGTTAAGACTTGGTTTTAAGCGATAGGTTAGAATTAGGTTAAGGTTTATGATTAGGCATTTAGTTGTGATGGTTAAGGTTAGGGTAAGGGGCTAGAGAATGCATTATGTCAATGAGTGTCCTCACAAGGATAGAAGTACAAGTGTGTGTTTGTGTGTGTGTGGTGTGACAGTCTCCAGGGGACACAGTGATCAAGGTGACACATCTCTCTGGTCTCCACAGGGGGTGTCTGGGCTCCAGAAGGCCATGAGTGTCACAGCAACAAAGCCCCACACTGGATGATGTCATATCACACACACACACACACACACACACACACACACACACACACACACACACAGACACACACAGAAACTTAGGGACTGACACCACCACCACTGGAGATTGTGAAAGGTTAAGTCTCAAGTTGAGTTGTGTTTGATTCAGCATAATGTGTAGGCGTTCATGTTAATGTGTCCACTTTTCCTGGCCTTCCACCTGTTATTACACGTAGCAAAAGCAGCTTTTTTTATTGGTTGTGTGTCTTCTTTGAAACAGACTCACATTTTATATTTAATGAATTGCACATGAAGTCTGAAACTCTTGTTAATTTCATGAAACAGTTAGCTGACATGTTTGGACAAGTACAGTAAATTTTTGTTCTACTTCAGGTAAAAGGTGCAATATGTAAAAACTGGTCATGTGCTGAATTCATACTCCAAACAAATAGGGGGCAGCAGATCACCAGAGTAACTGCTAACTGCTGCTAAATGTATTCTCTATACATCCATGACTGTAGCTGCAGTTCGCTAGTCAGCTTAGTTAGCTGCTCAGCTAGCCGGATTACCAGAGGAGTGTTGGTTTCCACCGCTAGTACAGGAGCTTTGCACGAAGAGTAGCACCTGAATGGGCACCAGGACCTGAGCTGGGACAACGTGCAACAGAACCAAGCTCAGCAGCCTCTCAGTGAACACAGCTGGTCTGGGACCAAACAGAGCTTCAGAGACTGACAGGGGCCAGTTTGACGACAGGGAATAACATTACAGTACTGAGGAGGTTTACAGCGGCCCTGAACAGGACTCCGGGGATGATGAACACGTGGCAGGCGGGGACAGATCACGCAGTTTCCACATCAGGTTCCGCGTTCATCTCCATTCTTTGAGACAAACTGACACTCTGGAGCAGTTTTACTTTGTGTGGTGCTGGCAGCTCCACAGCAGCAGCAGGGCTCTCCTTCTCAAACTCTCCTTCTGTATGAGGTTTAAGCTTCTTAGCTATTCGCTTGCTCATCACAAAACTTGCCTGCAGAACACCGTCAGAATGTGGTCTCCTGAAAGCTGCTTGTTCGGCATCCAAACTCTGTCAAAAAGTGTTGACTTTGTCCAAGTGCATTTGTCCTTGCAACTCATCCAGTTTAATGTGTTTTGAGCTGTAATGATGCTCGAGTTCGGCCTTTTCACTCCTGCAAGAGCGTCCCCACAAGATAACTTAGGCACACTGGCTTCCCCTTTACTTCAACAAAATCGTTTTACCACCTGCAAAGTGTAAATTCTACTGCTGTTTTCATGACTGTCACAACCACAGGACCGCTGCCTGTTGTGTTCAGGGACAAAGTAATCGATCTTGCGGGTGGTATACAGCCACCCCTGATTTAAATAAAACTCTTGCATATTGCACCTTTAATTTAATAATTATTTTTATAATAACAATGTACCACATAATAATCTGAAAACAATTTGACTACATGAAAGGGGTTTCTTGAAGTGATAAATTTACATCGCAGCTTTACAGCAAGTTTCAGCTCATTGTTTTGGCTCACTCTCACTGCTCTGACAGTGTTGTTTGCAGCCACAGCAGACAGCTGTTTTCAAAGAGCCTGTTTCAACAAAACAACCAGTTATTGCAGCTTTACTTTAAATCAAAGGCCATTTCAGTTTTTCGAACATCCTTCGAGGGCCATACAAAATTATTGCCTCTAATGTGATGGCTGGCACTACCACTGGAGTCAGTTTTGAAAAGAACTGTGTTCCCCACTCCTGCTTTAAGGTTCCTACCAATAACCTAAAACAACTTGGGTTACTATTCAAATTAATTAATGCAACTTAATGATGGTCAAACAGCTCGCACAAATTTGTCATAAGAGAGCCATCTGACTCACTGTTTAGTCGAAAGCAAATCAGCGATACCACACATTTAGTATAGTTTTCTTCTTATTTCTCACGTCTGCTTTTTCTTTTCTTCCACAAGCAAAAAACAGAGCAAAACTTACCAGTGCCAGTCCCAACGTTTTGTCAGGCACACTCTTAATTACTATTGCAAGCATATAATTTGACTGTGTAAGCAGAGTCACGGTAGCATGAAAATGGTGGGTTTCCTTGTTTCGCTTGTCTTTGCTTGATGTTTTTTGGATTATAAACACAAGATACTGACCAGATACTTCCTCTCACATAGATGCAGGACTTACCGATTGGACATCCATGGCCATCAGCCTGTCGTCTTTGTAGCGTGTTCAACACTCATAACGAAATGTAAGGTGACACGAAACAATTAATCAGTTGGCGTGTTTGGATCCTTACATAAACTTTCTGTGTTGGTGGAATGTATTCATCTGACACGACGTTATGTTCATTCAGTTAAACTTCTTCTTCTTCATTCACGGCTGACAATCTATCACGTTGTTAGCTCGAACTGCACTGTTAGGCTAACACTGACACTGCAAAGCCTGTATTTTTTACAAGTCTTCAAAGGTAAGACTATATTCCCCATGCCCTGTGAAATGACTGGGGGAGGGAAAGATGATGTCTTTTAAGATGAGGACCAGGCAGCTGAAGTGGGAGGGTCAAAAGCCCCCACTGTTCTGACGTTAGTGGCTATTACGGTACAAGTACTGGTCATTATCTGTCCTACTCTACTATGCCCACTCGGTGTCTGTGTCTACGTGTGCTGTACGATCATCAAAAGTGTACGCCGGGGGGGTATTAGGGAATGAAACATAATGTCAGCAATAACACAAAGGACCTTGGTTTAACATTTCAGCCTGTACTGTGTCCCTGCTACAGCCCAGAGCAGAGCCAACGCTGGCCCGCTGCTACGCTCTGACCCGCCCATCCACAGGCTCTGCTTCACCATCTGAGGTTTGGAAATGTGGTCCACAAAATACACCACGAGCCGCAAACATTTCACTGTACACAAACAAACACTTGTGCATGTGTGGTTAGGAAATAGATATTCCCCTTCCCTGTTTCAGCATGACAATCATCACCCTACATCAGGGGGTGAATGGGAGCAGATCTCTGTCCACACACTTTTGACCGTGTAAAGTAAATAACCAAGAAAAGTACTGACTCAGTAATTAAAGTGCAGCTATAAAGCCGTATAAAATGTTATTAAAAAATGACAGCAGAACCATTTTTTACAGTGCAGGATGATGCATACACAGTGCCTTTGTGCATAAGCACATAGACACACACACACATGCACACCAAACACACAGGCACACATGCACACGTAGACATATAAAACAAAAAAATCTAGATTTTATACTCTATTCAGATGAAACAAGAGACATTTTAAACATTCAGTTTTATGATAATGAAGGATGGAAGAATTAGATTATCTGGTTTTATCACCTACCTGCAGAATCATAACTGAGCAGCGGCAATTAAGTTTCTTCAGTTTGATCAGTCTCATTCATACCGAACACATACACACAGTCAGTCACACAGACACACACACACACACACACACACATTCACAAGCACACATGCAGAGTATGAGTGTGTGTATCTCTTGCATGCGCCGTCTTTCAGATGTCATTTTACTGTTGTGCTGTGTATAATGTGTTGCTTTGTCAGAAGTAAATCAAAATAAACAGACTTGCGTGCAGTCTTTTGCACATTGAGGTATCTGAGAGTTCAGAGAGAGCAGGCTGTGAGACTTTCAGATGTTTTGTCTGGAGTTTTAGCTTCAGGTCAAAGACAAACCTAACACACAAACAAAACATCTGCGGCCATTTTTTTACACATGCAAATGAAAGTTGCAAAGATAAAAATATGCAAATTAAGAAAAAGGAGGAAATTAAATCAACTATTTTTACAAAGAACCTATTCTGTATTCATCTAAAGGCAAAATTTTTGGTGGTTTTTTTTATGGGAGGGGTTTGTATTTTTCAGGCCTTAAATCGTCCCATTTAATACATTTTCAGATTTTTTTAAGGACCTCAGATTCCCTTCTGCTCGCACACACACACACACACACACACACACACACACACACACACACATATATACAGTCAAACACACATATGTTACAATACACACATGCAAACACACACACAGACTGAAAAGCCATCTCTTCCTCATCTTCACAGTTCTCAGTCATAAAACCCTCCCCTCCGAACACTCCAGCACCCACACATTTTCACCCTCTGCTTTTCCAAGTTCTTAACCCCCTCTCACCCCCACCCCACACACACACACACACACACACACACACACACACACACACACACACACACACACACACACACGCACACACACACACATACACCTCCTCAACCAAACTGCTTGAGCCACTTGCCTGCCAGGGAGGCAAGATGGCTCTCCAGCCCTCCAGCCAATCAGACAGCTTGGCTCGCACAGGAGATCACAGGCCAGCTGATCCAGCCTCCCGACTTCTTTCTTCGTCTGCTCTTCTGGAAATATTTGGACGCGAGCACAACATCGCTGATTGAGCTTCATGGGTCTGTTGGAGTGAGAGGGAGAGACAGAGAGAGGTTTGGATGTGTGGTTGACTTCAAATGTGATTACTGTATGTAGGACTAATGACACACTGAGTGAAGGGTTAGAACAGTGAGTGAGTTAATACTGCATGTGTGTATCTAAATGAATATTCTGACATTCTGGCAAAAAGATTTATTTTCTTCCTTTGTGAAAGTTCAATGAAGAGATCTATATCAGATCCGTCTTTGTGATTGCATGTTCATTGGCCATGTTCAGTTAGCTTCGCACAAAGCCTGGAAATGGGGGAAACAACAAGCCAATTATACTGAATGTAGCCTCTTACAAAAATATGATGAAATATACTGAGAAAAAACAGGTCAAATAGAAATACGTTGCATATTCCAGCCACTAATAGAATCATGCTCCAATTAAAAACCGGGTTCTCTGCTGTTGAGATGACAATCCCTGGTAATGGGAATCTGGGTAAGAAAATGAAACAATGTACACCAACACTGAGCTTATGCGTTGGAGCTATACTGCTGACCAACACCACCTGGAGCCAGTGACCACACACACACAGCACACACACTCTGCTTTGAATACTTTCACAGCTCTCTGCTAAACTGGGGTGGCTCTTGAATGTGTTGGTGGCCAGCTTTGCCAGCCAACAAGCTACGACATGTATGTAAACATGACAACTCTGCGGCTGAGAGGTGCATAGTTGTCTTTTGGCGGAGGAATATACCCATAAAATGATCTGGCACATTATCTTCCACATTTCACGAAGAATAATGCAGAATGGAGGCCACTGGAGACTGGCTGTCTTCTAAGCAGACGTACCATTCAGTTACAAAAAGTCTTAAAATGATTCGCACTATCAAACAATCTCTTGGGATCTTCTGAATATTCAAACTGAGTTTCTTTGGTCCCACATGAGGAATACATGTCACAGGATGTAAAATGGGATCCACCCTTCCTGTATAGCATTCTCATTCCCTTGTTTATCATCAATAAATTGCTACTGTAGTGTGCACAGTGGCCAGACTTCATGGTTATTGTCCCTCTCAGCTGAGCAGAAGCATTTTGGCACTGTAGGCATTCAGCTGATGCTTCTATCCACAGCGATTTACGATGCCTGAAACAGCAGAATGAGCTTCATCTTACAGATCACCGACGCTACAAGCGGCCAATAAGTGAGGAGTGCATGCTCATGCTCGCTCGGTTCGTATCCGGTGTGACACACTCGCCCTGTTTGTTTCCCAGCCCGCAGCTGGCGGTGGAAATGCTGATCATGCTAAGTGGCATGTGGCTGAGATGCAGAAAAACACGCTTGAGTTGTTGTAACTTGAAATTTGCTTTTGCTCTTCCATAGAGAAATATGAGACAAGGAAGGAGAGCGAGGTATTCCAAACTACAGAAAGCCTATTTTCAATTTAATCATTTCTCTATGTACCGTATATATCAATGATTCTGTGTATACTGGCTAGGTATTAAAATATATAAAAACCTGACATGTGGAACTCTTTCAAGGATTGAATGGACATTCAATTCTGCAGGCTAAATAATCAGTATAAAAGATGGACAATATGTGGGTCTTTGATAAAAAAGCAAAGGTACAAGCCTGTGTACATAAAAACATGAGGAAAAGAGGTTCACTACAACTCCCAAGGTCCATGACTGTTTGAAACATCCAGACCCTGAACATTAAATCCTGTTGTGTGAATGGCTGAGGGTGAGCTGACACTTTGAAGAAACCTGATGAAACATTTAGCAGTTTGAATTAGTTCAGTTTCAGATTCAAAGCATGGTTTCTAATAAAAAACAGTTGGAATAGCTAAAACTGACAACCATAAACAAGTAATGAAGATGCCTGCGTTTCTATGCTGAGGAACATTGAGAATATCATGAAAACTTTAAAATTGTCTCTTTTTTTCTCTGCCCTTCTCTAATTTGGCCACTGTTCTGTATGTATCTACATTAGGCAATAGGAGGAAATGAATTCAGGGCCGTCTTCCATTTACATTATCTGTTAATGATGCCACTTGGACCTTTCTCTGTAACGTCCGACAATCTTTATCTGATTTTAAGGTACGAGGGTGGGACGTGGCAGTGAGGGTGGGATGAAGTGGTCAGGAAATGTCACCAGGGCAGAAATGTTGTAAGAACTGGTGGAACACTGATGTGGGGACACACAATAAGTCCAGTATGCTGATGCATTCATGTGGTCATACTACATTGTCCCCCATCCAACCTCTATTGCAGGAGTAGCTGCCAGCCAATCAGAGTTTACTACTTTAACGTCCTGCCTTGATGACAGTTTCAAAATGAAGAAATAACAGAACTCTTCTTAATAAACTGTTATTTGTGGAACCTCGGACCTCATTTTCATCAACCATATAAATGAAATAATGAATGAAACCGTGACTTAACTGCAGAGTTTCACTATAACCAATTAAATTAAACACAGGGTAACCTGCAAAACACAAACACATCCACATATGTCTGGAAAGCAGTCTGCACACACAAACACACGTCACACGGCACACATTCTGAAGTGAAAATCTCATCCCTGCTCTACCGGGAGGGGAAACTGCTGTGTGATTATGATGAACTGGTTAAACCGCAATTACGCCGGCGAGCGATGGGAGAGGAGACGACAGCAGTTTAGACGACAATTTGGGAGGCGGCTGCCGTGGCTGCTGCAGCTGGGGCCTGTTTTAATGCAGTAATTGATAGACTCTGCCAGTCACTAGTGGGTTCAGAATTAAAACTCAAATTATCATCATTAGGAACCCCCCTAATTGCTGCATCAAATGCACATCAGCGTTTTTGTTTTTCATTATAAAATTACACTTGTGTTATCTAATTTCATCAGCTGCATTGACGGCGTCCACTACTGCATAGTCAGTGATTTGGGGATGTTTTTTGTCCCTACTCTCATGCTGCCCGCTCATCGTACAGTCACTTAATGAACATGCGATAGATGTCTGTCAAATGGGGGCCTCAAAATCACTTCTCTGGTGTTGATGCAAACCGTAAACACAATGCAATCCTACTTCACATAAATTCAGTACACCCAAGCTGAAAACATTCTCGTTTGGATGACTTATGAGTCACAGAGAGTGAAGCTGTGCCCATTTAATGCCTAATAAAGTCCACTCTGTGGTAACGTCTGCATTCATTGTGGTGATGGCTGTGAACCTTTGCAGATCACACTGGAAATATAAAACTCCTTGATCCATATCCAGGCAATGGTAAGGAAGGTAAAAGTCATAGACTCTTATATATACATTTTTCAAGACAAACATAGAATCCACAGAATCCACTAAATCAGTGGCTCCCAAAGTCAGACAGTATAACAGGTATATTTGTTTGAACCCCTAAAACTTAGATAACTTTCATAATAACTGAGGCAGAAAGAGGAAGAAAGTCTAATACTGCACAAACTCTGCACGTGAGACAGAGGATGAAAGTGAAAGCAAAAAAACTGATTAAAATTAGGCCACATGCAGTAGAAGTGAGACGCAGGGGAAATAGCCAAAACAACTGTTAAATATTGTGCTGTCCACAGAGGAACAAGGTTACACGTCACTCTGGAAATGTGAAAGCTAAACAGTTGTGAAAGCCTACTTCATCCAACAATCGACAGTCTCCTTGCCTCCAGCTAATTCTGTGTCTTTGTCTGTTTGAATGTTTGTGTTCGCTTCATACAGGAAGCGTCCACATAGAACATACGTATTGCAAGTATCTGCTGAGCGCGCTAATCTTCCCTCAGACTGACAAGAACTGGATGCATGGGTGTTTTTCTGTGGGTGTGTCTATGTGTGCGTGCCCTTGACAGCAGTCCTGACCTCCTGTTATCCAGCTGTAACGCAGTCAAACACTGAACTATCAGCCTTTGCAGTGCTGCCAAGCAGTTAGCAATATGTAAATTAGCATATAGTCTGTCACATGCTGGAGCTAAATTGGTGAAATGTACCACAGAATCATGGTGTCTACTTGCAAACTGCATATCAGGCCTAAATCGACAGAGCTCTCAGTGCAAGAATTGATAGTTGGCAGTTGTATTTCAGATATTTTTTGTGATTTTTTGTTGCACATTGTTGCAAAATTGTGATTCTTTTTCTTTCTTTTTTTTTTTTTTTTTGGTGTGTTGGACGACTCCAAGTTCATTGTGTCTCCCCACTACAGAGTAAAATGTGGGATGTTTGACATTTAAGTATAAAGTGTGACCTTCACTGTGTAATAAGCATGAATAAAAGAAGCATAAGAAGACAAGGGTAAGGGAGACAAAGTATCATATTTGTTTGAGGGCAGGTGACCATGGAAAAACACTGCAATGTTATTGTTTTGTCTTTTACATAAATCTGAATTTCCACAGTAAATCACAGTTCACAGCTTGACAGCAGCATCTTTCAAAGGCTTACTGTAAGTTCAGGGTGCTGCACCTCACCACCAGTAACAGAGAAATGCATTTACAAGTGCTACAAACACAGCCTTTCTTCTTCAAGAGTATTTTCCTAACTAAAATCTGGCCCAATTAGAGAATATTAATGATTGTTAAATGTGCATATGCTGTAGCTGGAAAATGGGAAGGTTAATAGACAGGCAGCGTCACACGATCGCATTTATCAGTTTCTATTTATCTCTCCTTGGGAGGTGGCAGGTTTACAGTAAATACCTTCTGTCCCCCTAATTTCCTAATGATGGTGATAATGATGGAGAATGGCGCAGTCATTAGCAAGGACAGGCTCTGTGCATCACTCTGTCAGCTACGTCTCTCCCAGGCCCACAATGAGAAGTGATGGGGCCCAGCTGTTCCCCACATCCTCTCCCCAAACTGAACCTCTCTCAGAGGCTGAGAGAGGGAGAGAGAGAGAGAGAGAGAGAGAGAGAGAGAGAGAGAGAGAGAAGGTAAGAAAAGGACAGAGAGAGAGATACAGAGAAAGTACAAACATCAAGAGACAAAGACGGGAAAGGAGACCCTAATACCAGTCAGCCAAGTGAGGACACAAAAGGTCACAGGACTGTTAGCAAAGTGTCCCTTAAGCCAATTTACGTCTTAAATAAGAACAAAGGCAACAAAATCATCCGTGTTTCTCCACTAAACTGTTCACACAGGTAACCCATGCAAACAAGCACAGGTCTCGTTCACTGATAGTTGCCTACATGCTCACACTTTGGAATACATGATGTTGAAGCTTGCTGCTTTATCGAGAGCTTGGCTGCATGCAAACATTTTAGTATTTGCCTGATTGACTGATAGTAGTCAACAAACTAACACGACAAAGCTAAGAAGCAGTTTAAAAGTATGTTGACAAAAGCGTGCATGCAAATGTTGAGTGACAGCAGTATCATGCTAACACCTGCCATATACTGCTACATATTCTACAGGCTGCACTCAGGAGTCTAAATGCAAAGTAGACAACATGCTGAGAAATTAGCAGACTGTGAGCTAAAACTAGAATTTGCTATGTTTAGCAATAGCAGGGTCACTGCTAACACTTTAGCATACCTCATGGGCAATTTCTAATTTCCACTTCTTTGTAGATACAAGGGCCCTTGATATTAGCTGCTCATGCAGGCAACAGCTGCACAGATATCGGTAACAACAACCACGTCAAACCCAAAATTTCTGACCACATGGACTGTACCCACCAACCACCAACTGTCCATGTGTGGAACACATTCACATGCACCCACACTGACACATTAATGTACACTGCTGTATGTTGAGGGACATGAAGCACAATGCAAATACTTTAGCATGCTAACATTAGCACGTCGAGTGATGGCCTGGACCAGCTTTTTCTCACAGGTGAAAAGTGTAGGTTATCAAAGATGAGGGTGAAAAAACCCCACAAGATTTAAATGGCCAAAAGCAAGGTCAGACTTTTTATCTCAGAAAACGCTTGTGACCAGCTATCCCTCCAGAAAGTGTACTTTATGCTAAAGCTTTGCACTCTCGGGGAGTCGTGGAAGAGCCCAGTAACTCTGAGGTCAATGATCTAACCTCATCTTTGAAACTGGTATTTGTCCTGTCTCCTGTCTTCACTTGCCACCTAAAATGTCCTGTTATTCTGTGCACTTTAATCACCAGCTGTCGTTTTATTTTTTAACATCTCCTTCTGCAGATGGGGATTCTGGCTCTCAATTAGTACTATACACCACATGCATTAACATCAGCCTTGCGGAACATGTTACAATTAGAACCAAATATTCCTCTTTTCCAATATATTAATTTGAGAGTGAGGCTTATCAGGCAGGCCTTGCTTGTCCTGTGTAGCGATGGCTTTTGGTAGCTTTTGGTTAGGAAAGTCAAACACTCTGAGTGCAATCTCTCAATCCAGAGGAGACTTTAAATGAGCATTTTCATCATCATTTTTCTCTTGCTAATCGCTGTGTGCAGAGTATTGAATCCTTCAGAGGTACATAGTGGCAATTGGATGTCAAGGCATGGCTAACAATGCACAGCATAACTTCAAGATGAAATAATTATGTCCTCAAAAAATCAGTGCGGCTGTTTTAAAACTGGCGATGTTCAAAATTTCAAAGTCACCTCTGATGAATAGCGCAGGGTGATTAATTCATGATGGGACACGCCACCTTGTCAGGCTGAGCTATTCACTGGGTAATGGCAACACATACATAATAGAACAGTGGTTCTCTGCCTCCTCTCGTCGTCTGAGTGACTTCAAAGGAATTAAAAATGGAGCCATCAAATTACATCTGTTGTGTTACTTTGTTCAAACATTTGTCTCGGAGCGGGAAAGTGGATCATATCACTTGGATTATCTCTCTAACGCAGCGGAAGGCTGAGATGAATTAAGTTTGTGAAATAGGCTGTAAAAGGTATAAATTGGGGGATCTGATCTGGTTTTTGTAGCAGGTTTAACACATATCATGTCTACCTACATGAGATCCCACTGAGGCAGTTTCTGTCAATTTCTAATGCATCTCTCCTGCATAAATAATATAAAAGATTCACTGTTTAATATTCAATAATTGCAACAAAATCATCAAACATCTACTCTGCATAATGTCTGATGGCTAATAAAAGTAGTTTAAACTGATTCTTCAAAATATTTTTTGTTGGGAAATAACTTGACACTGCAGCTGTAGTGCAGCAGCATGGCGGCATGACTGGACTCCTTTGTACATCTCTCCCTCACTAAAAGAGTGAACAGTCAGTTCAGCAGTGGAGTGACCTTTTCTCTAAACCCTCCAATAACTCTCCGGCTGACAGGCCGAATGAGCAGATGATCCCGGACTCCTTCATGGTGTGTTGCGACTGCACTCGGTGCAAAATGACAAGTGAATCAAGCTTCTATTTTTACCTCCGGGTGGGGAACTTGTGTCACTCTCGACCACAGCACCCAAGAAAATCAGCCATGAAGTTTGGTTTTGGGCAATCTGACCGCTGACACCGCGGAGCTGTCACTGCGATGCCCTTCCCCTCCATCAACCAATCCCCCGCCTCGACCTCGCACCACTCCTCACACCTGACTGGCACCAGGGGTAGCATGCAGGGCCAAAGCGTGATTGACACCTCACCCGATCTTCTGTAAACACCTTGAGATCTCGGCACCTCCAGCAGGGAAGATCAGTGACTTGTGTGAAAGAGGCCTCTCCTCCTGGCCTCAGCTCAAGTCTGCTGGCGCTCGCTATGATGCGGCCTGACTTGTCAGAGGGAGTAACAAGATGCTGAGTGACTTAGCACCTCTGGAAATGTCAGCCCCCGAGCTGGCGGACGCCAGGCTGAGTGGAGTGGGGAGTGCACAGACCCCACTGCGACTGGCTCAGCTGCTGCCTGTAAGAAACAGGGAGGACGACACACACGCTCGACAAGACAAGACAAGCAGCAGAGACGAACTGGGCCCCGACGACGCATTCTCGCCCCATTCCCCCAGATTTCTGCCACACGTCTTACGCTCGCTTCTCTTTTCGGAGAAGTGCATCTGCTATCGTCCAGCTGCTGCCGTGGCTGAAACGGAAACGTTTGCTGCCCTAGTGCCCGATGTGCACGGGGTACGACAAAGTCCATGCGTGATGATGATGTGGGCAAGAGCAGAAACCGGAGCATGCCTAAGTGCCCCATTATTCCTCTGGTGAATCATGTTAAAGGAGACAAGGCGCCAAAGAGACACCCAACACAGAGGGGAACTCAGTCACGGCACAGTCTGTCAGACTGCAGTTATTTACCATGCCGACAAACACATTTTCTCTCTCCCCGAGGAAACTCGAGGATGTATAACGCAACATATTTACTGCTACATATTTATAGAAGTCAAGCAGAAAGTCAGTTTGGTGAAGCATTAAGGAATCAGGAGATGCAGAAAAGAAAGCTTTTACATAAAGAGAGAGAAGAGAGAGACTTTGGAGCGTGATGATGCTCAGTAAAAATCTAATGGGCTGTTTACTCACCGCCTGCCGAGATCCACACTGCTACATTGACTCTTGATTTATATTTTCTGATTCATAGAGGCGCATGCATCTTACTTTAATCAAGGTTCTCCCTATCATCCACCCCTCATCCCCTCCATCTCACTGGCTGCCATCCTTTTTTCCCCCACAATGCACATTAACAGCAAAAAATATAATCAGTTTTATGACAGACTATGTTTTTAGCACATGATGGGTGAATATAGCATTTTGAAAATGGCCCGTCCCTATCCTCAATCTCCAAATAGATCCGCTGGGATGGAAGGCAATATCAGCTGAGAGGACACAGTCTCAAGGGTGTGTGTGACGGAATGGCTGCAATCTGATGCCTGCTATTTTTCACGTTTGTTAACAAAACACAATTTGAGGGAGTATACGGATAAGGACAAAAGCACATTATTTGGCTGCGCTGACAAATAAAGTTAGAAGTCTGCAGTGTGTCTGGGACTAAAATGAGAACAACAGTTTCTGCTAATACATAGAAATAATTAGTGCTTCTACTGGGAGTTGAAGCGTCTCATGTGTTTTTTTTATTTTAATTTTAGCAATCGTATCATATATTTATTCTGGGAATGCTAGCATACAACACACTTGATTAGACTGTAATAAAGCACTGACAAGTAAAAACATGCACAGCTTTCCACACGTCACTGTCCCTAAAATAAATCGACAAACTCACAGTGCAGTTGTCACGGAGCCAAACAATAGCTGCTACCATATCTCAAAGAAAGCAACGTTTAGCATCTCTCTTTCAGGGGTTAAGTTTCAGTTTCATTTCTCGCTGGCTGCTATTATCCGATATCCAAGAGGGCGAGGAGGCACAGGTTCGGCAGATTAAGGCTGGGGATTTCTCTTGACCTTTCAGCCAAATGCCATGCTGTTTGAGGTGCACAAGCTTAATTAGATCTGATCGTCCTGTCGCTGTCTAATCTTTGCCCAGCCAATTTTTTGCACCGCAAATCGCTGTTGTTCATTAGTGGCGTTTAAGATGTGGAGGGCACAGGCTAATGACAAGAGCTAGTGAGGTTGAAATAATCCTGTTGTTTCTAGTGATTCCACATGATGCGCACAACTGTTGCGTTGCTTGCTTTCAAGGAAGTCTCCCATTAATGAGGAGGATGGCCTTCCGGAGGTCCGTTTTAGTGATGTGTACATACATCGTCTGGGAGGGGGAAAAAAAAAATGTACGCGCTCTCCCAGCTAATGTAGCCGCCAATTCACAGTGACATTTGCCATTAGCTCCATGCTGAATTCGACCGGCGACAAAAGCAGAAGAAAAAGCTCAAATCATGCCCAATTAACGGAGGCATCAAACAGTGAAAATCCTAGCAGGAGATTTTCCAGGCAGTGCATGGGGAAAGGTCAGGCTCCAGCGGAACAAGGCAAAGTCACAGGATTTATTAGAACTAATGAGCGCTTTCGTTAGACCGAATTAACGCCGGCACACAAAATAAATAAATAAGTCTGAGCATAACATTAGTTTAGTGACACACACACAAACACACATACTTGACTTGGCTGACAGGCTGACCTAGACACAGACCGAAAATTAATAATGTCCCCTTAAATATGTTGGATTTGTCAAATTGAACTGTTATACCGGTTTTTAAACACAGCATTTTGAGCCTTGCAGTAGATGCAACAGCAGACCCGTACATTTGAAATTTAATTTATTAAGTGCTGTTCTTAAGTTCAAAATACAACAAACAGACACAATTTTCTAACATTTTTCTAACACTATTTCGTGGTCCAAAAGGAAATTATGGACCTGCCACCAACTTATCATCACTTTAACATTGAGCAACAGCTCGCTTATCACAATGACCAACACCAAAAATCAAGGTTTTAATGTTTACAGATCCTGTGAATACTTCATTTATATCAGCAACGTCAGTAAACACTGGTTTTGATGCTATTTTCTGTTATAAAAAAAAATGGCTTCACACTGTCTCCATCTATCCGAACCACCTGAGCCTCCTCCTACAATCTCGTTCTACTAATGAGAGCTGAGCCCTTGAATAAAGGAGAAAGTATTTATTGAGATATTCAGACGGATTTGCGTACTCCTCGTCTTTCTCCCTCTCTGAAACGATGGAGGTGGAGAGATGTAACGGAGATTGGCTGTGACAGCGCCAAAATGAGGCTAACGAATATCCTAATGAGGAAATGCCAGCCATGTTCCCTCGTTCCAACCACACCAGAAAGCTGGCCCTGAGAGAGAGGAAACCAAATAACTGACCTCCAACTGAACCACCAGCATGTTCGCTGCAAATCCTTCAACACGTTTGGTGCAACTGTTTTACATGGATCAAGAGTTTGTTCAGAGGTCTTTGTACATCTGTGAGACGGATTTACATGTTAGTGTCACACTGGGTTTACTGCTAAAACAGGCCTAAAGTTGAGACTCGTCAGCCACAGTTTTCTTATTTTAGTAACTTTCTGACAACAGTTGCAATGTTTTCAGCGCAGCATATTTTTTTCTAAGATTACGTTTTGGCTTTTGTCTGTAGTTGACAGAGGAAAGTGCCATGTGGCGAGAGAGGGGACAACATGCAGCAAAGGGCCGCAGGTCGGAATCAAACCCAGGCCTCTGTGATAAGGACACAGTCTTGGGTTTATGGGGCACACACTCTACCAGGGGAGCTACCGAGCACCAGTCGCCCAAAGAATATTTTGCACTGGCTTTCAGTGATCATACAGGGGAAACAGAAAATGGACCAAAATGCAGTGCAACTACAGGACAGGTTGTGTGTTGAGTTGAGGGCAAAACAAACTCCAGGAAATGTTGTAATCAGAAGATATCCGAAACACTGTTTAACGTAAGGTTTTTCCTCTAGTGAGTACACTTCCAGAAAATACATCATATTTGAAAATAAGAGAGTGCAAAGGTCAGTGCCACAACTCCCTGGAAATAATCCCAAAAATACTGCATAAATAATAAAGAAAAACATCTGTATGAGTCACGAGTAAACATATTTAGGGCACACATGTATCCCTACATACTGTATAGTAGGTGAAAATAGACATTCATTCATGTTTTTGCTTTACAGGTTCTGGTTGTTCGCGATCAGACAGTGAGAACCTAAAACAGACCACAAACAAGTCCACAAAGTTCTTGGATGGTGTGGACCAAAACAGAGAGCCCCAGCTGTAAATGTAATCCCACCTTAATACTTCATACTTTACTCTTAGTTGGGTCACTTCTAGTGAGGCACACTACCTCCTCCTCCTACTACTCCTCCTCTGTTTCCTGGGGACCCTCAGGAGTCACCTCAGGGGCCCTTGGAAGTGCCCAAACCTCATTTTGACAACCGCTGTCCCACTCAGACAAATCACACTCTCCTCATATCATCTTGACAAGGCTTTTTGGATTCATGACGAGGTCCAACTGTGACGAGCAGTAACATTGCACACAGACGTCTCTGAGATCTCTGTAGAAGCTGGATTCCATTAGAGAACAACAGGGACGGGCCCCTCAGTCCCCCAGGTCCTAAAGCAGCATATGACACAGAGCCTGAGGGCAGAGGAAGTAACTCAGCCTTACATAATCCACTGGACGAGCTTCACAGGAGACAGACTCACTTAATGTGGGGGAGACATTAACGACAATCCACTGCAGCAGCGATACCATAATAACAACGACTTAATAACTGACCTCTAAAGGCCGACAGCAAATTCAGACTAGCGCTGAAGTCGATTGATAGGTTAACTGATCAGCAGAAATCAATGAAGAAAAGTTACAATAAGTGATTAAGTAGTTTAGTTTAAGTTGTACTTTTGACTTTGCCTTTCCATTTCTTAACAAGGCTGATTAGGTTGTTTATAACAGAAAAGATATCTGTGGTGGGAATTTGTCATTATATTTACTTTTGATTGACTTTAGATTAATTATATAAATAGTTGCAGCCCTTTAAATATATGATACAGCAATTAATGTCAAGCAAAAACTGACTGGCAAAAATGTCATTTATTTCCCCCCATATTTTTTAGAACTGGCTACTTATCATAAGCAGTAAGATCCAGGATGGGCTGACAAACAAATAAGGGCCACATAAACTCAGACGTTTAAAAGTTCAAGGTTGAAGATATCATTCACTGATTATTGGGATGTGCTGAGCAGAGACACCACAGCGAGCATTTGGCAACAAAGACGATCATATAATATGTCATGTATGTACGTATGCATGTTTGTTATTTCAGTGCCAAGTTTTGGAAAGCTTGTGAGCAACACATGACATGTTCCATCCTGTGTTTTTGTACTTTCTTTGCATAAATTCATCTTCATGTTGCTGTAGATATGTGTTAATTTCTTGAGAAAACTTTGAAAACAGCAAACTTTTCCTGAACACCGTTTACTGAACTGCTCATCGATGAGGTTTGCAGTGAACGATAAAGTCCTGATTCGTGTGAACAGCCGATGGAGGAAGAAACGGAAGCTGGAGGGTGCTTCGCTTGTGAAACCTTCTTCTATAGCATGTGTGCATCCTGATGCAGAGTCAAACATGTTGAGGGGATGACGAGGTTGGTGAGGGTAGTATAGCAGTAGCGGAAGGTGGGGCGGTGGTGGGGGTGGGGATATGTGGGGGTTGGCATATGGTCACATGAGAGGCACTATCACGAGTTCGAGAGCCAAAGCCCTGCCCTGTGTATGATATGCATCGTGGCAACAAACATGGATCGCGTGTTTCTGAAGCGTCTAGGTTGTATGCACGGGTGGTGGATGGGTGGGGGGTTGAGGGGTGAGGGGTGGCAGGGTGGTAGGGTGGAGGGGGGGTTACGGTTTGGGGACGTGTGACGATGGCCTGAATTGAAAAGAGCCACCTTTTGATTTTGGACGGGCCCCGTTCCTGGCAGGCTGGCCGGCCATAAGGCGGGGTGGGGCCTGAGGATAATGGCAGCAGAAGGGAGAGGAGGCCGACAGCTGGCGAATTCTGCCCCAATATGTTTCCATGAAAGAGGCGAGGAAATTTCAGAAGACGCGATGCCCGAACGACACGCTCGGCGGCAAAAGGGAAGATTAAAAATAAAATTAGTTAACATCTTGCCTGTTTCACCCCACGATGCACATTTCGGCGCAGGAGGGGGAGGGGGGAACGATCGTGACGGCCATTCACATTACAACGCCACCCCCCCAACCCCCGCCCGAAAAAAAGAAACCTTACAGTTAATTAGAAGAAGTCATGTGTCACCTCCTGAAGCTCGTTCAGCACACACAGATGTGGCCTGGAGTGTTTTAAGCCACTTTCCATCATCTCCCTTTCTCTCTCCTCCCTGCATGCGTATCCTGTTTTCCCATCCTAAGCATATTGCGAATCTAAAATGCAAATGACTCCCTCTTTTTTCCCCTCTCCTTTCTTTTTTTTTATTTTTTTTTCTACCTCCAATCACCGTGCCTCTAATGAGGTGTAAAATATGTGCATTAATGACAGAAAAGTTATTTAGATCTGGGGGAGAGTTAATTGGTTTTAATCACAGCCTACATCCATCTGCTTACGCGAGACAACAAACTACTTCATCCTGATGCCTCATTAGACATATTGTGTATCGCTACGACTAAAGCAGACGCTCATCCTCAACTAGCTCCCCTTATACACAAGCACTGTTCAGCTGCAAACTGCTCATGCTCAGGATGTACACATAACATAGTCCATGTGCCATTTGACCAAGAGAGGACAGACTGGCATCCCGTTAGTCTTTTAGACTATTGTACTACCCTTTATCTCTTTCTTAAGGTGAAAAGAACCATATACTTCCACTTAAGTGACTCTTAATTGGAGTTAATTGACATGTTTTTGGCATTGAAATGTTTTTCCTGTGATCTGTTCAGAAAAACAAACCTCGGCCTCTTTTGTAACATCTGCCGAAGCATAACCATAAAAAACGTAATCACACTTCGTTGCTCCAAGTGCATAGTGTGGGAAAACGAGTCAGATACGCTCACAGTGATCATTTTGTAGATGTGTTCTGCATGAACATTTTGCAACTTGAGGAAAAATCCATTAAAAGTCTCATGTTGGTCAAAAACCTCCCGAAAACAAGTTCCCTGTTGCAGATTAGCTGTAAATCAGGATAGTTTTTAGGAGACCGGTTTGCAAGTTGACATATAAGTTGACTATATCATGTGTACTAGACATGTGATGGAAAATAAAATTTTATGCCTTCAAAGCAGCAATAGCAGCTTGATCCAATAATAACAGTGCTGCACTATCAGGCATGCTAATTTTAAACTGATGTGATTTTCAGCAAAGTAAACAAAAAGTAAAAAAAAAAGTTTTCTAATTGATGTTTTGAACACCATAAAGCATCCTCTTCATCAACATCATACCTTGAAGTGTTGTTTTAACCCCTTTTGAATGAAACCCCATATTGACTGTCACTAAGCCTGCCTTTATGTGTTGGTTTTCCTTTAGCTATTGATGAAAGCTTCATCTACTCGACGTCCATGAGTGGTCACAAAAGTTTAAAAACATTAATTGCGCCTCGGGGGAACATACATTTTGTGTCACCGTCTTGAATAGTTTCTGTTGGTGGGGAAGGGTCTCTTTAACCAAAGCACTCAGCTATCTGCTGTCTGTCTCCATCCGCTAAGCCTTAAGATGCTCTCACCATCTGTTGGCAGTGTGACCATGTCCAAAGGACCATGTTTCTGAGGATCCTAACAGGCCGAGAACTAAAATGTGTGAACTGCAGGCCCGCTAATCTGAAGTGTTGATAAGAGGCTTGAAAACATACCACGTGTGATTTACACCATAAAAACTTGGAGTTCACTGGGGATTAAGCCAAGATCCAGAGGGACTCAATGTGCACCTTCAGGTTCTCTAAACACATTAAACCCTGAAGAATTTCTTGTTATAATTTTTCAAGTTTTTTCTGCATTTACACTAGACAACACCTGCTTGTTAGTTTGAAGATCTAAAACTTCACATGGAGGGAATCATGTCCAGCTAAGTGTTTTTGTAAATTTGCAAACTGGAGGAGCAAACTTTACTGCAGATGAAATGTGCACATGAGAGAAGAAAGAATCTGCAGCCAGGTTTACCCATGTGCCTCATTAATAATTAGCATTGAACAGAGAGGCTGCTTTATGTGGCCGTGATTCACATTGTCACTGACTGTAGCCCGTGTTCATTTCATGCTTTGGCTTCTAATGGGCTCTGTTCACATGTCAACTGGTTATGTTTTGTTTGGTGCAGAACATGGTTGAATAATTTCTATTTTTGTATACCTTGTGTGGTACAAAAATTTACCGTTTCCTGGATTTGGAAAAAAATACCAGTAAATATTATCAAGGCAGCTATTATGTTTCCCCTAACATATATTTGTCAAAAATGATCAGTAGTACATTTTTGTATATTGTAATATTGGCTATTGTATTTTGCAGTAGGACGAGCAACAATAAAACATCATGTATCCATAAGCTTTCTGCATGACAAAAGACCAAATGAAAGCGAGTGAGGCAGAGAGAAGACGAGGAAAAAGACTTGGTTTTCTATATTTTTTGGAATGCAGCTACAAGGCCTTTTGTTTGGTGCTGTCCACGAAACTCCATCTGATTAGAAAAACATACATGTTAATTATAGAAATCAGTATAGTTGCAGGCTTGTGTGGAATGAGAAAAGTCGTGCAATTTACTGATTTGCAGGATGCGACAGTTAAACCAGCACCAGCAGTGATGGAAATTGCTGTGGTAATAATTAAGAAGACCTTAGCATATTTAGCTAAATTAAGCAGCCGGATAGGCTCCATATTTACAGCCTCGTTTCCTGGCTAATTTGCCTCGCGTCCTTATGTGTGGTGTCAAAAATTCTCTCTCAGTGTTTACATTTGGTTCCTATTTCTGTGCTCGTTCATTCTGACTGACATTTCTAAATCTATAGAGCCTGAGCGTACTGATTCCCAACAAACCACAAATTGTACAGCCAGGAAATGATGTGCAGTGACAATCATTAACGAATACTGAACTTTGACACCTAATCCTGAAAACAGTATGCAAGTGGTACTGATAATTATCTCTGGGAGTGTCTGTGCGTGCGTGTTTGGGGGGTATTTCTTTCTCAAACGCATGTTAGTACATATCCCATGCTAATCATGGAAGTCAGACTGAAAACCTTTAAATACTATATAATTAAATGAAAAATACGGTTCAGTTGTGTCCAGTTTTTGCTAAGACGTTATTGTTATGTGCTGTTTCTACAAATGTCATGCCAGGGAATATATAAATTGTCTGGAACATGGTGAAGGCCTCTACTCAAACATCATAAATGTGTCCTTGCAACAGTGTTGCATCATGGGAATGCATGCGTTCAAAAGGTTGATGGGGAGGATCCAGGCAAACACACAGAGAGGGCACTGAGGCTGTAAAACCACAGTGGATTTTTACATCTGTCTGGCCTCATTGCTATGCATAGAGCCCCGAGCCACATTTCTCTGCTTCCACCGAGGGGTAGAGCACATTGGCTACGCCACTGCCCTGACAGATTACCGCCCTAAACAGTGGTGCCTCCGCCAGTGAGGAAGAGGCCTGCCAGCAACAGCTGTCCTTTAGCATTGGAAATGCTAAGTTCCCCTTTGACGAAGACTGAACTCGAATGAGTGTCAACAATGCTTCGCCCTGGAGTGGTTGCCAACATCTTGTAACTTTCTGTGCTCCGAACCACTTCTGTTGGATACTTTTAGACCAACAGAGCAGCTGAGTTGTAATATGTATGCTAATTTTTCATTTCTGGCCCCTCTGCTGCCTGTTGTAGAGTATAAAGAAAAAAAACAAAAATACAGTGTCAACAGTGCTCTTAAACTTGAGCGGTGCTTTAGCCGGCTGCTATGCAAATGAGGTCGGAGGAGAGGAAAGCAAACAAATCTGTTAATTGATACATCCTGTGGGTGAAGGGCCTCAAGGATTACCTGGAAGAGCTGGAGTGTCATCGTCTGATGGCTGGGACACGTTGCAGGAGTTTAAAGTGCATGTAATAGGGATGTTAGCGGCCGTCCTCTACAGGCTAATGGCAACCATTTTGCTGGCTGTGGAGAGGTGCCCGAGCTGTCGAGGGCCAGGCATTCGGAGTGACCGCGGTGACCTGCGGTGACCCCGCACGGGGTAAGTACGGGTAAGTTCAACAGCCTCTCCAGAAAAAAGCCGTCTGTGGCAAGAAGACACTAATTAAGGTAACACGTGTGGCTAAGTCCCACAAGTGTAGCACACAGTTGGAGTGTATACTGAACCTTGTCATGTAGGTCACTTTGGAGCTTTTAGCAAAGCTATGCATATTAATGGACCTCTGCCACAGCAGTCACTGCCTTGTTGCTCATGGGGGGGTTTGTGTACTAACTGTGGGGCTCTTTTCTGAAACATATGCATTGCAAATTGAGATTACGCCTGGTTACAGTTAGTGCAGGTCCCTGTGGCATTATTTAGCCATAACAAAAATAAGACTACATGAAGCTGAAAAATTATGAGTTACCCATGGATGAAATTATTACTGTAAAAGATGTGTAGAAAGATGACCATATGCTTAGTAATATAAAAAAAAATACATCTGCCATATGATTGGAACCCAGATGAATTCAGGGTCTGTGCAAAGTTTATGTGTTCTATCAGCTATATACCTGAACATCAGGTGGCATGTTGACTGCACGTTAAAAACATAAGCCTCCGGAGTTGTATATCATTCCATATGGTTTCACATTCTCCGAGGCTTACAATGCTTCTGCTGTTGAGCTTTAGAGATCATGTAGTAACACATGTATTAATGCTAAGAGTGAGCCAGTGAGTCTTGCAATGAATAATAACTTCTTGCCCAAAATACAGTTTGTTCAGTAATATATTCATTACATTCATTGCACCAGAACAGGAGCTTTGTAACAGCTAGATAGCACATTTATCAATGCAGACTCAACTGACATGTAGCCTCCCTCAGCTCTTTGAAGGTTAGATATGTCACTATGCGGTAATTTTGCTTAAGAATATCAAAGGACCTTTGGTGGCTGCCATGGGGATGGAGACGGGACAATGACCCAGACCAGGGATGCTGGACTTAAGTGGTATTTATCCTAGACCACCAGATCATCTGGGTGGCTCCAATTTTTTTACATTTTGGTCTTTTATGGTGGTGATAATCTATAGCCAAATATATGCGATGAGAAATGTACTTTTGATGTGGGGCTGTTTTTCATGTTTGGGCTCAGCCACTTTGAATTAAGAGAAATCTTGATGCTACAGAATACAATGATATTCTAGACAATAGCTTTTCTGTTTCAACATCACAATGCACCTGCGGACAAAGCCAGCTCCATAAAGAAATGGTTTTCCCAGTTTGGCATGAAAAAACTTGACTGGTCTGCACAGAGCCATGACCTCAACCCCATCCAGCACGTTTCGGATGAACTGGAACACCCACTGTGAGCTAGACCTTATCACCCAACATCAGTGTTGGACCTCACTGAATGGGAGACATCTTGCCCAAGCCTGAGTGGAGGCTGTTTTAGCAGCAGGCCCATGGTGAATGAGATATTCAATCACAGATGGATGTAATGTTTTACTCCAACATTTATAGTAAAGGTTAGGCTTCATAACAAACGCTAGCTCTTTTACATAAGGCAAGTGTGGAAATCAGTATCAACAATAATAAATTCAGCAATTAATTTTGAGAATTTCTGATAGTTCTACTGATGTTTCAGATGCTTTTGGTTGTGTATTAAAATGGGTAACACAGAAACAAATGTACATGCACTTCCATGTCATACATCCATGTTAAATCAGTATCAACAAGGGCTTTTACATTACAATCCACAAAGGGTTGAGTCAGCAGTCAGGGAAGTGCCGTAAAGGTGCATATGAAGATGTTCATCAGGTGTCGTATGACTGTCGATTTGACCCACAGTGTCTTGCTGTGTGCCTGCCTGACTTTTGATATCTTTCAGTTCAGTAGCATGTATGTGGCACGGATCTTCAGCTGAGCCTCACAAATCGTCTGCCGCCACGTCAGTCAAGCCTTGTTTACAGATATCCAACATCCTTTCCTTCTCGCTTGGCTGTCTCGCTGCAAAGTCGCTCGGGGATGTGTGATGTACATCATCGGTAATCAGATAAGTTGGGTACCATCCTCCTGCTTTCTCTCCAAAACAACATGTCCACTGAACTGAAAGCCAGAGTGCAACTGTCACATTAGCTGCCAAAGAGTGCTCACTCCGCTACATGCCTGGTAAACAAACCCCGAAAGATGTTTTGCATGACAGACAGACTGACGGCTCTTTCAGGCGAGGCCAGAGCGTCGCCGAAAAGAGCCGCCATCCTCTCCTCTCTGTTGTCAGTTGAAACTCTTTAACCAATTAAAATGGCAGCGCAGGGCGCATATTTGAATATGCATGACAGAATGTTGCATTTATGAAAAAAGGGGTTGAAACCGCTAATTATGTGGTCAACAGTCTATCACTGAGGTGTTTTACCTTCTATTTAATTTGCACATGAACTCTCCGCTCTCATGATGGCAACATGCATTTTGATCTCACGTCGACTTGTGCAAGCTTTCAAGTGCACTGCTTTAATGAGGCATTTCATATTCACTGAAAGGGATTCTGTCAAAGAATAGTGATAAAACCTCCCCGATCCCAACTAAGTGTTGTTTGTCACTTTACATAATGAGCAATCGGCCTTGTTATATTTCCTTTTCCTGTAGATCATAATGGAGTCGTCACAGTTTTTCACCTCCCCACAGCTATGTTCTCCTGTGGAGGCGATACTAGGTGGTTAAAGTTATCACTTGATGAGTTTTGCTCTAAGCACTCTGGCAAAGTTGGACAATTATTTTTGAATCCCTGGGCTCTCAGAGGAGCGAGCATGAGGGAAACGGCCAATTATAGAATGTGATTTATTAAAATGTAAAAAAAAAAAAAAAGCAGCATTTGTGATGTTGTTGGAAATGTCATTAGTCCAAACAGGAAATGTTTATGAATTGGGGGACTGAATGACTTATCTGGTTAAGGTCATAAAAATAGTTTGCGATCACTGAACATAAATATGTAATTTATCCTGCCAAACTCACAAACTCTCAAGTACGGTTGATTAAAATGTTTCTGACTGACTAGTCAACACTAACTGTAACAAACCAGCAGTCCCAATCCAGCACAAACACAGCGTCAGTTCCTCAACCACAGGGCATCCCGCAGCCCAGCTGGGACTCTGAAGGCCTTCTTCCCCATTTCTGAGGTACGGGGAAAAAAATTCCAGTCAGACCCTGCGCCGCTTGCCAAAAACACTGCTCATCCAAAGTCATTTGCAGCAAAGTCCATTATCATCATCACTTGTGGTGATGAATTCCCTACGATGGTGGCAGGCCCGCAGCAGCCTCCACTCATAATGACATTCTGCTCTTGTTGGCAGTCATTCCCCGTCAGATGGCTCATTCCCAACAGCCAGCGTGTCAGACAGAGCACACACACAATACTGGGCTGGGTCTCGCCGCCAGAAACAGAGGGACAACAGGAATGGCGCTAGAAAGGCAGAATTCATTTGTGGGAAGGCCGCGGTGTTCAGTCGAGTCAGAATGTCACTTTTAATGTAATCATCGGTGACATCTAATACAAATATGTTTTGTTGCACTGCTTTTCACCTTTTTCCAAGCGTTTCTAAGCTAGGTATTCAGTGATGGGCAGGTATTCCCGGGGAAAATCTTCTGCTACACAGGAAGTGACGCAAATTCTGTGACACTTTTTATCCCAATTTACAAAGTGGGTATTTTGTATGAACCGCAAAAGCCATCCCGGTTGAACAGAGAAATAAAAGGGCATCAGCTGATGATGATGCATTAAAAAAGAGGGAAAAATAAAAGAAAGCTACCATTACTACTTCACACAGAACTTCAAGTATATTGATCGAAGTCCAAATTGGCTGATCAATTTTGTTTTAAATCCTTGATGGACAAAATGATGTCAGTCTCTGATGTTCATCATTGTCAATATGCCTAAGGAGGACATGAAAATCAAGACTATGTCCAGAAAGGAGGCTGATATTGGAGTCTGCAACTCAGGACACCTTCAGTGAAAACATTTTTTAACATGCTACACCAATTTCTTTTTTTACACCATTTCTTTCTACAGTACATGCATATGGAAACTGGTATGGTATGTAAGGGAAATAATGTGGTTATGGCAAATAAATATAGTATATATTTATAATATATATATATATATATATAAAGTGTCTGCCATACACCATCATCAGCTCTTGGTCAAATCCACTGTAGTACATTCAATTCATATTTAATCCCCCATCCTAAACCAACACTAAATATAGAGAAAATATTTAGAATTGTTATGTAGGATGACTGTGACAGATAAAAGGTTAAACTCACAGGAGGATGCTCCATAGATCTGTATTTGACAATCTGATCGAAGCATAAAGAGAGACATCGTAGATCTTAGGTTCTTTCCCCTAAGTGAAAGGGAGGGACAATGATGAGCTTCCCTGATTTCACTGCTGGACCAAATTAAGGTTGATGCCCCATGAAGAGAAATGTAAGAGGAGCTGCAAGGCCAATAATATTTAAAGCACCACGCGACTAAGTCATCACTTTAGAAATAAAACAGCTCTGTGAGCACGTGGTGAGTCTGCCCGCTTCAGCAGACTCAACAAATCGCTGTAACAAACGAGACAAAAGGCAAAGTTGTGGAACCAGCTGCCCACTGTTCCCCTTCAAAAAGACCTCTAGATGCACACTCTATACTACAGTTATACTACTACAGTTTTAAAAGTGGCAACTGCGAAATTGAGGATATATCAGCAAATGATGCTCTGCTGAATTGAAATGGTCCTGAAAATTCCACCTTGACAATATGTTCAAAGCAACATTAATTCAGATATTTTTGCAACTAGGGGCAGAAGAACTGGACGACAAGCTGAGAGTCACAAAACCCTGACATGTATGAAACTGCTATGGCTGACATCTTTGCAAATAGTTGTCCATTAACTCAACTAGCAGAGCTGCATAGAGAAGCATGGAGCAACATTAGCATTCAGTTGGAGTTGCCCACCTGATGAATCCAAGTCCAACTGCTGTAGCCAGTGGGCAGCATAGTCCTGCGGTGTGATTGGCTAAGGGAGCTAATAAAGCCAATGCAGTTAACAACTAACGAAGCTAATAGCTTTCAGCCAACAGAGCTAATAAAGCTAACAACAGCTAAAGGAACATGACGCGTTCCAGGAAAAAAAGCAAGTCCTTCGGCTGAATTCAGTCTGGAGGTGAAAGTACTTTGAAGGCTAATACTTCTAACTAACAACTATAGATGATAATAACACAGTAAAGAAACGCCATATTGATTTTGGGACAGCTTAAATTCACTTCAAGACAAGTAAAATAGTTTTTCAGGACAGACAAAAAGTTAGTCTGGAGCCCTGAAATGACATAAAAAAAAGACTGAAGACCTCCAGACTTTGTCACAATTGTGCAGGTTCACCACTATCAGCGCCACGTTTCCACTTACATACAAACCATGATTCATTGGTAATACGACAAATATTTAGTGGAGTCTAAGGACAAAATGTGAAACGCCTGCCTCTTTGACAAAACCAGGCTTAGTAACAATGATGGGCATCTTAATGAGAACAAAATGTAATTTTCCTTCCTTCTTTGGGACGATAATGAGAGCTTGACTTGTACGATAAAGCAGTGAATCCTGGGAGCAAAGCAAGATGGCTGAAGGTGACTCTAAACCCAAGCTTATCGGGGGATTCGGTAAACAAGAGGCCTGGCAAGCGCAGTGCTCGGCTGTTGACAACTGGTGATGGTGACCAGGTGGGATATGTTATCCTAACAGTTTGGAACTCTTGTGAATTATTTGCTGATAGATATAAACAGCTGTTATTCTTGGTAATGGAAAGCAATTAGAAACATCTGCATACTTGGCTGTGAGCGATGCCTCCGAATGGCGGCCGTGGCTCCCAGGTGCCACTGGGAAATAATTACATCATCAGGACGGGGGCCGGGGCTGGAGGGTTGCTAGTGATCTGTGAAGAGCAAGGAGCGCCCAAAGAGGGACACAAACACACACAAATTTGTACTACTCAGACTTGTGAGGACTTTCTATTGATTATGCTTCAACCTTCACCGTTTCCTTTTATCCTAGTCCTAAACCTTAAACCAAAGATTTAACCTAAAATTAATCTTAACCCTTACCATTCTTTATGTTTTTTTTTTTTAATTTAGTCTATTCTTTAGTGGCACTGGCTGGTTATTCTATTAATTTTTTTCTCCCATAATCTTATGCCATTTAGACTACACAGTCCCAGGCTGATAATGGCCCAACCAGACAGATGTGTGAGGTGAATCAATAACTTGTTTTTTTGTGTAGTGTGCTGCACACCCACACTCACTCTCTTTTGACCAACTCACAAAGAAAGAGAGAGAGTCCACCGTCACCGCCCACGGACCATCAATGCTTCCGAGTTCTCTTTGATTCCTAAGATTCATATGAATTGTTGTTAGATGCGGTCAGTATGCAAATTGTGAATGGTTGGTCTCTTGCCAAATTTCATCAAGAATTTTGGAGCCTATGATTACATGATCCATAGGTTGTCCAACAAGGAGATGAGGGAGAGTGGATGGGTGTGGAGGGAGGGAGCTAAGGCAAAGAAACCACGTGAGATGAAAGGGATAGGCGCATGGCAACCATCTCAAAAGACAAAAATATTCTGTAGTCTGTCATTAGAAAGATAAACTATACTGCTCACATATGCACTCCAAATTTGATGTTAGACCCTTGGTTTACCCCAACCCTAATCCTAGTTATAATATGAGCATCCAACCCAGATAGTAAACTAACCTCCAATTTAGCTCCAACGCTGTCCCAAACTAGATCCCGTCTTTATCCTTATCCACAACTCTAAAGCTCATTTATAGTAGCTTCTTCAATCCAGTACGTATAAAAGCACAAAACAAAGATGACAAAGCGTCTTAAGCGTTTGTGAAGTGAAAATATCGTCAAAAGAGCATCTGATTCAAACATATCATTTAGTGAAGAGATGAAGTTAGACAGCATTGGCACTGTCAGCTGGACAGGTGGACCTGACAAACCTGATCAGCATTTCTCTATAGCAGAGAGCATCTGCAGTAAATCCACATTTTTCAGTGTTTCAGTTCATCCAGCCATAAAGATAGACACAACAATAACACATTGATTAAAAAAGTTATAAATTTGTGAGAAGGATTCAAAATAACCTCACTTTGTAAAACTGTCCTCTCACCAAATGTCTCAAGCTCAAACTGCTTCTCACAGGCGAACAAGTACAAGAACACACTTCTGAACACATACACCCACAGATGAAGACAGCAGACATTTGTTATGGTGATAATTAATTCTGCTTTCCAAGCAATATAAAAGATCTGTGTCTCTCTCGTCTGATATCTTCTGAAGTATGAATTCCCTCTGAATGTCGTTAACTGAAACTCTTCAACCCTTAGAAAGCCACACGGAGAACCTGAGCCAGAGGCTGACACAAAAACTGCAACTCCAACATGATTCCTCATCAGCTTCTCATTCACAGCCAACAGCTGTCAATGAGGCCACAGCCAAAAGCAACGTGGGCACGATTTAAACAGGAGAGCTGGAAAACAAAGTATAGTTGAAGTTGTAAGTTTACATAGGCCAAATACGTTTAAACTGATTTTTTTTTTTTTTTTTCCAAACATTTAACCCTGGGAAACATGTACTGTCTTAGGTCAGTCAGGATCACAACGTTATGTTAAGAATGTGAAATGTGCATAAGTGTCATGCCTTTTACTTCAGTGGAGTAAAATCACTGTGAAAAAAAATGTGAGTAAAGGTAAGACTGTTTGTAAAATGCAACTTCCTTACAGTACTATTACAATCGCAACAAAGCTTCTGTGGCCTGTTAGCTTGTTACATAAGTGAGACAGCAGAGGCACCACGAAAGGACCGAACAACGTCAATTCTGAGACATAGTTGGGAATTAAGCCACATGGGTTGTGTTGGACTTAAATGTTGGGGCTGTCACTTTTTATTCTTCGTATTTTACTGGCAGTTTTACAGACAGTGTTTGGTACTCAAAGGACAGCGTATCACTTTAAACTACGAACTACTTGTTCTTTAATGGTGGATCAATACTGTAAATCTGGGAAACATTTTCAGATATGGTACATCTCTCTCTTTTAGTACAAAAATGTGCTTCTCCTTTTTCAGTGCTGTGTATCCTGCCAATGCATTTACTGAGCCCTTCACTGGAAATGTCCTCTGTGATATTTGATATGCAGTCAGTCACGCCACAGTGTGTCTTCCTCTAATTGTGTTGTGTATGGAGCCGCTGACCTTCTGCCCCAACCTCCTTCTCTCTCTAAACAATACTGCGGCTGTGAGAGCCCCGACTGTGCCGAGCCTCTGAATTTACCCCTGCTAAAGCATGACTGTGACTCTCCACATACATCACCGTACGGGCCCCTACTGAGCGTGCTCATCAGCTGTAAATACCAACAGTCTGCGCTGCCGCGGTGAAATGAGCAGTCTGGGGGATTTGACCATGTTGTGAGGTGGCAGGTTGGGCCTGATGGTTAAAGAGAGGGTCCTGTCAGCAGAAGGTCATGGGCCTGATCCGCTCTGCAGGCAAAGAGTCCTGACTAGGTGTCCTTAAGCAGCACACTGACCCCTGATGTGAAGCTAACAAGTCTTTGTGCACGCTGGCATCAGCTATATGACTGAAATTAGGAACACACAGAATGTGAGCAATGTCCAAAATAAGCTTAGAGCCCATCTAACAGCCTTTCCACAAATCACTCAAACGAAACGACAAATGAGATATGATATCATGACATGTGACACATGTGGCTGAACGCTGTATGTGGTCCTCGAGTTGAGATGATTTTTTATTTTTTTCCGCTGTGCGGGGTAAAGCATAGATTGCAGTTATGCTTGATTTGGAGAAAATGTGTGATAATGTGAAAATATGAAAATCTGCTGGACTTTTTGTACGAATGCACTTTGAAAGCTAATGTTGCAACAAGTGAGCACTATAGGCTAACTCAAACAGTCTTGCATACCGGCAGCTGTTAAAATAGTGCCACCTACTTGTGTTAAATCATACTGTTTTTATTAGATACAGATAATTATTTCACTGTGAAGCAGCTACAGCCACGGTACATACATGGAGATATTTCAGTGAGATAAAAGTTGGACTAACACTTAAAGCTTTTTCTGTGCTTTAAATGTGCATATTATTGTACTGTATATCATTATAGTAAACAACTTTCAAGTCCAAACAACAATACAAAACTATAAGCAGAATATGTCCACTATCAGAGAAATATTACTTGCAAAAACAACACAGCAAAAACAGACAAAAAAAAAAAAAAAAATCTCCTTTACGGTGTACTGCATAGTCTGTGCAGCAGACGGGAGATAGAAGCAGCTCCAACGCAAAACATTATGTTTGTGCCTTTGTTTCATCGGGGCCTGTAATCCCTCGGGCAACAAACAGAAAATATCCGTCAGAACATGTGAACCTCGGGGGCCGTGAGTTGTGGCTGCTGTGGCTGGATATGTTGATGCCGACTGGCGTACCTGTCACAGAAAGCTGCAAGCGCAGTTCAAAAACGAGGTGGCTGGTGTCACATGAGTCCGCTAAGGGAGTCGCTGACGAATATGAGCACAGCAGCGCGGCACACAGTAAGTCTGTATCCGTCAGCACTTCCTTCTTCTGACTTTTTTTCCCTACTTTGTAGTGTGTGTGTGGGATTGTTTTACATGAACTGTGTCCTACTCTGTTAATACTGATCTATATATAGTTTGTGTCCATATCTGCTGATAATCTTTGTTGCTCTGAGCTTTTTTGGTGTTGCTATTAAAAAAAATGTGAGCAATGATTTTATGTCGGGTTTACATTGAAGATCGATTTCCCTCAAAAGATCTATCAGATAGATAAAGCAAACAGAGACAGTGATAAGTGGATATAGATTCAATTATTGTGTTTCATCAGTAGGCCGAGGACACAAAACACTCGCCCCTTTAACGCTTGTGCACCATACTATACTACATAAATGGGATATTTTCATGACATATTATTATCACCTCTATGACCAATAAGACAAAAGTCTCGGTGTATATGTATATTAGATGTTCATCAAGCAGATGTTCAGTGCTACCATCCTGTGAGCGGAACACTGGGAAGCAAAGGGATTAATTAATAGGAAACCATCACAATTACATACTTCAAAATAACCTTTTGCCCCCTGCCCCACAAGCAATTTTTGGGCATAACAAAATCTGTATTTCTGCATATTTTCACTATTCGTACACAGTGCAAGGCATAAAATTTCAATACAGGGTTTTATATACACACAAAGACACACGGATACGCTGTGCAGCACTGTCTGTTTCCATTTTTTCATGCACCCGTTTGTTTCAGCCCAGCATCAATATGAATGACTTTTATATTGGCAGATTCAGAAACCTCACAATTCATGTATGTTAGGTGTCAGTGCAGGAAGCAGTGTGCTCTTTCTGTTGCGAGGCAGAAATTTAGGGTGTGAAAGTCAGGGTGGTGGATGGGTGTGTGTTTGACATTCATTCATGACCTGAGGTCACCTTTAGTCACCCACTGGCAATTAATATTAGTATTCTTTTAAACCTTAACTGCAATCCTTCCCCAGTCATAACCAAATAACCACAACTATGATTTTTTTGTCTTGTTTTTTTTTACGACTGAATTTGTCCAATATCATCGTTCTTGTCTGGTGACAGGATTGCTTTGTTAAGGCATAATAGGGAAGCCTCTACTCGTACGCTTTTATTGTCTGTCAGTGACATTTCAGGTCAACAGATGCACTGGTTAACAAATAGTGAATTGCCCTGCGGTGATGGAACATGTAAAATCCAGGTTAAACCAATACAAATGGTACAGCACAATCCATATCCTGGTGTCTGTACCCGTGTGCCCTTTGTACAGGTTAAGCCGCCCACTCCCACTGTAAAACCATTGTACATGGTGAATAATGTTATTCTGATATAACTCAGACGAGCACAGTCTGTTAATCTATTCATAGAGACTGTAGTGTCCTCATATTTCAAGTCAAGTACATGATCAGAAATGCTTTTTATTCAAACTGACCGGGTGGTCTGAGTTGATGAAAAACAATAATAATAATTGGTGTATGGAGGTACAGTACAGCACAGTGCAGTGGATGAAACCAAAGTACTTTCCTCCTCCCAGATGGTCCGTTCAGCCTTTTAATAATGAAATCTGCTTTTGTGTTATTTAAAAAATTACAATAACCTTTCCACTAATCCGCCGACTTACGACCCCGTACACCTGGATTTCTGTGCTGCACGTACGTCCGAAATCCCCCCGGCTCTTGATAACATATTAGGATTATATCTCGGATATGGTTCTTTAATAAATAGTTTAGATAAGCATATCTGTTTAATTTTATCCACCCGCCCTCCCTGCATGCAGGATTACAGTGAAAGGGTTGGTTTTGTCGAGCGCGTGTACTGCAGTCTGCAGACAGAACATGCAAACATCTGTACAACAATTCATCAGAAAGAATTATGTATGGCAGGCTGGAGGGCTCTAAGCTGTGTGTATTTCAACATCGCAGTGTCCTCAATGACTGAGGCAGATCATAAATAATGGAAGCAGAATTAATTGGTTTATGCTATGAGCATGTGTTATATATATTGATGGCATACCGTTGGTGCGCTGTTGCTCAGTGCTGGACTAGACATGTATACTGCGGCTTCCAATTTGATAAATGATCTTGATCTGGTGGCTGAATTTATAAGGTTTAGGTGTAGCTTATGTTAAATGTGAAAAATGATGGGAGAAAACAAACAAACAAAAAATAAAGATATATAAGCAATTCAGATTAAAAAACAAGCGATGTTTGGAAAAGTAAAAACAACAAAAAAGCAACGTGTCAAACACAATTGGATTAATTTGCTATTTACTTACACAATTTGGTCAAACACAGACGTGCTTTTTCAGGGTTAAGCTAGGCCCATCAATTCAGTGAAGGGCAGTCCTGATGCTAGACAATACAATGATTGAACAGTGTGCTTCCAACATCCTGGCCCTTTCCTGTGTCAATATGACAAGCCCCTCAGCACAAAGCTAGGTCAAGAGGGAAATGTTGTAGAAGTTTTCCCAGTTTGGTGTGGAGAGCCTGATTGGCCCGCACAGAGCCCCGACCTCCACCTCATCCAACACCTTTGGAATAAATTGGAATGCCGACTGTGAGCCAGACTTGTTGTGGCTAAATGGGAGCAGATCCCTGCAGCCAGTTCCACAATCTGGTAGAGATCTTCCCACAAGAGTGGAGGCTGTTACAGCAGCAGATTAATACCCATTAATGCCCAAGCCTTTTTGAAGCCCTAAGCACAACTTGCCTTTCCCCAAGCTCCCTGAATACACACATATATTTAACAAGGAACTGTAAATCATTGCTACACAGCAGACTTCAATATCATCCAAAATAATACTGATTATTAGCATTTAACTGTATCGCAAACAAGAACTTTAAAACTGGAAAATTCTTATAAACTCCAAATTAGGTTTGATTTGTCCAGTGACATCAATCAATCGCTTTCTACGGTATCTGCTGATGGCAACAATGATATGGTTCAGTTTAGGGAAGGATTGTGGTTATGGTGAAGATGGAGTTTGGAGAACAGTTATTTGCAGGTCTGTGATTGGAGGTGAACTCTGCCCCCCTTCATGAAAGCCATGCAAACACCCACCATCCAGCCTCCACATTCCCACTGCATATTCCACCTGGATAAGACACTCCACTTCCTGTGTTGGTACTGACCATTGGCAGCGGCTGAAAACCATGAGGTGCATGAGGCAAACTGTCCAATATAGATATTCCATGAATTCAAACAAACAAGCACGCTTTTTAAACAACTGACCATCATTATGTTTTTGACTATAAACCACTGAAAAAGATTTGGTCCAGGTCTGAGGTATATATTGTATGCGGCACGTATCAATATAGCCATATCTCTGACTTTTTATTGATACGTATTGATCGGTTAATCCTTACACCCCTGTTGGAAACACATCACTGCCTATGGGCCAGACATTGTAACTAAGGGAAGACATACTTGACAAAAACTGTTAAGAACAACAAATGCAAGAACTGTCTGCTGATTAAATCATTTGTGTTTTTTGCATCAGTGATAGACAGCAGCATTTATATATATTACTTAAATGGAAGTGTGGGTTGGATATGGATTTTATAGATTACCACCTTTAAATACGTAGCACAGTATTTCATGGTCAAAATTTAAAAAAAGCGTGACAGACCTTTAAATTATGCATGCAGCTCTTGACCATGAGGTCTGAATTTCTAGGCCAAACACCCCGCTCGCTGTGGGTCATAACCCCCCCAACCCCCCTCCACCCCCTGCTTTGTTTTTTTTACCTTGCGTGCTGGGGTAAATACCTCAGCACCTGCATGTTGCACTGATTTCACCCAGCCCCGGCAGATGGTCCTTACCCTTCACCGAACACACACTCCGGCACCTGGGACGCTGGGGAAATCCTTCCGTGCTCTTGCCACTCTGTCAGGGAGCACATGCACATATTATAAACACAGATGCAACGGCATGTGTGCAGGCATGCGTGTCCGCACATGCAAACATAAATGCAACGACGAGTGGGCGTTTTACGAAAATAAATGTACAGAGCAGCTTTATGGTTCAAGTCTAACAAATGTGACAGGAAAGACTTTCTTTTAGCACAGTACAGATGAAAACATGCCAAAAAATACACTTTTACACTCACATTAAGAAATACATCTTGAATTTAATCAACTAATTTTCTAAAGACAAAACAAAAAAATGCCCAACGAAAAAAACAAAAACCAAAAAAGGCTCATAAATATGTGCATAAAATTTAATTCATTTCTGCATTCAATTTGAACATTTAATTTATTTTAACATTTGTGTCCATTTGTCTTCTAACTGGTCAAACAGCTAATAACAGTCACTGCCTGTGTGCCGCATTAATCTCTGCTGTTTTTCACTGATATTTACTGTCCCTCTATAAACCTTTACTGTGTTTATCCCAGTGTACATATACAGTATATTTTAATACAATACCTAGCCAAAAGTATGTGTACACCCAAACACAATATCCATGTGTACATGGTATTGTTGAACACCTCATTTCAAATCCATGGGCAGTCATCTGAAGCTATAACAGCCTCCACTCCTCTGGCTTTCCACAAAACTTGAGAATCCTCTGGAAGTGTTTTCATCTGGCCAGAGACTAATATACATGCTGATCCTTTCAAAATCACTTACTCACTAAAAGTTATTGTCAAATATTCTCAAAGTCAAATATTACAAATAACATTTTGGGTTCTGACACCAGATCCACCAGAAGTTAAATACTGCACACACATACATACATACAGAACACACACACATGCTAGGCAGCGTCAGAGATGCGGACTATGTTAAGATGCTGTTGCTGTCCCTCACAAAGAATCACACAGTAAACAAGCAGCTGCACTTAGATTCGTTGTGATAAGGAGGAGCTGTTCCTTCCTTGAGCTTAATGTGAAAATATGCCCCACAACCCCATGACTGCGTGCCTGGACGAACGCGACCGCAGGCACAACGTAAAGACAAATAAACGCCTTATGGCGACTGTTGTTGCACTCCTCGCTGATTTAATTAAAGAAGCCTTCTGTGCTAGCAGCTCTGCACAAAAGAATGTTAATGATTGAACTAATGGCTGCTGCACCAGCCGCACGTCATCCGAGAACTATCCCTGAGCTGATTCGTAGACCGGGATGAGCCGCTTCGTATGGACGCAGACTTCACTTTTGATATCTGCACTGTCAAAGTGAGCAACAGCAAATGCCTTTTGTTTTTAGCGTTAATTAAATCCCCACCACACTAATGCAATGTATCACTTCAACCAAAGTCAGACTGTTGAGATGGATTTAACAAGCTGAATATAAACAGCTTTTGTCAAGTGGAAAGCTAGCTTCATCTGGGTTTGAGGCTATCATTATGTTGCAGATTTCAGGCACAAGGAGTCAGTGGAAGAGCTTCACATCATTAATCACAGATTAAGAAACCAACAAGCAACATGCAAGCATGTTGGCCTATACAAGAACCTATTTTCATAACAAAAGATAAAAAGGTTTTTAACCAATATATGTAGTATTGTGAGAGTGTGTACTTGTTTCTTTTACTTGTGCCTTTTTACTCTTCTCTGTTTTGGATCTGCCATCTAGGTTCAAGCTATCAGCATGCTTCATGTTCAGGTCTGCATGACAGTTACCCATATCAGCCTGTTCTGTGTAAGTCTGCAGATGCTTACATCTTTGGAGGAGCATGTATTTCCAGCTTTAGTCAGAACTACATGATTCTATACATATATTCAAGTTTGTCCCACGTACAGATAGCAAAAAATGGTCATTTGTTATTGCCTTCGAAAATGATCCATATGAGCCTTTTCACATTAGACACCTCTACTGTCATAATAACTTTGTTTTTGCTTCCAAATTTAATATAACAATTACAAAAACATATCGTTTTCTTATCAGCCACCTCTATGGTTATATGGGTGACTAAAATTACTTGGTTTGAAGAACGTAAACGTAAAGATCGTGGTCATCAATTTGAACACTTTGCTGAACCATCCATTGACCCAAACCTCCTCATTACTTCTACAGTATTAATTTTTTGACAAAAGTAACTATTTGAACAAGCATCAGTGGTCACATGTCAAATAGGGCGTTATAGATCTGGGAACAAACAACCAGATCTGCAGTTTCAGGTCCAGCAGTGAGGGGGGCACCGCATCAAACCTATGAGGCACTGCTTCTTTGTAAGGGATGGACGACCGCACTATACCATGAGAGCATGTATACGGCCAAATGTCATATGTTTACATGTTTACATAGAGCATGTTAGTTGGGTAAATAGTGGTCATTTCCCAACATGAATACATTGTTAGAGTAACCAAAGAATTTCTCCCAAATCCATGTTGCCCTTAAACAATACAGTCATTTTCTCATCTCTAAATGCATTTACCCTTGGCCTGTCTGAGATATTTACATAGAAAGTACTGCAGAACTTCACTTCAGCACAGGTATCATTTTTGTTCAACCTTTCAGGATATTAATGAAACTTCCCACTATGTTTATTCAAGAACTTAAATGAATCAGAAGAAATAAATCACGCCCATGAGTCCGAAGCCCCCGGACACAGTCAAGGGAACTGGGTGATAAATCACTGGAAGAAAAGGTAATGTGGCCTTATACTTCAAAGTTTAATCGGCACGCAAAGAATCACTCTCTCCACACAGACGACGGAGTCAAAGATACTTTGAGGTCCAGACCTTCACTCCTGTCCCACATCAATCACACCTGGGCGTTTTTAATTTTCTGACTGCATATCTCTATCCTGCTCAATATATTAAGGAACAAGTCATTTTTTGACATGAGCTTGACACTTACAAAAGCAGCTGTTCCACGCGCAGCACTACAGTGTTACAAAAAGTACTGTTAAAGTGTTTCATGCCCTGTAGGTGATAGGTGATAGACAAGGGCATGTATGTCCTGCTATAAATGCTAAATTGAGATGCGAGAGAGTTCAGTGGAAAAGACTCACACGGCCATTCACTCTGCTAACATCCACATCTGGATCTTCTCTGTCCAACTCTTTGATATTTTGAAATAAACCTTCATCAACATCCTTGTTTGAGTCATAAGTGTTCCCACCTCATGAATGACGAATGTTTGGAAAAAGGTAGTTTAAAACAGGTAGTTTAAATATTGTGCTAACTGTAGCATCTTATGCATATGTCAGTTCTTCATGTGTTGAACAAGTGATTGTGATCCTCTGCTGTTTTCACACACTTACAGTAATAACCTGGATAACATCTGCCATTAAATACATTCAAAAGAGAGTTATAGATGTAGCTACGGTTCTACGAATTGTAGCCGACCATCAAATGTACTAATTAAAACAGCTGAAAATAGCTGAAATGTGTCTGTTTCCACAGAAGGAGAGGCAGAAGAGAGATTTATAACTGATAACAAGCATGTTTTCTCACCAGATTTGGTCGCAGCATGCAGAGAAAATAGACCAGACGTGTCCTGTCTGAACAGCCCAACTGGATGACGTGTACCGAAAGGCAGGGGCTGTCTTAACCCTGCCTTATTCTTGCTTAACTTTTTTGCCCTACAATTGATAATAAGGATCTAAAATTGTCCATGGGTCATTCAAGCAGTCATTTTGTTTTCTGGTGTCAAATCTTTGTATTGCTTTACAGCATGTCTATTTACTCTGCACTTAGTCCTTGATGGCAGCTTTAAATTAAGAAGACAGCAGGTATATTTAACTTCAATACCCAGAAATTCTATGATATAACATCTTCAAAATGCAAATTTTAGCCAGCCCAGCAAAGGAGAGAGGAGTCAAGTTACTGCTGTTTTAAAATCGTGTTTAGATTTCACTTTTTTTTTTATTTTTAATCTTTAATCTTTAAACCTCACAAATCCACAATCTGGAAATGGGAAACTTCTCTGCTTCAACTATAGGACAATAAGTCCTCCGGTGTTGTACCTTGAAAAATATTGATCAGTTTAGGGGATTATTTTAGCTTTGAGAATTAGAAATGGATGTTGAGCCAACAGTAGGACACACTTAATATCGGTTTACTGGCTTCAATCAGATACCTGTTTTAAAGTGAAATGCTGACAACATCCCTGCATTATATTAATGAAAACACAGAGGTGCAGATAAATTAAGTATTTGGTCTATTTCTGTATTACTTGAAGGACATGAACACATCACTGACACATTATGATTCAGTTGTAATTTTGAGAGAGGCTACTGGCAAGAGAGACAACAGGTAGTAGAGCGTGATAATGAAATGGATGGCAGAGATGGCATAAATGCAGTCACTGGTGGAGCATGTTTCTGTTTCTCTTGGAAGGGCTTATGTTTGGCTGGTTTGTCGCTTTTCTCTCTGCGTCACCCTTTAAAGTTAGTGAGGCATATTTTACAAACAGCATGACTTTGATGGACGTTGCTCTTCATTCAGTACAGGTGAGCCTCCTCCCATTTGATGAGATACTTGTACAAACTTTTAGCCTTTTTGTAAGCTGCTTCTTCTTCAACTTCTTCTACTACTTCTTCGTGCAGTTTGAGTGAATGACTTCTTGTCAGTACAGTGAGAGCTATTGTTCTACATACTGCCACCTGCTTTACCAGAGGGGGATGGAAGAAACACAACAGAATGGCCTGGTGGTTAGACCTCCCATCAATGTTACAGCTATCCTTTTTAAACCCAAACCTTTTCAAAATATGGGAGATTTATCGTAAAATACTGAAACGGGAGGACAGCGTGAGAGAGTGGTAAAATACAGGAGAATCCCGGGACAACACATAACAAAATCTGCGATAGACCACAGACTGTTGTGAGCTGTTGCTTAAAATCATTCAAGGTGGAGGAGGCGGGCCTATGTAGGCACTGCAGCGGCGTGTGTGTCTTAGCTGAAAGCACAGCTGGTACCAGTATCGATTGTGTGGAAAATGAGTATTGAAATAATTTCAAATATCAAGATTTGATGTATATTAAAAAACTGACGTTTTTGACAACACTACTGGGTTTTATCAAGAGATGTCCAGAACATGTTTTTTGGGGCCATCGGTTGGCGTTGGTTACCATGCAAACCCGCCAACTTTGTTTTGCCATGTCAAGTTACTCATGGAATTTATGTTAGAGACATCTGATTTGACCTGCTGCCACTGACGTTTGTCATTTTAACCTGAAAAAGCAACGGCTTAAGCTAAAAATTATTCGCTCACCAATTATTTTCACATTCACACACTCTGATTTTCACTCCCACATGCAGCACAGTGCTGCACTGTAGACCTGAGCAGCACTGCTGCAACACCAGCAGGCTGAGGTGGACAAGACGCAGCGAAGCACAGTTAAGAAAGGATCAGATTATGATCTGCTTTATTTTAGCTGATACCGATCAATCAAAATATGACCTGATAGGCCTTGGTATGGACCTCTAGTTTTAACATGAAAATCCTTCCTAATGCAGCTTGAAACACTGCTCTGATTACAGCCTATGGTTTAAGTATTGTGCATCAGTAACAATATTCCAACATTCCCATAATTCCCTTACAATTCAACTTGCACTGAGTGTGTCGCAGACATTTTTCAAATTATTTTCTTTATTTGTTGGTTATAATGGATTTGTTTGTACTATTTCCTCTGTGTTCATAACCGAATAGTTTTTGTTTGTATGTGTATTTGTACAAGCTGCCTCTGGGTCTCACTAGCACAGACTGTGGTTTCTACACATCTACACTCTGCTTGTTCCCCCTTTAAATTCAATATTAAAACATGATCTTCACTGACTTTTGACCTTCTGGAAGCTTGTCATTTTAAAAAAAGCCTTAAATCTGTTCTGTGTAATATCTATCCAATGTGGTATTTAGATTGGATTATCTGGTTCACCATGCATCCAATCATGAGGATTCTTTCTTGTCTGGTAGGCACAGACGCTGCAGTGATGGAGGTTGATCTGCACGTGGTGAGAGAACACAGGTTTCTGGAAAATGTTGTCATACGTTAGCCAACCTGACACCTCACTGTAGAGTCATATGGTGTCCAAAAAAGCATGTTTGATTTCCATGACAGAGAACAAGCCCACAACGACCGCCAAATTAAAGAGGCTGTCCTGCATGTTTATCAGACATGTCAAAATGTCCTTGGGCAAGGCAACGAACCCCTAGACCTGAAAGACAAATGGTTCCATATAATAACTATTTTATAGCCAAGCACACTGGGGCAGCAAAGTATGCACGTTATATTGGAGAAGACTTCTGCAACATGTTTCATTTGATGGATTTCCACTGAATAGATTTCCAGCAGATTTCGTTACAGTGCAGATGAACCAGCTCTTGTCATTAGCTCCATTTTGCTTCCCCCGTCGAATTAAATGCAACAGTCAGCTGTTTCTATGGCGTTTTAACACCTTCACCGATCACTTTTCTGATGTTTCTGGTTCAACTGCAGGAAAACTTTTCTTAAACGCCACATAAGCTGGATAACATTCACATAACAGCCATACACTCCTGGTCCAGTTAAAGCTCTGGCTGCTACATCTGTTTCATCTTTTAAACCACCTATTAAAACTTGGTTTTATAGACTTGCCTTTTATGTAATGACCTTTTGTTTGGCAGATTTGTTTTGCTTTAACTTCCATTTTATGAGTCTGCCCTGTTTACATATTTCCTATTGTTTATGTTTTTGAATAACTATTATAGCCACGCTTCCTCTTCTTATTCTTCTAATAATTATTATTACAAATTGTTTGCTGCAAACTGGCTGCAGATGGGAGCTGGGACATAGAGTGAAAACAAATGATAGCACGACAACGTTAGATTAGTGGATAATATCTCAAAGTCCACGGTAATTTCACACTAACATTTTGTGTTGCCTTACACGTGACTCAGTGACAGTTGAGGATGCTGCTCAGTGAAAGTTCCCCATGTGTCTGTGTCCTTCTACAGTCCAGACTATTGGCATATTTCTTTGCATACTAAAGATTAACCAAAGACATCTGTGCCAAAGTTCTGATGCCCTTGATGATGATGATGCTGCAGTTTGGGGGCCAACAGATTAAAACCTTAAGCTATTGACCCATAACTAAAGTGAGGTTTTAGCTCATAATCTTTTCATCTTGTGGTAAGTGAAACCCGCTTTGTTGGATTTTGACTGTTAGCAGACAATAGAGAGGATCATTGTAACATGGCTCCATGCTGAGCAGGTGGGAGGGGGGATACAAGCAGAGACTGGGGGAAGTGGGGGGAGGCAGCAAAAGAGACCAATATTCACCAAATTGTATCCATGAGTCTTGGCGTGTTTCTGTGCGCTCAAATATTACCGCTACTTCCACCACAACAAGCTGAGAAAGTCACATCTCATTTCAAATCATCACCAGAAAAACGTGAGTGCCGAGAAGCATCTTCAGCATCCTCTCGGGCTTTTCCCATTGTGTCTGGCAACGCGATTGTTCCGATACAGCGATGCAGAAAGGAGGATGCACTTGGGATCCAGGCAATTTCATTACACTGAGTCAAGCTGTTTCAGTTCAGGATCCAGGCCTTTGTGCTGGGTGCCCAGCACTGAGAACTAGAAACATGGCACAAACAACATTATGTGTTATAGCAACTTCGCGCCGGGCCTTGTGATATGTCCATCTGCTGTGACTAGTGTTGCAGATCGCGCTGATGTCCCTGCCTCCCTGCCTGTGTTCCCTCGCCTCCTCTCACTGAAGCTCTCCAGGTTGCACGACCGCTCAGCCATAGTCGCCCTCAGTGCAAACTACTTTTGTTATGAAAAAAAAAAGTGATTTTCTCAGTGCTCTTATGCTTTTGTGTGGATGTAGAAGTTTTCACTGGCAAGATTTTGCCTCCAGTGTTCTCCATGGCTGCATTCTAGCATAATAATAATATTTAATTACAACTTATTCCGCAGTGCACATTGCGTCCAGTTTGTATAGAGTTCACATGAATGTATGTGTGCAGAAATATTTACAGGCATTAAAAACTGCTTTTGTACTTGAGGTTATCTTTTGCTCAGCTTTGTCAGTTAGCCTCATTAAAACTGATAAAATCATTTGTTCAAATGCTTTCCAGCTCCTCCAAATTATTTTTTAAATTCCCTTTTTGCCCTCACAATAAAGATATCTGAAAAAACATGTGGTTCAAGACATGTCCTGATTCCAACTTCAAAGAAAATTGATTTACAGTGTCAATGCTAAACGCACAGAAGAACATTTCTACTTCACTCAGATGTATGATCCAAAATCCAACCACCAGAATGCACCGACTGCCCAAAACCAAGCAAATGACAATCTGTCCCTCCTCTCAAGCTGTTGTCAAAAAACACAGGAGCAGATCTTCAGTTCGTCACCTTCCAGCCACACTTTGATCTGATTTCATGTTGTTCCCCAAGATTACAACACCAAAGACTACACAGAGCATATTGAGGCATTTTAAAATAGGTGGTTTACAGATGCCAGATCCTTAAATCCGGAAAAAACGAGGCGATGCTTAAATCATATCATACCATTTATTAGAGAGTTTTTATCATGGGGGGCGGGTTGACGTGAGTTTTCAGGGTCAAGCGGCAGAGTTTTACAGGCTAAGCTCATACTGAGACATATTGAGACACATTTTCATCTTGTGGATTATTCCTTCTTGGGGAGGGATGGACAGACGTTTCTGGGCAGATGATATTTTGAAATATAAATAAACAAACACATGTCATCGAGTGTAATGGGGGTAAGGGGTGGGGGATGGGGGAGTGTGTGTGTGTATGTGTGTTGGGAGGGGTTCCTGAAGAGCCTCCAGCTATCTGCAGAAAGCTGATTATGCTAAAGTAGGGGATTCAACCAGACAAGTTTATGTCTGTATTAATCAAGGAGGAATAATATGAAAATCTCAGGCACAGCCTCTGTTCTATGATCACTTGGTATGTAATCAGATAAGGTGAATCTTAGAGGGAGAGAGTTATCTACAGTACAGAGGCACATTTTGATGAGAGCAGTAGGGGATGTTCTGGCTGAGTGAATACAATACCATTACACTACTGTTGGTGCTATTTTATGGGTTTAGTGGTGTGCTTGGTCCATGCAGCCCGAGTCACTGTTAAATTAGTCATGCAACAATACAACAGACAATCCTCTTTATAAAATGACACAGCAAAACCAAATTAGTATGACAAGGATTCCTAAATGTTATCAGAACTTTTCTTGTACCCTCTGATAACTGAAATGAGAACCACAATCTGCAAATTCCCTCTGGGGATGGAGACAAAGAGCAGCAATAATGTCAAAAACCAGGCAGAAGAAAGACTTAAATAGTGGTCATATCTGTATCATTTCACTGCTAATTAGTCCCTCCAAGTGTCAGTGGCATGAAAGTAGAAGAAATTGACTATTTTCAGCAGACTGCTGTGTACATCAGTCCAACAGTTAATCCACATGTACTTGTTAGGTCCAGTGCTCTATCATAGCACTTAATATAACTTTTTTTGTAAACTCTTAATTATGTAAACTCAGTGTAATAGGTTTTGAAAAGTTCAGTAACTGCCCCTGTCAGGTAAGCAGCCGTATATTCAACAATGATGAGGTAGGTTATGGTAGTTCAAAGTGGCACATTATGCTAATGTATGTTTCACACACAAAGATGGTGGATTGTGTAATTCACCCATTTATCTTTAACAACATTCATAAAGTCGTCTGATTCTAGCGATGCCCGATTTCAATGCAGAAAAATGCAAATATTGCGTGAAATGCATCACTGCTAGCAGGAAAGACCATGATTATGTACGCACATGAATGGACTTCATTGACATTGTCAAGCAGGACAGGTGCAACCCCATTAGTCATAACAAGCTAATCTACATTTCACAGCATCAAAGAGTGTATCAGCCTGGATTAATGTGTCGGCATGTTTTCCGCTGCAAAAACGGAAAAAAGAGTATACCTGTAATATTGTGTAACATGTAAACTTTACACTGACTGCCATCCTTAACACAATGTGCAAAACCCTTGAACATCTGGTTGGACTACTGTCAGAAAATCATGATGCAAATTACAGTTTTCTGCATGTACATACTGTGTGTATGTTTTTGCATTGCAAATTTTGTCTTGGTAAAATCTATTATTAAAATACCAAATGTGGAGGATTGGGCAGCCCCGTGGAGATTTGTGCTGCTCGGGCACTTTCTAATGCTGGATTTTGTTAATTACACTAAATCACTTCAGTGTTTGGGTCAATAACAAGATGCTAAAGGTACGGGGACAGCAGAAGTAGGGGTGGGGTGACAGATCTCGTCACTGATAGTGTTCAATAGAAATCATGGATTCCTTAATGTCCCTTCTGTTACTGTGACGGAAATATGAGTCCCAATATGACCAGTCAAAGTGACTGAAGGAGATACTTCTTCAGCATGTTACAACAGCAGCAGCAGGTAACCCCCCCTCCCCTCTTCATCCAGACTGTCTTCCTCTCCCTAACTTTGACTCCAATGTATCTACAATGTCATCAATGGATGAAGCTCATTTCTGCTTTATGTTGGAGTGAGAGAGGAGAGAGGCACATTTCATTCGCTGCTGTAATGACATAAACATCAATCTGTCTGAACTGCTGCTTAAATGACTGTGTAACCTTTACAGCACTGTTAAAGAAAGATGTATAATTTCTGCGTAAAAAAAAAGAGGAGCCGAGGTAATAAAAAAAAGAGGAGTCTAGCTGATGCACTTTCACTTTACTGGACTTGCAGTCTTTTTTATGCCCAGTCAAAAAGTCGCGCCCCGAGAGTCACTTTGTAAAAGACTCACTGATATTTCCTGCTTTTAACACGCACATTAAGATATTCACTGAATTTTAACAGATTTAAAAATTGCTGGGAACAACAACAGATTGAGAGCCATAAAAAGTAAAATAAAGCCTTTATTACCCACTGACATTCCCCACATAATGGAAATATTTTACAATGCCTCCCATTTATGGACCTCTATCCACTATAAATTATATTATGCAAGAAACATCATCATGACTGGTGGCATTAACTACCTTATATTAAATAGGTTTCCAGAGGGAAGGATTGACTTGCGATATGTAGCCTGGAACAAAATTCAATCTGCCGCCATGTTTAATGCCACATTTTTTTATTATCTTGCAAGCATATGTTGGAATGGCTACAGATGATGAAGCTTGCTGCTGGGCAAAGTGATCATCAGTGCTGTTTTTCCCTTTCTTTTTTTCTTTTGTTTTTTTCCAAAAAGCTCTCTTAATAACACGATCCGGCAAATAGTTTGTGACCTTTGTCAAGGTTTTGCTTGCAACACAGAGGCTAGCAGCAGCAACTATGCTAGCCTGCGGCATGTGTGAATATGCAAAGCTCCCCCATTTTTTTTTTTTTTTTGTCCTCTTCTTTTCATTACAAGGTTTCAACATGAAAATGTGAAATTGTTTGGAAACCTTTTGCCTTGCAGGGCCTTCATGTAGAGAAGCCACATAGAGCTGAGCTCTGCAAGAATGTTTGATGCAGCTTCCTTAGTTGAGCATATGCCACATTCTGTTGTAGGGAGACAGTGTTTGTGTGGTGGCTTTTTTCACAGAGCTGCAACTCTGGCCATGGGGAGGAAGGGCTGGTCAGGGACAGCAGCTGTCCAGCCCTCTGTGAGCATTATGACATGCATGACCTGGCCAAAAACACAAGGTCAGCAAAAATATACCAACAATGCTGCTCTCCTCACAGATTTTACCTCACGTTACAGTGTGTGCATTATAGGTCTGTGTCTCATAAAGCCTCCATGTCATTCCTGTTGTTACACTGGAAATGATACTCCAGGAGAAACGTGGGTCGAAAAGGGTCAACGACAAATGTGTAAGCAGTTAAACACACAGTAGCCAGGAGGGAAGAGGCTTAATGGAGAGATCAAGAGAAAAGGCAGCAGCTCGTGGAGGAAGGAAGGAGCAAGGAGGAGGAGGGTGAAGGGGAGAGGGATCGGGGGGGCAGGTGGTAGGCATGGGCAGGAGTATCTGGTGCATCTGCCTGCGGCGATGGTATTGACGGACATATTTCCCACAGCTCCGTGTCACGGCGGGATCATCGCACATGATTACGGGGGGGATCAGCATGATCGGCTGTCGCTGATTTCGCTGACATCTGTCGGTGAGGTGATACAAGCTGTGACAAGGATTGCCCCAGACATGAAATCTTGAGCGGCTGTTGAGTCGCGGTGACCGCAGCTCCTTGTAATCTGAGCTACAGCAACAAAGCATCTTCGTGCAATGTTTTACTTCCAGAATGAAATCAGATAAAACTTCTCCATCTACTTGTCTCCACATTTGTCCCAAAATGTTGAAAAAACCTTTGTACTGCTTAAATGAACTATACTTTATCACAGTGTTTTGCACAGCACAACCATCTAAAAGCTGTTTCTCAAGTTTTCATTTTTACAGTCTATGACTTCTCGAAATGTAACTTTGGGTCATGGAATGAGCTTGAAATATGTCAAAAGAAACTGAAATGAGTTTGAGCATGGGATTAGCAGACTATTCAGGAATTATTCTGGCCCTAAGAAATAAGTCATAGTTTAAAAAGGGTCTTCTCCCTCTCTGTTTTTTAACAGCTTTCAACCACATCTCACAATCTTCATCAACAGACGGAGTTTGCTCAATTTTAATGTAGGTAGCTGGGCCATTATATGGTGTACACTGTACATATGATGAAAAGTGAGCCATCTCACGGCAAATAAGCAATCCAATTAAGACCATAAAATCAGTAAAAGGCTCCAGAAAAAGATAGGAACTCATAACCTCAGTTTTTCTTTTGTTTTTGACAAAAAATAATGTTGTTCCCAGACAAATGATTTATGTGCCAACACTGTTAGAGACAACACACAAGAGTTTTATGTTGACTACAAGAAAAACTTTCTTTCAGTTGGCAGAATCATGTGTGAATAATGATTTTCTTGGTAATATTTCTTGTGTTACACAAAGCAAGAGGGTGTCCCTGAACACATCACCTTCTGTAAAAACACATTGGACCAGTGAGAGTGAAACATTGCAGCAAAAGCAATTTAATCTGCTGATTGAGTTTCCTTTACTAAAACCAATACAGTATCTGTCCAGCTTCAAAAGATGGATTGTTTATCCTCGGCTTCGTAATTGCACAGTTCATAACAATGAGATTCGGATTAAGGAATTCATTACAGGTTTGAAGCGAGCGCAGCTTGTATACAATTACCTTTAAGTCCAGCCCAAGAGATAAAAATCATTTCCTCAATATGGAACTCTGGGAGTGATTTGATGTGACCCTCATCACAGCCGAGGCAAAGAAAATTATCTCCCCGCTAAATCCTTTCTTCATTTCATCTCGGAGATTCAAAGGAAATTCTTTAACATATGGCTTAAATTGCTGGTAATGGCTGGGCAGGGAGTCATCTGGGGCAAAAGCCTGAGCCCTTTCTCATTTTTGATGCAAGCTCTATCTTTGATTAAATGTCAGACTTTCACTGTCACATATGCTGGAAGAAAATCCCTTTCTTCCTTAGAGGCTCCTTATTGGGCTGTTCCAAGAAAAAGAGATCTAAACTGTTCCCTGACCATGACGAAGACATCAGACATAATGCTGCTATTCTTGTACTGAATCAGCTTGGAGGTTGCACTCGACAAACCAGTTGACAGAGAAGCTATTACATCTGATTTAGCTGAAAAAAGCTCAAGAAACATCTCTGTGTACAGGAAAGGGTTTTGTTGGGACCTTGACTGCACCATGATTGTCTCAGTTCGGTTTCAGAGGCTTTTCCATCATCCATCATCACCTGACAAGAAACAAACTGGAGAAAAGTTGAATGGAAAACGTACTATAGAAGAAAACTTCCTAAGGTTCTGCATCCGAGCATGTGTCCAATTTGAGTCTCCAAATTTGACTTTCAAGCCTAATTCAATTGCTTTATTTCTGGTTAGGGGATAAATAAACCATGAAAGTTACGAAGCATTTGAAAAAAGTTATTTAGGCTGTTAAATCTAAGGCAGTGACCACAATCTGTGGCTCCTAATCCAGCCGCCTAGAAGGTATGTGATTACAAATTAATCTTTCCATTTATTGGCTCGTTTGAACAAATAATGAATAAAGATTTAATCGGCATTCATGGTTTAACAACAAAGAGCTCAGCTGCAAGTAAAAATGTCACCACTGAAGTTAATATTCCCTGAGAAGATAAATATATTTATAGGATTCATGAAAGTTTGGAAGAAATACACATTTTTAAAACATGTCTGTAGTTATTAATAGTTGTTAAAGATGCTGATTCTTCACTGTAGTATGTGCTCTGTGAGACATCCAAAGCTAGCTCTGAAACCGAGGGCTTGTTTGGAGTTGTTTATTGTGTATATGACCACTCATTTACATGAATAATGTCACCCTGCTTTACCACCAGAAGTGTTTATGACAGATTAGAGGCCAGCATCCAACTGCATTTTCATTCCAGTTATTTTTGTTTTAATGCATGTGTGAATCAATTAATTCTGTCATAAAAGGCCACCATAAACTGTGTGCAGAAGTTAATGAGTCCGGCATTACCACATCATTACACCAGCTGGCATAATGGAGCATGTGTTGTTTGTCATAATATATGCTGACACGCTTAACAGTCATAAATTGTTTGGATTGGTAAGTTTTGTTTATTGTTTGATGACAAAGACAAAAGGCTTGTGCACTAACAGCAGGTACGGACTTACATACATGTGTACATACAGGTGACTTTAAAGCTGAAGGAATTCATCAGGGTGGTTTTCACAGACCCAGAAGCATCATAGGATTCCACATACAGTATTTGAGATTTGTGGAGGTTTTGACAAGGCTCAAAACCCTCTTTTATCAGGCACCCAATTATCTACTTTGAAAATTGACATAGTTCACAACTGCTTTTTGAAACAACAGTGAGCTAAAGGAGCCTATTAATCCTTTAAATAGATTTTAAATGAGGGAGTAAGACTTCAGGGAACCTTCTGGGCTTCCAGTGTTTGTATAGATTGTATTGTATAGATGTGAAGTCACATCCACAAAGCATGGTGGACCAGAGTTCACAAATGGTCGAAATGAGTGTTAATGTCGTGAACAAAAACTATGACAAGATATGGTCGTCAATGACGTTTGACTGACTGGAACACTTTTCTCTCATGTCTTTTATGTTATCATGAGATGAGTACAATGTTTTCTGTTCAGTATGGAAGTGGTGGGACAAATTAAACTGTGGTGGGCTGCCACAGTCGAGGTGGGAACACGTGAGACAACAGTTAATTAAGGACAGAGGCTAAGATCTTTTAGCACTGATCCCAAGAGCCACTGAGCCCCTTAAATTTGGTATATTTTTGGGGGCCCAAAAGTAAAAACAATACAGAATAGGCAATTTAACGCAACCTCAGACAGCTTTCCTTAACCATGACCCTTGAATAAACTATTGATACAGAATTGAAGTGCTTTTTATTCGCCCTATGATGATAGTGTGTCCTCTGCAGATATTTACATCAAGACTCTGTTCTGTCTATGAATGAACCTGTGTAGAGATTATTTTTGGGTTGTTGGCAAAATCTGTGTTCTTTCTCAGGGTTCTCAAATGGACACGCCCACTCAGCCACAGATGTACGTTACAGTGCTGATGCCCTCCCCTCCACTCCCTCAACCCCTGCCACACACACACACACACACACACACAACAGACACACAGACCTCCAGCTCTTTATACATCATGAACATCGTCAGAGAGCGAAGTAACCTGGTCGCTTGGTGCTACACACCCACTGCCCAACGACTGATTATACACAATTATCACAGGTGGCTTGGCTCAGTCACAAAGAGGCACATTAGGCAGCAAGGGGGTTTACAGTATATGTAGCAATGTCATCATGCAGAAATCAATGTCTGGTCATGTTTTTAGAGGGGGCTTGGGAAAATAGCATTTTGAAGCTAAACATACATACTTCAAAATCTGAATCATCGGATTTGAACACTACTGGAAAGCTACAGAATGATAAATTACAAAAACAATAAAACTATGGACCCGCCCCTTTAATATTAACTATATAATTGACCACCCAACTCTTTTCCTCTGGCTGCTCATAGACTGTGTAGTTGAGTCTAGTGGTTTTCAACACTGCTCCACATGAAACCACAGGCAGACAAGGTGGAGACCAAATCAGGGAATAAATAACTGTATGTAATGTCCAATTGGATGTTTATGCAGTTAGGTGTCAGTTGGGTGTGTATGTAGACATTGGAAAGAGAAATGTTGTCTTTTTGCCCCTTAGCAGTACATAAATCTCTAATACTGTAAATCCCCAATCTGAGTCAGTCATTTCACTTTACCAGTATGTCACTTTTCTAATATTTTATCCAGTTGAAAATATATGAGAAACCACTCAGCAACCACTACTAATAAATAGTCACAATTTGTCTACATGCACCCAGAAACACTTGCTTTTTGGGGTAGTTTCCTGTCGCTCAACTGCACAATGTTCACATGCCTTCCACAGAGTAGGTAGGCCTGACAGAGTCTGAGTCACCATTTTCAGTCACATTGATGCTTGTTTTTCAGTGTCACCTGTCTAACCATGTCACAACTGTACGACTGTAAGACTGAACAGAAGGAGGAAATGATCCACAATTCAATCCGATATCTTCCGCCGTGCCTGGTATAAATGCATCCTAACTGTGTGAATTGTAAAAGGTGGGTGTTGCTTTTCCAGCGCACTAACAATTTTACTGTGTGCTCGGCCAGCCTTCCCACAATAAAAGGCAAGTTAGAAATGCATCACAGTGAGTCCCACTCACGCAGCACATTTCGTTCAGTCACAAGCCGTACAAAATGTGCCTCCATTCATCCTCTCATAAGCAGTCTGCAGCACAGCGAGGGGGAGGAGTCCGGCCTGTCTCAAGGTCACCAGGCCCTTCACCACTGTGGCATGATGGGTAGCTCCTACTCTTGCCAGCCAGCCCGCCAGCCAGCCAGGAACTGCCGGGGTTCACATGGTCGGCGTTACCTTGACTGAAAGGAGGGAGGAAGGCACCGGTGCCCCCCTGCCGCTCGGTAACTGGTACCAAATGGTGCCTCCCCTCTGGGGTCCTGACCTGCGAGCAGGCAGAGTCCCAGGACACCTCAGAGCCGATCTGGAGGATGGGCAGACAGCTGTCTTCTGTCAGTGGGCCCATGGACCTCGAAGATCATCTTTCTCTGCCCACACAGACATTTAGCAGGAGATTTGGTCTAAAACCAGGGGTGTACAGGATTGTACAAAACAATCTCATCACTGAAAACACTAAAAATGCTCCAGCTGTGATGTTTGCCCATCACAAGTGATGCAGATCTGATATTATCTAGCCAGAGTGCAGTAAGCATGCTTTCAACTCGCTGAACTGCGATTCAGTTAAATTCCACTTCTTTTTTGCTTGTCTTCTGTAAATTGGTGGAACAGACATAGACAGTCTATTCACATGCAAACCAGTGATCAAGAGCATGTTTGCATCCATCTCTGTTGGAGAAGAAATCAAGCGGAGACTTATAAAACAGACCATGCATACATGCAGCTCTATAAATTTGTTTATGAATCTGATGAATAATGTGTATGCAAATTCCTGCATTTGTTCATACAGAGTTTTAGTCTTTAATCTACATTACGCAGACTTGTACGCATCTTGTCTCAGTAGGAGAACAATATTAAAAAAAAAGCTAGGATCTAGATTGGATTAAACATAAATTATCCATTGTGTTGTCAAACATAGCAAAAGACAAAGCAACTGCTTCTGTACAAGAGCAAGCATGCTCAGTTGAGTTTCCCTGGATAAGTAAAGGTTAAAAATGTTATAGTCATAATGAGCTCTCTGAGTCAATCTCTTGAATCTCTTTAAATCTATCAGTGAATATAAAAAGGTTTACTGAAACAACAATAAATTCTCTTTTTAATTCTCTTCAGGCAATACTCAGATCTTTTTAAAGAAATTAAGAGATAAAACAGAAGATGTTACTTCCTCTCCAGCTACCCCTACCTCTGAAGCCAGTGAGGCTCTGACGAACAATGTTATATGGATCTTGATGGGGAGAAGCTGCATAATTAATTTGTATATTCTAGTATGACAGATGTTTGATTTTGGCCGTAAAAGTAATTAATAAGAGAGTGGAGGGAGAGGCAGATTGCTGGAAGATTACTTATGAAGACTGCTCACCGAGCATGTTGGAGGTGGTGGTGGTGTGTGTGTGTGTGTGTGTGTGTGTGTGTGTGTGTGTGTGTGTGTGTGTGTGTGTGTGTGTGTGTGCGTGCGCCTGTGTATGGTGGGAGTATTAGCCCTTGCTCAAGCCCCAACATCACCTGCTCCCATGGCTGTCCCAGCTGTTAGCCTGCTACCACTGTCATCTCCAAACATTTGCTCCAGCGTCCGTCTGTGCCCAGGGTAACAACTGAAGTGACTAACATACAAATAAATTGCATCTGTGTTCAACTTGAACTTAAACAACATCATCAAGCTTGAGGACTTGATAGTGGGTATGGAAAAGATAAACAGCAAATGTAGAACACACTCTTCTGATAGTTCCAAAGGGCAAACCAGAGCACCTGGTTATACATGGAAGAGGGATTTGAGCGATTCAGACAATTCACCTCCGACAGATGTTTACATCTGCCTCACACAGAGGCAGTAGAGGGAATATTTGTGGAGGCCACAGGTACATAAGTGATATGTTGTCTTCTGTGTTTGGGGGTGTGATAACACCTTCAGTTTGTTTGTTTGTTTTGGTAGAACAACAGCAGAAAAGTTAACTGACACATATTTTTGCATTCTGTTTATTTTAGTCCATACTGTGCAGAAGAATAGAAGTTGCATGGACAAGAAGGAAATCTACTGGTTTGGCAATCATCCACCACCGATGATTACAGTTAAGACTTTAAAAAGTAAGACTTTCCTGCAATCTTCTCTTCTGGTATTTATTTCTTTGACGGGGGACAGGAAAAAATAGTTAAATAAAAGCATCTGTCCAGCTGACACTGTATTTGTCATCAGTCCATTTTCTTGGAAAAGGACAAAGACTCTGTGTTGTTACTGTGTTAATACTAAAGAGTGCTTCAAACATACTGTGGACTGGCCCTTCACGTACTCGTTTTGTCTTTCAGGTGTCCTGTATCCAGTTACAGTTAGAATTCAATAAATTACAATTGTGGCGTAATATATTGACATCTGTAAAGATTAGCATGTTTACATGTGTCTTCTTCAGCTAACAATTAGCATTTTAGCATGCCAAAGTTCGTCAAGAACTTTTTGCAGCATAAATGAATGCATAAATGAATGTAAATGAAAGTGGGGCCATGAAGGCGCAAACCAAATTTCATGGCAGCCCACCCAGTAGTTGTCAAGACGTTTCACTATGGATCACAGTTTTGGACCAACAGACTGATGAACCAACCAAAGCTGCCATTTCTGACTGCATGCTGCTAGCAGGGCGAAACATAAGTCCAATATTAAGCCAGGATGCATAACTTCGGTCAAAAAGTGTGCCTGGGCTTACAAAAAGACAGACCAAGGAGGTGAAAGAAAATAATTAGATACGGCCAAGTGTTTTGCAACAGCAGGGACGGGACAATTTATGCCTCAATCTAGGCACAAACTTCCACTTTTCTTTTTTTCCGTTTTTATTACAGAGCTGTACAGCTTCAGAAGATAATAATGAACTGTAATGGATGCCAAACAGTGAGGACAGGGAGTGAATGTAATTTTCTCAATGAGGGCATAAATCTTGCACGGAGGCTGTTACTGGAAAGTCTTGTGGATATTCAAATCTGCTGCTTTGATTGAAGCAGTCACAGTACATCACAGGCATTGTAATTCGACAGAAGGTTAGTGCAGGTGATCTGCCACAATGCGATCTTGTTCATTGCAGGCCTGGATGCTCTGTGGGCTCTTATTAGTCAGCCATGATTTTAAAAAACAAAGCATTGATAGCATTGCACGGGAAGGGGCGATTTAATCAACACCCCTCCTGCTTGCTGTAATATATATGTATACGTTGTTGCAACAACAATAGGGTCTTGTTTCATTTAGCTGTGAAGTCTATGGGCTTACATTAATTCAGACCACAGCCAGGGCCGTGGATTAGAGGATATTAAACATTATCTGAATAAGAACAGAGGTGCAGAGGAAGGCATGCATGAACAGCTATGGAGAGATTAAGGTCTGACTGATCTCTCTGTTAAGCCTCATAGCTGCAACGTGATGAGACCCTCTGGTGAACAGCTTTCTGTACTCGCTTCTGCAGGTGTCACCACCGGTGGTTAACTGCACTCACAGCTTTTGATCTCTTATACCTCAACAGTATATCTGTAGTAGTATACTGTGCACTGTATATATTTTGTGACATTTCATTAGTCGTACATGACTCACTCAGAGGTAAATGAACTTGTGTGACCTCTGATCAGCCTCTTGAACTCCAGCTTGAGAACTACTGGATTAGTTTGCTGTGTCTGCTTTTTTTTATTCCCAAATTGCTAAAGACGAGCAAGTGAATGATGATAACTGATTTCAAGAACTCTGGGAAGCACTATATGTGCACTAAAAACGTTTTAGCCAAGTAAAATATCACCTCAAATGCTTGTTTGACCTCCGTGAAGTTGTCAAATTACATGTCTTTCATGGTAAATGGGCGTGATTGCACAATGGACAGGTAAGTTCAGCCACTGAAAAAAAAAAAAAAAAGCTGTGCATATAATTGTACAGATGTGTCTGATTAATGGGTTATGTATTTGAAATTAATTACAGAGCAATAAATTAGCGCTTTAACACGAGACAAAGTGAATTGAATCTTTCTCTTTCTTGAAGGATAAATAGAGAGATGAAATATAATGAAGAAAGAAGGAAAGTGATCATAAAGAAATACATTTGCATACTAATTAAACCAGCGTAATAATCTTCCTAATATTCTTCAAAGGAGTGTACTCAATAGAAGTCATTTCCATAACTTATTGAATTATTGTCCTACTGTCCTACAGTACTGTGGGGAACTTCTTTGCTTCTACTGGGTAAGCATTTCTCGTTGTTTTAAACTTTCATGCTACTAAACTTCTGCTAAATTCATTGTAATTCCCGGCACACCCTGAACAGGGGGTTAAATGTCCTTTCAATCTGTTAATTGCAAGACTTTATAATTCAAAGGAAGGGATCCAAGACCTGCTATAAATCAAACAACTACTCACAGGCTTTTAATGAATTCCTCCCCGTGACATTGCAGGTAGTATCGTCTAACCTGAAGACTCGCACTCTAAGCACACTTACCACTAAAAAACGCTTGTTAAAAAGTGATCCACACTCATACAAATCACCTGCATCTGCTCAGGTGTCTGCTCTGCAGCACAATGGGAGTTTTATAAAGTTCACACAAATATTACATTTCTGAAGCAGATGCTAACCTACATTCAGCACTGCACAGTCCCTTTCGACATTTGGTGCTCCTCGACAGTTTCAGCAGCACAACCTGTCGTCTCCAAAGAGGCTCAGCAGCAGAGATGCAGTATTCACCTGCTGCAATACTGAATGTCTGTCACCTAATCAAGTATGCAAAGGAAGAAATAACAGGAGATAGAGTCTTGGGCACACTACATGACTTTCAAAGTCACCAGATCTCTGTACTGTTCACGCCACAACTGTCTGTAGTCAGGACATTTGGATGTTGATCAGTGACAGGGGCCACACGTTACAAGATCTTTCACCACAAGGACAAGCTCTTGGATTGTGTCTTTTAATATTTCACGCATAACTATGTAAAAGCCGATTTGCCTTTGATCTGAGGGCTTTCGTTCTTTCTAAAAACTGTCGGGGAGTGGAAAATCAGGGCTGCAACTCACTATAATAATCAATACAGGACTCAGTGTTGCCAAATTAATTTCATGGAGTTGTTTGACAACAGAAAGTGACACTTTTTTTTTTTCTTATTGTACATTGTATTATTGTATGTTTTTTCCATCTTGTACTGCATGTTAACATACGATACACTTCATGGGATCCTGTTCTATCACTGTTCATGAACAACAAACATGTAACATCACTCCTGTGCACCAGAGCAGACCATTTAATGCTGCACACTAAACGGCTGTCCACACCAAGAACTATAAGAATTACTATAAATTTGTTGTTCTAACTCAAGTGAATAGTGGAGTCCACACCAAAATTATAATGATGATGATGACTGTGGCAAATGATATTGCTGGGATCACTTTCAGAGCAATTTGGTAATTAGAAACACTGAGAGGCAATCAAAATCCATCCAAATTTACAAGGGGTCATGTTCAACATGGCAAGGAGACTCACTGAAGTTTAACAAAATGCACCCCTGTTCCATGTAACAGTCTACAGACGTTGTCAAGAAGGACAATTGGGATGCAACTGGGCTCAACCCCAGAATCAGCGGTAAGTGTTTTGTTATTATTAGCAACAGAAATGTGAAGACATGGCTATTGATATATATAACATAACATTAGGCTGTAAATTACACACGTTCATTTTGTCCTTACTGATGTCCTCTTTGACAATCGCCAGGATGTCCCACCTTTCAACAATATCAGAAACACTTTGTCGAAAAAGGTTTTTACCAAAATCTCACACAGCCCTACACTGTACTATTCTGGCAGCGCCCAAGAGATTAATGCACTTAGCTGTTTTGTTTTATAATGTGAAATAACACCAGAAGGGCACCAATGGCCAGTCAAATTGTGACTCCTGTCATTACTGCTACCATTTAAAAATACAAAACCTTCACAAAAGACCTTGAAGCCAACGCCGCACTGTCCAGCAGTGAGCAGCTTCTTGCTTTCTGTTATTCCCACTAATTACAGGTCAGCAGTGTCAAAAATTGTTTTGAATGCTTGTGGTACACAGTGAAACTACAGTGTAAGTGTTTCACACAACAAATATTATTTTAATATTAATTATTATATTAAAGCCTTTATGACTCAGACGATGGTTTAATCACTGTTGAGTTATTGCCACTGGACAATCATTTCTATGAAAATTCCTGTTGTAACAACAGGAAGAGGAAATAAGTGAGTGTGCACTGCAGTGAGAGTAGGTGGGTCTTACATTGTGTGTCGTATATGTGTGTGCATGCACAAATGTGTGTGTGTCGTATGTCTGTCTTTATAAGAGATACTGTAAGTTGGCCTGTTCTTACCCTAACTCTGCCCAAATGGCAGTGAACGTGGATGCATTGACACACAAAAACTTTCACTAGTTGAGATTAAATAAATCCTTCTGTTAATTTTCTGGCCGTCTGTCCCTCATCTGCAGTCATCAGGAGCGGCAGTGTGCCTCTCCATCCCACTGGGGTAAACCTCTCAGAAGCAATATGTAATTAAACTCAGAGAGCATATTCTTTAATCCTAAAGGCTATTATAGATTTATGGTCAGTGCATTGTCTGAGCTCCACAATGGCTTTTCCTCACTGCACTCTTGTGGATACTGTGAGCCCATATATGTTCTTAAATGGGTAGATAAAGGTTTTGTAACCCTTTTAAATCTGGCTTCGTAATGGGAGTGCTACAATGGCTTACCGTCCTCGTGGGGTAATACGGTGGCTTTTGTATTTGGCTCGGGATGGATAGAAAAGCTTTGAAAGGAAAGAGGAATCTGTAATTATAATGCACCAACCGTCATCAATGACATATTTTTGAACCCATTTCCAGTCACATTAGAAACAAGCAGAGCTGTACATGTGAAATTGTAATTATGGTGTATTCATTTTGGCTCTGAGGGATTAAAGTATTGAGTATGTTTAATTGTAAGTGTTCTACATTTTAGAACAGCGGAGCTCCGATTAAGAGTGACCCATCCCCACGACAGGATGCTTTGAAATGCCATTAATACTTAACTTAATTGCTACTTTTATTTGCAATATTTGACTCAATCTCCAATCTTTTGCTCAGTGGGAAATTCCTGATGGTGGGGAATTGCTGACGTACTGTTTCCCTTGTGTCCTAATGAGCATTGGAGGATCAGGGTTTTTTCTCTGCAGTGTTTCTTCTTTTCATTCATTTTATTTGGCCAAGTTACAAGATGATTCACAACAAAACCACCTTAAAACTATTATTTTAATCAGTTAAAGCATGATCAAATAATATATTTTGTAATCAGCATGTCTTTGGACTGTGGAAAGAAATGACAAAGTCACAGAGTACAAACAGGAAAGTAATTAGTATCAAAGAGAGAACATGAAAACTCCCCACAGAAAGGGCCACGGGGAGATTTAAACCACAGACAAGATATTTTCTTCCGAATTCTGTCCAATAAAAGAGCCCTTTGTGAGTTCACGTGACTTTTGTTTACAAGCTGTAAATCTGTAACAACAGGTATTTGTTCAAGAATTCAAGACAGAAGTTCAATTCGAGAATACAACACAGTTAACTTTTCCACTGTGTGCTGGACAAAAGAATCAGTATCAATTGCGATCACACCCTTTATGTGCCACAAACAAGTAGTGACTTTTTGTCTTTTCCAGCAGCAGTTGGATGCCTTTGTCCTTTTCTGTCACACACAACTGAAAATCATCAGGTCCTGGTCCCTCAATGATAATGTATTCTCTCTTATTTGACTTTTTAATGGGCTTTCACCTAATTATCATCACATGGTTCCTCAGATGTGTGCTGGAGAGGGAACTCAGGAGTCGGGGAACAAAAGGAGGTCAGATTTGGAGGTGTTGGCACATGGCCTGATCCGCTCTGGTACCCCCCTCTGCCCGCTTTTGCATGATGATAAATTTTCCCCTTGAACATGATGTCAATATGTTGATGTGCCTTCCTTTATTAAGATACCATCCAACTGATAACAAGTCCTGCTGTGTGTTACCAACATAAATAATTAGAACAGAGACCAAGGAACGGCAGGTGGCTTTTGGCACAAAGAAATAATCATACTTGATGTGGAAAATAAAGTAAAAGGACCCATCTGTTCACGGCGGGGGGAGCTGAAAAAACACGTTAACATATTGTCAGTAACATTATGAAATACACAGTTAATAATTTAGTCATGGCACATGGCTCCGGACACTTGTTAGAAATAATCGACAGAAGTGAGCCAGGTCTTCAAATTAACCGCTGACTTGCACACTCATGACTTGTCCACCGGCCATTTTGTCACACGCTCTTACAATTATTTACCCTAAGGGCTGATGAAGAAAGGGGTAGCAAAGCCATGTAATGCTGAAATAATCATCGCTGATATACAGTAAGATCAGCCAAGAGGCAGCAGCAGAAGGGAACTCTTGAACCCTGAACTCTCTGTCTGCCCAATACTCCGGTTCAACAACCAAGATCTTAATTGTCTCCAAGAGCATGAAGTGCAATTTACTCAATTTATGTCACATTGTTTAAATTATATTTGGAAAAATTAAATTGCTTTTTTCATGTGTCAAAAATTACAAGGAATGAAGCTTGGATGGATTATGAGTAGGGCAAGGTATCAAAAATGTTGGATACCAGTACTAACCAGTACTTTTCTAAATTTGGTTAAAATCTAAATCTATATTTGCATATTATATCAATGCATATCAATACAATGAGAGACATACTGCTTGTATATTATTTCAACATAAACATGCCTTTTAGAAAATAAACAAATAATCTAATGTCCTATATCATGTTGTTGTTGTTGTGTGAATTTTTCGCTAGTTTCAGCTTGACCTACATTTTTGTTTTTTCAAATCGATGAAAGTGACGTGCAGTTTTCAGCTGGTACTTCACCACGTGTCACCGGAGATTTCAATGTCCAGGACAAGCGGGAGAAATTTCAGTCAAATATTATCTGATTATGGTCTTGATTTTTTTTTGTTTGAGTGACTTATTGAGTCAGGACATGCCTACATGATAACTGAGCTGCATGACTTTCTAACAAGAAACATTAATAACAGTTACTTTAAACACAGGTACTAGCTTTGCACCCCTGTAAGCCCACTTCAGAAATCCATCTATGCTGAAGTTCAACAGTGCAGTATTAAATAAAGCGATACTTAGGAGAGATAAATGCATAAATGGGATTTAAAAAATATAATTTATGTCGTGAATAAATGTATGCCATGGCAAATGCACCATCTGTATGCACCCTGGCTCTGAGGCCATTTTGGATACAGTCAAATTACCAAAATGAAGAGGCCGTCTACAATGGCCACTTGAGCCAATCAAAGTTCAAGAGACCTCCTGTCAAGAGCTTCTTGGCTGTTATGAAGAAGCACTGGCACATTAAGGCCACTGCGGGTGCTTGCATTGATATAATTTCCTCGTATTCTGTTGTGTATCAACAGGTTCATCTGTGGACGGCCGTTCTGCAAATGAGATTTATTTACTTGCTTGTTTGAGATGATCAGTTTAATGTTTACTAGTGTATGGAATCATCCTTGGTATATAAATGAGACGATTAAAGCTGCAGGGCTTCCCCGCTTAGGGAGTTGAACAGCCGCCTCCCAACGCAGCGGTGCCTCCACTACGCGACCAAACTCCAACACACATCTCGTGCTTTTTCTCTGTGAGTCTGCATAAAGACGCAGTCATTACAGTTTGAGAATACTGCAGCCTACAGCCAAACCACTGATTAACAAACCTCTGCAGATGACAAGAGCTATTTGGGTTGAGGATATAATCCACTCCTCAGGATTCCTGTATGTGTCTCTGCAGTATAGTTCATTTATCCAAGGTGTAAATATATAAGAGTAAACAGAGAAGAGGGGGAAAAGAAAAAAACACATGCTCCTCTGGATGTTTTGTGTCTGTCTAAGACCAAAAATAAGAGAAGTTCAGTTTATAGCTGTGAGCTACTGCTGACACACGTTCACCCTTGTCAGGGTGTGACCAGTGCTCTGCACCAGTGGGGCTATTTAATAGACGGTCGTGGTTTGTTCATTTTCAGATGTAAGACTGTGATATTAAAAGGGGTTACTGAAAGGAATATGAAATGTTTACTTGATGTCACATGGATAGATAAAAGCTGCAGCTGACAAAATGCAGCTCCTACAACTACAAAGTTCAAGGTTCATCAACGCTGGCAACGCTTCCATGAGCCAAACCACAATTCTGCATCAGAATCTTGTAACCTCAACAAACCAAAGGACGAAATTCACTTTGAAGAATCTTGGCTTATTTCAGACCCATTTCAATAATTTTTACCCAAAACACTTCAAACTAATTCAAAACACAACTCTACTCTACTTACACTACTCCAAGCCTGCATACCGGTGGTGTCTCGACACACACTGCTGCAGGTTGGCATGCATCATCTCGTCAGGGTGCCCCACCGTCCCCATTTCCCATTGCTGACATACATCCAGTCTTCAGAAAAGCAACAAATGAATCACTTCAGACTCCTGCACCTCGACTACTTCCTTTGTCTTTATGACATGTCCGGTGTGTGCTATGGGTGAAACCCTTTTAAAACTGTTAAACTTAAAGATGTCTCAACATGACACTTCCATAAAAGTCAACAGGACACTAGTTTGGAGGATAGCATGTTCAGATCTGTACAGAAATCATTTGGTGATTTAACTGTCAAATAAGAATCACAATACCTGTACCGGATCCTCTAAACCCCTGTACAATACCAATCCACTTATGTGTTATAAGTTGAAATTCTAGCATCTCTGGTACTCATTAATTAATTATCCTGACTAATGGCTGAAAGAAGTAAAAAAAAAGCACCTATCAGCAAAAAGACAAAGGTTAGCTCAACAAGTTTGCAGTGAAAAGTGTATGTCACATCTCTAACATGAAAGTTTCAATTCTCATCTAACTCCCCTTAATTCATTCTTTTAATTCCCCTTTAACAGCACATCCAACTCAAGGCTCTTTCCAATCTTGTTTCAATTAAGTGTGACATGTTCAGACAAGGTGGTGAGGTACAACAGCAGCAAAAGGGGGAGAAAAAACAACAACAAAAAAAGCCAAAAATGGCTGCTCCTGTATCCCTCGCAGGGAAACATTATTCCTAATAAAACTCTTTAATAAATACTTCAGGTCCTTGGAGAGTTCCTTGAACCTGAAAGGAAACGCTGTCTATACCCAGGAGCAAAGAAGGCCATTACAGCTTGTAGTCGAAGATTTAATAGGTGTCATAATTTATCATGTAAACCGAAAAGTGTTTCTTAATTAAGTACGCACGTTAATGAATTTTTTAATTTGATCCCTGTAAGTACTTTGCCATGCTAATTGCAATATTCCACACATTAGTTATCGGCTATTGCCCTTGGCTATTTGCTGTCGTGAGGAAGGGAGCCCCTTTCCCCCTCAGCTTAAGTTCATTAACAGAGTCTGAGCCTCCAGTCTGAACTACAGGGGTATCGTGTGCTTGTGTGTGTATACATGCACGTGGGTCTGACACTGTGGTCAACAAACAGATACTGATTGTTTTTACACTGACTGAACTGACTGCAATTGGATTTTACTCATGGAAATTCTTTTTGTATTGATAAAGTTCAATAACTTGCATTTCCTTTGGTAGTTTGAGCATCTGTTAGCTCATACCACCACATCCCTGTGCCTCACACTGAAATTTTGCATGAGAGTAATCACTGAGTGAGCTATTTAAAATGACTAATGTGAGCTGGGCTCAGTCTTGATGACTGCCTTTGTATCCAAAGTCTCGCTATCGCTGGTGGCAGGCTCATATTGTTCAGTGCAATTAATCTGTTTGAGAAACATAATAATGGAGTTGCCAACTGCTGCCCGCGCTAGTATTTTATTAATCAACTGCAATTAGGCAGTGTCGCTATGTCCTTAGGATGACTTTTCATTCACTTGCAAGGGAAAACAGTGCGCCAAACACAACAGTGCACTCAGTGAGAAATACTGTTCGCTGCTACAGAGATCACAGATGGGCTCAGACAGACATAAAGTAGCAACAATGTGGGGAAATTATCGTCGGCAACAAACCAAATGCTAGTGCATTTTGGCGGTGGCTGTTAAGTTTGTCTACTTTATCAGTGACTTCAGCAAATAACAAACGCTATTTCAAGGCTGACTTACACTCTGAAACTCCAGCTGGCTGCTGAGTTTTAGAAAGTATACCAGCAGCACTACTGTCGCCTGAGGATGAAACAGCTTCACATCCCAGACTGCAACCTAACAAGTCACAACTTACAAACACAGGCTGATTATAAAATGAAGACAGTTTACAGGCCACACCACCATGTTTGGTAGACTAGTGACCACACTGTCGCGGATGTTCATGATGATGAATTTTTTCAGCAGACGCTATGACATGATGTCAATACTGAACCTAAACATAAACATAAATATAAAATCTTGGAGGTGCTGTAATGGCTTTTTTTTTCTTTTTGAGAAGCTCAAAGTGAATGCTTAAACTGTTTTAGTTTTTCAATGGGACATTTTGTACTTGCAATGAAATATGGTGATAACAGTCACTTTGCACCCAGGCTCTGATTTAGGGGCGAGCCTGGGCCTGAGCCTGGTGGGCCTGTTTTGTAATACATACTTTTAAAGCTCTGGGTATTGGTTAAGTGCAATCGGAGGGTAACTAGCACATTTAATATTGCTTAAAGTGATTTTAAACTTTAATTTTCTAATAACACCAAAATTTGTGTTTATTTTGAGAACAGACAACTGAAAAGAAACACAATAGTATTTGGACTTCTATCAGAGTTGTTAATAAGTAAGTTTATAAGCACCACACAGATTCAGAATAGTTTCCGTTAATAATGAACAATTAATGGTAACGTTATTCAAAGGATACATGAATTTAATCTAATTACTGCACAGTGAATCAGACCTTCTGAGTGAGTCTGTTTCTGACAGTCTGCACAATGCTGCAGTGACTTTCTCCTCCCTTCAAGCCCTTGCAGTACAGTCACGGTTAAGATGGATTTGCTAAGCCCTTTAATTTAGCCAAAGCCAAAGGAACACAAGGCCATTAACACAAATTTTACCCTCAAACCCCACCCCCTTTGTGTCATGACATTCAAGCTTAATGGAGAACTCAGCAAAGGCAAACGCTTCCCCATAAATGTTTCATGAAGTAATTCCACCCATATGAAGAAACTCAGAAAAAAATCTGTTGACATTATCCTGCTGATGTTGTCGGAGCATCTGCAGAGGAAATGTATTTAATATTCACAGGCCGTCTTACACTGTGACATTAGCCGAGGAAGATAATCCCTCAAAGATTAAATTAAATGTAGGCTGGAGTGTTTAGTGCTGCTATTGTTTTCATTAGTGCAAAAAGGAATTGTACTCTGTGCGTACGATATTAAATTGTGCTGCTGGGCGAGTACTTGACATCCACACTCCCCCACCCCTCTGATAAAACATAATGTCATTCAGGGTCCATAATCTCCAAGCAGCAGGTTAGCATTATAGTTTTTAACTACACTTAGCGGTTACTAAATATGCATTTGTGGTATTAAAATAAATCTCCTGTTGAGATAAAAGCAGAAGGTGCACTTCACTCCCTGCCTGCTTCGAGCCATTTGTTCATCTTCACTTCATGAGGTGAAACAGGGGGGTGACGTGGATTGTGAGGATGATAATAATGCAACATTTTACTATTTATTCATGTATTCAGATGTTCTCTGTTGCAAGGGCTTTTTGTGGAAATGTCAACAGGTTGCAGGAAAGCAACATCTGCGAATGTTGATTAATTATGGTTTGACAGATGTTACTGAATGTCTGCAGAGTCTGGGATTTCAGAAAACAGTAGAAAGCCTCATCCAATCCTGTTATCCACAATGAACAAGTTGGGTTATAAATGGACATCAAGCTCAACTTTTTTTTTTTGCACTTTGTAGCATACAAACTTCTCTTAGATTACTGTGCAGAGTTTGCATATGGTATATTCCATTATTTCATTTAATATGCAGGTTTAAATTAAACACCATTCTTCCCAATGAAGAATGACGCTCATTTCAGTAGAAGCCAGAAGTAGGACAAACCAGAGAGAGTAAAAATAGAGGAAATGGGAGATAGAAATATATAGTATATACAGTTTTGTATATTCCACCATGGCTTGATATATGGATTAAAATGTGAATAAAGTATGATTTCTTCTCACAAAAAAGTTGCAGAAACTTATACAAAAATTATAATTTTGAGAGTTTTAAGAATTTTAAGAGTAAGAGTAAAAATGTACAAATTTGTTTTTAAAAAGGGCACAATTGTGTTAAAAATATGAAATATAGATGCATGTTTGACCATATAAAGAAGGTGAAAGTACAGTAACTACAGTGTGAAGCTGCATTTAAGTGTTGCGGCACATAACTTTCTAAGCACTTCAACATCACTGCTTTTCATGTACATTTTAAAGATCATGAAGGGAAGAATTAGTTTTTGAGTTCATATCCAAAAGGCTCCCCGAGGATTTTTTAAAAAGCCACAAAAACAATGACTAAGACAAATTTGCACTATAAAAACAGCCCAAAAATCTTTATTTTTCCCCTTTTCCTGAAGATGCTCACTAAAGGGTATCTTCTGGGGACACAGAGTGTCTTGACTGACATCTGTGAGACTGTTCAAGGCGCTGCACTGCAGGCCAGTTTTCAAGGTGATGTGCTTTGATTGCTTGTCTCTAACTTGTCATGCTACTGCATTTACCAAGAGGCACAGTGATCCCAGCAGGCCAGAGCACATTTAATAAAGGCATGTTTTCAATTCACTTGTTTGATTGTTTGCTCATGTATTTGCTTCTGTATGTCACACTGCTGGTTTGGGGTTTTATTCATTTAAGATACAGTAAGTACTTTATCACAACTCCCAACTTTCTCCCACATTATTTACTTCCTAATGCATATCCTTTTTGTCAGAAAGCAATGTATTCAGAGGCATTTCAAAAAGCAGCCTTTAGCTGCAGTATACCACTACAATATACTGGGGACTCTTTTGCTTTTATCTAAGTTCCCACACAGTCCCATCATAAATTAAGATTAATCTAGTGATGCTGAAGCGTGAGTAAGCAAGGACATGGCTGAGACAAGAGACAAGCAAAAATATTGCTAGGGTAAATACTGTTGCAACCTTGCTGTCAAAGAAAATGACAATAAAGGTTTCTTGAATCTATGTGTCTCTGGATGATGTTAAAAGTGAATATATGCTATCCAATTATATAATATTATACAATATACATTATAGAATAATATACGAATAAGGTGAATAGTGTTGACAGCATTTGCATCATAATATAAGTCAAAGTTTTCCTCATTGACACATTCAATTCCATGGTACCATAACACCCTGCTTTTTCCCCCTTGGAAAACCATGTAGGTAGAGGTGTTTCTGTTCTTTAGCCTGTCCTCCCTGATATAAATGGTGTGAAGCACCAATCAGTATAACGCAATATAATTCAACAGCACAACAGACAGCCAGTTTCAACAAAAACTGAACATTGTAACAGTCATGGAGGAAGGATTTTTTTCAGGACTTTTGTGTTAGACTGCATTAGTCTTAGCTAGGTGTACCTAATAAACTGACAACCACATATATGCATACTTGAAAATTATGATCCATTCTATGTTGCCATAACAAGTGCAGATTTTATCAGTGGCTTCCCTGTTGACATCTCTTTTAATTTGACCTTGAAAATTGCGACCAAACCCCTGTTGCCCCTCATGTCTCAGCCAAATACAGTGTCTTAACATTTTCCTCATGAAAAACCTTGTAGAGGACACTTACTAGGGTTGGTCAACCATTAGGCCAGATGAGACACTGGATCCAGGCACTGGATAGTCCACCCCTGCACCAGGGTTGGCCTCTGTCACCTCAGGATCCCTGACATGGAGGGCTGCCCCCTCTGTCAGCCTGGCGTGGCTGATCAAGCTGTTCCAACAACTGGAAGACATCACAAGTTAAACACTCATTATTTTAATTTGATGCTAATCATGTGTTAATGAGACTAATCCTCGCAATGATTCAGGTAATTTGCTTAATGGCTCCAGTCCAGATTACAGCAATCAGTCACGTTTGATAAGACGTCTGTTGAGGGGCAGGGGGGAAAACTCGGTGGAGGATAGGAGGACAGGGAACAGGTGAAGGCCAGCAGGCCTCCGGGAGAGTGAAGACATGCTAGTTCACCAGCCCTCTCACCTTTGAGCCATTAATGTCTCAGCTCTGCATGAAGGAGAGATCTTTTTGATATTTCCCCTTATTACAACCAGAAGGAACTAGAAGAAAAGGAGGCAACATGAGGCTGGTTTTATGGCATTTAGAGCCAGGTTCTCAAACTTAGATATCAAATACAAATTGTGGAAAGGGATGTGCATGAAGCCAAATCAATTAAACAAATGGCAATATGATTACTTCCAATCAACACGGGATGGCTGCCTTGATGGCAATTCAGAACTTAAAACAAAACCTGATGATTGATTATGCTAATCTTACCTGTTAAAACAAAATACATAAGAGGTAATCATCCCTACACCAAGTGGACTATACGCCACACTACAAGTTAACAATTCACGTTTCAGTTAATCACTCCATACGCCACTCACCATTCCCACCAGATGAACGCTGAACATACTGCAAAAACACTCAAAGTCATGAATGTCCATCAACTGCCCACTGCTGTTCATTATGAAGTCATTTCCATACACACAGTTCATATCAGCAGATTCAATGGGTTTTATCATCATAAACAAGACAAGTAGGTTTGAGTACAAAAATGTGAAGCTGTATTTGTCTATTGGATGGATGTGTGATGAATGTTTATTTTCATAGTCTTGTAGTCTTGTATCATATCTTGTAGTACTGTTAACATTGCTGTAGGTCTTACAGTAGTACTTTCACATTTCATATTGTGCCTTGTACCAAAATAGGAAAAAAAAAACATTAAGACATATAGTTTGCACATTATTTACTAACTATATTGTACTAGTAAAACTATATTTTTCATTATCATAATATACTAGAGGGGAGTTTATAAACATTAGCCTTTCCAGGCACAAATCAGTTCTGAAGTCAGAATTAATCACATTGCTCGAGTAATATTGTGCAAAGCCACAAGTCAATATTTCAGAGTTAGCTACACAAGTAAACCTGGATAGGCAACTTAAAAAATTAAATAATAAAACATAAACGCTTTTATTCCATTCATACATAGCCATGGTATTCATGCTAGCAAGCTGGATGGTTTTTTTAGTAAGCTAAGTTGCTGCCTTACTGCGGTGATTAGCTACAGGCTAGTCTGAAGCTCAGTTAACATTAGCTAAATATTGAGGTTAGCTTGTCTAAAAAACCTAGCTAAATCAATATAAATAAGTATTTTGTGAGGCCTGATAGACTTTTTTCAGTGAGCAGCCATAACATTAGCTTCATAACATCATAGTTTCTTCTTGTCTTACCTCTTGACAATTTTCCACTGTGCTCATTTTTTAGATATTACTCCTGTCTGTCTGGAGCCTCCTGAAAATTTCAGCTAACACAACAGTGTTTAGCTAGCATGGGGGGCGGGACTTCACTATTTATGTCCTGGGAGGACTCCCACTTCCTCCAAATACAAAGTCAATATACTGCGTAGTTTTATATTTTTATGATTTTATACATTCTTATTCAGGCTCATTTAATTTATTGATAGGGCCTTAGTGGCAATTTTCAACAATCCATTCAAAAAACAATGTTTGTTTTTGGAATGTTTGCTTGACTGACAGGTGTCTCATCCTATGACAGTAAGCTGTAGTTCCTGCTTGCTCACCCCACCTCAGCTCCACCATCTTTCCCCAAATTAAGACTCTTTTACCGCATTAACTGACAATATGGGTTATGCAAGTGAATTTGTTCTGGACCCACTGAGGCAGAGGCAAACACCAGTACAGAGTTCAAGGTTTTTAATGGAAACAGGTTGGTAAAACAGCACAGATGGTGGTGGCAAAAGACTGGCTGGCTCGGGAGCTGGAAAAGCTGAACGCAGGGAAACGCACCATAGCAGCAGCAGCAAGGCACACATTGGAAAAAGCACAAGAAGACACTGATGATTTCTTAGGAGAAAGAACACCCAGCAAAAAAACTGATCTGGTTCGCTGGATACAACAGGAGAACGTTTGACTCTACTGAACAGGATGGAATTATGTGGCACAGGAGTGGAGTCATGACCGGGTTTATATGGAGAGGCTGATTGGTGGGAGTTGAGACCAGGTGTGCCTCATCTGCCGAAGTCTCAGGGAGAGAGTGTGTGCCACAACAAGCCATGCCTCCTGCCACACACACACCCTGCAGGGAGAGAAAAGAAAAAAACAGAACAGAGAGCAGCATAAAAGTCAAAACAGACTAAACACAAAACCCAGACCACAACAGCAAGTTGTAACCACCAGTACCTGCTCAAAAGTGTCCTGTGGCAAAAAAAAAAAAAAAAAAACTGTTTAATTTTAAAATCAGTAATGCTTATGAACTATGCATGTTGAGGAGTGTGTTTGTTTGACTGACAGTTCTCTTAGCCAATCACAGTCTATGGCTTGCTCAACCCACCTCAGCTCTGCCCAAATTATTATTTTCTGGTCCCCAAAACATTAGTCTTCATTTGGATCCCTTTTGAACTCCAGAATGGTCCCTAGTCCTTCTGACGATGCACGCAAGAATAATAAAAAATCAATGGCAATTTAAATTTACAGTATCAACGGAAAACAAACGGCAGAACAAACCAAATATAAACATCAGAAACTAGCCTAAGTAAAGTAATTACGCATAATAACACAAGGTGGCTAATAAAAAAATTCCAATGAAATCAAAAAACAACCTGTCCAAAAACAACATCAACAGCAACAAAGAGAATTATGAAGAAATAATTTGAAACAGCACTGCTGGGCTGGAAGTGAGGTGTGAAATCATACAACAGTAAAAACAAATAAACCCTAGGCCTCTTAGAATTACAGATGGACCCCTGGTGGGAAGACACATTGTCGAGCAGATCAGTCCATCCTGAGAGGAGGAGTGAATGAGTGAGCTCTCTTCCTAACTCAGATCAAGCAAGAGACGCTACGCCCCTGACAAATGGCCACAGCATAATGACCTGTGAGTGCTAACAAATATAAATCGTTTCCTCTTGCATTTTTACTGTCGTCAAAACAAATGCTCATTAGCCTTTTATGAGGGATTGTGTGAATAATAAATAGATCCTAATTACCCCCTATCACAAATGCAAATGTGTGAATTAAAAGCAACGGGTTGTAAAACAATAGAGCTTCTGTCCTGGCCTAATATTATATATACAGTTACTGAGTTATTGAGCAGTTAATGGTTTAAATTAAATTATTTTTTGTGCCCAGTTGCTTTACTTAACATTGATCTTTAATCCATCCTGTTCCCACGGAGTTGTAACCATTTTCTATTCCAATTATTCTAAAATGTTTTTCTTTTTCTAGCAGTTCTGCCTGAGACGATTATTAAAGCATTTTCCATTTCTCTGACCTTTGCCCTGCTGATGATTCATATGACAAATGTTAATATTTTGCAGTTCATTTATATCATGAGTTATGTGACTAAACATGTATTCATTTTAAAAATGTGCATTATGATATTTGGACTCACCCTGTCCCACAGCTATTTGCATATTGTTCACCAAACAAACAAACAAACAGCATTAGACAGCATTATTATGGAGGAGGCTTTAAAACAATGACACTTAGTCAAATCGACACATTTCTACGAAGTGCATTTGTCACCTAAATCAGAGGATAACCTATATTTTACACACTAATCTGAGCTAAGCATGTCAGATGCCTTTACAGGGGGCCCAGCCCATTGTTCAGGCTGAGGGCTTATCCATGTTTCACAAGCTGAGTGACAATGGACTTATGAGTCAGCCCAGTTGGCCTCTGCAGCTTCTGATCACACAGTCACCAGGTTCCTTTTAGTGGCAGCTGTGTTAATGCACCCACACCTTCTGCTGATGCCTCGTCTCACTCCGACAGCTGAGTTTAAGTTCACTGAGAAACACATGTATACACGTTCACACACCTACACACATCTAAGTTGGACTATGTAGGACAGAATCAAAGCAATTAACTTGGGTGTGGACCTACATGATGGGTTCTCATTTCTGTGAACTCCTTTGGCTTGTTCAGGTCACGTTTCCTTTGTTTATTAAACTTGTCAGCATGCTTAACATTACGTTACTGACACAGAAAGAAGGATGCAGGCAAATTTTGCATTAGGAGAATTGACTTTGTCCTCACAGAAAGGGGAAGAGTTGTGACTGTGCCAGAAATGATACTTAAGTAGGAGTAGGATAGGAGGTTGCTTAAATCATCTTGTTGTCCCAACTCCTCGTTGAAGCTATATGATGTTCACACTGAGTAAAACTCCAAAACTCCATGGAAGTATTCTTTTCCATTCATACTCCAAAATCACCTTACATGTTTAGATTACCTTACCACCGTTGGAAAGTCTGGGACCTCTTCTACAATTGAAAATCAGGTTCTGCAGGAGCAGCGTTTGGCCGTGCAGCATGAATTTGTGATGACTGGTCCTCCTACAGGTCAGAGTTTAAAGCATGAAAATCTGCTAAGGTCTAAAAAAGCCAGACACTTTGATTTTGCATGCGATTAATCATGCAAAATTAATTTCAAACTTACCTTGAAGCATAGAATGTTTCTGTTTTCTGACAGCTTCGTTATCAAAGTCTAAACTCTAAGTCTAAGTTGAATGGATCTTCTACAGCGCATGCATGGTGTTTGCCTGTGAAAGACCTTAGAGTCAATTTCATAATTGGAACTAAAAACCGATATTAGTTTATATTTCAGTGAATTTCAGCATCCAAATGTAATGAAAATGTGTTGGGGTGAAAGTAAAACCTCTTTGATGGAGGTGATAAATGCTGGAGCTATAAGGTGCTTTAGATTTAAGCTGGTTCAGAGTCTGTCAGAGATGACGGGGTGACTGACACTGACTTGTAGCGACCCCCACTGTCATGTAGATTATGCTTTGTCCTACAACAAAAAGCTCTTTCTCTTACACTTGAACTCATCATGGGGATTACAGAAAAGGTAGCTCACCACAGCGACTTCCATTTCTGTTATTGTTTGTCAGGCAGCTGCATGTGTGGATTTAGCAGCCGCCAGCTCAAGTCTAACTATGTGTGGATTAGGTCTGCCTGATCCATTAGATGGATTATTATTATTACTGTGTCCCAATATCATTTCAGTTGTCACACCCCAATACTTTGGGCTGCATATGGGTGCATGATTTATGTAATGGGCAGACAGAATTTCACTGATATAATGTGCAGGACAGATGTGGCTGTTGTAGACATCCCATAGTTTTACAGCATTCTGCATTACTGGTGCCCAAAAAGGCCACATGAATAGAGGATCACTCAACCAATTTTACACATGGAGATCAGTTCACTCATCCTGTGTCATCTCTTCACACTCTGTGGCTCTGGAGGAAGATTCCTGAAGGCTGAAATTTAAATAACCCCTGATGATGTCATCAGGGTTTTCTTGGCATGGGCTTGGAGATGACTGACAAAAAGCCTGTGTTACATCCTGGGACGCTGAGTTTATGAGACACGGTCATTTACCAGGCAGAGGAAGCATAATACGAGACAGTTGAAATGTGTGAAATGCAGGATCTAAAAGTCATATTTTGGCCTCGGCTGCTTCAGTTTTGACCCTCTTTTATCTGTTTCTCACAAGTCACACAACTTGGCAGAAGTAGAATACTAACCTCCTGGAGTTCCCCTTTAATTATTGACCTGTTTTCACTTGTCAGGAGCTGTGTGAATGGTTTTAATCTAGCAGGTGCATTTAAACAAAGGTCACTTACGGTCTTGAGGTGATGAGAAATTTGTTCTCTGCATTCAAGCCACCTGGGGACAAACTCCAGCTCTAAGCCAGGAAACGAGGCGCTGCAGGAAACACACAGTAGCTAGTAAGTAGATATATAAAAATCTAACTTAATTTTTAAAAGATTTAGCAAATTTTAAGGAAAAAATACAAACAAAGCTGCTGGACAACAAGGTAATGCTCCTGCATAACCTAATTCAGTTAAATAAGAGAGATAGTCCCCATAGTAGGGAGTTTTTAAACAGAATATAGCCCTCAAATAAGGGTTGGTTACCTTTTGTGGCACAGAACTAACATCCTCCCTGTAGTTAAAGCCAAAACGCTGAGAGGCAGAAAAACATTCCCTTCAGAAATGATCCTCTTGTTGTGAATCTCACACAGCTCCCTTCACAGGTCTCTGCAGGAAATGCTCTGCAGCGTCTGCCTCTCTGATCACTGGCCTGATTAATAGGGGTCTGAATTGGAAATTTAATTGGATGTGGTTACAATTATAAAGCCATGCTCTCCCCGGAGCGGCAACTATGACTGTCGGACGGCGATGACGGGGGAACAAGATATCAGCGGGGGAAACATGTTCTGTCACACCACCCCCACGTTATTCCAATAGAGAGGGATGTGAGGTGTGTCAGATCGGTGTCGCCCACAGTGGAGCTGTTAAAACACCCAGACTGCTCTCATGGTGGCAGCCGTTGACCTCTGTGATGGTCTCTGCTGAATGGTCAATTTATCACAAACGGCCGGTGTGGACGTTGATGTCGATGTCAGTGACTTTTCCACATGTGGTGCCAGGTTTTACTGCAGGTGCTGTTGTGGCCGTTGAGGTGGAAATTCTTACAACACTGCAGCATGCACAAACAACACCTTTCTTCAGGTGTACTTACCCAGAGAACACAAAACGCTCTTTTTCCAGCACTGTTGAACACATCACACGTGGGAGCTGCATAGTACAACACAGAGTTTTATAGCAAGCCAATGAGCAGCTTCACTGGAGCAGCTCTGTGCAGTGCTCGCAGTAAGCCTCACCGGTAACCAATATGGTAAGCAGGGCTTGTGCAGACATGCATGTTCTCTTCCTCTCTGCATCATTTTCTCTCCCTCAACATTTCCTCAGCTTTGAGTGTATTTGATCCATCTACTTAGATTTTCCAACCGATAAACCCTCTCAGACATCACCCTCTCACTTGCTCACATTTCCCCTCTCTGTAATTGCAACCCCCCCACCCCGCCTCCAAAGGCCTCCAGAGGTTGAGAGAGCCCTCTTTTGGCTGGAATTAGTATTACACCATCCCCATACCACCAGTCAAATCTCATCAGTGAAATGAAAAGGGCTCTGTCACAACCCAGGGATCATTCCACCCAGCTCTGGCACAACCATGCGTGCTGTTAGTCCAGCATACATTATAATCCCTGACATATGTAAGATCCGTGTCATGCTTTTTTTCCATAAGCTAAAAAACTTAAAGAGGATGAATTTGAAGCATCGGCCACCTATAAGCTGCTTTTATCCGTCTGTAGCAGCATCCACGACCGACAAAGGAACCAGAACAATTATTTGATTGAGGCCAAGAAGCAGTGGTTGTGTACCATTGTCCACGTTGGGCTGGATCTCTATCTTGTATTGTACACAGTAGAAAGTAAAAGACTTCGACTTCGCAACATCTTTAGAGCAAATTATTTAATCTTGATTTACTCCCATGAGTTTCTGTAATCCTGTACTTTTTCAGGGAGTCATTTGAGGAGATTCTTGTCTTATTTATCAGCCCTTTTTAATTTTTTTGCATTACATGCTCCCAGAGCCCCCATTTTTTTAAAAAGGAATTCCAGTGAATTTATTGAAATTCAGAGACACATGACACAGTCATGGTGGGGGGCTCAATGCTTGAATGTCAGTCAGCACAACATGAGACCGAAGCAACAGTGGGAGTGTGTGTGTGTGTTGCAGTGCTTATGTGCAGTATGTGTGCATATGCATTGTGAAGTGGCTTCTCTGACCAGGTTCATGGCTAGTAAGCCATGTGTGTTGACCCCTCTTTATACTCTCTCTCCTGTCCTCAGTGAATGTCTCTGCACCCCCCCCCCCGCCCCACCCCTCCTCACCCGCCAGCACCCCCCCACCTTTGACATGCCAAGTTGATAAAGAGAACGTTTTATTTCATGCCCGGCATCGGCACCATGGCTGCTCTGCATGAGCGGGTCGTTCGTCAGAGCGTTGGACAAGCGAGGAAGATCCTCAAGCAGCAAGCCCTGCAACGCATAAAGTGAGATACAAAACAAATGGGCCAAAAAGAGAGAGAGAAAGAGACAGACAGAGAGAGACAGGGAGAGAGAGAAAAAAAGAGAGAGAGAGAGAGAGCAGGAACCAAACATATGTGTGCATCTGAAAGTCATGTCCTATTTAAGTGACTATTATTAGAGCGGGTCACCATCTGCAAGTCTAGTTAAAGCAAAAGGGGGGAGGGGGGTGGTGACTCTGCAGAAGATAATGCTCCAAAACAAACAAACATATTAGCACATGCTAATGTTAGCATGTTAGCAGACAAGCTGAAATCTAACATATGGCCTGCAATGACTTTTCAGACACAGCAGCAACTGTTGTAGTGTGTCTCTTCGTACATCGTCGTCGTACATTCGTCCTGGACATAGATTAAATTATAAAGGTTCCTCAGCTTTTAATTGCACCCTCGCTGTTTGGTGAGCACCCACATCTTTCAAACTGTCTTTTAATGCAGGATGTCAATGAAACTTGAGGTTTCAAGACAAGATAACCCTGATGACATCACTATGATGCGATGAGGGTCATTTTGTTGCGCTTGACAGCATTTTCTCCCAGTAAATAAAACTTCATATTTCATCTGTTCTGAATTACTGCTGATATGGAAATGTATTAATTCCTGGATATTCTGCAATAGACACAAAATGCATCAGCACACCTGAAATATGTATATTTTGTCTGAAACTATGTCTCAGGCACGGAGCCAGAGTGCAGCAGCAGTTGAGCAACGCTGCATTAAAGAGTCAGACCTCTGCAGTTGCTCCAGTGTGCTGCTAATCGGAGTGGGTATGTTGTTCTCAGAGCTAATGTCACCTTGCTATGAAGGCACATATTGCGCAGTGTGAGAGCAACTGCTTTTCAGCCCACACAAACAAAACAGATGTTGTGGGTGTCAGGGGTCGGTGTGCAAGCTGCACGGGCCTTAATCAACTATTTAAACAGCTGAGAGCTAATGACGTCATTACAAACACAGATTTACAGGCACTTTCAGCTCCCTCTGGTGCGACTGGACACATTTTCATTTGAATTCATCTCATTATATTTGTAGTATGATATTTTACCTGTGTATCAGGCCCACAGTGTGTTTGCGTCTGTGCTGGGTGTCATCCCGCGCATCTTATCTGCTGCGTGAGCTGTTGGTCGGCTTGTGTCAATCACACTGTGTGACTCACTCGAGATGTGTCACCATCCATTAACCAGGTCACCAGGCCAACACCTTGTAGACCCATTGTTTTATTCAAAACATGTTCAGGATTCATCCAGCTGTCAAGACAGCAATGAAGAGATTTTAGATTTTCTAAAAGAAAAATACAATAGAATGTGTGCACAAGTGCCCCCGGATAAAAGCATCCATCTCATGGAATATGCTGTATTAGAGAAAGCAAGCTGTGTTGCATCCCAGCATTTAAATATGACAAGTATTCTTTCATTTTCTATTTAGCAGACATTTTTTGTTCATTTCTAATAAAAACACATCTCTACAACCAAAGACAAGCTCATTCTGTTTGTCCCTTTGGCTTTGATTTATTCAAAAGCAGAATATGTATTTCTTTTCTCTCGCTTTGACTTCTTAAACCTGCGTTACCTGATTTTTTTTGGCCACTTGGGGGAAAACGGTGTTGTTGTTGGCAAACATCTAGCAGACATGGAGAAACATTAACATTCATTTTGAGTCGTGTTTGTGTCCACCTGATGAATGTTAATCTCCTTTTGGTTCTGTTTTGCTCTCCACTGACTTAAACTCTTATGCAGGAAGTGGTCAGTCTGTGTTTTTTTTGTTTGTTTTTTTTGTTGTTGTTCACTGAGAGAGCTGCCTGTTGCATCTGGAAATGGGCCAGAGAGATGGTGAAGGTGAACCACAACAATGACGTTTCAGGAAAGCCAGAACACTGAGCGAACAGATCCTTAAACATTCCGGATGAGTTTGTTGGATCCACTGAAATGAACCATCCTGGTGGGTCTTCATGCAGCAGCTATGACTGAATTCTAAGTAGATCCGGCGAGACAGCCTCTGTTAGAAGTCACCGCTCTCAGGATGCTCATAACCTCAGCGTATGCACCTCCTTCTCTTTGTCCCACCTCAACTTTTACTGTGATTGCACCCTCTTCTCCTTTAAAGCATAGCGCTCTGATCCAGACTGATAAGTGCTTACACAGCACTCATGTACACAGAGCAGGTCGCGTTTCCCCGAGCGTCCCGGCGCATCCTCAGAAAATTAAAAAGCAGATCGAGGAGACGGACTCTGTGTTTCCCCAAGCCTCCCATTGGCTGCTACAGCAACGATGGCGGCGGCTTCCCGTCTCACTGAATGACTGAACAGTGTGGCGTGGCGGAGGGTACGTCAGAGAAGTGAGACGGACAGATAGAGAGGAAGGGAGCGGGAGAAAGAGCCTGGGGGTGCTGCAGTCAGTTTGTCAGAGAAACTCAATGGCCACCAGAGCTCCAACCTGCGTCACTTTGAATTCCTGGTCTCGCCACATGATATCCCCCCCTCCCAAACCGCCCCCTCCACCCCATCCTGTCCGCCTGGAGATAGAAGATAGTTGCCCTGGCCGTGAAGCAAGGCCGGCTGTAACAACATGTAGGCCCAGACAAATGATTGATTCCCTCCTAATTCTCTCAAATAGGATGAGGAGGGTGGTGGTGGAGGAACGGGGGGCCGAGGAGACTGAGTGGTGGTGATGGTGGTAGATCCGATGGGTGGGGTTGTGGAAGAGGAAAAGGGGCGAGAGACAATAAGTAGGCCACCCTGTGTCAGGTAAACTTTGGGCTTGTAGCTAACTGGACATGTCAGGGCGGCTAAATGTTGAGCTGTCGCCTTGGAACAATGGAGTTAAAGATATGGCCTAAAAATCTTGCTAGCATCACATAGAGAGAGACGTGAAGAGGGAGCAGAGGACAGGGGGTGGGAGAGAGGGCCATGAGTCGTGCACAGAGTTCCTGTGGTTCAGGTTTTACTTTTATGCTATATGTTGAGATGCACAGGTTGTTGGTTTTGTAACCTACTTTTTAAACATTAAAAAACCTTGAGATGCACTGGAGAGTTCGCCTGATGATCAGATTGAATCGCCAATTTTTTTTAGGTCATCATTTATTTTGGTAGTTGTCTTGTTGGTCCACCTTCAACGACCATCACCGCTGCATCGATCTCATCCACACTTGTAACAGTTATTCCCTTAATAACATATTCTTGATTAATCCCGCCTACAATGCTCTGATTGGCTTGAACTGAAAAAATCTTGGGCAGCAATGGAGAGTTAATGGACCTCTGCTGAAAATGGCTAATGTGGCTAAAAAATAACATTAACACAAAAAGAAATACACATATAGCTTAGCTGAATGGATGGCTTGTTGTATGGGATTGTATGTAAATAATACATTATTGCAATAATAGCTGGCAAACAGCTGTTGATCTGTGGCTCTGTGTTAGCTACAAGTTAGCTACAAAGCAAGCCAGCATGCTAATTTAGCAAAATACCCTTAAACCCTGCAACCAAGCACGTGGGAAATGCAAGTATGTACTTAAATTAGTGTATTTGGTACAGACATGTTTTGATTAATTGGACACCAATTTTTTTGTGTGTGAAACACATCACTTTGCACACACCTGCCAGCGGTTTACTGGACTCAGTAGATCGGCATCAATCACCTAACTATCTGAATTAATACCAGGCTGACTCACCACATTTATTTAGTAGCTACAAGTGAACAACAATGGTGGCTGTCCTATCAATAAAGCATGTTGAGCACCCTACTGGTGCATGATCTATACATGACTAATATGAATTCATATAACAATATATGATATAAAACAGAGAAAAGCAGCAAATCCTGAGAGATTTGACATTTGAGAATGTTTGACATGTTTCAATGTTAAAGGACTTAATGAACAATCTATCATCAGAGCTGCAGTAGTTGGTAAACAAATGGACAGGTCAATAATAATTTCAAACCTTTGACTGCGAGGGTATTTTTATGTTCTTCTTCCTTCCACTCAGCAGTCTCTAGCTGTTCTAATAAGTCATGTAAACGCATGGGACAAACGACAGTGATCCCGAGCTCCTCTACAGAGACTGGGCATCTGCCTTCGTTAATCAACGGCCCCTTCCCCCTCCCCGAGTACGAATCGGAATAATGAGTCAATTAATGTGCTAAAACGTCAGTGAGAGATAGCAGAGAGTGGGAGAGAGAGAGGGGAGGGGAGCTGGAAAAGACAGTGACATGAGAGACAGGAACGCCGTGTGAAAAGGAAGGAACTGAAAAGGAAACAATTTACAGAACAAACCGGGTATTGTGCTATTTCATTGACAATGAACTGTTTGTGGATCTCTCTCTCTCTCTCTCTCTCTCTCTCTCTCTCTGTGTGTGTGTGTGGCAGCCAGCAGTTGTTTGCAGTGCAGTGCTTTGGTTTTTTTTAATCGCATCCACAGAGCCACACCGCGGCGTCCGTGCATGACTGATGGTCTCGGCTGACACCCGCCTCCCCTGGCCTGTCTGTCTTAAGTGAGGAACCCCCGGGTTTAATTGCAAAGGGCACATTGGAAATGAATCATGAGAGAAAAGAGAGAGGGAGAGGGGTAGAGGGAGGAAGAGTGTGCATTAGAAAGTGACAATAAAGTGGGCAGGAATGTGCCTGGTTGTGGTTTCACTTTGTTAACCAGCTCTGCAGTGTTTATTTTCTCAGTGACCTCTCTTACAGCGTGACCAGTTTTTGTGCTTAGTGCTCACTGTTGGTACTTCTGCACCTCTTCTGTTAGTTAACAGTGTGGGAGGAACCGTAGATATCTTTTAATCTAACCTCTTACCCGTACCCAACATTATCTCTAAATATCTACCGTCTACAGGAGCCAAAGCTCAAAAGAGTTGGTGGAATATTTTTAAAACACCCACATCAGGATCACCACACCCAGACCAGTGTTACTGACCTTTACCACTACTTAACCACCATGAAACAAGAGGCCATGCGAGGCAGTCATCGTCGCAGTGATCAGTTAAATACGAACAACATCAACATCAGGTCAGTACCAAGGAGATTTTAAAATCTCCAGCCAAAAATATCATCCGCACTGTCAACATTTTCATTGAAGCATGAATAAAATCAGCAGCGTAACAGGTTTATCCCTCAAATGAAGATTAGCAGAAAAAAAATCCACCACACTCCACTAGTTTCTCCACACACACACACACACACACACACATACACACACAGTACTAGTAGTATTAGTAACCCCTAACCCTAACCCTAATTCTGTTCATCTCCAAGATAAAGACTTCTCTTAAATGACCTGAGCACCTGAGCCCAGAAATACTGTTATGATTTGGAGATTTGGAGTGTTGGACTTGTACAAATGCTGTATTTAAGTGCTTCGGTCTTTTTCTGACTGTAGTGAACTCCTGAACAGGCCACGCATTTCCATTAATCATCCTCTCAGCAGTGACACATTATGAGGAGATTCAGCTCATCATTTGATGTTACCATTGTGGCAAGTGGAAATGAGGTACTAATTGGTAATTTCTGAGACCTTTCAACAAGGTGACCAATCAATATGGAAATATAACTGATGGGTCAAACCATGGCAGCAGGCAGTGGAGCGAAATGATTGTATCCTGTTTGCATTCACGCTCAGCCAACTCACCACACGGCTCTACAGCGGTTTGTTTAAGACAAGACGATTTCAGCATTAGTTGATGCTTTAGTGCAAAGAAGTGTGAGCACTTTGAATATACAGTAACAAAGTATTCCTGTGGCCTGCTGTTATCATGGGGGACAGAATAGCTGGTAAACAGTCTGTCCACCTCCAGAGAGCTTCTGCATGTTCTTAACGGTTTGAAGCACAGCGAAGAGAAAAATATCGCTCTTGGATTTTAATTAAATCAGGCGAACACATGAGGTCCTCAAAGAAAAGGAAGCAGTTCTATCAGGCCTTTCATTTAAGATTTTTTTGTCCTCCACCTTATTTTGTTTCACTTTAATATTTTGCCTCATTAAGCAGTATGAACTTAAGAGGAGAATGGGAATTTGACAAGACAAAAGCCAAGTCAAATCAAGCTTTAATTATGTAAGTGCATTATCACACAATGGCAGAACGCTGTGCCATAAAGCAACATCAACACATTATTAAAGGGGCTCTCAAGCGATGTATTATCATACTTTCATGAACAAGTTTAATCACTAGTATGAGTGACGCTACAAAACCCCTGGATCCTACATTTCCAATAATGCAACTTGGTGTGGCATCCCAGACACCTGTGCCTGGTTAACTTAACATATCTTTCAAACCGTTCACTCCCCGTTTGTAAAGCAGCCTTCTGTTACAAATTTGTTGCAGCAAAAAGCTAAGATCACCTTGCTGACATCATAATGACATCACCAAAGTGATTTTGTCAGACCTGCAGAGCAACAGAAGACATTGTACTGTTGTTTTCAAAGGCTGCGTCGTACTCCTCCGCCTTTAAGTGGAAGAGTGTAGAGTCAGAAAACAGAACAGTATTTACACAGGGAAGCTGCTCAGTTAAACTCCATTCTCCTGCTGTTGACCAGCGGTAAACTGAGATAATCTGTTAAGTGCACAGCGATCACCACAGCTCGGAAAGAAGCATGACACCGCATGCCCACACCAGAGTACATATGTGGCATTAAGAGACGCCGGTATTACAAATTGGCTGTAAGTGTAATTACCCCTGTTTCTAATTGTCCCCAGTGGAAGCGGCACTGCCCATGCCATTACAATCCACAGCCACTTCAACCTCGCTGATCAATTATTTCCACTCCTGAATAATTAATAACAGCTTAATTGTCCACGTTGCCGGCGAAGAGTCAGGGCCTCATTTACATCATGTGAGCTCTGCAGGAGGATTCTTTATTCATACATCTTGTTGTGCATGTTTTCACTTTCTCACATGTTGTTTTTCATTACAGCTAAACACACAGACGGAAATCAGAGAGTGTTCACATGGTTATAATCCGCAGCCACAGTGACCTGACTGATCAATTATTCAAAGCCATTTGCCTTTGAGTCAGTCACTGACACACTGCACGGCCGACAGGAGCTTGTACAGCTACTAGGAGAACACCAGGGGGTCCAGGCCCCAGCGGAGCTGCAGGTTCAGACGCCTGCACACTTACTTTCAGCCTGTCACTAAGAGTCACCGACGACCTTTAATGCTCTCAACCCCAGCACGACCCTCCTGAGGCTAAAGTAAATTAGCATGAGTCTCCGAGGAGCTCCTTTACAAGGCGAGGGTCTTTTAAGATACAGCTTGTGTTACGAACGTGTGATTGTAAAATGGAAGGAGCGCCGCTGTAGCGTTCAGAGTGATTCAGGAAGAGCAGGCAGCCGGGTTTTGATAGCGACAACCCTGCAGGGTGGAGGACGACGATGGGTTGGGAGCGGGAGGCACCTGAATGCAACATCAGTGGGAATCAGTGTTTACAGCAGCACACGCTGAATATCGTCACGCAGACAGGTGAGAAATTAAAGGGAAAAGCTGAACAAATGCAGATGCCTCCACACACGACGGCTCACTGAACAGCTTGATAAATATGGCAATGATGTGAATCACGCTGTGGCCTTCACAGTCACCAGATCTCATCCAGATCAACACCCCTTTAAGAGCATCCTCTCATCAAATGCTATAACACGTTTAACCCACTGCCAGTTCATGGGGGGTTTTTACATTCTGTGCCAGATATCTGATAGGTCTGAGCGATGATGCATTTCACGTTTGCTTGGAATAAATAAGAGCACTTTGTACTGTTTGAGGAGCGCCTCATCATGAGGCTTGAAATTTATACTTCTGTCAATTAAAACATCGTAATTTCAAGTCAAAGTTTATTCTGATTGAACATTGAATTTGTTGTGCTCTGAGTGAAGACTTGGCTGATGGATTTCTTTTTGGATAAGGCTGCCTTTATTTTAAAGTTTCCCCTTTTTAAAAAAAAATTCTGATTAGTGAAGTATTATTTTGTGTAGCCACAGCACAGCCTTACTATTGGCCTCCAAAACCACTTAATTCTACTGGGCAACATACTTCTTCACTACACTGAACAGGTCCAGTGTAGTTTCTCCTTAAGCAGCTCTGTGGATGTTTGATACCTGCAGAGCAGCTCCATGTCAGCTGAATGTCACTCAGCACGCTCAGTATGGCTTTTTCACCTGGTTTTAAAATTCAGACTAAACAAGAATAAACATAACCACTGAGTAAACACACAACACCCCTCGGTCAGGTAAGTGTATGGAGCTGTTGATAAAATAACACTTTAAATCTTAACAGCGAACAGTATCATTTTGCTTCCTCCCTTGCGACCAGTTTTACTGTTTCAGCGGTGTCATATAAAACACACCACTGTCCATACTTTGGTCTTTTATTTGCTCTGTAAATAACGCTTTCTGTGTCATTTCCTTGATTGCATCCAAACACGCACAAACTACTGAATAGCAAGACAGAGAAGCCTTGAAAGCACTTTTCCTCTTCCAGATGTTGGTGACATCTCCCAGGCCAACCGAGCCTCGCACAGACAGGCTAAGTCGCCCAGAGACTGCAGTCAGAGGGGAAATTACATGAGGAACAAGAGCCAGTTTGTGTGCTTTTCCATGCAGGCTTAAGGGAACAGTGGGGAGGGCGCTTTAATAGACAGTGCGAGAGGTGGTGCGATGGCACTGGATCCATGGCAGCTGTTTCCTTCAATGTTTCATGCTCATAGCCACAGCTGCTCTCCAAATGAGAGTTAATATTGCAGGGGGGCCGTCCACCCTGGGTCGAGCCTTGTCGCATGGTCTGAATGTCAAACTCCGCCCAGCAGGGTGACACCGGCTCAAAGGACACACTGTGCGATTTTTCCCCTCTCTCCTCTTTTGCCCTCTCCTCCCTGTTGATGTGTCTTTCTGCCTCATTGGATCTTTTTACCCCGACTGGACAAGGGTGAAATCTGTATTTTTCATGGGCACACCAATGTGTTCCAGCTTTAAATGAAAAAGAAATGAGGGAATAAAAGACGGCTGTCTCGTTATGGCCAGCAGAACTTGACACTAGGATTCGGCTGGTATGTGTTTTTGAAGGCTGTCACTGATACTTCAGAATTTTTCCCCCGCTCCAGTTTTATTGTTGTTATGCAAAGATTCGCTGCTCATTAAGCAGCATTTAGAGCAGCACAAGAAATTAAAACAATAAAGCAGTAAATCCGCTGATGTTATGCTGTTTACAGCTGTTTAACCACTGGGGAACTATTTTGTACACAATTACAGAAATATTTTACACAGTTAACATTTTTTAATTCAAGTAATTCTACATGGTTGCTGTCATGTCTAGAATCAATCTATTTTTTATTATACCTTGAGCTACTGCCTCAAAGTAAACATAAAATATTCTCAATATTAATTGATCTTAATGTAATTTTTTTTTCCCCTAACGCTGTATTCACATCACATGATCAGAAATTATGTTTACACCACTGATGATTCCCATGAGAGTATCTCCAGTATCCTGGCTTTTAACCATGCCGGAATAACTTTCGACCGTGCTACATGGTGTTCATCCATGAATGGTGTTTTGTCGAACTAGTACTTCAGAGGTTAGGAATGAAAGTTCATTTTCAAGCACAGATTGTTTTAAGCTTTTGCAGTTTCAGCAGTAATTAGAGAGAAGCGTTCAGCCCTCCACGCTGGGCAAACTTTCGAAAAAAAAACCCAAAACATCATAAGTACAGGATGCCTTTTGGGTTTTGCGCTGTACGATATGAAGAGTAGCAGCACGTACTTTTACAGTTATTTACCATAAGAACGCCAGCCAAAAAGCACCTCCTGTGATTCACAATTTCTCATGAATAAGCAAATATCATTAAGCTCAGCTGGGCCAGTTTGCAGAGAAAAAGCGGGCGATGTAAAAACTGAAAGGAAAACAAAGGGGGGAATTAAGACAAACCTTTGAACCAATTATTCCATTTTTATTCCACCTCTGTCCAACAGAATAACATTTCTGGCTGAGTGCGTCAGGTTATTCCCACTGAGGTGGTTCATCAGGCATTTTTGATGCGACTGTTCTGGAGACACGTGTAGAGTAACAGCATCCATGTCACCACAGCCAGGGCCACACTCTTCACACAGACACACACATGGCCCGCGCAGTAGACCTGTGTTTCCTCTGTGCTGATAATATCCATAGTGATAGATGTAGGGTGCCCCTCGACCCTCTGCTGTGTCTCACTGCAACGTCGGCCACTAGATCCCTTTGGACTGCCACACACACACACACACACACACACACACAGTGGTGGCAGCGATGAGCATGATTTGAAGTGTCCTGTCTGCGGCGGTGCAGCTGCATAAAGGAAACAGCTGCTGAAATATCACAGGCGGCCTCCCCGTGTCTCCTAGTATCTGTCACACACACACAGTGGCCAGCTCAGCCCGGAGAGAGCGGACACAACAAAGACATCTGCAAGATGGCCTCGGACACACAACCCCAGTGATGTGTGCACTGCTGTGATGTCGTCTTCTCTGAGCGCATGACAAGCTGTGATGTGCTCCTCTCTCCGGGATTTATCCTGCTCCTGCTGTTTTCTTTTTCTGCTGCACGGCGAGAGGCTGACACGCAAACAGGAAGTGATGCTCGGAGTCTCTGTTTGAAGCAAGAAGAGGTTTTCCTGATGCTGCGTCTCCGTCCGGTTCGAGGACGTCCAGGCCTTTCAGCGGTCACTCTGGTTCCCGCTGTCTCCATCCTCTCTGCTTCGGCTCGTGTGATTGTTACTACCTCTGATGGTACTCTAGACCTCATGTCAGTGCAGTTCACGTGTGTTTACATCTTGAGTCTAAATGCAGCCCTTTAAAATCCTTGGAGTTAATCTCGACCGCAGTGTGCAGTAAAAAGCAGATGGTCAAAGACAAGTTGTGACACAAGTGGCGCCCATCTTAAGATACAGAAATGTGCACAGGGAAATAATTCAATGAACTAACAATGTCACAGAAATCTGAAACTGCATGTTAAATGAGATTCAGAATAAATGCTGAAAGGAGCCTACATGTATTCTTATGAAATCTTCTCCTACCTTTATCTGCACTTCTGGCTTACATGATCTTCTTATCTCATCCAGAGCTCAATATTTAAGGTTGTCCCGTCACACGCACCAAACATCAGTCCTGATAAGAGTGTAAGCTGAAGAGAAATGGCGTCAATCTCGTTCCTTTTCTATATACTTGTGTAGCTGAGTAGGTCAAGGCTTTTCTGGTTTATTCTCAAAACACTTTTTTAACACTGGTGTCATCCAGTCCAGGGCTTCGTACTCATGACCGATGAACAACAGGCAGACTCGGGAGCAGGTGGCTGGAGATTAACCTGAAGCAGGTGAGAAAACACGCAGGTATGAGGAGGCAGAACATACAGATACTGGGTGAGGAAGCGGTGCTTAAATACTGGCAGATGAGCGTCAGGTGTGATGAGGAGGCGTGGGCAGGAGGAGCCAACCTGCTGGGTGTGAGCTGCTGCCCACCACAGACAGACAGGGAGAGGCAGACAGAGGGAAAAGGCCGCAGATCCTAACACGTCCATCAAATGACAGAGAACATCAATGGGATGTCCCTCACTTTCATTTGATTCCACATGTGGACAATTGGTGGCATTAAAACACTGTAAAACGTGTTCTCCACTAAAAGAGAGGATGAAGAAATGTTTCGTGAAGCAGCATTCACGCAGCACACTGAACAGGCCTTCACGCAAAATATGATATGGTGAGAAACACTGAACGGAAACAAAACCATATTTGATTACAATCAAAGCTCCTTCGGGTGCCTTTAATGATACTCTGCTTATCTGGTCGATAGAATTACGACCCCAGAGGAGTAAGAATGAGATGCAACCATACATCAGCAAACATCTGCTCACTGTCAGTTAATGATTCATGCCCCATTAAACCATATCATCGACCAAAAATATATAAAAAGACAATATTTCTTCAGGAAACACTCGAGGTTTCCTTTTCACCTCATCAGCTGTTTAATTCTCAGTGGGAGTTTTAGGTTCCTGCAGACTTTCAGCTTTCACGATGCTATCTCATCACACTTTGAAGGGAAACAGAGAGCCCTGCCAAGTTATTTCTCATAGACGTCCCATACACCCCCACACCTGTTGCGTTACGGCTCCTTGGGGGATGTGCCATACTGCTGACAATTACAAGACATAAAAAAAAAACTGAACGTAAAGAAAAGTCAGTGGCATATGGATCCTATCTGAGCGGCTCGGGAGGAGTTGAGCTCAACCAGATGTTTTGGCAATCCGGCATGCTGAAAGGTGGAGTGCGTTATTTGACAGATGACCCCATGGCTCATACGAGCCAGCGACTTAACTGAGCTCTGAAACATTTGGCCCTAAGTTGCTTTTCCATGTCTCTAGCAGGACCCTCCCTTTTCCTTCTGAGAATACTGGTGTGAAGCTGCCATTCATGCTGCCATTTCTACATTCACATCAAATAATCTGTGCTGCATCGCTTTTATTGACAGATTATTTTTGAATAAAAAGCTGAAAAGGAACGTCTCTTTCTTGGGGCTGATACAAAGATGCTCTATTTTACCTCAGAGTTTTAAGCAGGACTCTGGGTACAAGCATGTCGTCAGCTGAATAAGCAGCTGGAGATCTTCAGGTGTTTCATGTACTCTCTCTCTCTCTCTCTCTGGCAGCCATATTGGAGGTCTCGTGTTTGTTCATTTTCATGGAGGTGCTACTCTGTCAAAGATCTACACTGCTGCCTTTCAGTCATTAAACATTTACAAGCTGAGCATTCAGAAACACTGCTGCAGAACAACACGCTCCGAGGTAAGCAAGCTAGCAGCCTTTTGTAACCTGCGGATGTCTCTGCAGATGTTTTCACAACAAACAGGTATGTTTTTGATTAATCTAGGGGTCCATTTGTTGGCCCAAGTTGAAGGGCTCTCCATGGAGTTACAATGCAGCTCGCACACTCCATGGCCTAGCAGCAGGTGTTTGCAGGAAAGGATCCATCCATCCATCTAGCTATCTGGCTAGGTAGCATATGGGCAACGTACACAGTATGCTACCCAGTTGCATTTTGGGCTCCATCACGGCTGTCAGAGACAATCTGCTACCATTCTCGCCGGTGTGTGTGTGTGCGTGTGTGTGTGTGCGTGTGTGTGCGTGTGTGTGTGTGTCCACCGGGTCCATGTCTGGAGTATCCTACGCTTTTTCTCCCCTGCTGTCTTTATGCACCAGGTCTATTTTTGCTGGAGCAGCTCGTGATTCTGAATGATGAAATTCAATTATGAATGTGTATACATGCTTGTATTTAAATTAAATTACATTTTTAGTGATGCACTTCACTCGTTTCTGACTATTCTCACACGTAACAAAGCAAAACTACTGTGTGTGAGAGAGAGACAAGGAGAAAAGCGAGGGATGGAGGCCTGTTCTGTCCCCTCCTGCTCTCTCTGATTACTAACTTTCTGGCTTAAGGATTTGCTTTAAATATAATCACATATATATCCTGTACCTTTCCTGCTGCTTGACTGGTTACACAAACTAAAAGAACTCTGTCTAAACCACTGAAGCAGCGTTGTTGCTGTCTTTACCTACAGTCACTTTATTTAGATGGGAAATAAACAGAACAGACTTGTGGTTTTACTCTCTATTACAAGAAAGTAATGAACACCTGCAAGCCAATCAGGACTGTGGTATTTTAGTGACTGTGGTGCAATATTTAATGACAGTAACTACACACAGCCACACAGATCTGGAACCCACACACTGACTCCATCTATGGCAACTGTGATTTCTTATCTAACTGCATAGCTTCATGGAAATAGTTTGACTGCAGACACTAATCTATATTTCATCATAAGCATATTTTGCATGTAAAGTAGCCAATCAGCTGCCCAGCATGTCAGAGATGCGTCAATGAGACAATGTATGTCTGCGTCCTGGAGAACCATTTGTCTTACGTCTGGTTATCTCTGCATGCTACTTCTCCCATATGGCCTTCTTCAAAGAACAGGATCTCTGTTGGAGCCGTTTTCCCATCTGGCAAAGTCATACAGAGGCTCTCAGAGCAGAGCTCGCAGGGTGACGCTGAGCTGTATCAACAGTGACAAAAGTATATTGAATAATTATCTTTGGAATTAATACATTAGCCCAAACTTAAGTAAATGTCAGCGGATCAGTATATGTGGAGATGAGAGGCAGAGCGGAGGAGAAATGTGAAGGACGCTGCGCTTCATTAATCACGTCGTCCAAAGTAATGTAGGCAGATGAAATGATTCTTACAGAGAGCTGTCATTACAATCACACTGGTCATTTTAGATATCTAATTCACCAGTCACCATCACAGTCTTCCTAACTAGATGGGGGGGTGGCAGAAAATTAACTCTCTCTCTCCTGATTCCTATCCTATTGATGCACGGGCATATGTGAAACGGGGCGTTTCAACCAGGCACTTTTACAGTCATGCTGATCTCCACACAGCAGCTGACCTCAGCCGCGTGAGCAGCAGCCTTTCCTCTTCTGACTTTGTCGGCGTTTCCAGTGTGTTTGTCTGTTCGATCATTCACATTAATCACCAACCTTCTCACAGATTTTATCCAATCTTCTCCACATTTTTTCACATGTACATATAATGTGTTTGGATGACACCCAAAATGTTGCTCATTTGTCTTCTGATGGTGAAACTGGTTAAAAATGTCTTGCTTAACGGTCAGGTATATTCATTTCATGCAAGATAACACTATAAAACAACATATTTTAGTTTAGTTAGGAGTACATAGTCCTCTACAGGGCGATGCTGGCTCAGGAGGCAGAGCGGCTCGATCCCCAGCTCCACCTGTCCACCTGTCGGAGTGTCCTTTGGCGCTGAACACCAGGCCAGCACCATGCATGGTAGCTCGTTCTAGATTTTTTCTAGATTCAGGTTTGACTCGGTGCGGGCCAGCGGCCTCACCTGTGTGCTCTTGACCAAGTCTAGTTGTCGTTGTGGTGCCCTGTGCTGTTGTGCTGTTGGCTGCTCTTCAGGCAGGCTGGCGAGGCTGTTCTGCCGTCAGCTCTAAGTCACCCAGAGAGGAGCAGTGTTCCTCAGCTGTGATCACACTTTCAGCAGAGAAGTGCATCACTAAGGCAAATTTATGCTGTTGTTCCTGTCACATTTCAAACTTTTCTAGATCCAAAGAGATAAGAGTTATTGAAATGATGCTCAGTGGCCACTTCATTAGGTACACCTGTAAACTACAACATCCAATCCAATACAACAGCTCAGCCATGAACTTCAGTTTTGACTGACACTATCAGAGAGGTAAAAATGAATTTACATTGAACTAGATTATATTGAGAAGTGTTTCTAATGTTTTGTCTAGCAACAGATTTCATTATAGTGCAACACCAACTCTAACTACCTCAATAATAAATATACTGTATATAATATACACCTCTCTGAGAGTGTCAACAAAAACATTCTAGCATTATAATAAAAGGTAGACTGTGTGGCAGAGCTGTTGTATTGGACTGCATCCATAGTTAACCTCACCCTGAAACATGACTGATATTTCCTCTGACACGAACATCAGTTTGTCTTGAGTCACACACACCCAAACCAGACCCCGCTCGCTCAAAAAGTGTGTTTACATTATTCACTGGTATGAATAAATCACTCCCGACTCTTGATTGTGCAGCATATGTGAGGCCTAAGTTGTGTTCATCTGCCATTCCAAACATCTGTTTAGCCACAGCCTCTGCGGAGCGCTGCTCAGTGGTGACCTAGCCTGAGCCGCGGGGACGTGAGGATGAAATATACATGACGAGTGTAGAAAAGAAAACAGAAGTGAGCTCAGGGCGGTGGGTTATTGATGATCCTCCATCCTGTCTCCTGAGCTCCTATTGCTCCTTTTTCCGTTCCCACAACTTCTCCATATTACATGATGGTTACAGGGTCAGAGGGGCTTACATGCGTTCCCGATTACACTTTAATTGGTTGCACGCAATGTTGTTGATTTGTAACATACATTCTAATCCTGTTCATCATTCATGTAATTTGCTTTGAATAAATGCTGTGCAAAACAAAGATTACTGCAGTGAGGTCATCTAAGGAGTAACTGACCGTTTGATGAGAAAATAAGCTGCATGACACCATTATTCTCACCTTATTTCATATTCCAGTTAAAGAGTGACACAGGGTTTGTTTACTTTATTAGCAATTAACCAAAACCACAGTGTCTTTAACCTTAAGTGCTTTTGTAGAAGTCAGCATGTAAACGCCTGTCCACCCTGAACTGCTACCTGCAGCTACATTTCAAAATGTATGTCTGCACAGCTTGCTGATAAATATCATTTAGTCTGGGAAAGAGTCACTCACTGGATAATGAGACAGGAAGTGTAACTCACTAGCAGCCCTCTGCTCGTCCCTCAGAGGACAGAAAGAAGAGGTGCATGATTTGTTCTGTGATAACAGGATGCTGGAGCATGCACTCATGTTAATAGCACTTAAGAAAACACGGGATATAAAGGCTATAATGGCAATTTAAAGTCTGATCCTTTTTCCTGTTTGGTGCATTCAATGTCATTAACAACTACAAGACACCATGAGCCTAATCAGCTGTTGCAATGGAGAAGATGTTAGACCAAGCTGGGAAACTCCAGCTCCTCCATATTTGGTCTTCCTCATCACTGCACCCACAAACAAAATGAGAAGCTATTGAACCGATCCAAAAGCTAAAATGGACTCAGTTCAAGTCCTTGAGCCCAGCCTTTAAATTCTCCCACCAGTAGCAAATGTACTCTGGATGTCAAGCTTGGAGGCTGGATGTTCCCTCCTCAGTCTTTAGCTGCTTTGATTTTTTCTACCATGAAGCAAAATCTTTTCAAAGCAGTTGCTAATTGCTTATATGAAGGATCTGAACTTGAGAATTTCGTGGCTGTGATACAGTTCAAAAGGCCTTAAATGACCAGTCACAAAGTACTGTGGATGAAAAATCATAAGGACATTGACTTCTAAAAACCTTTATTGCTAGATGAATAAAAGCCCCTTTCCAGAAAATGACCATAATGGAGTATATTTACAGGGACAGATAAGACTTGCACGATTTAGGGCAGAGAAATTGGATTTCCAAATCTTACTTCATGTACTTCATGTGTCTGTACTCTTTGAAAAAATTCAAAACCTACAATTGGGAACACGTGTTGTGAAACTGTTTAATTTCCTTTGACTAAAACAAGGGGGAGGAATAAAGAAAGAACTCTCAACAACGTGGACCTGATCCCACGAGATAAAACTCCGTATGAAAGAGCCGGCTGGGCTCAGGAACGTGGCAGGCGTCCTCCTGGCACAGTCTGCGCTGCTAATTTATCTAGATTAAGTTGTCTTGATCCTGTTCAAAGTGTGACCTCCTCCATACAGTAGCAGGTGCTGAGGCAAGTGAAATGGCCCCGGATGATTGATGCCTTTTCAATTAGTCACAATGTGAGACCTTCACATGTCACTCTCCCTTCCTTATTAATGACGTGCTGTGTTAATACTGGGTGTGTTACAGAGCCTCTGAGTGAGGTTTGTAATTAATGTGCGCGGCCTTAAAGACACAGGACGACTGAGGAATCATCCGATAACAGCTTCAGGTGTTTCAGGTTGGCATTTCATCTCATATTTATGTACTTAATTATCTACATGTACACCGAACTCATCAAAATGTGCACACAGAACACACACAACGATTTTGTGTGTGCGCACTAAGTGTCATTTCTATGTATTTATGAATGAATTCCTGTATAATTGAAAAGAACCCCCAGTTGTAACATTTGACTGATAGAGAAAAAGTTCTCCCTCAGGCTTCCTGTAATTGTGAGAACAGGAGAGATGTCTCTGATGCACTGACATTTAGACGTGCTTTTAATGCCCCTCACTTCATTACATGTTTTAGCCAGCAGCATCAGTATACAGTATATTGTAATTTGATAATGTGTCATAATTATAGGATTAAAAAAGGTGATTTTCTATATTGGTGTTATGGTTAACCAATCCCATGAAAATACTAAATCTAACAATAAACTGATCCCATTAACAACAACTAGTACTGTTTGTGTATGAAAGCCTGATGTAGCTCCCTCCTCTGTGCCACACAGCTCCACTGTTGTCCAGAAACTATTAAAAAGGCATCAGTGAGCCACACTGTTGCACCGACTGACACGTTCATTCATTATGAACCACTGTAGTTTATTTTGACTCAATCACACACACTGTCCTGCTGCCTCAAATACTCACAAATGTGTATCAATCCGCCACTGAAAACAGTCCCCAACAAGCGCACTTTTGATTCTAGCTTGAGTGAGGAGAAACTAGTGGGCCTGAGTGCCACAGACAGGAAGTTGGTGAGTATTGAGAGATGGACTAAGGGCCTGATCACACATGCAGTGTGTGCAGGTGAATGGCCATTGTCTGCCAGTGCTGAATGTGGGCAGTGCAGGGTGTGACGCACACGGATGTCAGATTACTGGTTTGTAGTACGCCTGAGGGGTCAATCAGGCACACTTCTTTTTGGACTACAACTTCAATGATCAGCAAAGCTGGCAAAGCGTAAATGTGAATCGGGTTTGCCATCAGAAGCAAATGTTTTATTGAGCCTTTTACTCACAAAGAATGAAAGTGAACGGGAGGCGAATATTTGCCTCTATGTGTTTATTTCGAGCATGTGTGACTGTGCCTAAAATATATAACATTACCAGCTTATTCTTTTATTTGAACAGCACAAACATCTTGATTTTAGCTCTCAGTCAACAGCAACTATATTTGAAATGTCTGTGTGTACTGCCAACTTGATAGATGTATCTAGCTAAAACTAATGCAGTCTAATAAAATATTCCTGCCTCAGTTGTCTTTCATAAAGGCTATAATGTTCAGTTTTTAAGGTTTTAAAGAGGTGTCAGTGAGTGGTGTCGAGAGATGCTTCTACTAATTGGCAGAAACCATATTAAAGTTAGTATAATTGATTATATTAAAGAAGAACTAACAAACAAACAATGCGCACATTCACAAAAGCAGCCCGTGCCTGCAAGTGACATGTTCTACATATTTTAATCTCATCTAATGTTGAATCCAGGAAGACGTTTCATGTATGTTTCCCAGGCATTACAGTATTAAGAATATACTAGAAACAGGATAAGCTGCAGAGCTGGCCTCGCGTGACTTCCGATCACCACTCCCTGCCTTAAGAAGTGCAGGAGCTAAGCTGTGTAATATGTTTCTCCAACAGATTTTCATTTGGCCCTCATTACAACGTCAGTGACCTGACAGCCATTGATCCTGCAAGTTTGGAGGTCACTTAAGTTTGGTCACGCTATAGGAGATTACAACAGTATCTCCAGACAAATAAAACATACAGGATTATAGAGTATATACACTACAAATGAAAATACATATGTGTTCTCAGTACATTTTGTTGTTGTCAGTTAATACCCCAAGAGACACCTCTGATCTCAGCACTGGCTGACCTCTCCGAGGGGGCAGACAGCCTCTTAATGCAGTCAAGACCTTTCTCACTGATCCTATTGGCTAGAATCCCGTAAGCAGGGGACGTGCATTAGCCGTGAATTCAGTAAACGCGCACTCTACATGGAACCAAAGTGGACTAAAGCTCAAGTTCTGACTGCGTTTGAAATGAAAACTAATCTGCTAAAACAGTTGAGAAACTCCAGATAGCCATCTGTTTTATCTGGTCCCAGGTCAGAGTTGCTGCAGGCTGAAGGCATCGCCATGCTTCTCTGAGCTGTGGAGATGTTTGTGAAGCTGTTTTGAACAAGCCTCCTGATGCAAAGTTGGATCAACCGTCTGACGTCTTGAGCCACAGAACGCATATATGGAAAGTGTCCTCTGCAAGCCTCTGTCTCCTGCTGCTACCCACAAAAACCCTCCTCTGCCTCGATGTTTCTCTGCAGATCCTTGTGGCAAAACACGGCTCATCCCAATCCCAAAAACCCTCTTTTAAAATCTACCGTACAATAAAGAACTAAACGATTTCCTGGTGTGAGGTGGCTTAACAACTAATCCTAATGTTTGGCCAACTGAGTAAACTAAGCCTGATTCAGAAGTAGTTGGAGCAGAAGTGAAGATTATTTTGAAATGATAACATTAACACGTACCACTTCCTCTTGATATTTGCTGCTTTGGGGCTGCAAAATTGGCAAAGGTAAAGCATTTCAATTCTATTTTAACTTTCGCAGACAGTTGTTTGACTTCTCCACAATAATCAGAGCAGACAGTGACACTGCTGGTGTCAGATCTTACCCAGGACTGAAGGGAAGGCTTCATATCACTGACTGTGTTTCTCCCCAGCAGAGAGGGGGGAGTGAAGGTCTTGTAGTGAACCCAGCGGTGGGTTGCGGGTGAGGTCAACCTGCGCCCAGGGGCTTCCTCAGGTGAGAAGACGTCAAGGGAATGTAGTACTGGAGATGGATTTCTTCACCGCAGAGCCATACGGACCCCCGGGGGCCACTCTCGCTTTTTCTTAATGTCATTCTCTTTCATCCACCCAGGCGGACGAGATGATTGAGGCTGTCCCAGCCGATTGTCCGAAAAGGATCTGATAGAAGAGCGAGTTGGTGAGGAGGAGAAGTGTACTGTAATATGCAGGCAGAGGAAAGCATTCACAGCGAGTGGGATTGTGCAGCTGGATGGTGGAGAGTTGGACAGTAAAGGTATATAAGATAAGATAAGATAACTTTATTTATTCCCAGCTGGGGAAATTTGGGCATTACAGCAGAATGTAATAGCAGTTGAAAAGGAAAATAGCAAAAGAGTTCACAAAACAAAATACAAAATAAAAAGTTGACTATATATATATATATATATATATATATATATATATATATATGTATGTATATGTGTGTGTGTGTGTGTGTGTGTGTGTGTACATATTATACAAGCAAAATTATATTTGTGACTATATAAAAGAAAAAAAAATGTTGAAAATGACAGGAAACAGCTGTTCCTTCACAGGACTAAATCTGTTTTGGTCATTTTTACAGACATTTATTTCTGTTGTGCTGGCTAAGCTACCTGCCTCCAGGAGATGGGCTACATACTCCTCATCTAACAGTGGGTGTCAGTGGCTTCTGGAAATGTATTTAATGGCAAGAAAACCCGTCGTTTTAGTTCAGCTCCATGTGTGAATTCATCTGACAGACAGACCGCTGCTGCTCTGTGTGCATTGAGGTCAGGTTACATTTTTAGGTGATTTTCCACAGGGCAAGAGGTGTGGAAGTGTGATATCTTTGGTCTTAATGACTTAGCATGTATTCCATGTTTTTCTCAACAAACATGTGCATTTCACTCACTTGTGTAAATGCATGCTTTTTCCTTCTGTCGGAAAAGTGTAAGAAGGCACCAAAAACATGGATTTTGGTGTTTATATTTAGTCTAGAAGTCAGAGAAATCCCATTTTTTAATATTTACCTATGTTTACGAATTTCCTTAATTCCTCTTTAACTATTTACTCATAATCCGGTGGCCCGGGGACCTCGTCTGCAAAACAGGATAATCATGAGGATAATCTCAATTATTATTATTATTATTATTATTACTCGGACGGTACAAATACGATTCACTGACCAAATATGACTCGTGTGTTTGAACACACAACAGAGCTGAGGCAAAACAAAGGCAGGCCAGCGGGGTCAGAGGAGGAGGCCGCCAGGGAATTATCATGTATGTGTTGTACATGATCAATCCGGGATCAGCAGTGTGATTTGTTTGAGCATCATTGGCTGTGAAACTCGTGCTCTATTGGTCGATTGATCAGGAATTCGACCTTGACGTGTTTCATTTCAGGCACTTTCCGCAGATTTAGGGATCAGTAAATGCTGAGCTAAATGCAAAGTTAGATAGATTCATCCATACATCCTAAAGAAATAACTAAGTGAAATTCAGTCTCAGCACTCTTCACCACACACTTCAGATGGTAGCACCCACCATCCTGCCAGCCTCATGAATAAATGATTTCACTCCTCGCTGCCAAACTGTGCTACAATGAGCTAGACTGTATTTTTGCCATTTAAATTTCTGAGCCCATTTTCATGCAAATGGGAAATTTATTGTCACAAACCGTGTAACGTTGGCAGTAACACCTTATCTTAATGAATATCAAGTGCGGCTGTATTTCCCTGCTGCAATAGCTCACTAATCAAGTTTTAGTTGGAATGTGATTCATAAAGGGACGATTCATGGCCTCTCAACTTACACTTCGACTCCGCGGCCGATACGACTGCGTTATAAGGATTGATGAAGTCATCCATCAGATTGATCGCCAGCATTCTACCAAATGAAAATGATTATCGAATTACTGTGGCCGAGCCGTTTAAAGACCCCAGACTCGTAAAACTTGGAAGTTAGAGCTTCTCTGAACCCACTCAATTAAAAAGTACGAGGTAATCGCTGATACATGCTGTTAGTTTGAGTTATGGTGGTTAGCACAGTCTCTCGTCACTGCTGCTCCTAAGTCTACTGTGCAATTACTTAAGAAATTAGACATTAAACCTTTAAAAAGTAGCCCAGGTTTAAGTTCAGGTGACCTTTAGAAAGTGCAGTAAAGTTAAACAGAAAGTTGGAGTGTGAGCGTTTTTTATTAAAGCTGCTCAGATGCTGCCGCCACACATAATCCTTAAGCCTCCTCCGCTGTCAGTAGCGTGACATGGGGTTAGCCCGTAAGCCAAACATTGATATTAATCAAAACCTGAAAATGAATTAAGCCTCTTTACTTGTTTATCGATTTGTTTTTGACCTTTCCCACCAGGATGAATATCCAGTGCAAACGGTAGGTTTATTGTTTCCTGCTGAATGTTTGAGCTGCACGATGCAAATATGAATACGAATGCTCAGTTTTAACAGTCACAGGCAAACTTAATATAAAGGACAATCTCTCATCCACATGTAAACAAAACAGTTATCATTGTATTATTAACACAGAAACTCAAGGTCTCCTTACTACCTTTTCCAAATGCTGAAATGTTGAAAGCTTTTACAAAGAATAGACAGCTCCTGCAATTATAACAATTTACAAAAATACCTTAAAAAAAATAAAAATAAATAAAGTCGTGATGTAGTGGTATAAACCATTATTACAAACTCTCATATGTGCTGCTAGAGGCAGCTTTGTAGCTAACACTGCCAACATCTGCAACAAGAAATGTCTCATATGAAAAATAACGACATGTGATTTGTGCAAGTCTGAATTTAGTCCACGATCAAACCTAGATTTTCAACTTCCTGTCACAAGTTTGCATGAAAAACCAGAGTTCCTGTTAAAATCAGGGGATTTGGTGCAGTTTCAGTGGTTATTTGGATTTGTTGGTTTGATGATTTTTGAAACAATACAACTTGTTGAGTGTGATTCCATTTTTTTTCTATGTATAAAGGTCAACACGTATACAGCTTGTAACACAAATATAATACAAACCACACAGTCCCCCTGCTGCTTCCGCATTTAACTTTAATCTTAAAAGAAAGAGCAAATGTATTATTAATTTCACATATTAATAATATCTAATGACATCTCCACAATGGCTGCCATTACTGTTCTGCAAATGTGAATAAATGATGAACTTCAAAAGATGCATGTGGATGGCTGGAACACATGCAGCACTGCTTCATTAATTAAAGCCATCCTCTGTTTCCACCCTAGAACTCTGGCTCCGTGTGGCAGCTTCAGTGAAAACCTGCTGCGTGCTGCTCAAACCCTGAGAAGATCTGAAATCATCTCATTCACACTCTTCAAAGCTGCAAGGAAAGACCAACGCGAACGTGACATATTTTCCACATTATGAGGACGTTCTACAACAACAAATGCTACGGCAGCGTGTGGGAACCGTGCACCTCAGGGTGAATGCAGATATTTTTAAGACAGATTTTAGTTTTTTTTGCGATGAAAAACAAAAACATTCATCCTCACGGATGCACGCTAAGCTTTTAATTCCAGTTTGGGTTAACAATCAAAACGATGTCCCTGCATTGAGGAATCTCTCACCTTTTGTCAATAAAGATGCTCTATCGAAAATAAGAGCTTTAGCACTAACAACAATGATGATTGGCCCGCATGTAACGCTCTCGTTTTCTGGGGGGAGAATAACAACCGCAGCAGTTCCCTGAAGGCTTTTGTCCCTTTGTTTTTGACAGCTACTTCAATTACCACCGTGTGACACTGGGGACAAGGTGACAAACATGTTGTTGTCTGTGTGCACACGAAATGGTTTGTTTGCCTTCGCAAACCAGCAGGTTGAGTTAATACCTCACAGCCTTTGGTAGATTAGACAGTTTGGGAGGTGTCAATCAGCAGCCCTGCCTTCTACCTCTCCGCAGCCACTGACCTGCAGACCAGCAGCACAGCGGAGAGGAGGCATCGCCCTCCACCTTTCCCCCCTTCGCTCTCTCTGTCTCCCTGTCCTTCTCTCCCTTCATTCACTGAGGATCAAGCCTCCATAATCCCTGGATTTTATATCCACCAAAACAGCTTGGGCCCATCAGCAAATTGCGATGGCATATGGTATAGGTTTATGATTCATCTGGCACAGGCATAGCAATGAGAGCCTCATCATCCGTGGGCAAACACCAGGAAAATATCGTAATGTTCAACGATGCCAGCCACGGAGAGAAGTGGCACCGGGCGTGTGGGAGGGCTGTGTTTGTTCGGCCCAGCGAGCGCAGCAGCTGAGGTTGTAAACAGCGTTTCGGATCTGTCAGCCCTCCTGCCGTCTGAGCTAGATTAGGGACAGGCGCCGGGACTGGACGCTACAAGAAGAAGCTCCATGGGGAGGAGCTGGAGAGGGAGACAGGCAGGACGACGGGCCCCGAAAACACCAGTGTTTGTTAGCAACGTGAAAGTCTTGACCCGAGCTTGACAAAGATGGAAGCTTTCACATTCACGGTGTATTAACTTCATTAATGTGTTTCTACAGCTTCACAGTGTAAAATGACCTTTAAATAAAAGTTAACAAAGTCATTGATTGGGAGCAGGAATGTCACACAGCTGAGTTTTCCGGTTTCATATTCGATGTTCATGACAGGCACAGGAAGTGAACGCATGAATTTCAGCAGGTCAGGCTGTTTTCGTGAAGCACAGTTATAAAAACCTTTTCAGGAACCTTCCGGGGTTATAGCACATGTTTGGGAAGTTAATAAGGGATTGTGTGTAATGAGATCCAATAAAAAAATCCAATAGCTCACTGAACATAACAGTCTTTAGACCAGGTGGACAGATTACTCTGTTTTGAGGCTGGAGGAGTAAACAATAAGCAAAGGTGGACATTAGTGTCTTTAAAGGACAAACGGACAGCGTTGTTGCTTTGTTCCCTCCACCCTCATTCACCCACTGACGCAAGGTGCATGGTACCGTGGGGCGAGGTGGAGTTCAGTGTCTTGGACATGTGGACAGGATGAGATGAGAAACAGGGCTGTGATGAAATACAATCCACGTTCGACTAACCTACCAGGCATGACTGCTTGCAGGTTTTTGATTGGTCATTGCAGCACCTCTGCAGATGACGTCACGCCGTCTTGGGCCAGGTTCAACTTTTCAGCTCGACGAAACTCTGCGCTGTCGACAGACTTGGCCCATTCAAGTGAATGACGGAGCTTTTTTACAAGGCTAAAAACTGGCGTGATCGCAGCCTAAAGGAGTTATGGCCGGCCTCAAAGATGGAACTGCACATCAGGGCTGCACTGGCAAAATTTAGGTAAAAAGGCCCTCACCAACTTATCTCAAATTATGCTCTAGTGGTGCAGTGATCCAGGATTAATTTAATTCCAATAAATTACAATAAACAAATTCCCACTCAGTGAACTCGGGGCTTTGGGGGCCTTCAGGGTCGGTGGCTGCTCACTTTGCTTGTTGCTGATCAGGACTCGGTCCCTATAAGTGGCTTGTTCTGACACCCAAAGGAACGATGGGCCATAAAAGGCATTCTGCTGCAAGACGATTCATTGGGAATGGGGGCTATAATAAATAAATAGGATTTTACTTGAAAAATAAGTTTAATTTAGCTTAAATTCCTCACTGGAATAGCTACTATGATGCTCACAGCAACGCCTCCATGAAAGCGGTGATACAGTAAGACATATTTATGCATACATTTCTGTTAAAAGCCAGTTAGCTCAGCTGTCATTAGCATCAGAGCGTCTCTCTGCTTGTTCACCCACAGACGTAATGCTCGACATTAGCACCATTTCCAAACATCTGCTGGAGAAGTCAGAAGCGATCTGCTGCCTCCGCCTCTCTGGGAATGTGACATGATCGCATACAAACACCTCCAGCCTCTGCCTTTATTAAAGCTGCGACGCAGAGCGCTGCTGGCAAGGTGACTCGGCCAGGCTCCGCCACGGCCCCACCCCCGCGGGGCCGGCGCGGGCTCGCGAGGCCCCCCGCGCAACCGGCTCAGAGGGCCTCCCATCAGCCGCCGCGCCGGGTCAATATGGGTTCAGACGCGGAGCAGAAGCGACCGCGGCTGCCTGCCTGGATCTGCTGCTCGGAGAAGGCCCGCCGTGAGCTGACAGTCAGTATGTTGGAGGTTTATCATTAGCAGGCTGCAGACGGCCCGCCGACCCCTCCGGCCGGACAGGTGATCTCACTCGGCCGTCTGACTCAACATATGCCCCCGCGGAGCTCCAGCACACATATTGTGCCATCATTATTTCATACCTAGCAGGAGCATCTCTGAGCGCAGCCCTGGTTTAGGTGCAAACAGTTATTTATTTTTTCGCGTCGCAATAGGTGGGAGAGAGAAATAAAGGGCAAAAATGGCATCTGCAGCGTTCTGCATGTGCTGACCATCTGTTCATTTAAGAGCACATTCAGACAGTATACCATTCAAGTATTTCTGAGGAAATGATTCTTACTTTAAAATGAGATGTTTATTGTGTTCTTCAGAAGTGAGCAGATCATCTGCCAGCTTTGCGTTAGATGTCGTTACATGCTCTGTACGTACACATGTGTATCAGTGCTAATGCATTTACGCTGGAAATGTAGCATATAGCTTCAGTTTTGCATGCTTGCTACCTGGTAAAAGTAGAAACACCACAGTGTACAAATACTCATCGGATTAGTACATTTATGATAGAACTAGTACCTTAATTAGTGGTACTTTATCAAGGCTGAAAGGGCTGATCATGCACCACGGCACCTGTTACATGCAGTATATTGTTTAATAATTATTACTAATGCAGTAATATGGATCATGCTGTGGGCTTTCTGACACCTGTGAGAACATGACACCTGATTTCCTATAAAATACCTTTTAGTAACATTCTCAAATGTTACATTTTGCTTAACACGGGCAACATTTCGATGTAAATCAGGAACTGTCTGATATATAATAATGGATGCGACCACGTTTGATGACAGTCGTGAGTACTTGACCCTTTTGATACTCTGTACTCGTGTACCAACACTCAGCACTATTGTTGGGAAGTTTAATCTGTCACAGTGCAGCCACTTTACTGGCCGATGACATGTTTTGTATGTAAAATCTGAATCTGGCAACAAGGGTATGGTTTGTGTGTAAGTGGTGATAAATAAAAAGGGGCAAACACGGACAGTACCTGAGTAAACGCACTCAGTCAGCCCAGTCTGTTTCCTAGTTAGGGTTACAGCTTTTGGAGAGACAAATGTTTTAGTCTCACGGTTCATTACGATCACATTTTGAGTGTCCTGCTCAAGTCCTGCTTGTAATATGATCGGATTTATATTAAATATACATACGTGGGCTTCGGCTTCCTTGCTGCTCTCTTGAAATAACTGTACACCATCACTGACATACAGTCTAATCGTCTTACAGGAGTCCTAAATCTTTATCAGCATATATAGTATATTGGGCTTTAAAATTCGCAGGGAGCTCACAGAAAAGAGCATCAACATAAAGCTCTGAAATCCCGAACCGTCAAGCTCTTCTAATCCCCCCACCTGCATTTTCCACAGCCGTCGCCGAACAGCAGCCCTCCATATCGCCTGAGAAGGGGATTTAGTTGTAATGCTCTCAGAAATACAATGCATAAAATCAAGTGTCAACTCTAACAAGCTGTTCTTAGGGCGGACGGGCTGCCCTCTGGATCCGACGGGGTCGGGGCTCAGGCTTTGAAAGGTTAGCGGCCGTGCAGAGCTGCAGCATTTGATCCCACAGTTACCCAAATTTCAGAGACAACTGTGCAAATCGGGATAACCTGGGAAGCCAGACGGGCTTTCGGGGGGCAACAGCTGCTTAAGTCTGTTCCTGCCTGCCAGAGAAACTTTATCAGGGGAAGTGGAGGTTGAAATTTTATGGCAGCTAAGCCCCCTCCATCAAATTGCGAAAACAGAACCTTGTGGCACAGCTCAGGATGGATTTGGGAGTTTGCTCTGTGTTTTCTTGGCTGCGAGTGTTAATATAAAAATAGAAGAATGCAAAGACCTTCGGATGCTGCTGTCCTCATGCGCCACTTTTATTCCAATCAGTGTGTTAGACTTGGGATCAACCGAATATAATAGGAACTATTTCTTCTCAAAATCACAAAAATTCTTGTTTAAACCCACAAATTGTTGCCTAACGAGCGCGAGGACGTGAATTTCATCAATTTCGGTCACAGAAATGAGCTTGAAGATGAATTTCCGTTCTTGTATCTCTTTTGTATCACGTTTGTGAATTTCCTTCCCGCCGAAATAAAGAATATTTGCAGCGTGTAAGCCTCTTTAAATACACAGCATCTTTTGGGTAATTCAGCTGCTTTCTTCTCCTTTCAGATGTCTTTTCATCTCCAAACTATTTTGTTTGTTCAAGTATGGCAGCGTGTCGCTATGCACTGAGCCCGTTTACATACCACATGATGTATAAGCTTGAATGGCAGCGTGCTATACGAGCAGGCTCCAGTGTGAAATCATGGCTCGTCATTAGAGAACAAATTTGTCACAAATAGTGTTTGTAGACTGGAAAGAAAGTCCTTTTTGCTGACACTGAAAGTTTGTTGTAATTTTCCTGCTGACTGAGTTACTTTTTGAGGATGAATGACTCCTTTTTACCTTCTCGTTTTTTTTTTATGCAGTTCTTTTACACCGACTGTTCGCTCGCTTCATGGCTTTTGTTTCGGTGGATTTTTGTTTGTCCCTGCTGTGTGAATGCAATCATCATGTGTGTCTTAGACACTCTTTATCTGTTCTGGGCCTTCTCCCACATTTTCCCGCTCTTGCTCAGTATTTTAGCGCACAAAACAACCAGAGAGGGAGAAAAGGTCAGACTGAAGCGGGACTCAGAACATTTCATTTCACAAACACTTCAGCATTTTGTTATGGATTTCTTTAACTCAGCATCAATTATTTCTACATTCATTTGTTTAAATATTGATATTCAAATTATTCCTGTCGTGAGCACAGGTACTGTAAATATTATAACTTAATCATATAGACCTTTAAGTATTCAGTGGTAATAAAGTGTTACAGCTAAAATCATACAGATGAACTTCTACATTTGTGTTGCCAGCAATGTACAAAGGCAGTAATGTGACTGTGGAGGAAAAAATAAAAAGTAAGGACGGGCTATGAGCTCCTGGGCTGAAGTCGTGCACCAGACTTCAGTCTAGAAACATCAGCTTCTGCAGGATGAATACTAAACTCAGTTTACCGTCGAACAAGTGTTTCCTGCAGCCGGCTCTGTTTAAAGCTGCTGCTGCTGCTAATCAAAGGCAGTAAACAGTAAACAGAGCAGATAAGCAGATATTTTGATAAAGCAGTTTATAAAACTCTGTGATTTTGAACACTCGGCCTCTAACGTCTCCAGCTGCTGGTTTTGGTTTTCTAAAAGCCGTGTGAACTGGTCAGCTGAGAGCAGTAATCAGCTTATGGTGCTGAATCAGTCGCTGTGGAGCCATACTGTCTGTGGATCAGAATGACACATGGAGGATGTGTTTAGTCCAGTTTATTCACAACCAGCAGTTAAAGCTTAGGGAACCTCGAAATACACACTGAGTCACTGGTTTTACTGGTTTTGGTTTCATGCAGCTGAGTGAAATATTTGCAATCAAGACTTCAGTAAACTAACAGACAGTAAACAACAAGCTGATGACTTCTTCATGTCTTTGCTCATCAGGACAGCTGATCCAGAGTCCATGCATGTGTGTCTGCAGCACGGCTGCAAATAACAATGTAAGTTCGTTATTTTTCTGATTCATTGATTTGTTTTTGTCTCTCAATAAATAAGCAGAGGTGGTGGCTACAAGTTTCCAGAAACTTTTGTCTGACCGACAGTTAAACAGTTTTCCTGGCTCAGATCTGGCATCATTTCTTCAAACTTCAACAAAATTCAGTCTATAATAACATGAAGATGTGCGATAGAGAAACAATAGAACGGCTTCAACCAAAAAGCCAAAAGTTTGTCATGTGTATTTGATATATTACTTCAAACAGTTGATTGGTAATCACACTTCTGGCCTTGGTAATTGTTTCCATCCAGTGTTCTCGTACGGCTGTTTGTGTTTGGATCAAAGTTTTGCTTTGATGTATTTGACTGTTAGAGGCGGTGACCGTTTGAGAAAAGTTGTCACGGTGGAATAATTACTGGTTGAGGTTTATTTTGATGTGTTAGTATGTCTGGTCTGAATGAACACATACATGACAAACCGTGTAAATGTGAACACTCTGACAGAAGCTCGTGATGAGGCTGGTTTGTGTAAAATCGAGGAGTAATTAGTGTAGGTGAACTCTTTAACTCTGCCCTGATGGAGAACAGAGGTGGAACAGAACCAAATACATGTCGTTACATAAGGGACTTATTAGTGCTGACTGTGAGTCAATGCTATTATACTTTCTACTTCACTACCTTTGTCTGACATCAGTTACTAGTTACTTTTTCATCAAAAAACTTAGAGAACATACAATACACTGTCAACCTACCTCACTGTACAGTATATTTATGTGTAAAGTAGTTAAAATGAGCTTCAGCTCATAAAGCTACATCTTGCATCTTAATGCATCAAGAACAATGAGCCAATAATATAATATTTACAGTACAGCAGTCGAAAAAGCAAAGGCCATTCTGCATTATTTTGATGTTTTTAAGCACACTTCGCTAAAAACACTATAATTTTTAAAACAGGAATTTTACTTGGAGCAGAGTGTTTTTATAGTCTAATACTGCTGCATTTACTTCAGTAATTGATTCAAATACTTTTTCCCCCACTGATGAGAAACCTGTGAGGCTAAACCATTTGGCTTTAGCCTCACACATTTCATGTCTGAGTACTGAAGAACTTTCCTGGGATCAGTTTTTTTTTCAGGATCAGGAGCACTGTAGGGTCACCTGGCCTTTTTTACCCCATGTGAAGCTGATCGAGCACTTTGTCTTTGTATTTCCCTCAGGTTAACAGAAAAAAATGGTGTTCCTGTTCAGCGATTCAAGCAGAAGTCATGCTTTCAGTCTGAGTCTACACATGACAATATTTTAAAACACAATATGGTTCAGCCAAAGAAGGAGAGGGATCTCTGTGACATCTAAACCTCAAACAAGCAGGCATCCCTTTCCCTCTCTCACTTCCAGCATACAGGAGGGGTTATTGCATGTACACACACACACACACACACACACACACACACACACACACACACACACACACACACACACACCTCAACTGGCATCTTGTCACAGCATGCAAACGTGTATAAAGCAGAAAGTGTACGAGTGCATATTTTTACTAAATGCAAGACCTCATTTTTGGGGCGTTGAAGACCTTGGAGGGATTCAGAGAGTGTGCGTGTGTGTGTGTATGTGTGTGTGTGCAGTGCCTCCGGTGACTGACTTCACAGGGGGAGAGGCTGCACACTGTCCATTCCTCTGTCCATACACACTCTGTATAATCACGTTCCCTGTCGGGCCCTATAAATCTGCAAGGGCCCAATTAAAGATCGCCTTTAGCATGTCCACCCCTACCAGCACACATGCGTGTCAAAAAAAGAGAAAAAACAACAACACTGTTTGCTTTTCATTGAATGTATATTTGACACAATGGACTGCAGTGTAACACAATACCAGGAACTGTTTGACTGCAAATAAAAACAGTGTAAAACTCGTAAAAAAAGCTTTGCAAAAAAGATGCTTTTGGTATTTTGGTTGCAGCTCACACACATATGTGCAGCTTGTGTGACCTGAACCTGGACTTAAAGGTGCAACGTGAATATGAAAAAAGGCAGCAAGAGAGACAAGAACTGTACAATTTAAAGGTAATAAAATGATAAATTACAATTATTGCACCTTAAATGAGCTGTTAATAATGTACTAAGCAGAAGGCTGTTCATGCAAATCAAATGCAATCCAAATTTAAAAGAGATGTTGACAAAAATGAAATGAGGATACATCAGCAATTGAGGTGATCTACTTTTTTAAAGCCTAAGTTGCATCTTAAAGTGATGAAGCTGAAGTGAATAAATGCTTTAAAAAAAAAGTTAACATTTTCTGTTTTTTACATTTGGTGTTTAACCTCATTTAACAAGTGCAGAAATACAAAAATACTTTTTTTTCATCAAAGACATCAATTTACAAGAAGGCACAAAGAAATTTAACAATTCTCTTTTTTTTATCAACAACAACAGATTTTTAAAATGATCACCGTGGCGTGTGATGATGCTGGAGAGGATGCAGGCATGACGTGTGGCGTGTTTTTAGCGGGGCGACTCGAGTCGTGACTGCTATGTAAATATCTCATTAGTTTGGGTTAACAGCATTCCTGTGCTCTTGGTTGTAACATAAAAAAGACAAGATCTAAGTGCTAAAATTTCCTCGTCCACCGTCCGTCCAGAAAGAGGCTGATGAGCCTATTAAATGTCAGCCTGCAAAATTATGCAAGAGGCTAAAAGTGTTTAAATCGGACACAAATACCAGCACACCCCGAGGATTTGATTTGGAATTATTTATGTCCCTCCGATCGGGACGCAGAGGAAACAAAGGAATAATTAGACTGGCGTGCTGCGCCGGCCGTCTTGCGCGCTCTCGTGCCCACCGAATGTGAGACGCTCACCCATTCCCCCTCAAACTTGATGGTTGTTGAACTTATTTTTAGTGTCATTTGATAAGCTTCCCTGCTTGCACAGAGACATCCCACTGACCCAGCCACTGGTCATTGTCTATACCGCTTCCCGTCAAAGCCGGCGCGCTTTGTCAGGTTTCGACTCGAATATCCATTTTGCATCTGAAGTACGGTATCCGAAGTGACTGGATCATTCGAGCCTTTTTCTTCAGCTGCTGCCCCCTTTCCTCCCCCACAGTGTTTCCGCTCACACTAACATCATTTGGGATTGGCATCATGACAGCGCGCTTGAGAAATCCACCCTATATATAAATATATATCCCCTGCTTTTTGGGGTGAGGGAGTTGGGGGTGGAGGGGGGACATAATTTCTGGAAATGAACAATACTTATCCGTCCATCGCATCCGTTGCTTTGGGTTTACGTTTTGGACGTGGCGCATCGTCACCGCGGCGTGGTGTCCTCTTTTTTTCCTGTGAATAACGCAGTAATAGGTCATTCAATGTCAAAAGGCATAAAAAAGAGACAGCCAAGTCTTCACAGGCTGCTGCTTGCTGTTGCCTTTAATTATTTTAATTAAACTTTGATATTCTGGTGCTGAGAGAACTAGTGAGTTGTGACGCGGCCGGCAGCCCTCGGAGGATTGAGACGGTGGGCAGAGGAGTGTCGAGGCAGCTGTATCTATATCTTTAAAGTCTTAACTGATAGGCCTGTTTATGGGCTGTGATGTGCTACGCCTTGCTGAGCAGAGAGCAGACTGCGCTGAAAACAGGGGCAAAAAACACCAAGCGCCATGTCAAGGTCTTAAAGGCATCAATCCCTCAAACCAAGCTGGAGATCATCCTGGTCAGGAGGCTGTCCTGCGGTCGAATAACGCTCTATTAATTTCCTTGTCCCGAGTGCATAATGAAAGGAAGGTGTCTTTAAAAAAAAAAAATAAAGGCAAAGTCTTGGTGCCTTCCAATACCTTGGGGCATCCTGTCTACAATTTGTCATGCGTGTGCACTTCTCAGTGTTAAAATGACAAGATAAGCCAGTCAAAGGGCAGCCGCCAGGCATGCAGCACTGCTGAAGTTGGAGAGGATTCGTGATGAGACATTGCCAAAAGGCAACGGACTTCTGCACTTGTGAGGCCCACTGGGATTATTCCGACTTCTACGCCAAAGGCAAACAGCCCCTTTCTCTGTGTTTTTTTTTTTTTTTTTTTTGAGATAGCTTCCGTCTGTGTCCATGAAATTAGGTTTTCCACAGAAGGCACAATATGGTCAGAATATGTTAAGCCTTTGGTGCGCACAAAAAGCTAACCGACTCTGAGTGCTAAGTTCCGGGGCGCTCGCCTCTTCTGCCCGACTTCTTTTCTCTTAATTAAAAAAAAAAAAAAAAGGTAATGGAAAAAGGCAGTAAATAAGTTAATGAATAAGAGCCAATATTAACATTTCACCCTGTGTGCTTCAAAGGTCTAAGGGCGGAGAACCAGGAGGGAAACTTTGTGCACAGAGTAGAGCGGAGTGAACAGATAGTGGTTTTAGCTGCAGGATTACAGATCTTCAAAAACCCCCCGACATTCTTCTCTCGTCCACAGCGATCAGCACATGTTGGTTTTCACACAGTCGTCCTTCTCGTCTACTGATGCTGCACGCGGTTGAAATTAATACACCGACCCTAGAAGGCAGACACACACACACACACACACACACACACACACACACACACACACACACACACACAAAGAATATTACAACCTTCACAGTTAACAGCCACCTCATACTGTACTGCAGTGATGCTATTAAGACCTTTTTTAGACATTTGCTAATAATCTATTTAGCATTTACAATTTTTTTCCTCATCATAGAATTTGCACAAAAAAATTGTCACCACGATTTGATAATTGACTCTTTGATTAAAGATATTTCTAATGAAATAATAAAAATATAACTGTCTGTAATTATAAAGACAACATAAAGGTTAAAGTATAAATAAAAAAATAGCATGTTTATATATTAAATATGTCCCCTGATACATGGAAACACACGGAAAAACAAATAAAAAAACCAAAGAAGGTAATGTTCAAAACACACAGTGTAATAATAATAAGAGTTCATACAGAAATAACATATATAAAACATACAGAGAAATTCTCGACAGTATTACTTCAGGACAAACAAAGTAAATTGATTTTAAATACAATCAAAGCGAGCATCAACTGGTGAACCAGCTGCAGACACTGCTGTTCTCTCACCACCTTTCTGACAATACTGACAAAAAAAGACATCTCACTTTAGCCTCCCTGTGCGCGCTCTCACCCAACATGTGTATTCCTCTGTGTGTGTGTGTGTGTGTGTGTGTGTGTGTGTGTGTGTGTGTGTGTGTGTCCAGGCAGCTGTCTGAGCCTCTCGGTGCAGCGGCAGCAGCCTGTTCACCAACAGTAGGCCGACTGGCACCAAGAGGGAGCTCTCGCACAGCGAATCCCCAGCAGCCAGCAGGCCTCCAACCTCACACTCACACACAGCTCTGACTCTCTGCAGCTCTGTCAGAGTATTTACATGTGCTCTCTGTAACCTCATTCCAGCATCCTAAAGGTAGTTATCTATACTTTGTTCAGTGGTCCTTGTTGGGAAACGTGCCCCCTGCATCCTCTGACTACTTACAATATTTACTGAGCAGCATCAGTGCAGCAGTGCAACAAGGACTAACTCTATATCGAGGGCAGCGCCCTGCTCAGACAACAGCAGCAGTGTTAATAAGGGATAGGTTCAATGGAAAATAGAAAAAAAACAAAACAAAACGCATTTTCTCACTTGCAATGAGGGTGAATGTAATTTTTTTATCCTGCTTAAAGGAGTGAAAACATGACTGGCACAACACAATTTCTCAGTTGTGCTGGACAATCTACAGAGCTCACTGAAAACTGTTCTCACTACGACAATTTCTGGGTTAGAAAGTAGCTCCTAAAAAGTTTCAAATCACAAGCGATAAGAGAGCTGGTGTTTTCTTGTAATTTGGGTGAGCTGACCCTTAAATACGCAACATAAATGCATCCACTGGAGAGGAAAGTGAGAGGAAAAACACAAAATCATGGGCAAAAACTCCAAAGCAAAAGGTCTCCATTCTGCTTGGAAATCAGGACCTGTTAACAGAGCCACAGTTCTGCTGGAGACACCCGTTTTCTTGACTGATTATCTACCTGGTTATAAGTCCACATGTGCATGACAGAGACTTGAGACAGAGAAAGTATCCCACTATCACCGTGTGCCAGGATGAGAGAAAAGATCATGATTCTTGTAGCCAAAATAACATGAAAGACTGAAATCAGCCTGAGTACGCTGGTTTCCACAGCTCAAAACACAAGAAATCCAATAAGAAAAACCTGTGACCTCGCACTACAGAGACGGTCCTTTCCAAGATCCTTCTGCATGACTACACTCATCTGCAGAGGGAGAATCATAATAGAGAGGGTGGTTTGTCAAAGAAAGTGACAATTATCACTCGAATGAAAACGTCTTTCATTGATCACAGCCCGTGTTGCATTGGTGTTGACGGGAAAAAAACGGAAATTTGGATTTCAATTTTTTTCAATTCTTTTTTTTCCAGAGGTGTGACCAGAAAACGTGTGACTGCAAAGTTCTGAATTAGCACAGAATCTGATATTAAAAGACCTGATTCATGGGCTGAACTGAATCTGCATTAAAACGTGCACATATTTGAGCTGCACGTCTCTTTCTTTCTCTGTTTGAGACAACAAAGGCATATTCTTGCACATGCAAGCCTCGCACAGTCCAGGTGGCTGCTTCCCATTGAGGTATTATGGACGGAAATGACCAAGACGTTTGCTCCTGAGCTGCAGGGGGAAGGCGGGCGTCAGCAGCCAGTTCCTCTGGTGTGGGAGCTCTTACAGTATCTGCACTACAGTCTGGCTCCAGAGCAGAAGTGTGCACGGACCGACTGTGACGAGGGCTTTAGACAAGCTGCAGAATCCTCCATTTCTCATTATTTGGCAGGGCTGCTGGGTGTTTGGTGGAGGGGTGGGGGCTTCGCTCCATCTCTGCATGGTAAGCCCCTCGACGTGTACCCTCTACAACTAATCTCACACAGTCAACAAATAAGGCACATCAGATGCTGTTTTGGCCGCGGCCATCAGAGCGGCTAAGTTCAGTGGATTTTACGGGTTTTACGGCGCGGGGGCTCGGTGAGGGAAGAAGTGCTCTCTGCGGCGGCAGAATGGCAGGCGAAGCAGGGGGATCTGGTGCGAGGGTGAAGCAGGTGCAGCACAATACGGTCAAACCCATTCCAGCTCCCCTGTTCCCGGATGAGCGGGGCCTGACTTGGCAGGGAGCGCCGCCTTGTAACTGGGCCATGTTGGAGAGATGGAGGCCCACCTGTGCCACCCGGAGCGGCAGAACAATAGTCTGAATATGTCAGCATGAAATGTCAGTGAAATCTCATCAGACGGACGGGAGCGTGACTGCAGATAGACGGGTGGATGAGTCAGGTGGAGAGATGGAGAGGTGAAGAGACAAGAGGAGGGGGTGAGGTGGAGGGGTCAGACAGAGGCGTCGACTTCCAAATGAAGAGTGTGATTAATAAGGTTCATTACAGACACTCAGCTGACTATCGCCTGAAATAAATGAGAATATATTGAATGGTGATATCAAACTAAACTGATTACAACAACATCCATTGCTAATAAAACCCGAGAGGTCCAACACACATTGGAAGGTCGTATTATCTTTAGTCAATCTTTTCTTTTGACTTTTCACTATTCTTTACTGAGTAAAATGTCAGAATGTAAAGTAATGCCAGCTGTAGCTTAAAAGTGTCGCCTTCCAATTGTTTATTTTGTCTAAATAAGAGTTTAGATAAAAGTGAAAAGATTCAGTATGTGATGATGTGAGTTGAAAAAAGCTGCAAGTTGTCACACCGAAGAAGCTGGAGAATACTGTAGAAATGCTTGGCATTATGTTTGATGAACTGCTTAAAATGATTAATCAATTATTTAAGCTGTGGATTAATTTTCTCATCAATTCATTGGCTGCCCATTGCAACACTAATAAAAACATTTTTAGAAAGAACAAAGAGCTAAACTGCTGCCAAAAATGACAGGATTCATGGTTTATTCAAATTCTGTTGCCTTGTGTAGTCAATAATCTCAGCATCTGAAATAATCCTCCCAAGTCCCAGTCTCAACTCTACATGTTGAATGCTTCACTATCTAACCCGAGCTTTAGCCACCTACACTGAAGCCTTGTTAGCGGGCCCTCGCTGCGTGTTGACAGGAGCTGCAGAGGTCCACATTCGCCCAGTCCTCAGACAACATGTTTGTCACTTGGACTGTTGGCTTGTAACTTGAGGCAGAGCTCCAAAAGTAAAGTGGAGAGAGTGTGACTGTATGTGTTTGATTCTGAGTCTCATCTCTCGCAGTGTTTCGCACCCTGAGCAGCTTGAGTCCCCCAGAGCTGCAACTCTCTGAGGAGCTCGGCTGCACGAGATGGTGAGAGAACGCACAGCGGCAACTCGGAGCTCGGAACAAACTCATTTTATGTGCTTTGAGCTCTTGATGTACGTCGTAGCAAGACATTCTGCACGAAAATTGTGGGGTGGGGCTTTAAGACCTACAACAAGATAAACTGAACAACTCACTATTATTTGGCTCCTTAATCGCATCACAGAGTATTTAATTCGATTATTCTACAGAGCATTTCAGGCGGGTGGCAATCTCTGCCCCCACTGTCTAATGTCCAAAAAAGGGGATGATGGAGGTCTATAGTTCCACTGGGACTTTGGAAAAGATCACTTGAGTCAACAAAGGCTTGAAGGTTGTGTAAACTCTTCAAAAGACGTCAAACAACCAGAGCAAAAGCTGGCTAGCTTAATATTTTCATAATATGCAATCATTCAGTTGTCCAAGAAATGACCTAACATGAACAACGTCTCTATTATTGACATGGATACGGTTGCAGATGAAATTTGAGGCATTTGAATGTTTGTTCTGTGCAGGAGAAGCTCTTAGTGAGCTCGACCAAATGCAGGTTGCAACAGGACACGTCTTCCAACTCACCAAAGACGTGGAAAGTAAACATTAGTCATATTTTTGAATTAATTCATTGTGCGCAGGTTCTGAATCTGAGGGTTTTTAGCACAGCAGCTCCATGGTGGAGCATGCCCAAACTGTCAGTTCACCTTAAAATCATAACATCAACACATTTATATAACTTGTAGGTCATTTTGGAGTCCGGTAGGATCCAATCCAGAGTGTGAGTCAAGCACTAGAAGTTACACCCATGTCTGTTTCTTCCTTTCCGTTTCTTCCATAATTTAGAAAATAATCTTCTATAATCTGTAAACTAAACAGAACTACAACTGAAAAATTAAGTTGCCATGTGTTTGTCTCTTCATGACGCCTACTCAGAACCAGTTCGAAACAAGTCTCTGAAACAATTTTTGGGTGACAAATAACAGGAAATAAACACAGCTGATGGTGAGTTAGCTCCCTTCCAAATGTTTGCACTGGATTTTCATATTAATTGATTGTATAGTTTGCAACATTTACAATATCAAAGACAAAAAAGATAGAAAGAAGGCATCCATTTAGGTTACAGAACGAATCTCCCATCTGGACTGTAGTGTGAAAACACTTGCAAGCATGAGAGTTGTAATCCAGTTGCAAGATGCTTATTTTGCAGTGATAAGCTACAGGCTTTGAAAGATTTTATTACCAGAACAGAGACTTTTTTCCACATTAGAGCTTTGCGGCCTATACAGTATCTTAGTTAATCTAGGGCTTACTTAATCCAACAGCAACAGGACGACAGCAACACTCATCACATTATTCCAACACTAGTCTGTTGTTCTGACAAAATGTTAATGAGCTGTGAATGAACAGTGAATTCATAGAGCAAAGTACTCATATAGCTGATGATCTGCTTCTTACTGCATGAACTAGCTGCAGTATTTACTGCGGCCACATCTGCACCTGAAAAGGTTTGTGAAAAGTAATGGTTTCTCATCAGGTTCTACAGATCAGAATGAATGTTCTGCTAACACAGAGAGAATCATTGTTCTCTGTGCAAGCTAATAATCGGGACAACAGGTCGTAACAAAGCTGAGCCTTTCATGAAATAATTTAGTCATACTGTTTTACTGCATCACCTTCAGGACAGACCTGTCTGCATCTGTCTTTACTTCCATTGTTGAAAAATCACAACTGAAATCTTTCATTGCGTTCTGTTACTACTAAATAAAGTACGAATAAAAAGTAAATGGAAATTATACATGACGTATGGATGAAGCAGTGAGCTCCTCTGTTCTCTACTTGATTCTGGTTCTAAGTTATTAAGGATGTGTTTCAAGATCCTGAGCTGTTTTCACTTTAAACCGATAGCTGGGATCGTTTCACTTCAAAAATGGCTCCATATTTGAGATGGATGGAGCGAAATGAGCAACTTCCTGGAGAAAAACAAAGGAATGTCTTAACATCTGAAACTTAAAATTTGTCTGGTATAGAAGGCAAGTAGAGGACACAAGAGGACATAAAGACAAGAGAGACAAACAGACAGTTAGCTCAAATAGAAGGCCTTTGGTTTTGTTAAAGAAAGCCTTGCTCTAAAAGCAAAGCAAGAAAGCAAAGTTTCTGATTTGCTATTATTTCTTTTTTTTTTTAAAGATACTAGGAAACGGGGGGGCAGACAGTCGCAGTGGCTATGCAGCTGTGTGGCAATGCGTCCTAACCTTTCAGCTACCATGCCACTGGTTCACCATTACATTTACAAAATATATTTCAAAACCTTTTTATAATCTAAATGTATTTCTGGAGAATGTAGCAGCAATGGTGTTTGGGTTCTTGTCAATGATCATTTCCGTCTGGAGCTCATTCATCCTGGACTACATGGTAATTACTGTGACTGTAAACCGACCGAGTTCGACTTATCCAGGATTTAACTTAAACTGTTAATTTTAAATCAGTCAGAATCATTTAAAAAATGCTAACCCTAAACTGATCCCTGCTGGTACAATCCACCCTAAGTGCAAGAAATCAACCCTTCGACAAAAAAAAAAAAAAAAAAGAAGAAGTGTGAACTGTCCCTGCCTGTCGAGCCTCAGCCACCAGACATGTGTTCTGTTTTACTCTGTGTCCTCTGCCACATATTGAATAAATTAAAAGTTCAAGTTGGAGGGAGAAGCACAGCTGCACGGGGACAGAGGAGAGAGCCAGGGTGTGAGCAATCCTCCCTCCACGAGGCTGCTGGCCCTCTTCTCACAGCCCCTCGTCCACACACACACTGCCCACACAGCGCTGCCATCTGGCCTGCTGGGAAATCAGAGCCACCTGAGACTCGGCCAAATACATGACGCTCGCTGACAACTCGGGCATTTCTTCTCATTGTAAAGAGATGAATAAAGATTATACAAGCACATAAGGTACATGGGAGGACAACATTTCAAAAAATAGTTACTCCTTTCACAACTGTGAAGTTTGTCCCGGAAGAGGCTGGAAAAGAAGTGATGCCTTCAGGATGAAACTGCTTTTCTGTTCTAAATCAGGAAAGAGTTTCCATCTATACTTAATATCTGTGTTAAAAATGGCTCCATGTTCTTACGTATACACCAGTGCATAAGGCTGTAACACATATGGAAAAAGGTGTTGTGAAGAACTTTGATACTGACCTGAGCTTCTGTATTGTTACCAGGAAACATGGACAAAAGTATACAGACACAAATCAACAACATCACGCATCATCATTTGTCCTTGTTGAGCATCTTTTTCTCAAACCAATGACATTAATCTGCTGCTATTACAGGCTCCACTCTTCCTATTTCAGGCTTTCTACCAGCAGGGATTTACTCTCATTCACACACAAAAGCATGAGTGAGGCCCAACACTGATGTTGGGTGATAAAGTCTAGCAAACAGTTGGCTTTCTATTTCATCCAAAAGATCCTGGATGGGGTTGAGGTCAGGGCTCTGTGCAGCCACTGCACAACAAACTGGGAAAACCATTCCTTTATGGAGCTGGCTTTGTGCACGGGCCTATTGTGATGTTGAAACAGGAAAGGGACAAACATAAAATGTGGAAACAAATTTGGCAGCAAACTACTGCCAAAAATATCATTGCAAGCAACAGATTTCCTGTCATTCGGACTATGCGGTCAAGCATGACTGAAAGACCCAGTATCCACTGACACCTTTGAGTACTTTAGTTTAAACTGGTGCTGCAAACACAATTAGTTAGTTTGATGCACAGCCCTACATGTGGTTTAAAGTTTGTCTAAACTTTAGCAAACAAGTGATTCACGACTTAAGCCACTTTGAATGATGGGTGGAGCCAGAAAAAGAGATTTCCATCCAGTTTTAACAGGGTTTTCCTAATTAAGAGGTCACAGAGTTCTGTACAGCCAGCTGTGCACTGCAGCTGCCTTTTACCAGTTAAAGTTGACATCACGCTATGATAGATCATTGTGTACTACAAATACATAATGTTAATGAGATTCAGACACAACAGTCACCCTCATTCTGAGAGAAAAGCAACAATAAAGATTTACCACCAAATCTTGTGATGATATAAAAATCCAACCTCTGGCACCATTCAGTATTTATGTACATCTTCAGCCTTTAAAACAGCAACACTGCCTCCAATAGTTTCAGTGTGCATTAAGTGGTGGTTGATTGGCAATCAGGCTCCGATGGCTACTTGACTGACCCAGGGAGCAGGGAGGAAGTGAGCGACAGCTTGCAGTAAAAAGTTATGCTAGCAGGCAGCAGCATATGGTCTGCAGACTGTCAGAGCATCGCTGGCTCCCATTTCCTGCAGACAGGAGAATATTTTACTGAGTGGAGAAAAAAGAAACTGATGGTGAAGAAAAAGGTCAGGTTCTTTGGTCCGAACCATCATGCAAGGTTTACACCACCATTTGGAAACAATGTTGATCAGACTGATTTGACTGACCAGTGTGTACTGTTACACAATGGGAGCTAAGGAAGATCAGGATGCTCACTTGACTTCTGAACAGGCTTGAAACACCATTTTCATGGTTCTTGTCACGATTTTGAGGTCTTTTTTTTTTGGCATAACTATTGTGGGCACACCAAAATCTGCAAGTACATGTAAACCCTTTTCCACCAACAAGGAACAAGTTCTGTTCTGGTTAGTGCACCTAAAGTTGAACCGCACTGTGCCCAAAAATAAACTGGTTCAGAAAACAAAAATTTGGTTCCCAGCTGGAACCAAAAAAGCAGGTTTTCGTTGACCCTAAGTGAAAACTGCGATGACATCAGTGGGCGTCGCACATTCTACAGGTGGGAAAGAGAGAATGGTGAGGATGCTTGTTTTTTGGATAAAAAAACAAATATGTGTAATTACAGAAACAAAAGCTTGCAGGTAATCAATGTGATTCGCCATCTTGTTCTTAGTGGTTACTTCTCTTGTGCATCGTGCCCTCAGTTGATGATGCATTCTCGATTACAGTGATTCCAATCAAAACTGGTAGAAATGCTGGCTGGTTCGCTAGACGGCACCGAGGTTCCAACAATCCTGAACAGAACCAGTGAGGAATCTCAGAGATAAACTCTGCTTCTGTGGGGAAGTTCACTTTCAGTTTGCTACTTAAAGGCCAAGTTCAGTCATATCAAAATATCGTGGAGCTCTTAGGAGTGTTGCTCAAAGGCACTTCAGCAGAGGTCCATGTTTGCCAACATGGTGGTTCACATCTTCCAACTGAAGGCCTACAAGGCTACTCTGCTGCATGATATTATTTACAAAGGTTGCATTCGGTTTCCTGTCAACCTGTACCTGTTCTCTCATGCACTCATTGTGCATCATTCTGTCAGCTTAATGTCTAAAATGTAACAGCTCTTGACTCGGTATCAGCTGTCTTTTGTTGCAGGGATAAGTGGTTTCTCCTGAAGCTTGAACATGGCGACTGCATACTGTAGGTGCAGCTGTTTCCTGCCGGGGCCTCCTGCTTGCTTCCACGCCCGCCCGCCCGCCCCCCCCCCTCTCTGGTTTTGTCAGAGTAAGTGCACATCATTGGCAGCTAAAAGCTCTGGGCACCGTCCCTCTGGTTGTTCCAGAGAAATGCCAATCGTTTTGGCGTCAACGGGGCTCTCACAGACGGCGCAGGAAGGCACAGATGGCACTAATGGACGAGCAGAATCCAACCGAGGGACCGGGACAGAGCCACACCGGAGCGCCGTCCAAATAACTGTAGTGTGAATGTACTGTATGGCCAACGCGCCGCTCTGCTCTAGCGGGGACGATGCCACAGCAATGCGGCATAAAGAATTTAAATGATAAAATAATCATAAGAGAGGGAGATCGTGGGAGGATCTGCATGGAGCGGTGCCAGGAGGATCAGACAGAGGAGAGATTGTTCTTGGGTTTGTGCTGAAGTGAGTTAGACAGGCCTCGTCCAAGTCAACCCACTTCAGCCAGACAACTGGGTTTACAGCTAATGGACTGACTGAGACACTGTGTCTGTCAAGGAAGAGCCAGCTTCAAGACTGCACCTTCTCCTGGTACAATGGTACTTTTGTACAACAAGTGAGCCAGCCGATAGCCTGTTTTACGACCTGTGAGGTGACAGACTTACATTTAGACTTTTTTTTGTCGCCCAAATCTTTCCCTCAGTTTCCCACGTGATGCCCACATGCTGCAGATCTTAACATTTGTTGTGTAAAGCATTGACAAAAAACATTCCTGTGTGCAGTCTCTTTTTTAGCTAGTAGTGCTAAGCAGATGCTTGTAGGAAGAACTAGTCACAGCTTTAAGTGGCGCACTGAAAACCTGTTTGGAGCTCAGTGTTCTTTTGCTAAAAGTTTATATACTTCTGAAGGGTCACGGTACCTTAAGTTTGAGCCTTTTTCAGCCAACTGTGTGGTTTCTAAAAATGCAAACGGCCTTCAGAGCTGAGAGGAAAAGCAGATAGGTGGGCAGATTGGAAAAATTGTAGCATGACATTTTTAAATTCTGCACTATATAGATAAAAGTTTTTCAGGTGCTAGTTGGCATTAGAAAATACAATAAAAAAGCATTTGAACCTCAAAAGATGACACAAGTAACACACTGAGTTATAGCACTAGCTGGTTCAAATCATGGAAACTGCAGCAGAACCCGAATTCGACCAAAGAAAAAAAAAAAAAGAAGCCAGTTCTGCAGAGGACACACAGCTGTTCAGTGTCCCAAAAGCTCAGATCTTCCGCACAACGCGCTCAGACAACATGTGTAACCCTTCTGAACGAGGATTCCCAACACAAACCAAAAATAAAGAGGGGGCCATTTGTTAATTTTTCTTCTATGTGCCACAATGTATCAGCGTCCGCACAGAGCCGGTAGGCTCATCTGTACTTTTAAATTACGCGTCATCGCCACAACTGTCCTCCCAGAGAGGCCAGAAGAGATGCCACAAACACTCAGAACTGCACTCAAAACATAAGCTCACATCATGTCTCCAGGCCACGACCCTACCAACAAACGGCTCCTGAATTTGGCTAAATAAAGTCTGTGTAATATTTGCCTGGTAATACATGATCATAAAATGTGTCTGTTTTATGCTAAACAGAGTGAACTTTGCTGTTACTTAAACCTCAGGGCTTTTAGATGCATATCGTACACAACACCAGTGATGATAAAATATGTATTGACTTGATTTCAGTGTCTTGCTCACAGACCACAGAGAGGAAATGAGGAAGGATGAAGAAGCACCATGCATATGCATGTAAGATGGACAACATCCTCTTTTCTGATCAGGTGCAACATACAGAACTGTAATGCAATGAAATTCTTCAATTGCTGCTGTTGAACATTAAATTTGAGCTTTCAGCTCACACTGAGGCCTTTCCCTATGATGACAGCAGCTGACAATTTGCAGTCATTATTAAGTTAAGTTTAGTTTTTTTTTTTATCCCAGAGATGTACAGAAACAGCAACAAAGGATACACTAAAGTTAAAGAAATTCATCAAAACACTACATAATGTCAAGGGGCAAGTACTGGGTTGTTGGTCAAGGTGTGTCAATGTTTTCCTTTATGTACAGTGACAGAGTAAGTGTGTTTAACTATTAAAACTTGTTTTCTGACCTTATAATACATTAAAGTTCGAAGACTTTACTTCAAAAATTCAGCTAATTGCTTTCCAGTCACATTTCTGATGTGACAAGGAGGTCAGAACATTTCATGAATCAGTAGAATTTTTCAGTGAAATGGAGCCGCAGCTCTGGTTTCCATCATCACTGTTTCAGCTAAAACTGTCTGACCCGTTACTACTGTAGACTGTTTTTAACACGGGCCCTTTAATAGCAGCAGCATTCACTGCCTGCATCTTCAATCAGAGAGCCTATAATATTAATCATTCCTGTCTATTTTAAGTCTTAAAGAAAAAAAATACATTTTTTTTCCAAAAAATAAATATGGTGATTATCTATTTGGTCTAAACTTTGTTGCCTTAAATTCATCTGTCAATATTTCAAAAACACAGATGATTCAATCTTCAAAAACCTATTTGTAAACAAAGGTTTTAAGATGACTCATTACCAGCAATGTGCTTCACTTTGATGCCAGTCCTGTTTTTGTCAGAGTAGGCAGATATATTTTCAAGTGGTGAAGATCTCATTTTGGAAAGAAACTCTTTGATTGGCCTCAATTTTTGGAAAGTGTCCCTTTAATGTGTGTAAATGTGTGAGTGGGTGTGTGTTACTAATCCTGTTCCCTGCATGGTTCCCCCTCTTCCCCCTCCACCAGCGGCATGCTGGACGGGGTCACATGTGATCTGCTCTTAGCAGAGATGCAGGCCATGCGACAGGGAGGGCCAGTAATTGGAGTGAGCTGTCAAGATGGGGCGGTTTGTGTGTGTGTGTGTGTGTGTTGTGCACGTGCCAGGGAGGCTCCCCTCCCACAGGGTGGCACATATTAAAGTCCCTGATGAGACTAATGCAGGAGGAAATGGGTTTGGCGTTGCGCCCGGTCGAGAGGTGAAAAGGAAGGCTAGTCTGGGTCAACCATGACCTGAAATGAATCTGGAGCAAGTGCGAGAAAAAAAGGCAGAAGACGAAGACGATTTACATGTTTCTCTTTCATGTGTGTAATTCTGGAAAGTTTTTTAATTGTTCCTCTGGAGTTGATTTTCAATGAATATTCATATTTTTTTTCATGGCGATCCTTTAAATAAACACACACACACACGAAAAGAAATGATTTTCTGTTCCCCAAATCTAAAAAAGCAACATCTCATATTTGTATCATTACTGAATCATTGATCCTTCAGACGCAATTAGTGAGAGAGAGATCACAGCCCTTGTTTCTCTTTTAAGAGTTAATCAACAAATTAAAGATGCAGATTTGCAGCTAATGGCGTGCCGACGTGAACTGCCAAAAACATGCAACTGTTTCCTGCGGTTGACATGATTAACTACAATTATGAAAAAAGGTAAAACAAAAGAATTAATGGAAAATTGCGTCTAATCAAAGATACAAAGGAGATAATTGCGTTACGGGTTGATGAATTAGTTATTATTAGTTTCTCTGACAATTTTAGTTTATTTTATCTTTGCCAGTACATGAACATCTGTAGCTGCCTTATTAGCGTTCAGCGCTGACGGACAGAAATGTTACTTCTGAAACACGTCGAGTTTTTTTTTAAACTGTTTCATCAATTAGCCTGTGTCATTCTGGGTATTGAAGGTTTTCTTGTTTATTATTTTGTCTCTGGAAAATTACAATAACCTGTTTAATCTCGCTCTATAATAAACTGATGTTTTATTTATCAGCTCAAAATATAACATTTTAAGATGTGTAGATGAGACGAGGTGTTAACATCTCCTCAGTTGAACTCATATTTTGGTATCAGTGTGAACAATCTTTACACTTAACGAGTAAAAAAATGTCAGCTTAAAATGTGCAGAATTTCTTAATTCTATTAAGTGTTTTAACCCACACATGAAATTTCGATCAAGGCTAAAAGAAATACGAACTTTAAAGCAGAACAGTTTTATGACCTAACGACATGTATATGTGACAGCTGCTTGTTGATGATTTTTTGAATATTAACTTTGTGTTGTTGTGCTATATATTTCAAGGTGTTCTGCTTATTTAGCAGAGCTCATAGTTGATTTATAATAAAGCTTCTGGGTTCATAATTCACCACCAAAATCTGTCTCCATGCTCAAAGTTAAATCTGATTTTACAGCAAAATCTCCAGCTTTAAATCTCAACAGGAGAAAAGTTGTTATTTACGAGGCTGTAAACTAACAGGGTGGAAATACAGGCGAGCGGCGGTGGCCTGCTACGTCGGGTGGAAAGGCTCGGTGATAAAGCATCTTGTTAGCTCTACTGAGGAAAATATGCTTATCAAGCCGCATGTTAATACAAGCAGTAAATAATGTGATCATCGGCCAGCGATGCTGGAAATATAACAGCGTGAAGGAGCCTGAAGCCACGCTGACTACAGGGAGGTGTTGTGTGTTTTTGTGTGTGTGTGTCTTTTTTAAACATGGGATACAAACTGTGAGAACTGGGTTAATGTGACCTGAGCAGTGAAGACATTAGCAGCAACACACACATACATACATGCACCACACACACACACATAGGGTTTGCAAAACCTCACGCAGCTGTGTAAAGGCACGACACATGAATAAAAATCTATGTGAGGTGATAAATCAATTCACAAGACAAACTGCAAACAGATGATTATTATAAACAAATTACTGAGTTTTTGCTGGATGTCTTCTGCTACACTCTGATGCTGGACAATATTAAATGTCAGGTTTTGTGCTGCCTTCAGGTGTAAGTGAAGCTGCAGCAGAAATAAATAAACTAACAGGCAAATTTGGTTTACACAGTACTATCTAATAGGATACGTGTGTATGTTCGTTAATGTCACTGTTCATCATCTTTCAGTAGAATCATATGAAGACACAGAAAGAATTTGGTCTCATGTAATCCACTGCAGTGTAACATTTAATTGCTTTGATCATTGTGTAGTATGTGATTTCATAGAGAAATGCCCATAATAACTTTATAATGAAACTGCCTTTGATAATTCTGCACCATGTAAGTGGAATGATTCACTGAGGATTTTAAATTTGTGTGTCCCATTTTACTGGGCAATGTTCAATATTTAATTCTGAACATATTCAAAGGCGTCTGTGATTATTTGTCATATATGTGACTGAACTACAGTATGTCTGTTTGTCTTCTCTTTCTCTGTCCATATTTCATTGGTTATTTATGCCTGCATCCTAGTGTGACTACCCACCATGTTTGCATATTGCACAGAATAAAATTATGTAAGAATCGAGGACACCATATTTCATTTTCTAACCGCTGGTAATTACAACCTTTTCTTTTTAATCCAAGTATTAGTAAATATGAAGAACTTAGAAGTAGAAGCTGCATTACAATGTAATTTTGACCATTAGGAGGCAGAAAGTTATTATCAAGCTGTTATGGCTAACATGTTAGCCAACAACTGCCAACTCAGACGTCCATTATTCACTCTACTTTTAGCTCTGGTTTAGTCTCCCTCAGCTCCTGCGAACACTACATTTGAGTACATTTCTACCTCCACCAGCTCGTTGCTGAGAGCCTGAAATACTCAAGCATACAGTCTATGCGCAGCTGCAGTGACAAAACAAGGAGGGAAAAATGGCTAAACTCTGCATAGAGCTGCTGATAAATGTTAATTCTTTTTGAGTTCGGCACCAGAAGCCATTTTAAGAAATTATCAAGGGAGCTGAATAAGGCCTGATCTCTGTTTCTTTAACCACACATGTCCCTGCTGGCATCAAAGACAATCCTGCATTAAAAACTTTTCCACTCCAGTGTGTTTCCATCATGCTGTCTTCCTCTCAGCTTTCCTAAAGTCTCACTAAAGAGGAAATAACACAAAGAACCACAGGATGGAAAGAACGGAAAACAAAGGAACAGACTGGAGCTCTTTAGTTTTGATTAAAACAAACCAACAAATCGAATACGGCAAGTAAATACGTCTTTGGGAAGAATCAGCTTTCCTTGTGAGCTTCTTAAAAGCTTTTCAAAAGTGCACATCAACAGTTAAGGCACACAGGTGTTCAGTTTCACTCTCATCAGGGCTTGTTAATCTTGAGGCCTCATCATTCCTCTTTACTCAAAATGCATCCAGCACACAGGAAAACGGACGGTGACCGTTGTGACCCTTCATGACTGCAGACATCTGTCCAGGAATCTTTTCAGGAACTCAAAAACTTTACCTGCGCTCTTGTTTTCCACACAGTGGAAAGTTTGGTCTGGCCAAAATTTCTGTTACTGTGAATACTTAAGTGAGTAGAGACTGGACTGATCTCAAAAAGGCATAAAATTCTTTAATATTTTAAGCAAGACAGATGTATTATATCTGTTGTATTATATTTGTCATCTGAACGAGCCTGATGCATCTTGGAAACAAGTCTGATGAAGTTTAAACAGAACATTTTGGCCATGATGAGTAAAGGTATGTTTGGAGAAAATGGGGTGCAGAATATCATGAAAGATAGAAGAACATCTCTCCAACTGTCGAGCATGAGGGTGGATCGATCATGCTTTGTGTTGCAGAGAGTGGTGCAGGGCACATTTCAAGTTCTGAAATCAAGCAGCGCACAGTCTGTAAGAAAGGGCGAAGATGAAAAGAGGATAGCTTCTACAAGACAATGATCCTTAACACACCTCAAAATCCACAATGGACTACCTCATGAGGCTCAAGAGGCCTTCACAGTCCCTGCACCTAAACATCATTGGCAATCTGTCGATGCAGTGCATGCAGACGGCCCAAGAATCTGATACTAGAGGCCTTTTGAGAGGAAAAATGGGCAAAAATCCCACAAACAAGACCTGAAAGACTTGTAGCTGTCTACAAAAAGGCCTTTGCAAGCTGTGATACTTGCCAAAGGGAGTGTTACTAAGTACTGACCATGCCGGGTGCCCAAACCTTTGCTTTGTGCCCTTGTCCATTTTTGTTATTTTAAAACTGTAAAAGATGGAAATAAAAAGTAATCTCACATCTCACTTGAAATATTTAAGAAACGTGTCATCTTGAACTTTATGCTGTTTTGAAATCGGGTCATCTTATACTCACTTATTAACAGTTCACTGCTGATGCTTTGAGACAATACTATGCTGAGTTATGCACAGTGCAAAATCAGGGTTGTATCTTTAAGAAATGCACAGAGTGCCGGACACTTAGCAGAGGTCTTGGGGTGTGCTATATCGCAATCAATCCAAATAAAAACAACTGCTGTGTGCCTCTGTGGCACATCTGCTTTTTTAAGGGGCCGTTCTCACGACTGTCCTAAACACTCTCGGCTACGATCGTGAAACGAATGGCTGTGAACTTGAGTCAACTCTGGTTGACCTGGGAGTTGGTAGAAGAATGGGGGTGGGAGCCTTGATTTGCAATATGATGAATCGTCGCACAGCATGCTCAAACCTTCCCTGAGGCCCAGCAGTGAAATTAACAAGTTTGGCAGCCTGGCGCTGCCCTCTCGGGCGGTCGCCGAGTGTTGCTTTGCGAGAGGAGGGCGGGCACTGCCTCTTTGTCTCAATGGAGACAAATCTTGGGCGGACTGTTTGTTTGGGGAAGGGGTGTGAATGGCACACAAGTCCATCAAATCAATTAGAGTCTTATGCAGAGACGGCCTGGCTTGGCCTGGGCTGAAGGAGCTTGGCCCGATCTTTTGTGAGGGGTTATGTGAGTCAGAGTGTTGCCACAGCCAACAGTCATGACTCGTGTTCTCACAACACCAGTATGAGAGAAGGGAGGAGGGGTGAAAAGCTTGCATATGGCCAGAGCCAGTGTGTCACATTTGGGCTAGAGTTCACATTGGGCTCAGATTCTCACACCAATGAACTCGTGAGGATTGTCGGGTTGCAACGCTGCGGTCGTGTTTGAGGGTGAGATTTACCAGCTTAGAAGCGATGGGTAGAAGACTGCACTGCATGTACACTGACATCCACAAGTCCAACTGCATACATTTATCCTCCCTCTTATCCTTAGTCCAGCAGACAGTGTTGCTGCTCTACAGTTCAGCTGCTGTTAAAAATGTCATGTATGCTACTCTAAACTATTTATGCATGATGGATGTGAGATAAATACATTTCCTGAGTGCGATTCCACAGAATCAGCACCATGTAACAGCGCAGAGAGGCAGGAGTGTCTTGTTATGAAGTGAACTGTATAAATTATAGCACCTACAAAATGACAGGTTAGCTGAGGAGCTTGTGTGCAAAAACAAGCATAAATGTAAATTTGCCGTCAAAGTACAAAAGCTTTTTGTTTATACCTCCTTGTGTAAAGCTTCACTCGCAGTGATCCTGGATGAGAGAAGTAGTATTCCTGTCCGTCAATAATCGAGCTCGGATCCTTTCCAGATCAGTGTCAACTTAACACATCAATTAACCGCCATGTGATTTCTCAGGTGATGGAGGCTTTCTCACCTTGACTTTCTAGTTTCGAATATACGCAAATTAATCTGTTCACACTTTCCGACGTGTCCGATTTTCTTTTTCTCTCTTTAAAAATGTGCAATCAACAGACAAACGTTTTTCTGCTTGAAGCAAATGACTGGATTTCATGGTCTCACTGGGCGGGAGATGAGTGCAGATGGGTGTCTGAGTACAGCAAAAGGAGGCAACTTTTGGGATGCAGCTATATTACAAGTTATTATTATACTTTGAGAATACATTGTTTTAACTCGGATGCTGTGAAAAAAGCTTATTAAGAAAAATATATGACAAATCACTTAAAATGCATTTTCTTTCTTGCAAATCTGCAAACATAGAAACATATAAGGTTAACATATAACACATAATAAGCCAATATTGCCTGATAAAGCAGTCGCTCTCTAGATAGCAACTGAAAATCTCCAAATGTCAACCTCCACGTGTGAAACGGAGGTTTCAGTCCCTGTTCTTTCCCTGATTTAAATCCCTGAAGTAACACTGATTGCACTGTTTAATTAAGCAGGTTTTCAAGCTCTGCAGTGGGTCAACACTCGTTTCTACTTCTGCTGCAGCCATGAGCACAAATCTGAGTGCGATCTGCATTATGGTAATTTATTTGCATATGTTGGTAACTACAGACATTCACAGTTGCCTGAAGCCTCATCTCAAACTCTCAGTATTAAGTGTAATTATTCACCAGTGTGGAGCGCCTCCATTCTCTACTGCACGGCATTAAAAAGGCTAATATAACTGCTGTTTTCCTAATGGCGAGGTTGGTGGCCATGGAATTCATTACTATGTGCATACTGCAAGTCTCAGAGGATATTTCACCAGGAGGACCCACATATGATGTTACGTTAACTGGCCGAGAGCATTTCGTTGCAAGTTTCCAAGTTTTTTGGGGAGTCAAGCTGTACTGTTAGGGTGACATGCATGCTAATCAGCAATGCCTCATCCTCTAGTCTTTTATTATGCGCTATTCAACACAGCATGTCAAGATTATTTCGTTTGAAGGAAAACGCCAGCTGTCATGTTTTATGCATTCACTTTTCAGTTCAATTTCTCATTCACGTGGTTGTTGGAAAATGCAGCTTGACTTGTGCTTCAGCTTTTATATTTTACAGTGTACAGGTTTCATGCAGTCACTGCAGATGCTTAGGCCTTGATCGCATGCCAGCAGATGAGACTCCATGCAGCGGTGATGGAATATGACACCAACGTAGCGTCTGGATGGACGTGCGTTGGCATGCAGCTTAATTTCAACTTTATCTAGCTGAAACAATTATGACTACACAGTTCACTTTTTCCTGAATGGGTAAAGCACAAATGCTTTTCTGGGTCAATTAATAATTCTCAAATGATATCTTACGAAACAGATTAAAACAGAATGACAACAGGTGTGTCTTCAATCCACATGCTTGCTTGTTGTCTGCTTTATGAAACTGAATCACTGACAAAACATTTTAACGCCAAAATCTCACTATTCTGTTCTGACAGAGCCCTTATATCAATCAATCGATCAATATGATGACATGGTTCATAGATATCATTGACATGTAGTTTAATACCTGGACAGGTAGAACTCAGCCTTGATGGCAAAATAAAAAATGTTTTATAGGGCTGGAACCTCGATACTTGTAACTCGTAATGTGTTTGCAAAAACAAGTACTGACTGTCGAGCACAATAAGCTGGCGTTAAATGCTCTTGCACGAGTGCTTAAGCAGAGAGAGAGCTAAGAGAAGTTTGCTGTTTTCTTGCAAAAAGGGAACAAGTTTAGAAAAAGGGTTTATTAAAAAAAAATCTATTCACACTAAGGTTAAAAAGCATTGTTTTGTTATCTATCTGTACCCAACCCAATGATCATATTGACATCAGTGTCCGAAGTATTTGAAATAACATTCCCCCCTTACTTTTTTGACATCTTAGTTTGTGAATATAAATGTGACTATGTTTGTTCACTTTAGATGTATTATATAGTACGTAGGTGCAAGGCTGCTGTAAGCTAGCATGAATGAAAAGAATAAAGCCTGCATACTGACTCCAAACCACAAAGAAGTTAATCAAAATGACAAATGTTTCCGTCCCATTCGCTTGAGCTTAAGATTCTGACTGAACATTGACAAGCAACTTTTGACTTTTGACTCACTAACCAGCTCTGCTCAAAACACGAGTAAGACTGTTTTTAACAACATTCATATATACTACAGCATGACAAAATATCCCATATGATGCAGTGACTCAGACTCACTTTGATAACTTCTTAAAAAACTTTGTTTGGAATCACAAATTTGAACAACTGAATTGAATAACTACAACTGATCACGTCATCGTGATATGAATGAGAGTCAGTCAATGACAATACTGAATTATCACCCGGCCATAAGAACGATCTTACTATGAGCAGTAGACAGCAGGACTATCAGATCAGTCTAAGTGCAGGGCAGCAACTCTCACGTACCCGATCTGTCTAATTGACTCAAATATTCTGCCCTGAAATCCCAAAGGCCTCTGGAGCAAAACCTGCGCACACACACACACACTAACACACACACACACACACACACACACACACACACACACACACACACACACACACACACACACACAGGCCCCCTGTCCCCTTCGCTTTCTCCTCCATAGCCCTGGCTTCATTAGCAGTGGTTTGCATCATCCCCGGTGAAAACGTCACATGTCATCAGTGACTCCATTCCTTATCACTTCCTGCGGTATAGACAGTGTAACCTTCAGAAACCTGCTGCCCACAGTTTTACGTCTTAATTAGGAGCACTGTCAGAGGCGCCCAGCGCCCCTCGTCCCGATGCGAACGGACAGAGAGGGATGGAGATGGAGAGGGAGTGTGAAAGACGCAGAGGAGGACAAAGTCAGACACGAAGGCAGCAGACAAAGGCTGTGAGAGAGAAGGAAGGAGAAGATGTACAGCAGAGGAGAAGGAGAGAGGGGCAGGGAAAAGTGAGGGGGGGTTACAGGGTGAAGAGGATGGAAGTTGTGACAGTGTGCAATGAAAGAGATGAGAAAGTAGGTAAAGGATTTTGTGTGAGGCAAAGTTTCACGATGCAAAACAAATGAAAACACTCAGGCTGCTATGATTAAAAACACAAGTACATAAGTACATAATCTTCTGATACAGAAAAGAATGCACTCTGATTAAAATAAACCTTACAATATGCATATGTACGGCTGAATATCATTAGGAATGCATCCATACATGTGTCAATATGACATCTCAATTCACTAGAACCATGCTTGTCGTGTACCTTACTTTTTTAATTTCTTAAATGTTTAATGTTGTCTGAACACAAGCAGCCATACAGCAACTTTGCTGTCATCTGAAATGGACAAAGTTTTGATTCAAATCAGGAATTATTGGCTTAAAGAATATATTAACAAGTTAAAGGCTCTGATCAGAAATTCCACGCCATGTTTTGGTAGTTGGCAGTTTCCACTTGGTACAGTAGGCACATTTCAGTCCGTACCAACAAAGTATTGAGGTTTAATAGCAAACCTTATTTACATGGGATTCACTGTTTTTTTTTTCAAAACCATGCCCCCAAAACACACACAAAAAAAATGCAGGGGCCAGGTGACTTTTCAATGTGAACTGCAGTTTAACTGCTGCTTTAAGGTGCTCTCTAAGTTGAAAAAATGGTGATGAAACCCTGTGGTTAAACCCAGTGGGTGTTTTAAACCATTACTAAATAAAGACTTCTAATATGATGAAAAAACAAAACAAAACTGCATTTTTTTATAAGGCACAAAGGACAAAAAAAAATTTCATCTGGAGAAAAAAATAATAGCTTCCTGCATTCAGCAGGAGAGTCGAGAGAGAGAGCAGGGAAGGAGGAGGATGGCTTTCAGTGGAAGTTGTGTTGGCTACTTGCTCGGCGAGAAAGAGTGAAAATCCGGCTTAGTGGCGAAAACACTGGAGACGCTTGTGTCCTCAGTTTGGGGACAGCTGACGGGTTAACACTATTAAGACTGCAGAGAACACAGGACTGAATGTGCATCTGTGCTCTCAAACAGTGGGATTGAACGCCGCAATAGAGGCGTTCACTCAGTTTCAGATACATAGACAGACGGACCGCAGAGAAGCGAAGGGACGACGCTGGAACACAGATCCTTTTTGTTTTTTTTGTTACTACATTTCTATGATGGCTTTATCTTTTTGGGAAGTTCATAAGCAAACACAGATTTGAGATGAATTAAAGATTTTATCTGATGAAAGTAGATCATCACAGTATGCTCTGGTTTAATTCACCTAATACAGTTTTTCAGTTGTTTGGCATTTCTGTTTTCTGTTTAATTTGCATTTTCACTGCATGTAGAGTGTTACGCCTGCATTTCATCCTATTTGTGCCCTGTAAAGTGCAAGTTTCCTCACGGCCCCTGGGCGAATATCTGCTACAGTGGTTCTGATGAACAGTTATATAAATAAACAACAAACAATAAAGGAAAATCCCACCGAAGCTGCACTGCTGCTGTACAGCCATGAAAAAAGCCATTAGAGCACTTAAGCATTAATTAAATCTATATCATCATTACTCAGTATAATTGAAGGTGAGACAACCTATCAATTGTAAAAGATCACACTGTCATTAAGGTTAATAAGCTGTTTTATAAACTATCGTCATTAACATCGGATACATCTATTATAATGATAAACGACATATTGATAAAATAGGTGGTAAAATTGGCGTCTTCTTCCACGATGGTGTACAGTGGCGTGGACGACGTGAGACAAATGAGACCGAGAGACGAACGAATCAAAGTCTCACTGAGATGAATTCTTAATTCTGCACTTTGCTGCAGGAAAAGAGAAATGACAACTACATCTGGAACCCCTTCAAGAATGTTTTCAATTAGCCGCTGTGCCGTTTTGCCAACTATTGTCACATCTGCATCTTTTCTCTCAATCAATTATGAAACGCTGTAATTTATTCATGGGACACTCAGGCTCCAGTTGTGAGAATGTATGACAAATTCGACCCCCGAAATGACAGAAAAAAAAGCTTCCAGCAGCATCCTTAAAGAAGACATCTGTTTAAATCACAGGACATGCAGTGAAGACTTGCATAAAGACTGTTTTCAGTAAATAAAACCGCCATTTAACTGTGTGACCGCACAGCTGCTGACACATTTTCAACAACCGCGCAAATGTCGGACAGGTCCCATTTTGAGTCTGCTCAGCCACAGGACATTACAGGAAAGCTGTTCAGCATATTTTATTTCTTTTTTAAAGTATAATGTGGATGTAAATCCGCACTGAAAGGCATTCACACCTGCTGCAAAGCACGTGTTGAGACAAAACCGGGTCGGAAACGAGGAGGCTTTTTCCTCTCAGCTGAGGTCACTCGACACGAGCAGCAAAAAATTAATCAGTGTCAAATACGAATTGAAACGTCTTCAAATAGGTGTTGAGCCTACAGTTTAGGATGAAAGAGCTTGGCCCATTTGCATGCTTAAGCTCATTAGCATAATTAAGCTCATGTTTAAAAAATGGCAAAGGCCTGGCGTTGAAGGAGTTAACGAGGTGGAGCCAGTAATTGGACCAGGAGTGACCCTTTCACGGCCGGTGACGGGGACGCGGCTAATTCACTTAAATGGTCACTGGAGGCCGATCCAAACAGAGACAATTAGCATCTCCGGCTGCCTGACTATTAATAATAAAAAAATATATACATGAAATAAATGACCACATGTTATGGATGGATGTCAAAGTTTCTTTCTACTACTCTACTCTTCAAGTCTGAACAGATACAATATCTAACTCTGAGCTCATCTGATATGACTTTCACTTTTCGACACAAATAGAAATATCATCATCAAAAAGTTGAGATCCAAAGAGATCCACTCAGCATCTTTGGGTAAAGACAAAAGAAAGGCTTTAAGAGCAAAGACATGTTGGACCTTGGGGTGAGTGACATATCAATCACTGCAGAGATGTTGAGACATTTTCTGTTAACAAGCAATCTACAGCTTCACTCATCAATTATGAAATGCACTGATTCTGGGCCCTTTTACTATGTGTACATCTAATAGATGGATCACATATTTTCCACATTTGAGTGGAAGCTGTGCTAAACATTGTTTAGTAGCAAATCACAAAATGAATTTATGAAGCTTAATTTCCTGCAGTGTTTTATAGTGTAGGTCAGAAAAATTAATAAAATTTCATGAAAAAAAAACAAAAAAAACCCACAGGCATTGTTCCATCTAGCAAATGTTGTATATTTTAATGAGAGTGCCTTTGTTATGCACTGTCCTCAATAAACTGATCATGAGATGGGATGTATCAAGATAACATGTGGCCCAGTAAAGCTGTTCTTGTCTGCCTGTCACAGGATCAGTCACGTTCTAACTGACGACTGGATATCAGCAAACATTGAAACATAAGTTAGTGGTTCATGGAGGCATCTTTGGTGCATGTGCCTTGGGTGTGGTGCCTGTGGACGTTCCCATATGGGTGCAATCTAGGCCTGGGTGACACTTCCATTGTCTTTTTATTTTCCATATTTTATATTTAGAGGTTTGCCTGCTATAAAATGTAATAATGGAGACTTGCACCACTGGTTGTATTACTTCAGCTATTGTATGTTTGATTTGGCACTCACTGATGCATCAATATGGTTAAAATATGCAAATTACAAATCTAATACAGAAGTCACATAGACCAGGCCTGCAATCTGAAGCTACGGTTCTTCAAAGACTGACTGGCCTTTCAGAAGGCCAGTGACCTGTAGGAGTTCCCTCATCTTCAGTGCAGCAACAGGACAACAGCAGAGGGAGAGCGCGAGGGACAGAGGAGCACAGAGGAGGAGGAGGAGGTGCGTGTGAGTGTGTGTGTGGTGGGACGGTCATGAAGACCAGACTGCAAACCAGTGAATAGAGCCACATTAGTGACACTTCACTGCTCGATTCACAATGGACGAGAGAGGCTCAGTGGCGAGATGTTCATGGTGTTTTTAGTTTGTTTTCTGACCAAAACAGATCAGAAATGTAATATTTATAATAAAGGCTTATTATGACTGTGACTGTGTTTTGCCAATGAAATCAGATTTTGACAAGAAAACATAATCTCATGTTTAAAAAAAAAAAGGGAATTATAGAGACTCAGTGAAAGAAAAAAACAAATACAACATAATCAATGACGGTAAAGCTTGAGGATTAAACAAGTACAAAAAAAACCTTCAAAAATATCATGTTGTAGATTAAATATGAGAATTACCATCTGAGGTTCAGTGGCACATGTTTACATGTTTATTCATAACGTGCGTCTGTTATCAAACGCAAACATTTTAGATCATATAACATGCAGCTTCATACGAGGGCCCTTCACTACATATTAGCCGGCACCGTCACACCGTTACATTCATGTATACAAAATACGAGCAGTCTAATTGAATATTCACTGTGAACATATTCCCTACATAACATTACTCCCCGCTTCCATCTTTTTAAAAATTCAAATGGATTGGAGGAGAGGAGGGGAGCATTAGAATACATTACTGCATGTATGTGTGATCCTCCCCCCTCCTCGCCTCCTTCTCCTCCCTCCTCTATATGTCTGTCAGGAGGTGAGCCGAGGAGGAGGAGGAGGAGGAGGAGGGCAAAGTGCACGCGACAGAGCCGGCCTCGGCAAAGCTGACGTTAACAATAATGTAATTTAATTAAAGCCAAGATCCCAGCGGTCCTCGCCAAACGACGGGGCTTTGATTTTAATAGGTGATGAAGAAAAGGCTCGGCACACGGCGACACCGCCGCCGCTCCAACCAGTCTGAGGGGTTCTGGGAAAAAAGGCACCGGCAGGACATCAGTTCAGATCGTATCAGGCAGAGGGGGCGTGAGGGGGGAGGGCAGTGGGTGCAGGTACCAGCCCCGGCCACCCAAATACAACAACACCGATCAGCTAATGGAGAGGAAAGGGGGAGACCTCCAACAGGGGGGGGCTGGACAGTCCCAAAAACAACATCAAGGACAATAACGTTGGAAAATACTTGACTGAGTCAAAAAATACTTTCGCAGTCGAGTGTGTAAAGCTGTGCTAAGTGGATTTCACTGCAGAATGAGATTTAACGGAAGAGAAAAACAAGAGCTAATCCAAAACTGACCGAGAAGAGATCAGAGTCAGAATCTTCACATGAAGATAAACGACATTAAATCTGGAAGGATATTAAAAGATCTAACAAACAGCTTGTTGTGATTTATTTTTTTATTTCTTTTTTGGGTGACATGGTGCTCGAGAAACTGTTTTGTTGTTTTTTGTTGTTGCTGTTGTTCAAAATCCACCTCTCTAATAATAATAATAATAATAATAACAATAATAATATAAAATATTGGTGTAAAAAATCATTTTTTTTTTCATATTTGTCCCAGTTTAATGATCTCAATGCCCAGGCTACAGGAACTGTGTGTGTGTATACTTAATGTGTACACATAGATAACACATGGAAGATCTCTGAATGACATTCTGTACATAAACATGTGTTTGACGAATACAGTTTCAATGGTAGCTGCTCTTAAAAAAATATATATTTTTAATGCTCTTGACCATAAAACCTGAAGAATTCAAGTTCTACAAATGAAATTAAAATATTTAAAATGATCATTAGAGCAGGTTTCCTCAGCGAAAAAGATCTTTGACGCCACAAATCCAAGAGTCAGATTCTGAGAAATTTGGGGAGACCTAGGAGGGATTTGTCTTGATGTCTCACTAATCATTTTCTCATTATTTCTCTTTTTCCCACATTAAATTACTTTTCACCTCACTCCTCCAACCAGCCGCCACCAACAACAATTAGCTTCCTTCTTCCTGGTCCAACACACACACACACACACACGAACACACGAACACACACGGGGAGGGTCCCCTCATTGGTAATCCTGTTACCAGCCAGGTCCCAGCCTGGACTTGCCGTGCTGGGGCATGGATGAGGAGGGGAAGGGAGAGGGGGGATTAACATGGCGGTCATTATCAAATTTACAACCAGTCATACAGACATCTGCCCTACTTTTCCTCGGTTAATGTAAAAAGAACTAATCTGGTTAAGAGAGCACGGGCGCGGCTCATAAATCGGCGGCGCTCTCCGCCATAGTTAAAGCTGTCACTTCTCTTGTGGGGGAGAGGCGGCTGAATGGAGCTGTCAGCTGGCTACTTGTTAGGGCTAACAAGGCCGTCCACTGATAGGACTAATGAGGCCCAGGGCTCGCCGCTTCCCCGCACAGCCCATCACCACCACTGCTGCTGCTGCATTATGTGCTATGTAATGTATGAAGAGCTCTAAGGTGAGAGAAAGAACACAGATCAACCTTGACTATTAGCGACAAATGAAGAAAACAAAACAAAATGCACAATAGAAACATCCGTCTTAAGTCTTTGAGTCTCATCTTGACGCTTGGGGAAAACATCTTTTCATTTCTTCAGAACAGTTTGCCTTGTTTCAGGATTTTTTTATTAAAAGATAGATATATACACAGAAATATTTTATATATATTATATATATTGTTTTAAGAAAAATAAGACTGTTAGATCAAAAATACTGTAGACTAAATTAGTTAAGAACTTGGTGCTTTGCAGTGTCAAAAAAAAAAAAAAACAAGATAAAAACTGTTTGGTATTTAAAAAGTACATGGCACTGATGAATAACTTTTTATAAATTCTTTCTTGACCAATAAACATTTTATTATTACCACTATAATTAAATATGAAATTACATCTGTTTCTTTCAAAGAAATACTTTTTGTGTTACATGCTTACAATGCTAGTTAGTGATCTGAATAAGGCCTGAACATGAATGGTGTATATTCATGCTTCTAAAGCCAGAGTCGATATGTCTTTGGTTGATGTAGATTATGTTATTGGCAATTCAGCATCTTAAATTAGCACAACTTAAGGCAGAGATGCATTCATGTACTCTGGACTTTACAAACTCTTGTGACGAAGTGATAAATCTTTAGGACCCTGCGGCTAAAGAGTGATGAACCCCTGCAGCCGTCCCACAACTGCTGTATTTTACAGTGGCCGCCAGCTATCAGTCCTGTTTGTCCATCTCCTTCTTACACAACACATATGACACGCAGTGCAACAAAGAAGCTAAGAAACACTTAATAAATGTCTCCCCCCTTCAGCACGGAGAGATAACTGTGATGTTGGTTGGGGGTTAAATGTCAAGCATGAGTAACTGATCTCATTGTTATTTTGATTTCAGCTTTGTTTTTCTGAGTCAACTCCAGCCTTTTCCAATGAAGCCTCGCCTCTTCTCCCAACGCTTCATTATTTGTGACGCTCCAGTTTAATTCCAATTACCTCTGTTAATTAGGAAATCTCATGCTCTCTGATCTAGGGCTTCGTTTCAACTTAATGTCATTTGCCAGGTTGTTTAGCTTCGATTAAAGCCTTTTATTGTGAAATTAAGTGCTACATTTGTTTCAACGAGGTATTTATTTGTGTGATGGTAAACATCCTGACTGATGTCAACATGTAGAAATCCTCCTGCATGCATTACCCTGTTTATTCTGCATTAGTGCTGCTGTCAACTCTTTCTTTAGGCATATCTTAGTACCACATTAGCATATTGTCTTCTCAGACGTTTAGGTAACAAATTATTCCTTTCAACGGCTGTGTAGAGAGCAAAACGTGGGCCTTCTGCAATCCCGAAAACCTTCAAGGATGTGTCATCGTTTGGCTCTTCTCAGGCATTTATTTTAACGCTGAACAATACAGTTTGACGGCTTTTATTAGCTTCAAGAAAGATGTTCTCACCATATTCAGTGTGGCATTGTAATGCAACAAGATAAAAGCAACAACGGGAAGCGTGAAAGGATGAGTATGTGTACATCTGTTTACGTTTTTTTGAACAATACCAAGCAAATGTTTGCTCCGCTTTACATACTGAGATCAAGTGACAAAAGATGCAAAGAAAGAAGCTGCTAAATGCATCCTTTACAGTATGCATGAGACTGAATAAACAGTCTGTTGAATGAATTTCACTGCTGAGCAGAGCATAAAATGCTCATCATCCATTCACGCTGTCTTTTAAGATTTTGTGGGCATCACAGCCATCACCTCTCTTATTTCCTAAATGGGTCATTGTGTATCTCTCAGGCCATAAGCAGCCGGCATGATTTCCTGTGAGGCAGCCATTTCCTCACTTGGATCCTTTCCATGTGGCCAGCCTGCCCAGTACATACTGATACACCAGTACAACCAGTATGGCAGCCAGTTTACTGCTGATTCTATGGCATGGCTAAAGTCCAATATTTAAAACCTGATTCAGTGGTGTAGTAAGTTGGGTTTATCTAGTCGCTACTGGTGATATTATGATTATTCATCCAGCATATTTCTCTCTCAACAGATTAGTGACAGTTTGCTCTTCAAAGGGCCTTAATGTTGCCTTTTAACATTTACAATTTATATGACCTGTCAGTTTTTAATGGTATATGTTTTTGCTTGTAGAATAATTCGACTATCTTTTGACAGGGATCGGTTAAAACTCATATCATTGCCATATTAAATGGGAAATCTTTGTGAAATTTCAATTGACAGATGACAGCATGTTCTATCTCACAGTACTGGCATCATTAGCATTTCTCCAAAGTAAATACCAGCATTGCATGCTCAGTGCAGTCTGACCACAATAAATAAAAGTGGACTTTATTATTATCAATGATCTTCAAAAGTATAATTTACATTTAAGGACGTGCCTAAACCGATTTAAGTTAAAACCTGTGCAAGGAATGCATTCAGTCAAATTGTAGAGAAAAATTCAGGTCTCTCAAAAAAAAGTTTAATCACTTTGTGAAACACGATTGTACAAAGGATATCACTTAATAGGCTCAGAAACGCCTCAGAAAACAGTTATTGGTAAACAGGGTTGTACCATGGACGTAATGAAAACAAAAATATACAATAAAAAGGTTGGATGGAGAGTAATGCACACACAAGTTTAATGGTACTAACCCAGTAGTACTGCTGCTAAAAGACTACATTTCACACAATCCCTCTCAATTGTTTTTACAAAGATGTTCAGATCAAATCTTTTCTCTGCGGCTTTTCTGAAGATGACAAACATATTGGAGAGATTTTTTTTCCCCTCATCAGCCGTTCACTTCTCTACCATCTGCTATTGAGAGAAACTCTGAGAGAAACTTGAGCTCCATTTGCGCTGGAAGAACATTTCCCACAAAATGTGACCCGGTAGCTCACAATGTAAAAATGCAGTGAAGAGGCCAGAGAAAGGCTGCCAATCCTCTCAGACATGGTCTTGTTTGTTTACTGTAATTATACTCATGTCTCATAATGAATGTGGTAATTGCCGATGAGTTACTGATGTTAAAATGCTACATGTAGCACCTTCGTGCCAGTCAAATACTGAAAGTGAAAAGCAAATATCTTCGTCCAATTTCCACTCTAATGTTTCACTTGGCTCTATTTCCATGCAAACAGTCACCTCGCAGCACCTCGCAGCATCCTAATTGAGCCCTGAGAAACCGACAGGCACTACACTGGGCTGCTGAGGAAGGAGTAAATAAACCCAAGCATGTATTTCTGTGACCTCCAAGGGCAGCTCTGCCACGCCATGCCACGCCGTGCCATGCCAGGGTATGCCAGGCAAGCAGACTGTCACCTCTACCCTCAGTGGCCCTCGGCTTATGCCAGCCTCGTCCTCTTTTTTTTTTTTTCTTTACACTTCCCTTTTACATTCCTTTCTCTCTCTCTCTCCTCCCTCCATCTGACAGGACTCTTCCAGAGCAGGTCGGTGGAGTCCCTCTGCTCACAGTCACTTAATTAAACGCTCCCACAGCACCGTCGACAACGTGACCAACGGCTGTTAAATTAAGACGCTGTCGCAGCCGGGGCACTGAGCACTGGCAGGGTGAAGGGAAGATAAACCAGCTGAGGGAAGGGAGGAGGAAGACGAGACACAGAGAGGTGGGAGGCTGCCTCCACGACTCACGTGTTCTTCATCTGCACTGTTTCTTTTAGCCATTTTAGGGGGAATCTCTGCTGTCTTCCAGTCTGCCTCACTTATTACTTTGTACAAGATTATTTTCGTGTAAATATATCCTAGAAAAACTTAAACGTTAGTTTACACTATTTAATTAAAAAGAACTAACAGTATTATGTAGGATGCAACAGAGACAAGCTAAGACAACACAAATGGGAGTTACGACCAATAATTACGTTTATTGTTCGTTGGTGACCTCCAGTGGCAGTGGCTGGGAGTCAGGTTATATAGTATAAAGAGCAAGAAAGTCCATATGTAGAAGAGGTGGGGCAGATGGATGGTTCAGACAAACACAGGACTTTCACCCAGGAACCTGCTGTTTGTGTCCTGTCCAGGTCAACTGAAAGTCAACATCGACTTATCTTAACCCAAACTATCTTTTCCTAAACCTAACCCAGTAGTTTTGGTGCCTAAATCCAACCAAACTGTGACAGTTTCAAAACGTTGACCATGTGATGATGCACGCCTGGCATGCCTGTTGCTGGTGCTTTCCAGTGGTCATAAATACCATTTGGAGAGCCATCATATACACGGTTTTGGGAATCATTGGCAATCAACTTATTCAGTCGTTTAGGTACCTATTACCTCATTACTACTTTTTATGAAAAATTCAACGATTCAAGAAGGTGCCATCTCCGCACAAAAATATGATAAAATGTATTTTAAAAACACAATGGCAAATATGCTTTAGCTGTAGTATAAAGGTCCATCAGATAATACCATTAACCTTCACACATGCCAGCACAATCAGCCCACACATCTCCCTGGTGAGGAACAGATGAGAGCAAGAGGAGCAAATGGAAATCCACACAGACTCAGAAGAACTCTAACGCCTGTCCTCTGTTTCTGGCTTGCCTACTCTTGTGTGTCTTTTTCTGGAGGAGGACACAGAGGGTTTAATGTATGGCGATGCATCATTCATTGCACACCTTGTTTGGACATTTTGTGGACAGCTGCTTTTAGAAAACAATACCTAGAGTGTGAAGGTGGTGGTCGGGGGGGGTGTTGAATGAGAAAAAAAAGGAGAGATTTCTGAAAAAAAAAAAAAATGCACATGCATGCACACCACCGCCTCTTCAAAAAGAGCCCGAGTCAACACGAGAATAAGGCCAACCTCCCTCTCTCTCTCACTGCCACCTTCCTCTCTTCCTCTACCTGCTGTCCCCAGTCGATCCCCGGCAAAACTTGGCGGCAGATGTTGCTGTGCTAAGTTGGCTCTGAAGTGCCTCCCCGGCTCCCCTGTCTCACCGACAACACAGTCAAACCACATTAGATCTCTTTATTTGTGCCTGGGGCAAGTTCGGCACTGCAGCTGTGTCCACCCCCGCTCTACCTTTGGTGTTGAAGGCCCTCCGGCGCTAAATGTGAGACCACAAAAAAGAGAAAAAAAACTGTTTCACTCTCATTTTCTGTCTCTCTTCTGCATCTGCTGACAATCCAGCAGTCTGGCTCCGGGCGGCAGCACTGAGGGAGGGATGTATTGGGGGGGTGTGTGAGGAAAGGAGGCTGCTGAGGGAGGGAAGGGGGGTGAGGATGGTAGCTCTGCAAGGAGAAGGGGAGGTGAGGGGGTGAGGGTTTGGCATGGACACCCGGGTCCCCGTGCTGAACAGATGTCTGCGACAACCTGCTTCCTTACACCTGTACGAGTCCTTGTAACCCCGCGGATGCAGCTCGCTGAAAAATTCATGACCCTGGGGGTTTCCTGTCCGCCATCAAAGACTGCTGCCCTCCCTCCCCTTCTCCCTCGCTGCCTCCCCTCCCTCTGCTGCTCCTCTCCTCTCTCTTCTCCACGCCACCGCTGCCCGCTCTGCCATCTACACCTAACCTCCCACTGGACAGTTCAGACTCCTCTTGCTTTGATCAAGTCGAGTTTATCTGTTCAGCTCAGTATCACACACGTCTCATTCAGGGCCAGGCTGAAGAGGGCCAACGACAGTAGCACATACTGACTCAACATAAACTCTATAAGACGACAAGGCACAAAAAAAACAACCAAAAAACGGAATTTATGAAAAGAGTGCATGAACAAAATTGTCACCTACACAGAGAGTCCAATATTTATGGTAAGGTAAAAACTACTCCAGTGAAATGTGTTCATTAAAGTCTAATATCAGGTACATGTTATCACTAGTGCATGGAAACAGTGTGAGTGCCCAAAGCCCAAAGAGGAAACATGCATACAAGAGTGTCTGTCTTAAATATCCTGGTAAAGGTGGCGATTCTGTTATTTTCCACTGCCCAGGTTTAAAAATTCTTCTTCTGGACAATAAAACCACAGATCTGCATCAGTCAGTTGGGTTTTGCACCTGATGCCTAGTTTTTCTGACATGGATTATTTTGGAGTGTTAAAGTAAGTATGAGTCACTCTTAAATTTGTAAAGAAAACTATGTAAATTGAATTAGATAGACAAAAAACCATTCAAACTAAATGGAAGTTTATTTTAGACCTCTACAAAAAGCAGTTTTACATCACATTTCACCCAATGACACGATCGACAGTTTCAGACAAGCCACTGAATGGACACTGAGTTGAGACTACTTTCTCCAACAGAGAATAAGCACTGTGTCAGAGTTCTAGTTTCCACTTTGAGTTAACTTGTTGATGACTTGACATGTTGAAATGCTGCTTCAAAATAAAATGTCCCTCTTAAGAGGTGCTAAAAATAAATGATTTCTGTTTTCACCAATATCCGGTTTCCATCCACTGTCGACTACTGCTCTGTTAAGACATAACTTCAAACGCACACAGCCCTCGTGGCCTCCTGTTTGATTCTCTGCTATGTCCGCTGTGTAGAGTCTTGATCAAAGACTTAAAGTGGAGTTTGGCTCAGTGATCGGCATGTCAATGAAGTGAGCCAGCGGTGCCGGGGACTCCACTGGCAGCTTTTCTTCCATGTCCTCTTCTATCCAATGAGCTTTGACACAAGCGGTTTACTCACCAGTGGGCTTCACTCTCTGTTTTCTACTCTGTTTGCTCGGAGCAACTGAGGTGACCTCTTGTGTGGTAACATCTATCATCTTTTACACAGTGGGAGCTGCAGCCATGATGTTTCCACGTTGTGCCTTTTTCTGCTTAAAACTCAGACAGTTGGATGAATATTGGGCAGGGGAATTGTTGTCATTTCAACATGAAAACAGCAGCCTTTCCAGCAAGCGCAGTGCAGGAAAATATGCCTGTTTGGTCATCTGGTCTCAACATTAAACCTCATATCACAACTCAAAGCAGCAGCCCATTTGACAATTTATCATGGCAGTGAAACAACTCACATCATACTTGAGTCCTTCTTGCCCTTACAAAGTAGCTTGTTGGACATAGATACCACGACCACACACACGACTGCTAAAGAAAACAGGCAGTAACGACTGGCCTGAACTGATTTGATGATTTGTAGGTCAAAAGACGTTTAGGTTACATGTAACTGCTGTTGACAGCACTTCAGTTCCTATACTTTAATGAGTAGCATGCCCTAACCACATGATGAAATACATTCACTGAAAAGATGTTCAAACAATGGTTATATATGACCTAGATGTCAAAAGCACGTTTTAATTGAGGACCTATTTGAGGATACACATCAGGTCAAAAGATGCTGATGTGTATTTTTTATTCTGGCATTCTGACGACACTGTCACAACACTGCGACGCCCTGAGCAGCCGCTGGCAGGCTCACAGCTGGCCCAGCGGCTCAGTTTTTTCCATGTTCTTCAGAGAAGCAAACTTTATTCCACTTGAGACATTTGCTGTCTGACATCATTCTGTGAACCATTAAAAAAACTCATGGTTCCTGCTCACAGAACGCTGTGAAGAGGAGGAGGATCAGAAGGACCTACCACTATGGATGAAGTTGCCTGTTCGTCTTCCGGGATACTTTACGTCATTCACAAAGGGGATATGTTTGGAAGAGTCAGTTTTAGTTCTCATTTCAGCTTTTATTTATTATGTCTATATGCAAATGAGTTAATGTTGTTCTACCTTGTAACTTTCGAGAAAGAGCTGTATGAGGTATTAATGTGGGGGGGGGGGGGGGGTTCCAATCCACTATTTAAGTTAGTAGGGATGACTTCATGAAAAGAGGCTAATGAAAATCTGGTCAAGAACTGAAATCTAAATGCTCCATTACTCTACAGTCAGCAAACTGACTCTGATCTACGCTGTTCATTTTGAGATTAGGCATATATCTCAGTGTCAACAGCAGATGGTGTGGTTTGTTGGATTGACTGCTGCCTTAGAAAGCAAAGAACATATCATAACATCTGGTTAACTCTGACTTGGTGGCGGTTTGTGAGCAGCGTGCTCTCCTAACCGCCTGAGGGGCGTCGGGTTTCACTGTGTCGGTTTGTGGAGCCGATATGTTTCCTGTGCTCTGACGGAGGTTGAGAAAAGCGTGACCATATTAGGATGTCCCTGTCACGCTCCCTTCAGTGAGCCTTTGCAGCTGCAACTCACATCAGCCCAGTTAGGTAACAACAACACAATGCTAGTCGTGCCAACAGCTTTCCTCTGCTGAAAGGCATTAAACAGATTGTACCTCAATGGCTGTAAATCAATGCTGGAAAAAAACAATGAGTTCGCAACTGTAATTGTGGTGACTCAAAAGATCCTGAAGCATAGAAATACTTAAATTAAGTCATACTGGGGATTAGTGCTTAAATAACAGTCAAAAAGAGAAGAAGCCCATGCACACTGCTGACTGATGCAGGAAATTCTCTATTTATATCCTCAAATACAATAAACTGCACTGATGACGACTGATGAGACTTTAACTCACTCCCTTCAGGCTGTAGGTTTGTGCAACTAAAAACCCAACATAACACTCTAACGCTGATTTACCGTATCCCACGCACACCCGACAGATAAACACCCACGTACACATCACTGTTTATTCAATCTTGCATGCCTCTGCATTTTCTTCATCATGAGTATGGTTTGTATTTTAGGCCTCCCTGCAAATAAACCTTCCACTGGGACCAGAAGTGTCAAGAGCTGGAAAACATAAAGGTTCTCTTTTTCACTGACTTACCTTGTCTGCAGATGTTGGTCGCATGAGGGAAACTCTGTCATACTGCCGCCCCAGCAGAGCCCACAAAGCGTCGAGACGACCCTGAACGTAAAAATGGGTTTTAGTTCATCAACATGTTTTCGTTCACCTTCTTTGCAGAAATCAAAGGGAAAAAAATGTGGAAGGAAAAACAAAATCACGAAAAAGGAAAATATGACATGAAATGGCCATTTTTGACCTGTGTAATAGAACAATATAAGCCCGAAAGACCGCTTACTAACTTTTACCCACATCTAATGGTCTTTATTCAGCTGGTCTGTAGTAGAGCTGGCTCTGGTAACATCATGTGAGACTTAGTGGGGAATGTCCTGACCTCTGTCTCAATTCAAGGGTGATCTTTAGGGTTAAGGTCTCCCCTTCATATAAGAGAACTTGTTATCACTTGACTGAAATTCCACACTTAAAGGTCGAGTGTGCAGGATTTATATCCCTCGCCTCACCCTCTCCTACACTGGTTGCTGAAAATGCAGAAAATGTGAAAGGCCCTCTCTTGACATGGCGGACTGGAGCCGCTCTCTCTGTGGTTATAAAGTCTTCATTCTAAGGTAACAAAAGCTGATTAATTCTTATACACAAATGAAAACATAACTTTGAAAATTCTATTCCATTTCTGCCACCACATCGCCCAAAAGCTAGCTAGCAGACCTTAGACAATTTTTTTAGATCATATACCAAATGAAAAAACATCATTAATTAGAAGGAAGAGGAACAAGAACAGCCCTTAATCACCGAGTTACATCAATGGTAGGAACATGATCGTAGAGCTCACCTTGATGGGCGTGTACCATTTGTTCTCGTTTTGACGGTAGGCAGGGGCAGCCTTCGGAGTGGGACGTTTGATCATTGGCTCCTCTGCATCCTCCTCTGGTACGGACACTACGGCGTTCTTGGCTTTCTCCAGTCTGGCCCCCTCCTCTGTTGAGCCCTTCTCACCCCAGCGCACCTGGACAGGTCAAAGCAGACATAGCACCAGTTTAAAACAAAAGAATAGCTCATTCCGTTGTTTTCTCATTCGTTATTGACAGAAATTTCATTAGTCCGGAAAATTTTAGTCAGGTTATTAATTAGTTGATTGTACAAAGGGCCGGGCATCACTTGAAATGTTTTGACAGTAGTCCTGAAAAGATAATTGAGCTTAATACCAAAATCGAGTTTTGACTTTTAGTACCTAATGCCCCAAAAACACAGGATCCTACACTTCCCATAATGCAACTTGACAGTGTATTTTCATTAGAGCCCTTCCCTTTCAGACACTGAGTTATTGTCATTCTGGCTCTTAATCTGAATCAACAATCAAAATAATAATTAGTTGGAGCCCTTAATTAAAAATCAGTTGTAATACTTATAAACTACATCCCATCAATAATAGCCGGTTAGGCGGCAGGGGGAGGCCTAACACACTTCCATCGACAGTGATGTAACCAGAACAGGAAGAAAAAACATGATGATAAAATGAGGGGAGTTTAACAACTGCTATCACTATATATACATAAGAAAACAAAATGACCTGGAAACCTGTTTTTGCTTTTATTAATAAGCACATTTACATGTGGTATAATGTGTTATTGTGTGTGTGTGTGTGTGTGTGTGTGTGTGTGTGTGTGTGTGAGCGTGTGAATGTAGGACTGTGTGTTAGTTAAGCTGTCCTGCTTTTTAATTGAATTCATCACATCTGTTGCAAGGAGGAGATAAAAAATCCACCGTCACATGAACGGGGAGAGGTGATTAATTAGCGACACAGTTTTCAAGCTGTAGGTTAAGCCGTGACAATATAGAACAGCTTTTCAGAATCATCTCTGGGATACATCCCTGGCCTGCCGCATCAAGAAAAGAGAGGGCTGCGATGAATAAAAGATACGTCGTCACCTCAGCCGGCTCAATAGGCGTTTGAAATATTGGCAGCGGCAAAGTGTGGAGGTGGAGGTGGTTTTCTCAGCGTGGCGTCTTAAATGTGGATGCAGAGGAGAACGCAGGTTGATCTTAACAAGCACCTTGTTCTCCATCCGCAGGGGGGGGAAGCTTCAGAAGTGAAGACGGGCCTGTCAGTGGGAATCAACCTGCCACAGGGAGAAGAGAGGGATGGGACAGCGGGCTCGCAGCTCGCCAACACTAGTGGGAAAAGTCAAGAGGTAGGAGCTCTCTGGGGATGCTGGGAAATCCCTGCAATGCCACTAACTTCCTCGGGGCTGAGAAGCAGTAGGGGGTACAACAATGAGGGGGGAGGAGAGTGGAAGGGGGGAGCTCGCCTTTAAACCTGGATTCCCTTCAGAGGAGGCGGACAACAAAGGGGCTGCCAAGGTTTGGGAGTTGAGAAAGGGGGAGGTGGAGGGGAGAGGTGGGTGAGGTGGATACGTCAAGTTGACAGCAGCACTCAATCCTTCATCCTGGCAATGACTTGATCCAATCAGGCCTGGACGGCCAAGGACGAGATGGCAGGGCCTGTCATGTCGGAGGAATCAGTGGACTGACGAGGACAGCGGCCGGTCGGTCAGTCAGTCAGTCAGACCCTCCTCCTGCAGCCTCTGTAACTCCACAAACTTAGCTTCTGAGAGAAGACTGAATGTCAGCAGTTTTCTCTCAGAATGATGCCAGTTTACAGGATAACAGCTGTCACAAATGAGTCACTTCCTGCTGTCTAGAATTTATCTTTATAGTATTTCAGTTCTGTTTTTGCTGCTTATTATTGTTTTATTTCAAAATCTGTTGCTCTAATAATTAAACATCGAGACAACTTCAAAGGGAGCCATATGTCAAAAATAATGAAAGTGAGGTGACTTTGTGATTGCGATGAAAGTGTTTGATGCTCCTGAAAGCAATATGTTGGGGGATGATAGTCAGGCTCTGACCTCCATGCGTTTGATCCCTCCAGCTCCTCTTCCTCCGTAGTAGGAGGCGTCCACAGTCGGCCACTTCTTCTTGGGCAGCTGCTCTGGCTCCTTAAAAAGACAGAGAAATGAAGACAAGCACTCTCATGTACAGTATAAAAATGTGCATAATAGTCTGAGCCATATGCAAACTTTCTTTCTTGTAAATGACTACATCTATCTGCTGCTGCATGTACAAAAGGAAGGTAGTGCAGGACTTGCTATTGTTCTATTTTCTTTCGATCCCATTTATCAAAATTCAAATGCATTTCCTCTCGACAGGAAAGAGTTATTTAGGTCATTTCAGGAGGAAGGAAGATAGTCTTTACATCCTTACTTGTGCTATAGCCATTAATCATTTCTAATTGGTTCAATAAACTTCAAGGGTTTGATCTACTAAATAATTAGTCGATTTCCTCAAATTATTTCCTTCAATATCTTAAATCATCTGCACATTACTGCAGCCTTGCAGAAACAGCTCCTAAGGTCTTGTGCTTGTTAAAGACCAAAAACTGTTCGTGCATATTGTGATGACAAAGATGTGAGTCAGATGATATAATGATATCATTCCCCAGAAATGGCTTATTCATCATTAAAAAACAACAAATCAGCTTAAATTTCTCAGTTTAATACCAGCAGCAACTTCTCAGATCTTTTAAATAAATACTTCAACATTTTGGGGAATATTCACAGACATATTATTCGCTTGTCGGTGCAGTAAGTATTACTTAGCATTAAGACTAAAAGCAGGGAGCAACATCTAAAATGGGTCTCTCTACGGTTAAAAAAAATCCTCCCACCAGCACCTCTCAGCTCAATTATTAGTACATAATATATTTTTGTCTAATCTGAAGAGAAACGTAAAAGTGACACGTTGCTTAACTGCGAGTTACATTTTTAGCTGTCTTTATGCTAAGCTAGGCTAACCATCTCTTGAGCTTAGCTTCATACTGAGAGTGGTGTCAATCCTCTCATCAAACTCTTGAAAGAAGACCAATAAACCAATTTCCCAAAATGTGGAAATTTTTCTTTAAGCAAAATTTCAAAGCTCAGTTTTTGTTGATATTGTTGTTTGAGTTATTTTCAATGCAATATAATGAAGTGCAGTATTTGTTCTGTGGTTTTCCTTTTTCATTTTTATCAATAATACTGTAAGGGTACACAAATGTTTACACATTCATTGACATTAATTTTCAAGATTCCGGTATTGAGTGATGTACTCACAGGTGGTGGAGGACGGGAAGGTGGAGGAGGCGGTGGTGGGTCTTTGATGACCTGGATAAACAGAAAAAGCAAAAGAGCGTCAGCTCTTTCCACCAGGGGACGTACACAGACACACACAAACACACGCTCAAACCTTGTCAAGACAAGCGCAGACGAGGCTGACGGAGGTGATTCGTGACAGGTGACTGAGTCAAACAGAGACGTCCCTCAGCTCATCACACGGCGGAGACGCTGCCGCTGCCAGGCTGCTTTGTAACTGCAACTGGCACCCCATCACCCCGCTGACTACTGATTACAAGGATTCTGCTTGTAAACCAACATCAGGGGCCCCCTGTGCAAAATAAAGAAAAGCTGAAAATCAACTTGTTGACAGGGGAGTCTTTGGGGCGAGCGCCGCTGCCCGTTTAGCTCTTAATTAATTGGATGGGGTTCAGTGCTCCCAAGCAATCCTCCCAATCATAAAGTCCTAAGGAGTTAATTAGCTCCAATGAGATACAGAGGAGGCGGCTTGGGCTCAGCTCCAAGCCCCGTCTGCGTGGAAGATGAGTAGCGGCATACATGCACAAAAAAAAGAAAGAAAAAAGAAAAAACACACACATAACCACGACACACCTCTCCCACAGCAGAGTGACCAGCCCAGCGGCATTGTTCATGACAACACCGGATGACATGGCACCTGAGGAGCAGGTTGTCCACAATGTGATTCCGCTCAACGACAAGATGCCTCTGCTGGGTTTTTCAGATGTGCATTGCAAAGCAAAGCGCAGCCTGACAGTGACATTTGTCAGGTGTCAGTCAGACGCTTCACATACTGATGTCCAACTTTTTACTGCAGGATTGCTGAAGACACCACTGCCACTCACTCCGTCTGTGAGGGGGATCACGCTGGAAAGGTAGAGTCTATTCTCTCAGGACTTGTGAGTCATCTTCCTCTAAATAGTCACTACAAAAACACAGAGTTCCTGAAAATTGTGGGGATTATGTGACCATACGGAGGTGCCCCATACTGACATTACTTGCTCATTTTTTCTGTTTGATATCACGTAAACAACTGATCTTTGGGTTTGGACTGTTATCACGTGCACTGACAACAGTTATTCAATGTTAAATGATAATGAAAATGAGGTTTAGTACTCTGCTGAAAGGCTCATCAGCAGAGATTGAAACCAAAGGAACGAGTGCTTCCTGTTCACTTCTCCATCCCAGTTTTTCCCAGTGTTGGTGTGAGAGAAGGCCTCAGCTCACTGTCTGCCTCTTAGGTGATAGCAGACAACAGGCCTATGAATACTGTACATATAATTACAGCAAGGACATATCTCAACTTGAGGTGCGCGGCAAAGTGGAAGGCAGACCTTTGTCCATTACTCATCAAAGACAGATAAGTCACTGTCATCACTGGTTATGCATTTGCTAAATTGGTTATGGAGGGAAAAAAAGAGCAATGTAATTATAGCATATCATAGATCCTAACAGCTGTTTCATTCACTGCTAAAGCTCAGGGATACCATCACACCCTCCACATACTGTTGCCATTAGAATAATGAAAAATAATCAATTAGGGTTAATTAATTGCTCATTGACACACAACTGGCTGTAAGCAAATCCAGTAAAGGTCTACTGGTAGCCTCTCCATACGCTGATTAACATCATTTCAGCCACACCTTACGTTGACAGGATAATCTCTTTTTATCAAGTAATTATGCAGCAGATTTCCTGGACATATTGTGGGATAAATAAAGCATTATACAAATGACAGGGCTCTGCTGCTCTTTCCCAGCTACCTGATGGACAGATGTGAAGAGGAGCGCTCAGCGACATAATTAAAAACTAAACCACAGGATACTTAGCCGCCTGACATCAGGCCCAGCAGCTCGCCACTGCAACCACGACACCGGGGGGAATCAGACCAATCAGAGGCATTCGGGGCATCGTCCCCATATGGCTGTCTCCGTAACTGTCCAACTGGACTTGATAATCCGTTCGTTCCCAACCTCAAGCTCAAACCGTGTTGTGTCAAGCTGTTTCAGGAGGCTTATTGTGATGGATCAGTGACAGGTAGCATATTTGGACATTTAAAAATGATTTGTGGTTTTAACTATGGACAAATGAACCTGTTTGTTGAAAATAAAAATGAACCCTAAGAGGAATGAAACAAGAGACGATAAAAGTTCTGCATCCGAGAGCAACGCTGACAACTTCTAACACAAAATAACATGAAATAATCAGAGATTATTAACATATTAAGCACCAACTGAGTGGAAAATGTGTCCAAAAGTGCATCCAATTTAGCAGCGATGCATTTGCAATTTGGTTAAACAGCGATGTTAATTCAAAACTGCATCTCCAATCCTGAATCCTGTGATTTGAACTAAAGGCTATGCCATTCTGAGTTTAATTTCCAAACAAATCATAAACAAAGAAATTACCACTCCACAGCTTGTATGACCTCTCTCCTGGCATCAGTCCATGCGGGAGAGAGACAGAGAGACAGAGAGGGATTGTGGGAAAGAGGTTCAGTGTGTGTGTGTGTGTGTGTGTGTGTGTGTGCGCTCGTGTGTGTGCGTGTGTGCATGGCCTCATCCCGACTGCTGAAACCTGGCAGACTGGGGGTTTAAATATTAACAAGCCACACATGGCCCTCCTCTTCTGCCGCGTCCCTCGATGGAAGGCAACAGCAGCTCTCTCCACCAAGACAAACACGTCCACGGCCAGACATGCTGCAGGGGGTTTACATTTTAATGCCTTTGTTGGTTTTCCAAAATATGCTTCCATCTCATCCTGGATGGGCTCCCTTCAGGTCCACAAAGCCAGGTGACGTCTATCATTTAAGGGGCGGTGCGGGTGAGCGGAAACGGAGGTGCGGCGGGGAGGGTGGTTGGCAGTAGTGGAGGGTGAATTTGCCTTTATGAGATCTCAGTAGAAAAAAAAAAGCAGGGTGCACCATCTGTAGCCCCTCTCTCATAGCCCCAAACGATAATCTGTTATGGATTTTTGTAAATGGTTAAGTGGGTAAGACCATTTTTCCAAAGGGGATGAGGGCAGGAGGAGTTTACAATAGTAGTTTTCATGAATATCCAAGACTCAAGAAAAGGAGTTTAAACAACAGATTAAAGAAAAAAATACCTTCCATCAAGTACAATCAAGTTGTTCAAAGGGAAACAATAAAGGATAGCTCAGAATTGAATTGCAGATTCAAGAGTCATTAATTAAATGCAGCCTGAAGTTTCACCTGAACAAACAGCCTGTTCACATGGGACCAGTAACATGTGGCGATCTGTGGAATTAATGAATAACCTTCCAACCTCCACATTTAGAGAAACACATTTGCAATAACTAATGAAATTCTCTTTAATCACCAGAGCCTCTGAACTTGCAGCTGCATGAGTCAAGAGTTTAGATTTTGTCCTTCCAAGATTCCCGCACACCGCCATTTACTCATACTCTGTATTAACCATGACTTGGTCTCAGATCTGTCATGACTACTTATCGGCTCTTATCCATGCACCTCCATAAATCTAGTGGTTCTAAAATGCATACCTTGGCACATCAGTGCTCTACAGAGATTTTACACTATAACAACAGTTGACAGAATGTAAACTACGACAGTCATGCAACACTATTGAATGCACCGCTAGCTGAGTAAGCATTAGGAAAAGGAAAAAGGAGACAAAGTGAAAATGCTGTCAAAGGTTAAATTAATGAAGGAATACAATTTAACAACTGATAACAGCTCTGACTTTCCCGGAGAAGTCTTTTTAAACCTTAAGGGCCCTGAAAACATATTCTCTCCATCAACGATGAGTGATGGGAGCCCACAAGAACATATTACTTTCTGCTTAAGTTAGGACAGTTTTGGTGATTTCACATGGGACATTTCTGCGTGTGCTGTTTTCCTCTGTGCTTTTCTCACCAGTTTGAAGTGGGCAGAGGTTAGCTGGAAAAACATGATGTCATTTGCCTCCGTGTACCAAATCAGAGTTTCACAACAAATGGACAAAATGTTATGACAGTTGGTGGGTTGCTTGCTTATGTTGCCAGCTCAATCAATCAAATCAAACCACGCCCACACACTCCCAATGATGCACATTAGCTGAATTTTTTAATAGAAAGTTAGGATGCTATTTTTTCCAACCTTACACTTTAATGTTCTTGTTTTTGTTACTGACTGGCTGATTTGTATATTTCAAATCCACATAACGTCATAATGTCTGTGACCTGAATTTTTCTATAGTATAATATGTACTTCGTCATTTGTCACTTCCAATTTTGTCCAACTCTGATTCAGCAAAGCAAAACATGCATTATGCACTTTCTACTCCGGATTTACATACTGCCTCTATTCGTAATGAAGGGAGAAAGTTACCAATCAAAAACTAGTACTAATACTAACAATAACAGGAGGAGTAAGAGGAAAAACAAACCAAGGGCCAAAAACAAAGTGTAGCTACATGAAAGACTCTGAGTGACAGGATTAGTAAAAGAAGAATTTGGTGTTTACCAAAACAAAATAAGTATTTTAAGCTGCAGCATGAACACGACAGATTCAACTGTGATTAAACCATAAACAATCTCTGCGATTATTATTAATCACTTCAGTCCCCAGGTAGGCCTAATGTTAGTCCTGTGCAAGCAGAGATTTTGGTAAGTTTCACACAATCTGTCACTCACATTCTTATCGTCTTTGTTCTTGTTTTAAGCATAGTTTGCTCACATGCAACCATCAGCCGTTGATCTGCAGGATGTGGGCTTTTCGCTTCCTGCTTGACGTTCTTCCTCTGTGGTGTTGCTAAGCCACAGCAGATGAAGAGGTAAACGGGAGGTGACGGGGTTGAACAGATGTTGGACACCACTTCCCTTCAGTGGTGGCCAGTGAACAATGCCGAGCCTGCTGTGTATGAGCAGCAGACACAGTTAAACCTGGCACTGCCCTGCTGATTATCGCTGGTTTATGGTTCCAGTTTTGGGCTTTCTGAATGGTCATAAACAACTGGATGTCTGCAGCTGTCATTCAGAGAAGGTATTTAGTGTTCTCACTCCTGACTTTTGCTCTTAATGCAACTAATTTTATTAAAATGAGACATTCAAAGTCCTGTTATTGTCATCAGTTTGAAAGAAGGTACCAGTAAACAGGCAGCATATGAGCTATTTGGCATGTTTTGCCAGCACAGAAGCTGCTGTTGTTATCTCCGTGCAAACCCAGAGTGAATGAATCATCAGCTCTGGCTGCCCAAAGTTAAATATGTTCAGAGTTGGTTCTGAGCAGAGCAGCAACACTCACCACTGTGCAGCAAAGAGGCCAGAACCACCACATGAGGGCCAGAGCTAAGAGGACCAGCAGCACCAGGAAGACTATCGCCACCACCAAACCGTCTGACTAGAGGACGAAAGGACAGGAAGCAATCAGTTTATTCATTCAAAGAAAGGATGCTGGTGTTAGATGACAAAACGATGAAATTAGGTGATCAAATCATTGCTTTTTGCTTCTGGATAGCAAGTGCAGCAAGCAAAGTGTCTGGCTTTTAGCTGGTGGACAAATATCAGAAATCTGCTAGAAAGAAAAGTTGAGATGCAGACGAAGAGGAAACCTTTCAATAAAACAACTAAACTACTGCAATCTTATGCTTTTAGTTTAGGGATGCCAAATGGCCGAAGCGGAAGTTGACAAGACCCGAAAATTGTATATATTACAACATAAACAATAATATCGATATATAATATATAATACGTACAAATGTAGAGATAACTAAATGGTAAATGAGATCTACTAATTATTAAATTTTTTTAAGGTTTTCGCCTTGTATTAAAACTCTTTTCATCTTAAAACATTGAAGTGCTTCCATACTGTGTGCATGGCAATTAAAAAAAACGCAGAGAGACACTTGGGAACAACTGAACACTGCTGAACAAGTCTGGTCTCATCTCATGATACACACGGAAGAGCGGAAGCGGGAGTTCTGCTTATCAGAATAGAAAAATAGCAACTATCACGTACTCAAACCACAACATGTGCAACACCAACTAAAAAACAGAATCAGAGCTCAGCATCATTTCAGACGCTTTCATTTGCTTTGAAACATGAACGTAAGTCAGACTCACGCATGTGGAGGCAGTGATGGTGTAGGCGCTGGAGATGAAGGACTTGCCGTTGTTTAGGCTGATGAGAACATCCATAGTCCTGTAAAGAAAAGAGTTTCATTGGTGTCACAGTGATTGACCATATCTGACACATACAAAGTGAACTAAATGGACATCAGAGAGGAAACCGCTGTTGAAGAGTCCTCCACAGCAGGCTGATATTATCTGCCAATATCAGTTTATTGGGAACGGTGTATATCTTGCATGGAGTGTGCAAAAATGTCAGTCTATGTATCATTTTTATGTATTTTGGACTTTTATTTTGCTAATCAAGATGTAGCTGCAGCTCAGGAAGCAGAGCAGGTTTTCCACTTATCACAGGGTTGTTTGTTCGATCCCCAGCTGCTCCGGTCTACATACAGGAGTGACACACACTTCCCTATATAAAAACAGCACATAATCATTTAAAATGGTTTATCCATATTTACTTATTATAATGATTTCTATAGAGGCTTACTGTGTTTGAATTTGTTGTCATATGTTTGTTGTTGCTGTAATCTGAGAGCAAAGGTTGCTGTTAAAATGTAAATATCAAGCCTCAGTTGACACCTTTTCAGTATTTAAGAGGCACACTCTTATACTTTTTGCAGGTTTTATCTGCACTGAAAGACACAAAATCTGAGTACTGCTTTTTGGATAGAGACAACATCGCTGTCCAACATCCGTGGATACGAAGGTACAGTCCACTGACCGTGAATCATGTCTAGATTAAACCAGGCTTTATCTTGCAGTAGCTATCTTTAACTGACCACATATGAGGCATAATTACCCAAAGTGTTGGTACACTGGCTGGTACAGTTAATTAGCTACAAATGCAACAAGAGTTACAAAAGGAAATCATCATCTCTTCTGACTTCCAGTAATAGAATAAAGTATTATTGTATTGTATTATTTCACAAGCAAGTTTAAAAATGAGTAACAAGTCCAGCGCTCATGGTAGCACAATGCTCAGTAATGAACACAATGGGTTCAAAGTCAGAGGGAGGAAATCCTCTCATTATCACATCCGTCAGCGTGCGTGGATGAAGTAACCTGACTAGCGGTAACAAGGCCCGTGAACTCCTATGACTTATTTAGAAGCAAAAATGCGAAGCCAAAATGGGCGCAATTAAAACCCTAATGATGAACGGCACCGCAATTTCCATATGTCTATTACGCCCAATCCAATTACTGCAGGTTTAATGAGAATTCAGGATATGGAACGAGCGAAACGCCTGAAATCCTCCCTTCGACACAAAAAAGAGGAGAGAGAAAGAAGTACGAGGAGTGGCATTGTGTGTGTGAGGGGCCAGCTGTGAGTGTGTGGTAGCGTACAGGGGAGGCCTGCATAAAAACTGGTGCTGTGGAATAATAACAAGAGCGCTCTTTGCTTTGCTTTGGATCTTGCCTCAGGCAGTGCCTTGGGCCACCAATTCTCCTGTGGTTCAGAACAGATGAGCAACCAGACCATGTGTCCATTACTATGCAGTGTATTCTAAATATTCTGAACTGACTCCTTTGCACCTTTCCTAATTTACCCACGCTAAATATTTAAAATACAATTCATCACCTTTAAAACCAGATGCACTTTGACACGTCACTCAACTTGTTGATACAACCACTTCTCCTCTTTACCTCTTTTTATTTGTTTAATCTATTTTCTATTTTTTCATTTGACATGTGATGCTGATCCTCCATGTAAGGGATGGTTTAGCTGAGCAGAAGTATTAATAAAGCAGAACAAATAGAAAACACAGGCTCACTTTAAGATGTAAGAGACAGGTAGTGGATAAATATTTGGTTTTGAAGTGACGAAGAAATTGAAGTGTTTTGATTTTTCGGTGGCACTGCAGATTACTCCATGAGCACCAACAGTCTGTTGCACTTACAACAAAGTCTGTTCTAGTTCAATTCTGGCACAGCATCCTGAAGCATTAAAAGAAATTCAGGATCTGACAACTATACAACCAGCATACAAGAGACAACAAACAAATCCAGTCAAGTCATGATTAGTCTCTAAAATATGGGATAGCTAAGGTTTAGTAGGATTGTGTGCTGTAGTTTAAACATTTACATTAGAAGGATGGATGTATGACAGCAGAGGTTTATATATTTATCAGACGTTTATTCCTCTCAGTTAAAGGTTACTTTGCACCAGAGAGAGAAATGGTGAGTGTTGCATCAGCAATTAGTGGTAAAACATAAAGAACTGCATTTGACTGTGTTCTGCACACACTTTGATCTGCTCTATATGCCCTATTTCCTCCAGCACCTGTTTCCAGGAGGTTGGACTGTAACAACCACCGGGCATCCGCACTAAAGATGCCACGTTCCTTCTCCCTACTCTTCTTAATCATGAATGTACACTGTGTACTCTAAAAGATTTGAAAAGTCCTGATTTTGACCAGTTTGCTTCTATCAGAAAGCATCCCTTTGTGTCCAGCGAGGATTAGCGAAACGCCGCTCGCCTCTGCAGCTCAGTGAAGCCGTTCCAGGTCCGTGCATGTTAACTAAGTGCTTGTGCTGAATGGGTGAGGGGAGAGGCTAATTTAGCTGACACCCTCAATCCCTGATAATGGTGGGCAGGTTGTTAATCAAGCTGGAGGTGTGGACCTCTGCGAGTGAAGGAGGAAAGCTCCCAAGCGAGTTACACTGACAAACGCCCCCCCTCCCTCTCCTGACATCGCTGGACATCCTTAATGCACCACAACCCAACCATAGTCAGCGAAGCCTTTTTTCCTCCTCCCTGAGACACTGACTGCTAATTTACCCAGTTACTGTTGAGTAGGCAGAATCTGCTCCACCACAGAGGCATAAGTCATACATGCTCTTCTCATTTTTACCCTCTCATTTCCAGGAGTATTAACAGAAGAACGATTAGTAATCGTGTGACTTCTGTGTATTACATGCAGTCGTAGCAGTGTTTTTGTGAAGGCCTATAAACACCACAGTGCACATCTGGTGAAGATGCACCAAAGCATTTATGCTAAATTTTCTTTCTTTTGTGAAACCCTGGTTATGGCCATTACTGATAAAGAGGAGACAAAAAGGGTTAAAAAAGAGTGAGTGACTTTAAAAAGGAACCAGATGAATAATTTAAAAACAACGTGCACTGTCATTTAACTTTTCCACGGTGAAAGCCAGTGAGTGACACTGAGGAGAGAGCTGCAGCTGCTTGGTGGGTCGATGGCTGTGTTTGAATAAATGGGAGATGAGAGGGAAGATTGTCACGGGGGCTGAGGGATCAGTCAAAATTTGGGTAGAAAGTGACACAGGCTCCCAGGGACACCAGCTGAATGGCAGAAGGCTTCTTCCTGCTGCAGATCTCCAGTTCCACATTGGTAAAACTTTGTCCCTGGGCTCGCTGTAATCTGTCAGAAAATAAGCCCGCCGTGACACTAAGCTCTGGTGATGCGATACAGCTGGAGCGGCTGACAATGGTGACGCTAATGGCTTTCAAACTTCCCTTAAAGATGTGAAAATTGAGCAGGCTGAATAATTCACGGCAGAGCATATGCGAGGCCTGTCACTCGGCATGCAGGAGTCATCACTCTGCACGAGTTTGTGTGGCAGAAGTTCTGACAGAGGGGAGGAAACTCGACTGATGGGAGGGATCGCCTCATGAAGCCTGGGGACCAGATGAGAAGTTGTGCTCCAGAGTGAGACATCCACCATTTGAAAAGACTGACATGCACTCTAAAAAACAGACTGCTGCTACAAAATTTAAATGAAGTGACGGTTTTCCGGTACCGCAGCTTGTAACTTTAAGGACCATACCAGCGTGCTGCACAATACAACTCCTTAATTACAAATCTAAACATTTTATCGACCAAATTCCAATACGTGGTGCATAGTTTTTGATTTTTGGGTTCATTTTTCCTCACTGTTGAGTTGTGTTATTCATCACACTGAACACTGAGTCTTAACTATTTTTCTCAATGTTAAACTATAGGTGAAAAATACAGTAATGTCATGAGAAAAATTACATTATCACATTATATGCCTGATACCAAAGATTATGCAACTCATGTGAGATCAGATCACAACCGGGTGATGCTGAAATCTTGAGAAAAAAGAAGCAGTTTTTGGCTAAAACTGCTTGTAACTCTCACATTAAAGGCACAACCTGTGATTAGAGGTCATTTTAAGAGGTCACAAGCAGAAAACGTTCTCTGCAGTCAGCAAACACAACGACTAACATCAGTTTTACAGGCTGAATCCTGTCCAGAAATGTCACAAACTGGGTCTCATATTATGATCGTTATTAACTAAAATTGATTGTTAGTCTTATAAAGAAAATTTTATGCATCAGTTTATTTCTTATTTTTGTTTTCCAGTACCAAGGAAAAGCAGGACACAATGCTCCTCGTGGCTGTGCCACAACATCGAGGCCATTCAAACAACAGGACAACTCTATCATCAACATCTTTATGTGCCCACTGGAGCAGATGGAGTGATGTTGCTGCTAGCGGCAACCGTGGGACAACGTGTTTTAATTATTGACGGGCATTAGCGTTCGCTACTGTACCTGCTTCGTAAAGTAGGTGTCAACTCCCCCCTCAGTTATTTTTTGCCCTCCACCGTTATTGTGAAAACACCAGGTGAGGACATGCTGCTGCGAGAGCTCAACCACTTAACCTCTCAATCGGCATCCCAGCAGGGTGTGCTGGGCCTCCTAATGGGGATATACCGAGGGGGTGAGGAAGAGGGGAGGGAACGGATCGTGGGTGGGTGGGGGGGGGTGGCATGAGCAGATGCCTGTGTTTCAAGCCTGATGCCGCAGCTGTCAGCACAGATGATGCCTCTGCCGTGAGTGCTCCTACACAGCTCGATGTCCAACTGAGGACACTGCGATTCCTGGACATCGAGGCTGGATGTGGAGCCGCCTGCTCCGAGTTCCCAGTGGGGCTTGAGGGGGCTGCAGCTGAGCACCCCAACTCGGGTGACTGCCGTATCTGAAATATGTTCCCCGGCAGTCCAAGCAGCGTTCGCTGAGGAGAAGGCCTCTCGTGTAGCAAAACATGGTTAGAAAGGGGAAACAGGACTGTGCAACGAAAAGGCGATTCTTCTTCGGATGAGTAGAGCCGTGTTACCGGAGCACCCTGCGCGCCGGGAGCGGTGATGGAGCAGAAGCAGACAGATGGACGGAGACGAAGTTTCCAGGCTCCGCCGTTCCATGCAGGTGGTCCTGGGTGCAGGGATTGTCAGTGCATGGTGAATTATTTAAATGGGGAGCGTGGAAAAGGGAATGGCTGCATCTGTCGCACATCCTTTTAAAGCCCCTCCAGCAGATGTGTTTACTCACCGCCCGTACCAGCTAACTACTTAATGGGTCACCATCGGCAGCCAAGAGTTAATTAAGCAGGCCTTTTGCAAATGGTGGGCACGTAGCATCAGCATCAGCTCAGGTCCTATCAGGTCGTTGCAGGCGCTGTAGGCCTGTGGTTTACAGATGTAGTCGCTCAGGTTCATCTTTTTACTGCATCCTTGGTGAGATGATAAAAAGATATCAGACACTGCTTCGCTCTCCTGATGTCTCTTCAAGAGAGAAAATCCAGATAGAAGGAGCAGCTGCTACTGTAAGACCATTTGTATTTAAAATGTTGCTTTTTCTTCACACTGATAAGTGAGGAAAATCAACTGCACTGCATCCCGTTGCATCGTGTGAATTTCCTATATTACTGAAAGAGACACCAGCTGGAAAAAGTGTAAAATATAGTTTTGCTAGCAGCTGGAGGAGAAGAAGCAGTGAACCAAATCTTTTTTTTTTTACACCAGGCCTGCTGTAGAAAAAGAGGAAAAGAAAGAACTGTGACAGCACATACCTCCGCCAAGGCTGCGCAATTTTAAATTTGTTACTTTATTACTTTCATCTGGATGCAAACCTGCATCCGAATACAAACGTGACTGGCACTAACGGGACACAAGTCTGATTTTTGCACAATATGTCATAAGATAATAGCAAAAGAATAAGAAAATGCAATTTCTTCTCCTTATATCATGTTTTATCCACTGAACATTTCTGGCTTTTTGTCTTCTGTTCATTAGCGTGGTTTCTGGTGTTTGTGGTTTCTGGTGTTTGTGGTTTCCTTATATAGAGTTCACCTAACATATGCATACATGCATACACTGAACAACAATACATTTATCTTTTTAGCACGTTCTTTTTATCTTTTAACAAAATACAGTATTTACTCTCAGTGGATTATTTGGATCATTTTGATGGATTTGCATTCAAGGTCACCCTAGACTGCAATGTATAATGTGTGCACTTAAGTTAAATTTAGCAAATATGTCCCGTTCTTGAAATAATTTCAAAAACTGCTACCAAGGGCCTAACTTCCTATTTATCTATCCTTGTTCTTTATCTAACAATACATGTGCATGCATAGACATATACACAAATACATGTGTGACATACAGGTGCAAAAGTCTTTGTGTATTCAGTGTGGTATGCAGTGTTGTGTTTAACTCATTATTTTACTGCGTATCAAAACCTAAGAAACTAGACCTGAAAACATGAACACAGGTCTAAGTTCATGTTTCTTATCCCTTCAAAAACTCACATTCCTCTTTTAGCACCATCTGTCAGCTTCTGGCAGAAAAACATGTTATCATGAGCAGTTTGGACGTTGGGGATATGAGGGGATTACCTGAGGTGAGGTTCACGTTGATTTGGAGTAGTTACAGCATCGGCGTTATCATATGATACATAATCTGTTTTAGAGCTGAAAACCTTCAGGAGCCAGCGGCACTCATAATCATACATTTTTGATTGGATTGCAGTCATCGAGGACATTAAAATCTGTTGTTCCATCTAGAATGTCTTAGCGATCATCTGTTATGGTTTGGGATTATAAGAGATGACGTTAAAATCAAACAATAGCTACGCAGCCGGGAATAAATCCATATTTACACTGTTTTCACTTAAATCTTTGGGTTGTATGTATGGGGTGTTTTTCTGTCAGGCTCCGTCTACAATGTTTACTGCGTCTTTATGCTACGCCAGACTCTACATCCCCTCATCTACTGCTTTAACATACAGCTGATTTATAGATTTAGGAGTTGTGTATTTGCACAAAAAAGAAGCAGAAAAAATAAAGACTGTGCATGTAAGACTAAGAGACATCAAGAGGATTGAAACATCTTCGCTAAATGTAAGAGCGATGCGGGAGACTTGCATAAAAAACTGAACTCTACAACTGAACACAGAGGAGAGCAGCACAAAAACAACACAATGCCTGAAGAAGGGGAAATTGTTTTGAAAGAGTCCTTATGTTGGTAAAGTAAGAGAGAGGAAGTATCTGTGTGCGGTTTTACAGAGGAAGACGTGACATGACTCACTCTGCCGATTTCTACAGAGATAAGCTTCTTGATTTCGAGATGCAGCTGAAAATCTAACACTAAGACCTGACTTCTACCAAACACAACACTGCTTCCTCTTCTTCACTATTTTATGACACCATAAGGATTTGCAGGAGAACATATGAATTTATAGAGGTTTTCGCAGAGATGCCAGTCATTAAAACTTCACACGTCTTCTTGTGTCAAGATGCCAAAATCAAAACTTAAATACATCTGCAGACGCACTACAGATACATATCAGCTATTTTGGAACTCATGAGACTATTGCTGTGTTTTCCGAGCATGTCGTGTTTATTTCAAGTCATCTATCTGTGTCAAACTTGCTTTAAAAGAAATTCATTTACTAGCTATATATCTGCGGTATTGATATTGAGATTATTGATATATAAGATCTGTGCGATAACATAATAAGCAAAACTTTTCAATATCACTGGTATATCTTGGCATACTATCTGTTGATGCCTTTGGGAAACAAAGAATATTCTTTGTTTGAATGGAGTTCTACACACAACGATGCATATAAAAGACACACTACGCGTTAATCATTCAGTTGTGTCAGTTGACATCTTCTTTCTGTATGAAAACTGAAAAATCTCCTTATTTTGGGTGCCTTCCCACCATTTCTTTCCATGCCCATGACAAAAACAAAATCATGACAGGGTGGAAAAGTAGGACACCAATTTCTCCTAACAACCTCATTTTCAATGGTGGAGACGTACTGTGTTTTACATGAAGAATTGATAATATTACCACAACTGAATTAATGTTAAATTAATCAAATTAAAATAAGAAATAAAATCTAAAAAGACGTGGGGAAACCTGCACAATATAAAAAAAAGACTACATGACTGGCCAAAATCTGAGAATGAGACACTAATATTTAATAAAAAGTCAATATTTGCACATATTCAAGACATACCCAACATGCTCCTCCAGCACTTCCCTCCAATAGAAATTTCACAGGCTACTTACTGTCCGACTTCATAAAGCTTCGGTGCAGGACACAGCAGATAGTCATTACGCACAGTACTTGGCTTATGATCTATAAAAAGCAGAAAGGAAGACAAATCATGGTCAATAAAACAGATCGTGTTTACTCTTGTTGTTGTAGGACTGCATCAGTATTATTCGTCTGTATATCAGTTTGTCTTGAGACAGTTACTGCAATTAGCTATGATGTAAAACGAGCCTATGTAACCGTAAAAAGGTGTCCACCCTGGTGGACAGTGGTAACGACATGCATACATTTCCAATGATTCTACAGTCAGAATTTGTTCTCAATAAGCATTAAACCTGTGTTTAGTAAAAAATATTCAAAAAAACATTATTTTATTTTAGTAGTTATTAAAACAAAAATAAAAAGGGTTGAGTTCTGAGATACTTGGCCAGCAGTAAAGGTGTTATATATCTTGAAATATTTAACCTCTGAACATCTTTTTATGTGAAATAAAGTGCAATATGCCAAGATCATCATCAACCATTTTTGCCAGATTTTGGGGGAAAGAGCCTTTTAACATAAAGAGCGCAAGAAGCAACAATCTGACCCTCTGTATGGGGAGGATAATATGAATTTCTTTTAAAGCTACATATCAGTTATATTGAAAACTTAATTTGTTTATTTTGCAGTCAAGAAAGCAACTTATATTGTGTTGTATGATTGATTTCTCAGCACTCTTCCATTGCTGGGTGTGCAAGAAAAAAGACAAAGATCACATCACATATTGGATTATGGTGTGTGTGTGTGTGTGTGTGTGTGTAAATATGTGTGTGTTCATCAGCACATGACAGAAGCCTGAACCATCTTCAGACATGGAGGTCGTTCAGATTATTGATATTTCAATATATATATATATTTGTCTGCTCGGGGTTCCAACTGGTTTGGTGATGGGGAAGACTGAAGCATCTGTTCCACATATGTGGTGTGTGTTCCATAGTTGCCATGATGCCTGTCCATAATTATAAGGTGCCCCACTGTTAAAAAGGTCTGGGCTGAACACATGCAAAAGCCAATAAGGGAATAAATAGCCCCAAGTGGGCGAATGTGAGACTGCCTAAACTGAGAAAGGACTAACAGGCAGACATCTGCTAATGGCCACTTCCTGATTCGGATGAAGTTCTTTTTTAAAAGAAAAAAAAATATGCTCAAGTGTTTTGGTTGAGTTGAAATGTTGAAAATCAAAAATAACTTGTCAAGGAGGGAAGTGTTGTCATTGGCAGTCGTCGATCCCACAGATCCCACGGCCAAATAAGAGCTTGAAGAGATTGGCTTTTGGTGCCAAATCCCGTTTGCTTCCTGAAAAATGGATTTCTCGACAGAACAGACCGCGAGCTCAAACTAAGGAGCACAGTGACCTACATACCCCCTTTCTTCTGTTGCATTTAGATCATATAGATAGCGACCTGCGTTGAGATTACAGATTTGTCGGGACAGGGGTTTGTTTTGCCATGTCTTTCCTGTGAACACCCACCATCAATTCAATCTGGATAAGAAGACGTGTTGAGTTCTAAGATTTGTGCAGACTTCGACACAACAGACATGCTATGTAATAAATCACAATGAATGCTCACAGTTTCTCAATATAAATCAACATGTACAATACATTCAGAAGGTGGGGGCTGTGCTACTGCAAGTCAGCAAGTTGGTGGGTCTATTATATCATATCATATTATATTAAATAATATAGTTGCTGTGCAGATTTTATCAAATATGCTACTTTGTTAAATGTTTTTTTCACTTGCTTCCAAATTAAAATGAGCTCATATTTAATGTGTACGAGAACAAACAAGGAAAACAAAAAATGTTGCAGAGATTTTAATGGGACATGTCAGGCTGCTGTTGACGTGAAGAGAGAGCACGACCCGCAGGCCTAACTCCACTGCGTGGAGACTTCTTACGTTGTTCTCAAAACACACTTATATGATGCTGATTAACACACAAAATCACAGTCAGTGTGCATCAGACAGTGATGGATATCTGTCCTCTGTCTGTTAGTCGAGCAGGACTGAGTCTGATATTGGTTTCTGTCGGTCTGCTCAGATTCAGTCCTGTCAGACAGTGTTGAGGGCATAGATGCAGCAACATTTTTTTGATGTGGAACCACTGTTCCAGGGAAAACTTCCTCCTCCATTATTCTCTCTACGGTGTGTTTTGTATTGTTGGTGCCATTCTTGCACTGATGCATTTAGTGCACCATACAGTGTGTTGAAAAGGTTCAAATTTGCTGCACGGACCACTGTGGTGCAACTAATGGCTAAAAGCTAATGCTTGTGCCACTACTAAAGACGGATAAATATCATGAGGTGTGAATGTGAAGGTTCGGCTGTGACGTGTGGTTGAAAGCCTTTTGTGCCAAACAAATCAGGTGTGTTTCTGAACCTGATCGATAAAATAACATCATCATTATATTGAGACTAAACTACATTAAACTATGATATATGATAAAGTGTAAATGGTAGCTGACAGATACTGAATAGATATTGTATACAACACAAATGATTCATCATTGTATTAACAAATCTCCTGCTTTTACAAAAACCCAACATGGTTCATGGGTTTTGACTAAAATTAGGCATCTGCACATATAATTTGGCTAATTTTATTTCTAACACCTGCAAATTCCAACTTGACTATTTTAATTTGTGATACCGGATGCATGCTTTGAGATACAGATTTAGAGCACATATCAGTGGGGGCCAGACAGGAATTATTATGCGACTCCACATTTGGCTTTTTTGCTGTTTATAGTGATTAGAAAATATCAGAGCAGTGATAAGTGCACAAGCTGCAGTTTGCGACTGAGTGGAAGGCATACACCTTAGTTACTACTCAACCACTTACTGAAGGTTTGCTGGTCCACTATGAAGCTGCAGACGACGCCTTCGTTGCTGCGGCCCAGAGTGAAGCCGTTCCCTCTGAGGACGATTTCGAAGGACTCTGTGGAATGTAAACAAATGGGAGATAAGACTGGGAGGAGGAGGCTACATATAGTTATAGAGTTTCTTCTTGCATTTATCTGAATTATTAGTGCTTCTGCATACAAAACCATGTACTAACTTCTGTATCTTATGTTTATTTTGTCACATCTGGACCAAACTACATCAAGACACACTTGAAAGAGTCATACAGTATATTTGGAAATGTTATTTACACCAGTGGCTCCAAATCTGGGGGTCGAAAAATCAGGGTTGCAAGATGATTAAAGGGATAAGACATTTATTCACAAAATGCTAATATTTTAGACAAGGCCTCTAAAATTCCTTCAAATGACAAAGTCTGAGAGGGATAACTTCATTAATTAAATACTCATGATTAAAGGGTTCATTTTAAAGGAGCACAAGCCTAAAAGGTTGCGAACCACCCAAACTCTGAAATCATTTGCATTTGAGGTTCTGTAGAAAGTGCCCTGTGATGGCCTAAGTTCTGTCAGGCGATTTTCAGCGACCCACACTGATCTACTTCTGGTCTCTAAGCAGACTTGCTACCTCTCCAAGGCTTGAAACTGCGGCATCTTTCCAATTCCTCTTGGAGAGATGTCATGAATTCAATAAGCAAGCAGTAAAAAGAAGGATTCCTGCAGAGAATGAACTGTGTGCAGAGCTGCAGGGACTGCCTGCAGCAGGGGGGTCCACTCACCATTCACACAGACACTGGAGGGCTCCACACTCAGGATCTCTGTGCACGATCGCTTTAATATCTAGAGGATGAGGGGAAAAAATGAAACGGGTACATTATCGCTTGAGGGCCAAGAATAAATACATCAAGTCCGGGCCGTTATCGGCTCTGTCAAGTTTAGAAAACAGATTAGGGTGCAACACCTGAGAAATGTCTCACTCCTGATCGGGCCCTGGCGGCTAAAGGAGAGCGCTGAATATCAGCGGCGAGGAGAACAGGAGGGAGAAGCGGCAGCTGTGTCAGCCTTTATGGGAAAATTATGCAAGACTATTACATTTCCCAGTTCTATTAAAAACCTCCGGGATCCTGCATTATCATATAAAGAGGCCTGTGTGAGCCTACTGTCATGGAGCTGCACTATCCGCTATGATTCAATAAATCAACAAAGGACAAACTATGCAAATCCCAGTACACAGTCGGTAAAAAGAAGCATATTAACTGCAATATAGGACACTTGAACCTTTCATTTGATGTTGAGTGAAACTTCAATCTGAGGAGAGGAAGAAGGAAGTGTTTACAGCGGCCTTATTAAATACGATGGTTTGATATGGAATCGTTAAAAGGGGAGAGGGTTGTAGATGACAGCTGGGAGGAAAAGGATCTGCTGCTGTTCCTCTGTGCCACTATTTTCCCCATCTAATTACTTCCCTGGCAGTGCCCGAGAAAAAAAGAAAAAAACAAACAAAAACAAAACAAAAAAAAAGATGAAAAGCTTAAAATGACGGAGGGACCAGAGGAATGACATCGTTTTCCCATTAACTGTAGAAATGTGAACACTTCTGCTGCAAAACGCCTTGTGGAAAAGTAGCATTTACTCTTGAATATCACTAAAATAGAGTACTTTTTAAAGCAATGCTGGTAAATGAAGTAATAGGGTTGGAAGATGTGCAAGCTGGATCCTCAGTGTTCTGGATATATTAAAATATAAGCTTTGAATGCCTGAACTGGGATCTTGTGACAAACATTATTTACAGGCTGCAGGGGGAAAAGAAGGCAGTCGTCCAAATATCCAAAGTCATCCAAATATCTCAGCCAGTGTGTAAGTGGAGGGGTTTCTCAGAGGATGAGGCCGGTTTAGTCATTTTATGGAAATAATTAGGTGAAAGGGTTCATGAGGGCATTTCTCTCAGTCATTATTTAACGGGAGGGCATTACAACATTAGCCTGCGATAACATGCAGGGTTAGCTAAACTCAGCTGAATGTGTTCAGGAGCTAAAAGGAAGCTAACGATAACGATGTGGCTACACTGCAATTTGGGGTTTTCCCAAAAGGCCCGCAGCTCAGACAACAAAGATCCAGTGCAGTTAAAAAAACAAAAAAGAAAAAGAAAAAAAGGAAAGAAAAATGGCCTAATGGTGCAGAAACACAACTTTGCAGAGCTGTTTCTGTGAGTTTTGTCATGCTGGTCACAGAGGCAGCGTGGATCCTGCAGCAAAAGGCTGCACAGATGATCTCAAATCCTCAAAATCCAACAGAGGAGTGAGGAGGCCAACTAGTCAGGAATCCAGTATTACTAATCAGAGAAGAATGCTCCGCGTTTCATTTGGATGCTGGAAGCGTCACTGTGCTCAGCGCCTCCGAGGACTGAGGGGATGAGCTTTTCTGTTGTTCTGCTGGACGTTCTTGTGCAGACTTTAAAACACTTTGGAAAGTGTTGTCTTATAAAAATATATAGATGAGTAAATGTGAAGAACGAGCATACACTCAAGACTGTGAGATTTTCTTTGCTCAGCACAAACAGACTAGAAGCTTATTTTCTTCTAATTATCAATAATCAAATCCAGTCTTTCAGAGGCTTTAAGCACATTTTAACGTGAATTATTACAAGCTGGGTTCACATGCTCATTAGAGAAGATAATATTCTAGTCAGCTTTTCCTTCTTCATTTTTCAGGGTGCTAGTCACAGTTACTCATACTTTACAATGATCCAACAACTATTACACCTGTTTTGAACTAATCGCAGTTGCATTTGGTTTTAATAGCTTTTTATTATTTTGCTGCAAAATAAATGAAAGATGCATCACTTCAATTTAGAGCACCCTCAATGACATTTGGGGGTCACAGAATTGTTGGAAATTTTAAAAATTACATTTGTCATGCATAAATTTACACTCGTGTTTTAATCACAGTGATAATTTATTTAAATGATTTAAGATAAATTTGAGGAAGACAGATTTAAAAGGCATATTTGGCATCCAAGACATTCTGCACATTATTGCTTGCATCCAGGCATCGTTCCACTTCCACATTTTTTTGAGACTACAGATTGAGAGCCGCAGTTTTACACCTTCCTCTACTTGACAGTCACGTTAAAAGCAACATGATCAATCCTAGTTGCTGTACTTTGCATCACACAACAGAAACAAGACACACCCTTTGGCTTCTGCGTCCTTCCAGCTGCATGTCTGACAGCTCCGTCTACTTCTGCTCTTTCTCTAAACACTGCTGGCCCTGTCGGCTCCGACACAGATGTAAGTCCAGTCAGGTCAGTGAGCTCCGCAGGGCTCCGGGCTCAGATTCATGTAAAAATGTTGCCATACAAACCCCCGCCTTGGCTGACAGCGTTTAGCCTAAAAGCTGCAGCAAATGGAAAGTATCACTAATTGGCTGGCAGAGCATGAGGAGGCTGCATGGGAAACTTCATATAAACACTGTTTAAGGGACTCTTATACTCTGACAGCTATTCACTGATTACAGCATTACACTGACAAGATGGCTCTGATGCGCTTTGCTGGCTTTAATTCTGAATTTTCACCGATAATAAAAAATAAAGGCACTAATTGTGTTAGACTTGTAGACTTTTGTCGCTCAGCACAATGAAAACACTGTGAAGAGGATGTCATATGGACAGTGACTAACTGTCAAGCTGCTCCCATTACAGTGTCTAATTTGCTACAGAGACATTTCCTTCTCCGTCTACGGACTGAGGACTGCAACGAGCAGTTATTTCCACAGACATTTTCCATGCAGCTTAGCAGGAAGTTCACTGAGGTTTGCTCTAATTTGCAACAAACTTCAATGAAACCAAGGCAGGAAACAATTTTGCCTATTTATCCACCTGATTTCACAAATTTACCATCAATCTGTACTGTACTACCTCCTTCAATTATTTCTAAAATAAGGAAAAAACCTTTAAATGAACAGCAGCTTTGTGTCCAAGTGTCTGGATGTGAATTAGCATGAATTCCACTTTTTCATCTCATGCATCAACCACAAACCTGAGCCGACTGAAAGTCCAACAATACACACACACACTCACACACCAACACAAAGCAGGCAAACTTACAGAATTGACAATGCCTTTGAGTGCGTGGAAGCCATCTTTGACAGGAAACACTTGGTCCTTGGTGTCCGCAATATCAGCAAGCTGTTGGTATCATAAAGGAGTTGAGTAAACAAGAAGCACGGCTGATTTAATGCTGCTTTCTTCTTTTTCTGTTTTCCTCTTTATGACTGAGCACTGTCTTTCCTTTCATATCATGGGCAGGAGGAGACATAGCAGATGGCATGACTGTGGCAAACACTTTGCTCAACCATAAAAAAAAAATCATTGCAGCACAAACTGGGAGCAATATTGCCTTTTGTTTTTGACTTGATAAGAGCTCATCACAGGGTGGTTACCAATGGTTACAAGAGACAGGCCACCATGTTGGAGGAGAGACAGTGAAACTACAGATATCACTGACATAAGAAGGAAAGATTGTGACTCTGGTGCAGCTCAGACAGCCTGACATCATTTTGTGAAATGAGCACAGACGCTGGAGGGAAGATGATCTGATGTGGAGACAAGTAATAAATAAAGTGGGGATCAGATTTTTCTGTGGTCCATTAAATTTACTGATTTCTAAACTGTGCAAACAGTGTGATTGACCAATAACTGACTTAACAGCCAGCATAAATGATGTTCTTAAGCTACAATTTCTATTTAAAAAAAACATGTAATTAAAATGTTGACAGTAAACTTTACTTGTCACACTCCCCTCCAGATTCTTAGTTAAATGACTCTGCTGGCCTGTCCTAGTGTAAATAATATCCAAGACAGAAACTACACTCTTAGTGTGTGCTGGAGACACTGCAACATTGTGATTTTTGTCAGGAAATGTGTGAAAAATTGTCTGATTGAAGATATGTTTACACTTTAACCATCACCCATTTAGCTTCTTATTGAGAACTTCAGAGGCTCAAACCATCTTTTTACGACCCCAATTGCAAAAAAGTTGGGACATTGTGTAATACATGAATGAAGACAGAATACAGTCATTTGCAAATGAACTCTGTGTGAGACAACAGTTTTACAAAGTGTTCCTGAGTCCATGTAGTAACATCCTTTATACAGTCATGTGTTCACAGAGTGGTGAACCTCGCTCCATCCTCGGTTGTGAACGACTGAGCCTTTCCAGGATGCTTCTTTCATACCCAATCATGATACCATCACCTGTTACCAATCAACCTGTTTACCTGTGGAATGATCCAAACAGGTGTTTTTGGCATTCCACAACTTTCTCAGTCTTTTGTGTTTGAAACGTGTTGTCACATCAAATTCAGAATACCAGATATTTACAAAAATCAGTGAAGTTGATGAAATCAAACATTATATATTTCAATTAAGCATAAGCCAGAAGGGATTAGAAAATAATCACATTCTGTTTCATTTATGTTTTACACAGCCTCCCAACTTTTTTTGGAATCGGGGTTATAAAACACAGTCATTTCCACGAAGTGGAACAAATGAGAAAATATCATCTTGAACTAATCTAAATGCACTACAAGCAAAACTATATGACAAATACTAATATTTTGTGTATGGTGTTGATGCTCTGTCTCTGTTTTTCCAAAGGGCCGACCCACTGTTTCATTTTGTTTCAGTTTATCTGGTATTTGTTTGTGCAATGTAATTAACTATAACTCACTAAGTGTCATTTGTTTTTACCCCACTGATGAAATAATATGTTGTAGTTTAGACTTTGTTTCTATTTACTGCATTCATTATTTACTACTGTGTCATCAGCTGATTGTGAAATATATTTTTAAAGCCTGGAAGATTAGCAACCACTATTTATGGAACGCCCCAGTAGCCAAATGGTTAAAGCACTATTTACTTTCCAATAAAAGCAGCAAAAAATTCCTGAAAAGAAATTGGTGTAAGCTCCAGAACTCCACTGGAAGCAACATATTTCACTTTACTTTGGCAAAACAATGACTATTTGGAGCACACTGAACTTGTACATGATCATCTGAAAAGTGGATGATGCTGCAGGAGTTTTTAATTCATTACTGTCTTTTAAATCCAGTGTTACTGACGTGAATTCAAGATGACCAAGGCTTCTGTTCTGTCCTACAGAGCAAACTACAAACTTTGTTGGACACCTTCTAAATCTACATGTTAGGTGGAATATCACTTTAAGACACAGATTTTCCATGCAGGTAACAGCACTCAGATTACATGTGTTTAAATTTCTTGACAGCTTTCCAACATGGTGTCTCTTGTTATAAAATGTAAGCGTTAAGCACACATTCAGTGACAGACTTCACTGGTGTTTCACTGCTGCAGATTAAGACTAAAGCTCCCTTACCTGCTGCTCGTCAAAGTCCTTGATACCCACACAGTAAACACGAGCACCATATTTCCTCGCCTCGTCGGCCTGCAGATCAAACAAGTGTGTAGATGATAAGCAACATGTCGAACTTAAAGAACATGAAAAACTGAATGTATGCGGGAAGTCAACACACCAAATCCCATTCGGGGAAAAGAAATATTTCACTAATGAAAAATGTAAAACAACAAAAAAAAAAATTGTACTTAGAATTCACATTTGCAGTTAAATTGAGCTGATCTGAAGTAAAAATGTCACGTGATCATCTTGGGGGGAAGCAGCATGAATAGTTTTGACAGCAGAATTTCAACATTTTGACACTTGAACAATACAACTGCTCACCAATATGAATCTCACCTCTTTCACTGTGAGCTCATGAACATAGACTTCAAGTTTCCCGTCCGTCAGAGCCAGGATGATGCTTGAGGATTTGGTCTTTTGCGTCTGTATCTGAGCTGAGGCCTTCAGGTTCAAAGCCAATGACAAGCATTTCATCAGATCTCAATTTCACGATAATGTGAATGTCTGTAGCTGTAAATGGATCCAAGAGTGTGAACTGACCTGTCGTATTCCCACATGCATATATGTTTCACCTGCTGGTTTCACGTCCCGCAAGCGCTTCAGACCCTCCTCTATCTCGTATCTTAAAACACGTAAAATAAATGGTTGACATGTTGCTCGACTGTACTGAACGTTTCTGTGTGACCACTAGAAAAACAGCATGCTAGCACCTCATAGACATTCATTTATAGCACTCCTGTACTGTTTCCACATGATGTAGTGGAAATTTGCAGTTATGGTTGTGCAGATAACCACAGGTTTTAAAAAGAGACGTTAACAAGCTGTTCTTTAATAAAGACGATGCTGTTTATACAGAAGTCTCAGAGTCTTTTTAGGCATTTATAGGCCCAGTGGGAATTAAACCTCTAACCTCAAACGAATATGGTAATACCATGTATTAAATTATTACAACAACTTTGGAAAGTGTGCTGCTTTCATACAAGCAAGTTCTTAAGATTGTGATTTCAAGAAATAATACTGTACTTAGTACAACAATATTTGCTATATATATATATATATATATTTACTAATACATTTATACTTTTATATTTACTATTTATATACTTTTATTTAATATTTATTAAAAAAAAAACACTGAATTAATTTGCATTTTCATTCACTGAATTTCATTTTGTTAGTTTTCAGATGTAAGTGGAGGGACTTTGGGAGACACAATAATACCAGTACACCTAAATTACATGAGGAGACCAACAATCTTTGTGTGCTGGGTTAAAATGTGAATAATCAGTCATTACGCAAATTAATTCAAGGAGTCAAACTATTTCACAAACAAGTTAAGCAGAAGGACTGGACAATATGGAAAAAAGTATTTGTTACTTCATTTCATTTCATTATATACTGTGAACATTTCCTGGAAAATCAGGTAAGAGCCTGCTAGGAATGTCTGGTGTTGGCTAATGGCAAGTTAACTACCTGAGAAATCAAGCGACATCATCATTGTCATTTCCATTAATGCTTCGTCTCCTAAAATCTTATTGAGACCATGGGACGTCTTAAGATGAGGTACAGTGACCACGGACACAGCACAGCTCTTCAAGATGAGAATTGTTCAACCAATAAAGGATGATACAAACTCAGACACGCGACAACAGTGTCATGAATCTATTGCAGAGAGTATCTCAGAGTCCAGTACCTGTTTCCAGTCAGCGGCAGCAGGACTGTTGCTTTGGCTGAGAAAACGATGAATGAGACTCTCATTCTGGGGCTGAAGAGAAAACAAAAATCAAAAATTAGGAATTAGACGTATATGTATATTTTTTAAATAGCTTAAAAAAGAGCTAGTAACGGACCAGATCTAAAACACGCATCATGATATTGCAAAAGGGATTTCTCTTTGCTTATTCCATAAAATCATCACTTCCGTTCTTGGTCCTCTTTATCAACCACCCACACAGCATGACATGCAAAATACTCAGAATGGCTATAAATGAGTCAGTGTGACTGACAGTTTTATATAAAGCTTTTACATGAGCTCGGTTCAGTTCAGGAGACTGAAAGGCGCATAAATAATGAACCAAACAGAAGGCCCTCTTTGAATGTCAACTAATATTAGTGTGTGACTTAAAGCAGCTTCTGTGGGACCGAAGGAAGTGATTAATCAATTCACAGACAGGAAACATGTTGTGATGCTGAGTCACACATAAACACACACACACACACACATCCTGTTGCACAAATATATACTTTGTACCTGTGACTTTAAAAGGGTGTGAGCTGACACTGGACACTGAGTCTTCTCTGTACAACCTGTGCTGTTCACATTCAGCGTCCCTCTGTCACGTCACAGCGCACTCGCCGTCTCAGGAATATCAACAGACTGTCTTGTAAATACAGCTGGTTTCTGATCTAATATCCAGCCGAAATTTGTGAGAACTAAATCGGCACAGGGACGGGGAAAGGGTACAACTTGAACACTTCACCTGCTTGTGTTGAGAATTGTGCAGTAACAGTTACAAACCAGTCAAATTAGCTTTAGGCTGTAACACCACAAAGGAAAAATAGTCCAACACCAGTAAAGGGCCAACTATTTAACTTGTGAAAGCAAAGCATCAGTAATTAAATGCATTCAATCAGTCATATAGTGATAAAGGGGACCATAAAACTACTCTATAAAAACTGGACAGTTTGAAGAAAACTGGAAAAGCTTTTCCACTTGACAATGTCAACAATATTGGATTTTTTTTCATTTAACAGAACTTCTCAAATGTATGCCTTTAATTTGTTCCTTACACAAAGCAGCTTTACAACAGCTTTGCTCATTTCACGTACAGACTGACATCAGCAGAAATCTGATTTAAATGAGGAGATCAAACTGATCAAAGAGTGAGAAACAAGCGTAAGAAGCCGAACGAGCTAAACTCATGATACTTTTCAATACTTTGTGCTAGCACTGGTTGGAATTAGATTTTCTTCTAATTCATGTAATCTATCTTCCGGATATTGTGATGCTGTTTCTCCTCCTGTTTCTTCTTCTGTCATTTCAGTCCACTCTGCTACCAAGAGAGCTCATGTCTGTCCATCCAGGAGAGCAAATTTGGGATTTGCAATTTTGGGCTGGAAGGAGTAAATGCTCCTCTACGGATCAATGACATTTTCTTTAAATAATTCAAATAAACTTAATTCTCTCTGACATCAAGCTGAAACGTGGCTGTTTTTTTAAAGCTACAGCTTATCTCACCCAGAATACAAAATCAGGCATTGCTGCTGATACTAACTTTACAAAACAGATTTAGTAGCAGACCAATGTGACCAATATATGTTAAATACTTCTTACTTTCTTCGTCATGGTTTAAAAAATGTGATAAACCTGCTACAACAACACAACTAACATTTGCACAAGCCTAAAAAGTGCTGGTGTATGAGCATCTCCAGCTACAATGAAGAAATGACGGATAGTTAGAGCTTCGCGTTATCTTACACACAGGAGAACACCAATCACTTCTACACACTGAGGTTTACACATTTTGAAACTGAACAAGAAAGAACAGCACCGGTATCAGAATCAGTATACGGAGAGAAAAAGTAGCACCTGAGTGTCTCTGTTTAAAATCTTACATGCTTTAAGTGACCAGTAACTTCAGCCATCTTACAAATGCGACAAAACAGTACCATAAAATAGAAACATAGAGGGGAAAATGTAGTCTCCCGAAATGGAAATACTTGAGTAAATGTACTCAGTTACTTCCCACTTCTGCTACAAACACAAAGCACACGGATGCCATCCCACAGAGCGAGTTAAACTTCAGATAATTAAGCGCACAAGTGTTTCCTTCAGGGATCCAAAGCCTTCGGAGCATAAGGAGAGGTGCTGATATTTCTCACCCACATGACACATGGCCCAGTCGCGATCCTCCCCCGCAAACATAGCACAATCTTTAAGCCACACGGCCAGATTTGGCAGGGAGCGGTAGCAGCCGTATACATCCACATCCTGTCTGCAAGTTTCAGAGTCATATGTGGACTAAAAACTAACCACTCTCAAGTCACCGATGACAAATCGTGGGTGGCAACTTAACGTCGAACTTTAAGCTTTGAGTGAAGCTCATGATTGTGTGTGTTACCTCTTAAGCAGTGTTGAGATATATTCTGTTTCTAAGAAAGACTACGGATAAAGCGGCAGCGATGCCAAGGACATATCGGAGGGTGGTGGTGGGATTTTTTTTCTTTAGAGGGGTGGGGGGTGGGGAGGGGGGGTTGATGAAATAGTCCAGTTTGCTCCACATGGCGGAACAGAAGAGCTCTTGGTGAGCGAGCATTGTTTAGCAGATTGTCCTCGTCGCCTTCCAGTGTTCTTTTGCTTTACTGTACATTGTCTGCCTGTCAGCCGTTCTGTGGTGGAAGCAGGGGATAAGTGTGGAGCCGGACCCCCCCGGTGCAAATGGCCATTCTCACAGCCCAGAAGATTGCTCCTCTCTGCCACCCACTCCCACCTGGTGCCTTTGCTATTTTCTTCAACCAACCACTTCATTCTGGCTGGGTCGCTACCGTCTGTACTGTGCTGGCAGGCGCCGTTTGACTCAAACGTTATGCAAGCTGAACGTTTCAAGCCGGTTTCTCTGGTTTCGGCTTTTTAATGAATTATGTGCAAAGAGGATGTCATTGATTTTGCAATTTTGATAGTTTGTAAAACAGGTGGGAAGCACTTTAAATCTGTGCAACAGGCTGCAGCTAACGTCGTACGCTCTGTAATTGTAGACATTTACATAATAAACAGCCAACAAATGTGAAGAGAAGGCATTCTGTCAAACTACTGTACTACTTCCCCAAACAATCCTGTCAGTGCAGACATCATTTCTAAGAAACGGTGAATATTTTTTTCTGGAAAAAACATTCTTCTTATATTTACTGCATTTATTGCTTTATTATGTGCATTTTGATATTGCTCCTTGCTGCTATCGCCATTAAATCACTGCTTGTGTTTGCTCTGTACAATATCTGCAGGTCTGGGGAGCTTAACTTCACTTCACGCTAACTTATTTCTAAATATAAGCATATACTTATATAATGCAATGATATAACTATCCAAACTAAATGTATGATACTGACACTGGAGACTTTGTACTGACCTCACAAATCTGTCAGTGAGGTTCTTCACAAAGGAGTAAATCTCGAACCAGTCAGCAGAGACACTTCCAGACCTGAAACAAGAAAACAACAGTCAGTTTGCAGCTCGTCAGTGGCAGCAGATTGTGTGCTGGGGAGTAAAATACTGTACTGTATTTGTGCTTTGTACCACAACCACAGTTGGACATTAACACCAGCCACATGCTGGATAATTGTGCTGATAAGTCTGTGTTCTATAGCAGCCACTTCAGCTGTTACAATCCTCAAATGTTCACAGGAGCTTTGTCTCTCTACAAATCCAGTTGGCTGGTACAGTTAACATTTGTTTGTTTAGAGGTGAAGGTACTCAAGTACAGTTCTCTTTAGGACAAGTTTGAGAAATTCAAGTCGATCCGAGTTCATTTGTACAGTTCAGTAACACATGCAAGTTCTTGAAGGGCTTACAGGCCAACATTAGCAGTGGCTGCTGACCCCGCCAAGCTCGTTAAGAAGACAAGGAATGATTCCTCAAACAATAAAAGATGGCCAAGTGTGCAATAGCAGCCACAGGCTGCAAGAGATAACAAAAGATGAACAGGAAATGTATAACACGTTAAAAAAACAACACAACACCACAAACAGCAACACATTAGATTTAAACATGTGCAATACTTATGTACTAAATCCAATTTAAGACTTCTCAAATGGGTGAAAGAGAAAAGGCCAAGAAAGACTCTATTGGGCATCCAGTAGAATGGATTCATTAATAAACCCATCAGTGTTCAGATTGTGAGACTCTTCTTTATTTTCCTTCTTTTTCTCCTACATTCGTATATCTTTGCAACTTCCCTTTGTCCCTTTTTATGTTTTTCTTCCTTTGTTCTGTCTTTCCATGTGTTTTTCCTTCAATCCTTCCTTTCTTCAGCAAGTACGAAACCGGAAAAAGCAGGTTTTCCTTCGAGTTATTGCCATTTTATTGGAGTATATGCATTGACAACTTCTTCCACCACTGTCTTTTGTCTCATTAAACTGATTAAGACTTGGTAATTGTCGAAAAAGATACATAAATTTCTTGCTGTGACCAAGGACAAACCAATGTTAGGTGGGTGTCAACCTGTAGCCCTTGGCCCTTCTCACCCCTCGATAAGTCAATCTCACCACAATGAACACAGTGTGTAAAATGTGCCCTTGATGCAACGACAAAGAGGTAATTAAACCAATAATTACAATTCAATGTATGTGCGGAGAACATAAAACAGAAGAGTTTGACCATTAGGAGGCTCATCTTTCATGCCACCTCGCTCTCCTCCCTGCTGCCCGAAGACAAGGTCAAACAGCGGAGGGAAGACACGACTGTGGGGGAGAAGGAAACTTCCAACTGCACTTTGACAATTTTGGAGTGTCAGTGGGTAATTAGCAGCGGTTTACTGTGGTTAAGTGTCGTGTGAAGTAGTTAAATTTTACTGCTCCGTGTCATGTTGATGGTGCTGGTAATCAGCAGAGGCATTTTAGGTGTTCTGGTTTTTTAAATTAACCTGTAAAATCTCAGTCAGCTATAACTGCTCATGCTGAGTATCCAGATGTTTACCTGGTGATAACAAATACACCAGCATCTAGAGAGGGGCAATAAATCAGTGTAAGTTAGATATAGAATAGTGATTTAAGATGAGACTTGATAGAAAGATTAAGAACTTTAAACACCACCTTTTTCCAGGATGACATTACACATAACTTTTATTTTGACGTCTGTATTAGATAATAACGGCTTACATTTTACCAACTGGTATTGTTGTTGTGATATTAAATTCCATACTCCACTATAAAAGTTGCTATTGTGACCAGATCGGTCTCCAGGGATATCCTTGGACCAGCAGGATCAATCTGGGTGTGGAAAGTATAACAGCCCCTCCCTCATTACCACCACTGAGGTGCCCTTGAACAAAGCCACACCAGACTGGAGTCGTACTGGTCAGCTTCCAGGTGTGAATGTGTGTCACAGTGTGAGTGTGATCAGGGCATTCCTAAAAAAGGGGAGCTCGGCTCTCAGTGAAACCTCCCTGAATAAAAAGGCTTAGTTACAGCAAAAGCCGCACTTCATAGGACGTTTCCTTGGAAAGAGCGACCTGTGTGCCAAACAGAAAAGCTTTCACCGCTTGGTATTAAAACACCAAAATAGATGTTTCTTTGTACAGAAACACTGCAGGTTACTGCTGCGACAAACCCTGCAGCACAAACTGCTGGCTCCTGTCAGTCCCATCAGGAAATCTAACAGTGGAGCACTTTATCTGCAGGAACAAAGTAAACTTCCGCCAAAGAGACGTGCAACTATTTGACACTTTGCAATCACTGCAGATTGAGCTTTAATGCTTCAAAAACATTAATGCAAATGTGTCAATCAAACAGATGCCCAACGTGAAAACATATGTACAAAACGCAGAGCAAAATATGATCTATGCACTTGGTGAAACTTGTGCTAATAATCTTAGCCATCATCCTGTAATTCCGCAATTTAGTTGAGGGTGGGGCGGTTTGAAAATGGGTCAGGGGAGCAGTGTTTCAACTCAGGAGCCCTGAGTAATGGCCCATGTCCAAGCCGGGGGAGGACAGGATTAAAAACAGTTGTTGTCAAAGCTGTAAACTCCCAATAATATATTGGAGCGCTTTCTGCATGACGCTACCGCAGCGCTGCAAAGGTTTGCTGAACTGACTGAATCTGGCTGTGCAGTATTTGTGCGTTTGATGTCTGAGGCAGCGCTTTGAGTGCATTAAAGACACAGGAAGTGGCACATTCTTGCTAGCTTGCACGATTAACACACAACATTCAAGGACTTCTTGAAGATGATGACAGTGGCAAAACTCCTCCTACAAGACAGATAATGGTTATTTCCATCTCCATAAATGTATGTGTGTGTGTAATCACAACACACGAGTGAACCTATTTATAAAAGCATTTTTACGGAGTAAGCATTTCTTTTTTTATTGTGAGGCAGATGACAAACACCCATTCTTCCTTGTTTATGGTCACTCCCCCACACTGGCAGCATGTCTTATGTAAGAGAAACAATACATGGACAAACTCATGACACCATGTGACATGTTCCTTGAAGACAGCATGCTTAAGGCTTGGTTAACCTTGGCTGGATGAAACTACATGGTTAGTGTTAGGGGAAGTGTGGTCATGGTTACACTGGTGCGGTTCCTTGAGGTTTGTCAGAGTACTTGCATCCTCCTATGGAACCAGTGAGCATCACACAACTCCAGCCAATCACGGTCAGGCCTCGGTTACCTATCAGATCTGAATAGTCTGGACCAGATCCATCCAGGTTCAGACTGACCAGTTTCAGAAAGTTTGAAATTTCCAAGCAAAGCATGAATGTGCACACCTTCATCTAACTTTGAGGGACTTTGCAGGTGTTTCTTTCATGTCATAGTCTACTCACTACACACATTTGACACTACTGCTGACTATTTTCAAAAGCATGCTGGTACGTTACCAAACTTTGCAGTGGGTTTTCTTCAAACTTTCCAGGCAAGAACTGTTTTAAACTAATCACCAGAAATCTTCAGAGACTTCAAAAACTCCAACTGAGTCCAGTAATGCATCTTCATAAACGTCATGTCTGTTTTTATTTAGCCAAAGCTGGTGGAGCTGCAGAGAGATTTAAAAGATCTGTACTTCATTACAATGCAATGATAACATCACTTTCACAAAATTAAATCAACTGAAACCAGTGGGTGCCTTGTTATTCAGAAACCTAAAACACTGTCACAGAATTAAGTTGGCTTTTAGAGTTTATACTATACTATATTAACACTATATTATATTTTGTTGTGCTGTGGTTCACGCTGTTGTTTTATTCTAGTGCTTTGTGGTTTGTGTTTGTATATACACAACCCTTGTTGTGTTCATCTATCCTCTATGGGATGCAAATTGTGCATACTTTTGCAAATGTGTTAATAAATCAAACCAAAGTAAAGTGCACAGTAACTTCGACTAGTAAATGGGTTAAACATGCAAACTCAGTGGTTTGGTCTTTTCAGTGAAACATTCACCACTGGAGGCTGCCCAGTCCAACCACAGTGTGTTGATGGGCACTCAGCAGCTCCACTGAAGCAAGCTGTAGCTACCAGCTGCCTTCTCATGTTGAGCACCTCTGTGATAGTTAATGAGGGAGAGGGGAAAACCACTGTAACCCAATCCAGCAGGTGCAGGAGGTGTTACAGTGAAAGTTGTGACACAAGTGGGACAATCATGGAAAAGAAAAATAAGGCCATGGACCAAATATTGTCAGGTGAGGTGTTCAGGCGATGAGTTCCTACTATCAATGAAATAATGCAAAAAAAGTATGTGTGCAGCAAAACATTACACCCATATGATATTTTCGAACATGTTACTCCAAGCCCATGGGCATTACCCAGCCACTCTTCGGGTTGTTCACAAGATTTCTGAACCTGGCTGCAAAGACTTGCTCCCACTCAGCCAGGAGAGCATCAGTGAGGCCCGACACCGATGTTCTGTGTCAGGGTCTGCCTCACAGCTGCCGTTCCAGTTCATCCCAAAGGAGTTGGACGGGGCTGAGGTCAATTTAAGTTCCACACCAAATTGGGAAACCATTTCTTTATGGGCCAAGCTTTGTGTACACTCATGTTGAAACAGGAAAGGGCCCTCCCCGATCAACTGCCATCACTGTCTCAAACTGTGCACTGCAGTGCTCAGACTTCCCGTTAAAAGTATGTGGACACCCCTGTCCACATGGCTGCCACATGCGTCCACATACTTTTGGTCACATTTGTTACTCAACCTAATACTGTGGCGTCACCATTTTTGGTGGCAGCTATCGAAGTGCGGTATGTGACCAAGCAAATAACGTGAGCAGGGGCGACAGTGTCAGAACCAGGTCACAGAAAAGTGTGTCACACCTGCGAGCACGCGCCCCCTCCATCTTCTCTCCTCTCCCTCCACAGCACCGGGTCATGAGAAAAACACATTTCAAGGGCAGCAGAGTGCAGCTGTGTTATTATTCCTACGCTTAGCGTCGTAAACAGCGGCCTGAAACAAACTTTTTTCGTACTTACTTGTCCAAAACAAAGTAGAGGTCGTACGCTCCGTGACAGGATGCTTCCTCTGCCCAGCAAGACGAAGCAAACAACCCCAGGAGGAGCACAGCAGCCGCCGCCGAAGTCCACCGACCCTTTCCGTGAAAAAGTTCACCCTCCGCGGTGAAGTAACGTGACAACTTTTCCAACATTTTGACCACGAAACACTGGAGTGTCGTGTTGAACGGTAACAATAAATAACGTTTAGGCAGTTTCGCGGGGACAGCTGAAGACGACGTGACACATGCCCTCAGTGTGAGCAGCTACATGTCAAAGTTCCTCCAAAACAGCCAACTTAACTAACCGACCTGCGAAACGGAGGAAAACACCGCGCGACGTCACCAGCTGTGCGCTTTCTTCATCGTCTTGACTCACCGTCCACTCACTCACATCCTCAATAAAACCGACCCGCCGCCTGAACCCGCACTGACTCAGTGTGTATGATAACCTAAATCACTGCTAACAGTCAACTTCACCGTGCTATAACACTCACAACGAGAAAAGTTAGGCTGCCTTCAAGGGCTGCGAGAAAGCTCGGAATGCGGAGCGCTGCTTTTATCACTGTTGTTAATGGTTATAAAACGGCTGTAATATGAGTCATAACGCCGGTGGCCTATGTTTTATTTCTTAAATGCACTGACACAGGGGCTGAACGGTACTGCATTTAACAGTAGCCAAGAATGAAGAGGAGCATGCGGGTCAATGCATTATGAAATGCTAGAAAAGAGAAATAGGTGTCATTTTTAATAGTTTATTTATTTATTTATTTATTTATTTATTTATTTTGTAGTTAAATATCAATAGAAGTACCCCACTGCAAGAAATGTTTTTCGGGAATCAATAGAGCTAAGGACAGACTGTATTTGGTATAATTCACGGTAATTCAATCTATAGCAACGAATCACATTTTATGAGGTTAGATGTGTTCATCATTTAGTAAAATAACTGACACCAGATAAGTGAGTGTAGTAGAAGTATTTTATTTATATATAAATTGCAAAATATCAACATACTCAAGGACCTTTTTTAAAACTTGTAAAATTCTGACCGACAGCACCCAAAGGCCTCATCGGTTTCCAATCCAGTGCGCATGACCGAGGTGAATCCAGCTGCTGGACTTCAACAGAGCTGGAGGTCCCAGTGCACACACCCAACAACATCTGTATCATCTTTTGTACAAGGCTACTTAATAATGTTACGTTAACAATATGTACACAGGTCAGAGCTGCATTTTTATTTTTATTTATTTTTTTTTTTTTGGCTAAGTTACACACATCATTTTCCTTGAATGTTATGCTCTATCTATGTGCATAGACAAAGGAATTATGGTGCATTTTCATACATTTGGTTAAAAAAAATATTAAGTCATGCCTTTGGCAACTGAAACATTTTTGTATTTGTTTTGCACACAGAACCACAAGGTTCTTGTTAAGTTTTGGCCTGCATACTAACACTGAAAGGAGGCCTTTGTTATTAAGAGAAGATGTCCATTTCCCAATTTTCAAGCTATTATGATTGGTTGCATTTTGGAGGAACCACACAAGCTGCATAGTCACGGGAATAGGTATCTCCTCCTTTTCTCATGGTTTCACAAGTTCCCCAAATATTCTTTTGACATCCAGGTTGAGAGCCTCTCATTGAACCATTGATATCAGCCTGGCCTGACACACTTCATTCAAACAGAATTAACAACACACGTGGCAAACAAAGCCTCTTCCCTATACAGAGAGAACAGTCACTCTGAAGGAAACAGAAAAGTCTGTTGGCAAAATGAGAGCAGGAAGAGGCTGCAGATGTAAGTTCTGTGAAATCACAGATGTTTCAGGAAAGATGTTGCATAAGCACAAGTTCTGAAGTGCAGTATTCCTTCTAAATATTTTTGGAGGGTGTGATGTGTTTGTGTAAGCATCTGTGTGTTTCTTTTCTCCTCCAGTTTGTGTTTCTTCATTCCTTCTTTTTAAGCTTTTATAACACATCTGCAAAGAGGGCGACAACCCTCATATGTACCCAAGAATAACTTTGGCCTGTGCTCCTTCGGTAACACACAGCAGAAACAGACCCCAGCACACAAAAACTGCTGAGAAAGAGAAACCAGTTGATCACTTGTGTCTTGATGTGCATTTTCATTGCTGCTATCTAATTAGAAACACATATTTTTGCTATGGTAACATAAAATAACTCCTATATTATATGATAAGTAAGAATTTTCTGTTTGACATTCAATTAAATTTGTCTTTTTATTCCAGGCACACTGTGGAAACTGCAGGTGCCTCCATCTTCAGCCTGGATGGCTCATTGTGTGATTTAAATCCCTAAACCTGGCAGACTCACTGCATTTCTCTACTCATTGAGCTACACAGGGAGCTGAACCTCCAAACCTGGCAATCTCCCACGGAGCTGTATGCATAAAACTGAAGCCTTCATCATCTTATCGCTGCCATGCTCCACCCACTGAGCTCCACAGCACCATTTAATCAAATGCAATATGAACATGTGGCCATTCTAAAACCAAAAGTCTTCAAGGGAATGCCATAGCGGATGATGCAAATGTTCTCACAGTTGTATCTATTGACTCTAGATGAGTAACTACATTTCGTAACTCCTGTGCATCTGACTACCACCACCTCAGGTTACAATAGACGCTAATGATGCATTTCTCCAGGTGGCATTTTCCAGGACATACAGGAAATTCCAGGTTTGCGCTTATCTGATCCCTTGTGACTGCTGTTTGAACAAGGTATGTGTAGCTGGTAGAGGATGTGACTTCAGGCTATGGAATTAGTTAAAAACACTGACAGGCACTCAGAGTGAAAACAGCACAGCTGTTATTGAGCTCTACCTGGTTTACCTGCACAAGCTGCAACACATGTTCTCAATAAACGTATAGTTAAAGGGGTTTATATATGCAATTTCTGTAAGTCATGTAGGTATATTTGTTTGCTGATTTTACAACGTATGTCACTGTCTCACCATACATAGCAAATAAGATGCCTGTAACAGCTGGTACTGGCACTGAAATCCACATAAAGCAGCAAAATAAAGGTTTGCTAGTTGATATTCATTTGGAGACGCTGACTATGGCATAAAAGTAAACACTAACACAACAGCATCAAAAGAAATTCAAAGTATTGTGTGTATATAATCTGAATATTACCATGGAAATATTTCATATTTTTAAGCAAATGGCTATCAGACAGGCCTGTCAGTCTTGGTCAAGATTCCTTCGTCACTACAACGAATCTAATTGCTCAACAATATTATTGAATTCCAGTTATTCATTTTAATATTTTGCTGAGTTTTTCTGCCTGGATAGAACGGGTTAATCTTTTAAAGATGTTAAACTTCATGTAAGAACTGGAAGTCTTTCACTGGAGAGTTTTAGTGCATAAAAAGAGTGTAACGTACTTGCACATTCTTCTCATGAAAACCTAAAAAAGTAAACATTGAACACTGAAAACTGACTACAGATAACGTCAACACAAAAACGCTGTTATCCACCTCTGCCTCTAGAACTGCATTTAAATTCTGATTGCTTCAAGCTCTTATTTTTGCTCTTCTCTCAGGACGTACTGTCACCTTATTAAGGGTAAGAAGCAATTACTCAGACCACAGCCTCTACTGAAACATGGATTATACAAAGGAACTAAATCTATTTTCGTTTGTTTTGCCTGAGTGTGAAAACTGTGCTGTCACACAACTCCATATCAGGGAGGTAATTACCACTAACACACCTCATCAAATCTGAATAGTCCAGAGAACAGCGACACACGAGTATAATTATCTGGCAAATCAAAGTCTAATTAGATTTTAATTAGAATGTTAATTCTTTTGCACGCCGTTTGGTTTCCGTATATGCTACCTAGCTTGGTACCCTGAGCGGGGCTCCATAAAGCAAAGAGAACAAAAAAACAAGCATGTACTTCCCATTATTTGGCAAATGTACATGTTTATGAGAATCCAGTGACTTGAGAAAATAGTTGTAGTGCATGAATTTGTCATGGGGCTTTTACGCTGGAGGAGAAATCGAAAGTGACAGTTAAAACAACAACACTAATTTATGGGAGCAGTGAAGTGTTGAAGCTAATCAAGAGATAAACCCATGACAAAATGCAAAAGTGCAAGAACAAACAAAGATTTCTAATAGTTAGGAAAGAAGCCGAGCAACATTTCTGTGAACGATCTCCCCTCAAATGTAATGGATCATAGGGAACGCTAATAACCCTTTAACCCTTTGACCTATTCTTTAAAGCTATTACTTCATTGATATATCTGAAGAGAAACTGGCTTCATCCTGCACAGTGATAAAACACGTAAGGAATCACTCATTTAAAGTGTACTCACAAGATAAAACAAAAAAAAGGCTCACTGACTTTTCCTCCAAACGACCAGATCTAAAAACTGACGCTACATAGTGAAGAATGGACGTAACAAATGACTGTAAATCACTTCATAAAGACCAAAAAGAATTCAGATGACCTCTGCAACACCATCCACTACAGCTTATTGGAGCTTACAGCGTGTTTATTGCTGCGTTTCACGATCTAAAAGTCGAAACCTGTGAGGTTGGAGGTCATCACTCCTCGACCCCCAGGAAGTTTCAGCAGCTAAATGCACAGTTGTAGATAAAAAGCCAAGTCGGTAATCAGTCCGTGATGAATAACTATGGCTGATCAGCATACTTGCGAGACTCCTGACATCATAGGCCAAATCGCGAGACCAAACCTAGCCGGGGAATCTGTCTGGGGATCTTCCCCCAGAAAATTGTTAATTTCAGAGATTTCCTGCATACGAGTCAATTTATGGACTTACTTAATTGCTGAAATGACTCCTGGGTGAACCTAGAAGCAAGTTGCTTCATTTACTAACTGTAAAAGTAAATGAAGAAGAAAAACACATTGTCCAGAAAACCAGTGATACTGTGTGATAGATACGAGCTTGGATAAATACCAGTGCATCCTGCACTACTGCAGCATAATGCATTCATTAGGCCTCATACATTAGGCCCATCTGCTGTCTGTTTGTTCCTGCTGTCAGCGGTGATCCAGTGCTGAGCCCTGAAATCTTCGAATGAGTCTGGGGTCATGAGTCAATCAATAAATATGGCAATATAAAAAAACACTATATCAAAAGACAATTATTATTATTATTATTACTCCAATGCAATCAAACGCAATCCAATACACATTCTCCTTTTTCAAAGATTACAATCTCATTATATTTGTTGACACTGTGATACGAGATACTAATTCAACTGTATGTTGATTACTGAGCCCATAGATAAGACAAGATCATATATTGATTATAAATGGATCTGGGAGGACATCGAGTAACTTCCAGGTGGGGCCAAACAGAATTGAGTCCCACGACGTCCTCTTCACCATGGGAACATGGAAGAGGACAGACTACACAGACTCACAAGAGGCAAAACTGAAGCACACCATGGAGAAAGGAAACAGACACACCGAGGGAGAGACGAGAGGAGTAGATCCACTCTAACTGACAGAGGGCGAAAATTGCAGAGGTCCGACTCTTTCAAGTACACCTCAAGTGCTTCTCGCTACATCGGTTCAGTGACAGTGCAGCAGGTGTTTTCTTTACTGGAACGACGGATGGTCGATTATCAAAGGTGTCAACCAATTGAGAGCGTTACTGAATCAGCTTCCTGCTCTCTGTGACCCACTGTGGTTTAGTGTAGTAAGTGTTTTTAACTGTTACTGATTGGACGGCTTCGTCCTCTGAAGGTCCTTGAAGTTCATAACTGCTGCATGCTGATGATGCTTCATCAAGAGGGAACAAACTCGTTATCGATAATTGGAGAGGCGTCAGGAAATCAAGGCACCTCAAGAAAACCTACCAAAGAAGTATTAGTCACAATAGCAAGCCCTAATAGCATCTATAACTCATAATTACCTTAATAACTGTTATTTTAGCTTGTTTTTCCTCCTTTGAGAAAGCATTGTTTGTCACTAATGGCATCTTAAGTTGAAATTGAGTGCCTTGCCCACAAGTAAACAGCATCTATCAATCATGACTTGAGGCCAAGTGTCACAACACACAAAAGCCAGAAGTGTGTTTCGTGTGTGTATGCGTGTGTGTTTGTGTGTGACGAGTGTGGTGTGTGTGTGGGAATAAGACAGCTCCTACACCTGCCTGATAAGTGTGAATGGTAATCATGCACACAGCGACCATCTTTTGTTGTTCTTAACAAGCCATTTTTCATTTCCTAGCAGCATGCAGGGAGCAAAATGAACTCCAGCACCATTATAAAGTACAAAAATCCATATATGAAAAAAGATCAGTTATCATTTCGCATTTTCATTTTCGCTGGTTGGTTCTGTGAATGGACAGGTTTTTTTTTAATTACAGTACTCTCAGGCTCTCAGGCAACAGTATGTTGAAAGAGTTGATGAGCACTGTGATTGTCCCTCCTCTTTATACTGCCAATGAAATCATCCCTTCATGCTGTGTTTATACTGTAAGTGATGGGGGACAAAAACCGCAGTCATGGTTTTATGCAAAAACACTTTCTTAAGTTGCAGCTGCAGCTAATATGAGGATCCAGCAGTGAGAGAGACTGCCATTAAACCTTGGCCAAACTTCAGAAGAACAAAGACTATAGATTTTGTCCCTGCTCGTTCACGAGTTGCACTATGAAGGGATCACTTTATGGCCAATAAATGCAGGAGGAATGATTGCAGTTGTCAGTAGTTCTCTGTAAACTGCAGAGAATGTCATCAAGATGCACTTGATATCTATCCTGCAAAAAGTTGCAGAATTTGTAAGTTGTCCTTGCAAAGCTTTTTTTTCAATAGATGAGAACAAGTCCTTTCGATACATAGACGTTAAATCAATTGTTGCCGATGTGCAAAAGTAATCTGCTGCCAGATGTAGCTTTGTTTGTGATTATTCCCCTTAGAACACCCAGTCTTTGAAAACTATGAGTCAAACTGTAAATTCACCTCATGAACGTGCGTGTTTGAACTGACCTCTTGTGGGTTCGCCCTCCACTACACCCCTGCACGCTGGGCCTCGGTCAGAGCACACATCTGCACCGACTCCGCGCTCCTCGGAGGCAGACGTTAGCATTTAGAGAAGGACAGGCAGCGAGGCGTCGTCCAGATAATGAAATGAATCCACGTTTGATCCTCTCATAGTCTCCCAGTAATTGTTCTTGATTCCCCCTTTGTGTTTCACGCTTGACTCCCCGCTCATATCAGGGCCCGTGTATGAAGACGTGCTCGTTCCCCCTATCAGTGACAGCAGAGCTCGGTGATTAACAAATTAAGGATCTTCTTTGCCTTAATCTGTCTCGAGGCTTTTTTTTTTTTTTCAGTTGACTCCTGCAGAAACGTGTTTGGCACTGACAGCACCTCTGCTCCCATGTTTAATTGGATTAGAGGGAAATCGGGATAAATACGCTCTCAGACGAGGCGTCAGGGAGGGCTGCATGAGGGAAAAACAGGTGATGAAGTCGTTTCAGAATTACCCTTTCAACTTCTTTCACTGCGCCGCTGAGACGTCAAAGATTTCTTTGGCGTGGAGTATCATGGGAGGAAGTGAAAGCCTGCGTGAGGGCGTATGGATTAATTTCTGGAAACATTAGGCTGAACCGATTAATGTCACAGCAGGAACGTTCAGCGGCTTCCTGATGCTCAGCGGTGGGGATGGGGCACTGCACGGTTCTATTAGGTTCTCTAGTTTATTTACCCAAAGACTGAACATGATGGCTTATTTTGCACTTTCAGTATCTTTCAAATCAAACCATTTTCATACTCCTCTGAGATAAGAGGCCTATGTTTTTCCGCCACACTGGCGGTCTCAGCAACGTTTGAGTCAGTGGCGATGAAAATTCGTACAGGCATTGTTGGTCCCCAAACAAATAAGCCTACTGACTTTGGTGTTCCCCTGACTTTTCGTCTAGTGTCATGTTAAGCTTGACATTGGTGGTTTTCGAGTTAAGCGTTTAGACAATTATTGGATGGATTTATTCAAAATTTAAAAGATATTCCTGTTCCCCACTGGATGAATTGTTTTTTGAGGTTACTAATCACCCGCACTATGTCACAGTCCATCTAGCAAGGTAGTCCCAACGTGGTTTAACATGGTTAAACTTAAGTTTCATCATGGTCGGAAAAAACACTGTTGTATATTGGGCTGAAACAGCCTGTTGCACTTGCAGCAAACATTAAAAAAATAAAAAATAGAATTACCGACTCATTATTGTCTGCCTCCACCAACCAGTTAAGTTTACATCCTTCCAACACGATGGTGCAGTGAGGTCACCTTTGTCATTATTATGCTGATGTTAGCATTTAGCTTATAGCACTTCCATGCCTGAGTAAAGCGAGACAGAACTGCTAACTTGGCTGAAGGCTCCTTGTTTGCTAAAATACATTGTTCTCAGTGTGGAAAACCTTTAAAACCTTCAGATCGTTAGCAGACAAAGTTTTCACTGAAACATTTGATGAATAATTGAAAATTGTATTGCAGGTGTCCAAACTTATGCTTGAACTAGAAGAGCGTACTCAGTGGAGCAGATGCAGATGTCTTCCAGGCTTACAGTCAAGATGGCAGCCAAGATACCCAAAACGAGGATTTTTTCACCTTGTATTGTGCATAACTTAAATTGATTCAAACATATCACGTATGGAATTAATCTGCAGATGCTCCAGTTCAAGATGAGACCAAACCTTTCTATGGATGTTGGGTTTTGAGCCAAAATGTGGCCTTCAACAGACTAGACAAGCCTTGTTTTTAGCCTTGCTAAACAGTTGTTGATCACTTGCAGCCCCTACTGGCTGGTTATGAGTGAGGAGTCAGCAGTTAATGGCGGTATACTGTGAAACAGAACAATGATAAAAGTAGCTTTCAAAATTGTAAATCACCACAACCACGAGAGGTATGAGCATACAGTCAGAAATGTGCACAGAAATATTTGTCTCATTGGTCCAGTAGCATATGAGACACTCGCACACACGACCAAACTTAGCACTCCAAAGCTCTGAATTACTTTCTGAATACCTCACTGTTTATTTTTTTAAGCCTCAGGATCTCAAAATACATGTAATCACGTCATCTTAAATGTTCCCATTTAACAACCAAATGTAACAATAATCATATAACAAAAGAAAAAAATAGTGTCCTGTTGCAACTCTAGCACTCTGCCTACACAACAAATTTCACATGAACGTCTGTGTTAAATAAAGCAGTAAAACAAATAAATGCAAATGAAATATGAATGGATGGTTTTATTGTCATGCCAACAAACATTTTGTTGATCTTGTCCGACACACTGTTTGGAATAAGGTCTGTGGGTTTTATATCCACGTCTCACATGCTGTGACAGATGAAATCAAAGCTTCATTAAGAACAATATGGAGCGACAGTCAAATCTCTCGTCTAGCCTCTCTCTCTTCCTGTCTGGGTTAAAAAAAATGACCAAAGGAAGGAAGGGAGAAAAGGAATCCAGGTTTAAGTGCAGGTCATTGTGGCTTTTCGCCTGCAGTCATAAACAAATTCTGCACTGAAAGAACATGGGGAATATGATTTTTTTCATAATTTTGGAGGGAAAAAGTAAACAATGAATTCAAAATATTTATTGCGGACTGACTGTTGTGGCAGGAGCAAAAACATTTATATGCTTGACATGAGTTGTTTCCTCAGTGGAGTCATAAAAACACAACAGTTTGAAAGCAGATTCCAAAAAGGTTTTCCAAAAGACCATAACAGAAAGCTCTGTTGAATCCACGATCAGGGACGGGGGAACACGTGAGACAGATTTCATAGTCGCACAACACAAATGATCCTCCTGGTTCCTCTCACGGTGTTAGATGGTTTGCTGACCACACTTTGGCTCCATGCTGGAATAATCATCAGGAGGACAAAGTAATCCGGTTTTTCAGTCGTTTGAATTCACAAACAGACAAAGTCTGGTGTTGCAGTAAGTGGATTTGGTTCCACTACATAGACAGAGCCTGTTGTCGCCAGAGAAAACAACCCTATAGGTCAGCTTTGCAAGTGACAGGACTTGACTTGACAGGAGAAAAGCAGAAAGTCAGGTGATGTAGTATAAAGAGCAAGAAAGTCCACATATAGAGGAGGTGTGGTTGGGGTCAAACAGGTCAAACAAACACCCAGGAGGACTTTCACCCTGAAGATCTGCTGTTTGTATCACGTCTGAAATCAAAAGTCAAAATCAAAAGTTAGATAACATTACATTATATTACGTACGTAACATACTCATTTTAACCAATGAGCTTTTCTTAAACTTAACCGACTAGCTTTGTTAGCGAATAGCTAATAGTTGCAATGCCTGAGCCCAACCAGTGATAAATGAAAGCTTTACACTGAAATGGGTTTGCTGTTTGAATACACTGTGCTGTTTCAGGTGGCTCTGCTTTGCTAGCTTAGCTTAGCCTAGCACTTCCATGATGTGGAGATTCACCTGGAAAGGGAACATAAAGCTCTTTGACATTGAACTACTGTGCATCTAAACAAGAAAAAGATATATATACATATAATATAGTATAATGTTGGTCACATGATCCTGGTTTCAAACCTGCTTCCCCAAAAACTGGCAAACAGAGAATACCAGCTTCCTCTCTCAGTTCAGACGCCGTTGCTAGTCTGCAAAAACACAACCATCAGCTTGCATCCATCTCGGTCCTCTGTCTCACACTCCCACCGGCCTCCCCCTCTCTCCCCTCCGTGCCCCCCCCCTCTATGTTTTATTTACTTGGCTGACATGCAGCCTTTGCGCTGGCAGCTTTGTCCATCAAAAGGCACCTGCTCCTGGTGATTGTTTGCTCACCTTCCTGTCCAGAGCGCTGCAGATGAGTGTCAGCGGTCCTTCGCTCCCACCACGTTTTTTGTTTTTCTATTTCTTCCACTCTGATGAAATGTCTTCAGGGCTGACGGGCCGCCTGTGCAAACATCAGGTCAGCGCGGCGTCCTGAGGCGTCACTGCATTTCATCATTGTTTTACGTATACCACATTTTTGGAGGAGTACTTTGTTGAGGCTCTTTGCATGAGTGTGTAAGGTGGGAATTCAGAGTCTTGCTCAAGGACATTTCGTAACACAGGACTGTTGATTGACACACTGCTTATTATTGCAGAGCTGATCCTGTGAACTTCCAGGTACAAGACACCCTCTGAATCAAACTTCTCTGCTCAATGTATAGGTCATAGAAAACATCCAGAGAGTAGTGCATTGCTTCTTTTCTTCATTCCTCATTCCATGAGGAATGTTCTCATTAGTGGTATTAAAATGTGACTTACTATAAAGAAAGGAGCAATGTCTCACTGACACAATTATGTCAACACCACATGTGTTTATTAAAGGGCCTTTTTCTGCCAGATCTGGTTAACCATTTGCTATACTCAGTTTCTTGGGAAAAGCATGACTAAATTAGCCCTTGTTGCAGAGAGTGGACACTTTATCTATGGTAGAAATAAATTAAAGTCATTTCAAGGAAAGTTATATGCGATAATTTTTTTTCCCTAAAACTCTAATAAAGATGTATACAAAAAACATATTAGAGACAAAATTACATCTCAATTTTTGCACATTAACCAGAGTGAGGATTTCTGGCACAACGTCACCTACTTGCACAGTGCATGGAGAGCAGAAATGTATTTAAAAGGTAAAAAAAAATCCCACTACCCTTGCAGAGAGCATGATTAAGGTCTTTTTTTATCTTGTTTTTCTTTTTGCAAAAATAGACATGTTTTCATATTAGGCCATAAATTGAAATTTCTATCCATGATAGTCTTCATTAAGATTTATGTCACCCAGAAAAATCAATGAGGATGGGTTCTCATTTACAAAGCTGCCGGAAGTTGAAAAGAAAAAGGCTGCTTTTACTTTCAGTGGTGAGATGTTGGTACAGTGGTTGAGGGTATTGCACAGAAACATGTACTGTATGTGTTGACACATGCTCTCCTTACATTTCCTCAGGCACGTTGCCTCTTGCTGTGTCACACACAAACTCTGCTTGTCTTGTACAGCAGAAGAACTCAGGACTTGTGCCCCATTCCTGCTCCAAAGGAGCTCTGTGTGATCAAAGGAGTAGGCTTAGTGCGGCATGAACGAGTGGAGCTAGTAGTGCTGAACATCCCTGGTGGTCAGACATGAGCACAAGTGTCACAGACACAGACAAAGGCACCTGGAACATACAGTATAGCAGAATAAAGGGGAAGAAAGAGCTTAAATAAATGAAATTATAGACACTGGACAGACAGGTGGCCTGTTATCAAGGGGTATGCAAAAAAGGTGTCAGCAACATTTCCCTCAGTCAGTACATCAAGACTGAAAGACTGAGAAATTCCCAAGAACAGAAAGCGTCATAGAAAAATAATAAAGACCACACTGATGACAATAGTTGCACTTCCTCCTCTGTGGTGTCTCTGTGATCATCACAATTCTTGAGATGTCGTAGGAAAACAAACACAAAATACATGCAAGCAGAATTCGCAGTTTCTCAATTTTGGGGGTCCAGAACTTTGAAAGTTCCTCTATTTCCAGGATCTTGGTGGTGGAAAGTGTCTCATACTGGTCCCAGTTTCGTACATGATGACGGTGTGTCCATCTGTGTATTACTGTTTATTCCTCTGCTTCGCTTCTTCAAATGATGAGAATCAACATGAGTAGAATGAGGTCACAGGAAAAGTGAGTTACACAGCGGCATTAAGTAATATACGACCTTTATCAACCTCTATTGGCAACCAGTCGCAACTGCAGCAACCCTGAGAGACTCGATCTGCTCTGACGCAAGTCCTCTCATGTCTCCATTGGCAGGATCATCACATTTTTAATTTTGCTCCAAAGGAGAGTACAGCCTGGAAAATCAATACTGAAAGCAAACCTAATCACCTGGTGAGCAAAATCGTTCCCATGCTGATTGGTTGCTATGGGCAACAAAGATCTTGCCGCTGCCCACTTTAGGTTTGTATTCAAAGTCAAAACTACGATTGAATCGAAGCTTCATGTCAGAAATGCTATTCAGGGTTAAAACTTTGCTCTGTGAGTTCAGAAAAAGCAGTGAATGGAAGATTAGGGTTAGGGTTACTTGTGTGTTTGACTGAATGAGTACATAAGAGGCAGAGAAACAGTGAGTGGAACAAAGAAAGACAAAGAGAACGAACAGCAAGAGCGCAGCCGCTGATGTGAAACCAAAGTGGACGAGGCTTTCGATTAGCTGTTGCTTCACATGTCAGGCTGCGGCGCTGCTGAACACTGACGGAGGCTGATTGGTGAGGGCCATCCCTTTACAGCTTAATGATTGTCCCACAGCGCCCTGTCCCCCGAGGGGAAAAACACTTTTTAAAGAATAAGGAAGTCCATGAGCCTTGCTGTCGCTTAAGTTAAGGCAGCAAATAACCCTTCCAACCTCGTCACCTCCAGTGCAACCCACGACCCCCCCCCCCCCCAGCCCCGGTTCAAACTGCCCCTGGCGCTCGGAGCAAGACAGCGAAGAACAATTGCTGTGTTCACAGTTCATCTTGCCGATGTTTTTTCCAGCCTGTCATGGGAGTCTTTGCACTTTTCCAGCGTTAGAAGAAAACTTGCTGGCACATTGTTGTTTTGTCGTGGCTCAGGAGGAGGTTTGACCTCTCGTGACCCCGCAGGGGGACAGGTGCTTTGATGAATGCACCGCAGCACAACATGTTGTATGAACGGCTGCCATTAAACTTTAACGCATGTAGGATCACATGCATGGCTGAAGTATGGATCCACTGTAGGCCTTTTGATCACGCTGCATGCACTTCTGTTTTAACCTCTATGGGCAGAGAATTATCTCCACCACTTGAGTTTTCCTACCGTTTCTTATTTTGTTTTTCAGGATTGTGCCGTATTATATCTGACAACCATTATATTCTTGCATTGTTGCAACAATGTAAATCGGAAATTAAATATTGTCATCCATTTTTCCCTCTTTGCAAAGAGATTATATTTTCAGTCCCATTTGTTTGTTTGGCAGCAGGAGAATGAGAATAACAGATTTTTGTTAAACTTGACTGAATGTTAGACTATTTGCCAAGGACTGAGACTTTGGTGGTGATCCAGGAGTTTCCTGAACTTTATACTCATGAGCGGCTATATTTACTTAGATTTTTAGTTCTTCTTTTTTTTTTTTATATAAAAATCTGGTACATGTATTCCATTATTTTTAATCACTGCATTTCTTCTTATTAAGATTTTCTCTAGGCCTTTTCTTTTGTTCATATTGTTGTGGATCTAGATTAGGAAATGTGGGAGCAGTTGCTGTCATGGCTTTATCACATTGGATATTCTTCGAAACATGTTATTCCGGGTTGTCTGCATTAATGCTGAGGTGGAAATGTATGATTATTTTCCATTTATTGTAGTTTCCAATAGTCCAGCAGTTTCTAATGTTGTTTAAAGATTGTATTTCTTCAAGACTCGTACCTCAGTTTTTCACCCACTTTCTACAAAAACCCTTTCAAACACACAACATGTGCAACTCTTGTCAAGTCTGCAGTCTTCATTATATTGTTACACATTTATTTATAATCGCCAACATCTTTAGGTGCAATGTGATGTTAAATGTGGTGAGATATTCCTGTCATCTGCTCCCCTGGCCTTGGCTGAATCAGTGAAGAAACCCCCCCTGTTCTCAGCACTTTAATGGATTTACCTAAGCAGTCACACTTGAGTTCACGCACGGACATACCTCCTCACTCAACTTGACAAGCTTGCCGGTCCGCATTTACTCTGACGACCAGGAGTATCTAACGCATGTGACAAAGTCTTCAGACAGACCACGGCAGCGGTGAGTAGGGGGGGGGTCGGACCTCGCCTGCTCCCCCTCAGCATCACATCTCTTGACAGCTGCCATTTTCAGTACCGTGGTTCGCCGTCGTAGCCAGCCGACTGCCAAGTCCCCATCAACTTTGCTTTCTCGCCGCCTTTTCCTGCTCTGGTTTCCAGAGCGCAGACTGCAGACGGCGGAGGGAGTTGCAGCAGTGTCGCCAGATATTAGCAACAAGGGCTTGAGGGCCAGCAGGCTTCCGCCTGACCTGAGTGATCACTGGAGAGGACAGAAAACTGAAATGAAAAACATCCTGAACTTTGGGCAGGGTTAGGCATGAGGCTGAGATGGAGAGGATGTTCTGCCTGATGCCGAGTAGATGCTGATGTGATGACTGGCACCAAGGTTAAAAAGATAATCTGACTAGAAAACTGAAACGTAACAGACACACAACGTGAAATCTAGGTCTGCTGAGGAATGTTGAGTGTTTTCATAGAAATTTGTGTAGTGGTGTATGTGAAATATCGGGGCCAGGTGAAGGCATCCTTCTCAGACTGGAGCAGATAGGCTTTTTCGTCTGAGACAATCCCTTTAACACGGTTTCTGAAGTGAGGCAGCTGTTTTTTCTCCAGTCTCAGTTTTTTAAAACCTACCACAGAGGAGTGACTGATGGAGACAAGCGTCTGTGGGGGCTTTGACAAAACCACCTCCACGCAAGGTTCATTTAGTAGCCTAGCCCTCCGGGGCTTTCAGCTGTGTCAGACAATCTTCCTCAGCAGATGTAGTTCGCTTTGTTGTCACAGAGCTGTAGAGGTTCAAATAAACAATTTTCTTAGCAGTTTGCTAAGTTTTCAGACAGAAAGTGAAGCGTCAGTCATGTGGATTTGACCGCTGAATCGTTGGTGTTTGTTGGTCCCAAGCAGCTAACATGTCAGTGGATGTTCGATCAATTTAAGCCACCCCCAGCACATTCACATTTTCCCATCGCCTTTGTATCCAATAAACACTTTGTTCTGTGACCAAATAGCCTACCTGCAAAATCACATTTCCATCACCCTCTGCTGTGCTTTGCATTTAAGCAAATGTTAAAATGCTTACACACTGAGCTCAAGTGGTGAACACGGCAAACATTATACCTGCTAATCATTAGATGTTAGCATTACCTAGCCTCACAGAGCTGCTAGCATGGCTGTAGACTGTAGTTTTGTTTAATAATGTAAGCTAGAGGAACATGGGAAAACTGCTCACTGAGGATCAATGATGGATTTATGGAGAAAAACATGCAAAGGTATATTTTGCACTTTTTAAACGATTTAAATGTAGAAATGTTTGAATGTTGTATTCAATAGACTGGTGAACAGGCAGAGGAGGTACAAAAAGATCATAAAGTGATGCAACAGGTGTGTCTAATTGATCAGATACGGTTTTGAAAGGAGATATTTATGTGTCGCTGTATTGAATTTCCTGAGGCTCAACAGTAAAAGACCAAGCCAAGAACTGAGTAATATTTGGGCTAAATTTGACAAAGTTTCTCTGCTGTGACAAACTGACAGTGTTGATGAGGAGAGTCACTTCTCATATGAGCTAAGATCGACTGGCTGAGACACAAGTGAATTTCTGCTCCCAGCAGCTCTCATAAGTGTAATCAATAACCTCAGCACATTGCCTCCTCGCCAAGCCCGAGTGAGAGAAAACACATGTTAGGTATTGTAGAAGTATCAGAGCATTCATGAATAATCATGACTGGCCGGACCACATAAGTGACTTCAGCCTGTTGTTTAGGAAACTTCTTGTTTGGAGGAAAGAGAACACAAGAATTCATCCAACGTCAACTTTCGTAACCTAGAAAGCAGCAAAGCAAACAGAAAACACAATGACAAACTGTACCTCCCCTCACCAAAGAGGAATGACGGGAATCGTCTTATTTGTTTCTTCAGTGAGCGTTTTGTTTTATTTTAGCTGCAGTGGCATGCAATTGTTATTCTGCTCTGGAATTCAACTGGGTTTCTCTTTATCCACCCAGAATCACATCTTACTGGCCTCTTCTGGAAATGTTCTAGCTGTTGTAGTTGTTTTTTTATGTTGAATCTTCGCTGTCGTCAGTGTTGCAAAGTGGTCACAAGGGCCTTTTAGTCACTCTTCTGGGGACCATGAATATTTCAAAGTATTACAATTTCATGGAGATCAGGCTGACAGTCATAAAGATAGCTTTGTCTTGACCAAACAAATGGTCAAGCTGAAATTTTGACATGACAGTGTTCAGTAAAGAAGGTCAGGGGTCGCTGAAACAGCATCCTCTGTGGATGGTTTCCCAGAGGATGCTTGCCAAATGTTATGCCAATCTGGCCAGTAGTTGATCAGATGTGTTGTGATTGGACCAAGTGTCTCAGTTGTGCAGAAATGCCATTCTTAATCCTGTCGTGCAGCGTTTGCCTCCTCTGCCTGGTCCATATGTGAGAGAAAAGTTTGAAAGTTGGGGAAATACATTTATGTGCTTTGCTATGCGCCAAGACTGGAAGGCATGACAAACAGCTAGTCTGGTTCTCAGCACTATAAATGCAGCATTTTTTGAATAAAGAGGGAGTCACATGCTGCATTTGACAAAGTTTATCCATCCGTCCATCTTTGCACAGCCTCCGCTGGTTGCCTGGCAACCACACTGTGACAACAAGACTCAAGGAAATACTGTGGCTAGCTGTTTTTCGCGAAAAAGAGATATGGCACCGAACGTCATCCTTTCTATATTTCTATGTGTGCACAAATTAAATGAACGTGAGAAATGTGCTAATTAGTGAACTTAAGAGGTGTTGGTAGGCATAATTTTAAACGTCAGACAGATCCAGGCTAACTGGCTAATCACCTCCTGGATTTGGCCCCGTACATAAGGTAGAAACAAAGTGATAAAGCATATTTCCACATTTTTGAACGACCAGTTTCCTTGAAGAATGAATTTGGAGTGTAGCATCAGGAAAGCAGCTACGATGAGTTTTTAACTGGCTATAAAACAGTCTCAATTCAATACTGATACCTCTATATGACCTACATAAGCAAACAAGACCATCACGCGATGACTGCCTATTTTTTTAGGTTATTCTTAATGCCTGTTCCCAGGTCAGTTTCCTCAAGAAACTGCCTAGTTGAAACTGTGTGCATAACCTTCACTTATCAAAAACCTGTAACCTAACCTGAGCATAGTTAGAACCACTTCATACAGGTGAGACGAGCAGATTTGAAGTGAAAGTACAGTTTATCCAGAGATGTTACTGTAGTGTGTGTGTGTGTGTGTGTGTGTGTGTGTGTGTTATTTCTTATCAGTTTAGGTTAGTTTAGAGTTTGTGTTTCCTATACTGTTCTGAAGCTTGATGTGGTATCATAGGAGTCAAATGTGAGTTTATCAGCATTCCTTCCACTCAGTTCAAGAATCATTTGTGAGACAGTGAAACCTATTTTCAAAGTTTGACGCTGTCAGATACATTTTCAGTTCAGCTGGCAGCTGTATGTTCTGTTAAAGTCCCCTCAGTGTCTTTACATCACTCTGTGAGTATCCTTAGGACCATCAGCGAACAAGCTCCATCTCAGCCTGGAGTCATGTCCCTGTAATATGCACCGCAGAGCCGCATCATCTCCCTTCACATGGGATCCCTTTGAGGACAGCCACAGCACAGCATCGTTTTTTCATCTCGGACTGCTGTGTGAACTTTTAATGCGATTATCGGCCACATAGGATGACATGAGTCCGGGCCACGGCGTCCGTTTTCCCAAAGCGAACATAAGAGGTTTGGATGGATGGTGGGCAAATACCCCTGCACATCCCTCCTGGCGATCACTCCAGCCTCCTTCCCTGCACAACCCTCCTGGCAATCACTCCAGCCTCCTTCTCTGGTCATCCTCTAATTTCCAAAGGGTCACTAATCTAATATTAAAGGGCTGTGACAGTAATGAGCGCTGCGGATGTGTGGTCCAAGGCTGCAGGATTAAATGGGCGCAGTTACAATACCAGTAAACTCAGGCCAATCTCAGCAATATTTAGCTGGACGTTGAGCTGCAGTGCCTGAGCCTCGAGTCATGTTAGCTTAACACCAAACGCCACTCAAGTACAAGGGGGTGGGGAGGTGTGTGTACGTGTGTGTGTGTGCGCGATGCTCCGTTAGAAGCTCAGACTCATACCGAGGCCGAGCATTTCAACGGGTCACATACTTGGCTTAGCAGTAAAACATTTGCTGCTTTCCAAAGTCTTTTGCTCCAGCTTCCTCAGGCAATTTGAGTGGATACACCTGAGTGCCGCTTCGGTTTTCTAAACTCTGGAGTTAAATAACCAGGGACTCATTCATCCCTGCTGCAATTACAGCAGATTGCTTAATTTGCACATGAAATTAGGAAGCCTCTTGTGCCTGTGTGACAACTACTCTGCAGAATGTTTTTTGTCATTGAGTGACGGACTCCCTCCCGTTTTTAACGTTTGTCAGCATTGTGTAATTGTTTTATTTGATAATCTGTTGGGTTTAATTCTAAACTCGTTATGCCAACCAAATTTCTCTTATAAAACCATCAGGATTTGAAATGAGTTGTGTCACATCCCCTTCCACACCCTGATAGCGTTTTTTTTTTTCTTTTGCACACTCTCTTTCAATCTCTGCACGCTTGAGGCCAAGAATATGAGACCAATTAAAACTCGGAGCAGGGTCCGTCCTCTCTCCTGGCAGGCGTCCTGGTAACACGTTGCACATTCTTTGCTCCAGTAAGCCTCGCGCTCCCCGCCCCGTTTCCCAAAAACCACATAAGACAAACGAGGACTGGTGGCTCGGGGTGCGTGCCAGGCTTAGACATGCAGCAACAAAGACAAAGGAGATCACAGTGGGAATTAGGGGATTCCCTCGAGAGCAGAGGGGAGGATGATGGTGGTTATGAGGTAAATCTGCTGTGAAATCTCCCCCATGTAGAAAGTGCGGAGGAGAACGCCGTCTGCTTAGCCCTGACGTGACAAGAATGAGGTTGATGTACCCTGGGTGCATGACCCTAAGTCCATGGAATAAGGCGCCGGGGGCAATGTGGTGCTTCGTTAAAACCAGGGGTCACTCATTAAGTGTGGGATCCTTCCCTCGGCTTAAATGTCTTGAAGGAGTGGGGGGCTTCAAAGTGATTATGGTCAAACATGGTTATCCATGTCAACCAGGGTCAGAAGTTAAAGGATCCCCGGTGATTGCCGGCATGTCCCGGGATGGTGCCCCCTCCCTTTAGCTCCCTGTGAGACATCACTGGAAGTCCAGAGGGATTTATTTTCTTTTTCATTAATGCCACCACTCAAATCCTGCAAGCCATATGGTACTAAAACAATTTGTAAGGCAGGAGGGAGTGGGGTTTTTATTCTGGCTCTCACCCTGTGGTTTAGGAACCTTTAAATGCACCAGAGTTATAAAGCTAAATAAAAGACATGGAGAAATACTTACATATAAAATACTATGCTCAAATATAGCAATAAAAACTGTTTTAATGTGTGATAAAAACACATTTTCACCATTTAGGCTTCAAGTAAAAGACAATCAAGACCATTTATGTCAAAGCTTTTACAGCTGCTTTTTTTATAGCTCTTTAAATTTGAAATATGTTAAAAATAATTTTTAGTGTTTGCTAATGCAGTGTAAGTAATCCCAATTTATCCAGCAGACAAGTAAGTCTTGAGGACATATGGGCTAAAACAACTGATCAAAACTCATAGTCTTTTAATTTGTCATCAGTCAGTTTCTAGGAACTTCTAGCAGCTTAAAAACAAGCATTTTTTCCAATTCACTTGAATTCCTGCAGGAGTTCCTGCTGGGACTGCAGCCAGAGCAGCAATGTGGCACAAATGTGTCACTTCGACCACAGCTGCATCTGTGCTGCACGTCTCTTTGGCCACGTGCATTTTCACTGGCGATTTTGCACTTGCTGCTCATGAGCTTCCACGATGGCGGTCCTCCTCACTCACAGGCCTCCTTCATGTCACTGTCAAAACAGCTCCTAAGCTCTCGGAAACATCGCTTTTTGAATCCACCCTTTGAAAATCTCTCACCGGACAGGTTACAAAAAACCATCCCACCCTGAACAACTGTCTTCAAATCTGCACGGGTTTCCAGTTTTAGTTTTAATTCAGTCTTTTAGTCTCTCGGCCCTGACTTCTCATTCTCTTTGCTGTGTGTTTTTGTCTCTTTGAGATGAAACTTTGATGCACTTATGAAACGCAGAGCTCTCCCTGTGCAGGGAGTCTGAGAGGGGCCACACACACAGCTCGAATGCCCTCCACCCAGCAGCTGCGTCCCACTGTTTTTGCTTTAAAGGAACCCTCCACGCCTCCACACACACGCACACACACACACACACACACACACCCTGCTCTGCTCGCTGCCGGCGTCCGCCTGCCGACGCCCGTTGGGGCCCGGCTGTGTGTTTGCCGCTGCTGGCTTTGATTCGCTGTTTTGTGCGCCGCTCCTGCAGTCGTCCCGGGCCACTGCAGGTTTGGAGGGGTGGAGATGGGGGTGTGTTGGGAGGTTGGTGTTGGTGGTGCTGACAGCCCCTCCTCAAGGCATTCCACATCATTTGTCATCTTCATCTCACATGTTTTTCTTTTCTTTTGCTCTCTGCTACATCAAAACAGCCCCCGACCCTCCTCTCCCAAAAATGTTTCAAACGGAGGTTTAACATTAAAATTGGTGACATGAGCTTCACTCACACAGGACTGCTGTGATGTGGAGACCTCATGCAATCCATGCAGTATCCTACAAACTCTGTGTTCAACAACGCATGTGCACAGAGTAACGACAAGAGGTAACAAAAGTAAAGATTTTAGAAATGATTACTTAATGCTTTCTGGTTTGGATTTTTAGGGTTGTTTCCACTGCTGCCTCCAATTATAACTACAGGGGGAAGACAGAAATCCATAGAAGAAGTACAAAATAACATAAGATTTAAATTCTTAACACAGAGGTACGTCTGTATGTAAAACAGTGCTGGGGCCACAAATAAAATATTTTAGCACACTCTTCGAGAAGTTTAATTTCTAGTAATTCTTAAATTGTGATGCGTTAACCTTTGTTTCAGTCTAACAACCTCTGATAATTATTTAATTGTCTGAATATTTTAGAATTGATCATGTCATATTATGTACAAAACAAAAGAAAATACAGTAGGACTCACTTTCCACTTCTTCCAAATCAAAGCTCAAACAATCTGTTTTTCTCTGAATGTGCCAACCTCAAAGGCCAGAGGATGAATAACACTTCTCAACCTAAAGATCTTCTATCACTTTAATATCAGAATTCTCTGAATTTCATTTCAACTTTCTGATTTTGCTCTCAGAAAAGATTGCCACCGTCAGTGTCACTGGACGCTTGAGGAAAAAATTTGTGAAAGTCACTATATTCACGTGTAATAATAATTAACTTACAGCAACTTTTTCCTACGTTATTATGGATTTAAGCTCACATCACATCTGACAAGGCTCAAATTAGTGATTTATTAACTACAAGGTTATGTGAGACAAAGCCAAGTGGAGCATTTGAAGAGTTTGGAGGACATTGCCCTGCCCTGACAGAGGCAGACGAGCAGCTCTCTGCCTGAAGTGTGTTTTTGTTTGTTGGGTTGTGTATGGGAGGATGCCCTGAGGGCAGAGGAACCTGGAACATTAAGCCTTGCCATGGCGGCTCAGCGCAGCTCTGAGCCTTGAGCTGCTCTGGCAGTTTGCCTGGGGTGGAGGTGGCAGCGGGGGTGGCACAGGTTTGGAAAAAGGCCCCTCAGCTCGCTCCTCCTTCACTCTTCTGGGACACACAAGTGCCCTGCATGTCCGAGTCGGTGGAAATGTTGTTGTCGCATCATTTTTGGAATCACGGATGCCACAGGAGGGAAGGTTGGCCTATGTGGCCTTTGTTTGACCGTGTTCATCCGGAACAGAGAGCAGCAAGTATTAAAACATTTGGAAGAGGGATACAAATGACCAGGTCGTGTTGAGTGGCTGGCCGGTCTTCATGATGCGGACAGAAAATGTGTCTCCGTCCCTTTGAAAATGGCCCAAAATAATCACCGCTGAGGCAGACGCCAGGTTGTTCCCCGCTCCTGGGAAATGAGCTGAAAAGCAACAAACAAACAGGATTTAGATGACAGAAAGTCATCAAAAGGGAGCTAGATCAGTGCTGTGTTTGCGTGCTTCATGGTCAGTGCAAACTGGAGCTGTATGAGAGAACTGTTTGATTAGCGAAACAGCAGAGATAACGAGAAAGAAGCCTTCGCTGGCCAAATCGTTTTTAAAGCTTCTGTGAATTTGTGTCAAGCTTCCCATCCGCCTCACTTTGAAAGAATCGTCATTTTGTTTGAGGAGGAGAGGCAGATCAGGGGATACTGATGTACGGCTTTATTATTTCCAGCTTCGTTTTTTTCAGCTCAGCTCAGCTTTAATGAAGTTGAGCCATTGTTCGGTCGAGTGTTGGAGCATTGGCTGTTGCACCTTCACAGTGAACGGGTGCCAACGTTAGTCATGTACAATAACTCTATGAGTATAGGCACAGCAGTCTAAGGCTAGTGGGTTCATCCCTTACTCCTTCTCACACAGGGTTGAAGATTTAAGTCTACACCCACTTACTATGTGGACCCCACTTCAGTCTCACCTTGTGAATAAGTTGAGCTGGGACCAGACAATTAGCTCCCCAAAACAGCTTTTTCTTCTGACAGTAAAGGGTCTTGCTACAGCTTTGAGGGCTGTGTCTACACTCAGAGAATCTGGAGTTACGATACATAACTAATGTTCTATTTCATATCTCTTTGCCCTCTAAAGCTACGAAGCAGGATGTGGTCCAAGCTCCGCTGGGTCTGTCCAGCACCCACGAGCACAAACACACCCACGCCACAAGAAATCAGTCACCAGTCCATACCTCGCCAATGTGTCAGAGCGCGATAGCACATCGCAGCACATCATATGCATACAGATGGCAGGAGAGAGACAGTACAATACCTGATATTCACCTTGAGAGAATGAAACTGGAAAACAACATAAAACCTACTGCTGTGAGAAGCGGAGACGACAGCATAGAGCAGAGCAGGAGGGAAAACGGCTCTCCATGCACCGAGAGGCACAAGGAGGAGAGCACAGTTAAAGCCCCCCAGATAACAATCAGTCTGACAAAACAATACAGAGTGCGTCATGGAACAGGGAGACATCCACAAATAGAAACAAATTAGAGAGCACTGGCAGTTAATAGATCATTAGAATTACAATAAGTTTTCTTTCCAATTGAACATCTTAAAATGTGAGTGGAAAGTATTGTCCTTGAAACTGCATTTATAACATTTTTTTCATTGATTCAAACAAAGCTTAATCATGTCATGTGATATGCCAGCCCACATTAAGAACAAATATTACTGAGGCCACTATGGAAACTTGCAGATATCCAGGGATTCACGTTACAGATGTGACTGCTAACCATACCCGGTCCAGCCATATGCTGGGTTTCAACCTTAAAGCAAACCACTCTGTATGTTTTCAGAGTATACGTAGATAATGTAGAAACGATTCTCCCTCGATGGATTCAAGAATCCGGCCCGAGTGTGAAAACTGTGACGGACCCAAGACCATTTTTCTGGACCCCACCCAGGTGTGAGAGCAGCTTTCACACTTGAACAATTGTACCAAATTCTCAGGGCGAGCAGCCTCGGCTTCAGTCAGCCCAAGTGTGAAAACGCCCTTGGAGCCATCACACCTATACACTTTACTTCTTGGAAGAGTTGGCTTTGTTACATATGTGTATTTGATCCATTTAGGTTCTTACAAGCGCTGGAGAACAAAATCATTTAGAGACCAGTGAGAAGTTCCTCAAGTTTAAATGGTTCAATCATTGGCTGACACTGACCAACAGCTTTCTAGCTCATGTCTCTTTCTTATCCGCAAGCATGGAGATGTCGGACGTCTTGTGTTGCAGCTTGGTTTGGAACATGAGTTACAACAAAAACGTGTATTATTGCAAAAACCTTTGCAGGCTAGATAGCTAATTAGATAGCTAATTAGGAGGCTTTAGTTCATTAAACACCTGAAAAACGTACCTGCAAATGTCCAGATTTGATCATCGTGTCAGTGCTAACCAAATTTGATCTGTCCCTGACCAAAGGAACAAGGCTTTAAGCTTAGCTCCCGAGCTGTGGTTCTGGGCCCCCAAAACCTCAGTTTTCTGATGACAGTACTTGCACAACTTACTCACTCAAAAACAAACTTTGCAGATGCTACAACTTGTGCTCAGGCTCCATCTGCATCAGGGACGAGGCAGAGAAGCCTGCTTAAATGGAGTGCAGGCGCCATTTAAAGCAGCAGGAAGGACGTTGAATCGCTACCAGCTACAGTAGCAGGGGGATGCTGTGGTGACCCTTCATCTTTTTTACACCTTATAAACATGAGAGGAACCTTTAGCCTCTACACGCATGGAGAAACGTGTGTTTACTCTGGGTTGTTTACAATGCTGTTGGTGCAAGAGATATTTTAGTGGTCACATGAAGCCATTCATTTGAAGTTGGCAACCGCAGCATTTGCTGTTTTGCACCAAATGGAAATGGACTGGATACCACACCAATCCAGCCCACAAGTATCAATATTAGGACTGAGGGTGGATATATCTTGGAATGTGCCAAAAAAAATGCCCCAATGTTTAATTTTCAGTGTTCTCCAGATGTGGCAAAATGCAAGAAGAAACATGCACAAGTGAACCTGAGTTCCTGACGTACTTCCTCAGTTTATTTCCTGTGGTACCTACGACTGTTTATTCGAAAAGGGGCAATTGTGGCTCGCCGCCCCTGGTGGCTCAGCTGTCAATCAAGCACATACCAGCCCGCCCACTCAGAGGCTTGGAGGCCAATGGATGGGAGCGGCATTGTTCACACTCGAGCAAACAAACTGAACAGAGGTAGAATGTTAGTTGGTCTGAACGCAGCTTTAGTGTCTCTTTGTCTCTCTCTTTCTTCTTCTCCTCTGTCTCGTCCTTCCTCTCTCTATCGCTTTCTCTTTGTAGTTAGAGCACCAGAAGCTGTGGAGAGAAGAGTCCAAGCCAGCCAACAAAGCTATTGAAGCATTCCTCCCCCCTCCCTCACCCTCTTTCTCTCCATCCCTCCCTCTCTGTCTCTCTCTCTCTCCCTCTGTTCAGGCCTTGCTGTGTTTTTGGCAGTTACTACTGACCATCATGAACATCATTGCCAATTTTTGTGAAAACTGGCACATATGGCAGCTGAAGTGCCATATGCCATACAGAATATTTTTTGGCCGTTTCCCCCATTTGTATAATCGCTGGATCCGGTATAAAAGTGGCTCATTATTAATTCATTCCTTCCCAGTTTTTTTTTTTCCCCTTTTCAGTTCCCCTCTGTGTTTTTTCTCTTTTTTCCTAATTTCCCTTCATTTTTTTCCAGATCCATTTGATGTCTATGAGGACAGGAACGACAAGTTAATTTAACGTGCAGTGTGCGGATTAAAGGGTTTGGTTAATTCAAAGCTAAATGTGGGGATTACTGCCAGTGCGGAAGTCCATCTCCATGCATTAATCTTGTTTGCATTCAGCACTACTATAGCACAAATTACGTTTTAAATGCTTTACATCAGAAATAAATTGGTTTATCCCAACAACAAACTCAAGTCTTGTGACATTTGATGGCTGGAAAGAAAGTAATTTTAGATACTTTCCTTGATGTTATTTACTCTGCTTTACGCTGCTGCTTTAAGTATTCTTCTATATTTTTATATCAGCAACACAGACCAAAACCAACAAAATGCTAGTACTTTGTGATTTCTCTACCCCAGTCTGTGGCTCTCCCCTCGAAGAATACTGAAAAGGCAAGTCTGTGAAAACAGCTTTTAAATATAGTTTCATTTTTAAAAAAAGCTCCTTAATTGTCTGAACTACCTGGGCACTGTAGTTTTTAGGAAACATTATTCAAAGAGGACTAAAGAGTGCATTTCTTGGGAATTTTTTTTAGCGCCGGATTAATACAATGGTTCTCTGGTGAGTGTGTGTGTGTTCATGCAACATTGTGGCTCAATAAGGTGTTTTTAATCGCGCAATGGAGGAATAAGTGTGTCAGACGGTGGATGCACACAGTATTTGAGAATAACGTTCAGTGTTGGTCTTTCCATGGGATTTGTTGATAAAAAACATCATCTCCACATATATCATCGACCTCATGCTTTAAAATGATCCTTTGTCGAATCAACTCGCGTCTGTCAGTCAACGCACCTTCTGGGCTTTACTTAACCGCCCAGCTCTTCTGGCGTACTCCACATGCGCCAAAAGAACGAAAAGCAAAACAAACATCACTTCCTGTGTGACAGAGGATGATTTAAGCAGCTTATTTAGGAGCTATCTTGAACTGGCTGAAGGTTGAGTCACTTTTGTGTTATATCACTGAGTGAGTGAGCAACAAGACCGACGTGCATTCATATAAACTTGTGATTAAATGAGACAAAACCTCTTTTTACCGCTGCCTGCACTTCCTCCTCTGTCTCACATGAACAGCTCTCACATTCTTCTTCCACTATCTCGGAATTGTCTCCCTGTGTGTGTGTGTGTGTGCGTGTGTGTCTTTCTTTGACACTCACACACAAACATCCCACACTTCCTCCTTGCTTTTGCCTCAGAGTCGCTGCCTGTCTCTTCCCTCTCCTCTTCTGCCCTCCATTGGAAAGAGACTGGAAGGTCTACGCTGACTCCCACATTCACAGTCTCAGCGTTGCCGCTCGTCCATCATCGCGTCAGCCTTTCCTCTCTAACTCCTCTTCATCACATCTGGACTGTGTCTTACAACACCTCCACTCTGGGTCCTCTTGTTCCTTCATCTAAACAATGATGATGTCACTAATAGATGGTCAGGAGATACAGGGGCTGGGTCGAGAATCACTCCCTGCATCACTCCTTCACCACTTACTGGAACAAACAGTCAGCTGTTTGCAGTGCGATCCCAATCTTTTCTTTATGACACGTTGAAATTTAGTGACTCCTCATCATCATTGCTTCTGAGCTGCGAGCAGGACAACCACAGTGATATTTCCCTCTCAGGGTGACTGTCAGTTGAATCATTTTAGAGGCAAATAAAAGCAGAAACCCGACAGTATTTAACAAAGAGGCAAAAAACAAAAAGAACACAAGTTTGTGCAGACATCCTGTTTTGTAAATCATCGTGCAATCTGTCAAATTCACCCTCTGGTCTTTGTATGGGAACCACTATAAGCAGCATTTAATTGAGATTTTGGCATCACTCACTTTCACACAGTGTAAATCATCTGAATTTGATTTTATTTATGAATGTAGAAAACACATTCTCTTACTTATTTCCACTAATATCCGACACGGTCACCAGATGTTCACGGACAGACACCAAACGTGACACAAAATTGAACAGCAACACCTTTAAAACTCAAATTACATCAGCACAAACTAGACCAAAGAATGAATATCTGGATCAAATCAGCTAAAAGCAAAAAAAAAAAAAAAAAAAAAAAAAAAAAAAAAAAAGGCTTAATTTAAATTTCATTAATAGCTGTCAGGGGCTAAATTGTGAAAACCCCTCTTGTTTTTGACAAGTTGATATTTAATTGCAGGCTGTTCCACAACATGGCACTAGTATATATATATATATAGTTTCCACATTATTCATTTGAGGCTCTTCACATGAACTTTCCAGCCCTGGTGTTACAGCCATGCTGAGTATGAACCAGTTATCTGTGCACACAACTATTCAAGAGTGTGCAGGCTATGGATATTGAGCTGTGCAGACAGGAGTCTCACACTTGTTTAATTCATCAAAGGCAAAGCATGACATCAGCAAAAAGAATATGACAGGCTGTATGGAGAATTTCTGAGGACACTTTAGTGTGTACAATTACAGTAGGTGGCAAATAAGCAGGGATTTCTCACACAGACTGGGAATGAATTTTCACTGTGATGATTTTTTTTCATTTCCTTTGGTAAGTAAATTACAAGTCGACAGTGACCATTGTAAAAAGATTTATAAAAGACTGAACCCAGGAAACTGATCTGAAAATCATTTGACATCTTCCACATTTCCCACACAGCCCCAGATACAGAGCAGCAGTCCATAAAAAATAAGACAAATACATTAATGCTGAAGGTCGTCCAGTTTTTATGTCCGAGTGCATAAACAAACACCTCCTTTGTACTCCAGACCACACCTTACACCCTCCGACTGCAACCACACATAGAGGGTAATTGTAACAACAAACACTCAACACAGATATCAAACTGAGCTTTCATTTAAAGTGAAGTGGAACAAGTGGCAGGCCTATGTTACAGGAGTGTCCCTGACTGAAGACAGTATGTTCATAACAATATCAAACAACTGACGATATCAGCAACGCCTGAATTTCATTTATTTCTACTTTACTAAAAGGCCTCCTTCTCTGAAATGTTCTGCTTAACATGCTTACAAGTGCGCTGGTTTACAGTGGGAGCTGTGAGGCACAGCTGCAGACTTTCACTCACTCACCTGGGTGTTACTGCCTTGCTAAAAGGCACCTCAGCAATAGCAGGTCAGGAAGATATTTGGCTTTGTAACCAGCAACAATTCCAGGTGGAAAAGAAAGTGATACAAGTAATTTGGCTCTTTTAAATAGGGTCCATTTTATTAAATTTGTGTGTGCGGCTTTACAGTATGTGTGTGTGTGTGTGTGTGTGTGGTGTGTATGGGTGTATTGGACCATTGAAAAAAGCATATTCCATCCCACGTATCAAAGTGGAGGTAGATTTATTAAACAGCTTTGTGGGAAACAATAACTGTCAACATGTCCGCAGCTGAGGACTCTGATGTCTGGGCGAATAACCGTGTTCTTCCTGTGATGTGTTTACCCGTCGAAGATCAATGCATCAGTCTCCCGAGCTGCTTCCCCCCCCCTCCTTTTTTTTCTGAAGCACAAAACACTCCTAATATTTGATGAGCCGCGGTGACAGTACGTCCGGGACGCGGCGCTGCCAGTGTCTGTCTGCTGAAATCCATTTGGAAAAGCTTTTGTTGTCATTCTCGTGATACGCCGAATGAAAGGGAGGGGAATTAACTTATCATTACCGCAGAATTTTGCATCACAAGGGGAAGATTAAAGATAAAGTTTAGTTTAGAAGTTGCTCTGCTTTTTGTGAGGAAATATTCCAGAACGCCTGTTGATCCATGATAAAAATATGATCCTGTCAGAAACTCTCTCTATAATTGATGGCGAGGCATTTACAAGCACAAGATTGTTCCCGCAAGATGTTGCACGATGACGGTGAATTAATCATGGCGTGGGCATCGACCTACGGTTCTCATGCAGTATTTACTCGACAGGTAATTTGGCCTGATAGGAACTTCAGTTGGTTAATGCAGGAAAAGGTCACCAACTGTTCATAATGTCAGTGTTCATTTTTTTGAAGCTTCGTGCTAATTGTCCTGGTTGCTCTTCCCTTTGCTCATGCACACAGTCAGTCATTTTCAGTCGAACCGGATGCTCAGAGCACTTTTCTCATGTTGATGGATGAGATATGACAAAAGCTTTGTCGATCTCATCCACAGTTGTCCCCATTTCTGTCGCCTTTGTTGAATAATTTTTTTTTTTTGGCTCTGACACATGATGGTGTCCACATTTTTGGACTGGGCCGACAGCCTTCAATAAGAACAGCAGACTTGTTGAAGAATTCAGAGCGATTTATAGGTTTGCAACCAGGCTACACAGTCATAGGCGCCCATCACTATCGCCAGACAAGATATGACAATTTACATTTGATGATGTTTTTTTATGTGGAATTCTGATGTATTTTGAATTCTCACTTTCTACAACAGTGCACTGAAGATAACAGAAAGGAAATGGTTATGGCCAGACAAACCACTGTGTGGTTAAGGGAAACTAAAACGCCTGGTTAAGGTTAGAGGAAATTGTGGTTACAGTTTTTAAAAACACGGGCGCAGCAGGAAGAAAACGAACAAGTTTTTAAGAAATGGTGAATGTCAATTAGTTTGCAGCGGGTTGCATGAAAGCATACATGCCACTTATTGATGTATCACCCAGCATCGGCACTTTTTTGCCTGGCTACGCAACTCTGTATCAAAGCAACCACATTCTCATTCGTGGTCAAGTTAGCAAAAATAAATATGCAACGTGCAGATAAACTTTCAAAATAAAGCTTGCTGAGAAACGTTTCAGGTGACGGTTGCACTTTGGTGAGGTTTAGGCCCCAAAACTACTTGGACAGGTTCATGGTTTGGGTTGAAATACGTATGTTAGTTCCGTAAGTTTACTACGTTACATACATGCGTGATGTCAAGTAATTTAAGAAAATCAACACTGACTTTGGGTTTCATGTGGGACATGAACCGCAGTCTCCTGGGTGAAAATCCTGTGTTTGATCCACCCATCCACCCCTATCGCCTCCATATGTTGACCCTCTCTCTCTTTGTACTGTGTTCTTCCTTTACTCCCGTCATTATCGCCCCCTGCTGGTACTGCTCCTTCACATACAGGTGCACTTCTCACGCTTAGGCGAAGCAAAGTGTGAGACTGACACACTGTCCTCTAGTGGATCAGCATCTGTTGCACGCTTTGGCGTGATGTTGGGCTGCACTGCATAAAGGAAACTCTACTTCCTGCAGTGGCACTGAACGCTAGCCATGCATGTAAATCGTGAAGGACAGCGTCATCTAATACAAACAGAGGTTAATTCTCAGGAATACTGGGCTGGTATATCTGTGTTGATCTCAACCATACTCGTCACCATTTTTTTTGGCGATTTTTCTGTTGTTATTTTGTGGCGCTAGCATTGGACGATGATGCTCACACTCGTGGCCCTGCCTTTGAGCGTCGTATTGGCTTGGTTCTTTTTCCAGCGAGAAAAACAGCACGTCGGACCTGTTTGAGCTGATGAAACAGTTGGAGGCGTGGACAGTGACTCAGAGGTTCACTCGAGCAGGCTCGAGCATGTACGTCATCAGCATGCTAACATTCAAAAGGCAATGCTAACAGTTAAATGGCATGCAAAATGCTAGTACGCCACAGTAATAGAAATGCTAGCAGGTTAACATGCTAATGTTTTTACTAAATGTTAGGCTGCTAAAATGCTAAAAATCACATAAATATCCACCTAAAAATGATAAGTAATTCTTAACCTGGCAGCATTCAAATGCTAACAGCTAGCATGCTAGCATTAGAATGCCTAAAAACTTTGTGTGTGTTTTTTTTTGTCTCTGAACAGCTCTCAGTCCCTCTCTTGTGTTGTTTCCCATCTTTATCTCAACAAATTCAACCCCTCAGTAGTGAAATGTGGGAGCACTGACTTCATTGTCTCTGCCTGGAATGGACCCAGAATGTGACCGTGGACTGAAGGGAGGGGGGGCTCAGGAGACAAAACTGCTGTCAAACGATCCAGATGATTCACAGACGCGCCGCTCGCTCAACTGCAAATTTCTGTCCTTAAATACACACACATGCACAAACTCTCCCAGCAACATCACACACACACACAGACTCCCTCTCTGTGAACACACTCTCTCTCACACACACACACACGCTCTCATCTATTCCCTCATTTCCTTCCGTGAGAGATATTTTAACTTGTTTGTTGAAACAGCTTTTATTCTCTTGTCTTCTTTCTCGAGATTTCAGCGCAGAAACTAAACTTAGATATAAAATCTGAACACATCCGATAATCACATCCGTTGATCAGAATGATTAGAAAAACCAACCATCTCGCACAATAGAGCAGCGATCAAATGGGATGCCCGGGAGTTGACTTAACTATAATTCACAATAATCCCCCTGAATGAAAAATGTATTTCTACTGCACACTGTTGTGAAATGAAATTAGGCTTCTACAATTATTTCAATAAGTAATCAAGAAAATGCTTTGAAATGTGGAAAACTGAAAAAAAAACAACAACAAGGACTCAAGTGTCAGTGTCGCTTGTATTATTTTATAGTACAACATCTCATCACTTCCTTGATTTTGCACGGTCTTCTCCACACGTGCACACTTTTCAACGCTGAAAATGATTTCGCTGAACTGGATGAAAATCCTAAACATGCAACTGTCTCCGATGTTCCACGAACACACAGCTCGAGGCCAGAACGCGGCGTCTCTCAGCAAGCTGTGACAATATTTTACCATTCGTGGGTTTGTATTGTGAGTGTGTTAGTGTGAATTCGTTCCTTCTCCACAAATTGTTTTGTACCGATCATTCGGTCCGTGACAGGATGCTTCAGCCTCTCTTACTTCACCTCAGATTCGCCTGTAACACGCAGCGATCTCAGGGCAGCTGCAACATGTACTTTTCCTCTTTTTTTTCTATTTTTTTGTGAAAGCAGTGTGGGAGGTTGAGGATCTCTGTCTGGGGATGGAGTTTCACAATAAAGGAAACACAAAAGCAGCAGACAAGCCAAAAAAAAAAAAAATGGAGACAATGGCAAAACAAGAACAGCCTTGACAGAATCAGCCTTTTTGGAAATATAATATACACATTATTGTAGATATTTGACCTTAATTCAGGAGGAGTTGATTTGTTTGATGGCCTGTGAGCATCCCAGCCACTTTCACCTCACGTTTCCTGCCGCTGCATCGTTTTAGGACTTCTAATGAGTTCGAGTTGGGTGTCAGCTGCTGCTGAGTGGCTTACAGCCACGATAAAGAAGATCAGCAGTGTCGTTTGAATGGCAGCACGTTGGCCCACAGCACTTCCCTTTCTTTCATTTCTTCCCCACTGAGGCGCTGATAGCGGGTCACTGAGCGCATCCCTGTTTTACTGTTGCTGTTCTGGAGCTGACAGTGACCTTTGACCTCCCTAGTCTTGCATTACATCACAACTCTTGTATCAGATTTACCGTCATCTTTTGAAACCGTGTTCCTCCTGTACCTCCTGCAAAAAAAAAAAAAAGAAAAATAGATAAAGAAGTCCTCTAGAGCTCCTCTAGTTGTGCCTGTTGGTGTTTTTTCTCGAAAAAAACTAAAGTGTCTCTTTGTGCCACTGAATTGCAGAATTTGACAGAAATAGTACTGATGACTGTTGAATAGTACTTTGAGCAAAAATCATGCAATACACTTAACACATTATATTCATTTGGATGAAGAGTCATGTTGACGAGGGGTGTTTAGTCGAAAATGATAATTGATAAATGTTATTTGGAAGTCATTTATTCTGTGTTTTGGTTTTCAGTTCACTTGTCAAAACAGAATTTTACACTTTTCAGAAATAAAAAGCTCGATCTGCCCGAATACATTAATGGTAAGAAACTTTAAGCCATGTGAGATAGAGGACACAACACTGATGGTCTCACTGATTTTTATGTCTCATATAAAAAGGCCTGACAATTATTTGCCTGTTTAAAAAATGGGTGTACAAGACATGCACAACTTTCGATTTTAGAAGTCTTTTATTTTTACTTGATTCAAGTCTCAGTATTGTACATTAGGGGGCTGAAAGTGTTCTCATTCCTGTTTAATTTTTGTGAATATTTGCTAACATCTCGTCATTGTTAGCCTTCAGTCTTAAAATCAGTTGCAATGTACAAAACCAGTACATGAATGTTAGAAATGTGAAGCTCAGCATACATGTAATTAAGCTTAAAGCTAAATAAATGAACTACAGCGTATTTTAACTACATCTCAGTGTGCAGAAGTGCCTCCTTGCAAAGACAAAAGTAATTTAAAAAGAAAAAAAAAAAACTCCCAACATCAGTCTTGCACCTGACCTGAAGCTTTTCTCTCCTTTCCATCAAAAATATCAACCGCTCACTCAATGCAAATTATACACTGGCGCCCCCTAAATGAGCCTGAACACAGTACAGACAGGCGGCGGCGGTCCGCCGTGAGGCTCCCCGGCATGCAGAGCCGCTCTGGCCGCGTCTACGGCCGCCTGGCGCGGCGGAGGGAGCTCCCGGCGCCCCGCTGCTGCACGCCCCGGATGTCCAAGTCCAAGAAGTACTTCAGATGCGGGTTAAAGCCACTGAGGAGTCAAGTTAATTAGGAGGCCTACATGTAAATACATCCTGAGTGTCACCCCCAATTTTTTTATTTTTTTATTTTTTTTTGGGGGGGGGGGGCTAAAGTGAATCATTATGACAAACGTAATAATAATAATAATAATAATAATAATAATAATAATAATAATAATAATAATAATAATAATAATTTGAAAAATGTTGTGTTTTGACTATTACCCAGCTGAAATTACACATAAAATGTCGAGTTTTTTCTCCAGCGTCTGACTCTTTAAATGCCACTTTCTTCTAATACAACCACCAACTATTGTGATTAGAATTACAATAATAATGGGAGGGGGGCAGGGGTGGTGGTGGGCTCTTTATCCCTCTCCCCGTCCATAAATCGCATCAAATGACAGTCGGCCAGTGAAGAGTTAAAGGGAGGAGACGGAGAGTGACACGCCTCATTGGGTAGATTATGTGCCGCAAACAAAAAGTGTGTGTCGGTGTGCCAGTCAGCCAGAGCATCGGGCCCCATCTGCACGCCTCTCTCTCTCTCTCTGTCTCCCTTTATCCGTGCGCCTCTCTCTACCCCGCCCGGTCGCTTCCAGTGTCGACGAGTATCTGCAGCACTGTCACTTTCACCACACCGGGGGGGGGACATGTACTGACACTACGGACCAGACCGGGAGCGCATCACCATCTCCATCACCTCCATCGCCGCGTCAGCGCATCCCCCTGCTTGTTTTCGGGGCTTTTTTTTTCTTCCGGGGGTGCAAACGGGTTTTGATTCGCAGCATCGCACGCAGTCCGCTTGTGGATTATTGTTCCTCCTCATCGACGGAAAGGTAGGTGTGTGAAACGCGAGGCTGTGTGTGGTTTTGGATAGTTTTTATAGGAGGAGATGGGGGACGATTTCTGGGTTTGGTGTTGCGCGGCACACGCAGCCGCACGTCCTGCAGGCGCTGAAAGCGGCGCAGAAAGAAAGAAAAACAAACCCAAAACGCAGATGTGCCGCGGACAAAACCCGCAATTCAGTCACAGCGCTGATATAGGACAGTTTTCAGCCTGGCACGGCTTTAGCAGATGGGCTAAACACCCCCCTACCACATCTCTTCTCACCCCTTACCCCACCCGCAGTGGGTTTGAATGGGAGGGTGGCTGCTTTCCTCCAGTTTCTGGATGTGCAAACATTCCGCTCTTTATCTCTTTTCTCTTATCTGAGCCTGTCCAGTGATTCATACCATTCACAACATTTTGCGATTTTCTTCCCTGCGAGTCGCCTGTTTTTGCTCCTCTAAAACATAAAGAGCTTCTTTATGGCACCGGAAAGAAATCCTTTCTGCTCGCAGCGCAGCGTTAAGAGCCACTTTGGAAAGGCACCGTGCGCAAAATGTTCCACAGAGACCATTTCTGCTGCTATTGAGCCTCTTAGAAAGGGGTGAAAAGCTGCAAATCAGCGGGATTTGAAAACTACTTTTATCATAAAGTATCCGGCCCATTTAGCCCGTTTTTCTCCTTTTAATTGCTCAGACCAGAGAGGAAAATCAAAGCCAGAAGCAAAACCAGAGGAGAGCCTTGCTTTTTCTGCGCGTGGAGCCACAAAACCACAGCCGATACTGGTGACGGACAGACGGCAGCTCATCCTTCCCCTTACTCATCACAGTTATGAGTGCAATAGTTCAGATCAGCCTATTTATTTCTGAAGGGGATCCGTTAGGTGCGCAAATTCCGGCCGCTTCCCGATTTTGCGCAGCAAGAAGCAAACTTTTGGCTCAACTGTGGATTTTTATTTTATTTCATTTATTTTTCTGATTAATCGGTCGCTTGATGTTGCACAAGCTGTGTCACGATGGAAGTTGTCTGACTGATTCATGGTGATGTTATAAACTGTTGATAGGAGAGTTAACCGTCAAAATAAATCGCGCAGTGGCTAAAATAGTGCACAATATCTGTGCCATAGGCCCCAAAAAACAACAAATGTTTATGAATTATTATTTTACCATGTGCAGCGTCCAAAATATTTGATGCAACTAACAGTACAGACTGGAATTTGAGTATTTCAGTAAGTAAGCAATTCAGGAATCACTTTTGAAGGAACAGGCCTACTTTTTCGGGATTGGCGGAGCGCTTTCTGACGGCACTGAAAGCCTTTTGAAATTATTATTATTATTTTATTTTTCATGTTATTGGAGGGTACAGTGAGCCGAATTTACGCCTGAACTAGTGTGTATCAGGTGCAGGTTTCCGCGCAGTGTTTGCGCTGTATTTAACGGCGGAGGGGGGGAGAGGAGGGAGTGGAAGAGCCACAGCCGTCTAAACACACACATTCAGAGGTTAGAAAAGGGAGAAAAGAAATAATTAACTGGTCGTGCTGCTTTAATTACAGTCTCAGAGGGGAACGTGGTGGATTATGGTAATGAGGCGGCATACGCTGCCGCTTGTAGAAAGGAGAGAAAGGTTGGCTGACATGAAATCACTGACTTTGACAGTCCACTTGAAACCCATTGGACATGCTCCCTCCATTGGACATGCACGGACCTCTCTCAGAGAGCTTTCTCAATTCTTTCTTTTATCATGAGGAATGAATATCCTGTAGTGACGATTTTAGACAAATAAACATGTGACAATAAACCCGGACAATCAGAGGAATATTTCATTTTTAAAAATTTAATTAAGAAAATATATTTTTAAGTACTATGGGTAACATCGCTCCCGAGGACCACACAGAGTCACTTTAGGAATATTGTAAAAAAAAAATATTATACCTTTTTTTTCGTTTTGAATGCCGCCAATCAAAACAAATCCAGCTGAATGGCAGTGGGAGCCCACAGAGGCCTACTAATGCCAATATTAATAATAATGTTAATACTAACGCTAATACTCATTATAATAATTGAGAGTCTCAATCAACAGTTTATCTAAAATAATTTAAATAATGGTTTTAATAAATATGCATACTAATAATAATAATAATAACAATAATAATAGTAATAATAATAATAATAACAATAATAATAATAATAACAATAACAATAATAATAATAATAAATAGTAATTATTCCATCAGGGTTTTTACTATTGTTATTATTGTTATTATTATGTTTGTTATCATTATGTTTCTATAATTGACAACACTGGGAAAACCATATAATCAAGATGCTGAAGGTGATGCCGTCATGAACTTATTACGGGGTTTGAATTAATTAGAAATGCTGGCCAAAAAGAAAAAAGAAAAAAAGAAATGGGCCCCAAATGACGCCCCTGACAGCTGGTTCAGCCAGTCTGTCTAGGAAGAGATTTATTTCCCATCAGCAGGGACAGCGGAGGGTAAAGCCACTGAACAACCACTTCGGGCAGGCTTTTATTTTCCGCCGAGAAGAATTCAGAGGAAATAAACAATAGTGACAAACGGCCCACATGAATTATCCTGATGTCGCACCGTTGCTGTTTTGGGTGTTTTTCTTGTGACGCGGCTGCTGGTGGCTTGCATTCACTTCCCAGCAGAAGCCTCACGCCTCTTGCCTTCCCCTGTCTCCGCAGTGTGAAATGGAGGAGTCCAGCTCTCAGAAGTTGGTGTGGGATGGGGACGCCAAAGCGGTCCAGCAGTGTCTCACGGACATTTTTACGAGCGTCTACACGACGTGCGACATCCCGGAAAACGCCATCTTCGGCCCCTGCGTGCTGAGCCACACGTCGCTCTACGACAGCATCGCCTTCATCGCGCTGAAATCCACCGACAAGCGCACAGCTCCGTACATCTTCAGGGTGAGTAGGTCCTTATTCCTCTTTTATTTCTTCACACAGCCCCTTGCTTTTCTGTTTTTTAATTAGCCCACACATTTTTTCATTTAAATTTACAGATTTGTCCAGTTAGCATCTCAATGGGCCTGTCAGAGCTCCTTTCATTTATGCTGTTTCTGCTCCAAACGCAGCAAATATATCATTACAGATTTAGGCCTTTGTACCATTTTGCACATAACTGGAGCAAGAAGCTTGAATTTGCAGCAATACTACAACAAGGCCATGTTAAGTAGATCTTTTCAGTGTTAATCAAATATAAAAGCCACTAACTCCTGTTAACTGGTACAACATCCCACCTACACAAGTCATTTAATACTTTATTGAGTCGTGAAAAAAAATAAGAATTTTCTTTTTTTATTTCTGCAAGAAGGGAAGAATCTGCCAATGCATTTAAGATTTTTTTAATTAAAAAATAGTTTCTTCATATTAGCAAATTGTGTCATACGGCCTTGTTTCAAGATGTGGATTTGTATAGAAATAAATATTTGGTATGAAGGGGTTGAGTGATTTTCTGTGCTTTTAATTGCAGTAATATATTTTTTTTCATCTTAAGGAATGAAGTAAGATTTTGAGGCTTAATATTTGCCTGACAATGAGTGTGATGGGTATGTATGTTGTGTACAGGTGGACACGTCGGCGGCCAACAGCACCTCAGAGGGCTTGATGTGGCTGCGGCTCGTTCAGTCCGCCCGCGACAAAGAGGAGCAGAACCTGGAGGCCTACGTGAAGAACGGCCAGCTCTTCTACCGCTCGCTCCGCCGGATCGAGAAGGACGAGGAGCTGCTGGTCTGGTACGGCAAAGACCTCATCGACCTGCTGCTGCTCAGCTCCAGCAGAGCTCCTGCAAAGAGCAAAGGTGAGTCGGCTGAAATCACATCCTCGCTCCAACGTAAACTGTGTTGTAGTCCATGCTGAGCGCCTGTTTCAACCACCAAAATAATGACAATGTCATTTGTTCGCTTTATTTGGCTTCACAATCACGCACATTTTAGCTCTTCATCTTCTCTGAACATGCGTTCTCACTTTGGAATTGTTTTCATCATTTGTACATTTGGAATTTAATCTCTGGCATTGTTGCACAGGTATAATGGTCAGTGCTCCAAGGACAAATATGCACAGTTTTTGGCAACTTTTATAATGTCTGAATTGTAATTGTACAAATTTAGTGTAAAATAAAGTGCAAAGTTAATAGTTCATCCATTATTATAAGACGCTGCAGCAGGACAGCTTTAGGATAGACTCTTTTTCACAGAACTAATTTCCGTCTCTCTCCTCCTCACAGGTTCGTCCCACCACTCATGTCCAGACTGCAGTCAGCGGTTCCAGTTTGAGTTTCCGTTCTTGGCTCATCTCCGGTTCCGTTGCACCAAAAGACTGCAGAGCATCACAGGATCCGACGAGGAAACCAGCAAAGAGAGCAGCACCGAGCGACCAAACACAACCCCGACCAGGACCAGTCCAAAGCTGGGCCGCTCCGAGGGCTTCAGCAGCCCTCAGGACGGCAACAAACCCTCCACAGACTTTCACAACCTGGCCAGGGATCTGGAGAACAACCGCACCAGCCCGCCAAGCGACAAGGAGGCTGAGATCTGCAGCGAGAGCTCGGGGAAGAGGAAGTTCTCAGAAATAGAGGACAGGGAGTGCCGAGGGCCCAGCCTTCCACAGTCCAAGTCTAAAGACGAGCTTGCGACGTCTGCACAGAACTACAGAGGAGTGTACGGACTGGAGGAGAACCACAGGTCCTTCTCCCCGCCGAGTTCCACACACCTTTCTGAGGGCAAGCGCAGCGCCTTCACCGAGGTCAAGAAGTCACCCCAGAACCTCAAACACCACAGCGGCAACAAAAACCTCCAGAGCTCCAACTCTGAAAACAAAGATGGTGGTCGTCCCAGCAGCAATCCATCAGAGAAGCACCTCAACATCAGGCAGGTGCTGTCGGAGACCCAGCCGCCCCAAACCTCCCCCATGGGCAGCGCTTTCACCTCTGTTAGCCAGCAGGGTGGCGGCAGCGGTGGAGAGAGGAAGAGCGCCTTTAGCCAGCCGTCTCGCTCCTCCTTCTCCCAGATCTCACCGCTGGTGATGCCGCCCAAGCTGCTGGACTGCCACCCAGCGGTGGGCGACACCATCTCCTCCAGCAGACTCTACCAGGCCGACCACCTCGCCGCCAAGCTACAGGGAGCAGAGCTGGGTGCCAACTGCCCTGTGCCGGGCGGCATGGCCAAGCAGAACCCCTTTGTCTATGCCACCGCCTTCTGGCCCAAGAACTCTGGGCCTATTCAGCTTCAGATGCCCTCGGCGCTCACCCTCCTGCCACCCTCCTTCACCTCCCTGTGCCTGCCGGCCCAGAACTGGTGCGCCAAGTGTAACGCCTCCTTCCGCATGACCTCGGACTTGGTTTACCACATGCGATCCCACCACAAAAAGGAGTACACCATGGAGCCTCTGGTGAAGCGGCGGCGTGAAGAGAAACTCAAGTGCCCCATTTGCAACGAGTCCTTCCGGGAGCGGCATCACCTGTCACGTCATATGACCTCCCATAACTGACTTTTACAGACTAAGAAGGGAGGGACTTTTTTTTAACAAGGAGGGACTGTGACCCTGCCTGAATTTAAGCAGTCTGACTGGAGATAGGCCACTTCAAAATACACGAACACCCCTTGCACTTGTTTTCACTTTGGACTCTTCTAATTCCTTTTCGGTCTGTTTACTTTTGCTCCCCTGTACAAAATGTCATGTTTTGGGTGTATGCAAATGCGTTTCGACTTCGAAATGAATCTATTTATGAAGCACTTAAAAGTTTGAGAATAAGGGAAGATTTAAATATGTCTAAATGTACAGTAAGTTGTATTTTATATCATATAAATGCAAATATAGAGAAGAAATACAAATGTAGTCACACGTCATGGTTTACAACGCAGCAAGTTTTTTCATGTCTATGATGAATATGGACACAAATTGGGGATATTATGTCAGACTATATTTCAGAGTGCATGTAATATTAAATACTATTGATTTAAGATGCAGTCTATACATTACGATGTAAATAATTTGTTTTATTTGAAATACAAAGTGTAATATTTTGTGTCAGTGGGGAATAGTTTCAGTGTTTCTTCCTTTTGCGGAAATTTACTACTTGATAGTTTATCTAATCATGTTGAATGCATTGACAATAAAATAGCTTTATTTTCAACTGTGGCCTTCCTGGATTTCTTTTCAAAAACTGCAACAGAAATATGATTTCTTGATGCCTGAGACGATTGGTTTTCATTCTGCATTTACAGAACAAGATCAACAGTATATTTTTATTTTATATAAAATGTGTATGAAGTCCGAATATCTGATTTTTTTACAACTAAATTTGTATTTGATTTTTTCACGCTAAACAAATTCCATTGAATATAAAGCCAACCAATGAATTTTAATAAAAATACAATCACCATATCGTATATACAGTCCAGATAAAAGCAAATATGATTAAAAAAAATAGAATTTGTGGTTAATATGGTTTGCTGTTATGTTAATTTCCTTTTGAGAATAAAAGCATGAGAACCGGCTGTCGCGCCTATAATTATCATTATTATCATCATCATTACTGGCATACTATTAAACGTGGACATGAATCCCTATGCTAGTGCTGAACTTTCCGTTACAGTATTAAGACGGAAAATGACATTTCATTCCTGCAGATGTGACGTTTCATCCAGTGTCGTGTTGAAAACACACACTGTCGGCTGATCAGAGAGAGGAGGTGATGTGATGCAGAATAAAACAGCAACAGCACGTCTGCAGCTCGCATTCATTTCTCATTAATACTCTGCATTCATTTCGCTTTGTAACGATGCATTTAGTTTGTGTGAAAGCACAGCGCTCATTAAATCAAAAGACCAAAGGCTGCACGCGCAGCTCTGACTTTCTCAGGAATCAGCTGATAGTTTAGCTCTTCCGGTTTTTAACACACAAACACTTCACAGACTCCTCTGTGCTGTGGTGAGGACGGCGAGCTGACCAGTATGAAGCTGTGATAATTATTCATATCTGTAGCCGACCAGCCGCGCGTGACCCCGGTCTGAAAAGCTTTCAGGTGAAATCCTGACAGACAGTGAAACGCTTTCCAATTTAAAAGCTTCATTTCTATAAACAACACGGACTAATAAAAGTGTGGGAATGTCTGCTGATCAATAATAATCGTTTACTGCTGTTAATATCACCGAATGAAAACAAAAAAGAATCTGGAAAACATTTCAGGACATCGCTGAAATGAAACGTGGAAAATAGTTCAACAGCGCCATCAAGTGGTCGACATGTAAACTGAAGGAGGAGAGATCAGTGTTACAGCAGGTGGGAGAGATTTTACAGTTCAAAACAATATCGTTTCATGCACAAAGGCAGCAGTGTACAGAAGATAAAATCAAAATTCAGGAGTATGTTTTTATATGAACTACTTATTGATCAGAATTGGCATATGACTAAATAAAAATGTGTTTTATTCTGTAAAGAAAAGCATCAGAGTGCTGATAATCATTTCTGCAGTTCTGCCACAGAAACTAGATCTGAGTGAATCAGAGTTCATTCTCTCGCCATGTTAAACCTTTCATTCTGAAAAATGCACGCCCTGATTCAGTATTTTAAACAAGAAGCTGTATGAAACATCACATTTGCAGCAATGGCAATGTTATTTATATATGAATGTACACATTTTAATTTAATAAAATGTTGCTGTTCATATTGTTGTCAGAATCATCACGAGGCTAATAGTCTTGATTATGATGAACTGAATTTTAACTCATCTTTAAGTGCCACAGACGCAGAAACATAAATATTGAAATATTTATAAATCAAGAGAAATACTGGCTTGAATATGATGTGGGACTCAAATCCATTAAAAGCAACCAAGAGGTCAAAGGTCACAGCTGTACTTTCTTAGCTGATTTCAGTTGACAAGTCTTTGAAAGTTCATTTAAAGCTCAATTTTCAATTAATTTTTGATGGTGATACACCTTGATATTAGTTTGACGAAATCCTAAAAGTTCCATGGATGAAACAAAGGAATCATTTCCTTCCTTTTCCTGCTTCCTCCAAAATGCCGAAAAGCTGTTTTGGACATGTACAACAATAAGTTACTGGTAGTTTGAGAACTTCATGGCTTGGAGGACATGAAACCCACCCTTAATCCAAAAGAAAAGCGAAAAGTAAGGAAAAGAAAAAGAAGAGCATAAAAACCTCAAGTCAACCATAACGGTCATCCAATCAGCAAGCTTAAAACTGTGTTGATGGCTCCACTAATAAAATCAGCTTGAAGCAGTTCACTTCAGATGCAGGGACAGTTTTGGGTGAACTCAGCAGCTGATATGGCAGCATGTTCGCAGTAACCTGCAGCTCTGATTTGCCTCTCAGATGGATTCTTCCCCTTCGTATTGACAGCTGAGGCTCTTGGGTATTGTAGTATTTAAAGCCAGCATCATACCAAGCAGCAACAGAAAAAGACATGTTTCCTCAGAGACAGAAGTTGAAATAATTAAAACTGACGGCCACAACATAAACCTACAGGAGACCTTTGTGGTATTTCTACCACGAGAAATAAAATATGAGCATTTTGGAATTAGGGTGAGCTGATCCCTTCAATCTGATGTGTGTCACACAGGGCGGGAGAAAACCCCCAACAGGAGCACAGAGAGCGGCGTGAGGTGGAAGTGAGACGTGCTAGCAGCAGATAAAAGCCACATAAAGAGGTTGAGGTTGAGAGGAGCGGATGCGGCGCTCACATGATGATAAATCACAGCACTGGCCTGCACGTCACACCCCATCTCGCACCAACACACACCTCCCGTGTCAGCAATCCGATCAGGTCAATCTCACCACAGAGGCATGTGATCGACGAGACACACACACACACACACACACACACACACACACATGCACGCTCCAGTGATATTTAGTGCCCTCATGCTGTGCTGCTTGTGTCATCGTCCCTTTTGTGCCTCAACTCAGCCCCCCCCCCCTCGCCACATTTGTCACTACATCACTCAGCGCGCAGCGGCGTGGGACAAGTTTATATCTCTGCTAAGCTGGCACTTCCATTTGGCCCCCTGCCCCGGTCACACCACGTTTTTACATTTCAGGCATTTAGCTGATGCAACTGAAGCGAGCAGGTAGAGAGACCTCAGCTGGGTTCAGTGTCTTTCCGAACTACACTCAGGATGCAGGTCGCTGGATTCCAACAGGTGACCTTTTATGGTTACGGTACAGGCTCAAAAATTGCAACACCAAGTCTGATACCTGAACTGTGTCCAGAATACACACTATATGCTATTAATATACACCGGTAGTATGAGTAAGTATACACGAGGCAGGGAATGATACGAGACGTGTGCCACAGAACATCAATCAAACTGGTTGTGAAGCTGCTACTGATGTAAGATTTAGAAAAAGCAAAGAGAGAGAAGGGGAGACATCTTATTAGTGGCCATGCTTCCAGTTCTGAGCACTTCCTCCATGTCCTGTTTGCATGGTTTCAGTTAAATGTTAACTTTTTCTGCATGAAACCCAGACCCTGCTCTTTCCCTAAGCTTAACCGCACAACCATCAAACGTCTGATAACGCTGCAGTCACTGCAGGAGGACGTTGCATTGCAGGGCTGGATGGTGTGGCGAAAAACAAAAGAAACAATTTGTCTGTGAACATTTCAATGATGCGTTCAGGGTCAACATTCTGTGGCTTCCCTCATTAAGGTCGTAGAAAGCATAATCTGACCAGCATGGCGCTCCCATCAAAACAAATGCGACGTGGTTGGAAATCGTTGCCAGGAGACAGCGTAGCTACACATCACCACCTTCACAGCAAACCTGATATCTGCAAGTGTCACTCTCCATCAAGGTCAAGGTAACCTTTATCAATCCAGATAGCGAAATTCAAGGTGCAGAAGCACACAAAGGAGTCAAGAAACCAACAGTCGCTGCGTTTCCATTACAGTTGTTCGTAAAATAAAAGCGATATTTCTGAAATTTCGGCAAAGTTTTCAAATGCTACTTGCAGGTGTTTCCATTGAACAGTGTTTTCCGAACCAGCCGAAGTTCTCTTAAATTCTTGGACATCCCGCGAGATTTAATTTTGAGGAAGATGGCCGAAAGTGTTATGCATCTGCTGACCTCGGTGACGTGTAAATGCGAAAAAAGTGTTTCCACTACACTTTTGCTATACACTTTTATATCGACACGTCTGAAAAACCACCTCATGAGAGAGTAAAAATGTTTATAAAATATTTGAGAGGATTTTCGAAATATAGGTGTTTCCATTACCAGTTTTTTATTGCTATATTTAGGATTTGCGCATTTCTAGGGGCAATGGAAACGCAGCTAGTGTCGGGGTCCACTGCAGCACTGCAAACCCTAAAGGTTAGCATGTTTTCACCAAAGCACCAAGTGCAATTAGCAGGAAAGACAATCATGCCTTCAGACGGCTTCTCAGCAGTCGCAGAGTAACAGGAGCTTTTGACCTTGTCCCTGAAGCATCTTCTTCTCGCAGCGAGCTCCAAACAGAGCTGCCCTGTGCACACAGCGGGTTCAGACGGCCAGCTAACGAGGCCGTGAAAGAAAAGCGCGGATCAAAAGTATCAATTTCACACAGCGAGGGCGCGCCGGCCTGCAGGCCGCGATCTGTTTTTAAGTCATAATCCAGGGTTTGCGCGAGCCAGCTCCCCCTGCTGCTGTCTGATTAGGATATCGCTGTCACGTCATTATTTTCCCGGGGGGCTAAATATACACGGACAGCATCGTCCTCTGTGCACTTGCACTATTTCTGACCCACAATGCACTCAATCTACAGGTCCGCTGACAGGGACAAATTTACACATCATGTCCACTCTGAGATGATCCCTGTGCGTCCACATGCCTGTGACCGAGTGCCTCTCCCTCTGGGACTCTACCTGTCTGCAGGGCACGTCTGAGTCTTGGATTCTTCACATTGTGGAGATGGCGAAGACTCCGGAGTTTCGATATTTAGGTTACACCTGTTTCCCGGCTTCAAACCCCTCTCTGCCTTCTGCGGAGGAGCGTGGACGCAGAATGGATGCGGCACAGTTCACTGAAAACTTTACAGAGAGGATGAATGCGTGCGGCTCAGCTTGTTAACCGCGTGATTCTCGTGTGATCCTGGAGTCCTTTGGTCGTTTTTTCTCCATCTGTCTTTTCACTCTCATCATTCTTGTTTCAGTATCAATCGCACTGGCGTCGTTCAACTTTGGTTGCCAAACTCACTCGAGCGTTTCGCTGCCTCTATTTTTTTCTTCTGGGGTGTGACATTTTCACGAGCCACTCCAAGGGTATATATAGGCCTGTGCTCGGTTGCCAGTTTATTAGGTACAGCTAGCTACAGCTTAAACAGTCAATAAATTCTACCATTATGAGCGTTAAATGTTCAATTTTGTTGACCTCATTTAAATTGCAAGGGCAGACTAAACATAAGAAGCACCTGTCAGTACATCGCAGCACAGTTCAGCAGCACCACAGACCACCACCTCCAAAAGCACCGGGAAGTTAAATCAGCACTTCAAATATGAGTTCATTACACTTGCAAGCATTTTATGTATTTTTACCCCCTTTTTGAATGATTTGTGCACTTTTATACAATTAAAGTATTACAAAGCTATTTATTTTATAAAATAATCAATGATTAAGTTGACACTAACAATACATATTACATATATGTATATATCTATACATATAATACATAAGGACTGCAGCAACAAATTGAACAAAAACTACTTAACAGATGTTAATTTATTTATTTAGTCAAACATGAGCCAGCTACGTCAGGCTGAAGGCTTTTCATTAATCCTTTGTAAGGATGAGTATGCCGTAACTGCACATTTTAACATGTTGAAGGAAAATCTAAATGAATCATAACTGTTGGTGTAAACTTTCAGCCACAGATATCTTGATATTTTTATCAGGCTGCAATTAAGTTGCATTATTTGCAGCATTTTAAAGAAAAAATCTTTAAAAAAAAGTTTTTAATTCAGCTCATAAGTTTATACAGTGCCTGGAACTTTGTTAGTGCTTTAGTTATTTGTACTGTATACAGCACATTCAATCTGACAAATTAACAATCCAACATACATTTTTCTAATTTTATACTTAAATTTCCATGCAGCGCTTTGAATGCTTTTTGTAAAGGAAACATTTTTGCACATGGTGACTATCTCAGTTTTGATCAGTGCTCTTCCTGTATTTACAGCTGTTTGACGTCCATGATGTAGTGAGTGTGTTTCATGCAGCCGGAGCTGATGACTCTGAATATGGTCGGATTACTTTGTTACACATTCCGCTGCTGCTTTGAAGTACATCTCCATAACAGCCATGGCATACAGTTTTCTTGGAGGCCGGGTAGGCATGCTGCCCTCACCCCCGACTTTTGCAGCCCCCCCTCACCCACCCCACTTCTTCATGTCATGAAAGTCAACCCAACTTTGTCAGTCACAGTAATGACCGGAGCGCAAGGCAGGGCTCAGGTTGAGAGTTGGCCCGTCGTGTGCCCGTGTTTCCGGACCCACAGCTAAAACAGCAGAGGACATCTTATTTACAACCAGCAGCCGTCCACTTTAAGCACACGCACACACTTACGACCATCTCCTCAGAGGCGGCAGAGGAAATGCATGCAAAACTAGGCAGAACTTAGCTTTTTTTTTCACTGCTGAGAGCTCATTTCAAATCTGTTTTAATCAGCTCCTGGTTAGAGAGCCAGAGGACAGGCAGCGGTGGAAGGAACATTCAGATCATTTCCTGAAGGGAAAGCAGCAGCACAAGTCCGACCTTCAGAAACATCATCAGCAAAAAACACACTTTACTGCATGAAATAAAGGAATCACAGGTGTAACAGTGGCCACACACTTAGCTCATAAAAGCGTTTCATCAAAGACTTTTTGGTAACATTGTCACAATGTCGTTCATTTGGTGCTTCACCAGATGTCATTACTGAGATGTTTAAAGTAACATTCTGTATAAAATGGAGTGAAACAACTCCAAACAACTCAAAATCCATCAAAAGCTATCAAATGCAATGGAGTGAAAGGAATAATATGCTTAATGAAGTGGAAGTAGACAAAGAAAACCTACGTCAAATTGTGCTTTAAAGGTTCTATGAGGACACTCACTGTCACTAGATGTCGCACTAGAGCACCAACATCAAACAAACGTGCACGCTGGCTACAGCCTCCACCAGACTCCATTTACAAAATCAGCAATTTTACTTTGCCGATCATTGTAAAACACATTTCATTCAAACTTGACAGAAAGAAAATTAAACCTCACCAAAACCGTCTTGGTTTGTCTTTTTCACCGTTTCAACAATCACCAACTCTGGTTTGGCTAAAATAAACCTTTAATTCACTGAGTTAAATGTGTAAATATTCTGGGGCTTTGCTGAGTGTTACGTGGGGAGGACCAGAGCCGCTGCTGGCCAGCAGACAGCTACTGAGCGCCGGGCAGCTCCGGAGGAGAGAGTCGGAACTTCTGGAGGAGTAAACACCCTGAGTCACCGTTGACCGGCGGGAGGTGAGCTCTGAGTTCATTATTGAAACTTTTGGGATTATAGTGTGGATTTATCTTCACTCTCGCTTGTCAACCTGTCTGCAGCAGCAAGCCGCGGCGGTGCAGCCTCCAGAAGACACACCGGAGGAACATGACAGGAAGGACCCGGGTCTCTGGTGAGTGCTGAGTTCAGTCAGAGGCTGAACTGGACACAAAACACAGACACAGACACACCCTTGCTGCATTACTTGTTAGCTTACATGTACAGTAAGGCACTGGGGCCGGTTCAGAAGAGTAAACACATATGATGGTTAAACTCTCTCAAGTACCATGAAGTTAAAATTCATATGATAGTCTCAGACTGTCAAGCCTTTGTGTGTGTGTGTGTGTGTTACAAACATGCTTGGGAACTCGAGTGTGTGAGCAGGCCCAGTGAAAGGTCCAAATGAAGACGTATGATGGTGCAGGGGTGGGCCAGATGCAGAGGTGGATAATGGATTAGTGAAGATCAGTGTTGTTCAGTCCGGCTGTTTCCTGTGAGGAAAAACAGACCAGATTTATCTTCTGTCCTCCATCCCATGGCCACCCAAGGACCACTTAAAGGAAAAAGATCTAAGTCTGATGTGTAAATATCTTCAGAAGGGATTTTCTGAAAGGGAAAGAAAAATGGATGTCCCACTATGAGTCGACCAGCACAGAACAAAGAGAAGAGTCGTTGTAAACCTGTGACCTGCAGATCTGCTCCAAATGTTTCAGAAGAAATTACCATGAATGTCTTGCAGAAGTCCCTTTGTTTTCTTGAATCCTCGTAGAGCTCCTGTTGCACTTTGGCTCTGGTTTGGAAAAGTAATTCCTCTCAAAACATTTTTTTAGGCATCGGGAACGGTCTGGAAACTGGCTGGCTCAGAGACGCTGCAGACTTGTGTGATGATACACCAATTTGTTTCTAGCTGCCCGCTCGGTTGCAACAACAGATTTTGTTGTACTTGCGAAACAATCTCAGGAAGTGCTGAAAAAAAAAAAGCATGCACGAACATCAGCTCTCTCACTAAATGCAGCCCTTTTCAGGATGTCTGCGTCTTATGTCCTGAAAACCTGTTGGCCACAAAGAATCGGTCTTCAGCATGGCTGACGACTTTGCCTCGCCTGTAGTGAGGTTTTAAAAAGCCAAAAGGTGACACTCATTCACTCTGAGTAGATTTGAAAGGTTGCTGCAAAGAAGAGGGAAAAGACATCAAAACTTCCACAGAAACAAACTGCAATTCTGGCAAAAATAATCTGTCTACTGTGAAAAGCAGGTTGTGTGTGAATCTATCTAAAGTGACTCCAAGGTGAGCATGTGTGTGTGTGTGTGTGTGTGTGCAAGCAGTCTTTGAGTTCATACTCAACATATAAAGTTTAGGTGGTTCCTTCTGTAAATCTAAAAGGCAGGAGCAGCAGAGCACAATGTTAGTCTATATAATCTATTTAGTCTTTTATTCTGAAGGCAGTGCAGGATATGAGCTGTGACAGCAGAGACGCCACAATAACGACATGAGACAGTGTGCCAAACGACAAATAGCACTTCTGTGGCTCAAACATTTCCACATTAAAGGGTTAAGACTGAGACCTAATGTCATTAAAGCACAGGTAAAACATTTCTGATGCGCTCTAAAATATAGCCATGTTTTCAGATTCCAGTCACATGGACACATAAATGTTCTCAAGGCGAGGATGTTTGCTCATCACATCACTCGAAGTTGCAGGTTTTCTGATATTCCAGCAACATGTTCAAACATCTTTAATGATACTTTATTGAATTTTAAGGTCTGCTGGTACTTAATTAATTGCCACCGTGACCTTTGATTAAAAATTAACCAAACATGTTTTTTTTAAATCATGATGTTTCAGGTATTTCAAATATTCTCTAGCACTAATGTCACAAATTCCAGGAGAACCACACAAACACGCTGTCAGGCACAAGCTGCAGCTCCGTTCCTTTCTGCTGGATGAGCTCCAAGTTTAGGATTGCGATCAGCTGCTCTCAGCTGTTTTCACTGGGAGCTGAAGACCTCCAATAAAGCCTCCACGGGGGACATTTCATCACCTGAAATCCAACCGGCACACTCCTCCGCCTCAGCCTCGGGAATTGGACCCGAGCTCTGCAGGAACCGGAACCTGGTCTGGGACAAATACTGCTGCTGTGTTCATTCATGCACCTCGACCCTTTGCTATGTGAGTGCATAGAATACTGTTCTGAACACATTTGGAGTCACTGTTTTCTATTCTTGGTCTGCATGGAAGCTGCAGGGCTGGCTTCAGTAAGGCAGACTCATTCTAATGGTTCTGGACACAGAGACTCAGAGGCAGAGCAGTTGAAAACAATTGTTTACTTGGAAAGTTCAAAGTTGAATCCAACATCAGGTAATCAGTGACAGCAAACGAAGCAGGCACGCAGCAGGCGAGCAAAACCGGGAACAGACTGTGGTCAGGAACAAGAGCTGGCCCGCTAAGAACATTAGATGATCTGACTATTGGCCAGGGAACAGAGCTGGTGTATATACAAGGGAGTCAATAAGGGAATGTGGAACAGGTGTGCTCGTGGGTGAGAGCGTCAGGTGACTGGGATTGTTGGGAACACAGTGAGGACAGGACAGGTGTGGAACAACAGGTAAAAAACAGGAAATAGAGCAAAAGTGTGCAAAACTATTGATATGATGTCTGTGTTGCAGAAAGCCAGTTTTTATGTCGCACAGGGCTTAGTTAATCGAATGGATAATCAATCAAATTGCAGATTTCCTTGCTGTAGGATTCATAAAGGAGTGTCTTATCTTGACAAACTGTTTTGGCAACAGTCAAAGAAGAGGAAGAGTAAAACTAGAGGCCTGAGCAGAGGCTGCTCAGGTGCACGGAGGTGAACTCTGTCAGACTGTTTTTTTTCACACAGCTACTTCTATGTGTTCAAAGTGCAGGCCTTTGTCCAGCAGGGCCCCCCATTAGCCTGTTGGCACCGTGTCTCAGCCCTTCACATACAAGCATTGAACTGCTTTGTATGAAACATGCAGATGAACCTGCTCTCATGGGATGGCGTATATACGGCGTCCCGCGTTTAAGGACATTTCACGTGTCATGTCTCCACATTTCAAGCTTTTATTAGCAACGTGTTATTTAACACTGTCCACATTTTATTTCAGAAGCTTTGTACGTGCACGAAAGGACAAAGTCACGTGATCTTCATCAGGTGACCTTTGTATTCATGGTAAGGTAATAGTCGCAGTTTGGTCAGTGGTTAGGTTTAGGCACCAAAACTACTCGTGTAACAAATACATTATGCAGGTTAACTTATGAAAGGAAGATAAAAGAAGAACAAACTGACTTCTGGCTTCACAAGACATTTTTTTTCATGATGACATTAAAATAATAATAATACTAATGTCTTAAGACACTGGCATGTTATTCATACATCATTTGGTGATACCAGGATGTACAGATGCCTTCAAATGCTCTAAATTGTGTTTTAGGTTTGTTGATTTTCCTGCTGTTAAATGAGTACTTGCTCCTAAAAAGGTTTGCAAATTCACCTGATTCACTTTTTCTTTATTCTTAAAAAAATTTAGACATACAGTTTTTCTCCTGACAGCAGCAGTTATCAACAAATTCCTGTCCTTTTCTTCTTGATACACACACACACACACACACACACACACACACACACACACACACACACACTCTGGCCTCATAGCCTTGTTTTTATTTTTCTCTTTGTTGTCAGTGAAGCCTCTCCACATGAACTCATGGTGACTCACAAACAGTCATGGTCTGGGCACATTTTCCTTCAGGGGGCTCCATACACAGCAACGCTTATTAACAGTAGACCAGACCCCCAGCACACACACACACACACACACACCCTCCCCTCCTCTCTGTGCTGACAGGTGGTGTGTCTGTAACAAGTAACAAGTCTCTAAACAGGTGTTGCTTTGTGGCTCCGCCAGCAAGCCGAAAAAAACCCACAACAAACAAGCAGCAGCATCTCCGTCCTGCTAATTACTGTGTGAGCGCTATGTTGATCGCTTTGGTCTGAAGTTTATTCTGAACGCCCGGCTACTGAGGCCAGGCTTTGCAGTTCAAATGCACGTCTCACATCCCCCCTGCGACTCTCCTCTCTGCCAAACTTTGTCCTCTCATCTCTCCGTCTTTCAGGACGGGCCTTGAACGTCGAAAGCAGGAAGGTTCAGGGAAAGCGGGATCTGTCGGAACTCAAAGAGGTCGTCCGCGGAGAGGGAACAACATGGCCGCTGGTAGACGTCGGACGCTGCAGACGGCACGTCGGCCATGCTCCGCAGGGGCCGCTGATGGTGGGAAGCGCTGACGGGGACGTCCCACGGTGTGTTTGTGGATTCAGCGACACTTTTGACGTAACCCCCTTTAAAGTCAATACAGTGTGCTGGCAGTAATTTGTTTGTGTGTGCAGATGAAAATGACCTCTTCACACTGCAGGGCATGTGTTCGTTCTTGTTCAAAGCTTTAGTATAAACACTGTAAATCATATATGAAGAGGGCTGATGAACGTGAAGGGAACTTGGCTGACCCCTTCAGCCGCAGCAGAGGACTCAGCGTAGCCACCACAGAAAAGCCTGACGAACCATCTTAAAATATTGGGTGGCCAAAGAATCTGTACACACAAACTAAGTGTGCTCGAGTAATTCGACTCCCACGAAAGGGCTCCGAGAGCAAAATAATATACAACGATCTGAGGCACAGCTCATTAATTCTGACCCGTACATGCAGGACAAGCAAATGCTCAAAGTAATTCATTCGTCCACATCAGTGCAAATATGAAAGTGGAAAACCTGCACAGTGTTAACGATGAACTTCAGGGGACTCTCACTTTCCTCAAGATGTCTCTGCCATTTACGACCTCGCCACTGCCCCGTGATCACAGCAAGGCCCAACTCACTGTTCCCTCAGCTTTCTGAAGGCAAATAGTACATATAAAGCTGTTGACACCCATTGTTTTGTTCTGGGTTTTGCCACCAGAGATTTGGAGTAGAGAAGCCTCTGAAACGTATTGTAATATGCGTTTGCAGCCACTGAACACCTGGGATCTGAGTATCAGGTACCAGCTCGGTATCCCAGGAATATCATCCACGATGACATATTCCCAGCAGCACAACCAACAAGTCCTTCATCAACATTTTAGATCATCATCATCGTCATTTGTTTGTTTCATCAGGTCACAGGCTCTGGTTAAGGTTTAGTTGGGCACAAATATGACTTTGCTGGGTTGAGGTTAGGACCATTTGCCATCGTGGTTACAGTAATAAACTGTGTTTGTGGTTAAGTTGACTATCGGCAGGGAATGACCAACAAACAGTTTTGTCCTGTGTTGAACTCACATTTTCTTTATTGTTGTGCATCTGTGTTATAATAATGTCACTTGTACTTGAATGTAAAGGTGTTGTTTTATTGGCCTGAACAGGGTCAGACAGGTTTCACTGCAGGCTCTCACAGCATGACACCTGATGACTGATACCTGACCATAATCAAAGCACAGGTTCAGTGTGTCAGGGCGGAAAAACACTGTCCCTTTAAAGTAAAAAGGTTCTGGTTTGCATCCCACTCCTTCTTCTCTGATGCTCCTTCTGGATGTTTCAGCTCCTCTGCATTTCTGTACCAGCCACCTTGTGACTCGTTCTTTCAGTCAAAGCTCATGACTGTAGCTGAGGGATTCAAATGTAGATCATCCGGTAAAAAAAAAAACACTTGTTCTCTTTCGATCGCATTGATCTTACTTTCCATCTTACCAGCACTCATCAACATGGCCGCTACGTACCTGAACACCTCCTTTTGGGCATCTTCTCCTCTGTTTAAATGGACACGTCCTGTTCAGTGAAACCTGATCACTGTTTTCTCTTCTGACCAATATTTCCATTCAAACTTTGATCCAGAGCATATTCTCATAAGCTCAAATGAGATCTGTACCTTTTATTACTCTTTATTTTTAAGAAAAGCGTCGTAGGATTAAACATATAGCTCAAAGGACTTTTTCTACAATGATGAATATGCAGACTATTCCAGCACCGCTGGACATCAGAGCCGTATTGTCATTACATCGATGATTGAGGCCTTGGTCGGTGCCCTCAACCCTCAGATTGATCACCATCTCTGGGCTCAGACGGGTCAGGGCCGCAGCAGAACCTGCTGTCTGCTGTTTGCTTAGACTAAAAAGCTGCTAAAAGCTGGGATCAATCGGGCGGGGGAATCAATCAGGATCATCCGTGTTTATACGACTGGGGAGGATTACCTCACTGTTACTGGAATGGCCTCACAGGAATGACTGGCCATTAGAACAGTGGGACTAAACACTGGCCCGCTGTTTACATAAAAGGTAATGTGGGCCCGGCCTCGGCTCTGTGCGCCAGAGACAATTAGGCCCCTATGCAGGCCGTAATCCACCGCCGGGCGCGAGGTAATCAAATTCAAACATAGCCGGGCCCCCCGAAAACAATGAGGGAGGGGATTACAATGAATGCATGTGAAGACAGAAAATTAATAAGCTTAACACTGAACACGTGCTACAGTGACCAACATTCAAGGTGCACAGCCTCAGATGGATGTTTTTTAAATGAGCCGTGTTTTAGCTGTTTTAGTTGATGAAGGAGTTTAACTGAATTGAAATTCTATTTTGTGTGCTTTTTTATTTTTAGATCTCCTGATTAAGCAGCTTTACCGGCCAGTGCAATTTATTTGTTGTGCAAATGATGATCAGCTGACTTTACTAAAGCAGCTCCCTTCAACAAAGATCTTAAGAGCCCCAGCAGAGTGTGATGGCTTGTTAAAGATTAGCTTCTGCCTTACAGAGAAATAAACAAAACAAATGTTGAAGGAGAAATTCATCTTTCTCAACATCTGAACCAGTGCTAGCGTTCCTCCTGCCCGCACTGGCCATGAAGAGACTTTATTTGTTCCAAAGGCTGATCTTTGTTTGGCAAAGTCCTCTCTTTGCGCGTAGGGTTCGGTGTGGTTTAAAGGAAATGTGTGTCCGACATGTTTCGGACCATCTCTAAAGGAAAAAGTGTTTACACCTGCTCCGAATGGCCACGCTCAAGGGCGGATGAGCGTGAGCTGTCATGAAGAGGGGCGACAAGCGATGAATGAATCAAAACAGGGAGAAAATGGCCCCCTTTCAGACAGTCTCTGCTCAGAGAAATTCATGGTGTTGAACTCAGATGCACACATGAAAAGTGACGGGATCATGTGTGAAGAATGAAAAGGAAGCATGAGAGAGAAGTTCTGAGAGAAATTCTGCCTGCTTCCTCAGCTCTGCACACCGGGCCAGTGGCCGTGGAAAATGGGCTCGATTGTTAAATTATCTGTTTTGGAAAACTGCAAAACTTGCCAGATGCAGAACTTACATGAACTTACTGTATGTTTGAAACTTTGAGAAAGCGTCTGGAAACTGGACAGAGCTCTGGTGTAAAATTGCAGGCACCACTTCCTGCCACAGTACAATCATATAAACGTCGGTTTTAAGACAATATTATGCCTTAATTCACCTGTACTTCCATTTTTAACATTTTCTAGATGGCTCATTTAGTCAGCAGACAAAAGCAAAGGTGTTAATAATAACACTGACAATGTCTCTGTTCTATTCAAGCGTCCCATTAAGCTGTATGACCGAGAGCCACAATACCAGGACTCTGACACCACTGCAGCTAAATGGAATTCAGCTATTATTAATTTTATTATTTACACCTGTGCTTTTCCTTCTGTCACATGTCAACATGTCTTTCGTTTATAAAAAGCCTTTCACGTGAAATGCTGAAGTTTAGGGTGTTCAAAGGGTTTTGACCTGCAGGCCTCCATTTATTTCTCTGCAGGTTGTGGTTTGATGTCCTGTTAATTCCCTCACTAACAGCCACTAAGACCATCAGGAACAGCAGGTGCTGATGGGATGATCTATGGATGAACAGTTTTGTGTCTTGCTCAAAGGCACGTCAGAAAGAATCTAACCTGTGACCTTCCACCAGCTTGCTGCTAGAAGAAAGAATCTCCACAAATGACCCCTTTGCTTCTTCCTTCACATGTAACCAGGAAAGTCAGTCAGTTTTTATTTTTAGACGCTTTCTGCATTTGTGTGATTTGCGTGTTCAGCATCATAACTGAGACGAAGTGGATGCTTCACGTACAGAGCAGGAATCTGTGGAGGTGACTGGATTCGTCGCGTTATCTGCCATCTAAACACTGACTTTAAAGGACATTTTGGTGTTACTGGTTGCTAGTACAGGTGAAATTCTAATCTGGGGCATTCAGTGTTTTGCTCAAGGGCACTTTCACAGGTCACATAGCTGCTGCAGGGACACCCAGAGCAGAAACTGCCAACCTGAGTACTTATTTAAATGCTTTTGAGAGGATATAACTCTTGGGTTAGCGGGGTCTTATAAGAGAAAGGACAATTCTAATTAAATCAATTAAATTGCAAAGAAAAAGAATTGGGGAGGGAAGGAAGAATTGTGTTTTTAAATGATGCATTCTTCCTCCTGTCAATTTATTTTTGTGGAATACTCCACAATCTGATAATGACAGTGTCTCCTCTGCCACTGTGCACTGCTCAGAATACATTAGGCAGCCTGACGGACGCGTCTCCTGTCACCATGTGGACGTATCAGATGATAAGGTGGACTAAAGCCTATAAATACGGCTGAAGGAGTCTCCCGGTGAGCCAGCGTTACCACTCTGCGGCACCACCTGATGATCTCCTCCTGAGTGAACCTCACCGTCCTCCCTCCTGCGTTCAAACGCTTCGTTATTTCGGTCCAGCTCCTCTTAAAAGGGAAAAGGCGCCGTCATGAGAGCCACTCTCCATGCCTTTTCATGAATGATTTCATCGCGTCCTCGTTCTACTGAAACGATGTCTCCCTGTGCGTAAAATGCCGCGCTTAGTGCGTCCTGGCGCGGACGATTCCTTGGAAAATGTGCGGTGTCAGTCGCGCTGCCTTCACGCCCCGCTGCTGTGGATCGGTGCTGAGCAGGAGTGGCATCTCGGCGACAAAATCTGGATGAAAGAGCGTCCTTTAGAGCTCAGGCATGCATCGAGTAGTGAGATCATTGGCGTTATAAATATCCCCGTGCCAGCAGAACAACTCCAGCTACTGCAGCCGGGGTAATGCCCAGGAGCGCTGCACGCGTGTGTGCGCACGGTTTCTGGTGCCCAGACCTCAGGAGCGACACCAAAATGCTAGAAGTGGCCTAGCGAGTGTCTCCTTTTTGGAAGAATGAATGTTCCTCTTTACCTTCTCACCGTCGCTCACTTGATTTGCGCCGCCGCCGGAGCACAGCACGTCTCTTTGGAGCGCCAACTTCTGGAGGAGGAGATCAGGTCGGGACGCAGGACTTGCAGGCTCTACTGTAGGGTTGGCATCGGCTTCCATCTCCAGATTCATCCCGACGGCAGAGTCAACGGCAGCCATGAGCCCAACCAGCTGAGTAAGTCATTCCCTCCGGTTCCACGGTGCACGGAGCAGCCGAACTACTAAATTATAAACGTCTGACGCGCAGATGAATCCAGTGCGCCCCGCTGAGAGTGCGCACTCGGACCTACATCCCTGCCTGTGCTCTTATTGATCCCCCTCAGTTTGCTGTTGTTTCTAATTTAAATGCCATCCCTGGAAGTTAGAACAATAATGATTTACACAGGAAGAGTGTAAGGACCGCGCTCCTAAACTTAGGCTGCCTGACCCTGTGAAATATCTGCGCAGCGGCCATCTGGTTGACGAGCCTTGTTTGTGTCTCTCCGGGATGTTGGCAGGTAGACTATTTGTGGAAGTAACAGGTGCAACATTGAGACACCAGGATGTGTTGCATTGCCAATCAGCGCGATTGTCATCACAACAGCGTTACTCCACACACTGCAAAAAATATCCTCCTTAAAATTTAGACCATCGTCATTATTGTCTTGTTGACTCTCCAACCTGCAAAACGAGTTTAAATATGCTTTGGTTCTCATGCGAGTTCAATAATTTAACTGTAATGAAATGCGTCACAAATAATCTTAAGTTGATAGACAAGCATAATGTTGTGCTTCGTGGAAATACCCTTTCAGTCTTTACTTTGCAGTGCAGGCGGCTGTAATGAACAAGGATAGAGTGACCAGATTGGTTTGATGTATTTCTCCAGGGTCCAATAATTTAAGAGGCAGAGCCCTAACGAGGCTGATGCCAGTATCAATAATCAAAAAAAGAAAAAGTCAGCTGACATTCATTTTTGTACATAAACACACAGCAGAAACAAACATTTTTTTTAATTGTGACCCGAGACGTCTGTGGTAAGATTTGTTGGCCAACTTATCAGATCACATCCTGTAAAAAGAGGAAAAAATCCAAATATAACTTGTGAATAAGAGACTGAAAATAATCAGTGGAGCGAGATCATCTCCTGTTGAAACAAATCCAAAGACAACTGACAATGTTTTAGAATAAAGAAGATGACAAACCTGAAGGCTTCATGTTTAAACTGAAAATGATTTCTCTCCATTTGAAAACATGGCCTCTTCACTCAGATAAAAAAAAAAAACAGACATCAACACCCCAAACCAGACTCAGCTGCTTCACCAACACAGATACTGTTCAGCACACAGCAGCTTTTCAGCTGCATTCAGAACAGGGCAAATCCAGACAGTGAGCCTGAGCTTTGACTGGAAACCGCAGTTTTCAGATGTTGTCCTGTGTGTGAATCCTGCCCTGCGCCGTCTAGGCCAGAAGACTGAAGTCATAAATCAGATTTTCAGTTTTTACTGCACTACCAGATCCCCCGTCGCTCATCCGCTGACGAAACAGCCAAAGCTGACCATGAAAGTGCACTTGTGCCTCCATTTCATGGTCCCCTTTAGAAGAGTTGTCAGGTTACATGGATTTCAACAGGACAGCCATGTGGATCTGAATCCTGCATGACAGCGCTGGAGACGAGCAGGAGACGGGGCGTCTTGCATTTGTAGCGTGAAGATTCTTTTGCCATCACACTGCTTTCATGCAGAGTTCCTCAGGTAGTAGTTAATACACTGACAATATTAATTTGGGATGACACTTCTGTTTAAGTTTCCTGTCGTGTGGCCTCTCATTCATTCTGGGATACCTGACTGATATTGGTGCTGTACAGCAGTCAAAGGGATATATTGGTTTGACAATATTGTGTCAATATCAGCATTTTATTAAATGTTAGCGAACTCTGTCTTGTGTGGCCATGGCCAGTTCTTCCTTTGAACCAGTGTGTTGTTATCCTGCATGGAGCAACAACTAACTGACTGACTTTTATCAGTCTGATTTTCAGTTGACAGCTTCAATGTCCGACAATCCCCCAAATGTTATTTCAAAAGAACCCACATTGGCACAAGTCGCTGTTCTGCATGTCTGCATAACTCCCGGGTGAGTCAGAGTGCCAGTGCAGAGCATTACATTACAAGAATTATGCTAATAGATTTTTTAAAAAAGTAGGCTTTGGAAGAAAAGTTCTGATGTTCAGATTATATTTTCGTCAACGTAAAAGCCAGAATGTTTATGCTAATTGACCCAGCGAAATGTGAGTGAGCTGCAGTTTCTGCAGGAATTATTCAGGTCCGGCAGCTGCGTTCAGGTTGTGGAAGAATGTGGTTTTGGTTAAATGTTAAGGATAAAAAGGACAACCCTGATTTCAAAAAAAGTTGAGACACTGTGTGAAATGCAGCAGCGGCTTTATGAAGTGTTTCTGAGCCCATGTAGTAACATCCTTCATACAATCATGTGTTTACAAAGTGTTGAACCTCGCTCCATCCTCGCTTGTGCACGACTGAGCCTTTCCAGGATGCTCCTTTCATACCCAATCATGATACTATCACCTGTTACCAATCAACCTGTTTACCTGTGGAATGATCCAAACAGGTGTTTTTGGAGCGTTCCACATCTTTCTCAGTCTTTAGTTGCTCCTGTCCCAACATGTTCGAAATGTGGTGCTGCATCAAATTCAGAATAAGCAGATATTTACAAAAATCGATGAAGCTGATCAGGTCAAACATTAAATATGTTGTCTTTGTACTGTTTTCAGTTGATTATATGTCAAAAAGGACTAGCAAGTTATTGCATTCTGTTTTATTTATGTTTCTCACAGTGTCCAAAAACCACAGTTTATCTTTTCTCCACCGCTTTTGGCCACTGAACAGCCTTTCTGAAGCATCTGGGGTTTAGGGGCCTTGCTAAAGAGCACGCTGGCGGTAGTTACTGAAGGAGGGCGATTCATTTGTTATTCTTGTACACAAACACCAACGAGCCAGTCTGTGGTTCAGCCTGGTGACCCACAGGGGTGACCCTGCCTCCCTGAACTCTCTGTGAATGTTAGCCCCACAGGCAGTGTCGAGTTAACCACTGACAAATTTGTGCTTGCAGACGTTAACAGCCTGCAGTGCATGTAAAGGTATTTGTGCCGAATGCAGCAACATGTAATTTAGATGTACTACCTTGTTACTTATAGATCGCAGCCAATTTGCCTGACATTTTTTGTTATTAAAATTCATTGTGGTTGGCAGAAAAGGGAGAATGAACATACTGTGAGATCAAGATAAAGCCAAAGGTGCAGCTGAATTGACAGCAGAGCCACTCTTTCATCCAGACTGTAGAGGAGCTGCAACTTATAGAAAATGACCAGAGGAGTAAAAATACACTTACGTCACCCATCAGTCATCAGAGCGTGTTGTTTGTCCACCCAGGTGTCCTGGAGCTCTTTGCGGTTTCTCAGGGGGTCATCGGCATCAAAGGGGTCTACAGTAACAGATTCCTGGCCATGAATAAAAGAGGAAGGCTCCACGCCACCGTAAGTATCCCCGCTCTCCTCTGTGTGTCGGCCTGCGCTCTCAGCATGTACGCACTTACTCTCACAGTTAACTGAGTGCTGGAGATTTGTTTAAAGCTGCTCTAATTGATTGCTTAGCCATCTGTGGGGTGAAGAAGTCCTCAAAAAAATCTATTGAACACATATCCTGACACAGGTCCTCCTAAAGCTGCTATTGCTAACAATTTAGCAACCAGTTCCCTATTCCACATCAGCTTTCCACTGGAGTCGTGTTTGTGTCCTCACGATCACGTAAACTTAATATTCTACTCAAACGTCTGAGAAAATATCTTTCTCTTTAGCTGCTGAACACCCCATCTGCTAGCAGTGGTGGAAAGTAGCTAATACTGTACTTAAGTCCAATGTTGTGGTACTTGTACTTTAATTGTATTTCCATAATCTGCTCATTCATACTCAACAAGAAATGATAGAAATATTAGGCAAATACTTTTTACTCCTCTACATTTATCTAACTTAAGTTACTAGTTGCTCTGCTGATTATGATTAGAAATGCAAAATATAATAAAGATATAAATAATGATGTGTTATTGGAGGATAAGGTTAGAACTAATTGATCCCCAGGGAGATACTGAAAGATATCCAGCAGTATATGAAGTAATTAAAATTAGATCCACCTTTGCCAGCTGCGACAAAAAAAAGTGATGAGCACATTAATGCATCACTAATTCTAATCCAACAACATAATATACATTAATCTGCAATGGACCGTTCCGCATCAGGTGGTAAATTGGAAAACATTTACAGACACATTTATTGTCAGCATAAAGAATACAGATTATCTACTAATCTCTGAATTGTCTTTTTCCTGTTGTGTGGGGGAATGAACGTACAAACGGCCATGATGGCAGGCTCTCCTGCACGGTCTCCCCATGACGGCAGTCATGGCGTTGCACCTGGTTGTGCATATGAGAGGCGGCAATGGTCGCTGACAGAAGTTCAGATCGTGTCTAAGTCTTGGAAAGTTCCGAAAGTTCTTCTCCTGCCGTCCAGTGCTCACGTCAGCGAGTTGTGGGAGGAGGAGACGATCCGAGAAGCACTTTGTTTGAAGGATGCTGACAACATTATTAGCTTTTCAGAGCTCCCAGCAGCATCTCATGGTCAGATTATTTTGTCATACATGCTGTTCCCAAAGATCAAGAATGAATTCCCCTGCTCAAAGTTTATTATTGTTTACTTGTTTTTTGCTTTGGCGAAACACTGAATCTGCATCTCATTTGCTGCCGACGTGATGCCAGTCTCTGCTGCGGCTCAACTCCTTTTGAACTCATGAAATGGGTGTATGTCTCCATCAAAACCTTGCGTAGTGCATCTATATTTGTTTTATTTATTAGTTTGCGTAGCTCTGCATCTGTGCCGCATAACAGAATCCCCAAATCTGACATCAGCATGTCATGGCATACTGCTGTAATCTTTAGCCACAGTTTCGAAGACTTTCAAATCCCCCCAAACACACAGTAAGCCCAAATCTGCCAACAGCAGCTTGGCCTCGCTGCCGTAAGCGGGCCCCGCCGGCCAGCCGGACGCGCTGACGAGTCATCTGCGGGAGCCTTGCCAGGCATATAGATAGAAGCGGCTCCCTATTAGCATGTGTTAATGGGAAGAGCAGATTAAGTCCTGTCTGGGACGGCTGATAATATACAGAGGAGCGAGCCACAAAGTGAAGATCAATATGTCGAGTAAACAATCAGCCAGGCAGGCAGCCACCGGAGAGCCGGAGAGGCTGTGAGCTGCCGTGGGTGTGAATGCTGAATGCTGCGATTTATGCCCCCTCAGCTCCCGGTATTGTTTCACGAAACCGTCAGCGGGGAAGGATGTGCCGTCTCGCCTCCAAGTGCATTCTCAGCCACAGCTTGCTTGACATCTACTAATGCGGCTGTGAGCCGTCCGGCCGCAGATGCATATTCAGTTATATACGCGCACAGCAAAATTACAAACTTTCTCAGGGTCAAAGCACATCCCAAACAAAATTTAAATATCAAACTGGGCAGGATAATAGGAGAAAATCATGCAGCAAAGCAAAGCCGCGCTCTGCAGGGTACTGCCTCCAACTAAAACCTGATCATGGTTTTTGTTCTGCTGGAAGTTTGGGGTTTGCTTTCTTGTGGTCCAACATGTGCGCAATCCGGTCTCATCTGCCCCTGCGTCTCCTGTTCCGGACTGTCAAAATGTCACAAATAAAACTCCAACTTCCCACATCCGCTCCTTTTGCACTGACTCAAAGGTTGATCATTTGTTGTTTGTGGCTGCGTTTGTTGCGTCTGGACACAGTCAGGCTGAAGGTGATGCCTTTAGAGCTGTGTGCAGGTTCCAGCATGAAGGGGCAGGAGGGATCCAGGAAGTGGCGTTAAGACGAGCCCCTTAGTCAAGGACAGACGCTACATTTATTGAAAAGCCTCCAGTAGCAGAACTCATTATTTATCCTCATGATCACAGAGCAGGTTTAGTTACAGACACCTCCACAGGAGCTGCCTGGCTCAAGGGCATGTCAGCATGGCAGAGTCTTGCCCGCAGCTGAAGGGCAGTCAGCTTTGTTTTCAGTATTGAATTATCAGCGACACTTTCTTATGCAACCCACAATTTATTACAATTGTTTGGTTTGGGTTTGCTGTGAATCTCAGTGTCAGAGTTGCTTTAAGGGTGGGGATAATCTCATTGTCTTGAAATGACTCAGTGGGTTGGGCCTAAACGACTGTTTTTCTGGCTGAGTAACATCAGACTCCTCCCAAAAATAGGAGATAGAAGAAAAAGCCTTCATTCGTTTAACGAAAAACCACTCCACTCATGTAAGTTGTCTCATTGTCTCGTGGTCTCATCACAATTTATTGTCTGACAACTAATGACCCCATTACAGTTAAATCTGCCATGGATACTCATGGTCCTTAGATGTGAAACAATACTTCCTTACACTTTACACTGGTGGACAGCTTTAAGTACAGGGGCGAATGCACCCAAGATGTATTGAGAAGCCGTTGAGATCTGATGGCTCAGACCAGGACTCAGGAGGCCATCTGGGCCACGTGTGGCCACATTCTTTTAGCTGTGTGTTTGCAAATGTGTGAGTGAGTGAGTTCTGTTTCCAAGTGGTCACTCGAGACACGTGGAGACGCGTAACGCCAGGTGTGAACTGACATGCTGTACCTAGAACTGTCCACTGGTGATCGGATCACCCAACATGCATGTTGAAGCCAGGTGTAAACAGGGCCTCAGACCTTTGCTCTAGTACCACCATCAGATCAATATTTCCAACACTTCAACACTTTAGCCTAGAGTATGACAAGTTAATTGAAATATAAATACCAAAGAATGAATTAATATTGATAGTTGATACTCGGTTTCTCCACAGGATGCATCATAATGTGATGGTGACCTGCTGACTTTTTCCCTCTGCTGCCACAATAAGGTCAAAAGTTCCACTTGTAACCAAAAATCTAACTCTTATGGGCTGGAAGTTACTGAGCACATTCATGGTCCCCACAGGATGAACAGCATCCCTTTTCCACTAGCAGTACCTACAGGACGAATTCCTCGTGATTTGCCGTATTACTGTAAATGCAAGTATAACAGAATTGTCAGCATGATGAGTGTGAAAGTTAATTTCTTACCTTGGCCCTAAGTAGTTTAAAAATTCAAACTGCTACAACAAAGTCCACTGGGTCCACTTGCTTACTAGATCTTGGTGGAACTTTACTCCACATCTCATGGCTGTCGGATGAAGTTTTCTCCATGACAACTACGCAGGTTGAAAGCTCGACATAAAGTTTGCAAGTTGGCTCTGAGTTAAAGGTCCAGTGTGTGTTAGTGTAGAGGCTGCAGATCGCAACCAGCTGAGTACACCTCACCTCACCCCTCCCTTTCCAAGCAAACCGACCTACGGTGGCCGTGAAACCTGTGTTTGGTTTGTCCGTCCTGGGCTACTGTAGAAACATGGTGGTGCAGAGGACCTGCTCCCTCTGTAGCTATAACAGCTCCGTCTAAGGTAACAAAAACACAACAATTCTTATTTTCAAGGGATTATACACTAATGAAAACATACTAATAAATATTAAATTCCATTTCTGTCATATTCTGCCAATAGGTCCTCCTAAATGTTACACACTGGACCTTTAAATATTCTTGTATGAAAAATGTCACTATGGTGTTTGTGCCATATAACACTTGGCAGCCTCTAGAAACTGACAGCAGGCATATAGACCTTTCTTATTTATTATTTAACTTGCACTTTTATATGCAGTAAAATTCAATTTTGATATTTTAATCAGAGTTTCTCTTTTTTGCAGTACAGCCCTGCTACTTACTGTAGGTACTTTGCACTCTGAGAGACTGGCTCTCTGGCACCAGCCTTCCAGTTGGGGCTTATTTTTGCCTCCGGAGCTGCTCTGCCTCAGAGAAATATTTGTATAACTAAAACTCCAATCTGTGGCTACAGCTGCACTGTGCTATTTAACCGCCTTGATGATTTGGGGCGGATGTAAACCTCGAGGGGTGGGGGGGGGGTGGGGGGGCACAGACAGGCTCAGGCCTTGTGTCGGGGTGTCAGGTGACACCATCAACCTTATCTTGTTGCATCGTCTGTCATATTCAATATTTAGATGTTTTCACAGTGGCAATTTATTGGCTGAATAACGGGCGAGGAGACAGATGCACATTGCTCTGCACGACCTACTCAGCAAGACACCACAAACATAATCTTTTGAAAGGTGAAAGGGTCACCTGCATTTGTTGAACAAACAGTAAGAGAGCGGGGGAGAGAGAGAAGTGACACAGGGATTATACGGCTGCAGAAAATGCTGATAAAGCACTCAGGATTTTATTGGTGAAACCATCTGGATGAACTCATATTTTTTATTTCTGTCATTTGTTTGAGATATGTCCCATTTTCATCAATGATGCATTTATACTGAGGACGCTTTTTTTAAAATCAGATCATTATGTGTTGCACTTTCCCAACCACTTCATTACAAGCCCAGTTCCTTTAGTTATAGTAAAGCTATAATAAAGCTTTAGTGTGATCCATTTACTGTTGACACTTTTGGTTTTGAGCAGCATATCTCAACAAATATTTTATGGATTGCCATTAAAAGTGGTTCAGACATGCATGGTCTCCAGAGGATGAGTCCTACTGACTTTGATGATTGCATCCTAATTACAATGTAATCATCCCCTCACTTTTCCTCTAGTGCAACCAGCAGGTTGACATGTTGTGGTTTTAAGTGAAATAGCTCCCTGAGAATTTGGAAAATCATTCATTCACACTTTTCAATATGCTGTAGCTAAAAAGTCTGTTGAGTGTTTTTCAGCAGTTAGTTACAGACACATTACCTATCAGTGCATCAGAGTGGAGTAAGGGAGTGTGTTTCTAGCTCAGTTTGTGGTCTCTGATTGTAGTTGAACTGGAATTAATGAAATACTCTATCCATCAGTCTGTAGTAGTGGTAAGAATGAAAAGGGCACATTTGTGGAGAAATTTAGTTTGGGCAGAGGAAAAAAAGCTAGTCATCAGTAACTTTCCACCTCCGCTCTCGATACAGCTAACCCCTGAGGATCATGGGAAAGGTCCCTTTAAAAGAGTGTGACCAATCCAGCAGGGCGGGAGCCAGGTTAAACAGCTGTACAAGCATTATGATTTTAACAATAAGATCTCTGGAATCTGACTGCAGCCATTAAATCCTATGAAACACAGCAGGGGCCAAAGCTCCTTCCTGGTATGCATGCGCATGTATGTGTGTATACATGCCTGTGTGTGTGTGTGTCTACATCCATATATGCTCCAATGGATTTGTTTCTAAATGTGTAATTCCCTGACTGGCACCAGAGCTGGTATGTCGCTGAAATGCAGTGTTCTGTTAAATCATTGCAATCCACCCATAGCAGTGACTGCGGAGGTCGGTAAAGTTTTCTGATCATTTTTAAAAACAACAGCCAAAAGGAACAGTCGGTCACTTTGAATAACTTAAGGGTTTGTGCCGTTCTGCTGCGGCCGCGGCGCGCTCTCTTGTGACTGGCATGTTTACCAAACGCTGTAATGGCATCATTTTCTGCTATGCTTCACTCTTCAGCAAAGCAGAACAGTTTGTTTTATTTCAGAATGGCAGGAGGTTATACAAGGAAGTCGTACTGCAGCAGGAAAGCAGGCATCCCTTGGTACATGTCAGAGTTTCCCACCCGAGATATTTTTAGGCACAAAATGGGAACATTCAATGAATATCTGCATCTGCGTGTCTGAAATGCGGTGCAGCAGAAGTTAATACTGCATGCCGGTGTCGTCTTTGCATTTTTACTCAGCACACGTACATTGTCCCGAACATTTTAGTCGAGTACGTTTGGTTTGGTACACTATTTACTTCAGTTGGGCAGGTTTGGTTGAACCTCTGACCCAATAATTTCAGTCTAATATGGTCTAATTACAGTTGATTGTTGATTGCTTGTGGAACATAAATTTAGAAGTTACACCCGGAAAGCTTTTGGCATTATTTTGGTGATTTTCTGCAGGCCAACCTATGATGGTCATATTGGACCAGCAGTGGGGTGCATGGGGAGATTATTATCAATGATTATCATATTATTACTGCCGATTCATGTATAATTAGCATTTTAATCCACCTCTGCTGGCCAGCCCACATAGCTAACATGTAGGTAGCATCATCAGCATTACCCATAGAAAATAGAAGCCACATCTGAAGCAGCCTCACAGTACAGTACAGTAAGGCAGAAACCATGTTGATACATCAAACATGCTAATTTCTTTTTATAGCATAGTCTAAGTGATGCAACCTTTTCCTGAGATACCAGATTGATCGCACTGATCATGATTAGAAAAACACCAGCCCGCATGTCTTCCGTTAGAAGTTCTTCTTGGGTGAAGTTAATGCACAGGCCACGATGACTTTTTCACCAGTGCAAAGCAGGCTGTGCTGCTGTCAGTCAAAAGCATCTCTGTGATAAGGAAAGTCATTTAGATGACTTTGAAACCCACCCCCAAGATGAAAGCAAAAATCTTCTGTTTCCTCCGAGCAGCTACACCCAATCAGATCACAATCAGATGATATTATGTTGAACAGCAGTGGGGCTATGCGGTGTGCAATTACAGCTGGAGATGATAGAGTGTTTTCTCACTCTGAATTTGGTTGTAATTATGGTTTTACAAAAATGATCCGGCTCTGCGTGATTAGGAACCGGGAAATTTTTGGATGTTTTTCCCTTTGGTCATTATATACAGTAATCGGTCTAACGTCAGCCGCCCTTAACGTTCTCATTTTGTTGCTATTGTGTGAGAAAACAGTATTCGGCCGTTCTGCATAATTTTCAAGACAATTTAATTCAAATGGTTTTTGAAACACTGTTAGATGGTGAAACAAAGCTGTCCCTGATGTAGACGTGCTGTGACACACTGCAAATTTAACAAGAGATTTCAGCACACAGACTCTGACTCGTGCAGCTGTACACTATCCAGTCACCTGTATTTTACATCTCACAGGGAGGACAATTTATCTAGAAGATCACAGAAAGTTTCTGTAGCAGCATGTGGGTATGAGCATGTGTATGTCTTTGTGTCAGATCAGTATTAACAAGGCACCAGCAGGGAGGTCAGCTCCCAGATGCCTGTTGGTGGGAACTTTCTTGTAATGTAATAGGAGCCATTTCTTTTTCTTTCCGTGACTTAAAGACAATTATGTTAGCAGCAGCTAACAAGAGAAACATGGGGTTAGGTTACATGGTAGCATGCAAACAGAGTTCCCACATGTTCCTGAGCCTTGTTTAGATGTGGACAGAGCCAATATCATGAGTTCAGAAAAGGAACATGTGGAACAATTTACAAATTTAGCAGTTTTAAAGGTTTGTTAGTTAGAAATTAATCACAAATAGTCTCACTGATCTAAACCAGTGAGCTCCAAATTCGATGCGATTAAAGCCACGAGGTAACACCTGTTAATGCCTGACATTTTCCCTTGTTTTGTAGGAGTGGTTCACAGACGACTGTAAGTTCAGGGAACGTTTCCAGGAGAACAGCTACAACACTTACGCCTCACTAATCCACAGGAACCACAGGACTGATCGCGAGTGGTTCGTGGCCCTCAACAAGAGGGGGAAAGCTAAAATGGGCTCCAGCCCGCGGGTCAAATCCCAGCACGTCTCCACTCACTTCTTGCCCAGGGTCAGCCTGCACGACAGGAGCGAGCGAGGCTTCACCATCACAGACAGGAGCAAAGAGAGGAGGAAAGCCCCGCCACCGCCGCCGCCGCCCAAACCTGCTGCGGCGAAGGCCAACGTCCATGCAGGAACAGCGCCGAGACGTACGCAAGTCAAGTACTGGCCCAAGTACCGGTTTGGATAGATGTCAGAGGGTTTGACTCCATCTGGGGAACACAAGGTTCGGACATTGGACGTATATATAAGTGATGGACGAGCTCGAAAACTGACAATGGTCATTGATCACATTCAAAGCATTCCGGGTATCTATGAAGCGTGTAAAAACCCTCAGAGGGCTGCCAGGTACGACTGCTGAGCTTTCTTTGCTGAAGCTGTGATCATAGTTGGGAGTTGTCCTTCCACTCGAGTTGATGATGCTCTGTCCTGCTTAATGTTATCCTTTGTGCACACGGTGAACTTCAGCAGTGCCCCAGCTTGAAAAATGTCTTGTAAAATCAGATGTTGTCTGAGCTGAAATCTTACGCTTTCTGCGTATTCTTGAAATGATGACTTTATTAGTTGGTAAGGGACCGTACAAAAATTATCAAGAGGTAAGTGCAGACTGAATTTCATGGGATAGCAGGGGAGGGTCTTTAAGTTTTTTCTCACCCCAGATTTATATTTAATTTCTGTAATTCCTTATGCTGATGGCCAACAGTGTCTCTGACCTCAGTTTTACAATATGTCAGTAGATATATTATGAGGAGGGTTTTTCTGTCTCAAGGAGAGGGTTCAAAAGAGATACAATTTTTATACAGTCCCTTAAGTGATGCAATTATGAACCAAAGTAGAATTGTATGATTTTGACAGATTTTGTAAAGTGACAGATGACAAAATATATGACAGTCAAACAAAACATTGGTTATGGATTGTAGCTTTAGTCCCTGAGAAATAATTATATTACAAATATATATGCTCTCCCTGATGGTTAAATGATGAATTTGTGTCTGAAGTATATTTTCTAGCCAGTTTTGAGACATGAAATGCTGTCTCAAGCCTGGCTTGGAAAGTGCTTCAGACATTTCTTCTCCCTAAATATCCACACCGACCAACTTTTCCCCCTTCCTAACACCAGATTTGCGATAATCAACATGAAAACGTAGATTGGATCTCTGGAGATTACTCCCCTCCTCCTGGACAGCTGTGAGGGATCAAGGAGAAAACTGTCCATCAAAACTATCATTTTAGCGACCGGCTGTCCCCCCAAAAAATCCAGAGTCATGACCTCGAGGCATTCCACCCAGGAGGAGCCTGCGCCGCCACCGCGGGGATAAAGATGCCGAGAAAGAGCGGTCACTTGTTTTGGGGAAGGTTGGGGCTTTAGGTGTATCGGATGGCAGACAGCCGTGGAATGGCCCTTCAGGAACAAACAGACATCTCTGGGGACAAAGGCAGGGTTTGGCTGTAAAGTACGCAGCTTAGCCTCCCCAAGACCCTGAACTACAAATCAAATGCTGTCTTTAATTTAGTTGAGTTTGGGGTACATTTCGAAAGAGCATTCAAAGAAACCCTAACGGACAATCTGCCAAACTACTCTGATCACATTCCTCTGTGAGAACCTGTGCATTAACCTACGGGAGTACATACTGTCACATGTGACATGTGTTTTAACAGTTGAGATGGAAACCTCAGAAATCTAAAGAGCCTGTTACAACAAAGTGTAAAACATGTATCTACACCCTTTTTTATTTGCATTGCAGTCGTAAAAATTGTGACTTAAAAAGGTTGTGTAGGCTAATGGATGTGTTTTCTCACATCTTCACACAGCATTATACTGCTTTTATTCCGCAGTCTGACTCAAAAAGATGCACATATGTGTTTAAGATTGATGCAAGGTTGACAAAAAGTTCTGCTCCCAGGAGTTCTGCTTCCTGCCCCGAACCCGGTGAATGGCAATAAAGTTTTGGTTTTTGTGTCACGTTTAGGTCATATTGTTGGGTAAAGCGACATGCTTGGACTGGATTCAGTCCGGGTCATTTTCAAAAGGAATTTATTACAATGAGTCTGTCTCTCTCTGTATGACTCTGCTAATAATCTGCTCTGCTGCGAGTAGATATGCAATGCCCATTAGTAAGAGGGAGGCGAGAGTGTATCCACTGCACTGCATTAGCCTGGCAAGCTACAGTAACAGGCTGTGCCGAACTCTATTTACTGCACAAACATCCATCAAGACTGCATTACAATCTAGATGTGTGTATCCTTATTATTAAAACATTGTTGATCTGTATCTTGAACTACATCTGCCAAAAAAAAACACACAAAACTGACAATCGTGGGACTAAAGTACCAGTTTATCAGACACAAGGGAAATTTTAAAAAATCTACCAATCTTGCAAGATTAAAAATTCCTTTACAGAATTTCTAGATCTGCACCAAAAATTAATCCATTGTTCCTACAACAATTTGTTTAGCACACTTTTTGAATCAAACTTTGGTAAGAGTTGTTGAGATGCCCTGCAATTTAACAAACAAACAGGTTGGAAACGAAACCTTGTTGATGAAAATTCCAACACGAGACCACCATCATAGAGGGGAAGAGTAATATAAGTAAAAATAAGCAAAATGCCTCTGCAGTAAGGTTAATACACAGGTTAACACAGAGGAATCTATACTGTGGCCAAGTGTTAGCCAGTGTTTTTGTTTTTGTTGGGCAAAGTGAAAGCTCTGTGCTCTGGGGCCCTGATGGACTGTAGATATCTTGATGCTGTTTGTTTTTTAATGATCCTCTGTGTTGCCATCATGTGTCGTCCTCATACACATCCCAAAGAAATATTTTTTGTACCAGAATTGTTTTTTTTTATAAAAACATATGTATGAAAAAGAGTTTTTATGTAATATGACTATTAAAAAGCAAATATACCAGTGGTTATTCATGTGTGCTGTGCTGTTTATAACATTAGGGAAAATGCAGTTACATGATGCCAAATGTGCTTACTTGATTATTCAGAGAGATTCTGCTATCGGAGTATTTATATGCTGGATGAGTTTTAAGAGTCCACCTTCTTTAAATGGCTGATTAAATGTACTGCAGCTTGTAAGAGTTTCAATTAGACGTTTGTGCTAAAATATACAAGTGTGTCATTGAAATCCCATAAAGAGACTTTGGTCACAGAAAGAGTCCAGGATCATAGTGGCTGACTAATGTAAGACAGGTGTGTGTGTGTGTGTGCTGACAGGACTGTGTTGGCTGAGGTTCTCAAAATCCTCTGAGGTCATGACAGTTTTTACTTTAGTCTAAAACAGGCCTGCGAGCTGATTACTGACCAACATTCTCCATCTTCTTTTACATACTGTATGGTTGTGAGTGGGATTCCTCCACCCCTGCCTCTAATGATTCAGTATTTAGCTTTGTTAATATTTTGTGTCACTATATCACAAAGAGAGATTTTTTTTGTTTTATCCTGCTCTCTTAAAAGAGGAGGTCAGAGGTCAGGACCCGCACCGGGCCTCTGCTGCATCAATTTTTGCGTTGTCTTTTAGTTTTATTTGCCAACTTTATATGGAAGTGAAGACATAATCGCTCCTCTAATTGTGTTTCATCATGGCTGTGTTTACCACCTCTCTCTTTTTTAAATAAATGGTGCAAAACATGATTCATGAGGTAAATCAGACAGTACTGGATACATAAATTATGTCACACAGTGTCTATGAGAGTACTCCAGGTGCTCATCACACGCACATACTGTCAGTGCAATACTATAAACTAAGCACATTTAAATTGGATGAACATGGTGAGCATATTTGGTGCATTACATCTGTTTAGACAAATGTATATGGCCTAAACAACTTCAGCTTCATAAACAGTTGAAAAGCCGTGTGAACAGCTGTGGAACAAGTAAGAAGTTGTTTTTGTTTTTTTAATTGTATTTGAATTGATCCAGGCCTGGTTGACTGAGGAATCAATGCTTATTTTTGGCACAATCATGGCTTCACAGTTCCACATTTACCATCTGTTGTGTGCTTGCTCAAGAACACCATGACGATAAAAGATAAAAACAGATAACAGAAAACAGATTAATTTTTTCTAATTAATCTTGACCGATTGGATTGCCTCAGGACTACATGTTAGTGTAACCAATCCTAAAAAAGAATTATTGATTGGCTTATGGCAAGCCCAATCAACAAGGGGGGAGCACCACAGCAACCCTTCACTTGAACCCGGAGAGAAGCAATCAAACCTGAGAGGTTGTACATCTTAAGATAACCCCTTCCATTACATGTGACCTCCTGGGGAACCTGCATTAACTCAGTTACTTCTTCCACTCATCTCTTTATACTCACAATATGTAAAGTATACTATATCCAAATCTAAGTCTAACCCAAGAGTATATATATTTGCATACAGTGTGAAACAGAATCAAGCTGAGTGAATGTTTTATCCACTGCTCCCCCTGCTCACTGACTGCTATGCTCCACCCACAGGGGCGACATAGAAGCTAATTAGATGAGGTATTAAATTTTGCTGCAGTATGAGAGGCAGATTAACATGACATTTGAGGTATTTAGCTGGAATTCTTATCCAGACTGATGAACTGTGGAAAAACAGGATCAGAAGCCTGTGTTCGAAGGTAGCCAATAACATTCCAGTCATCTCAGAGGAATAACATACACTCTATTTGTTATGTATATTACAAATATCCTGTACTCAAAGAATTTTGTGTGAGCTGAGCACAAACTTTGAAAGACAGATAACATGTTGAGGACAAGGTTCGTACCCAGGTCACAAAGAAGTAGACTTTAGTGCATTACGAATATCATTTAAGTACAGAAAAGTCATTACAAGCGCACTTTTAATGTTTGGAATGAGAAGACAAGCAGGAAGCAGACATGTCTCCTGGTGAGGAGTGTGCTTTTCTTGTTTTATTATGGTCATAACACCTTTGAAATGATCATCTTCGACGAGCTAAGACCAAAAAAGAGTCGACGGCTTGCTAACATTAGCCATTAAGCTACTGGACACAAGACCAAATATGGATGTCCTGCCAAACGCCTGAGTGTACTGAATTGAGCAAGGGTCCGCATAATCGCTGACGAATTCAGCTTTTCTTTTGCAATGGGAGCAATACGCTATTTCCTCCTTCGGATGTTGCCCAGTCTCTCTTCAAAATGTGTGGACAAAGGTATTTGCTGTCCTCTGGCTACATCATGAAAAGACCTGCTACAGAGTTTAGATTTGCTCAAATCTTCAAGGATCAAAGTTCACTCTTGACTTTGGAGACAACAGTTGAGGTAAAAAAACTCACTTATACTGACGCACTGTGTTAAAATGCTGAATTGTGCCAAAAGTGGTCTGATCATTTCGAAAACACAGCTGAACTTCGACTGTAAGTACTGTATATTTGTACCTTTTCTAAACATTCATCAGAAAATCAGGTAACATGAGTGAGAGGAGGGAAGAGAGAAAGAGTAATCACCATGGAAAAGATTGTTCAACACAGAATAAGAACAACAGTTTGCCGTTTATAATTCATACCGGTGTTAAATAATGAAGCAGGTCTTTATATCTAGATAAGGAAACGCTTGGTGACCTGAGAGACGAGATGCTTGCGTGACTGTCTTTATTTAAAGTTGATCTTGAAGGAGCAGGTTCCCTCGTTAACCAACTTACATCTTTGCTCCTCTGCCCGCCAGCCTGGCCTGCCATCTGCCTCCGCTTCCTTTTGTCTTATTTGTCTGTCTGCGAATGCTCACGTTGCCCATAAGCTACTTGGCGGCTGCACGAGAGCACATTCATTACAGCGTTTTCAATCATTACCTCACTTTCCGTGGACGTCATTGCAGAGCCATTAAAAGTCATGCTAAATGAGAAAATTTAAACATAATGATAATAAAACACGATAATGACGGCCAAGAGTCACAGTATTTCTGTAAATGGAGCCGAGAACATTCACACTGAACGTTTTATTCTGTATTTTACAGTCGGTAAAGGTCCCGGCTGTGTAGATTTGCCAGGATGTAGGGACTGACATCATGGGACTGCCAACTTTAGGTCCAATATGAAGTGTAAATTGAGTTCAGTGTAGTTCATCATGCATGCATACGGTACAGACATACAGTATTACAGAGGACCTGCAGTACTTTTTACACATGTGATACAGGGATTACTTATTTTTTATTTAAATGAGTTGAAGTCAATGATTTACCAAGTTTATGCTCTTAAAGAAGAGCCACTGTAATGACTCTGCGCAAACATGTTTGTATTAAATTGTTACAGCAGTGGTTCCCAACCTGGGAGATCACAAACCCGAGGGGTCACAAGATGATTGATGAGACATGAAAGAGACAAGAAAACATATGATAGGTGTGATGTGTCACAGGCCTTGAAAGCTCTGCCTCTGGAGCCCCTCTTTGTTTTTGGGGTTAAAGCTGTTTAACCAGTTTTGCTGCCAAACCATTTGCTTCTTTTGAATTTCACCTTAAAGTCTGTAAAAAAAACATTCTGTATGAATTATTTCTGAATCTATTCGTGATAGTGAATGAACAACAGTTCTTTACCATGTGTAGTAGTGTTTCGTTTTTTTTTATTCCCATGTGAATGTAAAGAACCTCTGCTATTGCTCGAATTGGGGGGCGTGGCCGTGTTGACTTCCGCTTCCTGTGAAGTGGCGGGAAACTGTATGAGTGACAGGTACGGCGGTTTCTATGGCAGCGCATTACGACACAGAGCGCAGGAAGATGGAGTACAGCACCGCCGGTCGTTTCCACGACTCTTTAACACAGTTTAAAGTTTACGAAGATTATCTGGACTCTAAAGTCACGCCAATGGATTTATTTTGCTTAAAAGTGAGTCACTCTGGTACAAACTATTGACGTTAGCCCTCCATGTCGTCCTTGCTATCTGTCCCTACGTAACCCTTCTGTTCTGTTTCGTACACCACGTATATCAGAACCGCATTCACTAAACTGCCACTTAAAGATTATCTTGATCAACCTGCAACCGTACACGTTATTTAAACATAATTATCGACTTGTCAAAATCACCACGACCCCTTGTTAAATTCGGCAGGTACGGCAATCTTCCAACCAGTTCTCACTGATCGTACAACATCAATTCGTTCAGATTGTTTGTTTTCTAGGCAGCAGCAGCTGAACTTTTATTTTTCTTCGTTGACTTTTTTATGAACGGAGTTGCCGTTTACTAAGGGAAGTACTTCCCGTATTGAACATTGTATCCTCGTTGTTTATTGGGGTTTTTATGAAGTATGCCTGTCTTTCCAGTAATGGTTTAACTAAATTTTGAATGGGACCTGGCCTGTGGTTGTCTATATTCGAAACGACGCATTTATCGGCTACTCTTTCTGTCTTAAATGTGTCTATTTTAAAGTACACAACTTTGTTATTCGTTTTCTGGACAGTTTCTATCAACACGCATTAACATTTGCTGCATTAAAGATGTGTGTATGGAGCCGCACACATCGCCATGGCGATGTCATGTTGGTGTAGTGTATGCGGTCACACGCTAGGTGGCAGTCACACACAGGTGTGGTGATAGTCCTTTGGTCTTACCAAGAAGCTTCTTAGTGAATCCTTGGTCCAATGTTGGTTTAGGTGATCCCGTTGTTTTGCAAAATTTGCGTTCACGACAAGTTTTAGGCCCACTTTGACCAAATGGTCTCCCTCCTAACCACAGTTATTCTAGCGTGACCATTAGGATTCCAAATGTATGGTACCATAAAACAATGGGACTACAACTCCTGATAACACCTTAAAATGATTTAGATTGTCTAGTTCCAAGGATTCAGAAGTCTTAAGTATCTCTTTTGCAAATGCTGTTGTACCTGAAATGTGTTCACCATTATGATCAAAACATATTGAGAGCACTGGCTTATTATGAAGGGGTGATTTGTAGCATCCATCCATCCATCTCTTCATGTCAACAGAGGAATTACTCGTTTTTATATGAGCTTTCTTGTTGATATTTTCAGGGTTTTGCTCTCAGATATATTCTATCCGGTATACAAATAAGCTTGAATTTGACTTGCTCATCAGAAGTAGCCAATTGTGCTTTCGCCCAGCAGATGGCACACTTGCTAATGATATAAGTTTCTGCTGTGGTGGCCACTTTGTTTGAACACCTGTGTCCACACAGAGAATAGAGCAACTCATATCTTGCCTGATAATCAGCTGCAGTCAGTCATAATCAAACTCAGTCACCTCTGTGTTGTGACACAACACAGTCACCACAGGTCATCTAACCTGTGCACTCATGCTGATAAGGCCCAAGTTCTGATAAAGCAGCTAATTATAAACCTATTTTTCCTGTATGATGTTAGTTAGGGCTTGTCACAAACTATGACTGTAAACTCAGAAAAGTGGCTAACAAGGTTTTATTACAAAGTCAGTATTTCAGCTAGGATAGATGTAGAGTATTAGTCCAGGTCCTGGTGTTGACTATAAGCAGCAGCTCGCTCAAATAGACATGTTCAATGAGCCTTGAACACAAAGACAATGATTTTCAGGCCAATTTTAGTACCGGCAAATGTCTGAGACTCATTTCTGGTGAGCCACATCAAAGTTGAAGGAAAATATAACTTTTCCTCTCGGGTGCGGACGTAGGCCCGGCTGCTGGGATTTTGGGTAGGAGGACATGTGGCCGAAGCTTTGATCTGACAAGCCACAGGATTTGACAGCAAGATTTGGTTTTTAGATGATGACTTTATGGCTTGGCTTTAATGATGGTGGGTCTGCGAATGGTGATTGGAATAATGTAGCTAGCAATCCCTGCACAAGCACTGACACATGTGCACTCGCTCTCTCTCTCTCTCTCTCTCACACACACACACACACACACAATTAGAAAATAAATAGACCTGTGCACGTAGGCATGACATCACACTAAACCCCCAAAATGAAACTACATCTGAAGCTTGTGATGTTGCAGAGCAGGGTATCATGTCCATATTTTGTGGAAGGGAATGAAATAACAATTTTAAACTAAAGGCCAGCATGCGGAGTAAATCCAAATCTTCCTGGCTGACAGAATTTCAAATTTCATTTGTCAGTACGAAGTGGTTATTGCTGAACTGGACCCAAATCCAGGATGTTGCAGAAACTGGATATATGCTTCGTATGAAATACTCACCGATTCATCGGTTAGTGGACAGACAGAAAAGTAATTGTTTAATACGTTCGTCAAGCGAAAATGCCAAATCTCTTGTTCCATCTTCTAATATATGAGGATATGCTGCTGTTCTGTTTTCTATCATACTATATTGAATGTCTTTAGGTTTTGAACTGTTTGGCAGCCAAAACAAGCAAAAAGACATCACATTGAGCTCAGGGAAATTGAGATAGGCATTTTTCACAACTGCTGACATTTAATAATAGTAAAAACAGTAGTTGCACTCCTAAAGGGCTCTCCAAGAGGAGCAGTGAGAAAATAAATCACAGCACTCACAGCTTGCCATGCCAAAATTCAAGACTGACAACATCTGACAATCTTCAGCCCTTGTCAGGCCTTGTCCCCTCTCTCTTCGACTGACTCCTCTCCTTTCCTTTGCTCTTTGCAGAACAGGGAGTTGGCCCGTAAGCTGGTGGAGCACGGCCTCAAGGGCACGGTCCTGAGCAGGGAGGAATTTGAGGAGAAGAAAGCAGCTGCACACTCTGCAGAGGCTGCGAGGAGCAACACGTTCTACAACAGGACCCGGTCAATGTGAGTTAAATTCTCACCACCAGCCCACCATGCTCACTGAGATGTCCTCCGCGTGACTAACACGGGAGACAAATTCACACCAGCCACCAGCCAAATGCTAGAATGTCAGGAGGCTGTGTTATATTCTGGAAATTAAATTTAGCTGTTTGAACGTCTGAATGTGGTTAGTGGATTTGGGGATCAATCAGTCAGTGTGGTTCAGAGAAGAAAAGTTACTCTCCCAGTGTCTGCCTCTATATGTTAGTGTTCTGTGGTTCATTGTATTGACTTTTCATTCAGCATGAAAGAATAATATTTTAAATAAGTGATCCTCATTCTTCTCCCTTGTGGCGGGGGCTGGGAGGTCCCTGTGCATTAGTTTGTGTACTTGTGCTGTGATGCCTCAGCCACTTACAGTTCTTAACCAGATCCTGTATCTCTGGCCATATGTATGTCAAAGGATATGACAAAAAATGTGGCCTGGACCTAAATTTTGCAGTTTTTTAATTGAACTTTTCATATAGTTGATGTTTTTTTTCTGGACTGTGGATGTGTTTTGTGTGATTTCAGACACTGGCGTGCTTTGATCCCCTGTCAAACTGTTATTGAGCAAAACACTGGCTAGCAGCTTCCAGACTGCCGTTGTAGTCCTGACCTCTGACCTCCCTGTGTAAGAGAGGCAAGAGAAACCTGCCCTGTGGAGTCTGATTAAGTATAGGATTATTGTTATTATTGTAATGCTGTACAGAAAATAGCACTATGTAGTCACACTGGACGGAAACCGTGTTCAGTGCTAAAACTGCAGCATGTTTTTCTGAAGTGGCTGAGACGGTGTGTTGCTTCAGGTGCTGGTGAAGTCATCACAAAGATCATTTTATCCCCCGTTTAAACGATTGTGGGGTAAACAGTAGAATTATGCCATTCCTGTTATCACGTACTGTATTCTACCAGGACTGCATTGTGATTGTACTACCTTGTGTTTTTATTTTCCGGGCCCCTCTGTGTCAGGATCCTACCTCCTGCAGTGGTCTCGTTAAAATGAATGAAAGTGTGATGCGATACATGCGATTGCATACAAAGTCAAAGGAGAGATGCAATTAGATGCAAGTTCAGATGTCCAGTCTATGAAATGTTAAAAGATAGTGATAAAACCAGTCCATTCCTAATTTCTAAGATTCCACTGTGCCTTCGATTTGCTTCCGACTAGCTGACTAAAGATTTTCAATATTTTAACATAGAACAAAGAAAACAGTACATTTTCACATTTGAGATGCTGGAGCTCCAGATTATTTGCCATTCTTCCTTGAAAATTAAGTGAATTAATTAATCATTGACTAATTGCTGTTATAATCCCACAATAGCTAAAATTTGACCGTCAGCACCCTTGTGACAACACAGTGAAGCAGCTCACCGAGTGTGTTTTTGAGACGGGGTTTCTGTCCTCCTGCGGTGAGCGGCAGCAGCAGTATCAAGAGGAAAATGAAAAATGCTTTCTTGGCTGAGGGTCTGCTCTGCTAATGAAAGCATGACAGCTCATAAAATCTGAATCTTTCATAGCTGTATCCGGTGCGGTAGTGGTTTGAGCATCTTATATAATCCTTTAGAATTGCATTTTTCAAAGAGACAGGGTAAATGGGAGTAATTCATCAAATTAAATGAACAAGGCTTTCATTTGAAAAAGGGCTGCCCATCTGTCTAAATTCAAATAAAAGTGGTTAATATAAACAAGCTGGATGACAAAACTACAAACTGGAGTCCTCTATAAACTGCCCCTCCTGAGGAAAGTGATCACAGTGATGTTGTTCTCATTCTTGATAAAGCCATGTGGTTGTGGTATCTCCTTTGATGACAAGCCAGAACAGACTCCAAATAAGACTGTTCACCACGCACACACACACACACACACACACACACACACACACGCACACGCACAATCACACACTCAGGGTTTTGGACGTATCCAAACATTTACCTGCTAGGTGTTGAATTTGATTGAATCGTCAGATGCTTATCCAAACGTGCAGATGTCTCGCTGTTGTCCGCCCCCCCTCGCCAAACGTCTGTGAACATCAGTGACACTGGTGAAATGGGAGCCTCCACACCTGCAGTTACAGTGATATTAGGCCACAAAGCCTTTCATCTTGTCCCAACAGGACCCAGGGAAATGTTGTACGGGAACATTGGGATGTTGTATACACAGCGGTCTGTTCCTTCTCCAAGAACTACATCCATGTAGGGACTGCTTCAAAGGCTGTGATCCTCAGATGTGTTTGTATGGAGTGCAGGATCACAAACTCCACGTTGACAACATCCAGTCAAATTGATTTTAAATGAATACTCCACGGAAAATCAAACTAAAAGTTCATAAAAACACGCCTTTATAACACTGTCTTTGTCTTGTAGACAACATTTTACAAAAGTTCTGTTGTTAAATGATAGAATAAAGTAGTTTCTATAGAAGTTTTGATGTGTTTTGATATCTCCAATGGAATTTAATCTAAATGTGTTCCTCACTAGAAAAGTGAATTAGATCATTAGTGATTAATCAGTTTCAGTTCTTCTCTCAGAGACACCTTTCAAGCCTACAGTAAATTTATATTTGACGTTCAAAAATACATATTCAGATGAGTATTCCTTTAAAATTTTGCCACAACCATTACAAAGCCACATTTGGCTGTAGGACGTAGTGCAAAACCTCTAACTTTGTCTTAACCAGGCACATGTGTTTAATAAGTGTCAACAGCACAAGTTTAATAAGGGAGCGCATTTGTTTCCCTTTTGCCTTTTTAAATTCAATTTGACAGGAACCGTGTACAAGAAAGCATTACCTTGAAAAGATGTTTTGTGCCAGGTTGAAAACACCGGTTGCTTTCCATCTGCCCAGGCCATCTGAATGATTTTTGTTTTGGACATTAAAACACCTGTTGGAGAAACTAAAGACAGACTGAATGAAAAATGTGGTTCAAGTTCAAAATAGTCTCACAATAGCCCCTCCTGGCTCACTCCGCTGCGTGATTGCCATTATCAGTTATACAGTACCTTGTTTTCCGTCATCGCTCTGCAGTAGACAGATGAAAATGGTCTGTTAATAATCAGACATTGTTGGGAGAGACATCACTCGTGGCAGTTTCACCGTCTGTTATTCTGAGCTGGCCCGACCACTGCAAGTGGTTTTTGAGGTAATTAACCAGCAGGGTTATGTTATTTTAAAAGGAAAACACTTAATTGAATATGATCCAAGTCTAGGTAAATGATAGCTTATAACAAATTAATGTATAAAATCATTTGGAATAACCGTTAAATAATCATCTGAAACATCTGCTGCCTTTGAGATTTTCTCACACTTTTGTCAGTCATTATGTGAAGTGTGGGTAAAGAATTTTAGTACATTTCACCTGCTGTTTGGATTATTTGCCCACTGCCAACAACCTGTGGGTGACTATAAGCCAACATATTTTTTTATATAATTAATAGCTTTCATTGCTTTCCCACGCTGGACATCTTGCAAAAGACCTTGACAAGACAGAAAAAATAAAAATGCACAGCATTTGCAGACTTTTTCCATCAAAAGTGGCAGGTTTGAGCTGTGCCCCCCCCCCTCTGTGTCTGAATGCAGATTGCTCTTTCCTCTGTGGTTTCATGATTGGACTTCCACCAAAAAAACTGACCCCCTGACCTCCTGTTATGGTCACATTGTGAAAACACCAGGCCCAGGATGCAATGAACCACCTGCAAAGTGGCCGAGCACAATGAGTACAGTGTTGTGAAAAGCGAGTGTGGCCACAAACACTGGCAGCTGTACGGCAAACAAACTAACTGTAGTTGTTCTTTGGCTAGCAAAGAACAAAATCTGGCCAAATGGGGAAAAAAAAGTGATGTTAGGAATAACCATCCGTTTGGATTTGCATTTATTTGTGCCTCTTTTCAACAAACGGTAATCTTTGTTTCAAAAACATGGACTTCCCTACAGACATTTGCACCTGCATACTCACCCTCTCATGGCACTGGGTATCCATGCTGTTTTGAGAACGCCTTTTTCCTTCCCTGTAGGCTTTAACCTATGTCTCCAAAGGCATGCCTTTTTTCACTGCTCTGTCACTGCTCTGTGTTTTTTTCCCCCTTCCTTTCTCTTCTTTTCAACCTCCCTGTGCTCTCTTGGAGACCTTTAGTGCCTGCAGGTGTATAAATAGAGCTGTTTTCAATTAAGGGCTAACCTCGCCTGTAGCGTGCATCTGATCAATGAATGCCCCTGCACCTGTGGTAATAAAATACCAAGGGAGTGGAGATAGTGCTGTGAATGCTAATCAGATGTTGCCCTGTTGTTGCCCTGTCTCATTTTTAAGGACACCACGCTCCTCCTGACAGCTTGGCTGTGAAAGGGGGGGGGGGCTTTGCCAGAACATCACAAAAAGACCAAACAAAAACCGGTGCTCTCATCGGACATAAGTGAAATTCAATATGTGATTGAAAAAGGAAACTTGGATGAATGGGATGCTTAGTCAGTTGTGTGGTTGTTTGGTTAGGGGAAAGTCGAGTGGTTAGTCAGAATCAGCACCTGGTTGCAAAAGAACACGGTTGGGTCCAGTAGCAAAGTTTGTCTGACAAAACTCAAGTTTTAGTTAGTTTAGATTATCCATCTTTGATTTTAGACATCAGAATAACTTTTATTACTTAAAATGTTAAAGGTTGAGTTTAAATTGATCTGAAAGCCAGAAATCTGACTAGTTTTTTTGATACTGCATTCAGATTTGCTAAGATGCTATCAAACACAAGCCCAACAAAAGAAAATGAGCATCGTGCGTTTATTCCTGTGTTCCAGCGGTGAGTTAACAGTTTAGGCTTGTAGACTAGAGTCATATCAGCACCTCAGGATTTTAGCAGAACATGAATGTCTTGTTCTTTTATTAGATATTCCAAACCACGTGAACTCCTCAACCTACCAGATGTTGGAGATTGTTTTCTGTTTAATGCAAACAAAACTTCTAATATGGATATGTTAGACGTTTTGATGGTCTTTTGTTTTATCTCAGATAAGAATGACAGCTGATATAAAGTCAGAGACAAACAAGAGGAGCAGGGGAGCACTGCTGAGCAGACGTGAGGCCTCAGTTTCCTCTCTGCTCCGGCTCTGGCTCGGGCCCAGAAGTCCATGTCAGCATATGTCCTGACCTCGCGTGCTCACGGCAGCCCTGCGAGGTTTCCATCAGGCTCCCCGCGAACTCCCCACCGTCCCAACCACAGCCATGCTCATTGTCCATTGTACTGCAGCGTTTTTACAGTCGGCCTCAAGAATTCTCCGCTCCCTAACTCTCTACTCTATATTAAAAGTGAGCTATCACTTGCCGTGCCAAGTAAAACCAGTGCCACGAACACGCACAGTGAATACATTTCACTGCGGATCCAGCCTCCAGATGCTTAGCAAAAATAAGATTGTGGATGTGACTGACATGAGAAGCCTCACGAAGCTGATCCCAGGCTCATTTTTAGCCAGCCAAACCCCCGCCGCTCTCCACGACTGCTACTCTGGTGAGGGCCCTCGGGCGACGAGGTTTTGCAGTCTCTATTACATGTGCTGTCAAGCCAATTGCCTTCCTTGGACTTTGTGATTTTGAATGGGTGTGTAACTTTGGAGCTCTCCCCTGCAAGCTCTGTCCAGAGACACACATCCTGCCAGGCTTAAGCTCGCCACCACATCCCACCACACAGCACATAGATCAACATACACACCAGTTTAGGAGCAGCTGGTGCAGCAGATAATAAAGAACAAGCTGTCGTTTGGCCTGCACGTTTCCACATTTTAGAAGTCATTCCATATTTCATATTAATGGCTTGATTAATGAAACGTCTGCCCTCACTCACTGGTCATATGGGAGACACCTAAAAACATATGACTTATTTTGACAAAATAATCCTGACTCAAGGCCTACTCACCAGCTGTGTCTGGAGCTCTCAACCACAACTCAATCACAGTAAATTTTCTTTAGATGTGGCCTGGTGGATGTGATAGCATTTTGATGCAGTGTGTTCTCTGGGCATTTACACCTTGCACTAACACTCATTTATCCTTCAAAGAGATAAGATATCCACACACATGTTGCATGTTAGGAGGGTTGGATTGGATTCAAGTCAAACTGGAGTTGTTACCTTCGAATCTGCTGATCCAAACCCTAATCCTTTGTTACTCATGCATTCAAGTAAAACACAGATTTCCAAAGCTAGTTGCTAGAACAGGTATCAAGAACTGGTTTATGTGAAAGGGCTGCAAAATTTTAAGAGTTAAAGTTAGTTAAGTTTTTCACTCCTAAAGGACATGCAACATTCTAGCTAATGTTTCAGAAGTCAGACTTTTGGCTTTGAACATATTAATTATTTCACCTGATGTTAAATGAATGTTATTAATATTTTATCCAGCTTTGCACAGCGTAAAAATTTCTCATGAGAAGTAATCAGTTTGTCTGTCCTCTCACTTTGTATACCCCCCACCAAAACTGAGAATGTGATTTCAGAGTGGTTTGAGTTTTTTTACATTTTGTTTGAGCCCACCACTGACCAAACCTGGATACAGGACCATCTCCTTTTTATATATCAGGAAAATGAGCATTGTGTTTCAATGTGGCCTGCCATCAAGTTACCCTTGGAATTAACAAGTGACGTTTATCATTTCAACCATGAAAGCAACAGCTAGCACCTCCTAAAAATGAGAAGCTGCCACCTGAATGTTTTGTGCACGATGCTTAGGATTGGCTTGGGACGTCCGTAAATGCATTTTTTATTGAAATACAGAGTGACAGTTACAGTGAATGTCAATGGTGTTGCACATGCAGAGTGAAAGCAACCAGGAACAAGTACAAACTTTCGATTGGCCAATAGTGTCATGACCCTCTTCTGCAGCACGTCCACCAGAAGAACATGCTGAACTTTGTTTGTTATAACTTACTCTAGATCCCACTTTTCTTACAATATTGAGCATAAGCTGGGACCCAAATGATATATACTGTACACTCAGGAATGTATTGTATATAATATTGATTCTGGCCAACATGTCATCTTTAGATCCAACTGGTCCTACAGTAATTTCCTCTTCTTGAGTTGCTATAGACCTAGTGACTGCAACAACCTCTGTAACATTGACTTACTGGGAATTTCTTTCATTTTCACATCTCCCATCTTGCCCTCTTGGACTCTGAGTCTCTGATGTTTGATCAAAAGTGATAGAAACCACTTTGCTTTTACTAACACCAGTACACTGCAGCTGAGTGCTCCTGATGAAGGGGAGGAAGTGGTTTCCACATCATATAGCTCTTCTCATCAGGCTAACAGGCCAAGCTGTCATCTTCCCCTTTGTACTTCTATGTGCTGTAGATGGAGGACCCCTATGCTGGAGTTAGTGGCCTGCAAGGCTCTCCCTGAGGCAAGATCTGTAGGGCAAGGTCTCTAAAATGTTGTTTAACTATTGCCACCTTGTTTTAACTGAGTTTGGAGTGTAACTATTACTATATTTACATATATACAGTACACATAGTTATGGTCAAGAAAGTTGAGTTCCAACTCCTGAGTAGTTCCAGTAGAATAAAACCAGAAATATGAGAGACATGTCAGAATTTCATTGCTAAGGACATTCCTCACTAATCAGCATACTTTTAAATGATATCATATGTGTTGCTTTGTATTACAATGTAAGCTAATAAACTGATGAGGAAGAGCCCACTCTGTTAACATGTGCAAGACAGATAGACATTCAGGGACAAGGGCTTGTTCTCCAATTTTAGGACTTATATTGGAGTAGATTTTCCTTTCCAAAAAGTTTCTTGTAGCTCTATCCAAATCAACACACCGGATTTCACTTATGAACATGAACCATACTTTCTTTCTCTCTCTGTTTGGACTACAGTATCCGTCACTGAATATAGAAGAGTTGTACTGCATGTTCCCCAAACGGAATACATCTAATTTTGCTTCAGTAAGAACTCAGTATAAAAAAAGATGACAGTGACTCCCTTTGATCCACATTCAAAGCATGCACTGCTCAGGCAGGCAGTGCACAATGTGCAACCACCCCAACCCCCGAAAGCCAAGGTGGCCACAATATACAAAGAAAGCTCAGGTAGAATATCATGTGTAGCACATGTGTAACTGATACATTCAGCTCATTGTAATCAGAGGTGACAGAGGATTTTAGAAAAAGCCCAAAATAAAGTAAATTGTCATGCTGTGTGGAATTTCCCTTGACGTCCACCAGCCCAAAATAATATTTTCCATAAGATTCATTTTCCAAAGCACTCTGAGGAAAAATATTCTGGTACAGTATGTGTTGTTTCTTAAGAAATCACTGTATTATTGAAAGTTCCCATCTGCCATACTGCCGAAAGCTGCACGCTAATGAAAGCTTCAATCTGTTAACCTGTCTCGACAATAAAAGAAACAATTTCAAAGCGCGACATCTGTTAACCGTCATGAAATGAAAATCTCTCGGAAAACACTATTTGTCCAGTTGCTGAATATTTATTTGCAAAACAAAAGCCACAAATTAAGAAGGAATGCCCCCCCCCCCATTCCTCAAAGAACTTCTTAATGACACTCTGGGAATTACTCGCTGTTGCAATTTTTTTGCATGTGTGAAAGAGGGCACAACCTGGTAAAGATCAAATCTGGGGCTAAGGGTAGTGCGCTTAACTATTCTGAATTTCTTAACCATTGCATGCAGAAAGTTTAGTTCCTCCTTTCAGCTGTGCAGTCAGATAATGAAATTGTCTTTGAGTCCAGCAAAGAGATGAATCGTTGTTGCAGGTCTGTGACACTTGATACAACATTCAAGCATGACATATTCAGGCGACTGTGACTGCTCAGGAGGTAGAGCGGTGAATCGGTGTGTGTGAGTACGTTAATGAGCAGGTGGCCTAGCTAGCATGTGTGTGAATGGGTGAAAGCAGGCTCCTGTTGTAAAGCACTTTGAGTGGTCAGCAGTCTAGAAAAGCGCTATACAGTCCATTTGAAGCACAAACCAGAAGGAACATGCAGACAAAGTTTTATGCAGCCATGCCATTTTGGGAAATTTACAGCTACTAAATAGCAAAAGTACAGTATGTAATATTTTGTATCTTTTACTACAAAAGCATCAAAAGGTTAGGTCACAACCTTGGTCAGATTAGGTATCAAAAATAGGTTTTGAACTCTGACCACTTCCAAATTTCCAAGAAATGGGCAGTCGTCAAGAAACTTGCATTTTTGTTCTGGCTGTCAGTTCCTGAAAGCGAACTTTGAACTTGCAACATTGCTGTTTTTTCAAAATAAAGTTGCCTGTGGTTTGATGTGCAATGATAACAAAACAGGTTTCTTTCTGTTCTGACTGAAGCACTGGCTCATGGAGTAATCAATTTAGCTTGTTAATTACATGGCAGAAACTGTAAGACCTTTGCTTATTTTTATACTCCTAAATCAATAAGAGTCATCAATGCTAAAAGATGTTATCAATACAAAACATGAAATTCAGAACATGCCGGATAGGGTCAGATAAAGATGTACTGAGATACTGAGAATGAACAGTTTAAAACATCAGTTCAGGAGGTCCGGGATGAAGGCCCCTGGCTTTAGGTTTGGCTGAGTACATTTCACTGTCATGCTTTGTTTATGCATGTGTAAACACACTTGGAGGATAGTTGCTGTACAGTAACAGCTGTTCACCTCCAACCGAGGCGGACAAAGCGCTACAACTCTCGTTTACGACTCAGTGAACAGACAACCAAGAAGCACATTGGTTGATTTTTATTCAGTTTTTGGTTGTGTGACATTTTCGTGCCATAGTTATGTAATTTGTGAAGTAATTTGTGAGACTGACTGGAAAACACAGCGATGACAAGGGCTGTCACAACTCTTACTGACTTGACTTGACTGGAAGAGTAGTCACTATTGGTACCTAGTGTAACAGGGTGTTGGCTCTGCGCATCTTTTTGTGACATTGATTTCACGATTTCACAAGAATGCTCTTGCTTTAGGCTTTAGGGTTGCAATATTTTTTTTTGAAGTGATCTATTTTGCATAAAATGTTTGTGCCTCACCACTGGTTAGTTTTCAAAAGCTACTTCGTCAGTTTTCATGAGAAAAAATTGTTTGTCAGCATCTTCCAAAGCAAAACAATATGTACAATATACTTCCAAAAATTGACTAGTTAGTATTTTCTGATATGCAATTTATAATTAAGGGTTGATTTATTGCAAGAAATGATCATATTTGAAAAGGCCAACATTAGCTGGAGACTGGACGTGAATTGTAGCCTTGTAGATTTGTGTGCCCATCCACGCTAACCTCCTCCGTAAGGCCACGTTCAGACCGACTTGAGCAGTAAAGTCCAGCAGTAAAGAAAGTGAAGCAAGGCTAGGTGTCCAACAGAGCTTCTAAATTTAGATTTATGTTTTTTTGTAGTTTTTCCCTTTTTAAACTGGCACAAATAGTTTTTTATATCTGTTGGACAGACCTCTTAGGCAGATGTTTTTGTTTTTTATTTCTATAAGCCAGATGATGACTGTTCACATCCCTTCCTCACTTCGTTTCTGCTAATTCCAGGATCCACCTGCCTTGACCACAATCCAAAAACAAGACACTTAAAACACATGGCTAGATCATAGTTAGCGTAATACCCAGTCATTAGCCTCTAATAACCATCATTTAACAGTGAAAGTCTTGTTATCCCTCCTAAATGAGGCTTGATAAGAAATTTGTTAATTGACGGGAAACTCAAACTTGCAGCGGTCCATGTGTTTTGCTGAAGTATTATTCGCTCTCCGTGACTGTGTGTGTTGCTTTAGCTACTGGATGGGGTAACCCCAGTCACTTGCCTCCTCAACACCTGTGTTTACTTTGGGGCCTCAGCCCCCATGACCCAGCAGCAATCCTTCACTCACTCAGAAGATGGAGTGAGGTTCCAGCCTCCAAATATGTGCTGTCTGTGCACTTTTACCACTGTGTGATTCCTCTAAGACTTTCGTTATGGGGCATGGGCCAAACTACTAGTATAAATTACAATCCCTTTCCAAATTCTAGTAAATTTAAACATTCAGATCCTGTTCTCTTTTACTGTAATGTTAAGCTAGGCTAAGAGCAGAGATTGGCTTTGGCATTTGTCTGTGCTTGTTGTGGCTTTTTTAAGTGCTTTGGGGATGGAAAGTGGATTTGAGGAGCCATTAATGTAGAATATAACTGAACTTGTCTTCTCTTTGGACGGTGAAGCAGACAGAACTGGATTCAGCAGTTTTGAATATTCCGCAACATAAAGATGAAAGAAGCAGATTTATAACTAGGGGATTGCTGGTTCGAACTCACAGGTGTTTGCAGGGAGGTTTGGGATTTTTACTTCCTCTCACAACCTCTGTGAAGGGCTAAACATTCAACCTCAATGCTATTTTGGTACAGAGCAAGTGTGGCCATAGCAGCAAGTAAATGGTAAATGGACTGCTTTTATATAGCGCTTTGCTAGCCTACCAACCACTCAAAGCACTTTACAACACATGTCAACATTCGTCCATTCACACACACATTCATACACTGCTGGCAGAGGCTTCCAAGCAAGGTGCCAACCTGTTCATCAGGAGCTACTTTCTATCCAAAGCACCCCAAAATGACACTATTTGCACCCATTCACACACAGTCACACACCGATGGCACAGCCGTCGGGTGTCATTTGGGGTTTTGTGTCTTGCCCGAGAACACTTTGACATGCAGACTAATAAGTGGGCGACCTGCTGTACCTCCTTAGCCACAGCTGACACTAAAAACTGTCATTCCATATGTGAGCAGATTCATTATCTTGTTTAACTTTTTTTGATCAGATATTTCCTGATTCAGTTCATAATCTTGCACAGCTTTCTTGTACAGAATTTCCTCTTCTTTTGCTAAATGGAAAAGGGGTTTTTGTAGAACATGTTTCTGAAAGTAAGGTATCAAAGTGAGTATTGTTTTGTTACTGCTCCTGAAACTGAAAAGGAATAGTAGCAATGCTAACACAGAAGAATTGCAAGTGACACCCAGCACTACTTCTGTGATTTGATAGTCAAAGGGTTCTTAAGCAAGACACTTAATGCTCATCAGTGCCCGTTTTAAACCAGTAGATCAATTGGTCCCACGCCGGTAGTGTTAAAAAAGGGCTTGCATGATATAACTGCAAATATGCCAGTGCTTCATTACATTAAATAAATGTGCAAGGACAAAAGAAAGCGTCAATTCATGAACATAGCAACAAATGTAAAAGAATATTCAAAGCAGATCATCATTTCAGATGTCTGAAGTCAGAGGTGTTCTATGTATTATCCACTGTGCTGTAACTTTGATGAATGGCCTTTTGCCATCGTCTTTCTTTTTCTGCATTCTAAACCACAACTGAGAGGTTACCAATGACCTGTTTACTGCCTTCAGGATGTTAACTCAGTGTGGATCTGATGAATGTTTTGCACAGTCAATTCTGGATGCATGCCAGAGTTCTGTTGCTCGTACTGCAGTGTTAACTGTTCAAATATTAGTGCCAATGTTGTTTCAGGTGTGGTTACATTAGTGTGCGCCAAAACCATGTTTCCATGGGAACAGGCCAGCCAAAGTGTAGAAAGCTGCCACAGCGTCATATAAAGTCATTAAACTCTGATATGATTAATATTGCTCTGCATCCTGAAATTAGCGAAGGCAGCTGTGACATTCTGACATTCTTCATGATTTCGTTCAGAGTAAAAACATGGACTTATCAACAATTCATGATAATTTCTCTTAAAAAATGGTTTTTGGGAGTGTCATGGGAGCTTAGCAGCTTTGTTGAAGCCTTGTGTACTGGCACACTAAATGTCTACCTCATGACTTTAACTGCATGTCATACACACTTTCTATTTGATTTTGGATATTGTTAATTAGTTCAGGAATTAATTAAATAGTACTTGAATATTTGATTAATCACACCGTAATTAAGCCCTCATTGTATTGTGCAGGCAAACAGGCTTGCAAACAGCCATAGAGACATGGAAAGGTATCTGGTACAATGTCTCTCTTCTATAATGTCAAAGTAGAAAAAAAAAAGCCCCAACATTTTACTCAGTCCATTTCAGCAAAGAATGTCAGTAATATTAGTTAATTGTCAATGTTTGAGCAAAGATGGGCCTAAGTACCCTGAAGCTACAGTATGTCCAAGGCTGAAAAGCTTCCATAAAGAACCTTTAAGGCTTCATGTGACTTTTTTTTCAGGTTAAGAGAAACATTTCAAACCGTTTGAGTGTTGTCTTTTCCAGGACACTGGCAAGTGCAGGAAAAGAACTCAAAGATAACTTCCTGAAAGCCCTGGCAGAGCGAGAGGAGGCCAACCGCAGTGGGAAAATGACTGTGAGTACATTATTACAGCACTCCAATTGCTACGTAATGGGATTCCCCTCAAATATTTCTGCAATTCCATTAGGATGGGAACAAAATCCATACTGTGTCAAGTTGACTGGAAATGCCCCCCCTGACCCTCCCCAAATGCAATGAGAGCCAGTTGCCCACCCCTCTCTCATCCAGGAAACTGCAGCTACCTTGTCCTAGGTGCACTTTTCAGATTGAACCACCAAGACCATTTCTACACGGGACTCGTGAGGAGCTGAAGGGTTTATTACCAATCTGAGGAGTATTTATCACTCAATATTCCCATTGTCTCTCCTTACTTAACCTGACTTAACTCTGAATTTTCACAACCTAAACTGTTTGATAATTCTTGGTATTAATATCAGCCTTATTTTCAAAACAGCTAGAAAATTAAGCAGTAATAGATATTGAGTACTAGCACTTACTCGTACACTCATTATTCTTTATAAAATCAATGACATAAGACATAAATAGATAAATAAGACATATCTCATCACCTGCAAGAGGTGTAAGGGTCAGAGGTATTGTCAGTATAATGGCAGGCATAAGTGGGGGCCTTGGTGAACTCATGCTACAAAAAGGGATGTGAAACACCACCTTATGGGTGAGGAAAGAGTTGTACGTTGGTGCTGCTAGTAGCACAGTACCAACCAGGTATATTGCGGCTCATGTATATGCACAGAATCCTCCAGAGTTGGCAAGCAGATGTTGAGAGATAAGGACTCCCTTGCCCATCTATCTGGCAGAGATCACTGAGGTTATCTAAAAGCTTTGCAGTGTTAAGGTGGCAGGGATGTATTAGATTTGGCTTGAAATGCTGAAGGCTCTGGATTGTATTGGGCTGTCTCAGTTACCACACCATTTTAATGTTGCCTAGAACACGGGGGTCTGCCCATCGACTGTTTACATTTCCTCTGTGGACTAGGAGAAGTCTTATGACAATGTATGAGTTTCTCTGGGAGGTACTCTGGGGAAACTAGAGTGCCAAGGCAGTTACCACTCACTGTCCGGCCCTTGTTTATCTACAGTGAGAGCCGTGTCCATATTGTCCGCAAATGGGCAGTTGCAGTTGGGTCTCATCACTGATTCGGTTCATGATTTTCATGGACAGAATCTCCAGGTGCAGCTGATGAGTAGAGACAGCCTGGTTGGCTTTATCAGACCGTGACCTCCAGCACACACTGGGGCAGCTTGCAACAGAGTGTGAAGCAGTTGGAATGAAAGTCCACACCTCCTTAAATCTGAGGTACTCTGCCAGAAAGTGGTCACAAAATGCCTCCTTTGGTTTGAGAGAGATTTGCTGTCCCAAGTGAAGGAGTTCAATTATCTTGGATGATTGAAGTGATGGCGTAGCTTCGCCTTTGCACTCAATTCTCAATTTGCCAGTTTGTCTATGCTCTAACCATCAACTATAGTAATGACCGAAACAATTAGATTACGAATACAAACGGCCAAAATCCGATTCTTCACAAGATGAACCGAGACTGAGAGCCGATGCTCCTTCACTGAGGTGGTTTGGACATGTGATCAGGGCATTCTGGACTTGTCCACCTTGCTTACACATCTGTCTTGTCAAAGTCAAGCCTCCAGTGAGGTGTTCTCGATTCATGGACAAAGCCTGCATGCTTAATTAAACTGATCTGAGAGATTTTAACCTCTGACCATGAAGCTGTCTATTTTTCCCACAAATGTGAAGAACACCCTTCTCTGGCACTACTTGCAGTATTTGATGGATGGAACATGTACCATTTGACAGATTTAAGCACATGTAGCATTGTTCTTCAGGGAGTATTAGAGTTGATTGACTTCAAATCATTCACTTATGACATGCTGGCATACAAAAAAAGGAATTTTGTTTGACCTCCATTTACCTGCCCCTGTGGGCTTTGCGATTATGAGATCACATGAAGTGCATGCAGTGGAGTGGAGGCGGTAACACCAGAAGTTTTCCCACTGGATGTTCTCTGTGTAAACAGTACCATGCAAAAGCCCCCCTCTTCTTTCGTTCAGCCCTTCATAATTTCAGCCATTTAAGAGATATAACTACAGCTTTTTCCTTTCAAAGAAACCTCCAGTGAAAAATTAAGTGATTTGAAATGTCTCTTCCTGTATACAGAAAGGAGAGCCAGAACAAAAACAAGCTAAATATCATGTTGTGTATTCCCAACATTGTTTTGCTGACATTATATTTTCCCACCTCTTCTTATTTTTCATCTCTTAAGAGCTTCCTTTGCTGAAAAATCAGATCGGGAAGATGTTTATTTTCCTTTGAGCCCTGCTCTGTTTAAAATTGAACCCACATTTGTGCGCTTAATACCTCTGGTCTTTGAAACTGTTTAAGTAACAGGTAATCACAGTTTGACAGGGCTTGACCTCATTGGTATATTTACATTTGACAGATGTATTCCAGACATCATTTGCACATGTGTGGGCATATAATAGAAAGTGTTGTACCTTCTTTTATACATGCTTTAAATCCATATTGCACTGTATGCATATTTTAAAATATTTTAATTGTAAATTTCTGACATGTATTGATCCATGTGGTATTCATACATATGTTAGACCTGCTGTATTTTCATACTGACATCTGCTAAAAATTGCTAACAGTTATGCAGTATGAAGAAGTTGAGTTTGGTTTGGATTTCCTCCCTCTGCTTTCTATTGCAACTAAAACCCCCTTCATCAAAGTGTCAAATTACCCACGTTAATCTTTGATAAGGTTCAATAATAAGACCACCCAGCATCGTAAGGTATCTTTCATGCTGATCACTGTGGGCTTTCTTAGGGCCTTTTGAAACACATGACTCAAGGTCCTCTCTGCCGCGCTCCTCAAACCAGAGGATCATTCCCACTAACACTTTCCAGGAATTCGTATCTGCTGCATTCTAAAGCAAAGCAGTCCTTACAGTCCTACACGTTTTTTTCATTTTGTTTGTTTGCACATTATTTTTATTTTGACATTTAAGTCATTCTATCGTGGATACTTGAACAGACCCACCAACTTTGTAAAAATGTATCAGCCAGTCTTCCTTCATGGTCGAATGTACATGATAAGTAGGTTTTAAACTCATCTGAAGTCTAAATGAAACATAAATGGGCAAATTTGTTTGATTTGACTTTACATTTTCACACTGTCTTCATTGTAAACTCAGCCAGTGTTTGCTGACACTGTCTCAAGTATCACCTGCTTAATTTATCATAAAGGCTTTCATCATTGTTGTGAAGGACTGTTAGGACACAGAAAATCATCAATTCCAGGCGCACAATGGACGAGGAAAAGAAAATGCTTAAAGCTGAGTTATTGGCTCTCCTTTAAATGGATGACATTTTCATTGTCATCTTCCGTCTCATTCATCAGAGGGGTCACTCTTTTGTCCTCCTTTCATGTCATGCTCAGCCTTTCAAGTCAGGTTGAAATTACACCTGTCAGTTAATACACTTGTCAGGTTATTCTGTCTCTTCCGTCCTGGCCCACATGGCATTACAAAAGATTGATAGCAGACATGACTCTTGACGAACAGAGCTCATCTTCCCTTTGTGCACAGTCCCTGCCCCCCTCCTGGTTCCCCCTGTTTAGGACAGAGGCAAAGGAATTGTAGGAAGTGAAGCCTATTTTGCATTCAAAATAGTGACTTTGATGCATTTCTCTACTTCTAGTTTTCTCATAAGCACTCAGTTTTGGTCTGTAGAAGGAGCCCTCCACTATCTCTCTGATCAACTGAACTTGTAAAGCTTTCAGTGCCCTGCCTTCATTGTGCTTTTAGCTCCCCGGCCCTGTTGCGAAAGCTGCTTCACTGCCAAAAGTCACACACAAACAAAAGCTGCACCTGGGCAGCTTTGGCTTTATTTGCACTGGGTAAGAAGTTAAGTTTTTTATCAAAACCAGGTCACACCTGCACAGGATGCCTGAGGGTGTCCATTGTTGAGAGGCTCACATCTGAAACTGAAGGTGTGTTGCCACCACCCACCCTGCTCCCTGTTTGTTTTCAGTTGTTTGTTGAGAGGCTCTGATGGTATCATTGGGAAATTGCAACATATCAAAGTTATGTTGAACTAATGAACGGGCACAGACAAAAGCAGTTATACATGACGCAGTGAGCCCATTTTACTGGCACTTGTTGGGTTCTTTAGCCAAGAGTGATAGACACACACAGATCATGCCTATGGCATTAATTAAATATATAAAAGAGAATGGAAAAGGTATCTGCACTTAGATTGCAATACAGACAGTGTCAGATTATCATGGGATATCTGGGTGCCAAATTTTATTTTTCTTCAAGTGAGTGCAGTAGTTCACGAGAAAATAGCAGAAATGTCTACATTTGACCTGTCTGGCAATGTCAAGCTACAGTTTTAAAAGTTCTTGCATCCTCACTTGCAACCAAATCTGCACTACTTAGCCTACTAACCCCCCACCAAGTTTCATTTGAGTGTGACTGTCATTTAAATGAACATTACTGCTGAACAATTTTAATTTAGTTTGCTAAGTTTTTTTTTTGCATATAAATTAATCTGCCCAGTTAATGCATCATGTTGTTAAGTGCTGCTACTATGACATCATAATGTGACATGGCTTTATATTTTACTGATCTGCGTCATTGCAGAGAATTTGGACACATGGACGTTGGTTGCCACATGTAGCAATGCATTGCAATTGACCATTTAACTTGTAACGCTTTTAAATATATTATTTAAAAATGTGTCCTGTCAACCAAACCACATTCCTTTAACTAATGTTAATTTAAACACAAGATACTTGTGCTCAAAAAGAGGATTCATTATCAGTGAAGAACCTTGGAGCTCTAATCTGCCTCTATACCTGCCAAAGAGCAGTGATTCCTAACACGTCTCTGGGGGTCATCAGGTGGAAACCTCCCCTCAACGGTGTTTCGCCTACTTAGTCCCACTACACCTCCAGGAGGCTAGGCAGTGAACTCCGGCGTCCCAGAGTCACCCCCCCTAGTGCCAGTTCACACTGCTCCTACACAATCCAAACAGCACTGCCACGTTCAACTGACCCAGGCCTGTTTAGGAGATGCTCCAGGTAGTGGCCAGTACCGATGCTACCATTTCTTCCACCATTACACTCACAGTATGAGATGAATGTGAACAACACTTTGTGGTTCAAGGAGCTCTACGAAGAAATTTCTTGGCAGACATAATGATTGATGATGATAATATATTTATCAAACGTTGTTAAATCACTTTTATTTCGTTACAAATGCTTTTTTGAATGACTTAAGAACACAATGAACCCTGAAAGTAAATATTCACTGCCCTCAAGAGGCTAATAAATATGTTTCTTATGTTATCATTAAAGCCATCACTCACTCAGTTACAAGAGGGAACTTCATTAACACAATGCACCTTGCAAAGTGCCTTGCCATAATGACTGAATGAGTATGTTTGCTCTCAGCTCATTCCCAAGCAGCAGGGCACTCACAGAAGTCAGTTTGTTGTGTCAGTAATAAAGAGCAAACCGAGGGCAGTCGAATTCAATCTGTCGAACTTTGTGAGCAGGAAAAAATAATAAAACATCACTTCTCCCAAGACACACGAAACAGTTGTCTCAGAAAGCACTCATTCATGTGTCATAATGATGTGAGAAACTGAACAATTGCTTGAAACAATGAAAGTGTACTGTATTTGAAGAACTATTGAAAGTCAAAACAACAACAACAATCACAAAAAAAGCTACTAAGCTGCCCAGTTACTAATGTAAGCTTGTGCACAATATTTTCTCAGAACGAGTACGTTCATCAAGTTGAATGAAGGTGTGAACAAGGTGATATATTTTACTTTGCGCCAGTTTGGAATTCCTTCACTAAAATCGTGGCTTTAACACCCAGGTATGGTTGTATACTCTGCATTCTGTGCATTGTTCCTGGAGCATTTATTTTTACTATACTAATTTGCTCTGCTTGCTTTTCTCTGCTGCATGTGGGGGGTTTATTTTAAGATATGACACCTGATATGCTGCAGAAAATGCTAGGAGCTAGATTGTGAAACGTATAACGTATAACCTATTCCAGTTGATGAATTACTTTATTTTTTTTAAATAATGGAGATCTAAGACCTTTTGCAAAATAAACTGGTCTTGACTTTTGTTTTCCAGTTACAAATACAAATAAGGTCACAAAAATATCGGAAAACTTAACACTTCTCATGGATTCTACATAATTTAGACTGAAGAAGAGTATTGTTTCTTGTGTTCTCTGCAAAGCTCACTGTTTAAGCATCAAATTCAGTTTGTTTGCAATTTTTTCTCTCTGCATTACACATATGTATGCTATTTCAAATATATTGTACAATCGCATCTAGGCTTATGTTTAGTGGTTTTGATTGGTGACAGCCAATAGCTAACCTGGCCAAGAATAATATGTATTTGATGCTATAATATAATGTTGATGACTGATGAGTAGTTTACCAAGAGACAATAGTAGACCAATGTGGACAAATTTCAACTTTTAACTTATATTTTATTCTGGAACTGCTGACACTACTCAACCTACTGTCATTTAGTCCAATACGAATACTTTTTTTTTCAATTAAGACACTGAACAAAGCTCTCTATTAATTGATTTTTTTCCTCTTTAATTTTACTCTTTTGTTCGACTAATTTGTCTGTTAAGAAATGATTTTCACTCTCCCACCCTTTCAGTTGTGGAATTTAGCTGGTTGGCCTGTGCTGCGTGTCTCATGCCCAGAGGGGACATCCTGCATAAAGGAAGTGTTTGTCTTTGGTCTGTGGACCCAGTGAGTTCTGTATTGATAAGCTCCTGTCGCTATAGATAATAAGGTGGTCAGTCATGCAGCCCAGAGATCAAGTATAGCATTGAAATTAAAGAGGAATTCCCAGCCCTATTGCATTACAAGCTGTGTGTGTGTCCCTGCTGCCCAGTCCCTTTGTCCTTGTCATGGGCAGTAAAAATAACAATGGCAAGTTTGATTTCAAAGCAGCAGGACCAAGGTGGACAGCCTTTAGAAAGGAAAGAGTCCTGCAGGGCTATCATATGACCTTGACTTGAATGGTGTCACAGAGTTGTGGAGAGGTGGGGATAAGGCCCCAACAGTTTGCAACCATCTATCAAGTGGACAAAAAGGACTTTTTGTCTGAAGAGGCATTGTGATATTTGAGAATCACCTAATCAGCATCTATTTTCTTTTTTAGTTTTAAGAGTTGATTTCTCCTTATACAGACACAGAAAAAAAACCCTGCATGATTATAGCCTAAAGTTCATAAAATCAGCTCTGTTGTTCTATTGTTTTGGCTCTTGATTCATGTGAGTCATGTGGCCCCTTTTTTTCTGAGCTTTTAAATGTCATACTTTCTCACAGTTGCACATCTTGAGGAAAACCATAACCTTTAATTGTGAAATATTACTTTTGGCTGATTACAAGATGTAGATTTCATGGCTAGTGTCTTAGTCTATAAAAAGAAAATGGATAGCCAAAGCCTTATGTGTTATGTTAGTCCACACAGCCAACATGGCAGCTGTGCCCTGTCTCTCAATGCACCATATCTGCCACTGAGGGATTTGGAAAGGAATGAGGAAAAGAAAGATTAAACCGCCCTCATGTTCTATACAATTATCTTTTGGAGCCCTTAATACATGGCAAAAGATAATAATAGAATGAGATTAATCTGAATTATATATCTTATTATTTGAACCATTGAGACAGGGTTTCCTCTGTGAGATGCTGTTGGTATCAATAGCAGAGCTTTGACATGCAGTATTTTCTCAAATGAAAGCATGATTAGTTGGAGTTGAAGTTACCAAAGCAGTGAGAACATGCCGTGGGCCATTTGGAAGCCGTTTCAGGGCGGATTAAAGGTTTGTTTACCCATGAAATCAAACGTCACACAGACATATCCCAGAATGCAAGTGGCACTGCTCACCTCACTGTTTTGCCACTGAAAGCCTGGACGAGCCCCACTGTAATGATTTCTCCTGCACCCCTCCCTCCTGTGAACAGCTGCTATTGTCCAGAGACATTGCCCCAAAAATGTGGCCCCTGGACCGTTTTCAGAGCAAATGAAAATGGATACACTTAATCTAATCTCTCAGGATTTTTTTTTTTTTTAAACACAGTGCATTTAGTGGATTTTTCAAATACATTGGGAGCACATTTGAGCCACCAGTGGACCGCCAAACCATCAAAACATTCATCTTGATTTGCCACTGGGAAGATGGGGAATCGCATAGAGCCGTCTACTTGGTATCAAAGGAAGTCTTGCATTAAGTAGAGGCCATCTGGGAGTCTGGATAAACTACAATTGCTCTTCGTCACCAGTCTGTACGAGCTCTCATTTGGACACAGTTGAAGATTTATTGTGAAATAGATTATTGAGTGGATTACTTTATTTTCTTTTGGCATTAAGGCAGCCTTTTGTGCTTTATCTTGGATTAATATCTCTTAAATCACAGGCAACAAAGACTGTAGATACACAGAAACCCAACATCCTTGCAGACCTTTTCCACTGCGTCATCTTAACATCCTATAACCTGGGGCTTCCCATAACCTTTTGAAGAAACATATTAACTAACTTTCTAGTTTATTTTACAAGCTGTGACTTTTTGGATATACATCATTATAAAAACAAACTTTTGACTTATTTTTATGTGGTGTTTGGTGTGCGATTGATGTAAGCAGCTTTGAGTCAGACAGCAGTGTACGAAGTGGCACAGATACTGATATTATTTGAGTGCCTTTGTTGCAAACTGTCTGTCATGCAAGGAAGTTATTTTAACAGTGCATCCTATTTGATAGAAGTTCACAAATCTACAACCAAAGAGGGAATCTTGATGCAGAACTTGTTAAGAAAAAAAGACATGAAAGTTGCCAAACCATGGGACGCTGCAGCAGCTTTTTAGAAGGTCAGAACAATTTGAAACCATTGGGAGGGAAGATTGATACTAAGCCATTTCAGTCAAAGTAGACAGGGCTTAAGTCTAAGTAGGACTGATAATAAAACAGGTTTAGTCATTTTAAAAACTTGAAGGTGGCAGCAGGCCTATAATATGTTCAGTTTGCTGTGACTGTTTTCCTTTGACATGTCAAGGTCACAGGCCTCTCCCTGTCTGAGATACTAATATCGCAAGGTTGGAATCATTCATTGCTGTAAGTAATCATTTTTTACAGCCATATTATCTTTTGCATTCCTTTCATTTGCACTTTTCATGGTCTCATGAACCTTAGCATGTTTTTCCTCTAACTCCCATCCATGTATTAGGAAGACACAGGGGGCTTGTGCTAGTTGTATGTTGGGGAGGATTGAACATCTGTGTTAAATACAACCTAAAGGTTTCTGGCTTGTCCCTGGAGGAATGTGCACCTGCCATATGAAGGCGGTGTTTTTTTAGACTCCTTAGGCTTAAAATCAACACTTTGTGTAGCAGGTCCTATAATAAACCTGCTCTACTGGGAAATGTTCTCAAGAAAATAGCTTTTAATCAACAGTAATGGACAAAAACATTCAAAAAACATCGTGCATCAAAACGGATGCCCTCAGACTATAACATATTCCTCAAATTCATTTACAGCCCCACATTCCAAAATAACAAGAGATATTGTTTCAGTGATGCAGCCAGTACATTTTAGTCATACATTGCTGCCTTTGTTTACATTTCTTCTGCGTCCAGTCTTTCTTCCATCATCCTTTTTTCCTCCAAAACAGTGATTAGACTGTTCAGTTTGTGTCTGGACCTATCTTCTTTCTGGCCTCCTGTCGGGGAGGGAAGCCAATGGTTACTCACAGTCTGAACTCTGAGGCTTCAGGTGCAGTGTGTGTGAGACTTATCTGTAAAGTAATTTGTAACTACTGTTTATTTATTTTAAAGAAGAGGATATAGATAATATAACTGATCTAACGGAGGAGGGAGAGCACAAATCATCAACTGAGTCCTCGTTGGGGTAAATTTAAATGTAAACTATTCAAATAATGCAGGAAAGGTCTGTTTTACCACCAAATTTTAAAGATGATGATTCCACGACGTGATGTGCAGTGTCTGTTGGCTCCTGTTCAGGATCAGCTCGATCAAACTGGCCTTCCACGCTCCTGAAGTAGATCTTGAAGCCATTCTGCAGCTCCAGTTCTCAGCCTGTGAAAAGCTCTCTGTTGTTTCCTTTTGCCTCAATGGTGAAAAACTCAGCCTCTGTGTGCAAACTCCTTCACACTTCACACTATGCACTATGTGTATATTCTTTAAGCACTACTAAGGTTCACTAGGTAATCATTTTGGCTAACAAGGTAGCCCCATGAGCGATGAAGGAATCCATTTATGGTCAAAACATTGATACCCAATCTGGGAATTCAGCTAATGCTTATCCGCTCTTAGCAACATATGGAGCACATTCTTCAGAATCTTCTTTGTTTTATCACTACACACTGGACTGCTCTGGCTGTGTATTATTCCACCTGAGTAAATACTGGACAGCATCTCTCCTACTTAGAGCAGTGCACATGTCTTCCAGAGGCGTCCAGGCTTCAGCCCATGTGCCTTCTCACCTTGTCGTCAGCCCAGTAACAGTCTCATCCCTCCCTCCCATCTAAGAGCAAGTCCAGGAGTTTGTGTTTTTGATTTGTATCCTGAGAGACCAGCTGCTGTTGATGGACACTTTCTCATCAGGTCAATGTCAGTGTGTCTCTTTCTTTCCTGCGTGCAGTCTCACTGAAATGCCTAAGATTTGAGCTCATGGTTTAACTTTCAAGCTTCAGATATCTAGACAGGCCAAATTCTCGGCATATTTTCATGTCATTGTAATGCATATTAACACATGTATGAGGTTCTTGCCAGAGAGACATGTGGATGGTTTGAGTCTATTATCAAATACAGCGGATTTGGATTTGGGGCTACCTGCTATTAAACAAAATATATAAAATTTTGGGGCCTGTTTTCATTAAGTTAACTTATTCATGTACAACACAGTGCCACTAGAAAGTTTGTGAGTCCTTTAGAACTTTCTGTATTTCTGCATAAATGTGATCTAAAAATGTGATCAGATTGTCATTCAAGTTCTAAAACCTTAATCCTTAAAGAGGACCAGTTAAACGAACAATACAAAAAATGTATACTTATTTACTTATTAATTTAGTCAAATTATGCAACATTAAAATCTCTGTTGGAAGAGGTTTGTGAACCTCTGGGATTACCAGTTCATGTAAAGGGGCAATTGTAGTCAGATGTTTCTATCAATGAGATGGCAATCAGGTGTGAGCCTAGCACTCTCTGGCCTGTTGAAAGAATATTAACTTGGGTCTTTACTATTAAAGTTTGGCCTTCACCACACAGGTGGAAGTGCGCCATAATTCAATCAAGGAGATTTCTGTGGAGCACAGACAAAAAGTTGTTGATGGTCACCAGGCTGGAGACTGGTTACAAATCCTAAGAAAGAATGTCGTCTTTGCCAATCCGCTGTCAGGCAAATAGTGTACATTACAAAATTCAACACCATTGTTAAGCAGCCAAGGAGTGGTCGTCCAAAAAAAATCACTCCAAGAGCAAGGCATGTCATAGTCCAGGAGGTCACAATGAACCCCAGGGTACCATGTGAGGATCTACAGGCTTCTCTTACATTGGCTGATGTCAATGTTCAGGACAGACACTGAAGAAGAATAGTGCGTATGGCAGGACAGCAAAGAGAATGCCACTGCTGTCCAAGAAGAACACTGCTGCCCATCTAAAGTTTGTTAAAGACCACATGGCTTCACCAGAGGGCTATTGGAAGAATCTTTTGTAGACAGATCAGTCTAAAATAGAACATTTTGGTTTGAATTAGAAGCATTGTGTTTGGTGAAAATCAAAGACTGCATTCCAGCATAAGAACCTAATCCCAGCTGTGAGGCACCGTGGTGGCAGTGTCATGGTTTGGGGCTGCTTTGCTGCCTTGGAAACTGAGTGGCTTGCAATCATTGACAACTATGAATTTTAGATTGTACCAGCAATTTCTACAGGACAATGTCAGAGCATGCATTTATAAACTGAAGCTCATCAAAAGATAGGTCATGCAGCATGACCCTAAACATACAAGTCAGTCTACCATTGATGGTTGAAGCAGAAAAAAAAGACATTTTGGAATGGCCGAGCTTAATCCAATAGAAATGTTATGAAATGACCTGAAAAGAGCAGTTCATGCAAGGAAGCCCACCAACATCACTGAGGTAAAGCAATTTTGTAAGGAGGAATGAGCTAAAATTCCTCCAAACTGATTTGTGTCAACAGTCATAGAAAATGTTTTGGTTGAAGTTATTGCTGCTTAAGGGGGACACCAGGTACTAAATGCAAAGGTTCACATACTTTTTCCAACAAAGATAATGTTGCATAATTCATCTCAATAAAAATGAAAAAAAAAAAAAACACAATATTTTTGTGGTATTTGTTTTACTTTGTCCTCTTCATATATTTTTAGGACTTAGATGAGGATCTGATCACATTAGAGATCACGTTTCTGCAGAAACAAAAACTCTGAAGGGTTCACAAACTTTCTTAGCACCACTGTATGTCGTCAAAGTACTGTACCTATGAAATACACTCAAATCCTTCAGAGCATAAGGAATTAGGGACAGAAGTGCCAATATGGGGTCTTAAAAAGCAAAAAGCACAAAAATACTAAAACCAGTATTGCTAAATTACAGCATTACTAAATAGTAAAACCAGCACCACAGATTAATTACACAGGGCCTTACCCAAAAACGTGGTAAAACTAGAAAAAATAAACAGTAATAGCGTGAAGCTCATGTAAAATGAATCAAAACCTTTGTATTATGTTGAGAATTTATCTGACACTCCTATATATCACATATAGGTGTTGAAACAGATTTTGCTTTAATGAGCTTTGTTGGAAGGCAAACAAGAGTGAAAATGTGCCCGCCCATATTTGTCAGAAAAGCAATATGTAACTTATTTATCTTATGTCAGATAGTGAGCTCTGAAGACCTGTTTGTGGTGTATTTTGAATGCTTCAGTATAGCTATATATGACTTAAGAGTTGGGTAGTCTCACACTGAGGTGCAATTTTCCTTAAAAACATTATAGCATTTTAGGAATGTTCCTTTTTGCCCAGGTGATTCATGTTACATTTGTGGGCAACAACATTGTGCATTTTCTGATCCATTTTGTTGCCTTTCTTTCAGTCCAGGTTAGTCCAGGTCCACCAGAATGACCTGGTTGGTTATTTTTAAATGGCATTTATTAAGAAACTCGTCTCTCTCTTTTTGACCGTGACATTTTTTTTTACTTTCTACCGTGTCATATGTTTAAAGCAGATATGCAGTGTCAAAGGAGAAGAGGAAGCGAGGTGAGGTGTTGGCAATGCCTTGGAAACAAAAAAGCCTAACTCCTAAACTGATGTCTAATATCTCTCCACTTTGCTCTCACATTATTTTGGTTAGCTGTGTCAATAGCACATGGCCAGATGCTTTTACATTTTGTTTACATGTTGTTCTAAACATCTGAGAAAGATCCTTCCTGGGAAGAATCTTCAAACAGGAAGTGCTACATTTTCTGGCTCCAGTAACTGGTTTGGTTGGAATAAATAGGGGAATAACTTGGACATTTGCAGCTGTGCTTAGGCTGAACAAATGAACATCTGCCTAAAGAAATCCACACTTATCATCAGAAAACCCGAGAGAGAATATATCAAACCGCTGCTCGTCTTTGATTTTGAAATCACTTTTAAGTCCAACACAGAAGCCGCTGGTCTCACAAATCACCAAATAATACTGTTTACTCCTGGAGCTTACTACAGCACATTTTTTGTCTCCACTCCAAATCACACACACATGCCCAAGCTAACATTTACCCACAGTTACCACAGTGGCTGGCCAGAACTCACCTGCTGCTTTAACTATTTTCTTTAGTTACCTACCAAAGTGGCTGGTACAGAAGATAAACCTCTAAACCACAGCCAGAATTGCCCAGTATTTAGCTGAAGGCTGGTATTTACCTTCTATCCTTCCCTCTTGGTCTTTTTCTGTTGTGTGCCCTTACAGCACTTCCAGCTCCACTTTATTTATCAGATACGTATTTCCAGCCACCATCTGGCTCAGCTGATATCACAGTGGTGGCCTAGTCATAATATGGATACCCCTCTCATTTATCTTATCCCCTGTGACAACAAAACAAAACACAATCTACTCATCTTGTCTTAGCAGAAAACAGTATGATATCAGCTAGCAGAGACCAGGAAAAGGGTGAAATAGATAAACATGTTTGCACTACCAGACATGTAGCATGGCTCTTATTGTTAGAGTTGTCTTAAATCACAAGCCCCCTTTATAGTTATTTCAGAGCCACAGAAAGCAGAGATCAAACAAAATCACAGTCTCTATTATTCTTTTCCTCTTGCAGAGCTGAACTGAAGTGCATTTCATGGTTTGAAAAACACAGTAAAAACACTGTGAATTCCTTGTGCTGCAGTGTGACAGCCGGCGATTGCAGGAGTCTCATGGCAAGCCCAAAGGGGGAGCTTCTCAGCAGAGCTGCAGGCCAACTAAAACAGAATCATGTTTGAACACCTATTTCCACTGGGAAGGGGGGAGGGGGAGCTCTGCAAGCTTTAATCAGGATCTTAAAACAGGCAGGCCTTTGATAAAGACCCCGCTCTGTACATTTATCTTATTCCTCTGAAGGCTCTGCTGGCTTATGTCGTCCACTTTGATCCTACTTTTTGAAGCACGGTGTCGGACATATCTCTGCTGCCAATGACACACTGGTCAAGTTGTGATGTACGAAAAAAAAAAAAAAACAGAACCCTGACCCCACCTTCCCCTCCTCACCACTACATCCAAATGCATGAGTGTGTGTGGTATGTTGTACCTCCCACGTTTTTTTTTCCTCCTGTATGGAAACAGTGCCATTAATTTTCTGAGCGCTGTCATAAACATCACCTCCTGGTTAAAGGGGAGCTGTGACAGCGTGCTGCCCCACAATGTGCGAGGGCAACAATATTTGACTTGGACGTGTTCCTGGTGATGAGGCCAAACCCTGCAGCAGGCCTCTTGGCAGATGTCATGCCTGAGTGCTTTGGAATAATGCTGATAGGAGCTGAGCTGGACTGGACTATACCCATGACAGGCTGGGCTTTAATCTGTGCATCAGCATTCACCAGGCAGTGGCACAACACCTCTTCTGCATGGACTTAACTTATCATGCAGTTAAATTTCCATCAATAATCAGACTGATTTATTTAAAACAATGGCAATCAAAACTACACTAAGCTGCTGAAAGCTTACAGTTGCTGCACTGAAGATTCAGTGTCAGATAAAAAAAACCTTTTGAGTGCTGGAAATGATGCTTTAGTGACATCAGAAGCGGTTTGTTTGGAATAAACACAAGAACTGGCGACTTAGCTTGAGCAGCTAAAGCCACAATGACTGCACAGCTGAAAAAAGAGCCATGTGTACACAGAGAATTAAAGTTTATTATTCCAAATCCTAGGTAAAATACAACACAATGCTGCCCACACCTATCCGATTACAAGGTGATCTTTGCTGATGTGAAAGCACCACAGCAATGAGTGGCAATCTGGAATGAATTTACTATTTTTCGTCAGTCATCACCCTTCCCAATGAATATGGATTTAAGAAATCCCAATTGTCCCAGTTCACAGTTCTTGAAAAGTATCAGAGCCAAACAATGCAGTTGAAGACTTTGAGGAAGTGCAGCCAGGAAGACAATGGGAATATTGAGAATTCCTCTGCGTCATTAGGGAAGACCAGGATTAGCAGAGACTTCCTGTTTGCGACTAGCTCGGGGCCAGACCAGCCTGTGATGTTGGCATTAAAGTGAGACGATAACCTTTTGAAAGGATACCTTAAACAGGCCAGCCACAGGGGACATGTTTTCTTTCCCATGACACATTGAGCTGCCACTTAACCCACATAGAGCAAGTTCAGCCCACCGCCTTTTCCTCCCCCCTCAGGGCCAACTGACGGATCATAAAATGATACTAAAGAAAGAGCTTGCAAAGAGAAATTTACGATAATGGTTTGTAAAATAACTTTCAAATTACAAGGAGGGGAGGGTCTCTGTTTTGTGTCACAGTGAGGTGGTCACTACAGTACAGCCATCTTTTAAGTTACACAGGTGTTAGTGTCAGTGTCTATGTTTTTTTTCTTTCAACCAACAGGCATACATATTATTCGAATATTCTATTCAACAGTTAAATAATTCCTGATCAGTGGCTGCAGAAACTACCTGCCTGGCACCAAACAGAGACACCAAACTGAGACAAAGTTCTCCTGAGCGCATCTCCATCAGCAGCTGGTGGAGACCAAACCAGAACATTTTACAGTTGAACTTGTCTGTGCTTTTTGGGGGTCAGCTATCTAAGTGTTTTTCTTTTTCTCTTTCTTTAAAAAAATCAAATCAAATTTAATTGATGTAAACTTTGCAGTTTACACTTCTCAATAACAAAGAGCTCAAATGAGCCTTTTTCAGAACCTACTGTACCTTTTAGGGACAAACAGACATATTTGCTACAAATTTATACCTTCAAATGTAGAATTGGATACATGAAAGGTTACATCTGGTCTCACAAGTGTTTGAAATTGATGGTACATCTGTGAACAATGTACTCTTAAGTACTCCACTTATGCCACAGTAGCTAAAAATGCACTCCCTGTCTGAAACACATTTTCTAATACATTAAATACATTGGAGCTGCAGTAACTGCATGAAGTTAAATCTTAAGAAAATGTGGGAATTATGGTGAATTATGGGAAAACAAATTGTGTGAAACTACCTTTGTAAAACTTGATAATCAAAAAAATGTGGATATTATGCTGTGAAACTACCCCTCCATTTAACTTGAAACATATTTGTGAACATTTTGACCCTGTTTTAAAGCTTCAGCTGTTAGGCATCATGTTTAGATCTACAGCTTTCACCTCGGTGTTTACCATTCATAGTATAAACAAGTCATCTGAATTTCTAAACACTGATTGGTTCTGAGTTCTGAGAGCCTGACAATATTACGGAAATGTTTTCGCTGGAACGTAAGCCTGTGTTAAGAGTGAGTTCATCCAGGCATTTAACGTTTTAACCTTCGCCCAGAGTAAACACAACTAACAACCACTTCTCTAAATAAACACAGACCCTTACATAAAAAGGTGCTGAGGAATAACTGCAGCAGTAGCCTAAAGGTTAGCGGTGCAATTGTGACCACGAGATCAGCAGTTTTAAACCCTGCAAAAGGCTGAAAAAGACAACTATGTGGGGGAAGTCTATGGCCAATGCTCAAGGGCACCTTTTAATTAGTACCAAGGTGCCCTTGAGCAAGGTGTTTAACCCCAGTGCTCTGATGAATCCCCCTTTCCAGTGGTACAATACTGCTCTGTCTTAAGCAGCTATCACTGGCTGGCTGCAGATGACTATGATTTCAAAAATGAATGTAATTGAATGGAGAAGATGCAGTCAATAGTTTTGTACATTTTTTGTCCAATTTTTCTTCTAAAAGCACCATTAGTCACACATAAAATACTCGTACTTTATATTGGTGTTTCCCATTTATTTTCGTGTCAGTTTACTTTATGAGTCGGAGGATTTTGCCCAAAAACAATTTTTCGTATTTTGTTGCATACACAGAGATATTAAACACAAAATACATCCATAAGTCTTAGTAGAAAATAACTGTCAACATGTTTCACCACTTTAAATGTTAGAATGTTGTGTATGAAAGCAAATAATAGCCACAAAGATGGGAAAAAATAAATTATTCGCACTTTGAAAGCTGTATTCAGGTTGCTCAAATTCAGTAAGCTCAATTCAAATCTAACCACACTGGAAATAAGTTTCGAAGTTGTACAGCTTAAAATGGATTCTGTAGTTTGGGGGCATCCTATAAACAGAATCCAAGCTAGTTATCCAGTAAATTTTTCTGGTTAGATGCATCACTGCATCTCACTCTGACTTTTGGAAGTAACATATAGTAACACAAAAAATAGATAAATTAATAAATTCTAGATTTGGGCTAAACCCGATTTGGTTTGCTGTCCAAACAAATTCCATGTATTAGAACACTCAATACACTGGATATGCATATTGTAGTAAAAGTATTTGATCAAATTATGGCTAAAAATATCTTCATTTTTCCCTAGCATGAAGCAAGGAGTTAACTGGAAGTAAAAAAAATATGACAGTGAATGCTTTGGAAATCATCCAGTGTTGAATATTGATGTAAAAAAGGCATAAAAAACTCTGAATATATATGTTTAGTGTTGGAATTGTGGCGTGATGTTTGGGTGATTGTATGTCTATTGAGCACAAGTAAAAAGAAACTGAGTTATTGCCTCTCTGATTGTTACTCACAGTCCTGTGAACAGTTCACTCTTCTTGACCACCAAACAGGAGGCTGCTGCCTCATTGAGATGGTTGGCATTCTTGGTACTTTCTCTGACATGTTTGGTCTGTAACGAACAGGCTTTGAAAGCTTCTGTCAACGGCAGAAATGCCTAATAACGTAGAAAGAGTTTGTCTCAGGTCAAAAGAATTAACCTCGAGTTGTGTGCGTGGCTAAACTTGGATAAGAGTCAGACAAGGAGCATGATAGTCAGGTCTTTCAAGATTTATTTTGGTTCCCTCCCACTCTTAAAAACACACTTCAGTTAATTTTGCACGGCCTGCTTGGTATGTGTAAGATTTCCTCCTCTTCCCACCACACACCCTCATTGTTCCCCACATAAGGACACTCAGCATACTTTCAGATTAGCTGAAACTGAGGCTTTGGGATACTGTGGCTTCACTAGCAGGACACGTTTGCCTTGTTCCCTTCTTGATGTTACTCTGTGGCTTAATGTTGTTTTAAAGGGACAGACCACTGACGTGCCTTTGCGATTTGTCAGATGTATTAACTTATGTCTAGGTACACGTTGCATTATGTATGGTTTAATATATATGCTGAATTTTGATTCAAGAAATTCATCCTGTGAAACAAGAAACTGGCAAATAAAACAAACGAAGTGCTTTACAACACTTCACCTCAAAAGAATGTTAGAAAGTAAAAAATCACAGGTCCTTACATCCAAACAACAAAGGAAGTTGTTTGTCAGTTCCCTCCAAAACCGACGAAAACTCTGTGTGACTTTTCAAAAAATGACTCATGAGTGTTCTCTGATCTGCCACCTCTGTGGTTAAGGTTTAATTAAGTTTACAGAACTAAAACCATTTTTCAAGGTTAGAAAAAGGTTGTGGTCATGGTTAACAAAAACAGCGCTAACTGTTAGTTGGAGACATGGCACTAAATGTAATCTGTGCTGAAGTCACACACTTTGTACCCCGAGCCATCCATCCCAACTTTCTTTCTAACACTACATGCAGGCACTTGTGGCTGAAACTGGTGTGTTTTATATGTACAACCATCACAAATTTCACTTGGATTTCAAAAACAACACATTGTTTTGTTTCGGTAGTGTCAATAATTAGCTAGCTCTGTTGCTGCAATGCTACACCAAATACAAAAATTGGACAAGGTTTCTACAAGCAGCAATGTAAGTCAAAGCAGCTGAGCATTGTGATGCTAGGCTGCAGACCACTACCATTTTTTTGTGTGTGGAAGTATGACTCATACTGTGTTAAAAAGGTAAACAGAAGTTAAAACAAATTGGAATATCGAATTGCATTACATATTGAATGGGAACCCACCTGTTGTGATAGTGTCTAATCGGGAGCTAAGCATATTGTCCTAACCCTACTGTGTGAAAAAAATTAATCTTAGAGAAAAATGGTAGCATTGGTTGTTTGTTCAAATGAATAGAATGACTTAAATTCAGTCTACGTAAGAAGGCCCTCTAGTGGCCATGTGCTTATGGCGCTCACAAGCAAAGATGGACGGAGGATAACATTGCTCTAGAACCACAAAACCTCTTGGCCAGGAGGTGGATGGATTGGTCAACAACATGATGTGGAAAACCACTATTCGCATTGAGTTTCCTACCAGTGTTGGTTTCTTTTAACCATGACAGGGCTCTTTCCCTATCCTTTAACCAAGACGTTCATCTTTAAACCACGGTCATGGTTCCCTAACCATTTACTAAGTACTTTTGGTAACCCAAACAATGATATTTCTCTAGCCTTAACCATTTTTTTTTCTCAACCTAACCACACCCTAACCACAGAGATGGCAGATGAGGAAAAGGTCACATAAATAATTTTTTGCAATTTGCATGGTTTTGATCAGAAAACGCTGATGTGGGTTATTTGGAGAGTCATCAAAAACAGTGTATTTTACCATTTAGTTTGGCGGACCTGGCAGCTGCACTTGAACCATTTGGTCTTTCCTTTGAATCCTCTGTACATCTGCCATGCTGATATATATAATCTGAACATCCTTAAACAATTACAGCACTTGAGAGTACTATGTATGCAGCACAGTCAAACTGTATAGAGGTCTAAACTTTGAAGTACAGTATTCCAGCTCTTTATAGGCATATCTCTTATATTACCACATGCAGTTTTCTAAACATAGTTTTCTTTATCCTGAAGCCTATCTGCATCTTCAAAGGCCTAATCATAACCTTCTTCTGCTGTGTTTATTTCTGTCCACTCAACCTTTAATTACCTAACGGAATATCAATCTCTTGCCGGTCTTTCATTTCTTAGTGTTTGACCACCTAAATAATTATCTGCATTTAGCCACCAATAAAATCTTACCACATTTTTTAGAAGTATCATGGATGTAGATATAATTGAGAGACTGAGCTTTCTCCACCATCCCTCTGACAGAAAGTGGTTATATCGGAGCATATTAATGTCTGAACCAAGGATGGTCATACTGTCACCTCATTTACTTCTTCAAATAGTTTGTCTAAAAAGAAACAAGACTTAATTACAAGGCATGTCTGCAAATCTCCCTATTTGAAGTTCACAAATGTCGCTGTATGTGAGCCATAAGAAAGCTGACCCAGTCCCTTAAGTGTTGCTACACAGTGAATTACCTCGTGCATTGCTCTCATAGTCAACTTAATAATGCTCTGCAGGAATCTGCCTTTAACAAACACTTCCAATATTGACTCCATGAACAAAGGAAATTGAATTTAGTGCAAACATTTTCCTTAAGCTCTGCCCAGCCCATGCCCCAGCAATCATTTGTCTGTCTTAAGAACTGATTGTGTTATGTACACTTTCCCTTTCAAAGCCTTACACCTGTGGCTTTGTCTGCCTGGGAATGTGTCCACAAATATAAGGCTCTGATAACGCTGCACCTGTTTAGTAAGTTATTTTAAGCAGGGTAAACAGCAATCACAGAACAACTCATCATTATGCTGTGAGCAGGGCTATTACACCGATCATGTGTGTGTTAGTTTCAGTTCATAAGCATCTAATTCTTTATACAGCTGTGAAAGCTCTGTTTGATGTTGGACCAGGCAAGGTTTTTATATTTATGAGCGCAGTGGTGAAAAGCCGTCTTATGGCTTACAAAACAGACAAAAACTATACTGATCTTTTATAAAGAGGGGCAGAGAGCAAAGTTCAGACATTTTGGTCTCAATCAACCTTCCTCTGTGCATTTTTCTATGAAAGTACACCTGTGTAATCATCTTAAATCATAGCTCAACAGTCCCGTTCCTACTAACTGAGATGCAATAGATTCAGCCTGTTTCCTAAATGTGCATCTGGTGGTGAATGTCTACACTCCAACAGCAAAGCGATAAATTAGAATTTTTGAGAAAAGTAAAAAACATCATGGACTGGTCTGTCCCGAGAAGGTAAGACTTAACAGTATAAGATCTTGTACTTTTCTTCTCCCTTTAGCACCCTTTGAACTCGAGATGTATGAGTGAGATGTGTGTTTGCTAATGGCACAATTCTGTCTGGGAGGTATTTGCTCTAACTTTGCATCCTCCATGTTTCTGCCATAACAAGCCAAAGAATCAGAGCAGTACATACCCAGCCTGACCCAGCACCATTAAATCTTGTCCAAGCCCGACCTACCCCAATTAATTCCAAGATGAACCTAGCCCAGCCTAATCCATTCAGACCAAAGCCCGACAATGAACTAAATATTTTTTCTCTGAAACCACATCCAAAGCCCAAAGTCAAGATTTTAACTGTCGTACACACTTTGGTACACTGTTCCCATTCTCGCTGCTTTTAGTGAAGTTAGCCCATCTATTATAAAGCATTAAGTAACAAGTGAACCCACTGTTTCTGTCATAACACATGACAGAAACAGTGGGTGACAAAGTCAGTGGACAATTCTCTGTGGGTTCATCGCAACGAGCAACCCCTTTCACATATAAGTAGTCATGTGATCCACCATAAATGTAAAAATATTGAATGTAGCAGCTTTAATGTCAAGTAGTACATTTTATTTTCCAGGCCCAAAATCCAACCTGACTGTGCAGAATGCATGCAGTAATGTGTTGCAGACGTCTGAAAGGGATAGCTGTAAAGTCAAACTAGCTTGACTCACAGTCAATTTCATATGAACTTCAGTGAAGAGCAGAAGTGCTGACCAATGATCTTTAAAGCGTCATTTGTATTATAAAGGCCCTATTCCAGTCCCAAAGCATATCATTTGCACATTTGGCGTTCAGCTGACATTTAGAGCCTGTTCCAGTGAATGAAAGGGTTTGGCTTCAATTTAATTTGATGGACATATGGGCCATTGCAGGGATCACGCCTGTGACCTTTTTAGTTACAAGGTGGTTGCTGTAACCATGAGGCCACCCTGCTGCCTTTAGCACGCCGGTGGTTCCTGGCTTGACTCTGTTATATTCTTAAATGTTAACAGACTTAATACAGTGGAACTCCATCATGTCACATGCAGTGAGTGGTAAGAAAAGCTGGCTCTCATTAGCTCCTGGACTGGAATCAATACTGTGTGTGTATGTACTGTACATGAATGTGTGTGTCTTGTACACATGCAAAGGCACATTCAGTTGTGTGTGTGTGTGTGTGTGTGTGTACACATGCATGCGTGTGTGTGTGTGTGTGTGTGTGTGCGCTTGTGGTCCATGTGAGATCAACGTTCAGGGACTTCCCCTCTGTTTGGAGCTAATCCCTGGCTGCACTGCCCAGATTAATGTGCAGTGGGAGCAAGAGCTGACAATTAGAAAAGTGCTTGTTCACTTCAAACCCTCAAAGAGAGGCCTGCTGTGACAGACACACACCACAAATGTTAACATTTCAAAAACGGGGATCCTGGATACGGAAAATGTTGAAATGTCTCGGAAGACGTTTTGTAATAATGCATGGCACACATGCTTTGAGCAGGAAGTTAATTGTTTTATGTCTGCAAATTACGTTTTGGTCGACTTGCAAAGATCAGACTAATCTCCAAACATTTTAGGAGGAAACTGCGCCCCACCCAGTGACTTTGAAGTCTGTTTTTTGTCAAAGGATTGACAGTTTAGGCTAAAACATGAAAAGTGGGAACAAGGAGTAAGTAGAGTTCATGGAAGGAGAATGTGTGTGCTGGAGCAAAGACTCTAATTCATCTCAAGTGGATTCATCATCTTTCCAAAGTCACACAGTTTTTTGTTAGATCCATGTGGTCAGTGCACAGGGGCTGTAACCTTTGCACACATTGCTACTGATTGCTTACAATTTTGGTGATCTAATAGTTAGACAATAAACCAATTCATTTTGGAAAAGGCCTAAAATGCTTGATTTTTTTTAAGCATAATGTAATAAGAATTTTGTTTTATTTTGCAGTGCAGTTCTGACGTATTATTTTAATGTACAAATACTGTAAGGTTATAAAGCATACAGTGCATGCAGTACAGCATATACACTACCTTGTTGTATACTGTATATATCACATTTTTAATAACACACTTGTACAAGGACCTCAGATCCACATCTACATCTAAATTATCTGCTTCAACATGCAAATTTAGTTTTTTCCACCTTTCTATGCTACATCCAAAGAACAAAAGGAAATTTCACTACTTCTGTCAGTTTCACGTTACAGGCTTTTTCGTTAAAAGAACAAGCCTTTTAAACGTATACCTGCAATTAATTACTTGTGAGGTTATAAAATTTAGAGTACAAGTAAATGAGAGTGTGTGGCATTCTGCTAAGTGAGAGTTTTTTGATCATACACAGTTGTCAAGAAGACTTAATGAAGTGCGAACACTTTATTTAAATGTTCACACGTTATAAAATTAGAAGCAAATAATGGCAAAGCTCAAACATCAGAGCTGTTATGTTCTAATGATATTAATCTTGTTTAGCATTGTGAGACTTAAAAACCTGTAGCACAAAATCCGTTTAACATACAACTGTATTGAAGTCTTTTGCACTTTTCCCTTTTTCTCCCAGTTTGGAAAGTCAAGTCATTGTTGCTGCTGATTCTCTCTCTCGACCTGGAGAAAGTGTTGACAGTCATGTGTTCCCTGAAAACCATACGCTGAGTTTATTTTTCTTGCTTCTGATAATAGATTTTTCCCATAAAATCGTAGCCTCACACGTGATTCTGAATTAAAGCACGGTGTTTGGATTGTGGTAAACGGTATCAAGATGAAGCTTTCTAAGCATTTACTATGTGGCTTCCTGTATCAGAGGATGCAAGATGTTGAGGAAATGACTCTGAGATTCAGTCATTTTTACAGCTTTATGTGGTTGGTCATGGACTTAAGTAATGTGGCCTTTTTGACATCCTGCACCGGCCGCATTCAGACAAGAGGGCATGAAGTCTGGCAGAAATAAACACACTGCACTTAGATGATAAAGCCTTATGCCTGTACTAATCCTTGGGTATTTCTTTTTTTACTTATTTCACACTTAACAATGGTAGATATGTTGTTTTATTTATCTTGTTTACATTACCCAAATATCTCACTAAAATAAAGTTAAGACCAATTTGAAAGACATTACAGTCTTTGAAGCACCTTGTTGTTTACTCCAAAGCTAAACCATTGTTCTCTCCTTTTAGCTATCAGGCAGTCCCAGGAACAACCAACCACATCAGTGTTGAATTAGATTCACAATATTTCCAGGAATGGCTACATAATACCATCCAACCCACGTACAGACCACATGCCCAAAAAGTAGGGGTGCTGTGTGAAACATATATATAATGTAATATAATTTGACATATAATCAATTGAAACAGCACAAAGATTTTATATTTAATGTTTGACCTCATCAGCTTTATTGATTTTTGTAAATATCTGCTTATTCTGAGTTTGATGCAGCAACATGTTTCAAACACATGGAGACAGGAGCAACTAAAGACTGGGACAAAACACCTGTTTGGATCATTCCACAGGTAAACAGGTTGATTGGTAACAGGTGATAGTATCATGATTGGGTATGAAAGGAAAGGGAAAGGCTCAGTCGTTCACAAGCGAGGATGGAGCGAGGTTCACCACTTTGTGAACATGATTGGATAAAGGATGTTACTACATGGGCTCAGGAACACTTTGTTAAACTGTTGGTGGTGAACACAGTTTATTTGCCAGTGCTTGTATTCTGTTTTTATTAAAGTTTTACACAGTGTCCCAACTTTTTGAGAATTTGGGTTGTACTTCTACTCAGTACATGCAGCACAGAGAGGCTGTCCTACACCACAGTTGTGTCCACACAGACATGTAGTCAGTAAAAAACGTGGGAAATAAAGACACTAACCCTCTTTCTCTCACTTCATCTGACAAAACTCAACCAAACTTTGTCCAAGACAAAGAGGGAAGGAAAATAATAATGTCTCAGGGGCTTTCTGGTGAGTGTGTTTTCACAGAGGTAATTCAGAGGACAACTCCCTCTCAACATCCTTGTTTTTTTTTTTTCTCTCCACTGCCTTCTGATTTCCACACCTGAGCTGAAGTGAAGGTTTACACCTGTGTTGGCTTCCAAGCAAATCAAAGTACAGATATTGAATATTTCTCATATAAACCCCCGTTTGACAACCTTTTTTCACACCCCCTCTTAATGACGTAAGAGGCTGCAAACTGTAACCTCCTGTACTGACAGGATCAGACAAACTGGCAAACTTGGCAAGGCATCTGCGAGGTTTCAGTGCAACACATCAAAGAAACATGCGTGTTTGTTTTACATTAGTGAGGTCTTTGCTTTTAATTTGTGAAGCTGGAGTGGATTTGAGTTACAGAGGAGTTGCAGGACCGGGAAAGGGATATTGGACAGGTGTAACATCTGTGCCGTTCTCGGAAATGTAATTATGGTGTATTTGAAACTGTCAATGATTGGATCACTAATGCAATTAAATCCTTAACCCATTACACACTGCATGTGGTGAAGTGCTGTTTGACTGGGTTAACTGAGGTTTTACTTTCTCAAACCTTTGCATTAACTTTAACCCTATCTCAGTGTTTAAATCTTTCTGTTGGTCTGGTATGATGAAACAAATTCATTTTTTACGCTTTCCTCACAGAAGCATCTAACATATTATTATTATTATTACTTATTATCTCTCTGATGCAGCAGACTAGCTACTGTTGTACTAGATTAAAAATAACATGGAAGACTGTAGTTTCAGGTTTAGTACATCAGCTGCTTTTTCTCCACTTCACAGGAATTTGTTATTACTCCTAGCCTTGAAGACCACTGATTTTTTCAAGTGTGTGCCTTGACTGTGTTTGAGAATGTATGCTACAAAACAGAACGGTTCTAGTTTTGGTACTGGCGTCTGTTGTATCATGACAGTTACTGACAATTGATTTAAAATCTTGTGAGCTGGTGTCGGTGCAATATTCGCAATGAGAAGAGTTAAGTTCTGTAAGCTGTAGATCGTGAGTCATCCCTGTGGAAGGTGCTGGTTGCTCTTTAAATTCCAGCAAGTGTCGGAGTGAAAGATTGTTATGTGTTTACTACTGCCGGATCATCGTCATGTGGTTACTGTAGCCAACGTCTGTGCCTAAAGTTGTAACTTTGTGAGCCCGTGGGCACTGCTGTATCTGTTGAGCTACAGATGCAGCTGACCAGTGTAACATGTATTTGCCTCCACTCAAAAATCTGTTAAAACATCCGCCTCAAATAACAGGAAGGGAGTGCTCTCAAAAATAAAGTTGTTTGTGGCAGCCTTGTTCGTGCCCACTAAGGGTACTGTGTAATTTTTGCATAGCTGCACTGTGGGTAACTCCGTACAATAATTTGAACCACATTATAATGATTTGTCTCCAAGGTGATAGTGACAAGTTTTCAGACCCACCAAGATGAATTTGTTTCTGTTTCCAGTCGAATGACTTGCAGGATGTTTGTGATGTGCAGTTCAACATCAGACGTTGTCGTCATCTCTGTGTTAAATCAGCTATACAGATGCAGCCATTGAAGCATCATTTCGAATGTATACTGTAGCTGTGACCCAATTACTACATGCTAATTCAAACCTGTAGGTAGTGTTCCCACTGAAAAAGTAACAAATGAAGTATTCTCAGGTCCACATGCATGCTAAATGCATTTGATTTTTGACACTGGTGTCCCTCAGTGCATTGCACAAAGAAAATGGGAAGCTAATCACAGCTGCGAAGATTTACAAGTAACAGATAATACAGCTCCAGGAACTCCTTGAATAATAATGGAAATAATAATTTTATAAGTTTAATTAATTTTAAAAAGTACATTCAAGGGCAAAAAAAAATGACAATCTAGGAAGCGTGGCATCCTTATACAGCACAGAAGTCATAGGAAGGAGGTTGGGGGGAATGACGACGTATAGAAGGACTGGGCTCAAAACTGGTGTTCACATCCCGTGTATAGGGTGATTGTTTAAGGTTAGAAAGCTCATGGATTTGGTAAATGTTTTACGAGCTACTACCAATGCAAGATACAGTAGATGCAGGACAAATTCAAAACCCTTTAACTGCTCTTTCCATTGTACATAGATGTTAAAAAGCTAGACCTGTGTTGAAACTGATTTTTCCAGAGAACCCAGTAAAGTGATGATTGACAGTCTTAACTTTATTGTTCATTTTGTAGCCTATCAGTTTCAATGAAAACAATCTTGTTCTTCCACAGTGTTGAATCAGTTGTCACAGATGATATGGTGTCTACCACAGATGGTTACCTTGTTTGCATGCCCTCTTTTCAAACAGATGTATGAGAAATAAAATCCTTAACACAGCTACGGTTACCTCAAGGTCTCGCCTTTGTTCCCCCAAGAAAACACGGTAGCTTACATTCTGAGCAGCTCCCCACTGAAAAACAAAGACAAGAAAACCTCAAGACTTTTATGTCTGGCATTCACGAACAAATTCTCAGGCGCTCAGATCTTAATAAATGCTTGCTTTACAAAGCACACAAGCTGTTACCAGTTTCATGCACCTGCACAAGCAGATCTCTGTGTGTAAGCACTTTAGTGTTTAGTTACGTGTTCATCTTTTGTACTTTGAAAGACGCATACTGCTCATTTCAGTCAAGAAAATACATGACATGCTCACAGCTCCACTTGTCCCATCATACGTCTGAATAAGAAAAGAGAAGAAGAGATCATTTAGAATACATAACAATAGATAGAGAACATGGTTTGAGAATTGACTGCATATGAAGGGTTCACAACATTTAGCATTTCTGCTACAAAGGGTATAATTGGATATACACTGTTTATTCAGATTGGATTCTTAATTTTCCTGGTCTAGAGTTAACCTATTTGCCAACAGTGATTAAGGTGAAGGAATTACAGTAGAGGTACTGATGTTGGTGCAGGACTTTGTCGCCATTGTTGTTGAGTTAAGTTCTACTTTCTCTGGATGTGTTTGAGAAGATTTTGTACTTTGTGCTTAAGATGTAATTTCCATCTTCCTTGAAGATTCTTCTGCCAATGACAACGGCCAATGCCAGGCATTAATTTGGACATCTCTGGTGTCTCAACGAGACCATTAGTCGTTACTCATTTATGTTAGAGGTGATAATGTGGGACTGTCCCACATAATGGGGGTATTTCAAACTGACTTGCAGGGCTGTCAACAGACTTGCTGGGGCCCAGGGGCAAGAGACCATCATAGCACCCCCCCACCCCCCCCCCCCACCCCCCCCCCCCCCACCGGCTTGTCATGACAACATACACAGTACTTCTTTTTACGCTTTGCAAGCAATGACAGTGTCAATTTTCAGATTATTTAATTTGAGATGGACAGTTAACAGACAGTAATGTGATGCGACACAGTATAAACAAACCATTTCCATCTATTGTCCCATGTAGGCTACAATACAATACAACTGAGAGTGCTATGCCTGCCTGCTAAACAACAAAACAGTATAACTATATATCCTATGCCTGCCCCCTCCACATCCCTGGGTAGTAGGTAGTTTTTTATTATTTTCATTTTGCTGAAGGCTCGCTCTCCTCCAGCTACAGTCACTGGCAAATCCAGCCACCGGACCCGAGTCTGTTCACCGTCGGGACAACATACCCGGTTGCCCCCCCCGTCAACGGGCTTGCTGACTTGGAAAGGAAGAAGATCGCACAGCAACAAGGTCACAAATCCAAGATGATTCATAGAATCAAAAAAAGATTTATTTTTAATGTTGATTAATATTGGCAGCAAAGATTAAAGTTTCATGTAATGATGAAATTAAATGCAGTATTGACATTCAGAAACTCTGCCTAGTCAAACACATGGGCTATAACATCCAGTAAGCAGTGGTGCTGCAACTTAAGATGATGTAAAGTCAGCCTACACTAATGTTATTCTTCATGTCTTATTGTAGGTTTGGGCCTTCCATCTGGACTGTAAAGCCATCAAATCCACTGTACCATATAGTCATTGCAGAAACAAATTGTAGTCCCACATATTTTCAGTATGTAATTCTTTAAGTAAGCAGAGGTTTTGCTCAGTATTTTGACATCCAGATTTACCCTGAAGTGGCAACTTGTGGGCTGGAGAAAGTTCATTTTGGTGTTTTTGTTTTTTCAATATGCTAGTAGATTCTGCACCATAATGCACTAATGTGTCATAGAGGCAGGACACATCTATCTGACACGTGCTATATTGAGTGCTAGAAAACCTCAGAAGAGTTTCTATATCTTCATCTTTGAATATCGTTTTTAACACACAAGTAAATCTTGGTGACATGTGCAAAGAGCCCATACATGTGGACATCTGCTGCAACAGGCCAGCCCTCAGACTTGCACATTGACATAAAAGAGTTGGTCTCTAAACAGGACAGGAAATGCAACAGAAAGGATTAAAGTGCCCACAAAGTTAATGACACCATAATCCCAGTTTTTCATCTTTTTTAGACAAGCTTTCGTAAACTCACCAGTGGACAAGCAACTCTGTTGCACTGCTTTCACATATATTTTAGGCTAAACTTGTGTTCTTCTTCCCACTGGTAATTTAAAAGCCAGTGGAATGTGGAAAATGATTGTAGGAGTGGAGGGGAGGGAAAAGATATGCCTTGCTTGGTCACTTTGGTGTCTGAAATCCGTAGCTGAGATGGCGTTTGACTGATTTGTGTTTTGACCACATGTGCCAGACCCGCCTGCTATTCTGAACCTGTAATTCCTCACTGAATTCAGGCATGCGACTAATTTACTGTAGGGGCAGGATTTTTTTTTTCTCTTCCAGGCAGCAGAAACTTTACCCCTTTTCTGTTACAGGGCTCTGCACCAAGCGCTGTAAGTGATGCCACCTGTCAGGCTGACAGCTTATTCTCCATATGGGGAAGGCCTTTATCAGCTGCAGTTGTGAAGACTAGGAAAATGTCTGCCACCTGCCAAGGATTTTAAAGCTTTAACTCTCTTCTTTAACAGGTTGCATACTTAAAAGTAATTCCATTATTTGCTGAGCAGTGAGTTTTGGACATTGTAAGTTAGTTGTTGTGGTAGGAAAAGCAGGCAGAAAAACAAAGAAAAAAAGTCCAGAAAAAGTGTCTTTTTAAAAGATTTACTTGTTCCCGGTGTGTTGAACTGCACAGCAGATGGTCCGCCAATGCAAATCTTGCAAAAGCACCCTGCTGGCTCTGTCGTCATGAGTCTGCCTTTTCCCTCTGCTTTTCTGTCTTCTAGTTTTGAGTTTTGGGTAATGCTTTACTTTAGTTGACTGAAAAAGTAGAATTACAAATTGTGCAACGGACTATTTGACTTATGTTTAAACTCCTTGTGACAAAAATCAACATTAAAATTGGTTGTGCAAAGATTGAGTTCCTGTTAAGCTACTTGTAGTGTTGGGTTTAGGAAGCCGGTCCAGGTTCTGTTTTCCCATGTTCACATCACTGTTTTATGCAGCAGCAGGAAGCTGCTTTGGCACCTACTACAGTAAGAGCATAGTGTGACTATGTTACTCTTTCCCAGTGAGCTCTACAGTTTAATATGCACGTCCAACATCTCTTCCAAAGACAACCATTACTTCCAGATCAGAAACCGTGCTTCTGCTTTTTCTGTCAAACTACTATGTTTTCATGCAGCCATGTCTACTCTACAGTACGTCGGCCTGTTGCTGCAATGCGTCGTTCGTGAGGACAATGAAAATTCTCCAAACAAAACACAATTCACACTCCAGCCGACATGAGCCGATGCAGCCGGAGAAAAACAGCAAAGCTGCATCGTGGGCCAAACTAAGGAGGTTTTAATAGAATTTCTAAAACACCAATTGCGAAAAGCAGGATAGCATTTTCTGATTCCAAGTGCCCTGTAATTTGAAGTGTGTGGGTTCAAGCCACTTATTTTGTGGTGATGGCTTTACTGGTGAGTTCTCCAAAAAGACAGAGGCCAACGTAGCCGAGGGTTGAGCTAGCTTCTTGCCTTCCTTACTGATTGACCGAGCCGCTTCCCCTTTGGTATCTGGCCACAGTTGTTCTGCCCTCATGGCTAACCTCACTGGGCGTAGCTGTCCACCATTGGGTGTTTAGAAAGCCCAATAGGAGGACACCTGCTTCTGGATTTATTTATTCCGTCTCTTGCACAAACACCCATGCAGTCTGTTTATGGATGCAGATGGTGAGCACTTGGGGTAAACAAATGCACAAATCTGCCTTTTTGCTGCACTGACATCGGAACAACAACTAAACATCCCCAGTATCTTTAGCCATGCATCAACCAAAATTTAGAAATTTAGCCAAACATACTATAACATATATACTGTATGTTGCATAACTACCTAATCTGGGCTTTATGCTTCATTTCCTCTAAGCACTATTTGACATTCTGTCCTTTACACACTTCAACTTCCCTGTGGTTCTGAGGACATAAAATGACAAAAGAATGAACAACAACAAAAAGAAAAACCCTCGAACAATGCACATGCACTAACCCACTCTTCATTTTATACAGTATTTGCAAAACCACACACCACTCATACATACTGTCACTACCTGGTCTCAAGGAATTAAGGAAACAGCATAAATTTGTCATTAAATTAACTTGTTGTAATAATCTACTAGATAATTAAACAACAAATTCAACCATGTGAGAAGGAATAAACAGAGGTGAGTAATCTAACAGAAGAAGAAAATCCTCTATGCAATCATGCATTGCGTAGAATAGAGGAAAAAGTCTTTTTTGCACCGTTTTGTGTGGCCTGGCCAGCCTTTGTGCAGGGCTTTAAGAGAATACAGATATAACATTAAACCACAGTGGAGGGCAAGAAGTCCTTTTGAACAGTTAACTTGTGCATTTTTGTATCCGGTGCCAAGACATCTGTCTAGTGACACACCCTGTAATTATAAACGAAAGGAAAAGAAATGTCTTTTGATTATTTCCATCCTTATTGCATGCACACACAATAAGGCCTGTTATGACAACTACACCAAAAGCTTTAGAAATGATTTTCTTTGACATGATATTGAGGTATCTCACTAACATGATGGCACAGCGACAGAAATGACAAAGTTTCAAACACTGTGTTTGCATTGTAAACACTCAAATATTTGAAGTCGTAGTGACCACTGAATCTGTGGGGCAAAGCTGAAATGTGTTCGTCTCTTTCCAGGATGGAAACAATCAAAGTCCCTGGTCTTTATTTATTTTTGCAGATATAGACTTGTTTTAAAATTAAACTTGGATTTAGGCTTTTTAGTGGATGGAAAAGCAGCAGCATGTGCCAGGAGAGAGTGTGGGGAAGCCTGGGAAGGGTGGCTGCAGTCTATCAGCAGCCCATGTGGAGGGTTGTGATGAAAGGGTACGTTAGAGGGTGCTCAAACAGATTATGGTGACTCACAGCACTGTACAAACAACTTACAACCCTGCTCTTTTATTTAAAAGGCACACTCCAACATATTTTACAAAGAGTGATTGCATTCAGTAGGTGTGTCTGTGTGTGCGATCTGTGTAGCCCAATGCTTCATGTGTATCAAAAAAGCCCTGATATGAACGGAATTCAACTGCTGTTTCCCAGAATACCTGCACTGTGAGCCTTTTTAACATTTTGTACATTGTTCAACAGTGTTTGACTTTTTGGAAGTGCTGGTTGTAATTAAAGACTGTTGACAAATATATGTTTAAGGTAATTTAGAGAAGGTGTCTCCATTGCATAGTTTGTCCACCAGACACCAAAAAGTTTCAGTTTTTATGTGAAACAAAATCGGTTAATGTCCCAGCATTGATTTTTTTAAACCTTTACCTATCAGGATTGACTGTGACAGTCCAGTGTCAGGCGATGGTTACAGTACTATATTTTTAAATGTATTTTGTTTTTAATGTTTTTTTTTTTGAGATCACACTAAAACATCTACAAAGGTGTAAGTGCAGATATTTTTAAAATCCTCCAGGATGTGTGACAATATAAATTTACTGCATGTTATGATGTTATAAATTTTAGGACATTTCAATTTAAAAACTCTTAATAGATAAAATAAAATAATAGTTTTTGGCTAATCCAAATCAAGGTGCTATATCCATTTTTAAGTGATTATCAAACAAACCATGAGATTAGCTGTCAGTGCCGCAATCATTGTATAGATGTTTTAAAGCAATGACAAGTAAAATCTTTCAGCACTACTCTGTGCTTTCTCATTGTGCTAGATACCTTCGTATGTGTGTTTTGAATGTGGATGACAACTTGTCCTTGAAACCTGGAGCCAAGACGTGCATTCCTTAACATCACTCATCTTTTTATTACTGTGTTGCCATGGATTTAACGTCGACAGTGGTCAACGATTTGTTGTGATTAAAGTGAAAGAACGGTAGAATTCTGAAAAATATGCATGCCTGGAACAATGGGAAAACAAGGGTCTGGATGCTTTTAATCTGTCGTGCTTTGTGATGTGATTGTTAGGAACATGATAAGTTGTCAGTGTCACATTCACATTGAAGTCAGAGCAGTTAGCACTGGCTATGCCGCTGCTGGGGCCTGATTTGCTGCCTACAAACTCTTCAGAAAGTCAGCTCTGACTCTGGATCGTATATCCTGCAGGATGTGTAATTCGGGTAGATCCCCACGGATGCAACACACCTCAGCACATATGGTTTCTAGCGTTGCATCTATTACACAAGCGGGCTGTGTGAAGTCACTTCCAACTCAAATAAGTAATGATCCTGGTCCTACTCCTGAACCCCTCCCCAGACTCTCTGGACAACACACACACATCAACACACACTGAGCATGTGTCAAAGGTGAACATGTTGTTAAAGGAAAAACTGAAGCTGTTAGGGAATCCTACATTAAAAACAGGGCCTAAGAATAACTTACCTAAATATTTGCCGTGTGACGAACAAAAAATCAGGACATTTTCGATATTCTAGAAAAAGAAACTTACATATGCTGGCAATATATATTTTATTGAAAACAGGTTACAAGTAGCTGAGATGATGCTTCACTGCTCATATAGAACAAGTGAAGAACAGGGTGTGTTACTCCTTACTTTGTTTTATAGAAAGATCATTTATAGAAACCTGTCCATCATTAAGTTCAGTGAAGAGCTCGTTTAACATAGAGAATGATAAATTATTGAGCAATGGTTGCTTGGATTACATCATTGGGATTGTTAGTGGCAGAAAGTAAAATTTGCTTTAATAAAATGCAGAGATTGTATTTATGCACACAAGAAATGTGTCTGAAAACATAGTCCTGGTTTCGCTCCTAAAGATGTGACATTGATGGGGAGAGAGAGAGATCCGTCCTGATTTATTTGCAGTCAGTGGATGTATTTTTCTTCATCGATCTAAGAGATATATAATTATGTACTGTTATCTATTGTACTTGACAGGTTTTGAATCATTGCCTTGTTTTGTCTCAGTCTTTGTCATTACTGCTGTTCAGTCTTATGGATGTCAGATGTTATGTGTCATCTGTTTTTTGTTTCTGTTTTTTTTTTTCTCTCATTGAAGTATTGCAAACACATCATGTGTATCCCAGGAGGAGCCACTACTGTTGTTGTGACAGTAGCAAATGAGGACCTGAATGAACAAACACACACAGACACACACACCGCACTTCTCAGGGGATATCCAGAAAGGGGACAAGGGTAAAGCCGGCCAGAAAAAGGGCTCCCACCTAGCAACATTCCTGTAGCGCAGGCCATGTTTTCCTTACCCCAACAAATTTACACAGTTGTTAGTGATGGCCCGGGATTCCTCCCGAAGCGCAGCCCACCAATAATAAACAGTATGGCAGCTGACACCGCAAGACACCTGCACAGCTCCCTGACACTGCAGGATTGTTCCCGGGGACTGGGGGGTTGGTGTGGGTAGAGGTGGGCTGGAGAATGGGGGGAGGAAGCAGGGAGGAAGGGGCCTTAGGGGCCAGCAGACAGGTTGGTGGTGTGTGTGTGTGTGTTTGGGGGGGGGTAGTTAAACTAGCAGCAGTCAGTGTTGTGAACAGGTTGGTCTCACTGACCTGGCGACAAACCTAACAACACACATACAAGTGTGTTAAATCCGCTTTGTGTAATTGAATGTGTACTGTGATCAGCTCAAGCCTTTTCACTTCGCTCTCTGTCTCTGTAAGTTATGACGGATGGGCTTATTCATTGATTTTATCTGATATATTGTTGTTGTATTGTGAGGGACCGCGTGTAGGTAACAATAGATAAAATACTCATCAAGGGGTTCAATGAGCCAGCTGACAAAATTAACCATCCAGTGTGATAAATGTGTTTGCGTCATTTATTGAGCAAAAATGCCAAATGTTTACTGGTTCCAGCTTTTACAACGTGAGGATCATTATGTCACTGTGGATTTAAACAGCTTTGGGTTTTTCATCAGGCAAAACAAGCAATTTAAAGATGTCACTTTGGGCTCTGGGGGAAAAAAAAGATTAATTGAGAGTAAAAGTGATAGTTGGAGCCGTACACATAATGACACTGAAAATACAGTACAAGACTTATAATGTTATGTAGAACATCCCATCATTTATACCTTATTAACAACAACAGATGTTAAGCACATTCAAATAAGGAAAAGGTTAGTTCAGTGCAGCCATCTTAATACAATATGCCAGTTTTGAAAGACATCACAGGGTGTGTCATACACACCACACAAACAATTACTGACAGTCACACACACACATTCAGACATACACTGCTCATGCCACAGGATGTCAGGTGGTCCAGCCATTGTGTCCCCACCTGTAGGACATTGTCAAAGCACAAAGGAGGGCCACAGTACGTGTCAGCCTGCTGTCAGCTTCTGTTTGACTTGAATTTGTAAATCCCTTCTCTCAGCCGTGGGGCTTTGAAAGATTAGCCAAAGGTCTGTGGAGTAATTCACATCTGTGTGGGTTTTAGTTATTGTCAAGAGGCAGGGGATCCCTCCACAGTTTTCACAGACCACAATAATTACGATTGTCAACACTGTTCAAGTTTCACAGTTTGTTTCGGAGCGCATAAACACGTTCACAGTGGATTTTTTGAGGGTGGGGTACCCACGAGGATTTGAGATGCTTTGTGGTGTTTATTAACTGTACAGATCATGGATTTAAAGGGAACTCCTGCTCTACTGTTCTGTACCGGTTTATGTAACCTTCATCTTAAGGTCACTGGTGTTTTCCTTCCATCCAGCTGAAATTTCAACTGTGAACACATGTGAAAAAAAAGAGTTTCAAAGAGGAGCAAACTGAATATTGAGTATCACAAATAGCCAGAATCTCTACCTGGGACCTGTGCAGCTCTCTGCTTCTCAGGCACTAACCAGACTGATGTTTGCCATAAAGCGGGGGCCTCTCACTCGCTGCCCTGTGAGGTCACAGCACCTGTTCTTGGTAATTGCTGGCAGGTGACGTAAGGCCTCCACTTGTTTTCCATGGTGTAAGGTGGAGGTCCCCCGGCTCTCTCCAACATAGAGGCTGGAAAGTCACGTTGGTTGCAGCAAATACGCAAGTCTGACTCGATTGTTCTCTCCCCCAGGTCCCTGAGAGTGAAATGAACTTTGTCTTACCTGTTAAAGGCGAGTTAGTAAATTAAAACAGAATCATGTACTTTTGTTTAGGCCCTTTCTGTTTGTCTTTACTGTATTACACATGTACTGTATAAGGCTTATCATTTTCATTTCATTTGTAACTACATGAGAAAGGACACATGTTGTAAAAGAGGTTTCACTCTGATGTTCTGCTGTTCTACAGATCAGAAAAGTCTTCTGAAACCTGAAAAGAAAAAAGGAGTTAGTGGCACGGCTGACGTAAATTTCCAGTTCAGTGCAACTTGAGTGTAACTTGTGTAGGTTTGGTGGTCTATAGTCACAGTGTAATAGGGTCGGGCAATGTGATGATTTATACCCTGACACGATCCTCCATCAGAGATTTCTCTTACCATTTATACTGTGGTAGCTATGCTCAGGACTGCTTCATGTCAACCATGAATTTTTATTATTACACATCAGTGTGTGAAGTGTTGAATTGTCACATATTTCATTTGTTGGATTTACGAAAAAAAAAAGGCTTTCCTGCTGTTATCTTAGATATTTTGCAATTGCAGGCAACTCACTGATCAGAATCATTCTTGTCCTATTGGACGTTTAGCAATGTCGCTGTATTCCCAGATCTCGGTCATTGCTTTTATGAGAAGACCCAAGTTTTAATAAATTAACATTCTTAGCATGTCACATACACTGCAGATGATCTTTATGAACAGACTTTTCTAAGACTAATATTCTACATAAATGGATACTGCTAAATACCCTGACTTATATAAAAGACAAAAGCTAAAGCATTTTATTCAGAAATATGAGCAGACTTTTTCTTTTTAAACTGTGTTCTCCCCTCTGTTTTAGTGACTCACACTTGCTACATATTGCTGCAAATATAATCTAATTTTCAGTGGACAACCTAGATGTTTAGATGCTGCGTTTTGTGACGAGAAGCATAACAAGCAGCCAATGAGGAGCCTGTTCTATATAAAGCCACTGAAGCCACTGTTTTATCCTGATATAACTGGCTCACAATTGCAAATGATAAAATTATAAAATCTAAAAAACAGCCAGGAACCAAAGACTGTATCAAAGTGAGATGTTGTATCCGTTTCACTGGGACATTGTGAAACAGGTACTGATTCATTTAGCAAACCGACCTCAGTGATTGGCGTATCCTCCATAGACGAATTTAACTATTTTTATCACCACTACCCAAATGTTACTCGCCTCCTTTGCCTTTGCCGGGTTCATCTGATGATGTCTTTTCAAGGCTGGCTGCAGGAGGACAGAAGCCAGTAGATAGGGTATCTGGCCCAGGCCTCCAGCCAGCTGTGAACCTGATAGCATCTGTTTTAAACGTTTCAGAGGCAGAGAGAAAGGAGCCCTCTTTTCTTCTGAGCTCTGGAGTGCTAGTTATCTCACGCCTTTTTAGTAAAGGGATCCACAGATGGCCCGTGTCCTGACAGTTATACAAATGTGATATCGCTAGCTGAGGTATTCCGCTTGGATCCACTTACTGTGTTACTGTAGGCCGACAAGTGGGACTCATTCATGCTCAGAGTAAACAAGACTAGTCAGACACAAAAAGAGTCCTCCTTTTCTCAAGATGAGGCAGAAAAGAAAGAAAGAAAGAAAAGCTTTTTATCTTTGGCAGACAAAACAACCTCCTCACACCTGAGTGTGTCCTCTGTTTGGGGTTCTTCCCAGCCATTGTCATCATGTGTTATCTAAACCATCAAATCGACATGAAAAGATTTCATGTTCCGCTGTTACCTGAGGGGAGTTGGACAACTTGCCTTTCATTTGCTTCATCTGAGTCCGATGACAAAATCATTTGTCATCCTTTTTTTCTTTATGAAGATTATCTGGTCTGGTTTGAGCTCACTTCAAAGACCTGGAAACTTCCTTTAGATTCATGTGTTTTGTTTGTGTCAGAGAATCCAAGCCTTTCTTGTTCTTACTCATTGAGTTCTAATCAGAAATCAGTGTTTGGGTTATAGAGAGCCAAGTTGTCACCCTCAGGAAACGAGGGAGAGAGAGATGTAACTAAGGTTTCTGGCCTGTTTCAAACAGGGGATGTTGCAGTTCATGGCCGCCGTCTTTAACCCCAAAGCTGATGTTTGGCTGTATTTTAAGCTTTTTTTTTCCAGTAAATCAAATTGAATAATAAAAATTTTTTTGCAGCTTTCAGGGAGAGTAGATTATCCTGGCTCTTGGGTCAGAGTGTCAATAGTCTAATGTCTCGCTATCGGGCCTGATCATATGGCACATCACATGCAGCATCATTGCAGCATTAAAACATTACATTTAAAATAGTTTCAAGTCTGAGCTGTCAAGTGTTGGAAAAATGACATGTATTGCTATTTTAATACGGTGTGTTAACTGGTGGAGCGTCATGCTGCTACCAGTGTTGGTGTTCTGTCTCTGTTTGGGTCTAACTAGCCTGGGTTTTACTTTAGACCAGCCTGACTGCCTGCTGCCTCCTTTTGGAATGGATTTCTTTAAAAAAAAAAAGCATTCGAGACCATTTGAGATCTGGTTCAAAGACCTCAACAACAAGGCAGTAGTGTTCATGTGTTTTTTCATGTGATTGTTGGAGCTACAACTTTGAGGTAGATTGGTCTGTCAAACTTGTGCTAATTAAAACAAACCCAAAATATCAAGCTTAATAAACTAAAAAGTCAATACGTCTTACTTTTTCTTCTGAATTGCAACAGGGTTAGCTCGCTGAACGCACTCTGTCTCCAAGCAGCAGCTCTCGCTCATTCTTCTGAGGCAAACCATTAAATTAGCAAAATAAAATGACCCCAACCCCAACAGCTGTGTTGTCATGCTATAATGTAGGTAATTTGAATGTAGTCGTTCTGTGTACATTTATGCTGAAACTGTCAAAGGGATTCCCTAAAAATAAGATGCAACTTAACGCTTTTCTAAATCCTTTGTATATGGAAGGTCGTCACACTTTTTGAAGGCCTGTTTAGGCCCCCTTTTTGGTCTTTACTCGGCTTTTCTCTCTTAGCTATTCACACAACTTACAGCATTAAGGACTCAACATTTCATGTCATTTCAAGCTACATTCTTGCCTGGACTGTAGGTGTGTTGGAACGGAACTGAGACTCTCGTTACTGTAAGTCGAAGGATTCAGCTCGAGTCCCACGCACTTATCTGAGCAGGATACTCTGTAGACGGCCCACCTCGGTGAGCTCGGGCCATCGCAAGACAACATTAGTCAGAGTTTCTGATTTGGACCTAATTCAAAGTATAACATGAGCCGTTGTCTGTCAAAGTGGGAGGATTTGTAACAGATCCCCTATATCTGTCCACCTTTAACAAGTGACATTGGCCTTTGTGGCTTTTACTCGGGAGAGGCTTGATGGCCATGATTATTTACACAGAGGGTTTACTTCTTTTTCTCTCTTTTTTACAGTCGGTCATTTTCATAAGGGATCATAATACTCTTGGACAGGAAGTATCTGGCTATATAGACTACGCCCACAGACTCAAGACCCAAGATTTTGAACCATATTTCAGCGGAAAGAAGAGGCTCATGCCAGGACGCTCGGATTTATGGTAAGTCTCCTTCCATTGTAGCATGTCCACATTGGTTGGCGAGGCCTTGACTCGAGTGGGATTTGACGAGGTTTGAAGGGTAAGGAAATCTTATTATCCAGGATTAAAGACTCAGGTTGACGTGAGAGACCAATATAGGCTTGGAAGGAGCTGTGCAAAGGGCCAGCATAGTTAGTATGTACAGCACCAGCCCTTGTGGCCTCAGCATAGATGTGGAATAAGCACACACTTCTAAAGAAAAGCTGAGTAGAGCTGCCAAAGTGCAGAACCTGTCTGAACAAGACAGACATGATTAGAGTCAGGATTAAAGTGGGCTTAAACCATGAGATTGTGATCTTCTTTCAGTGTGCAGTAAATTTGTCATCACATATAAATGTAATGGGAGCCCATGGGAGGCCTCAAAAGTATAGAGATTACTTAAAATACACTGATAGATAAATAGATCAACTAACTGATGTGCTTTTCTGTTTTCTTCTTGCTGATTTGAAGTGGAGCTCTTTTCATAATTAATTGTGTTTCATATAATTTTAAATCTTTGGGTTTTTGATTGTTGGTTGAACAAATTAAGCACTTTTACCTGAGCTTGAGGAAACTTAAATTAAACCATGATGAAAGTAGTTGTTAGTTGTAGCACTAGTCAGGTGTCTCCTCGTGTTTCTATGCAGAGTTAGTGTGGCAGTTGTTGGGTGGTTTATTTGAAAGACCCCAGTGTTAATTAATTCTGATGTAGCATTCATACCTAATGTTGAGGGAAATATGCCAAGGGAAATATATGGGTCTTTAGTTTCTAAATGCTCCATATGTTCAACAGCTAGTTGCTAACTTTGGCTTCCATTGGTGCTTGGCAGGTAGTGTGCAGTGTTGGAAACAAGGTTGATAAGTGATGATTGCGCACAACGGCATTCACCAGTGCCAGTTGCACAGTTCCAGGCCAAACCACAAGTGAACTGCTGACCTCACAGGCGTAAGCTAAAGTCTAGTCTGTATCCCTGAGTCAGGCAGGTAACATCTTTATAATTTGTTGTCTATCAGGAGAGCTGTGTACATAGAGAGCTGTCAGCAAATTACCGGAGCCAAAACCATTCCCACATTCCACATGCTCGTGCATAGTAACATATTACCAACATTTCAGATACGTGCGAGAAATTTCTTGAGGACAAATTCGACTAGACAAGGGGGGAATGAGTGTGCACTACATGGTTATTTTCAGAGTTCAGCCAGGTGACATGCACCCTGCATAACCTCATTGACACTGGGCAGAACATTTTCTCTAATGTCCTAATGTGCGCAGATTCTAAATTTTTGCTTAACTCCATGAACTGGATCTTATTTTCTCAGTTTTGACCACCATTCTTGTTGGCTCGAGCTTTTTCTCTCCAGCTCAAATCAGGGCCAAATCAAGAGTCACACTTTACAACAGACCATTACAATCAAAGAGATTGTAAACAAATCTGCAGTTTGACCATATTGTCTTAGTATTTGGATGTGAAAATGATAAAGAACATACCTGATATGACCATTATCATTTTTCATGTCATTGTAAAACTACTTGCCAGTGCAACTACAGTAGGTACAGTAGCTCACGAGAAGCTCTGAAAACCATGTGGATATTCCAGTGCAGAGTTGGCACAGTAATTTCTAACTTTCACCTTTGTTTTCACATCTAAATAAGCGTAGATAACATGGTTAAACTGGCGGTTTATGTACAGACTGTTAGGCCAAAAATAGAAAGGTAAGACTGAAGTTGTAAAAACAACAAAAACAGAATTTTCCTTCTTTTCCTTGATTTGACAAAAACACTTAGCTCAAGGTCCAGTTCCAGAGCTTTTTGATTGTTTTTACTAAAGGTTTATTCAGACAGAGCAACTTTGCGCCAAACTTAGCTATAGCTTGTTAGCTGCATACGTGCGCACCAACCAGTGCGTCTGGAGTGTGTTTACAATCTGCTCAAACTCAAATTCCAGCTCTTCGTTATTTCCCTTCATTCTCTTCCTCTTAGCTCTGCACGTTCATTAGTTGGGTTCATAAAGCCCTGACAATATGCGAGTCAGTCATTTGAAAGTATCACAGAGATCCCCAGCTTTGTAAAAAAAAATATCCTTGTTGATATTAAAAGTGTGATACATTATGGTTTGTAGAAAAGTGCTTTTGCTACAGCAGTCAAAGTACAACAAGAATGAGAGTCTGTGTTGTATTTTTGGAAGTGGTTTTCCCTTTCTTTGAAAGCAAAGTGTCAAACATGCGAAGCTTTGTTGTTTTATTTATCCATTTCGCACCACGTGTTGTGACACACAGCCCCGCTCGTGGCCTTGAACTCGGCCTCCTCTCTGGCGAGTGGAAGCCCTAACAAGCTGTAGGTGTGAGTCATTGGGCGAGCATTCCTGGAGGTACAGCCTACTCCCTAATGATGCTTTTATGAGGCTTCCCCCCTACACGGGTCTCCCTGCCCTCCCTCCATGTGACATCTGACTTCACACTCCTGCTCTTGTTCTCTTTTTTTCACCCACTAAAACTCTACATCATCAGATTAACACATCTCTCTGTCTTCATTTTCAACTTTTCTAACCTTGCGTTCCACGCTTCGCTGCCTCTCCCTCTCTCTCCCCTCCTATGTCATCCTCCACCCCCTGCCCCCCCCCTTTTTTTCATCTCTGTCGGGAACAATAACACCCAGTGTGGTTGCCGCTAAGAGGGAGCAGATGCTGGAGCTGCTGCCCACTCAGTGCACTAAACCTCCCACCGCAGGACTCTGAATCCTGTCCCTCCTCCTCCTCCACAGCCACAAAGAACACAGAGCAGCGACACCAGCGCCAGCTCTGGCCTCCACCTCCCACCTCCAGCAAGGAAGGGTGGATAGGTTCACGTACACACAGTCTGCAATGTCTCGAGGAAAAAAAAAAAAAGAGCAGTGGCAGAGTGTCTCCCTGGAGCAAAGCAGAAGAATTTCAAAGACTAGAAGAAGAGAAAATAGTTGGATGTGATTAAAGAAAAAAAAATAGTGTAAAATGTAAAGCATGTCTGTGCTCCAGCAGTATGCTGCTCAAACAGATCATTACTTTCCAGTTTTGTGTAATCAATGTGATAGCCCTTTACCACACACACAAACAGGATGCTAAAGACTAAATGCATCAAACTTTTCTCGTTTGACATTTACCTTTTTGAACACACAGGTCTTCCTTCCATCATTTCTTATGTCAACCTTAATTTCCAGCTTGAAATATGTGTAATTATGGAAGCAAGACCATATGATAATGCAGTTTGTTTTGATTTTACAGCAGCTGGGAAAACAGGAACCACAGTTTGCGGCCGTGAGACTGTTAGTTTTGACTTTTGTTCTTGATGTCATTTAGTCACATTAGAAAACTAAAAAAATCGCTCATAGAGATGTTGAATCGGGTTGAATCTTTCTCTACGTTTTTGTACATTTTGAAGCACTTGTTTAATTCTTCTGTCCTTCACAGTACATTCTCGGTCACCTTCGGGATGTTGCCGCTTGCACTGACTCCATAGGAACACCAAGGAGCAGAAATCAGTTGAATGCTGGGCTTGATTTATTTTAGCAGGCACACTGGGTGGGTGGGTCATATAAACATCATTTGTAAAGGCATATGTTGTAAGCCTCTGACCTCCTGGGAAACCTGGTTAAAGTAAATCAAGCACAGCATTTTCCTTGTTGCATCTGTAGAAAGTTTACATCTAAGAAGCAGTTAATAACACAAAACTACAACAATAGCGCTAGTATTGGCAGTTATATTAATAAAACCACACTTTTCTTGGCAAACTTTGTAAATACTGAAATTAAGTGAAACTTATGAATGACCGTAGCTTTATTAGATTATATAATTGCCTCTGAGAGACAGTAACTTTTAAGAAACACTGTGAGACTAGTCTGTTTTAGTTCCTGTAACTTCAGGGCAAAATCTCTGTGCCTTTATATAAATTGAACTGAAATGTGCCACTGATACTGTACAGGTAGGGTAAAAAAAACTGTTTAAAATATACAATGTTACGCATTGAAAGGCTAAATCTTCATTACGTTTTTGTCTCCATTACTTTTTACTGCGAGCTTCCAACGCACACACACACACGCACATAAATAGACACACACTGAAGTCCTGACCCTCATCTAATTATCCCACAGATCTGCAGCTCCATGCGCGCAGCTTCCTGCCACTCCAGATGTGCCTACAGCATCTCTGATGTCTATTTAATGTTCCCCAGCAAAGTGACCATCTGTTTATGCACTCTGGCTGTTCCCCTCCTTCCTCTCTCTATCTCTCTCCCTCGTCATCCCCGTGTTTGGTAAAGACTTTTAAGAGGCTGGGCAACATCTGACATATATCGTCCTAACTGATTCTTTTCCTCTTTAAATTGTTACAGTGTGTTAAGGCACTGTTCACCAAGTCGATTTTTTCTTTAATATCCTCTTGACTACAAAATAGGAACACATTGATTTTCATCTGAAGCAGCAACGCTGTACCTTCATTTTTGTATGAATCTTTCTAATTCAAAAAACCTGTTGAAATGTTGCATCATATAAAACTTTCCTGCACACTCGCTCTACCCTGCGTGCATTTGGCGACAGACTGAAAGATTGAACTTGAAGGATCTGCTCGGTTGAATCACAGCGCATGCCTCCTCCGAAGCCAAAACCATATTGCCTCCGCGCTCAGCCTCTGCAATGCACCTGTGTGTCTGGCTTCATTTTCTGCTGTAAAAATATTTGCACTGCTGTCCTATTTTATTAACTTTTAATACAAAAGAGAAACTGTTCCAGCTCCGAGGGTGATTTGGCGGCCCGGCTTGAAGCATTGTGTCCGAGCTCTAACGGGGGGCGGCGGGATATTCTACCGCAGTAGAGTTTGCCAACTCGATAAATATTTGCTGGTAAGCCGGAACATTCCATGTCTCATGTGTTGATCTTCACACATGGTGCACACATACTTCATTGGCTGGATCCTCAGGGTTAAATCCAATCCGACTGTTTGTTCTCAGTGCTGATAATGTTTGGACTGTGTTTGATAGATTAACTCCGTGTTCCACCAGCAGTATGATCATCGGAGACCTCCTGCCAAATTTGATGGGCTTTTCTGTCCATGTAAAATGACACAAACTCTTATCAGTGACCATAAATCTTTTTCGTCAAGGTGTTATCAGACCAGACTGATAAGCTGTCATTAGTGAGCATTCTTTGAATATGAGTGAAGATTTTGGACCGGTCGCCTGTATTTTTCTAAGGCCCTTTTTACAAACAGAGGTTGACCCCTAACCTCTCTCAGTCAAGGCGCTATTAGCCTCTTGAGCTCCAGTCAAATGGAATACGGGATAACACCCAGTTGTGTCACCGTTTTATGTAATGGCTCTGGCCTGTATGTGTGTGTGTGTGTGTGTGTGTGTGTGTGTGTGCGCACTTGCGGGTGTGGATGTGTGTCTTAACATATGCAAAATGGTTTAAAATTGATATGAGCATAAGGCGTAACGTGCTGAAAATAAGCAGGTCATGCGTGTATATTGTAGGATTGCTTGCACAGAAATAAAAACTTGGATTGGCCTAAATGAATAATAATACACAATATGCAGTGCAACTCTGATGCAGTGTGAACGTCCACATTATGAATTATTGTTTGTACCCATTGTCACCAACAGATATCTTGTTTATAAAGTAGAACATCTAGCCAAGCAGATTTTCACCTCAATTTTATTTCAGTGTTTGCAGCAAATGCTAACAAGGTCCTCTTGTAAGGCTGCAACTTGCCATTATTCTTGTCGCTATGTCTTGTTTTTGTCCACCAGACAATCTATCATCCAGAGGTATTCAGTTTACAGTGATTTGATATAAAGACACAACAAATCCTCACATTTAAGAAGCTGGAACCACTGAAAGTTTCAGTATTTTTGCTGGCTTAAACAGTTAAATGATTAATTGATTCATTTCGTCCTCTTTATTTAACAACAAAAGAGAAAACAACATAAACATAAGAACAACATTGTACCGCACTGCACCGTTGTGTGCAGTTTTCATAACCCATAAAAGCAGGTAAATGTCACTTACATATTAATATTCACAATAAACATGAATAAATTCCCAGATGAACTAAAAATAATGAGAAAGTCAATTAAAGCTGTGTGTATGTGGGTGGTTAGATACGGGTTTGTTAATGGGGTTGTCATCTGTGATTTGTTGTTAAATCAGATCCATGACACCCCCAGAAGGCTTAACAGTAAATTCAACCCATTACACTCAGCCTCTCAACACTGAAGAGGCCTTTTGTGATTTATCCTGGAAAGATTAACTTCAGAAACAGTTACTGGACTTCTATTCTTCAGCCACGATAGAAAAACCTGCTGAACGAATACACATGCTAGGTATTTGCTCTTTTATGATATATATCATCCAGCGCAGAGAGTCCAGCTCCTTTGAGCCCTATAATGAGACTGTTGACATTACCCTGGAAAATGACCGCCTGGAGATAACAATAGAGCTAAGCACGGTAACTATGGAAAGTGAAAGGACACAGTGCACGTGTCAAACAGCCATGGTAAATGCATAGGGAACCAGGAACCGGTGCTGGGAGCACCGTCATTGTTTCCACCAAATCCAGGTTCTCACACTTTTACTGGTCCATGTGTCTGGGTGTGGTGCCATCCAGCTGCTGGAGCTTTCTTTGTGACCAAATGTGCACCGACCGTGCAGTCAGTTGCCTTGGTGACAGTTCATATGGGACAGTGGGGGAGGTGGGTCCTATAAACATATCCAAGTAACGTACGAACGTAGTTCTCGGCATTGCTTCAAAAATACTTTTTTCACACATTCGTCAGTCTTTTTCATGTTCGGTGTTAAAATATCTCACATCTGTCCCATTTCTCTAGCAAAAGTAAGCGGTTCACCGTGGAATAAAAGTGGTTGACCAAAAAAATGTTAATTGTTGTATGGCATTTCGGTATAAATAGTCACTGAAACACTGTCAGATCTAATTTACAAGGAGAAGAAGTATGCATATGTCTGAGAGCAAGTCTCGGACAATATAATTTTCCTCTGAGTTTTAAGGAAAAAACCTCAATTTGTATTTCATAATTGGGGCATTGCAGCAGTCTATTCTGAACCTGCTTTACTCAGCTCTGCTGGCAACTTGAAAAAAAAAAAATGCCAGACCTCTCGTCCTATCATACCTTATAATTTTATGCATCAGTGTATTTCCCCAAACATTTTGGACTTTTCAGAGGCATCCAGTGCATGTGTTTCCTGGCATCAGATGGTTCACAGATATCTGAGACATCAGCTGGTAGCCAGTGTCACATGTTCAACACAGTTCATGTTTTTCTCTATCACAATGTCATGACATTGTGATAGAGATTTTGAACCATAGAACTGATTTTAAGTCAGTTTTAATCATTTGTAAGTATGTTTGCGCACCTCTTTGTGCGCAAACATACACGTTTGTTTCACTCTGATGCATTTGTCAATATTGTTTGGTTCTTTCAGGCTGATGTGAAAGCTGTTAAACAAACTTTGGTGCATACAAAACAGGCCACAAGTCAACTCAAAGTCAGTCTAAGCCATTTAGCCATCATTAGAGATAAGTCCAAGTGGAGTCAATCAAGACCAGTACGGGATAAGTTTCAGCTATATCAAAAAAGTCCAAGTCAGGTCCCAAGTTAAAGTCCACTCAGACAAGTTTAAGTCTAAATTTAATTGTCAAGTTTAAGTCAATTGTGACAAGTTTAAATCAAGTCTGTCATAGAGGGTCTCAAGTTGAAGTAATTTGAGACAAGTCCAAACATGTCCAAAGTCAAATTTGATCAAGACAAGTCCAAGCCTAGTTATAAGTCAGTCATTAAAGACAAATCCAGGGCAAGTAGCAAGTTAAAGTCTTTCAAGACAAGTTCAAATCACGTCTTCAGTCAAAATCAATCATAAGTCCCAGTTCTGTCAGAATAAGTAAGAAGTGTCTCAGGTGCTTGATAGCAAGTCCAAGTCTAGTCTTTGTTAGCAAATTACCAGTTAACATACAGTTAACATACAGTATGCCTTTCAGTTCTGAATGCTAAGGTCAATTGCTGAAGACCTTTGTAAACTATACTTGTAATAATTTTCAGATTTGTATTTCTTCTATTTTTATTTGTTTAGAATCACATTTTAATGTTGTGGTTGGATTTCTTAAAGCCTCTGTTTAGTACTTTGGTCAGCGTTTGTTAGTTGTCTGAAATATGGTCCACTAATAGACTGAACTGCTTTCCCAGGATTTGAATCTGGGTCTCTGAGTCAAGCCTCTAGAGGTTAACAAGGAGATCGATCCTTTCCCCGTACTCTGAATAACTGTTATTGGGAATATAACAAATGTCCAGTTCAGGGAACCCATGTTGCCAGGATACCAGCAGTAAAGTCAGTCGCTCTCATTATTGGCTGGAATACCTGGACCTTTTCATAGCTATTCAAAACCAGACCATTCTGCAAAAATATGTATTTACATTTCCCAAAATTGCATGGTGGGGGTCTGTGGGTTTTGGAAAGGCCACAGGGGTAAGTTTTTATATTGCTTGTACTATATGCTTGCTTGTAATTTGTAGCAAGCATGCTTGATATGTTGCAGTCAGAAAATATTTTTATGGCTCAAATGCAAATGGGTATTTGCAAACAGGTTTTATGTGCCACTAGAGATTATCTCTGAAACAGATCCCGCAGAAAACATCTTGACACCAGCCAAACAGCCAAACTCTTTCGCAGAGGTCTCACAATATAAACATTTTGAGATGTATTTTACATAGTGTGGGTCATTAATACTTTATACCAGCTGTTCATTATGCATTGGCTCCAGTAAAGCATCACAGCAAGTGAAATATAACCTGCAGCATGCTGGCACCTCTCCATTATGTTATGCTCCCATATTTACAACTTGCTGCTGCAGTTTCAACCCCATCAACCCCCCACCCCCCAACGTACCTCTTCCCAGATTTACACTGAGCCTCCTCCCTGAGGTCCAACTTTGTTTTTGGACCACAGTCTGCTGCTTTCGAACAGTTGAGGCCCGCTAAAGTGACGTTCGGCGCCTCAGAGTGTGACATGTGCGGTTGTGTTACTTGTGATGTGAACAGCTAATGATGAGAACTGCTGAAAATGGTCACGACTGCCAGGAGAGCACAGCTTTATGACACTTTATTACTTATCACTTGGTATAACAGGAATGAAAGCTGTTGCTGCAGTTGTGTTATTGAGACTTTTGTTGGCTTTAGTATGTTAAAAAAAAACTTGGGCCCTTCTTCTAAGAACTTTTCTTGAATTGAAATTTTCAGTCGGGATAAAGTTTCATACATGTCCTGCTGTGATGAAAATAAAAATAATAATAGTAACAATTTTCACAACAGTTGTTATAATGCTTCACAGTAAAATAATACCAATAAAATAACATTCCAGAACAGTAAAATGGCAATAACTATTTGGACAGTATGTAACGTAGTAAAGAGAAAGTGGCTTGATTCATGAACATGTTTCAGAATGAATCTGATGAATTAAAAACAGATTGGGGCAGTAAAGCTCAATCTGGCCTCAGTTAATGTTTGGATTTTGATTGATTGATTTTTTTTATGCACCAAATTTAAACCAATTTTGCAACTTGTGTTTTTGGTTTTCTCATTTCCATGCCTGGCTCCTCTCTGCTGAAAGGCTGTGCCGAATCCAAACTTAACATGGGAACAATGCAGTATTCAACACTACCTTAATGAGATGTTTTCAACTCCCAGCCCGCGTCGTATTTCACATCAACAAGGAGACAGAAGATCTGCCAGGTCTGTGGCAGCGAATGTCAAGCTGGATGTTTTTCTTTTCTTCAGCTGACACGCTGCCTCCAGCAAACTGCTCCAGCGGCCTGTAGTTGATCAGCGATTTGACAGGTGTAAACATCTGTTTAATGTATCACATGTTAATGAATCACAATCCTCACATCCTAAATGCATTCATTTAACCTGAGGGGACAAACCTTTTTGTCCCTTTGACTCTGTCACAAAGTTGCACACCTTTGCTCTGCTGTATCAAAAATGAAAGAAAACCTAAAAGCAGAGCCGGATCTAATCGGATGTTGTAAATGAATCGGCCATTTATTTTGGAATTCAACCCTTTCTTTGGTTTCAGTTGCTTATTAGCCACAGCTTTACTTTAATGCCTGGCTTGGCGAACTGCAACACAGTGCCTTCACAACCAAATTGGAAACAGACCTTTACCTTGTGTGTCTCTAACAAAATCTACTTTCCTCTGCAGGTTGCTTTCTTCTCTGCAAAGTTCTTTTATAACCTGCTGTTGAGTATTGATAGGATAACAACGGCTTAGTAATGCTCTCCAATACATGAACTTTTCTTTCCTCCACGAAACATGCAAAGTCATGACCTCAATATAATGCTTATGTGATGTTTTAAAGTCTCCTGCTGTGTGAGCCTGTAAAGGAAGAACAAAGCAGAATGCCAAATGTTCAGGTAGTGAACACCACTACCACTGAGCATCAGTCTTTCCTTCCTTAAAATATATTAAAAAGTCAGGCAATAGATATGTTATTAGATTTTTTATCTTTTTTTATCGTAAGCAGAGAAATTACATTCAGAACATGTCCTGTGTGCAGACATTTGGAGCTGAAACACATTGCTGACCAGGTGTCAACATGCTCGACCACTTTGATTTGCACTCCTGCTTGCAGCTGGAAAGCGGAGCCATGTCCCCTCTTTACCTTCTGTGCTGTGCTGCAGCGATGTGTCTAGCCAGTCACAGCGCAACCTAAAACAAAACTCTTGATGCTTTTGAAATTTAAGTGAACCTCAGCGACTGCATTTTGACTTGCTATGTACATTTGCAGCCACAAATGTCTGCAAGTTGTCGTTGTCTATTTCATTCATCCTACATCCATACTGTAAATATGAGGCCCAGTTCAGACAGTGAAACCCAGGCATAATGAATGCATTTGGTGCATCTCAACAGAGGACAAGAGGATAGACACAACGTAAGCAAGCAGCAATACAGATTCTGGTTCACACAGCGTCTAATTTAAAGCTGACTATTTAAACTATTTTTATTTTACAAGTAAAATATAGAGTGATGTCACAGCAGTCGCCCACCCTGCCTGTATGTTATGGGTTTCACCCTTCCATTGAAATACATGCAGTTCAATTGTGTTTCTCTTAAGCAATATGTCTGTGTGGGCCCAAAAAAGCAACAACAGACCAAATGGCTGGCAGTTGCACAGCTAGTGCAACTGCTTAGTGACTGAAAAGACCTAAAAGCTTCAAAAATGGCTTCACCTCAGTCATCTAACAAGTGTTGTTACCTTTTTTTCTGCAGCTACTACAACTGGAAGACACAGGTGTCCACATCAAGCTCGAGCCCTAACTTTGAGGTGATATATGACAACCCCAACGGCCTTCTCTTTAAGAACAAGAGGGACAAAAAGATCCTGAACGTGGACCCCTTGGTAGGTTTTGTTGTTGTTGTTGTTGTCCTGCTTTGTTTTTAAGCCCCAGGGAGACAAATGGTAGTGCTAATTAGATCAGTTCACCTGTTCCATGGCAGTAAAAATGTCCCAGGAAAGCAACAAGCCTATAGGGCAAACAACTCTTTCCAAATCCTTTTTGCTACACCAAGGACTTCTTTAAAAACTAATTAAGTTGTCCTTGTGGCTGAGGAAGCTAAGTTGCCATGCGCCACAACATCCTGTTTGTTTAATATGGTCTGGGACCTTCTGCTGCATTCCATTCCCTTACTTTCACCCAGTGTCTCTGGTTTTAACCATGAAATGTAAAAATGTAGAAACTTTTAGAGTAGTTAGTTTCACCTCTGTGCCAGCTTTACTAATTGCCTAGTTTTTGGCGAGTCTTAATTAACCACATATCAGACGGGGCCTTTCAGAGGGACTGCACTATAAGAGAAGCAGCTGGAGAGACTGAGAGAGAGAGAAAGAAATCAGTGGGAGGGAGAGATATTTGCTTTCCACCTGCACAAAGAATGGAGGATCAAGGGGTCGAGACAGGTGCTTCCTCCACACTCACAGTCCGACAGGGGCCCTGGAAGAATAACGACTGACAGGCTGTGTTTTTTTCTCTCCAGTTTTCCTCTTTGCTGGGGGGTAGGGAAGTAGTTGGTGGGGCTGAACTATTTTGAAATTGCAGACAGAGCTGTGGGGACTGCGTTTTTGAGGCCAAGTGCCAAAATGGCAGCACAGTGTTCTAGCTGCGGTCGAGCACCGCCCCGACCAGGCTGTCTATTAAAAACACAAGAGAAGGCATAGGAAGCCAGACACAGCAAACCACCCGTGTGCCCAGAGCCCAGCTCAGCTCAGCCCAGATTGGCTCGGCACGGAGAAGCACTGGACCGTCCGGCTTTTAACCCACCGTGAGCTCACTAGCTGCTCATGTGGCCGCGGATTCGCAGCGGAACCGTTCCAAAATCAAGGCTCACATCAAGTCATTCTGGGTGGTTTGTTTGTTTTTGTGCCTTTGTCATACCGTGACCACTTTTTCTGTCCGTGCCAAAAAGTGGGTTGGGGGATGGAGGGTTTGTCATATTTCAATTACGACAACGGCTTGACTCAATCTTACTAAAACAGTGTATTCTTGTTTAAGATGGCGCGTTAATGACACATTTTGGTTGCCATAAAAATAGATGCTTATCATTTAGTTCACCCAGCATTTCCCATTTTCTCTTAATGTGTCATCTTTTCATTGGTCTATTTTTATTTACGCTCTTGTGAACTCACAAAAGACGACCGCCTGACTTGTGTGTTTGAGGTAAAAGTGTAAATTGAATGTAATGGTTGGCTTTGGATCCACTCCCACTAGAAGCTTTTGACACACTTAGCCTTAAGTAAATGTTCCCAGCTGGTAGTGCCGTCACATCTTAGTGGTGGGGCCATGTGAGTTCTGACAAGTAACTGAAAACATCTTTGAAAATGAACAATTACAGTCACTTTCAAACTATGCTGCACATGGCCTTTCAATAAACCTGTTATTCCAAAGAGATGTGCTCTGAATATCTGTGGTGTCTCTTTTGAACCTACATTGAGAGATGTGTTTTATATTAACATTGACTCTAATGATTCTTTGTAATGGGACAGGTGTCGCTCGTAGTTCCAAACCCACTGAGAATTAACATTAACTCTGAAACTGTGCAGCTTTTAGCTTCATCTAGCTCATTGTTTGTGGTTGAGTCTCGTGACTTTTACTAACCCCTGTGTGAAACCATCGGCAGCTGGTTTCAGTAAACGAGCTCAGATAAACACATCGTGCGCTACCTGCATTGAATGGCAGACAGAAAAAGTTAACAACCAGCTTGTTTAGAAAGTCAGATATCTAGCAGCTTGTTGCCAAATGTGGAATTATGCTTCTCTGAAGATACACGTTAACATCTCTGCAAACCTATGTAGACAAAGGCGTTATAGGTAATGACAGGTTGCACAGATTTGGAGAGCATGTACACGCTTCCCAAGCCTCAACAGTACTTTGTGCAGAACTGTGCATCAAGCAAGCTGATTGGTTGGTTCAGTGCCTGTCAGGAGGCAGTTTCAAAACATCTCCCAGCTTTAAGTAGAGTATTTGCTAACATGTTAAACAATCTGAAAAACCCGTTGTATACTAAGAATGTAATTGCTTTTACGACTCTCTGCACCCTGGTGGTCCAAATCATTTTAATGACACTTTAAAATCCTCAACAAGGTGAGCTCAGACTGAAAATGAGGCAATTTGTGTAGTTAAAGGAAGTGCACATGTACAGTTGAGGACAAAATTATTAGCCCCCCTATGAAATCTTAAGTTTCTTCAAGATTTTCCCAAGTGCTTTTAACCAGAGCAACATGTTTTTAACATAGCATTTTTAGACATCCTACTTTTATTTTGGATGCTTACATTATTTTATTTTGCACACAGAAATGAAAACATTCCACAAAACACAAAAACTACCAGGGTCAAAATTATTAGCCCCCCAAATTCTAACAGTCAGTTGTGTATCCTTTTTGCTGGATAACTGCCTGCAGTTGTTTGTTGTAGTTTTCAACAAGTCTCTGACACTTCTTTTGAGGAGTCCCAGCCTGTTCTTCTTTGGCAAATCTCTCAAGTTCCTCCAGATTTGATGGTCTTCTGGCATGGACATTTTTCTTAAGGTCACCCCACATATTTTCAGTTGGATTTAAGTCATTGCTTTGGCAGGCCATTCGATTACATTCACCTTGGTCTTCTGGAGATAGTTCTTCACCAAGAGACATGTATGTTTAGGATCGTTGTCATGTTGGAACTCATACCCAGTTTTACTGCTGACTGCTTAAGGTTTTCTTTCAAAATCTCCACATAATAATACTCCCACCACCGTTTTTCACTATAGGGACGGTGTTCTTTGGGTTAAATGCCTGTCCCTTTTTTCTCCAAACGTACGTCTCATCAGACCATAAGACACGCTTCCAGTAAGAATAATCTTTCTCCAGGTTGTCCCGAGCATACTTAAGTCTGGCCTGAAGGTGGCTTTTCCTCAAAAGTGGAGTTTTTCTTGGTCTGCAACCCATTCAGTCCATTCCTGTGCAGAGCTCTAGTGATGGTCTTCTTAGAGACTATGATTCCTGATGTGGCCGAGTCATTCACCAGTGTCTTGGCACTTGTTTTGGGGTCTTTAGACACATCTCTCACTAGTTTTCTTTCCAGTGTCTTTGAAATTGTTTGCTTCCTACCTCTGCCAGGCTTGTTCTGCACCGTGTGGCTGTCTTTGAATTTCTGGATTATACCTCTCACTCCAGTTCTTGACACTTGGAAACGCTTGGATAGCTTTGTATATCCTTTTCCTGTTTTGTGTGCATCAGTAATTCTTCTTCTTCAAACTGATTTCCTTCGTTTCAGCATGGTGCTTTCTCAACTGACAGCTCAATGACCCAAACTGAGGCTTTTATACCATGTTTTAACTTAATTGTTGAGTGAAATCACCTATTTCACCTGATCACCTTGAAGCACATCACCTGTGGAGTTGAAGCACATCACTGCACAAAAGTGGCTTGTGCGATGACTTAATAAATGGTCATTTCTTAAAGGGGGATAATAATTATGTCCCTGGTCACTTTAGCTTTTTCTTAAATAATTATGTTTTGGTGTGCAAATATAAATATGTTGTGCCTTCTAATGAAAAATAGTATGTTCAGAAATGTTCTGTTAAAATTTCCTTTTTCTGTTAAAAAAGTACTTGGGAAAATCTTGAAGAAACTTAAGATTTCATAGGGGGGCTAATAATTTTGTCCTCAACTGTACATGAAGTCAATGGAAAGGCAAAAGTGGTGCAAAAGAGAAAATGTCAGGAGCAAAAAACTGTCACACAGCCACCCTCAAGCACACTTCAGTGAATTAACACAAAGAATTATATTTTATATATATATATACATACACACACACTTATATATATACATATATGTATACATACGTATACAGTGTGTGTGTGTGTGTGTGTGTGTGTATACACATATATATGTACACTTATATGTATGTATATGTAGATACACACACACACACACACATGCTCTATAGACTGCAGATAACTGTCCATACATCCCTCCTAACTGCTCTAAATCTGTGCTGGTTTCCAGTCTGGTCCTGGCGAGGACTCCAGCAGGACATTCCTACAGTCGGACTTCTACATCCATGTCGTCATCTACGACCACAACATCAGGACAGTCTAAGCTTCAGAGGCTGCTGCCGACACATTCGTACACATGGCGCATATTGGAGAGCAATGGAAGCCTCTAATTTGACTGAGTTGCTTTAGTTGCACCATCATTTACAAACTGTTCCCCTCATATCAGGCATGCCATCTGGGTGGAGGTGCCGCAGTGAAAAAATGGCTTTAAACTGAGGAGTCCCAGAGGAAGAAGACCACAGTGTGACAGCAGATTTGTTGCAAATAAACTTCTGTTTGTGTAAAATCCTGTGTGTTACTTCAGATTTTGTCATATTCTCCTCCTCTGAAGCTTTTATTTTAGTTTTTTGCCCTTCAATTCCATATTCTTCTTAGTGAAGAACAAGACCCGGTTTGGTTCAGTTTGTTTGCCATTTCCCGAGCAGCAGCCTTAGTTAGGGACAGGAACCTGCTCGGGGACCCCGGGCTCGTCCCATCGTTTGACCTGCCATGTTTTGGGCTGTTTGTCTAAACAAATTAAAGGCGTAAGAGCTTTGAAAGATGATGGGGGTTGCTTTTATGTCCTCCCCCAGGCTGCGGTAGCTCCAATTGGACTGGAAGAATGGGTAATGGGCTTAAAGCATTCCGCATGTTCCCAGATGCAAGGCACACTTTACAGGACATCAAAGTGCTCTATCATTTACATATTATTCATTCACTATGACATTTTTAATGGAAGACAACTCTTCAAATAACCTGCTTTAGGAATTATTCAGGAAGTACAGAAGACTTTAAGCAACTTGCTTCCTTTTAATTTCAGGATTTACTTTTTTAAATGTATTTATTGAAACACATGGTAGGAATCATTCACCCCACAAGTAACATTTTCTGTCTATAAGCTAACGATTACAGGCTCTTTGTTATTTGTTCAGAAATTGTTGTCTGTAGACTCTGCAGACACACACTTGGGGTGGGGGTGGGGGGCACTTTTTCCATTTAATCACAAGGGAACATCCTGCACATGTGCCCTGTTTAGGCATTTTTGTACACTTCTAAGCACAGAGTACTCTTGTTTATACACATCAACTTTTTCTTTTATTCAATTTTCTTAATGCGCTTTCCCCCATTCTTGTAATTTCTCCCCAAAACACTGTTGAATGAGCATGCAGGTAAACAAATATAGGTTATATTATGACAAACAAAATCACCTTTCACTGGAAAAAAAAAAAAATCTTTCAACAAATAGTTTGACATTTTTGGGAAATGTGCTGATTTGCTTTCTGAGAAAGAGACTTTGCTCATGTCTAAATGGTGAATATGGAGTTACAGCCAGTTAGCTAAGCTTAGCTTAGCTTAGCTTAAAGACTGGAAAGGGGGTGAACAGCCAACCGCCTCAAAAGGTAGCAAAATTTTCCCACCAGCACCTCTAACGCTCACTGACTAACATGGTATATCTTGTCTGTTTAGTCTAATCTTCAGCCAAAGTTGTAGTTTTGTGTGTGGGACTACTTCTTAGTCATTTCTTGCTGATTTTTTTGCCAGCCAGGCTAGCTGTTCCCCCTGCTTCCAGTCCCCACAAGAGAGTGGTTAGCGATCTTTTTTTTTTTTTTTTTTTGTCTAACTCTTTGCAAGAGAGCAAAAAAGCGTATTTCCCAACATGTTGAACAACTCCTTTAAAATAACATAGCGGCAGCCACACTTAACGTGCCTTTGTGCTCATTTCCCCTGCATCCGTTCAGCTGAAATTTATTTCTGAAAGTTACGAGGTTTAAACAAATTAGTTCATTCTGACACAAACCTCTAATGTCACTCAGCCGCCCTGATACCAGAGCAGCCTTCCGCTGGCTGCATCTGTTTGTCTGTTTCGACTGAATTGGACCCTGTTTGCCTCATTGAAACAATATGTGTGGTGACATGGGGATGTGGGTTCTGGTTCTGTAAAAACAGGAGTTTGGGGGATGGGGGTCTGGTTTTGGGTTTTCTTTGTCAGTGGGTTCTGGTTGTTGTTTTTTAAGAGGATGCAAGTTCTGGGCCTGTTTCTAGGGTGATGATGAAACAAAGTCCTGAGGGGTTACAAAAACAATGTGACTGACTGGGTGGGAAGGGCCTTTTTAATTTTCTTTTGTCCTTTTTTTCCAACTGTGTTTTTGTTGGTGTATGTCTTTATAGATAGTTTTTTGAATGTCTATTTTGAGCTGTTTGTGTTTAACATCTCTGAAAAAACAGTTTTTCCGTTGCTGTTGTCTCAACAAAGGGAACTGGACTAACAAGGATGAGAAGCGCCTTCAGATTTTGGCAGAAGGATTGTGTCAAGAATGTCATTTCCTCTTTGACCTCTTTCTAAAAGGCCAGATTTAACCTCGGGGCGAGGGCTGCATGAACTGTCCACCTGACTATCTCACTACCTGCCGTGCTTTGGTTTTGAATGGGCTCAAACTGGCCGGGTGGCAAACACTTCACCCTCATCTACAGCTGTTTAGGTTTACAGGCCACAGCTCATTGATGTGGCACGCTGATGGCGATGGAACAGCCCCACTCTGCTCGCCCTCCCTGAAAGTGGCATCGGTCGTTCGGAGCACCAACCAATCAAAACAGCAGATGCGCATGTGAAAAACAGGCTAATTTAAAATGTCGCCGGGTTGACAAACAAGTATGGCTCATGAAATGCACAGGCTACTTTTTATGTGCCTTACCTCTGTGGAAGACCGAACCCCTTAAAAAAAAACAAGTTGCTGGAGCTCACCCAGACAGATCATGTGTCTGTAAATAGTAATGATTTCACAGTAAAGTCTAATTTAAATGGTTATATCCCTCTTCATTTCTTTTATTGGGCTTTTAAGCTGTTGGGGTTTTAACTGAAGCGTGGTTTTATTAGTTTGAGGCCTGACTTGCCCCTAATATACACAACATGAGGTAAAGAGGTGGATTCAGACTAAACTGGGCCTTGGATATAGCAGAAGCATTCTATTTAGCCTCCTCTATGTAACAAGCTCAGTTTCACCTTAATTGGATGTCTCTTCATGTGGTTTTGCCTCTTTTTTTGACACTGTTGCATTTTTATGTGTTTGACATTTCATTACCAGCAACATTTGAGCCTGATATAGGTGCAAACAAAACCGCCAAGTTCTTCTACCCCACCTAAGAAAAGCAAAGCCAACCCTAATTTGAGGCAAACAAGTATGTGTATGGTGAAAATGACATACATAAAGTTACAGCGTCGACCAGTTGAGCATTTTAGGTTGCAGCTTTTGATGACTGCAGTCGTGACGTTTTTGCTGTTCACGTATGGATGATGAAATGGTCCAGGGAACCTGTTAGCAGGTGTAACAGGCACATGCATGCACGTCCACCTGTGAGGGCTAGTAACAATGACACTGTCCAGACGACACATTAGACGTGTTCCCATCAAGGTGTTTTTATGCATATTTTGAAATATTGCATTCGAAAAGCTTGATGGAAAAAACTTTGTACGCTCACTTGAGGTGGTTTTTGTCTTTTTCAAAAAAAAAATGTTAATGCACTAAATGGGAGATGGAAACACCTCTGCCAAATAAGTTCTGCCATAGCAAACTTAACACCGCTACAAAACCCGAAGAAGACACTGTCATTGTCTTCCTGGATGTTCCCGTAACGCTCCTCATCTCCAGACAGCATGAAACATGGCCAATACCAGCTGACATGAAAGAACAGTTACAACGTACCCAAACAAAACAAACTCCTGCAGGCCTCTCCAGTTTTCTGTAAGGTGGCTAAGGCGGCTTGACGAAACCAACCAGGTCTATTCGCTCTAAACCAGTTTATGAAAACACTCCTAATTTGCAATTTCTTTGTTTTTTTCCTTTTTTGCAACACTTCAAATATTCACTCAAAGCACGAGCACCTCAGAATGTTAAGTAGGTCTACAGTGTGTCCTAAAACAGTAATCAGGTGCCTGGACAGTACACTGAAAGCTTTCTGTCGTCATCCCTGCATTTTGGTAGCAGTAATACAGCTGTTTCCACATGTGTAAACCTCTCCATCCTGTGCACTGTAACAAATGTAACTCAGTGATCTTTATATTGAGTCACGTCTTCACTGTTTTTCTTTCAATAAGTCTTTTACATACACACACATTAGGGCCAAGCCGTTCCGTTTCCTTACTCAATTTGAAAACATTGGGAATATTATAATATTATAAAAGGCATGTTTTAACTTGTTTTATGTCATTTATCTTTTTATTTCTGTCATGTCTGTTTTGTGGGCTACATGTGTGCAACTGTGCATTGATTGATTGATTGATTGATTATTCTGGGTTGATCCAGTCAGGTCCTTGCTGCCTGCTGACTTCAGCCTGCTTTCTGTTGTTTATATATCTGGTCCCTACGGCCCATCTCCCCCCAGTCGAAAGGGTTAAACCCGTTCAGTGTGTTGACTGCTATGAAGGACATGGCATGCTAATATTATTGCCATCAGATGTCCAAGGGCGGGGAAATGCCCTAATCATTTCCTCACGAGTGCCCCTGAAAGAGAAGCCCAGTGGCGGGGGGTGGAGGGCGGCTGGATGGGGTGTTCAAACCCCGCCTGGATGGGCTGTTTTGGGGGACGTTGGGGGGGTGGGCACAGTACAGCATCCGGATCGGACCGTGATGGTACAGGATGTGTGTGCTTAACTCCATTGAACTAAACTAAATAGGGGAGAGAGCCTTTAATGCCGACAGTAAGCCGCTTCATTCAGCAGCGCGGCCCAGACGCACAGCTCTGCGGAGTAGAAATTACGCACGGAGGGACTGTTCTCTGGCAGCAGTTTAGATATTGAAATCAGTTCAATAAATCGGCGGAATGTCCTTCAACAAAATATTTTTTAGAAATCCGTCTCGAATCAACTGACAAAACAGCCTCCTCCAGCTCTTGATAACATGAGATAATTTGTCCCCAGGCTGAATGTGCGTAAAAGTATCTTGAACAGGAAACCCTCTCTCTCTCTCTCTCCCTCTCTCTCTCTCTCTCTCTCTCTCTCTCTCTCTCTCTCTCTCTCTCTCTCTCTCTCTCTCAGTGTGTGTGTGTGTGTGTGTGTATGTGTATGTGTGTGCGCGCGAGGAATACCCAGCTGGTCCCACAAGCCCTATAATACCAAGCACAACATGCTTTACCTTCAATGAAAGCTGAGACGGAGGGACGGTTGACTGCTGGTCCTGAAATCAGCTCAGAGCCCGGATACAAAAACCAGGAGCGTCGCTGTTTTAGCAGCTTAGTTCTCCCGCATCTGCTGTGCGCTGGAACTTTATCATTTACTGACTGTAAATTTGACTGTTTAGACCTGCAACTTATTAGAAGCAGAGAGACCACTTGGATAACGCGCCTATTTGTTCTGCCCACCTCCCTGCCTTACTGTGACTGGTGTCAAAGGTGATGGTATCATTTTCTAACACAGGACTCCTCTCCAGGTGATGGTATGTCTTTCTGGAGATAGGGACCACTTTCGGAAACGTGCTAGGTTTTCTTCAACTAGGCCTGCTATTTTTTCTGCTGCTACCTTCGCTTTGGCTCAAGCATGGCTCTCTACTCTCGGTTTGTGGTCGTGCTGCTTTACGGATGGAGTTATCTGTGCGTTGGATACTGCGCGATGCTGAAAACGGACAGTTTCCCCGAGAGACGAAAGGTGGATTTTACGCATTCGTTGGATAAAAAGCACCCTGCGAAAGACGACCAGGATCTGCTTTTACAGGATACAATGACGGAACACATGCAGATGCTTTACGCCAAGTACAACCGAGCTGGATTTCCCTTCAAGGACGGCAACACTGTCCGCAGTTTCAAAGCGCACTGGGGTAGGTGTCCAAAGTTTTACGCATGTTAACAGCGCTGAGTTCTGCCGGTCTAGAGTAGGCATGCATGTGCGTCTTGTGGTTTGAACTTCGATAAAACTAAACTTGAGTCCCCTGCCTAGCTCAGCTGGAATTATTCTTCACGTGCACCGAGCTGTGTAACCACAGAATGCGTAATTTAGGATTCAGTAAATAAAATAAAATAAAATGCATACACAAATACACACAGGATTCAATCGAAAAAGATGTTTATAAACTTATACAAAAAATAAATAAACTTATTATATAAACTGAAGACTCGCGAAAATTCCTGCATTTCACATGCTGGGTTACTGAGCTGAAACTGAAATACACCTGTTGATCCAGTCATGGAAATGTCATCAACCTGTTGCCCCTTCCCTCCGCCAGCAACAGAGATTCTGCATCAGATCTCTGCATGCAGCTCAAAATGGTTTGCCGACACAATTGTTTTCACACCTTGAGATTTTCGTGTCAGATAGTCCAGATAGATTCTCCCTCGAGCCAGCACCTGGCAGCTGCCCAGCCTGGCGGCACGACCGGAGACTTTTCAATGCAGCGAGCTTCTGCATTTAAGGCGCATTTTTTAAGTGTTTTCTCCAGGAGCTTTTATTGCAACTTTTATCTTATTAAGCTCAGATCTGCTTGCAGACTGCGCTGTTTTATTATCACTTGGATGTGGGCACCATTGAAGACGACCAGTTTCCACTTTGAGTCAAAATTTGTTAGATTATACTGCCTCCTATCGTCTGGTGGCTGTATGGCATGGCATATAAAGGGTTAGTTCACCCAAATTACAAATGCATCTTCTCAACTCCTCAATGGTATCTAGTCTTGCTCCTCTGGTCTTGCAGATTGTTTTGGTTTTGAACCCTGTCCTGGTTCAACCCTGAACCCTGTCCTGGTTCAAAACCTCATTGACTGAAACCTCAAGGTTTCAGTCAAACTGCTATCTTTAATGAAAGAGGGCCTTCTCAAACTGTTAAAGGTGTTCTGTGAATTATCCAGATTAATAAAGAAATTCTGGAAAGAGACATGATTTTTTTTTTTTTTTTTTATGTAATTTTTGAAAGCTTTTAGAACCACAAACCATGTACCGTTGTATTGGGGTGGAAGAAGAAAACTAAGAGACAGATATTTCATGACCAGGCCAAATGAAACATTAGATCAGGAAAACGTGTATGTTATCATTTTTAGAATGTATTTAATTAATACAGGAATGGTTGGTTTTTTGAAATCCTGCTTTGTGCTGCATTGTGGAAATAATATCACTCATTATATACACAGGTACAATAAACAAGAAGCAGCTGCAGATTTTCAACCTCACCTCTCTTACCAAGTCAGAGGACGTTCTGTCAGCCACTCTTCATTATTACATCGGAGACCTTCAGAACAGCACCCAGGGCTGCTCCAGGTCCAAAAGCTGTGGCCGCCATGGCCCCCGGAGACACAGCCACATCCACATGGTCATCTGGAGTTTCGCCTCCGTGGATAACAAGATGAGGACTCTGGGACACTTTCGGATCAATGTGTCCACTCTCTACAGGGACTTCATATCTTGGCAATGGAAGGACATAACTCGTGTGGTCAACCAGGCCAAAAACCATGACGAGCTGCTCATTGGGATTGATGTTGCTTCACAGGGGCCCCAGCCGTGGAAGAAGCTCTTGTCAGACCGCTCACCCTACATCCTGGTCTACGCCAACGACTCTGCCATTTCAGAACCGGAAAGCGTGGTAGCCACCCTCCAGAGACACCACCCGGTGGGAGGAGAAGGCTCCATGTCACACAGCTTCCAAAAACTGGGACTGCGTGAGCGAAACAGTACTGAGCAAGAACAGCCACAGCCCAGACACAAGCGCTCGGTGAACGTTCTGCTCCCCTTGCAAAACAATGAACTCCCGGGGCCCGAGTATCCGTACGAGACGACCGGGTGGGATGAGACGAGCCCATACGAACCTTTTGAAAACAAGCAGGCCCGTCGGCCACGCAAAAAGACGCGCAAGAATCAGCGGCACAAGATGCCCCTCCTGCAGTTCGATGAGCAGACGATTAAAAAGGCGCGAAAGAAGCAGTGGAACGAGCCCAGGAACTGCGCTAGGAGATACCTGAAAGTGGACTTTGCTGACATCGGTTGGAGTGAATGGATTATATCACCTAAGTCGTTTGACGCCTACTACTGTTCAGGGTCCTGCCAGTTCCCCATGCCAAAGGTGAGACTCTGGGTCTTGTAGTACATTTCTGCAGTGGTTCCCAACCTGAGGGTCAGTAACGGGAAAGCAGATAAACTGGATTATTTGATCTTTTCAGGCGTTTACATTTTACTTTAATACAACAGGAGAAAAAAAATACTCATAAGTTAATCTGGTCATGACCCACAGACATCTGCAACTTATGACAAGTGGTTCCAAGTAGACATTTCTTTGCTTTTGTGAACCAAACAGGTTGGGAACCAGTGCACCGCTGGGTTATATTTCCAACACTTCTTGTAACCAGCTATTGTTTCTTCTCTGCTGGTAGTTTTTTGCCAGCAGCTTGATTTGTTGTTTCTGTCACCAAGTATATTTATATAAATGTATATCTAGGTATTAGATGCTAGGGTTCAGCTACATATTAACCGATGCACACTACACACATGACATGACACCAGAAGCCAACATGCAGCACAGAAGACTACACGCATCAGTCTGTATGTTTAACATTCAAACACTGTGCTTTATTCAGGCCATATGGTGTTTATTATATAAATAAAACAAGCTATGTTGAGCCATCAGTACATCTATCCATTAAGCTTTCAGTCCATCATTTACTGTACTGCTCTGCAGTCTGGTCACTTAGATAACATTTACATCAGAAGTCCCTGAAACCTGTCTGTCGTGTATTATAGATGATAATCCTACAAGTTCTCCTTCCTGCTCTTATATTCTGCAGTATATCGCAGGAATTAAGATCTTTGAAGGTAGTGCATCAGAAATAAATTTAAATGTTTTTGAAAAAAGAAAGTCAGTGCAAAGTGAAGCCCTACTGCACTAAACATGCAGTAAAAATGGTAAAAACTACAGATGATGCAATCTTAATGGGCTTGTCGCAAAAGTGAAAAATTGCCCTTGAACAACTTCCTGGGAAGTAGGTGGTTGACCTTGACATCGAAAATCAGTAAAACTTTATAACCGTGCTCAAGGAAAATGAACGAGGACCTAGAAGGAAGAAAGTTTCTCCTCAGTTGCAGGCAACCTAACATGTGGAAGTGAGAAGTGAGAGAAACAAAGAAACTTGTGCTTCAGCTGGTGTTAAACATCAGCTCCCGAGTAGCTTGTGACCCTGGTGACAAGATAACATCACAGGTATTTTAAACATGGCCGGAATGCACAAGGTCCATCCACTTAATTCATTACCTCGGAGTCGCCGGCCTTTGTAGTCGGATGTAATTAGTCCCAGAAGTAGGGCCTAAGGCGTAAGCAGCCCCCTCCCTGTCCTGCAGGTTTGCTGCTCAGTCAGACAGGCTTGTGATCCTGTGATGTTGCTCCTCCTTTGTCAGGCTAAAGCTTTACAGGCTGTTAAAGGGCTGCTATTAAAAGCCGCTCTGCCTTGTCTATGATGGCGTGTGGGAAGAGCCCTGTCACTTATTGGATCCTGCTAGACATGAAGCAGTGATCAGGTGTGAGAACTGCGAGGGACAGAGCGAAGCATTGAAGCCCTTTAGGTTTTGATCTCAGTGCAGCTGAATGCACTGAACCATGTTCTGTGTGATGGAGAAGATGTCGTAAAAAAACTGTCAAAGGGGCTCTGTGGGACTCTCGTTGGAAACTTTTGTTATGTTATAATTTGGGTGTTATTTTCATAGATTTGTCCATCATTTTATTGGTTGTGATAAAACTGTTGTACTCAACAGCAACTATAATCGCCATTTTGGCAAAAAATGACACCATTTACTTTCTTTTTCTCTAATGTCCACTCATTGTCTGCCCCATCAGACTTGTTTTTAGTGACGGCACTTATCAACTTGAGTATTACTTGTTAGAAACCTTCCCTTTCAGTGCATCCAAAAAGAGAGTTCTGTAACAATCTGCAAAATCCCATTCTTCTACAAAGTGATCAGGAATGCATAACTGAATGCAATCAAAGGAAGACGTTTGCTCTTAAAGAATCCCTTTTAATCCTTTTTGTCCATTTGCTTTAGGCTCTGAAGCCCTCTAACCATGCCACCATCCAGAGCATAGTGCGGGCAGTGGGCGTCGTCCCGGGCATCCCCGAGCCGTGCTGTGTCCCCGAGAAGATGTCTTCCCTCAGCATCCTCTTCTTTGACGAGGACAAGAACGTGGTGCTTAAAGTCTACCCCAACATGACTGTAGATTCTTGCGCCTGTAGATAGTTTTTTTCCCCCCTTCAACGCCTGTTCACATAAAACTCATGTCATCCAGAAAAGAAAAAAAAAAAATCAACACATGCAGCCAGAACGACACCCTCTCCTCCTGTTTCTTTACTGATGCGCTCACTTCACATACAAACACCCATTGAAAGCAACTTACCTTTTGCACTGGAGGAGGGTACTTCCTGTTGTTCCAGGTGAAGAGGAGACTGGTCTGTTCATGGGGAGGAATGGATCACGTGAGTTATCCTCGTGGAAGATAACTGGGATGGAAAGTCAAATCTCCATGCTCCAGCGTCTCCGCCGGCACCACTGTTTTATCTTTCACTGTCAAGATATACAAATACCAACGAGGCACGAGAGAGACTAAAACTGAAGGAAAAATCACTTTTCAGGAAAAATGACCTCAGTTTGAACTGCTGCCTCTGAGGGGGGCCATTCTCATCTTCCTCTCCTTCATAGCTTGAAGTTGTCTTTGGTCATTACCACAAAGTCAGACTCGCACTTGCATGGTTTTTGTTACTATGTGTATGTATTTATGTCTGTACTATCACTGTGTTATTCACTATATGAGAAGTTATTGTATAATTATTGGCTTGGCTGCTATAGAGAGATATATTAGATTCCAAAGCCAGAATTATGATGTAGGCGGTACAATAGATAGCCGTACGTGTTTGTGTTAGTTCACTGCTCCATCATTGTACAGAACCCACATTTTAAGAGTTTATTTTATGCGGAGGAGTAAGCTACCTTTCATTTGTGGTCTTCATTAACATTTGGAATGAGGAGTTTTTGAGGACACCTATTATGCCAGTGCTTCGCCAAGAAAACGTTCAAGCTTTACAAATAAACTTCAGATGTAGTTTTGATAGATAAAGGGATAAAGCATATCAAAATGAGAAACTACTATGTTGAACAGGGGCTATCACCATGTTTTTACTGCAAGTGTAAAACCACAGGACTCACAAAGCCACTTGATGCTTGTGTGAAAACCTCGAAAGCTTTGTTGGACCCGATAAGTTCAGAAAGACTTGGCAGGCATCGAGGATTAATACTAGTGGTTTCTGTGAGCCTGATATCAGGCTGAACTCATTTGTTTTAAGCATCGTTAAAGTTCAGAACATGTTGCCATTACATAATGTGCAAAATGATGTATCGTATTTACAGCATAGAATGACATTAATCAGTATCAAGTCCATATACACGGCTGGTCTGGAATCAGTTTTGCTTTACATATCCTTAAGGCTCATAATTTTTGTTCTGTACCAGTTTTCATTGAAAATACCCTAATATTCTTGAAGGTTGATATTGGTTAAAAAATCTGACTTTCTCCTGGATGTTATGTTCTTAAACATTTAAAAGCTGTTGTGTTTCCAGCTCCAGAAAAAAAACTCTTCACTGTAGTTTACAGTAAAGGGGGTCTTCTGGTGGCAAGGACAGCTCATAAAGAAATAGAAACTAAAGATGAGAAAACAGAAATGAGCTATGCATAATGCACATTTTGTCCCTAATAGTAACTCTAAATTGTGCTGCCCGGATTTTAAAATCCAGTTTTCACTCAGATGTCTTCATCTGATTTCAATCAAATTCCCATTATTTCAAAATAAAAACAAAAATGATGAGCAATACATATAATATATTGAAAGATCAGGGAGAGCTGATCTGTTTTCCTGGCTCGCATAAGCCTTTAATGTTACTGTATGGAGTAGATTTCATATCAACCATAAGGGGTGTGTTATTTGATCACATGTACTTTGCATCAGGTCAGCATTGAACAACAGGCAGTTAACATGTCGAAACGTTGCTTTGGTTTGTCAGACTTCAGAAAACCACATATTTATTCAGAGCAAATAGACTGAAACATAGCAGCAAACCTTTTTTCTATAGACTTGTACATTGTTTTTGTATATAGCTCACAATATGTTGATGACATTCTGTTGTCTCTTTGAGATAGAAGTGCCTTTTGAATGGGTGGATTTCTGCTTTTCCAAAAGTTTGATTTGATTCATCGCCTGTTCAGAGGCGCTCAGTCATTCAGAGAACTGAGCTTAGTTTGCAATGAAGCTCAAGTCAAAGCAAGCAGCTGAAAATAGTTTTTTATGGTACAAAATAGTCTACAGTGAGTGAACATAGTGCATATTCTTTTGATAAGTATGATTGCCAGTGGAATTTATTCTAAAATGTTTTTCAAATAATTCACTATTTTGATATTTCAGAGACATTTATTTTGTGTCAATAGCTAAGGGCAGATTTTTTTAACTTTATATATTTTGTACTGACACTTTTTTCCAGTTTGTGCTTCCTCAGCTTGTGCCAATACAGATTTCAGCAATTCATGCTGTGGAACGGAGCGGCTTCCTCTGGTCGTGCCAGCACAACATTGCAGACATGACGACTGCTTCCGAGTCGTTTTTGGAGGCTGTGCTTTTTGCTGCATTTAAGAGTCAACCCGTTTCTGAACTTCACTAATGTCTTTAAGAGAGCAAGTATCAAATATACGGTGCAGTGTATCAGCAGTTTATCAGAGCTTACTCTACTTCACTGTTCAATCCTATCTTGTAAATGTTACGCTGTAGGTAAAAAAAAGAAATGCTTGTACAATAAGCTTCATAAAAATATATTTGTATATGGAAATGACCTTTAACATGCATCTATTTATTATCTGTATGTTGCATATCTTGTAGAGGTGTGGTCTGGGAAAAGGGGGATCAAAGCTCTGACATGTCGATGGTCTTTATATCTGTGATGGACAATTGTCGCTACTGATGTGAACTGAAGTGTGTTTAAAGGTCCCCCCCCTCAGAGCTCTGACCATCCTTGCGAAGCATTCAAAGAAATGAATAAACGTATGCAAGACTCAGATCTATCAAGGGTTTTTGGTTTGTAAACCTGAAGGTTTTGAAGGGTAGCGGCACAAAACAACACACGAACAAAGCAAAATACTCCAAATCAGATTTCTTTATACGCTCCCTTTGTACCAGTCTGCATTAAGACAAGATCAGTGCTTCTGAAATCAGTAGTAAAACTTCTATATTATAACTTTACATACAATGTAACTGTTGGTTTTAAAGCTTTTACTTATTGCCCCACAAATTAAAAATGGACATTTTCTAAACAGGTACAGTATATATTTTGTAGGAGGCAGTTCATAGGTAGATAATACGCTATGTGTGCTGTAACAGCCTAAATTGTGTGCATAAAATTACAGGATCTACTACACTACAAATGTTTTAACCCCAGCACCTAAAAATAGGCTAAAGACATTTGATATCTTTGAGAGCTAACAATGTTTAGTCAACATGAGGTCTAAATATATTTGGAGGCTTTGAGCAGCTTGGTTACATTTCTGTTTTTGTAAAACTTTATTTTGAGGTACAATTCAGTCATGACTCTTCACATGTTAAGCAGCAGGCCATTCTGGTGGCAGACATTTCCACTTGTCATTGCAGTAAAGCAAGTGTAATGACACTGATGATGGATGTTTTATTTAGGTGTCCAGTAAGCCAGCATGCTCAATAACAGGCCTGTGGCTACTCTGGTCGCAGACCTCTCGATCGCTTCCCAAAACTCTGATTTCTTCAGGGGTTCAAATAGGGCAGGAGTTTGCTCCTGGTGGCCTTTTCCCTGGTTGGAGAAGCAACCAGCCATTCGGAGCTTTGCAGGTAGACTTAAGACTATGGATGTCATCTTTTTTTTACAGCAAGCTAGGTAGCTACGTTCATGGAAAATAGCAAAAAAAAAAAAAAAAAAAAACACGACATGACAACCTGCACAGGTTGTTGTATGTCAACAAGGAGAACGAATGTGTTCAAGTCTTAAATTGGCATCTGTCTTACCTCACTCGTTTCTCTTTGGTTAGGACTAAACGCGGCCCAGTGCTAAACAGACACTGGCTAACACTCACTAACATGAACATGATGTCAGGATGAAGTGTCGGTTTAGGCTGATTGTCAGGCCGGATCCAGGCCTGGCGCTGAACTAAGTGACATGCAGCTATTATTCGTGGTATCACACACCACTGTGTTTGACAGTCCATAGTCAGAAAGGTCTGCGCACATCGGTAAGAAAGTACAGAAATAATAATAACCTATTGTGCCATAAAACATTTTTTTTAACTGATCAATCTAAAAATTGTTTGATTCAATTGCAAAATGTCAATTAAAAAAAAAACTGAAACGGAAATTATTCTGAAATATTGACAAACAGCTGTATCCTGAAATCAGTAGTCGTTATCTTAAGGCCACAGCTTCTCCAAGAATTTCAAGTGCTTTATCACACTGTACATACAGCACACACACATTCAGTCAGTGTATACATAATATATATATATGCAGTATTTACAAAAGGTATACATACATAAAGGAACAAGTAGCGAGGACTGTATAAACTGTGTATTTTTGTTACAGTATTACAGTATACACTATATACACTATATACATAGACACATGGTACACAATCGATCTACTGTAAACCTAAAAATGGAAAACACATATCTTTTTTCAGTCCTGAAACTCGTTTTAAAGTGAACCCCAGAGGTTTTCTGCTCAGTTTGTTCTCTCTGCTGGTCCTCCTCACATCATCAGTGCCTCAGACCGAGCAGAACGTCTTTTCTCCTTAGAACGCCGGGAACCGCAGAGTTGATTCAGCTTCAGAAAAGGTAAATATTTCTTCAGGTCGGGCAGCCTGCCAAAGGGACGTTCACACTCTGTAACTTCAGCGGAGAAGGTCTTCATGTCTTTGTGTGTGTCTAGTTTGGGCAGTGAGGGGGGCAGTAGGGATAACACTGTTGGCACAAGGAACTCTTGATGCCTCTTAGCTAATGCTTAATGTTTGGGACAGTAGTACATTGTGCTTAGATGCTGTTGAAGTCGTTAAGTTGAATTTCTTCGCCCAAGTCTGACTTGATGTGCAGTTGCTCGCCTTTTTGCTGTGTCGTCTCCACACATATCGCCTCCCCGCACACCTCCATTCCTCTGCAGCCATAAACAAACTGCACATGTAGTCACAAATTCCCTCAGCTGTGAGAAATAAAGACTTTGCAGCTGCATCACAAATCTCCCTACCAGCCACATCTGGAGCCATCACAAGGGCCCAGAGTGTCTGAAAACAGTATTTTAGAGGTATTTGTAAAATAATATTATATGGGCGTAGATTGATTAAGGAATGTAAAACCATAATACTGTGAGGCAGGACACTGATTCAAGACCTACTCCCTCCACAGTAATATGAAATGAAGCTTGAGGAGGCCAGCGTAGTTACAACTTGCCTGCAGGATAATTTGCCAAAGCTGTGATCAAATAACTTTGAAACTACAGCAAAGATAACAAAGCATCTCTTGTTGTATTTCTGCAGTTATAGTGAAAACTTCATTGACGCACCACTTTGTCACGTAAATGATTTAATTGGACAGAACCGGCCTTCGGTTTGTCTTCACAGTGTTCTTGTGTGCAACACTTGTGAGTGCTAGCTCCTGTCTGCCATCCTCTAAACACTACATCAGCGTTAACACATGAGAACTGGAGACTGTAGCCTGAGGCTCACTGAAGAGTTACCTTTGGGGATCTGCGGTGTGCAATGAAAAGCTTTTGCATGAACTCTAGGTCGTTATTAGGGATGCACCGATCTGAGTTTTTCAGTCGTGACACCGATGCCTGGGATTTGGCCCGTACCAAGCACCAATCAGATACCACTGGTTACTTAATAAACTATATGCTTCACTGCATGGAGGAGACTGGGATCATTCTTTTATGTGTACAGCTTGACTTCAACGTCATCTTCCTAACTTTGTAAAACAAAGTGCAGGAAATGCATACATAGATATAAATGTATAGAATAATTATTTATTAAAAATAATGGTGTCTGATACTAGGCCCATTGTCACGATACCTCATGCAGCTATTTCAGTCAGCATCAGACCAATATCGGTATCCGTGCATCTAGTTGTTATCAATCTAGTTGTTATCAATCAGAGCTGATTCTTGGTACCCAGGGCCAGTAATGCAGCAACACGGACTCAATCCCTAACTGGCTTCCCACCTATAAACACTGCCAGCTGTGTTCGATATAGGTGTTTATCCACTGCTCCAGACTGATGAGGACCTCAGTGGCTAATTACTGATTTCAGCTTTAATGCTAACACGCCACTACTGCTGTGCCACCGTGAGCACTGCACTGTAGCTACTTGGTTAGCTAGAGTGCCAGCCAGATATACCAACCACAAGGACAGTGATAGTTACATGGCAAGCTCCCAGACCCTGAGGACCTCCACCACTGCTGCCAGAGGTGATGTAAGGTCACCTGAAAACCCACTTTCCTGTTAAAATTTAGTCGTTAAGGTGTGCAGTGGAAAAAAAAAAAGTAATGGAAAGACGGAGCGGTTGAAGTCTCAGAAGTCCATGTCCCAGCCAGACAGCTCATCAGGAGGACTGTCCTCATCTGGAGGGTAGCTGTCAAAATAGCTGTGATCTGTCGGCCCTGTAAGCTGTTGTGGAAGAGAAGACAATGAAGGAGGAAAGAGTGAGACACCGATTCCGTAAGATAGAAGAAGACAGTAGTGGAAGAGCATTGTTGGAGCACCTAAATTCAAAATTTTACTTTTCAAGGTCAGTTCTTGTGGTGCTCATTCTCGCTATTATGAGGAAGTTTGTGTTCAGCTGAAATCCTCTGCTGAGAAGCCTTGAGGAGCGCTAGAAATCAGCGCGGCTACATCTGCTGCCCTTGTTGACACGTGCACCGCAGACGTTAGCAGCGATGACGCAACAGGACTTTTCCCCCTTCCTTTCCACACGTGTTCATTTTAAACCCAGTAATATATGCACAGATAAAAAACGTTGAGTGGTAAAGCTGCACACGCCAAGACAGAACAATGCAAAATTTAAAAGCTCAGTAAGATAATTTCATCGTGTAGTTTAATGGTTTAAATTCACATCCACATAGCGTGGTGCTGTTTTTCACGGCAACTTCTGTCATTTCTGCAAGTAATAAAAGTAAAAACTCAATCCAATCCGCTTTTCTGTCATTTGCTTTTTATTAGAACTTTCAAAGACTCCTAGTTTTACAACCCCATTTCGAAAAAAAAGCTGGGATGCTGAATAAAATGTAAATAGAAACAGAATGTGAAGATTTGCACTGAAGCCCCAGATTTAATTGAAGATAGCACAAAGACAACATATCAAATGTTGAAACTGAGAAATTTCATTGTTTTTGATAATGATATCCTCATTTGGAATTTGATACCAGCAACATATTCCAAAGAAAGTTGAGACGGGGTCATGTTCACCGCTCTGCTGCATCACCTCTTCTTTGAACAACACAAGTGGAATGTTTTCCCAGTCCCGCCTGATGTACGGTTTCAGCTGCTCAACAGTTCGGGGTCTTTGTCGTATTTTACGTGTCTTAATGTGCCAAACAGCTTCAATGGGTGACGAGTCTGGACTGCAGGCAGGTCAGTTGAGCAGCCGGACTCTTTCACTCTGGAGCCCTGCCGTTGGCAGACATGCACAATGTGGTTTCTCATCGTCTTGCTGGAATAAGCATGCTCCAAAGTGGAAATTAATGGAGCCTTCACGAATGTGCAAGATACCCATGAAATGTGCACTTAGACCCCTCAATACCATCACTGACACTGGCTTTTGAACTGTGTTCACAGACGATGGTCTCTGGAAGTGTTCCTGAGCCCACGCAGTGACGTCCACTACAGAATCCTGTCTGTTTTCAATGCAGTGCCGTCTGGTGGCCTGAAGATCACGACCATCCAATACTGGTTTTCGACCTTGTCCCTCGCGTACAAAGATGTCTTCAGATTCTGTGACTCCTTTAATGTACTGTAGACAATGAAATCCCCAAATTCTTAGCAGTTTTATGTGGAGAAACATTATTTTTTGAAATTGTTGCAATATTTGCCAGCGCAGTCTGTCCCTGAGTGGCGGCCCCCTCCCCATCTTTAGTTCAGAAAGACTCAGGCTCTTTTTATACCCAGTCATGTGACTAACCTGTTGATAGTTAACCTAATTAACTCCACCAGCGGTTTTCTTTAAGACTTTCACAACAACTTCTCCATTCTTTTGTTGCCAACGTCCCAACTATTTTTAAAACCTGATGCTTGCAAATCTTCACATTCTGTTTCTAGTCATGTTTTATCCCAACTTTTTTTGGAAACAGGGTTGGACAAGTTTGGATAAATATTTATACTCACTTCTCTTTTCAGTGGAGATGGTAAAGTTCTCGCCTTCAGTCCCTCCCAGTTGAAGCCGTTAAACCACCTTCGGACGCATTATAGAGAGCAGATATAAACATGGCTGTAATTCAATCTGTATCTCTTTCTGTCTGTTAAATAGTATGTGTTCAACTCACAAACACATAAGAGACAAATGTTTAAAATCAAAGTTTGATACCAGTGCTTCCCCTGACCCATAGATAGTGTGACTGATTCTGTTTGCCCTGAACTTGAGTATGAAGAATGTATTCAGTCTAATAATGTGATAAGCCTTTTGAATATGCCTTGCATCCCACTGCTTTTGAACAGCGTGTTCAGTGATTATCTAATTGTGAGGTCATAAACCCCTGGCTCACATTCATAATGTTCAATCAGTGCTAATTTGCACGGCTAATCTTCCCACTGAGATCAGCAGCAAAATGAGTCACTTCCTTCTTACCTGTGCTTCTTGATATCAGTTATTCCATTTTTGAGGTTGCCCAGTCGCTCTGAGGGATTTCGCCTGTAAAGTAGGATGAGGGTGGGAAATTACTGCTTCAGCGCAAAGAAACCTGGCTTCTTTTTCTCTGCAGTCTCGCTCACTTTGATCAAATACTGGACATTCATGTTTACATTGTTCATGTAAATTCCATGTGCTGTAAGGACACTGCCTCCTCTTGTCCATGTGTGTAATTGAACTTAACACAAGAAATTTGGTGGCTGAGGATTTCATAGCTCTAATGTGCGATCGTGTACCTGCATAGCTTGCGTATGAGGTCCTCAGGTCTCTTGCTGACCTTCTTGGGGAAGTCCATCTTCTCAATGCCTTTCAAGATGAAAGTGTACGTCATCATCTGGTCACTCCCTGAGAACGGAGGACTGCGGAGTGGAGGAGACAAAAAGGGCAGAGACTTCATTCAGTCGAGCCTTTGATTTGGCTGAGGTCTGCTGGAGTTTTTCAGCAGTACTCCATTCAAGCCAGGAAACAATAATTACTGTAAATCAGCAGCGGGAGATTGAAGTGATAACTAGATGGAGGATGATTATCGGTGCTGCAGTCCAACAAAGCCTGGCTACAGACTGGAAGCACCGGTGACCACATGCGCTGACCTGCCAGTAAGGAGCTCAAACACCAGGATGCCCAGAGACCAGAAGTCCACGCTGAAGTTGTGGCCTTTGTTGAGGATGATCTCAGGGGCCACATACTCTGGTGTCCCGCAGAAGGTCCAGGTCTTTTGGCCACATCTGATCTTCTTGGCAAAGCCGAAGTCAACCTGGGAAGGCAGAGCTGATCAGTTAACTCAATGGGGAACTTTTAGGGCTTTCCCAGAAAAATAAAGCTAACTCTAATGAGCCTGTTTTCTTACTCAGTAACACTGAGGTGCTTCTTGGCTCTCTTTAGATCTGGTATTACCCCCTGAGAAGTACATAGTTTCCTCTCCATAACTTTAGTACAATGAGCATTACAGTTTGTGTATGTTAAAAAAGCTGGTCAATAAAATACATAAAGGCTCAAGAGAGAACTGTTGAGCCTTGAAGCTGCAGAGTTCCTTATCAACTAATTGCACAGTGCAAATTTATGACTAGAGCAGAAACACAGTAGTCATCCACAGGGGGGGTCTAAGAACATCCTGCCAGTTGTGGTTGCAGTTGCTTCATGTTTTCAAGACAGAAAATGTTGGATCTCCGGCAGCACGCTCACCAGTTTGATGTATCCCTCAGTATCCAGCATGAGATTCTCAGGCTTCAGGTCTCTGTAGAGGACGCCCTTGCGATGGAGGTAATCGAAAGCTTCTGTGACGCATCCGACGCAGAATTTGGCAGTGGGCTCGTCAAAGCTCCCCCTAAAGACAAGAGTGAGACAGGAAACTTTTTGCTGATAAGTGGGGTCAGATCCTACGCTGCTCAGGAGCGTAGGGTGAGACACCTGAACCCACTTGGAGGCAGCCATTAATCAAAGAATCATGACAGTTTGGCCTGAGATTCTTTATTGCAGGACGGGATAAGTTCCTAGTAATACACTTTACACAGCATGGTCTCTCCTACCTGTCCCTGAGCAGGCTCCAGATCTCTCCACCCAGACAGGCCTCCAGCAGCATGTACACATACTTGTTATCCTTAAACGTGCGATACAGTCTGGAGTAAGAGAAGCACAGACGTGTTCAGCTTCAAAGTAAAAGGTTTGATGTAAACACAACACTGGCCACGCTGTTCTATCATCTCTGCATTTGTCCTGTTTTTCATCTATATTTGTACCATTATTTAGGCTTCAGTTAGAACCAGAAGTGCTCCTGTCTGGTCTAAGATTATGCTATTTTCCTGGTTGTAAAATATTAAGGGGGCAGGACTTTTAGTCGAGGGCATTTACATTTAATAATCACTTGCTTGAACATTGCACATAAGCTTTCATTAGGTAAACTCCAGCATTACTCAGGCTTGATTCCCTGCTATTAAATATTAAACTACACACAAAAAAAGCAGCAGGGAGAGAACTAATGATGCAAAAAGGACCGTAAACAGTAAGCAGGGAGCTTAAAGAAATGAATGCAGCCCCAGTGGCTATTACTACAATGCACTGCAGTGAACTATAATATATGTAAAGACATTACTGCACAAATTATAGCTTCATTTGCAAACTAATGTGATTTTAAGTTATTGACTCTTGTGCTAATGTTTTCAGAGTAAACTGTTAATAGCATCCCAGGAGTAAGTACAGGCTCACACTCAAAGACACTGATGTTAACCACACTGTCGTAGTCTTAAATCTTAGATCACCTTACATCAGTCTTGAAAACAGATTAGAAATATGAAGAGATAATAGTTCAAACATATGAAAAGGGTCACAAAGATAGTGTGAAGAGGAGGTCAGCAGGAGGAGGGTTTCGCGAGGTGAAGAATGGCTTTAATATCTGACTCTGTTCCACTGCATACACTAAAATTGGATCATGGCAGTCTCACAAAAGGCAAAGAAAAGCCACTGCTGCGATATTTCATAACAAATAACTACATTTTCCGAGCAGACATCTCAATATCCCCTGCCATTCTACCCCGCTGAGAAGAAGTAATCTGCTCGAGGCCTCAACTGTGATCTCATCAAAAACTAATAAGCGCTGCACTGTTTTCCCAGACTAATGGAGCAGAGCTTCATCATGTAGGATAAAAAATGGAAATGGCTTTGGAGGCCGAGCAGGAGGACTGACTTGACGACGAAAGGCGAGCGAGCCTCCGCCAGGATCTTCCTCTCCGAGTGGATGTGCTCCTCCTGCCTGTTGTCCACGACGTGCTTCTTCTTGATGACCTTTAGAGCGAAGGTGATGTCCTTGTCCTGCACCTTCACCTGCAGGTGCAAATAACAGTGTGGGATTCTTCACTTGTCATGGCAGGAAATGCACAGCTATAATTAATAACATTTTGCAGGTCTGTTTTTAAAGCACGTTAAAACAGGTGTTGCTCGCTGTAATAATTTGTCCCTCATCGCTTACATTAAAATCGCCTCGGGAGGGGATTTTCTGATGGCCTTGATCAAAAGGAGGAATGATTACAGCAAATAAAACCTGTTTCAGTGTTCGTGTGGACACCTGACTATTGTTTTTAGACTAAAATTGTGACTATTCTTTAATAAAGGCTTCAGGGCCATGGGGCTCTGCATGGTCACTGGGATACAGTGCAGCAGCTGACTGGGACACTTGAGTGGCCCTCATTGTATTTTTGCTACCTTTGCTAAAAATGATAATGCCTTTTTTCATTAGTTTAATTGAGAGCATTTCATTTTTGAAATGTTATTTTGCAGTCTAAATGAGTACTCAGGTTCGTGGATTCAGGTCTCACCAGTTCTACTCGTCCAAAGCCACCGACCCCGAGCGTAGCGATGACCTCAAGGTGGTCGAAGGGCCTGGACGGAGGGAACACTGACACCATGTCCTTCAGCTGGATGACATCTGCCGATAGTGGCTGGCTCTGGTGGCGCGACACAGACTTCCTGGATGGTGGGAGAGGCTTGATTTTAACCAACCAATGGGCTGGGTTTAAAACGATGAGAAACGCAGGTATGTTGTGTTTATAGGGCTGCTGTGTTCTGCCCCGAGCTCAGAGCGCTGCGCCTACCTGGCATGTCTCTTCTTGTCATCACGATCAAGTGTTGCCACGTAGCCTTGGAGGTACTTCTGCAGCTCATTGAAGGTGCCCACTGTCTGATCAAATGTCCTAGAAAAACAAGACCCGCACGTCAGCAGTGCAACCACTGGAATGTTGGCTGAGAGGCTTCACAACCCCAGCCTTGATTAAACAGAGGTGCCCCGCTGAGATAAAGAAGTACGTTAGAGGGGGAAATCAGGGGAAGAGAGAGGGTTTAGCCAACACTGTTGACAGCAGCTGACAGATACCAAAATACCCCATTGTGTGTTTCCTGAGGGAGATCCCATTGTGGACATACTGGAGCTAACACGTGTGTTACCTGATAGCCTTGCGTTACAGAGGGAACAATATTTTGTGGGTGTTCGCTGTTAAAACGTCAGAAGGCTCACTCTCTGTCGATGACGAGGCACTCCACCCCGTTCTCCTCCGCGATGATGTTCGCTGACCGGACGTCGTCACTGGAAGAGACACAGACACACGTACATCACGCACGCAAAAAACCCGTCTGACTCCTCCCGCTGCTGCCATCATGATTTTAGGATTAGGGCGGCGTTTTGCATTCAATGTGAGCTAAAGCTGTCAATCAGAGTACAGCAGATTACATATGATGAGATTAAAGGTTATTCCAGAGGAAATTAAGTTGCACAATTTCTCCTTTTGCAGATTTTGAAAGGTTGCACACTCACCAGAGGCTTCTTCCAGCCCTGCTCCTTCCTCTCATTATTTTCAATATGGAAAGCAGGCACTGAACCTTTGGCTCTTACAGGTGCTCCTTTCCTGTCAGTGTTCTTTGTGGAGTCTTTTTAAATTTGTGATTTTGGGCGGTATAAATAGAAATGGCTTGACATGTGTGGGCTATTCAAACAGCAACTCCAGACGCAGGAGTGAAATAACGATGTGTGATGTTTGCTTTTACCTTATGAGTGCTTTCTCTCCAAAGTAGTCTCCCTTCTGCAGCGTGTTGATGGTCTGCGGCACCTTGTGGGCCTCGGTGGTCTGGGTCACCTTCACCTGCACGACACAGTTAGCTGGATCTTTAAAGCGTATTTCACTTCCTCCCCACGCTGCTGTCCAGCCGCTTTTACAGGCGCTTTCAGTTTTCTCCAAATATTTTTCCATGCATTATAAAAACGCAAAAAATAAAGAAAGACATGATTTGTCCTGAGTGATTAAGTGGTGTTGATGCTCTTTATGTCTTGACCTGTGGTCAGAATGGACAGAGTTTGGATTCTGCTCGTGCGTCTTTAAACTGCTGCCTGTAGAGAAGCACGGTTCAACCAAACTGCTCCGGCAGCCTGGATGTTGTGAAACTTCCTCTTCATTTGTGAGGCTTTAAAAACCAGTGGCCCACCCCGGTTGAGGTCAAGCATCCCACTCGTGGCACCGTCCTGCCGGAGAAATGCCGCGATGACATCATGGCCGCTAAGTGTCCCGTTTGACCTCAATGACCTTCACTTCTGTTTTTCCTGGTGGCAGGCGCTCTCAGAGTTTAACCCCCCCTCCCCGGTCAGGGGGTACGAAGGGGTGGGGGGTGGTAGAGCCATTTCCTGTATTAGCCCCCTTCCTCCCAAACAACATGTGTCTCTCTCTGGTTTGGTTAGCTTAGCGCTGAGGAGCTGCTGTCTCACATCGGCTCATAATGGCATTTTGAAAGTCCCCTGTGGACAGCTCTGGCCCCTCTCCATCTCCCCTCGCTCCCCGGTGTCAGGTTGCTGACTTATCAGACAGACGGGCGGGTGAGTCATTGTCCAGCACCTCCCAGACTCACATACCGTTTGACCAACATCTTGTTTTGTTGGAGTATTAGTAAAGTAAAATAATTGTTCTTGTTTGTATTTTCGCTTGTCATGATAACCTTGAAGCATGATTTCAGGCACAGGGTCAGATATACAACGATGACCATCAACTATTATACAAGTGCCGAAAAGAATGAATTGTTCAAAGTTGCCACCAGGAAATTGCTCTCCATTGATCTGCACATGCAGACATGCCTGCTAGATTCACTGTTGTATGCAGTTTTGTTTGCTTCAGCCAAACTGAAGGGAAATGAGGAGGCAGAGAGAGACCCAGACTTCTGCTAATTCTGTAGTCATTCAACACTCACGCTGACTGATGAGAAAAGCCTGCAGGAGCAGCATGCCCATCAGTGCAGCAGAGACGTCACACGGCATTGTCTGACCGAGGCAGAAGAGGATTTATTTCATTGTTTTAAGGACAGGATTGAGGCCTGCGTTTCTGGCTCTGATGAGTTTCATTGTTGCAGTCTAAAAACGTCTCAGAAGCCTCTGCAGAGCAGCCCGTGTGTGACGTCTCATCATGACCGAGGGGAGGAACGGCGAAAAACGATTTAAAAAGACTCATTTTAAAAATGAGCTGAACTTTGCTGTAAGTCAAAAATATTTTCCTGTGACATTATTGACTCTCCACAAAGTAAAGTTTCCTCCCCGAACACATCTATTTTTAATCATTTGATTGTACAGTTATTGTTGTTTAGCTGGACGAGCAGCGTGGCTCTAGAGACAGAAACATCATCCATCTCTTTGACCTTCCCGCGTTTGTAAACATTATACCTGCTAAACATCAGCTTGTTAGCGCTGTCAGTGTGAGCGATGTTAGCAGTTAGCATCATAGAGCCATATGCGGCGGTATGGCAGCTCCTGGCGTGACTGTAGATGCTTACCTAAATTAAAAACCTAACTTAGGTTTTTTTGTGTGTGTGCAAAGGCAGTAATATATCTTATTTTAGACAATGAATGACTGGAGACCCTGTTTCACAAAGATAATCCAAACAGCTACTAACACTTTTGGCAAAAATGAAACTTAAATCAGTACAAACTATTAGGAAATTGGCCAAATGATAAGTTTTGGTTGGTTGGTTAGAAGTCACTTTTTAAGCCAAATGCTGAATGATGGAAAATGCTTGTCTGTCTGTATGTTTTTAATCCTCTTTCTTAGAGACAGATGAAGTTTTTCACTCAGTAGGAATGATGACATCTTTGGTTGGTCTCAGATTTACAGGATTGAACAACAGGACATTGCTCACGAGCTACACGATGTGTTCGTGTGCGCGTGTTTCTCCTGCTTGTTCACGTCACCTGTGACAGTGCGTACGACGCGTTACCTTTCCCTGTGCGATGATGTAGAAGGTGCTGCCCTCCTCTCCCTCCCGGATGACGTACTCTCCTTTGTCATAGTATTCCTGGTGGGGAAGGGGGAGAGGGAGGGTGAGGACAACAGTCAGAGCTGAGGCATTACATTGATTTAACCATCGACCCGGCTGGTCTGATTCCTGGTAGCTGGTCCCCTGCGGGATGAGAGCTGGAGTTCAGCCATCAATGATGTTCTGTTATTCAGAGCTTCTCAACCTGCTGATTAGGTGGGGATTTGGGGGCTCATGGGAGTAATGTAACATGAAGTATGGGTCAACAGTATGTGCTAATTATGATGCTTTTAATGTCTGTCAGGAGGGCCTTTCGTGATCATGGTAATAGCATGAATTTGTCAGGGTGAGTATTTGTGTTCTGACACCATGCTGCCACTGTTACCTCTCTTATCACCGGATTTTTTTTTTTTTTTTTTTAATAATCCCCTTAATTTAATTTAAGAAATGTCAAAAACTGAGACACATGGCCATACATTAATAGAGACACGGCTTCAAATTGCTAAGCAAGAGTCTAAAATGCCAGAATATTCCATTCATCCGGACATGAAGCTGAGAAAAGCAAGCAAACGCTGAGCAGCAAGCAGCAAATGCTTAACACGATCATTTACTGCAACCACTGAAAGAATGAACTGCCATGGATTTATTTTCCATGCGTTCAAAATCATTTAACTACTTGATCGATCAACTGATTGATCAGCACAGAAATACGGTTTCTGCACAGTCGTCTTCCTGCTGTAGGCATTGTCAGGGAAGATGTAGCCTACGCAAACACCTGCTAACAGCATTTCACGGAGCAGACGGGCTCAGATTACAGCAGTTTTAAATTTCAGGCCATTTCAATATCAGCTTGCCTTTATGTACGTTAACAATCGACCTGTAATATCGTCATCCTAACAGTCCGTCTGTCCGTCTGTACACAGCATGTACTGCATGTACTGTGCTGGGACAGGGACCCCTCCTCTGTCGCTCCTCCTGAGGGTTTTTTGGGGCGTATTTCCTTCAATAAATCAAGGGTCTAAGGATAGACGATAAGCTGATTGTCATATTGCATTATATCACGAAAACTGACTTGGCTTAACGTGCAGATCTAAAGAGAAATCTCACTGTTTATCCCCTCACACATCACGAACACACTCAACCCTCAAGCAGAGAGAACAGCTCTTCCAATCCATTGCCACATGACAGCCTGACTTACCTTCCCAGCAGAGATGTCACCTCGGACTCTCTCACACATGGATTGACCTCTCTCTTTTAATTACGTGAACACACACTTGCGGCCTCTCTTTCTTTGGCGCATCGATTTAGCAAACAAACACCTGCATCAGAGGCGTCCGCTTATACTGTCTGTTAACGCTGCATTGAAAAGTCGGATCCATAGCCTCTTATTTTTGTGTCAGGTCACCTGTCAGGAAAGAAAGTTTGTGCTCAAATCATCGTCCATTTGTTTCAGAGTCAAGTGGTAGCATAGCCTGAAGCCTTAGTATTGTTGCTATGGTTGCTTGCAGATTAATATCCCCTTCACGCTGTTTTAAAATCATCTTTTGATCTTGAGGTGTCTTGATTTGATTATAACGGACATGTGTCAGCTGATCAGAAACAAAGAGTTCCTCTGGCCGTGGTGGAAGCTCTCGCACTCGGTTGGAATGTCAGCCATTTACATTCAGACACACTGCAGAAGTGCATAAGTAAGATCACACTTGACTGAGAAAAGTTTGTTTCAGTGTTTGGCTGAGCTTTACGAGCTTCATAAAAGTGGACGACACTTATGAAACACTGAGGCGCAGTATGTTCTGAGACAGACTCCTCCGCTTCATGCTGTCAGTCACTCTCTGCTTAACGAACCCAACGCAGCAGGCGACCGCAGCGCTGAGGCCGGGCTGCTGAATCAGCGGGCTGCCAGAGCGCCTGCCATTTTAAAGCTTTTAGGCGAAGAAGGGGAAGTGCAAAGAGTGAAGGTGACCGGGATGAAATGTTCGCCGGGACGGGTGCCAGGTTCCCGCCGCTGAGACAACGGCCGTAATCCGTTTGGCTATAGAGGGCGAAAAGTGAACAAACAAATCAGGGCAACCACGCATAAACATTCCCTGGTGTTTACTGTCAAAACTCTTGACACGAGTGGCATTTTCCTTGAGCGTCCGAGCTTGTTTACGTCCCGTTTACGCTTCAGGAGAGCCTAGTTTAACACCCGCCCGTGACAGCGGAGACAACATGCCAGGGTTTTGTTTATAAAGACTGTCTGGATGATGCAGTGACTGTGCAGAGGATCGACAGCATTGAATTGTTTCTCGGGTTTGTTATACTCGGCTCCCGAGCTTGAATCCTAAGCTTGACCCAAACAATTACCTTTTCAGGAGAGAAAGAGGACATTTTCACTATACAGCTTGAAACACGTCTCTTCATGAGATACTTCCAAGTGCCCTGACCCCCAACAATCACATACATACAACCCTCCTGTCTTATCGTACCATCAGCGTGCTCTAATGTGGTTTGCTCATGTCGGTGTCAGAGAAAGCCATTAATGCTCTGCTGTGAGTGCACGGGTTTGGCTGCAGTCGTCCTATTTTTGGAGACTGTCAATCGACCAGTCACAGCACATATTCAACTGCATGTCTCTCTCTGCTTCCAGTGACAGGGACGCTAAAACAAGAGGAAGGACTAAACCTATTTTTAAGACCACCCCAGTCTTCAGCAGCCCCCAGGTGGACTGGTCGTCCTGCGCAGCTCCTTGAAAGCATCGCGCTGCATCATCAAGGAGCCGTTGAAGTATCAGTCGTGACATGCATGAATGATTTAAAAAGGGGTAAAAAAAATATGACAGTTGTTGCTTTCAGCTGCCCCCTTTTTGCAGAGAAGTGACATTTATGGACAGAGAGTGAAGAAACCTTGTTAAGAAGAGGTTGTAAGAGTGATTTTTAAAAAAAAAATCTAATTACAAAATGGTAGAATTTATATATATGTACAACATGCTCCATATTTTTTACTTGTGGCCCGTGTAGCAGAGTGAAAAAGCATTTATAAGACCAAAGAAATAACAGTAAATGTTTGTTATTAAAGGAATAGTCGGACAGTAACTTTCTGGTGTCTCTGCTGGTTGCTTTTACACTTTGGCTTTTGCACAGATGAAAAAAAGCGAGATATAACATGTTCGGTTCTGGTGGGCGGATTTTGTTTCCGTTTGACAGAGCGAGGCTAGCTGGTTTCCAGTCTCTGTGCTAAGCTAAGCTAACTGGCTGCTAACATGTGCAGAGTGGTGTCGATCTTGGAACTGTCTGACAGTTAGATGATAAGCGTGTTTCCCAACATGGCAAACTTTTGCTTTAAAATGACCTAAATATTTATTACTGTTTTTCTGCCAGTTGGGTGCACAAAGGCCCTGTTTCCCTAAATTTAACCACACCAGAAACACTCACAGTAGTAACAACATCCACCCTCCAGCACCTATAAAGGTCACTATGTAACAGCTTCCATCTTGTTTTCTTTAATCCTAACGATAAAAACAGATGACAATTAACCGTTTTACGGAGGGTAACGTGTATGTATGTGCTGGACCATTGAACATTAATTACATCAAACAGATGTAGCCGTAACTACTCGCTCTCATTAATCATCTTTATCATCTGTCACAACTGGTGATATTCTGAGCATCCTCCTCATTTTAGCAAACAATTCTCCTAAAGCAAATAAGATATGCAGTGTTTAATCCCTCTCTTGAGACAAAAATAATTTTGTAGCCGCACTATGTTGCCAGATCAAATTTTCAGGCTTAGTAAAGGGGTCACAAAGCCACACGGGAAGAATGCTACAACGTTAGCTTGTTAGATTAGCTGAGCTCCCAAGTTCTGACTGTCAGTGTTGTGTGATGACATTTATTCTATGAGTTATTTCATGCCAGGAACGTGAGTGAATGAAAAGATGAGTTATTTTCATTTCTCGCTTGTGTTTTGACTTTCAACAGAGCTCCTTCCCTGCCATCGAGGCATTCCAGCTCTGATTGCAATACGCAGATCAGAGCGGAAACCTGAGAGACAGTCCTGCAAACGAGGTACTCGGATGGGTGGACCCCCCTCATGCACACGCACACGCACACACACACACACACACAGAGACATACTATACTGGCAAAAACACACACACCAGAACACACCGAATTCCATTCCCCCACTGTTTGACAAGAAGCTTCAATATTATCTGGCGGATTCTCCACGAACATCTGCACCACTATTAAGTTACAGCAGCCCCCCCGAGAGGCAACAGAATCGGCACCATCAGAAAGGCCTGAATAAGGAATTTCTCCCATAGTGGAAAGAAGTGGGACGAGCAGCGACTGCGAGGAACGTCCTTGAAGTTTTCATTGTGCAAAGACGCTGAGAGAGGCTGTTTTCCACCCGAAGCTGACGAGCTCCGCTCCGTGTTCTCCGTCACCGCTGAAATACAATGCTTTGCGGAGCAGAGCTGGAGTGAGCCTCTCTCCTGCATGTTTCAACATACACTCTTACGCACACATTCACTTTTACGCACTTGTGTGTTCTCACACCAAAAGGCTGTCACTCGCACATCTTTAAGAAATCACTCGTCCCCCATTTGAATAAACACTTTCTGGGGCCTTGGTCAAATAATTACGGTAACAATATACAGCGCCCGGCGATGACAGGAATAATATCGGCTCTGTTCATCAACAAGGTAATTTGTGAGGTCTTGCCGACTGGAGGTAGGTAGAATACGCTGACACGCAGTAATGGTATATGGCCAAATGGTAATGATATTTTGACAGCAGCTATCTGCAACGCTGGGACTCCCATGAGCTGCCAGAGGGTTGTGCAATACCGAGGCAATACAATGAACAGTCTAATTGTCCCTCCAGTAGAAATATAGATAGTTTGACAGAATAACTTACCACCTCGAGGCAGTCCACTATTTTGCTGAGCTTGTCTTCTGGTAGATTAGCCAAGAGTGAAACACTGACAGGAAAGACAAAACACAGATGATGAACATTGATTTCTGCATGCACGTTATAATACAAATAACTATGCACACGCTGCCAGGGAACCTACATGTAGAACTACACTTCCTGTGTCATTATAATCAGGTGATACACCAGGACAATGCAACTGACAAACTGCATGATCTTGACTTGATGTCAAAGGTAGGTTTTCAATGACAGTTCACACATCAACAGTTAACTTGATATAACTGTTTAACTGTTGTTCTCTGCTGCTCAACTCTCAAGCTTTTAGCCTCTATCAGTCTCTTTCAGCTGCTTGGTTTTGTTCTTAGCTTGCAGCTTAGACAGGCCCGCAGTGGGCTACCTGCCCACTGAACAGCTAATAAATTAGGCCTCCGATGTTGTATCACGGATCTGCAGCTATGACGTTGGTTTGGGATCTTTCTGCCCCCTAGTGGTCCACAATTGCTTAATGCAGCTTTAAATGTTCTGTTGGTGTAACTGTCTTTTTGATTTGATGAGAAAAACTACCTTGTCTATCCATGAGACAAAGTGTGTTTATTAAAATTGCCTTTAATTAATTTTTAGATAAAATCCTTAATATTGTTATTGTATCCAACAGAACCATCAGGTCCTAATTACCTGGCCTATTTTCTGTTTTTGGCCTATTTAGCTAACATTCAGGAATTTGACCTTTACTATTTCTTTTAAATATAGGCTAGCAGCTGGTTACCATTAGATAGTTTAATGTGGATGTTCACTGACCATATTTCTACCATGTCCCATTAGGTAACGTGAGGCTAGCTTTGTGGCTACGGACCAAAGGGGCTAACCTTCGGAGAAAGTTGCGGTATTGCTCATGTCGCGTCTCAGCCGTCCTCCTCATGATGTTCTGAAACACCTCCCGGTCCAAAGCCCACGTCCTCACTTTGTTCACCGCTGGAAAAGCAACATCACCTCCATCAGAAAGTGGGACACGGTCCAGATTTTGACCTTTCAACGAACTAGTTAACCTGATTAGTAGATATCAAAGGAGCCACAGCTGTTTCCAATAGCAGAGACTTGTAGACTGATAACTACGGTGGAATAGTAAATGTCTTTTCTCCTCCCTTAGCTTTCTTCCCATTTTCTTCCTTGATTAAATCCCTCTATCTCTGCAAAGACATTGCGTATTGTTTTTCTGTGTCAGATGGACAAAGGAGGCGAGAAAAACACCATAATCTGTCCTCTGTCTGTGGTGGTGAGTCACATCAAATCTACAGAAACTCTGAGACGAGTGTCCGTTGGCACAGGGAGGAAGTAGCAGTGAAAGTTTGACATGAACCTGTAGCATAGAAGGAGTTCCCCTTCATCCGCCTCATCTGTTAGTGTGTAAAACCCACTGAGAGAGACTTGTCAAACTGTCACGGTTTTCCAGTTCACCCTGAATATCGAGGTCAACTCAGTGTCCCTCCCCCAACGGCCACCGGTCAATTACTTGGTAAAACATACAAACCTGAACAAAGAGCACTCACATAGCATATGGTATGTGCTTCCCAAATACCAAGGAGGTGAAAACCGATCAGAATGCAAAGCTGTGTATATCGTGTAAAGCCTTTGTCAACACACCTGAGCAAAAGCTTGTTTACTTCAATCTAATGACCTATCTGATTCTCCTGCTCTCGCTGTCAGACCATTATCAGCTTTGAGAAGTCACTGCCACTCAGATGAAGGTCAGAGAAGTGTCAGATTACGGTCAGGAGTGCATTGGAGGGGCATAGGAGAATATGATGTGAAAGAGTAAGGGGCAGGATGGGGCCCTCAGGCACAGTCATGTCTGCAGGTGTTAATTAACCCTTATGTTAAAATGTATATAATCCACAACATTTACATATCCAGGAATATTAATTCTTATCCTCTCTGTCTTAACATCATTATAAATTTGTATTTTTGTAGTTTGTGCTCGTGTTTTCTCTCCAGAAGGAGCCACTAGTGCAGCAACTAGCACGAGAACCCCTCCCTGGCTTCCTGCGCCTCTCTGATAATTCATTTTTACATGCTGCTGTTCATTTCTTCTGTTGAGTTATTTGCAAAGGGTTGTGGGTCGCCCTAAAGCACAGCAAAAACTGAGGCCGAAGCACCAAACCTTGGATGTTACACCTCACCGCTGCACTCAGCGTTCAGTTGCAGCTTTAGCTCTTTAGATAGATATTTGTCAACATCCTGGTTATTAGGAGACATAATTGACAGGGATCTTTGTCTTGTCTTTTATATTTCCCCTGCACTTTCCTGCTACCTGAAACGACTTGGTGACATAATCCTTATGTGTGGAAAGCCTAACTCCAGGAAGCGAAGTTGAACTGGGACACCACTACACTCCATGTGAATGCACAGTCTGAGGAGGGAGGGGAATGGGACACAGCATCAGACGTTTGTTACGTGACGTTTGATCGCGTCTGCCACAAGGTCACAGTGTCAGTCCCTGCAGCGGTCAGCGCGTCCTGGACGCACCGACTGACTGCTCAGTCGCGTTCAGGCAGCCTAAAGAATCGCTTCAGCCTGATGCAGGAAATGCAAAAGTACAGTCTGATCAGGAGAAGTTCTGAGGTAGTTTGTCTGTATAAATAAAGTCTTTACCTCGCACCGATGCAGTCCGCGTGCAGTTGTACAGAATGGCTAATTCTCCAAACGTGGTCCACACCGTTATCGATGTGAGCAGTTTGTTATGTTGAAACACATCCAGCTTCCCATCTGCAAATATGAAACAAGGACAATCAATAGTTTTTTTTAAACCCACATGAAAAGACACAGAGACAGACAATGTGCTACAGGCAGAATCAAATGACATTTAAGTTTCATTCAATTCAATTTACACAGGACAAGGGGTTAGGTTACTCATCAGGCTCCTTTGGCTAGAGCATCACAACATCCGTCTTTGCTTTTCATGACTTTGGGTATATGGCACCTGTTACAGAGACTCAGTAGAAATACTTAAAGCACATACAGAACTGCAGGCTTCATTTCCTGCATTAATTCTGGGATGTATCACAAATGGCAATAATAATAATGCCTCTTGGGTCCCAGATAAAACATATGCTGTTGGTTTAAAAAAAAGAGAAGAATGTCTTTGCTAGATCCTTTATATAAGAGAAGGAAACGACAAAATACCCCTGTCCCCTCATCCTGTCCTCCTTCCTAACATCTGCACCTACTGTTAGAGCGACGTTAGACATAACATTTATTTTTAGGCTCTTGGTCCATCAGTGACCCTGAAATAAAACCATTCGCCGCACAAATTACGACTCGAATTAAAGCGTTCATTAATGAGATTACGATCACTGGCTCCTGATGTCTCTGTGACTATTTCAAGGGCTGTCATTAGAGAATAATCATTAATCATGAGCAGTTTTAATACTAATAATAGTAATTATTCCCATCACAAAAGCAAAATCTGTGTTGGATTCAGATTCGGTCAATGCAGTCAGGATTCTGTTGTATCATTTGTCTCAAAGATTCATTTTTTTACAATCATTTTAATATGAATATGTTTGGTCACATGTGAACACATCTGACTGGGTCCAGATTATATTTGTTACAGTGACCCTACTGGAGAGACTCCATCACTGTACCGACCTACTGCATTTTCCTCTCCAGTGAGAAATCACTGTAACACCAGACAGCAGAACAAATACTCTGACATTTTGTCTGTGAATGGCTAATTTCACCACCAGCCATGCTGGCTGATGACCAACCACTGTGCCGTGTGGTCATCCAAGAAACTATGTTGCCTGGTATTTGAGAGAGTTGTCAGTGGCATTTGTAACCTACCAGTATGAACCAAAAAACTACCAACCAACCATTATTATAATTTATTCAGCAAATAAAGAAGTAAACAGGTGAAAGAATAAGGAAGTCAGTAAATACGTGAAAAGCAATATGTAAATATTTGAAAACTAAACACAGAGTGAGGTAAGTTTCCATGTACTTCATGAGTGTGTCTGAGTGACTATATGAATACAAAATTAACTTTTCACTCTCCTGCCAAGAGCTGATAATCCAGAGGAATTTCTACTGTATACACCTGCCAAGAATGCATCTCACCGGCCAAAACAATCACACTCCACGTTTTTCAAAGAATAACGTCAGGTTAGTTAACCTTTAAGCTGCTACGAAGGTTTGCAAAAGTTTAGATGCCATTAATCTGTGTAGAGCAGTGGAACCAATCAAAAGGCCGCTTGATGCAGAGCGGCTGTTTCCCTGTGTTTTGATTGGCTGTGTTTGGAGGCTGTACAGTAGCCAGTGAGGGCAGAGGTTGAGAACATACAGAAAGACCAAAACAGTCACAGAAGCATCTCAAACAGCTGCATGACAGAGCGGCAGGTGTCTCAGCTTCTCCTGCCAAACGTTCTGTTCATTTCAGACGCTCTGACCCGCAGTCAGCACAATTTAACTTAAAATCGAGTCAAACGTAAGATAATACACAGATTGGGAAGCATACAAACGGGCTGTGTCTTCATGTACTGCTCCTCATCTGGCTTGTCATTTCCATCAGATCATAGATGTTCATCCACATCATCACACCGGCTGTAATATTCTCCCTTTGTGTGTTAAATCCATCCTTGGCATGACCACAGTGATTCATCACAGGTCAAAGGATGAGATCTGGCGGTGAGATTTGGGTTTGATTGATTGAACTAAGATGCAGATTTATGCGTTTCCATCCATCCACACATCCAGATAAGCAGTATGTGGTGCCATTAAACCAGTGTCGTGAAAAAAACACTACTCAAACCTCAAATAGTGGAGAAAAAAAATCACAAAACACAATAAGATATGACATTTCTGTTTTCTTCTTGTGTTAAGTGAGGAAGGCTCCAGCCTCCTCATCACTCCACACAGACCTGATGTTTCTCACCTCTTCAGTGGACATTTAAGTCGCATGGCGCTTTTTCTTTTTGTCGATGTACCATGGTTTTTATCCACCTCCCATAACCGTTAAACCTTTTTTTTTTATCATATTTTGCCTTTTTGTTTTTTTTTGAATTGTCCACTCAGGATTTGTTGATGCACAGTTTCAGCTGCATCGAATGGAAACCCCTACGTGGGCTCTACATTTTTGATGTTTTCTATGTGGCTGTTGTGCGAATAGTAAAGAGGACTGTGTCGTTAAAAGTTAAATGGATGCATTTGCAGTCTTAGAGCACAGATGGCAGAAGAGCAACAAATCAGTGGAGGAAAATGGTCAAATGTGCCCAGAGCCTAAAGGCACTCGTCATTCCCCAGGATTTTCTACACGATGGTGCTTGTTTTGTCCCGATGGAGCAGAGGTGGCAAATGGAGAGCTGATGGTCTGCAGCTTTTCATTCCAACCAAAGACTCCACTCCCACTGATGAACACTCAGCGAGCAGAGAGGAAGAGCTCATCAGTGAAACACCTGCTGAGGTTACACACCGTCGGCTCCCTCACTGAACACAGTGAACCATTTTTTACCCGGCTTTAGAACATCACACGCTGCTACTGCTTCTCATTGGACATTACATATCATGTGATGTTGGACCAGTATTGGGGTCCGTTTGAAAACGTCATGACGTCTAGGAAAGATGTGAAGGACAATTCATAAGGAGGACAAGCACAAAGAGAATCTGACTAAAATTGCACTGGACTACATATTGATGACTACATATTGATACTCTCTTATATGAAACGTGTGTATCCTCACTGCGCTGCATTATCAAACTGTGATGAACTGGTCGTGGGTCACATCTCTCGCCCGGTCCTCTTCGTCTCCTTGCAGCTGTCATGCATTATCTCTGTGTTGCTGACTGTGTAGCTACTGTGACTGCAGTATGTTGGTGTTCAAATCTGCTGTCTGCTGACGTGTAAAACCTTCTGAAATGTATGAAAATTATTTTAGAATTTATGCAACACGCATAACGTGTTAAGCCTACAAATCTGCTAGTCTGCTGGTACATCTCATCATTCTTAAAGGTGCGTAGGGTTTAGTGGCCTCTAGTGGCGAGGTTGCAGAATGCAACCAGCGAAAAGTGTAAAAGGCGCACTTTAGAGCCGGTGTTTGGTTTGTCCATTCTGCGCTGCCGTAGAAACGTGGTGGCGCAACAGGGTGGACAAAAGCAGAACAATGCTTATTTTCAGGTGATAATACACTAATGAAAACATAACTAAGAACATTATATTCCACTTCTGCGAATAGATCCCCCTAAATCCTACACAGTGGACCTTGAAATTTAAAACCTTAAAAACACCATCTGCCTAAAACCGTCTCATATCCCTTTTTCTTGAAAGACTGTGTTGTGGATAATAACCTGATTATGAGCCTGTGCATATAATATCCTAAGAACCACAACACCCTGAAATGTTGACTTGATTGTGCTTTGACGTTGTTATGGCCGTTACAGGCTGTGGCTGTGTCATATGACATTTTGATTGTTTGTTGTTCTGAACAGCCAAATGGTGGCTTTAAATGCTGCTGACGCAAGGAACTGTGTGACGTCATTACCTCCTTTCCTTTTGTAAAGGGACGCCCAGTGTGATCTATCCTAAAGGAGATATGAGCGGAAGCACTGGAGCAGCTTTCCTTAGCGCTTTGAGAATTAAAACAGCTCCAATCATGGCCGCCACTTAGATTCTTCCGGGTCATCCCACTCAGTTAACATCCTTCCTGAGCGAAAAAAGACTATTGAACCGCGACCCTATTCTTCAGTAATCTGGGATGTATCAGGCACTGCAGGAAGTGGACAGAAAAACTCATTTCCTCACTCATTTCCTGACTAAGAAGATGATCAAACAGGCCTGGACCTACCTGCCAGGACGAACAGATGGTTCCCAGGCTCTCCCTGCTTGATGACGTACTCTCCCTGCTGGTAGGTGCGCTCATACATACACTCCACCATGTCTTTGATCTGCTGCAGCTCCAGCCTCTTCAGGTACTGGTTCTTGTTCAGGGCGTCTGTCAGCAGCTTCTTCACACTGTTCACACACACACACACACACACAACAGCGGGGGACTTAGAAATGTGACTTCTGTTGTGAAAAGCAGTGGCGCTCTTGAACGTTGCTGTGGGTGTTGGTGTTTCCATCTCGTTTGACTTTTCTTCATACACCACTACATTTAACTTCAGATTTAGCTACTTGCTATTTTGGAGGTTCAGATTTTGCGTCAACTTCAAACATTTTGATAATCAAATAATCAATAATGCAAAATCGACAAAGAATTACCTGTCTCCTGCCTGTTTTCTTGGACTTGCATGTTCAGTAAATGGAAGATCTTTGGATTTTGTGCTGCTGGTCGACCACAACAGACAATCCACATACACCAACCTGTACTCTGGAATGTTATGATGGACATTTTTCACTATTTTCTGATATTTTCAACCATTGATCAGTTAATCAAGAAAACAACCAACCGATTAATTTATGATAAAAGCAATTGTTTATTGCAGCACTCCTTCTTTGCTTTCTTTCTTTTTCTTCCCTTCTGTTCTCCCATCCTTCCTACGTTCCCTTTTTTCCTCTTTTCATGTCAGTCACTCTTTTTTACTTTTCTCTTACTTTTTTCTTTGTATCTTGGTTTTTTGTCTTTCTTTACTTGTTTATTCCTTTATGTTTTTCCTTCCTTCTTTCATTCTCTTCTTTCTTTCATTTTCTTTTCCTTTCAGTCTCCTTCTTTCTTTTTACTTCCTTTCCTATTTGCTTCCTCCTTCCCTCGTTATTTATTTCTTTCCTTCTTTTCTGGCTTCACACCTAATTTTCCTTTCCCTTCCTTCTTTCCTTCGTGTCCTTCTTCAACTGATCTTAAAACATCAAAATCACCAAAACTGGGTGCGTGTTTTTCATACTACAGCCAAACGGCCTTTTACACTATGAATACTTCAACTTTGTACTTTTGATCCCGGAGCAGGTTTAAATTATAGTGCTTGTTTACATTTTCTGAGTTAAAACTAATTTAAAACGTATGTTTCCAGTACAGTTTTAACACTTCTTCAGTGAAGGATGATTTTAAGCACTTCTCCCACCACTCACTGCAGCTATGTGGTACGTTGCTGAGCCCGCTGAGCCACCAGGACGCCCACATCTACATTACTCACTTTTTAGCCTGCCTGAAAAATATTTTGTCTCCTGCGAAAAGATGACTATTCGCAGCCTCTGGGCTCCTTCCGACAATGAATCAAGTGAAACAGCGAAGACATAAAATCATCACGAGCTGTCAAACTTCCCCGTGGTGCATTTTAACAGCTGCAGCGAGAAGAAGACATCGCTTCCTTTGGGGAGTTGTAAACCGCAAAGGTTAAGAGTCACGGCTGGGTGCAAACTATAGATCATGAGACCCGGTCGCTGCTCGGAGAGGCGAGTGGTGGGTGGTTTTGGGTGGTCTGTTTATCCACCTTATCGTGTGTAATAAATTAGCACTTTGGGCTCCATAAAACGAGAGCAGATGACATCCAGTCCTTTATTTTTCAAGCCACATCCCTTCCTCCCACCTGGATGTTGCTCCGGCCGAGTCTGCACCATGCCGCGGCGCCATTCACATGATGAGGATTCAGTTTCAGAGGGCCAGTCTGCATGAGGGTACCGGCCCGCCTCATTTACATCCGTTTTTGTTATATAACGCATGCTGGGCTTATTAGCAGCATATGTTTTAAACATGAGGATGAGGATGAGAGAGGGAGAAGAACACTTACTGTGACAAAAGCCAATTTGGCTTTCATGTTGGAAAATCTAACAGGACTGACTGCTGTCAGTAAATAACCCTTCGTGTTGTCTCTTGCCTCGCTGAGCTTAAGTGCATCGGAAAGGATTTGGCATGACAGGGGGTCACACATTTGGATATGATCGTTAGTAGTTTTTACAATGTGTTACAGTGTTTTTTTAATTGTTTTAATGCCAGCATACTGCAAAATTATGGTATTGTGCAAAATATAAGGTTCAGCATAATTACATTGAATAATTTAAGTGATGTATGTGCATATATACCAATCATAGATCAAAACATTGCTAAATTTGGCTGAATTATAAGAGCCAAAAAAGACTAAAAAGAGCCTGAATTCCCATCACCAGCTCCTCTTTCTTAAGGAGTTGCAAAGCAGAATTGAGTGAAGGAGAATGAAATGAGCAGGAAATGTTCAAGGGATAGGCTGACATTTTGGGACATAATCTTATTTAGTTTCTGGTGGAGAGTTGGACGGCGAGGATCAATACCACTCCCATGTCTGTTGGTTAGCTACGCAGCCACAGCGAACAGAAACGAGGGGAAACAGCTAGCCTGGCTCTGTCGATCTGAAGCTGGCTGATTAACACGTTATTACTCATTTATTTTGTCCATACAAAAACCCAAGTGTGAAAATGACAGTTCGCTCTTTTACACAGGGTTACGTGTCAGACTTCCTGGAATCACCACTGGTTGCCGGGCAACCGCTGAGCCAGGAAATAGACGGATGTGAAAGTGGTATCAAGTACAGTGTATCTCAAAATGTCCAGTTTCCTGATTTTTGCCAGCTTCTTAGTGCAATCTCTAAGTTTTCCACTTTGAATATCACTCACTTTTACCAGCGTGGTATCTGCAGGTCTGTCTGATTACACTAATTAGACATGTGAGTGAAAATCACCATGCATCCTCGCTATCGTGTGCAAGCTTAATACTGAGCCTCTTACTTCCCCAGGACAGAGTGCTCTGACGGATTGAAATCTTTGAGCATCCTTTGTCAGTCTAAACGCTCCTTAATCTCCTTTTTTGAGGCTTGAAGCCTTAACGTCCCCATGAGGCGGCATTTAGAGATCAACTTGCTTCCTTAATTTGATCTAGTTCCTGTCAGGGTGGGACATGCTGTTAGTATAAATCAATAAAATAGCAGCTGGGAGAAAGGTAATTGTTTTTCATGGAAGGGGTGGAGCCTCTTTTCATTGAAAGAAATTTTATGCCAGTTTATACCCGCTGGAACGGGGATAGTCAGTCATCAGTCAATAATCAATCATTTAGGTAACACCATTGTGTGCATTTTTGCCATTGGTTGTAAATAAGGCTATAATAATGAAAAAGCCATTTATTGTTTCATGAGAGTGGCAAACCTACACTACATGACCAAAAATATGCGGACACCCAAGGATTACGCCAATGTTAACATGGGATATCTTATACCAAATTCCAACACTGTTGTCGGGTGATAAGGTCTATAGTCGTCGTCGACATTCTGGTTCCTTCCAACAGTGCTGGATGGGGTTGAGGTCTGTGCAGGCCAGAGCAAACTGTGAAACCCATTTCCTAATGGAGCTGCATGTTGAAACAGGAAAGGGCCAAACACAAACTGTTGTCACAAAGCTGGAAGCAGACTCATGTCAGTAGGTGACATTTAGATTTCATTTCATGGGAACTGCAGAGTCAAGACCAAACAATAGAGAAAGAGTTGTCCACATACTTTTGGCCACATAGTGTATATCACTTTTTTTGAGCCAGTAAATGAAAACCTCATGTTTTTTTCCATGTCTTTGTCAGTCCTGGCAGTGACCAGCAGCTGAAAGGTCTGGGCCTGAATAGAGTCGTTCTTTACGACGTCTTTTTTGCACATCATCGCACTGGAACCAGTAAAATCTGCAGCTGCCGCTTGCCTCCGCAGCTCTCCTCGGCTGGGCCGAGATGGGCTGAGCCTGAGGGCATCATGAACCTTTTAACTGCCTTCTGTCTGGCCTCATTTTCATCCTGCTTTTGTGTCTTTGAACCTCCCTGACACCAAACCTCTCACCTTGCATCCTTCGGTACCCGGGCCTTCTCGAACGAGAACTTTGGCAGGCCGCTGGAGTCGTAGGTCCTGGATGTGGGCTCGGCCGACACCCCGGCTTTGGCCCCTTTCCTCCTGTTGAGGGTTTCCTTGATGCGAACGCTGAGGTTGGGGCTGCTCTTGCCGCTGGTTTTGATGGAGGGGGGCCTCGATGGCAGACCTGCAGAGGCTCCGCTCTGGTTCCTCATCACGTCCTGCAGCTTGTTGAGCTGGATGCACTTGTTCTGCAGCTCCTCGCTCAGCTCGGCCAGCGCTCGCGTCTGTTTGGCCAGCTGCTCCTGCAGACCTTTGATCTGCTGCTCTTTGGCACAAAGCTCCTCATCCCTCCTCTTGCCTTCTCGCTCCAGCTCGTCCACTCGGGCCCTCAGGGAGTCCAGGGACGAGTTCTTGAAGCCGCCGGCGTTTTCTTTGTGGGCTCGGCTGTTGGAAGCCACAGCGGCGGAGCCGTCCGTGTGTTTGTAACGCTTCGATTTCATCGAGCCGTTCCCCATCTTATCACCTGAGGAGACAGCGGAGATTCAAAGTCAATATTTGCTGAAGTGACTGAAACGTTATCATGGAGAAGTGAGCTTTTCCGACAGCACGGTGACATTTAGCATAGACGGATCTGTTTGAGGAAGCTGGGAGTGAGGTTTCAAACAAAAGAGCTGACGCTGTGAGGGGAGAAAACCGGAGAAAGATGGAAAGAGAGAGGAGAGAGAGCAGATCAGTGTATAATGGTCAATGAGTGTGTCCTCTCCATTCATTATTCAGAAGGCAGGAAGTATTACATTACATCAACAGTCACTCCCTGTCTGCCAGCAGCAGAGGAAATGCTGCTCAGGAAGCTTCGAAAGAGAAGAAAATGCGTCAGAATCAAAACTTTACCAAACCATTCGACTCCGAAGTGAACTTCTCGGCCGTGTTTCTCTCCAAGAGTGTATATGGGAGAAAAACATGCAAGAACAATCCTTGTTGTTGTTCTGGACTGTCGCCCACTCACACATACACACATACAGCACACTTCATTCATGACATTCCTGCTGGATACAGTGAGTGGATGTCAGATCAGGCTGTTATTCTCCAAACTGAATGACTGCCATCATCTGTAAACCTGCTAAACAACTTCTCTTCTCCTTTGTTTTAAAGATTCAACTCTGACACACACTGACGGGCTTATAACAGAGCGCCAGCCACAGATTTACTGACATGCAGCTGAGGCATAATTTCTTCTTTCTTTTATATATTAGTTAATTTAAACACAAGATACAAGATACTTTTATTCGTAATTAAAAACCACTTCAGCTTAAATCCACTCACTAAGAGGACGGTGCACCTGCCACTCGCCCTGCCTCGTCATTCTCCCCCACAGAGTGACAAATGAGTGCGCGTTCAGCTCAGGGTGGATCTCACCTGATGAGTTTCCAGAGCCTTCAAACGAGCCTCGAGGACGATTTAAAAGGAGAAAGGTCGTGTTTGCACATTCGAGCATCCGTGGAGAAAGCGTCCATCCGGCAGCCTGTCCGCATCCTCTCCTCCCTCTGTCCGCCTCTCGCGCTCTCTTTCCTCCCCCGGCTGAGCGCGTTACTGCGTCCGCGCGCGCGCGCGGCAAGCGGTCTGATTGACAGGTGAGGTGTGAGCGACGTTGACCCCTTTTTTGACATTTATAGAGGAATTATGCACTTATGTGTTAGGGTGACGCCAACTCAGGTTTCGCTGTAATAAAGAGGCTAAAATAAGCGAAATTTAGTTACAATTAATTAAAATTCTTTGGTTAATCTTTATTTTTCCAGGAAAAACAGATATGTGATTAAGCAAATCATGAATAGCAAGTGCAATCATCATAAATACAACCTCAATATCACCTTTAAACGACCCAAGAGCTGTATGAAATTATAGAAATAACTACAACCCATCCCATATAGAGTAATATTTGTTTCAAGACAAAACACAACTGGCATGTTAGAGCAGCAAACAGAGACATTGTGTCAAAACGACACGTGCAAGATGGCGCGTGATAGGATGCAGAAACGCACATATGGATGTGATGTGTCTATGGTTTCTCAGGAGAGGAGATGGGCATTTGTTTGCATGTTTACTGTGTGTGTGTGTGTGTGTGTGTGTGTGTGTGTGTGTGTTTGTGTGTGTGTGTGTGTGCACGAGGCAGATACGGATTCCATTTTGAAGCATTTCTGCAGCAGTGATGTGAATTCACAAAGAGAGCTGATTTGATATCAGGCAGAAGGAGCAGCAAACATAAAAGCTCTTTCTCTGCTCACACATTCAAACATGTAGGTTGTTGCAGAGAAGAAGTGATATCTGAGATGGCATCAACGGCCCCACTTAGCCATGAATCACGCCTCAGGCCTGTAGTTTAAATAACAGTTTGGACAAAAAGAAGCGTCTAAATGGAAAATAAAATGGATGAATAAATAAAAACAAACACGTTCTTCATCTTATAGAAGAAAAGTTAACTTGAGAAGAAATGAAACACAACCTTGTTCAAGTCAACACACTCGATAGTTTTGCTGCTGCTACAGCCTGACTTGGTCTGGGGTGAGCAGTCGCTTATACCAGCTAATATTAGCTAAGGTTAACCTTCAGACGTCACTGTTTGGCTGACTTGACTGAGTCAGTTCACTCACTTCACGACTCGTCTGTACCTCTGCCGCTGTTAGGCCCTGTTTTACGATTACGGTTGTTTTCACCTTCTGAGTCTGTCTGTGTGTGTCATCATGGCAAAATGTGGTCCTGGAGACACCTATTATGGGGTTTTGAATACTTTCAAAACCACATAATAGGATAGTTGGGATCAAAATGAAGGCTGAGTGCAAAGTTGGGTGTGATCTGAGTGTGTGTGCGCGTGCGTGCATGCGTGTGTGTGTGTGTGTGGTATGACAACAGTTTAGTGAAGAAGACACGACAACTTGCTATCAAACACAAGAACTCAACTACATTAGTTATGCAGCGTGTTGGATTCAAGACGATGTGAAGCAATCTCAAATATAATATACAAATATAATATGTACAAAATTCGTAGCAATATCTCAGGGCAGGACAGCAAGTAAGTACCAATGCATGGAGATGTGTATAATGTAATGCACTTAGAATAAGTGCAATGAAGTGTGTAAAAACAGAGGCCAAAGACAGGCAGGTAAACACACATTTCCAGTGGGATCAAACTAGAATGTGCTGTATGCTCAGGTTCCTTTATTACCAGCTGTGATAGCTGCAGAGCAGTGAGAATGAGCCTATAGAGTAGTGCTGTGGGCCAGAAAGCAATGTGGTCATTGCTAAAATAAAAATATTCATCAGAGCAGCTGCAAAGAAATTAAAGAGATGGTACAAGATGGAGAGCTGCAGGCTTTCACATTCAGAAATGATTAATTGGTTTTCCCAGTGTGTTTGTCTGTGACGCCGGCAGAAGCAGCCTGGGCTGCAGCACATTTTATTGACAGGCGCAGAACAATAATGGCAGGTGGCCAAAGCTGATTCATCTGCAGCGCTCAGACCACAGCGAAAATCTAAAATGTAGAATCCAGGTCAGTGACTCCCAACCTGGTCCTGAGAGGACATCTGAGAGGCAGGCAAATCAGGAGGACACGTTTTAAATGAGACAACCTGTTCACACTAAAGGCATTTAACTGACTCTGAATTCATGACTATTCAGAGCTTCAGGGCACTCTGGCAGAATGCATGTTTAGAGTGGAAGAATTGACTGTTTTGGCTGCTCGGTGGCTCAGATTTTAACCTTTCCACCCTGCAGCCAGAGAGTCAGGGTTTAAACATGCCAGTCAGCTGTTTGCAGTTTGCACATTCTCCTTGTGTTTATACCTGATCCCTCTTTTTTTTTTTTTTTTTTACAATCTTACAGGACATCTTAGCTTGTTTGGGTTTTTTCGCTATGCAGATATTTGAACACTGTGGTCTTACATATTATTTGATGTTTGCATGCCATTCAATGACACATCATTTTTAGTGCCGCACAGAAACAGCAGTGTTTGAGACACCACTTTTTACACTTTATGGTGTTTCTACACTCTCAACTGTTCTGTTCTGTTTTGTGTTATCTATGTTGAACATGATGGATTCAGGGAAATACAGGATTAATGTTGAGTGGCATCCAGTGAGACAGTGACTTGTCATCCTGTGTCTAAGATCACATCATGAGACTGTAATTCAGCAGCAAAGCTCATCAGTTGCATTGACTTGATTTGGTCACTTGGTGGAGCCAAATATGTATTTTTGTCTTCTGCCACCAGGCAGACGATTCACCTCAGACATGAGCAGGAAACACGATCACACCAGTCCTCACACGTTGATCATAAAGTTTTTGTTTTGTCTTACACCAGTATTTTGTCCCTCCATATATTGCTGATTTACATTCAAGAAAGTTCTGTCAGGGATTTTAAGAGAAAGTTAATCCATGTTTAAGATTTCAGTCCACACCAGATCCCAATTTTCAGTGCACCTTACAGACTGTCAGCTCCCACCATCAGCTGCTTTTTGCTATGCTTTGTTTCTTTTCATGCAGCCCGCAAACAGTGCTAATTGCAGTGTTGAATAATTTGAGACACGACTTTGAATTTGCCACAGTTGAGAGCAGAATTGATAAGGAATTTCACAGATTGTGACTAAAGTGTAACTCTAAGTTGGAATGATAACATCATCCTGGACAGAGGGTCAGACCTTTTCACTGTGTTAGATGTTCCGAATGCTGAGCTGGTTTGGACTTGCAGAGAATAGTGGATCCAACAACACGCGCTGTTTAGTTCACTTTACCGTGATCCACCCTCTTCACAACAATGTGTTCTCCATCTGTCAGATAAATATTCATATGTGTACACTGAGAATCGGAAAAGTATTTCACATTTCACCCTTTTGTGCAGTTTGATCTGTAGCATGTGATCACAATCATCTGAAATATACTTATGGGAAACTAAATCTAGATCTAGACTCAATGATAATTCATTTGAAAGCCTTGTTCTTAATCTTTCAAACCGAACCTTGAAAACATCACAGACAGTTTTATTTGTCAAAGTGTACCACCCTCCTGGTCCAGGGTTAGTCCTTAAAAAAAAAATTATTATTGTAGGTGACTTTAATGTTCATGTGGACGTTGATAATGATAGTACTGCATTTATCTCATTATTAGATTCAATTAACATATTATTCATATGTTCATACATCACATACATAAATATATCACATAGGCATACACCATGCCATATGTACTTCGTATACCTATAAATCTATTACAGCTGTCAAAACTCTCACTCTCTGTCTCTCTCTCTCACCCAACCGGTCGAAGCAGATGGTAGTCCACCCAGAGCCTGGTTCTGCTCGAGGTTTCTGCCTCCTAAAAGGGAAGTTTTTCCTCGTCAGTGCTTGCTCATGAGGGAATTGTTGGGTCTCTGTAGGTAAAGAGTTTGGTCTGTACCTGCTCTATATGTAAAGTGTCCTGAGACAACTTCGGTTGTGATTTGGCGCTATATAAATAAAATTGAATTGAATTAAAGTGCATTTGACTGAATGATCAGTAGAAATAATCACATTTGTGATGACAGTTATTTAGTCATTGGTGTGATATTCGGTGTTAGAAAGCTTAATTTCATTCCCTCAACACACCGTTCCCACAGGACAAGAATAAACCTCCAGGCCCAAAGCAGTTAACACACAGAGTCGTCACTCAGGATTTTTCAACATTATTTTATTAACTCTCTTTTAAACACTAATAATTCATTTATAAACTGTTCCTCTATTCCATTTTAACAGTCCAAATACAAATGGATGAACACAGGGAGGGAAAAAAGAAACACAGTATGTACACAATAAACCACAACAGCACTCAGTGTTGAGGGAGGAGCAGTCAAGGCAAAGCACACATCAGTCAAAAATATTTAACGTCATACTCTGAGCTCGTGCCTTGAAAAATAAGTGTCTCATACAAACTTGTATTAAAAAAATAACAGTTAAACCAATATCTGAGTACTACTTAAGTATCATATGTACCTAGTACAAAATTAAATAACAATAAAATAATAGTAAATATTGGCATGAGGACATAATGTGACTACACAAATAGATTTATAAATAGAAACAAATATGGAGGAAACAGTACTTTTCAATAATATGAAAAATAAAAACATATAAAGGATATTATTCAGCATGTGTAGGGTTTAAACAGAAATCCTCAGTTCACATTATTCAACCACACAAAATCCATTCACTGTTCTAACTGAACCACCAGGGGGCAGCACAACCACACTCATCTTCTATGAGAGCAGGAACAAAAGGGGAAAGCATGAAGAGTCAGCCCACAGCCTGGCTTATCTGAGCAGTACAGGGCTATTTTAACACTGATTATCAGGAACAACAGGAAACACACTATCATCACATCTTCCATTTAAGGTCACCGCTAAAGGCCTCAGTATGCTTCAGATGAAGCACTCATCAGCGCATCCAAACGCATCTTCAACCACAGTTCCTACGTCACAGAGGTGTGGGCGGAGGGGGGCTCGGATGCTGGTCAACCATGCGAGAAACATTTTGGTTGATGCTTACCGACGCCTTAGTTCGTTTGAAGCGTACTGAGGCTTTAAGTGTGTCAAAGATAAATGATCAGGAAGTGTTGCTTCCTGCTGAAGAAAATCACAAAAGTCTATACAACACAAACAAAAGAACTACATCATGTTACATCGTCTTTAAACTGCAGCCAGCGCGTTTTTTTCCTTACACGGCACAATGAACAAAACCTCCAGAAACATGAAGTGAGAGACACTCTGGTATCGTACAAAAGGAGGGAGACGAAACAAAACTACAAGTGATGGCTAGCTTAACGACAGCGTTGCGGGAAAGGTTTGAGTTCTCCGTACAAACGACGCTGGCTTATGGAACCAGCGAGAGTAGTTTCTGTTGCGTTAGCCAACCAGCAGCTAACTTTGCAGCTTCAGTGGAAAATAAGTTGTCGGGGGGGGGGGGGGGGGGGCACAAACAACCCCAACGACCCCATCAGCGCTCACAGAGGGTTTATAAGCCGAAACGCTTCGGACAAGAAAAAGCGACTTGGCTTTTACTTTGAGGGTTTGTAGCATTTCTCTTTTTTCTATTTTAAAAGACTACAAAGTCATACAAAGAGAAAAAAAACAGCTGTTCTGAAATATACAGCACAAAGAGCCAGAGGGTAAGGAAAAGCAGAGCTTAATAGAAATCTGAAGCTGCGGGGAACACAAAAGATCCTCGCCAGCCAGAGTAGAGATTGTCGCTTCCCTTCTGAACACGGGGATACTTTGTTCGGACAGCAGCGCGGCGGGGCGCGGCTCGCTGGTCGGGTTTGTCATCATTCTGGTTCCTTCAGTTTTGAAGTTTAGACCCTGCTCAGCAGAGTGGATCTGTGGGGAGGAGACACAAACAGCTGTTAACATCACGAGATAAGCCTGAGACTAAGGCGGCGCGTACCTCCACCTCTGCTCCATCACAACCCTCTGAATGTGTCATTTCAACAAAGGAAGTTATTTTGATTTGTTTTTATGTTGTCTTCACACTGCAAGACTTGGTACACTGTAAAAAATGTTAAGGGAACTTACTCAAGTTCTGAGTTTTAAGCTCAATTTAAAGAAGAACTAAAGAAAATGTTCTGAATATCTTATCTTATATGTGAATCTGCACTGATTCATGAGAAAATTTGTCTAAAAAGTTGAAGAAATGTAAAATTTCAAGGCAACTCACTTTGATAGTTCTTAGATTTTTGAGCAAAACTATGAACTTTTGCCCACAAAAAATCTTTAAATGAATAATGCTGATTATTTACTTTTTATTCTTTAGGATTATTCTGTTGTTAGGCTGGTTTGCTGTAAATCTTGAATCAAAATACATCACTTTTCCTGCCCAGCAATATTAAATAAAGACCAGATTTTTGTCAAATCTGGTACAGGTATCAAGTGTGATTTCAAAGAGCAGAACCTGAGTGGCAGCAACAGTTTGTATTCAGTGGATTTCTCGGGTTGATGTGTGTGCAGAGAGCCGAGCGGCACGATCTGCTGACGCGGCTCGGCTACAATAAAGTGACAGATCGCGTCGCAGCGGAGGCAAAGCTCAGGGGAATGCAGAGAGGGTTGGCAGGCGATCAGGAAACGTGACCACACACACACACACACACACAAACAGCGGAGTGTTAACCCAACGCTCACTGGGCTCTGGCTCCAAAACCTGCTCTCACCTCTGACCCCTGCCAGCAGATCTGGTTCATGCGTCTACTTGGGTTGAGGGTGGTTGGCGTGTGTGTGTGTGTGTGTGTGTGTGTGTGTGTGGAGTCAGTTTTTGGCAACCTGCTGCATGACAGTCAGCTCCGAATCATGTGTTCAATGTCCATAAATACTGGCATTATTTCTCACATGTATGTCTCATGTATTTCTAGTTTCCATGTCTTTCTTCCTTCCTCATGAGATTTCCGTGTGTTTCTAAGAAACTTCAGAAAATCTGTTTGGGAGGTAAATTTGTGGGGAAACTGGGTTTGGCTGTTAGAATTGAATCTGTATGAAGATGAAAAATGCATTTAGGTGCTAAAATATGTGGACCTGTCACGCAGCTGGACTGTATTCTTGTTCTTGAAGTCACTATGTCCACATTAATGCAAATAATCCAAATAAAGACTGTAGTGGTTTTATTTATCGGCCAAATGTGTTGCTCATCATCTGCACTTGCAGTGATATCTGCACAGTCTGCATCTTCTCTATGTGCCTGTAACCCCACACAACTCCTCACAAACTGGCTGTTTGCACAGCTTAAAACCATATTTAGTATTCTTTCATTCCCTTCAATTAAAAACCTTGAATGAAGCGATGTACCAGACAGACCTCATGATTGCTGGATGACCCGTTTTGTCACTGCGGTAAAATGTCCCAAGCTCAGTTTGTGTCAATTAAACTTGAACGTGTGATGCTGAAGCAAGAGGAAATATCCCTCTGTCAGCTCTCTGGAGCTTTCTTCAAGCAATTAGAGCCGACTGAACAAAGACTATTTCCTCTCATCCGTCTTCTCACATACACACACGTCCAGAGTGCTGTGTGATACGGGGGTATGGTGTGTGTGTGTGTGTCTGTGTGTGTGTGTGTGATATAATTGTGTGAAAATGACTGATGTCCTTTGCAGGCGTCTATGCAAGCGATGGCGTGACAAAGAAGAATGATGAGCACCTGTGTGTGTGTGAGCGTGTGTGTGTGTGTGTGTGTTTAATGCATTTATTGAATAGCGTGGAGGTCAGCATCAGCGTGTGACCTACATCCCTCTGGGTCTGCCTGGTCAGGGGGGAGGCAGGAGGGGACGTGGGATGACAGCAGTGATTGAAAGAGGGTGAGTGTGTGTGTGTTTGTGTGAGGAGGGAGACGGGGGGGGGGGGGGGGGGGGGTTCATACACACCTCAGAGACTTCCATCTGTCCTTCTCCATGTTGTTCTCAGGACCTTCACTCTCGTATGATGCCAGATACAACGCTGCAACGAGGGAGTCAGAGAAACATCATTAGCTTTTCTGATCACATCCACCGTGAAAAAGTGAGCTTAGTTAAAACTGCTCTCATGGTTTTTTTTAGCTCTTGTAGAATTTACTTCAGTTCTCTTAAAAGTGCCGTCTTCGTTTCTATTCCTGCAGTAAAATAAGTCTGTTACTCCTCTTTCACTCTTCCTCAGGTTGTTATTTTTGCTTCCTGTGGTTCGGATTTTGCACGTTTTCAATGGTAAAAATTTGAATCTAAAAATGTCACTTTTTTTCTTGCAATAGTCTAAGCCCAGTTCAAATCAACCTGCAGCCCCGTGCACTCTCTGATTCTCTGTTTGTACGCGACAGGTTGACCGAAGGATGTTCGCTGTCACCAACAGATGATGGCGTTGGCTGCAGAAGAGCTGATTGGTCAGTTCGGTCGGTGCACTTCAGCGACAGGAGGATTTCACAGACCTCCTGTCTCTCTGATAAGACGGTGATAAGAGCTGGAGCCAGTGGCACGCGACTTTGATGTGGATTAAAGGGGAACTATCGGCGCTGCTCGAGTATGGCAGGTGATAACGAGGTGTGTGTGGATTTGAGGCTTAGCGGGAAAAGAAAGCGATTCTGCTCTGTCTGGTCTGCTGTATTTTATCAAGACCATGAAGCAGCTCAGTGCAGGCCTGAGTTTTCTGCCTTTGTCATTATAATTTTGTATGAAGCAACATGATTTCTTTAAGAATCAGGTTAATAATTTTTTATTTGATGAGTCTGTGCTGCTTTCAATGTAAATGCAACATATTATTCAGATTGCTCCAAATGATGCAGGTTGAAAAAATAAAAGTTTAACTTTGGGAAATACGCTTCCCAAAGTTTCCCAAATTTGCTTTCTTGCAAAGCGGTTACGACGCTACCTGCACCTGCCAATTAGCCTAGCTCACCATGAAGACTGGAAGCACGTTGAAAGTAGCTCATCATTTTCATATTTTAAACAAATCATAACATGTGAATTAATGATTTTTAGAGGTGATGGTAGACACATTTTTAACATTGGAAAGAGTCATGCTAACCTTTCCCCCTTGCTCCCACTGTTTATGATAAGCTCAGCCACTTTGAGCGACAACGTTAGCGTGATGTTTCGAATACAGACATTAGCTTGCTTTCAAACTGAACATCTAACCCTCAGCCAAAACGTGATTATGAAACCAAAATATGAAACCATTCAACAATCTGACTGATGATGATCTCCTTCCTGGATAAACATACCATCCTCAGTGAAGGCTGGAGCGGTCAGCAGGTACTGCAGGATCTTGCGATCCTTCTCAAATGGGCACTCCACTTTCTTCCAGGTCATGAACTCGCTCACTTGTTTGGCGAGCTCCCAGAATTTCTGGATTGAAACCGAAAACAGACGATACAGGTTAATAATCAGAAGGACTCAGCGTGTTTATGGGTCTGTTCTACACAGCATACGCCCAGCTGACTTGACTATTACGCATTTACTCAATGCTCCAATTATGACTGTCACACTGCCTTTGAGCAAGGCGTATAACCCTGTCGGGCTCCACTGAACCTGCCCAGTAACATATTACACAACTCGTTACAGTGTTAATGTGTTCAAATGTACTGTAGAAATGTCATAACAGGGCAGGACAGAAAAAGCAATCAGCACAGTTTCCCAGGATAGAACAGATCCTTAAAATAGGGTCTGATTCAGCGTAGCTGTGACCAAAGACCAGTGGAAATACTTATGAGCCTCTGGTCAGTGGTCAATGTGTTGTTTCCATGGAAACACAACTGAACTTGACACACTCAGGTCTGACTTCTTCATTTTCTAACACTCTTTAGGGAAGTGGAAATAAATAACACCAAATCCGTCGCCATGCGTTGTAAACAGTGACGTCGTCTGACGCAGAGAGGAAACTCCCTCTGGGGAATTCAAAACTCAGTTTACCTCAAAGTTGATGTGCCCGTTCTGCAGCCTGTTGGCGCATCCTTCGTTGAGGAAGTAGATGTCTTTTATGAGCAGGCTGAAGAAAGGGATGACAATCTGCAAGACAACAGACAGAGAAAGGGTTTTCATTTCACCGAGAAGATGTGCAGGGGGATTTCCACATGACTCCCAGGTGTGTGGACTTAAACATCATAAACATCCATTCAAAGGAAGAGGATACAATAGACAAAGATGATCTCTTCTAATGTTCATTTCCTGGAAAAACAGTCCCTCTTCTGTTCTGATCATTAACACATTTCCATCAAAAGAAACCCACTCACTTTCCTTTGTCACGGGCCTGTAGCAGCATGAAGAAAATACAACCTTTAATGACATAAAAAAAACTACCCTGGATAAATTTCTCCAACCAAAACTGGAGAAGTGAAACTAGAGTTTCCAGAGAAGAATTCCCCTTTAAAGTCCCATAAATAATTCATCACCACCCTCATACAATGATTCAGGTCACTGCGTGTCTGGGCACTAACATGGATGTTGATGGAGAGCGAGGCGAGGGAGAAGCACCAGACTACATTCAGATAACGGTACATTTTACACTGGTTAGGTTTTTCTCTCTTCTCTGCCGCGGACTCAACCATCAGGAGATCAAACTGGCAGGCTGGTTAAACCTGGCATTTATCAGTTGCTATGGCTGACAAATAAACACCACTTTTGTTACTCTGTGTCGAGAGATCTGGCACAGTGACCTACTGTATAAAAATACCTCTTTCCAGACAGCGCCAACACATCCCGCCCAAGATTATCAAACATTCATGACGGCGGAGCTTTTAAAAAGATGAAGTGCCAGGGGAAAAGCTGCAGGCTGAGCAATTTATTAACTGCACATTTTTTGTTGCGTTCTGCGATATTTAGCCCGAGTCATTCTGACTGTGTCAGAGGCTGCACAAACCGCACACCCTCTCCTTATTAGTTGTTGTAGTAAGCCAGTAAATCTGTCTAAAGTGTTCCTCTTCAGCTCTGTTCTCGGCTGACCTGCATTGTACGTTTGTTTGTGTGAGAACACCTCCACACCATCCTTCAACACAATCTGGGTGCAGCTGATAGCTAGTCGAGATGTCAGTGAAGTCAGAGAGTCTGCACATGGTGTTCTCCATAGAGGCAGGATGTTTACAAGGACCTGCGTGTATGTACCATCTGAAGACTGTCGTCATGTGCGCACACACGTCTCTACACACATGTTCTGCTTTTAGAGGAAAAGTGCCCAACAGGAGCAGAGAGGAAGTCGTATTCACAGCTGGACACATCTGGGACGTTGAGGGTCTGGAGCCAGAGGGACGCCAGGTCTGGATTTGTGGCAAAAATTAGATCTACTGAAGAGGATGTGTCTATTAGAGGCTTGAAGTCTATTCACTTGTATGATGGTTATCATCATCAATAGATGTTTGTAAGAGCTGATCAAAGTTATTGGTCTTATTGGGGTGGGTTGCAGTTTCATTTTTGAATTTCAGCACTGTTGAGATTTTTTTTTATCTTTCACTAACTTTCATTTAATCTTTCTCTGTCAAGCTGCATGATTAATCAACACATTTCCTGTTGATCAACTAATAAGCAACAATTTTGATTCCTAATTTCAGTAATTTCTCAAGCACTCGCACAAAAAAAACACTGGTTGCCGCCTCTCAAATATAAGGATCTCAAAACAAGTCATTTGAAGACTTCGCCTGGGGCTCTGGTGACCTTGTGATGAGCATTTTTCAATATTTTATAACAAATGGTGAATCTAAGAAATAACCAAGATTAACATGAAATTAATGAAGAAAGGAAATATTCATTAGCTGCAGGTATAATTCTCAGGAATTGTGTTTTTATTCCTGATACTCTCATTTGCTCCTTTTCCTGGTTTTATTCTTGGTGACCATAATCTTTCTAACTTCTTAATTTGTTTTTAATTCATCGTCCAGTGCAGTACTCTGATCAAAGAGCAACACAGACACATGATGCGGTGTAACGGGGTGTAAACTGGAATATTTACTACATTCCTCTTATGAGAATATCTTTGCGAGCTGTTGCTTAACAACCAAACATGTGACACAGCAGGTCTGCCTGAGATCAGCTGTTTGGCATTTTGCTTATAACCGTTGGATCATTTCATCATTTCTCTGCACTCACAGCAAAGAACAAACAAACTATAGCGAAACAGGATGGCAATGAAGCATGAATGTTGGCTCTGTTGCGCCTCTGACAAAGTCAACGGCCCCGTGGATGCCTCGAGGAGATCATAAACAACCCCTCCCCCCATGACAAGAGGCCGCAAGGGCAAGAACATACCAGACTTCTTGGGAACTTTCCGTTTCATGACCCCGACCTCTTGTCCGGGTTTGTTTGCATTTCTGAGCTCCAAAAAAACATCCCTCCCAAACCTCACGGAGCCAGATACAAACTGACGGTACACTCTGTCTCCACGAAACAACACACGTCATTCAACATGTGATGTCCGAGGAGAGGCTAACCGCTAACGCCCGGCAGCCCGCGAGCTCTGTGTCGGTTCAGATTGGGTCAGGGTGGGCAACTCCAGAAGCAGCAGAGAACACTATGTGATCTGGCAGGCTGCCGCGTTTTCTTTCTCCTCCCTCGCTGAGGAGAACATGTTTGACGAAGAGGAAACCGAGACCCTCCTCGTATCTTGACCCACTTTCAACTCGACCTCTGTGTCCCTTCTGGGCTCCGCTGTTATGCAACCCCTGTGCCTCGGCCAAGGCGCCGCGCTCATGTTTACTGCTGCTGATGCTGTAAACACGATGGGAAGGCAGCTCACAGACAAAAACGAGGCCCGGCGAGCGACAGCGCTCTGCCTTGTTGCTCTGCTTTGCCTTCCTTTCCCTCATGTTCGACGCTCACCATCTTGACTTCTTACGTAACTGTAATCAGTTCCGAGGATCTCTGCTGCAGTGTGACTCAGCAACACTCTGTTCAGTGGTCAGGGTGCTTTTCCTGAAACTGAGCCGTCACGTTGTCTTTAGCAAGTCACCGAACCCACCTGACTATTCACTGTATGTATATCAGCCATATGTATGGAACATGAATCAGAGGCTGCGGTGCAGATTGCAGGGGTTTATTTAAATGGCGGCTGCTGGATGTGTCAGTGAAAAAGGCTGTTTGTCGACCTGGACTCCATTAATTGACTTGTCTAGACTTTATTTAAAACTGTAGCTTCATGTCCCTGTGGTGGTAGTGGTCTTGCTAGAATTTCAACCTTTATCGAACAAGCTGCACTTTAAATGTCAGCATGTTAATTTAATTTGCTCTCCTCCAGCACAGACAGGAGCTGAACTACATGCGAGCCCACTGAGAAGCATCATCTTCCACGAGCGCATGCTGCCAGACGTGCCCCTACAGCTCGGCCACATCGGCGTTGTGTCGTACAGCGCGCGCTGCTGTGTCGAGACCTCACCTTCTCTCTGCTGCTGTTGGCCGTGATCGATCTCTGTGTGGCTCCTCTCAGCGCTGTTCTGTAGTTGTAGAAATTGCTGGAAGGATCCATCTGGTGCTACAGAGAGGAAAAAAAACTCAGTGTCAGTTTGGGCAGAAGATAAAAAAAAAACACAAACAAGCACAGACAAGGAGCTGCAAGAGGACAAAAAGCTGTTTCAACATATTTAATCATGCATTTTCATATAGATGGTAGCATCTCATGAAGAGGTCTATTAGCTGGCAGACAAGGATAAGTAACTGTCATTGTCATTTGCTTAGTTTTAGGGGTCATGTTTTGATCAAAAATGCCAAATATTTGCTGGTTTTAGACTCTCCAATGTTTTACACTACTGTTCAAAAAGTACTTTGTGGGTTTTGGACTGTTGGATGGAAGATATCACCTTGGCCTCTGAGTACATTTAATTCAAATCTTTCTCCAAGAAATGATACAAAATGATCAAAGTAATCACTAATTGCAAAAGAAAAGAAAACAGTATGACATTTGTCACTTCCTCAAATTAAATGCCAAATTAACTGACTTCAGCCCCTGTGAGTTTAAAAGTCAAACTGTCAGTGTTGTGAAATAAGCCTGCGAGGTCATATGATCGGGGAATCAGCAGATCGAGACTGAGACCTCGAACAAGCCGAGGAGCACATGCACATCACGGCGAATTATGACTCTGGTACAGAAAGTTCAGCATTCATCTCAAATAAGGCTCACAGGGAAAAAACAGGAGATAAAAGGAAATCATCGAGAGCAAAGAGGTGAGGAGGTGTGTGACTGACAGAGAGAACGACAAAGAGAAGCAGAAAGATGGAGATGAACTCCGGCGAGACGTGACGGGAACCTAAGGAACCGAAAGCTCTCAGATCCCACAGAGGGTCCCAGCCCGACTCCTCTCCACCTCAGATCTCCTCGTTCAAAGGGCCGACTGAAGGCCCGCTGAGCTCAGAGAGCGCCCTCCCTGCAGTATCTGGGCTTTCCTCAGGTACCGCGGGGAGGGGAGGGGGCTGTGTCTGAATTGGATCCAGCAACATCTGGGGCTGCCTGCCGGCTGCAGATTCATCACTTCAACATGTTAGGTGTTCGATCTGCTTGTTTGTTGCCATCTCTGATGTCTTACTCTGGACTTGGCTTGAGGAACAAGTATCTTCAGATTACCGTCACTCTGTTTTCTTCACTTGTTCTTTTTTTTTTTTACCGTTTTAACCATGTGAATTGAACGGTTCTATAGTCTGTTTGCAGTAATCTGCACCTCGCTCCAAACCCAGGTGTTTATCCATATGCGTGAGTCTCCGCTCTCCCACTCAGATCCATGTTGGTGAGAGCTTTCAGCACAACTGTGTTTGTCTGTCTTTGTCATTACACTTGACCCAACAGTTCTTCAACAACGAAGAAGCTCCCCACACGCCCAAGGCACAACAAAGCCACACAGCTGTGGATATGTGTAGGCCCACAGGAAAAGTTGGCTGATTAAAACTGAGGACAAGGCAATGCAGAAAACTGCACCTTTTAGGTGACAAAGGTGTCTTTCTCCTTGCCAGGGGGTTTATATCCATAAATCCTTAACATAATCACCCAAATTTGCACCTTGTGTCTGTTAAGTGCTGCATATCATCCACATTTGTTGCCTTTCATACATGTCTGCGACTCCAAATTTCAAACTTACTTCTAAGATGTCGAACTTGGCCGTTTTGACTTTACTCCAGGTCTTCTTGAGCCGAGACACGGGACTCATGTTCATCCCAGCTGCAAGATGGACACAACAACAAGGACAAAAGACAATGAGAGAGATATCGCACATCCAAGAAAGCACCCAAACGTGATCGCATTAACACATGGCATTTTCCCATTCAGGGAGACAGACACACCCCAACACACACACACACACACCCACCCTTCCTCCCACCGCAGTCATCCTTTAACACCCCCTCCACCTCCCCTTTTCTTTCTTTCTACTGTTGTCTCTTCTGATGCAGCGAGAAAAAAAGGCTGCAGGAACAATGGAGTTAACACACGCCTCGTTTCCCCTCCCAGAGCTCTGCTTCCCATATGGTAATCCTCTGTGTGTGTGTGTGTGTGTGGTGCAGGTTCAGGCATCGAGGGTCACCATCAGAGCAGCACGACGACACAAACAACCCTCGAGTAAACAAAGAACTCCACTGACAGAAACACAAACCCGTAAACCGGCTAAACCTCGTTTTCTTCCTGAACTCACTTCACTTCCCAGGAAACACTTTGAGGTTAACACGACGCTTCGGAGCTGCGGGGCCAAAGCGGACGAAAGTCCGAGCACGGCGGCATGAGACAGTGTGTGTCAGAGCGTGTCTCGCATAGGAAACGGCTCCATCTACACACAAAGACACCAGTGTGTGTGTGTGAGGACAGGTGTTGGCTGTGGTAGTCACTCCGCTGGGACACATACTCGCCTTTATGAGGACAGTAATATATTGTCAATGTCTTCTCCTTTTCAGCACTGACACAATGTCGCAGGAACAAGAGACACTGACGGAGTGTGTAGTCTTCATCTTTAAAGCGTCAGTTCGCCCAAACTACACACAGAAAAACATAATTTCTCACTTCCAGTACTTCTACTGGTCTCTGGCCATGGAAACAATTTTGGTTTTATTTGTCCAAGTTTTGAGATGTGTGTCTCCACTAGAGAAACCAGGTCCAGGTTAAACTCAGTCTAATTTAGACCAGGCTGTTCTTTGTGCATCCGAGTACCAATATGTATAACATTATCTATTATCCTGTCATAGTGTGTAAACTAGGATTTCTGGAGCCCGTTTCACCAAATTTATGGTGCATACATGGAAGTTACAAGTTGCAGCACAAGATCATTTCCCCTCACCCACTTTGACAAATGTCAGTAATCTCTCGCTGCAGGCCTCTCGCACGCCGATGCAAATTTATGTTAAACTGACGAGAGACCATGATTTGTGACGCCGCCACCGTTTGCAGTCTGTGTGCAAGCCATGCTTGCGAGCTGCTTTTGTGACACGGGCCTGAATTGAGTAATAATCTTTTCTATTTTCCGATCAGTTCTGACTGTCCTTGGGTCCCTACTGGATCAGATCTGACTTTAGATACGAAGAAAAACTCAAGAGAAGCGTCTCAAAACCTGAAGCCTGAAACCATCTGCCTGGTTAGATACAGCTAAAGGTGAAAAAAAAATACTTTTCATAATTTGGATGAACTAACTCCTTAATTGCATCGCTAACACCGTGGTGGATCCCTGGAGACGAGGCTGGTGGAGAAGGGATTTGCCTGTGGCGTTCCCTCTCAGGGGAGAAAGACAGAGAACAGCTGGCACTCCAATATCCTCTCACTGCTCTGCTCGGCTTTACCCCCTCATCATCCCCTCCTCCCTCGTGTGCTCACACTCTCTCCGGTCAGTGCTGACCATCTGCCTGGATGGTTTGTTCTGCGTCCTCTTCCAGCTGCCCCCCACCCTCTGCTCTGGACACACGAACCCCCCCTCAGGCCTGTGAGGACGACCAGATGCCCTCTCCTCTAAACACTGGGACATCTCTGGGATCCCCGGAGCCCGTCGGCTGTCTGAGGTGCTTCAGGGCTCTAATTGTGGATTAATTATCCTTCTGTAACCTGGGTGAGTCTGGCCGGACTAATGTCATCTTTATCAAGAAGACGTTTACACACATTCACACCTGGAGGCTGCTCAGTACAACCAGAGTCTAATCTGCTGCCCACTGAGCGGCTCCACTGGCGCTGTCTGGGGTTAAGCGGCAAAGAACTCCTTTTTTAGTTTTCCCGGATTGAACCGGGGATCTTCCAGCCACAAGTCTACTCCTCTACGCTCCAGAGCTCCACAGAAAACACACAAAAACTTGTGTTTCCCTCCTCCGATCGAGATAATTATCTCTCCGTGAACTGCCGCTCCATTCCCTCTGCTGCCGAGCTCCACTGATGTCATTAGGCCGAGGGAAATTACTCAAGTTGGAAATGAACGGGGACAAAGTCATGAGAGGTTACTGCTGCAGGGGGACATTACATCGCTGCACGAAATTCTAACTGAACAACAAATTGTTCATTTACTACGCTGATCTGATTTACTGATGACCGAAAGGAAAAGCTTTGTGCAGGAACGCAGAGGGAACAAGTGTAGCGACAAAATTAGAAAAATGTGACACCCACCATTTACTGATGAATCGGTCGTTTAAGAGTACTTGATCATTTGCGTTTATTACAGACTTAAACTTTGGGTGACAACTTTTCCCCCTGGAAGTCCTGGAAAGAATCAAATGTCATGTCAGAGGAAAGGATAAGGAACTCACATATGATGGCCATGAGGGAGTTGAAGTTGCCGATGTTGAAGCACTCGCGCGCCACGTCGATGAAGAACTCGATGACTCGAGCTCTGTGCTTCTTCTTCACGGGCTGTTGACAAAATAGACATCATTAAGCCCACAGGACTGACTGCACTGTCTGCTCAACACGTTTGTTGGGATTCAGGCAGTTTACTGAACAGTATGAAAGAAGAAAGCTCTAAAGGTTGCTTGTACTTTATGGGACATTTGAGGTTTTATTTGTAAAGTGTGGCTGATTTTTGTTTACTCGGTGACCCTGGAGATCACTGAGCAGACACTGTAGCTTTTATTAACCACCACATGACTAAACACAGACCTGGGGTAACTGTTGCTTAAATACCACTGTGGTGCTGAAACAACTGGTTGATAGATCAATCTAAGACATTAGGTAAGGAAAGATGGCAAACATTCATTGGTTCCTGCTTCTCAAATGTGAAGATTTGCAGCATTTGTCTTTTTAACATCATGTAAATTGAATATATCTTGAATATATTTTGCTAAGGCAAAACATGCAATTTGAATACATCACCATGGTGACATTATTTTTTCCACTCATTTCATGTAACTGGTAGCAAAGCTAAATTTGCCTCCTGCTGGGTGCAGCAGCAGGATTCCAGTGCTGAAATGACCATTTGATTGCCAGTTAATCAACAACAATGTTACTAATCAATTATTCAAGTCACTTAGCCAGAAGTGCCAAAGATTTGTAGTTTAAAGTGCCGTAAATGTGAGAATTTGCTGCTTTTCTCAGCTTTTAAATTAAATGCGTTTTTTGAGCACTGCGGGTGAAGTCGGCCTCGCGTTCCTTACTCACCATGCAGATTTCTGTAGCCACCAGATAACTGAGTCTGTTGAACCATTCAACGTAAGCTTCCAGGTTGCTGGCCTTCTTGTGATCACTGAAGCAACTCTGCAACAACAACAGACTTTCAATTAGCATTTACACTAATTGCAAAGCAAAAAAAATATTGCTGAACTGGAAAAATAAAGCTTATATTTCCCTTTTTTTCCCTTCCTTCAGTCAATGCATCATTGAGCATAAAAAATAAACTCTTGGCTAAGTGGACCTGTGAATCACGCTCAACTTCACTCTGCCTCTATAAGCACAATAGTGGCCGATGTTATTCACATTATGCATGCTGCTCCGTCCTTTGTGTGGATTCCTCTTCATCTAATTCCACACATTCCTTTGGCCTTACGCCACTCACCCCCATGTAGTATTTCCCGCCAGTGGACATGCCGGATTTTAATACGCGCACACACACACCACACACACACACACACACACACACACACACACAGTTATTCCTGTCTTTTCAAAGTGGCTCGTTGGGGGTACAAGGCAGGCTAGCCTGAGGCACAAAGGCAGCCTTAACCCCCCCATCACCTCCCTCCCCAAAAGGGGCTGTTGCCTAGCAGCCAAACGCCAGACAAGAGAACCCATCGCCACACACGCACACGCACACACACACACCCCTTCCCAAAACAAACCCTTGGCAGCAGTGGTTGCTAGGTGATGAGGTGCATGCATGCCCATCCCATCCAGACACTGGGGTGATTTGAGGGAATTGTCAGTGAGGTGTGTGTGAGTGTGTGTTTCTGAAAGTGTGTGTGTGTGTGTATGTATGTATGGGGTGGATATTTGGTCTGCCGCTACAGTCTAGAAATCACCTGCCCTCACAGTGACCTGTGCGACGGCCAGCCTCTGTGTTGTGTAAACTTAACATCCGTCTGGGAGAGAAACTAGGCCGTCTCACCTCTAACCCACACCAGACGGAGACAAATAATGTCTGCACACAGGATTTCAGCCCAAAGAAAGATTGCATAATGGCTGCATGTGCTTCTCTTATTTGGAGCTTTATTCTTACAAAGGAATGCAGACATTACCTTATCGTTGTCCAGAGGGTCTTTCTGGACGAAGGCCTGGACGAATTCTTCAGGTCCGATGTAACTCAGTCTCTCCTGAGAAGGAAGCAAAAGGGAAAATCAACTCCCTGCATCCGTCTTCAGTTTAGAATGTAGACGAATGCTCTGCATCATCTTCAAGGTCAGCACTTGCATTTAAGGAAATATTAAAGGTATTTTATGGTTGTGGCCATGACGGGAATAGTCTAAGTTTTGGAATGAGGAATCAGGAATCGACACAGTCATACTTTTTCTGGTATAATCACTAGCCTCCAGCTGCTAATGTTTAACTATTGATAGATATTGTTATTTAACTGACATCATTGACTCATATTTCTGACTCTGTGGCTCTTCTTTCCTTTTGCTGCTACTTCATTTTAGCATCTACCATTATTCTTCAGTTGTGGCCACAGCGGTTTTAATCAATTGAAAAGTTAATGAGGGCCGATGGTACTTAATGGATCCTTTCCACGGTAGAACGCTATGATGTGACGGGAGCATTTCCATTAAAATGCTGGAAAACTTTTAAGAAAATATTCCATCAGCCTTTATGCTAATACATTCAAGTGGATGTGACTAGATTACATCATTAATTAAGCACCAGTAACTCTGATATATCTTGGGATTTCATTCCTGCTTCACACCAGAGATATCATGTGTGTGCTTTTATAAATGAATGAATGTTTTCTTCTGATCCACATGGTGTTTTATCAGCTGGGATTTCATGTTACAGCGAAGTACACTGCATTTCTTTTTTTGGCTTTTTGGTGAAGATATTTGAAAAACCAGTTTCCATCAGCCTTTATTGCTGAACATTTCTGCTTTCTGTCACCATCTTTCTATGATAGTCACAGCTGGGGAGAGACGACGTGCAGCAAAGGGCTGGAATCAAACCTGGACCACTGAAATAAGCACTGTGCCAACTAGTCCAACTAATGCAAACAGACACACTTTCTATTTTCAGGATTTGTAAGTAAAAATTAGCACAAAAACTTGCATATGGAAATTTACCTTATTGACCTTGGAAGAAACATTTGATAATCAGCTAGTTTTTCAGGTTGACTGATTGTATTTTCAATGGCAAACTAACATGTAATGAATATAAAGCTGTGGTCAAACACCAGCGTTTAAAATCAATGCTGTGGTAGGTCGGACGTGGGAGGAGCCGTGACGTTCGGTTCACCGCGACCACCACACTGATTTCTAATCCATCATACGTGTCAGCTCTCCCCCCTCTCACCCATTCTCCTCTCCAGCATCGATTTGGTCTCACATTCTCTGGCTCATGTGCCGATACGGGTGCGAGTCATCGGCAGGATTTCTGATTGTTCTTTGGAGGGTAACATTTACATCTTAATTTGGTTTGATACGTCACAGCCAATGATTGATATGAGGTAATGATCTAAACTGATTTTTTAAATGAAAATTAGCCCTCTGGGCTAAAATCTGACACACTTGCAGGTTTTCGGTAGATCAACTGGAACTGACCTCGACACAACAATAAAAATAATAGACCAAAATAAAAATGAATACAAAAAGTCCTACAACATCTGGGTTGTTCTCACCAGCTCTATGTGTGTGAGCTGTTGGGCGACAGTAAACGGGTCGTTGCAGATTGACAGCATGTCTCTCTGGATGGCTGCTTGGGGCTTCGCCTTAAGAGCCGTCAGGCGCTCGGCCGCCGTGGAGTTGATCTTAACCAGCGCCTCCTCGTACTGGCTGAGCACCGTCAACCTCCTGATCAGGCCCTGGCTCATCTGGCCGACCGCCTTCCTGTAAACCTGACGGACGGAACGAGGGAAGGACAGCGTGAGGAAAGGGGAGAGGTGGAGAGAGGTGAAAGAAGAAAATCAGTTAGTTTTTATTCTGACATCACTTCTGAATCCAACATATTCTTCAATGAGAGAAGCAATAAACACTCACACTGGTGTGGTTCTGCTGCACCGCAGCACACACTGCAGCGCAAAAGGAAATCTCTTATTGCATTATTTTGTCTTTCAAAAGCGAAAGAGTCTGTGAACGCCCAAGTCTTTACCATGAGCTAGTGCTTTGTTTTCCTGTTCTCTAGCTCAGTACACTTCTGAAACGCGATGGAGACACGACTGTTGGACACAGCTACATCACTATTCCATTAGGTTTGGTCACTGACAGCGTGACAAACACTACAACAGAGATAACAACAAGAGAGCGGAGGGCAATATCCAGTAACAAGCATGCAGCCACTTTGTTTAGTTCAGCTGTAGGCATTTTAGGTTGAACCCTAACCAATCCTCTGTGGCAGAGTGATAACAACCTCAATGGAATTTACAACACACATGTTGACTACATGTCAGCAAGAACTGATGCCAGCTCTCAGCCCAGACCACAGAACGACCCTCAAAATGTGATGCCTGCAGTATTTATTTTGCAGAAAAGCAGCCTTTTGGTCATGCACTGGGAGGGTCACTCACAATGTTATGCAAGCCTCTTCCTGCCGGCCTCATTAAGGCCTCTCAGCTCGACAGGGCAGAAGAGGGAGACTCTTGGCTCCCTGGCCTCAGAGGTCGAGAGGTCGACCCGTTTTGAAACCTCCGCTGGACTCAAAACAGGCCACGGTTAGATAATCTTTCCCTGACTGACACAGTTTAACACAGACGTTGCATAAGAGGGTCTATACAGGGAAGGAGGACATGTGTGTTTGATTTTTGTATGCGGAGGAGACGGTGTGTTATGGTATGAACGTAGAGGATCCTGTTCGTGGCCTCTTTCCATACCACCGGTATGAGCTGCCCAAAAAATTCTGAGGTGATGAGGCCCCCTTTCTCACAACCGCATCTCTCCCTGAGCTTTCTGCCAATTCAGCCTCCAGAATCTGGGTTCTACAAACAAGTCTCCAGTTCGACAGGGTGGGAAGAAACACAGCTAGCCTTATAATGAATGTGGAGGCCCGGTGCCTCGACAGAAATCAAGTGTGAGGAGTCGTTGTGGCGCTCCGGCACTTGGGAAAAATGAGCCGACTCTCATCACTCAGCAGGAAACAGCCAGGGCAGGACCTTTTCTGAAATTCACTTCCCAGGGCGTGACTAATGGATCTGTCTGTTGGTGATGGGGCTGTGATAGGTGTGGTGGCACATGAACAGACACGGTCACATGGCAGCCAATCAGCTGCAGCTCTGCGGATATTGCAGTTTTGGCAAGGGGTGATTGTAAGAGCACAGGACAGAGTAAAGAAAAATGAAGTTGTAAAATAGTAGTGGGAGTCTAGATGGACTAGATGGATCAGAGACAGCCAAACATTTGCTGGTTACAGCTTCTCAGGAAGGCTGCTTTTCATATCATTGTAAATGGAACATCAAAGCAATCTAAAGGCTCCACACTGGTCTCACAGACTGCATGAAGGACTTTTTTACCATTTAGGGATTAATCCAAAAAACATGGAGAGATTAAAAGATATGAAAAATAATCATTATGACGTTGCAGCACGGCATGTAACAACGTCATTTGGACATTGTAATACAGTATCAGTGTAAACACTGTATGCACTAAGCTAATGCTTGACCACAGTCCTGCACAGTTGGACAACAGTGAGACATGCCACCAGTGAAATTCGCTCCAGTTGCCACTTCAAAGTCAGCCATCTGCCGTAGCTTCTGTCCCCACTACGAACAGAGGACGGGCCAGGGTCGGATAAATATAGTCGCAGATCTTGGAGACAACAGCACGGCTGACATTTCCAAGCAGAGCGAGTCACATTTGCTCATCAGAACTATCGGCGCCTCGAATGAGGTGGCCTAGCAGGGGCAAGCTCTTCCCTACGCTGTCGACCCTGGCAGCGATCCTGAGGTGGCAGACGGCCGCTCAGTACAAGTCACCACGACTGAGCGCGTGGTTGGTTCCTGCCACGGTATTACTAGAGGTCCTGCTTTTCTTGGCTGAGTGGGGTTACTTCCTGTGGAGCACCACCTGACCCACACAAAAGGCCTGACTGTTTTTAGCAGGTTAGCCAAGCAGCACTAATGAACAGATAGTAAAAGGTGCATCACGTGGGATTATTATATCTACAAACATCCATGTTGCCAAAGCACAACGGAGAAGAGATACCTCCCAACCACGTAACTGTGGTGCACCAGCACAAGTCCGGGTCTATTTTCGATGCATTCCAGACAAGTCCAAGTCAAGTGTTTGATTGCAAGTCTTTCAGGTTTCTGAATACTATTTTCTGCACATTACTGACTTAAAACATGAAGGAGGAATAACTCATAATCTTTCAGTGTTAATGCAATGAGCATTTAAACTCTAAAAACTGAAGTGCAACAACTGCTCTTCTAGCACTTTAAGTTGTTGTCATTTTTAAAGAAAATCAACAGTTCTTATATTTAACAGAGCTCTGATGTTATTTGAAGGTGGCAGTTGTTCTTCATTTGTCCTAGTTAGCCATTCCATCCTGGAGAACAATAAAGCTTCTTCTCCGAGCAGAGAGCAAATAGTGATTGCGTTCAGGGAAGCGCAGTGGCAACTATCACGAAAAGGTACTGTGCATGCACCACTTGGAAGTTTGTCCAAAAGTCTGCCTTATATCAAGTGTTGCAGGCATCCAAATGGGATATACTGTATAATGTGGGATCTGTTAAATCAACCCAACTTATCATAATAAAGCAAAAATAAAATAAAAACTGCACATTTTGAGGGAAGGCAAGAACTCGGTACCACCAAATGAGGTCAGATCAAGATCACAGCGCTTGTTTTCTTCTCAGCTGCTGCTTCCCTATATATCCAACCACATCCATAATGACAGTCTTACTACAGAGATCAAGGTCCTGGAATGTTCTGAGTGTGGTCTGGACACGACTTTGGCCAGATGTTCGGGACATCTATTCCGGACTCAAACCCTTTCCCAGAGCGCTGTGGTCGACGCTCTGAAGAAGAACCAGCATCTCACTCAGAACTCAAGACCTGCTTATGGTTAGACATTTGTGTTTTGTTTTCAAAACATGATTTTGAGAATCTGTTGCAAACACGACTGCAAATTAGTTCTGATCAAACGTCTGCCGTTGTCATCGGCCTGCTCCCTTGAACAGCTGGACTTCTTCTAAGAGATGTCCTGTAGCGTTTGCGCTACCCGCGGAAGCGAGGAATCATTTTATTATCACGGGTTATCATCTATAGAGATAGAAATAAACGATATCACAGCCTCACTTCCTCAACATTGGCTTGTGGCAATTTGTAAACGCGAGGCACCAAAGCTTCCCCGAGAAGCATTCATTTGACAAACCATTCTTGGTCACGCTGTGCTAATCACGACAACACATGCCCGTGGCTTACATGATACCGCAGCACATCTGCAGGGTATTGTTAAAGGTTGCTTTGTCAACACAGTACGTTCATCCAGGGTTCACAGCCTTCGTGTATTCACTGTTAATGCATGTCTAAATCTGTAAATACAGGGTCAATCAAGGCAGCAGCTTGTTCAGTTAGGTTCCCACGAATTATTAAGGACTGCGCAATTTGTGGTAAAAAACTTGTGGTATTTTTGAGAAGCCATCATTCTATCATTCCGTTACTAACTCATAACGTATCGTATTGCAGTCAGAGGATGTTGTGACATTACCAGACTAAGAGTCCAACAGCAGACTCCAACAAGTTCAGACTCAAGCAGTCACACACGATTGGACGTGCTTTATTTTTTTTAAAAGACTTACAGTATTTAGAAGAGAAATTGAAAGCAAATGTTAAAATCATTGCACAATTTGCCTGAACTGGTTCAACTTACACCCGCCATGGCTACCACAGGTTTGTGTAATGAGAGATTATGAGAAACTCTTGCTTTCACTTCAATTTCACCTCCCAACTGGAGGAGAAACTCAGAACAATTTCCTATAAACAGGTTGTAAAAAAAATGAAGGTAAGTATTTATTACATACGGACGCCTGTGGCTTTCAATTATTCGGCTACACTTAAGAAAAATAGGCACGTGTTGTCTTGTTTTGTTAAACGTAGTGAGCGTGACATCACCTTGAGGGAAAGTACCAGGGAATCTTGGGCTAAACAGCTTTTTGTTGCCTCGAGGCCAGAATTGATTTCAACCATCCAAACATCTTCGGAGGGGTCGTGCTAGTGCCAACTGCAGCCAATCTACTGTGAAATCAAAAGATGTTTGTGTGACTATCAACAGACTGAAAGAGTGTCTATTACTGCTGAACAGTTGAGATGTGTTTTATATCCAGGGATTGAACTGGGGAGCAGATATTGGGAGCTGGAAATGTGTCATGTGAGAAACGTATTGATCTCTAGATTAAATCAGGATCAATACTTTTGCTTGTACTATTGATGAGTCATGCGAAACTGGCATTAAAAGCACTGGGGGTGGGTGGGTTGTGTTTCCTTGTCTTCAATAGTGAAGGGGGGAGGTTTTCCACCAGGACAGATCAGGACTGTCTGGTCCTAACAAGCCCCTGCCACCTCACTGTTAACATCCAGCCCCCAAAACACACACACACACACTAACTGCCAACCACAGCACACCCAAACACATGTGAGCCCATCAGAACATGCACAGAAAGGGCCGTGATTCATGATGACAAACTCAATTATTTGTCCAGACCGAAGAAAACTGAAGTGGGAACATTACCGCTGTTGACAGGGAGGGAAACGAACATGTGATATGTAGCCATTCCAACCCAACTGGAGCAGGAAAAGATGAAAACTGGGAACACTCCCCAAAAACCACTGCATTGAGAAACAACTCCACAGATGGCAGTTTGGCGTCTCTGCTTTCTTATTTCAACATGCTAGTGTTCTTTGAGACTGAACCCCCTTTTTAAGACAAAAAACAGGACAGGAAAACTGTCACGCTCCACAAAAACAGTGCAGAGAACATCAATTTAAAGAAATTGACATTTAGGAAAACTACGCGTATTCACTTTGGTGCAGAGGGTTAGATGAGAGGATTGATTCCGCTCACGTGTGTTAAGTGCAGAGCTAAAGCCAAGAGGTGATTAACTTAGCTGAGCATGGAGACTAGAAACAGGGATAAACAGTTAGCCTGCTGCTCGCCAAGAAACAATTACTGCATGCAACTCCTTCTAAAACCCCAAAATATAATTTTCTGTGTTTGCACAGATTAAACAGACAGGATACGTGTTCATCAGTAAGCTTTAGGGGCGCCAGTAGCAGGATTCTCAAACTTGAGCCGTCTCCCCCAGCTTCCAGCCGTTATGCCGAGGCTACCAGCTCCAGATGCACGAGAGTGATGTCCATAATCCGACTCTCAGCCACGAAACAAATGATCTGAAAAGTCACCATTTTACTGTTCCATTAACTTCTGCTGTTTCCACGAGAGGAAATGCTAACGCTTGTCAAAACAGCATTTCTATACCTAAATGTCCCCCACTGGAGGGTCCGCGTGTGCGACAAAGATAACAGAGGGCAAAGGACAAAAGCAGTTCTACCCCGCTAAAAAAACTTTCATCTAAACAGCGCTGTGGAGGCTACCGACGCGCTAAGCCAGTGACATTCAGCTCTGCAGCAATAGAACAATTCATATGCTGCCTAGGAAGGAGCGCCGCAGAGGCGACAAAAAAGCCACCTAGCCCATGAACAATGGGGCTTTTCTCTCAACCCAGCCAGCCTCAAAACCTGCTTTGTTGCCACCTCCCTCCACTGCTATCAGCAAAAATCTGCCTGTGCCCGTAGCTCTGCTGCATGTGCGGTCTACAAAACAGGCCTCCGCTGCTTGTGATAACACCTGAACTAAACACATTATCTAATCAGCAGGCCAGCCTTTGTCACTGAACTCATTTAGTATGACAAGCTTTTTTTTTGTTGCGCGCGTATGATGAGTGGCAGATCACCAAGGACTGACCTCGTCTCCACTGGCCAGCCGGTGGGTCAGCTCCTTCAGGCTCCGCATCATCCTCTCATCCCTGAAGTCGTACGGGAAGGTCTCCGTCCACTCTGTGAGCAGCTGGAGGATCTTGGGAGCAATCTTCCTGACTCTCATCTGAAAATGCAGGATGAACACATAAGTACCGAGTAAGCAGCATTGACAACCACAACTAGGATGCGTAAATGTCCTGATTTTGTAGTGGAATCACAGCTAAGAGCCCACATTATTCCACTGATCCCTGAAACTTGGAAAGAGAATTTTGATAAATCCGAGATGCAACACATACTTTGTCAGCTTGGGGATCGCCGAGTCGCTGTTGCTCCATACACAGGTGACACACCTTCGACATGAGTTCGTAGGGGTGGATGAAGAGGCGGGAGCTGAGGAGGAAGGTGAAGATGTACGTCCTCTGTGGAGAGGCAAGCAAATATGTTTACTACCAAAAGCTAATCATGAAGACAAATTGACTATTTAAATTTGAGAATGGGCTTTATAATCAATCACAAGGGATAAAAACCTGCTCGGGGGAATGATATCTAAACAAGAATATATATAAAAAGCAAGTTGGCTGAAAGTTTTAATCTCTGGTGCACAGAAAGAAAAGGAGATGCAAGAAAGACAGAAAGACAAAGAGAGAAACAGAAAATGAAAGTGACTTTGGCACTTAACAGGGTCTCAAGGCACCAGAGCTTCTCAGACAGAAAAGAAAGAAGGCTTTACCTCCTTCCTTTGATGAAACTGCAAAGGAGAAGGGAAAATACCACCCGGGATAATAAAAAAAAAGTAACACGCAAAAGAACCGACACTCACGTCTGGGTAATAGTCTACAGTTGGGACCAAGTGGTGAATGAGGGCCTCCAGGGACCCGGACACCAGGTTGTTGTCATGATAAAAGAGGCCGGGGTAGCCCTCCTCCTTGGTCTGGTACAGGTTCTTGTTGTAGCTGCCGGTGTTCAGCTGCCCCGTGAACGGCGGTGTCTGAGGCATGTTGTCCTGCAGAGACAGAGAGGACAAACACAGGAACAGTCAGTCAGAACTTCTTATCCGATAGATATTTCGCCGCAGACGCTGATGCAGGATGGCCAAACAAAATCCAAAATAGCTCCGAGACACAAACACAGACGGCGAAGGTTTTGTTTGGGAAACGGTTTGGACGCGGTCAACACCCTTCCTCCTCTGCTGTCCATTTTAAGCTTTCTGGGTTCGGGTTTAGGTTTTTTTTTTCTAATGTACGAATGGCTGACTGAAAAAGTTGAAAAGCAAACTGTGGTTGAGACACAAAAAGAGAGAAAGGAGGAGGCTCATGAGTCATCTGCCTTACAATGAAAAACACTCGCATAGACTGCTCAGTTTTGACCCCACTGAGCTTCACAGGGAATTGAACCCTTAACCCTGGCAGCATTAGTGCTTTGCTCTACAGAGCCATGGTCAAGTTGTCACAGCCTAATAGTGTGACTCATCTCATAGAGCGCAACTGTTGAAAATAACCAAATTCTTAGAAAACAAAACAGATGAAGGTTACAGATTTCACATTTGGTACTTTCCTATAAATCTTCAGTCGGACAATTCATTCATTCAAAAACACTCCTGACTCACAAAGAGTTGGTGTTTTATAAATCTTACAAAGAGAGTTCTGTGTTTAAACATGCAGATACCAAGAACAAATTACACCAGAAAACGTGTAAGAGCTTATGAGAGAGCCCCGCAGGACTCTGCTCCATCACGTTGCCTGTTTACGTCCACCGCTGCCATGTGTTTGTGCGTGATGCAAAGCCACTGTGTGCGAAACACGCAGAGGAATCGTGATGCTGGGTAGAATATGACAAGTGGGGGAACGTGTGTGGCAGCGGCATGTTAACACTGATCAAAACATTGCCTTGGAAGCACGTCAAACGACTCCTGCAGCACAATCCGCTTCCCGTTGATCAATTTGTACCAAACAATCACAGCTTTGTCGGGAAATCAAACAGATACGGTAACTCGGAGCTATGCAGGGGTGACAGCATGACACAAAAGAAAATGAGCGTTCGGTAATGCTGGGTGTCAAAGTCACTTTTTACACACTGAAAAATATTTTATAAAATATAGGAGAACTGACAAGCATTCAGCGCCTGGTCAGATGTACTTTTTCTTTGATCAGATAATTTCCTATTTGAATTAAAACATTGTCGTGTTGTTTGGGCTGCAAACTTATATGGCTGCTTTTGAAATGAAGACCATCACAGCATCCCGCTCTCAGGTCTGACGCTCTGACTGGTCCTCACAGAGATAGAACACCAAGCTCTCACACACGTTCCTCTGCCAGCCTCCTGACCTCTGAACCTGGCACTCTGGCTCAATCCCATGCCAGGCAGACTTATGGTTCGAGAAGCACAAAGGGCCTTTTCACACTGGGGGTTTGGCGCAGGGTGCAACAACCCCGCCCCCACACACCGTCACAACCCTCCACACCCCCACCCTCCTTGACAATATGCTGCCCCGTGGCTGCCTGCCGAGCCAGGAAGCCTTTAAAGCCGATGCACTGAAATGCTGCCAGGGGCGGATACGGGGGATGCCAGGAGGTATAAACTGCACCTGCCCACACACTGGCACACGGAGTTCAAATAAATTTAAGGTTTCATTGTCCTGTGATGTAATTTTGGTTTGTAGAGGAGGCTTACATAAGAACAAAAAGAAAATCGTGAGGATAAACATCTGCTGATCAGACCAGAGAGAATTTAACAGATATTATTTAATAGCATTTCATGGTCTAAGAGCCTTTTGCAGGAACATGGAGTTTGACTTAGATGCCGAAACAAACCCCGTTTACTCATAAGTTCGCTTAAAGCCCACACAAGGCTACCCATGCATCTACCCTTCCACTCTCACACGCCTGCCGCTCCATAATGCACGCGTGCACACACAGACCATTGCTATTATTCAGCCAGACAGCCGTGGCCATTTCCATGAGAAAGGCGAGTGTGAGGAGTCAGAGCACAGCGGCCCGAGCATCTGCTGCACCATGTGGCTTCCCCACAGAGAGGGAGAGACGGGGAGAGAGGAGGGATATCCTGATAACAGTCAACTGTTTTGCAATATTTGTTTACTCCACTGAGGGTTTCTGCTGAACTTGAGTGCTCTTTTCTGTGCAGCACTGACTCATTTAGTTACAGTCTCTTACATACAAGTGCAACCACAGACATCTAGTGTCCACAAAGCAGCTCTAAAAACACCACTGGGGTTAAGACGGAGAGCGCATCAACAGCAGCAGGTGATCGAGGACTGAGAACATGGCCCATTCACTGTTCCCAGCTGGGATCTAAACCACCACCTCCCTGGTCCCACGCTTGCTTTTCTCGCAGCGAAGGGGGAGCTTGTTTTAGTTGGATGTGGAGCTCAAACAATTAGTCGATCAACATAAAATCAATCAACAATTTGAACTTTTCATTGTTTTAGCAATTGTCCTAACATATCTTTGATTTACTTAATGAAGCAAACATTTGTCGGTTCCAGCTTATCCAAATATAACTACTTTGTCAGTGCTGTTATAAAATGTACTTTGGCATGATTGTGTCATGTTTATTCATTAAGTCATTGCAGGCTGCTCACAACAATATCTGGCCTCACACTACCTGACATAAGCTTTACCTGTTTTAAATACAGAAAGGAGAGCACCGGTATCAAAAAGGGAATCTTTATTGGCTGAAGACCTGAGCTGAGGTGCTGGAGTTTGTATTGGTGCCTGTTTGCTCCCCTAGTGGGATGCAAAGTTCAACATTTCATTTCTGGCACCAGTTATATCAGTCTGTTTAGTTGGCCTGGGACCTTTTTGATGCTAATGCAGATCTTTCGTGTCCAACCTTCACCTACTAGACTGCTGAAATCCACACGGACACATCATCACATGCAGCTCAGATCACAAAGCATGAGGTGAAAGAACTGGGTTTATAAGATCTAACACTGCAACAAGTTGTCACTCTACCCTCTGGTGTTTCTGTAAAGGTGAACAGTCTGGATTAATCTCATGCTGCCAGGGGCATGTGAGCTTCTCTGAAGATAAAAGATGAGTCTCCAATACAAAAAAAAAAACCTTAGATAGAAGACACCATGAGATCAGATGTCTGTGGAGATTCTCATTCGTTCAGGTCGTGGTGCTTTTAAGGACTTGCAAAAGGCAACTGGACTTGCTCGAGGTTTTAGAAGACGACATGAGATCAGATGCTGCACTTTGTCCTCTAATCTCTCTGTCCCTTATATCAGGTCACACATGCAGGTCAGTACAAACAGTTTCCAAGATCGTCTTAACACACATTTGTACTTAATGACTTAATGTTTTGTTGATGCTCTTGCTTGACACTTTGGCCTTTAACAGAGACCTTGTTCTCTGGCCAAAAAAATGCTAATTAGTTTGGTTTTGTGCAGCTAGAGGATACCACCACCATCACCACCACCACCATCACCACCAGTGCACTGAAGCCAAGAGTATCTATTCTCATCTGCTCTGCTCCACACATGCCAGCTGCAGCCTTCACCACAATCCTAGAAACAAAGCGCAGGATGCTTACAAGCAGCGACAACTGACACGCGCTGATTTACATTTGGTTTCCAGGTGTCTGTGTGGTAGTAGTAGTAGTTGTGGGCTTGGGGGTCGAGGGGGACACGTCAAGTCCCCGGGCCTGACAAAAGCAAACTCTTAGCACGCCGCTGTTGGTTTAGCGTGGCTGCTGGCTGGGTGGCAGCTGAAGGTAAACAAACAAAATGCCACAGCTCGCCTCCCCACTTCAGGGGGGTTTGTTTAGGTTGGATGGATGGTTTTAATTATAGCCTTGCCGGGCTTGTGTATGTGTGTGTGTGTGTGTGTGTGTGTAGCCATCTGCCTCAATGTGTAAAAACAAGTCTGGTTTGGACTTAAATTGGATTTAAAAACAGAGGACATTCAAATTTCGGTCTGTTTCTGCTCATTCGTGAGTTAAAAGATCTTATTGTACTCAGCTTAAAAGCATCAAGCTGTAAATTGTTGCTTTTGGGCAAAAACTTCAGCACATCTCTAGGAACTAAGGACATCAATTTTAACAATATCAAAAGCAATTTGAAGTGATTAGAAAACTCAGACCGTTCTTAGTCACCATCTTCAAACAAAGATCCTCTTTAAACGTTCAATCTCAGACCTGTTTTTTATAGTCACGCAGAAACTGTTGCCACTTTTTCACTGACTAAAGACCAAACTGCTGATTATCTCATGGCAGTGACTCTCCCAGAAGACTGCCTGGCTCAAGGGCTGACTCAGTGGTGTCCTGTGGTGGTCTGCAGGGGCTGTTCTCACCTCCTTCCTAGTTTTTACGGGCATTACTGTTAGGCTGATCATGTGCTGTAGCATTTGGAGGTAAAGGGTTGATTTATGGGAAGGGAGAAGGGGAATTTTTAGTTTCAGGCCATGATTTGCTGAAAGGTTATAGAAATGTCAAAATATTTCCCTTTTTCGCCCTGTGGGGAAATTTTGAAATAGAAGGGCAGCAGCTTAAAAAGCACCAAACCTCCTCGGGCAAATGTCACATTAGGAGTAAACCCTGCCGTTTACGTGAAATTACCTTCAGGCTGCAGAGCCATCAGTGCTCGCAGGTAATTCTGTCTCCAAACGCATGGGTGTGGCTGCTCCCCCGGGGAGGAGAATGATGGAGCCCGGTCTCTCACTTGCTCAAAATACAAGCTATCAAAGAGCCGGCGGAGGCCTTCCCGCCCTGCCCGCACTCTTAACGACCGCTCATGATGAGCGCCCATCAGCAGTTCAGAGGCAGTAAAAAAAAAGCCTGAACAGACAGAAAACCATTCCCATGGTCCACGAGACACACACACGCAGCGTTTACTGTTCTCCGATGCCATTCCTGAGACATTTCTAAGATCTTCCTGCAACCGGCGAGGAGCACGCAGGTCAAAGCAGTAAAGCTCTGAGATTTGTGACGTAATAAAACATCCTCTGCAGCCTAAACAGCAATATGCTTGAGAAGTGGCGTCCACAGAAATGAAAGCTGAAGAGACAAAGTAGAACAGTGTTTTGTTTTCGCTTTATTGGGGCTGAAGGAGGCTGTAGCAGTGGGGGAATGCTGTGAGACACTTTGAGAGACCAGCAGTAAATCAACACCCCCCCCTCCAACACACACACACACTGCGTAAACACTGAAAGGCATGAGGAATCCCACTCATCCATGGCTTGAGGAAATGAGGGTGAGAGATAGCCGAGTGGATGAGAGAGAGCGAAGAGGCCACAGTGGAGTAGTGGAAGTAGTCTAAATAAAGACGGCTGGTTGGTAAGGTTGTTTGAAGCTGGTGTGTGGTCAGAAGTACTGAGTAACATTACACCTGCCTGAGAGGGCAGCAATCAAAAGGTGGGATTGGAGTGAACGTTAGAGATGAAATTTAGAGACGCTTAGTGGGGAATAAAGGAGAGAAGCAGATGTGGTGGGGTTAACAACTCTGATCAGTTTTTAACTACTGAGTTGATTCATCAGTTCCTCTATCTGCCAGCGTGGTGCAATGCAATCTACCCACCTACTAGCCCAGTTGGTATTCACACATGCAACAGTGGCAACTAAAGACTATTTTTCATCACTGCTTTAGCACCTAGATTACAAAACCTTCCAGAAAATGCTGCAGACTGAACTGAAAGGACAAATGCTATTTGGACACTTTCCATCACATCTTATAATGGCTCAAAACAGAAGCCTGTTCCTCAGTGCAATGCACCTTCCAGCAGCAGGAGGTTAGTATATAAAATGCAGTAACGTGCAGCTCATCCACACTTTCCCGACTGCATTCACACCAGTGATGAGTGTTGTCCTACCAACAGTGTTCATGCGAGTGGTAATGTTTGCAGCTGTTGCACTGAGTGGTAAAAATCGCAGCTTTCATATAAGATTCTGTCACCTGGCATCATCAGTCCTCGACAGGATCCCCCCTGCAGACTCTAAAACATCCTGCACAGAGGGACGCTGCAGCAGAGGCAACACCTCTGTGGCATCTACTTCTGATGCCTCCCCTGAATCTTTAACAACCGCAGGCAGAGAAGTTGAGGTTGGGATTTACTGGAAACGTCAAACAGACAAATTTCAGCTTGTGTACTGAGGGTTCATTCAAGATGTGTCTGGACTGGGAAAGTCCTGACCTCAAAGATTTCTCGAGAAACACTGATTTTTACAATTTGCAGGTCAGAAGACGTCTGGGCATCAATGTTGACATTTTTGGGGCATCTGTGTTATATATCCATTGATTCACCACATTTCTAAAGACTGTATATCAACTTGTGGTCAGCACCTGCCTCACAGTCATTTAAATGCCATAGAAACAACAGTAACACGTAACCTAGATGACAGAAATATTCAATTTTCAACCAAACTTTGCTGAGAAAGGGCTCCGCAGGGTGGAAACTCATGCAGCTCATGATGGAATTCACCAAATTGGCCTCTTAAAAGACCTTGTGGTCAATTTTAGCCCAGTTTTAATGCTTTGATCTTTTTGACTTGCAGATCAATGAATCAGCTCTGGCCCAGGCTTGAGCGATAGATATAAACACTAAGCAGCAGCACACTGCATCACCGCTTGCATCGAACATCAGGCTCTACAAAGACCCATATTTCATGACAGGAAGCTTCCCACTTTGTCTCCTTTTCTACAAACAAAGACCGCCACAACCACTACTACACAACACCAGAGGTACAGTAGCAATCATGTAATCCACAGCAACAATAACTCATTCGAGTGCTTCCACAGGAGACACCCTCACATTGTCAGCGGCCCGGAGTCGTGCCAAATCACCAATAAACGGATTTAACTTGTCAGCACATTAAGGAAAGCCCGATGCATGCCTGTAATACAGAGCAGTGGCACGGAGAGCCAAGGAGAACAGAGCAGAGTTATTCAGGAGAGATGTGGGATTAACTTCACTGATCCCTCTCTGTCTTGCAGGGGAGGAGAGGGGGAATCCTCTTAGCCAGAAGGTAGTGGGGGTTAAAAATAGCCCGCCATTGACACTGATTTCAAAAATCCTATTATTGGGGTTCATTTTAGGGGTCACTGAGGGGGGAAAAGACAGGATAGACACAGCCTCTCAGCACAGCCAGCCAATCTGGGCATCATTACCCTTGTTTGTTTTGACTCTGGAGGTTAAAGAGACGCGCTGCCAGCGCTCATACAGCAACAAAGGTCCAATTTAAACACCAGAAACTCAAGCTGAAATCTTAATATCTGCGGTCAAGTCAGGAAAAGAGTCACAGAGCATTCAGACAGAGGTCAGGTCATTTACAAACGCTGCCGATCCTGTTTGGCTGGAAATAAAAGTGCGCTCTTTCCGCCACCTGCGCGCATTGTGGACAAACACTGGGTGACCGAGGGGCACAGAAGGCGTAACATTCAATAAAAACGCAACAACAACATCTATCCCCACAACTCATCCGCACAGCTCACCTCAATAAGAAGTAATCCAGGTGCAAACTCTTCTCGTATCCTTTCCCGAAATGCGCGAAACACCCTTTGAGCAGCCGAGACTCTCAGCTGTTACATATGAATAAAGCGAGGCGGTGAAAGCCGGCAGTCGCTCCCTGCTCCGGCCGCTCACTGCAGCATTATTCAGCTGGAAATGGCCGAAAGTAAAGCGTGTATTGTGGGTTTCAGAGCAGCAGCAGCAGCGGCAGGTCTGTTCACTGACGGTGAATCCGCATGAATGACTGACAGCTCCGGCCGTGTCGCTCCGCCGCAGCTTCCTCGAGCGTGTGAGCTCCGGAGCCGCGAGCAGGCTCGAGACACTGTAGCGAGGGCGAGGCGTCAGCCAATCAGAGGGCAGAGTTGAGCCCCTCCACACCCCCTCTTCTCCTCTCTTCAATTTCATTTCTCTTTCTCATCCATGCTCTCGCTTTCTCACCACTCCGACGTGTTTTCCATCGGCTGCTTTCTCATCCTTCCTCTTACAGGTTTCATTTCTCCGTCCAGTGTGCTGTATTTAGGAAAACCAGATGGAGTGTTGCCAGAGCATCAACGCTTAAAAGGAAGATTAAAAACAGAGCATGGAAAGCACACTGACAACTTTTCTAAGATTAGTTTCTGTATGTACTGTATGTGTGTGTTGTATGGGCTTCTTCAAACGTGTTTTTTCTCTTATATTCTTTCACTTTTAGTTATGTTTTAATTTTCTTGACTTTTACCTCATGTTTTTGTATGTAATTTACTGTGAAGCACATTGAGTTTATTTATAATGAAACAAACAAAAATGTCTTGCATTAAAGACAAGACTACAGCCACGCTAGCAACTCTCTCAGGTTGTGCTTATAGGCACAGCGGCGCTAAGTGCTAACGTCAGCATGCGCACAACAGCATGTTTACCATGTTCATCATTTTAGGTTAGCATGTTAACATGCTAACACTTGCTAATTGGGACTAAAAACGCAGCAGGTATGGCAGAGGCTGATGGGAATGGCATTCGTTTGGCAGGTTGCTCGTAAACTGGACAGAGTGAAATTTTGACCTGATGATGGCGCTGCATGGAAAGTCAGGGGTCGCCAAAGTTATTCTAATTCATCCTGAGGGGGGGCGTGAATGTCTGTACTGAGTCTTGTCCCTCAAAAATACAAAAGTCAACCACAGGATATCACTAGAGGAAAAATCAGGTGGTCACCAAAGTCAGCAGGGTTCATCCAATGGGAACCATGAACATCTGTTCCAACTTCCATGTCAATCCAACAACTGATTCAGTTTGGGCCAAAGAGATATTTAGTATATATTAGTGTTGTCTGTTATAACAGTGACCAGCCAACTAGAGGAAAACTGGCTGCAATCTGACATTCACCCATCAACATTTTCAATTTATTCTACCTTTTTCTCTCTCCACCTCCCCATCTTACCCCCTTCCCATTTCACCCCTCCTTTCTCCTCTCTTCATCTCCATCCCTCCCCCCACTCTTTCTCTCCTTTGTATGTCTGCACGCCTCAGTCTCAGCTCGGGTCATGGAAATCGAAGCTTCACAAATGAGAACTGTGTAATTGACATCAGTGAAAAAGCTGTGGTATAAAATGAAAGCTGAACATTATTATGCTCACATTATTTCAAACTTCAGAATGGGGCTGAATTATTAGGGTTTTTAACAAAAATGTGCACAGATTAAATGATATAAACATGCAAACCACAATCAAATTTAAATGTCAACTGTGTTAAATCATTTGATGCACTGTTCTCAGGCAAACCGTTATCTTGGCAGTGTTGCCGTGTTCTACCGGCAGATTTACAGAGGGCCATGGTGTTTGGTGTGTGTGCATTATTAGTTTAGTTCTTTTTATTTATTTAACTTTCTAAATGCAGGTCAATGAAGAATGAATTCTCGCCTACAAAGACACCCAGGAAAGAAGAGAAATTGGGGTTACAAAACCCAAAAAAAATAGAAATTGTTCTTTTGTTGTTTTGTATCTGCAGAAAATAGCAATTTGTAACACAAAAGCCTATTTTTAATTTATTGACAACAACTGTTCTGCTTATCTTTTAACAAGAGAAAACAGAACAAGACCATCGGATGTTTTCTTCTTCTCTAAGACAAACTTCATCATAGCTCACTTACTCTAAACAGCAAAGAAATGTGACTTACACAAAGAAGACATACTGGATGTTTGCTCAGCCGTGGAATCCTTTGTGCTTGGCTGACTTTCTCCACATTTCCAAGCAGAGTAATAAGCCACGGTAAAATAACAGCAAATCACCCCAAATCTCATCAACATCCAGAGGTATTACGTAATCTGGTATTAACGCAGATTTACGTATATGCACTAATCCAGCTTTTCTCTCGCTTAAGTGACTGCACAGAGTTTGACCACAAAGATCAGGATTGCAGTCATTATGTAGGACATGATGGGACACAAACGCAGTGTATGTCGTCAAACAATACACACGGTGGTCAGGTCCGAGCCAGGTTTTCATTTCAAGGGGAAATTTGGGGGAATTCAACTATGTTTCTAATACGCTGCAACAAATGTAATGACAAAAGTTCAACTTTATAATTATAGTTGACCAAGACACAGTACAATTTCATTTGTAAATGGGTCGCAAGGCCTTGAAACAAACATCGTAGTTTTTTCCAATTTGTGTCTTCATCTTCCCGGAGGATGTGGTTGCCCTCACTTTTGGATCAGTTTTCCAAACAATGACCGACACTGAATGTTACAGAGAAGGTTCCAGTTCACAAAGTACTAGCATGAAAGGCAAACACATGAAGAGAAAAAGAGCAAGAAAAGGCCAATAAGGTGTCTTATTGTCAACTAATGACAAGTCCAAAACCAACAATGTGTTAGCCGCTCTCTCAATACTTTGACTTCCTTACCCCCCCTGCATGTGTTCACTCTGAAGGCGAAAACAGCTGACAAATATGTAGTTTCACTTATAGTCAGGGCTCAGCAATTTCATAAGAGCTGGTTACTGTAGTTTTTAGCAAAGCAGGGACATATTACATTCACCGCAGACTATTTTCAGTGGCGGATTAATACACATTTGGTGCTCATTTTGGTGTGCGTTCATTGTAATGAAGGAACATTGCAAAGGTGTGGCTCACTGCTGTGATTTTAATTGTTCTTGGACAACAATGGCACTCTGTGGCGCAGAGGAATAAGATTTATCAGGCTTGGGTTGGACAGATGATACTTGTTCGTGGGATCAATTCAGTGTTGGTTTTGGTCTTTTCGTGGCATTTGTTGATGATTAGAAAAAAATCAGCGTATCACCAGTCGTATCTTTCAAGTATTCCTGTGTCTGGTTTCAAACACGTCTATATGGGAGTACCAGCCTGTCCAGTGTTGATTACAGTCTGGTTTCAGCATTTCTTAAGGTGAAGGAGGTGGGGCTTTTCCAGTTCAGCTCATTCACAACCTGTCCCTTCAGGGCAGCCAGCGTTGAATGGCCGAGTGAAAGATTTGTCTATTCAGGTAACAATCAGCATGGGGCAGCTACAGCCTGGAGGTTTAATAAATAAGATCTGTGTTAGTGTGCAGGAAGAGAAAAAAGAGATATTGTTGTGTAGCTAATTTGATAAAAGGGTTAGAGCTTTAACAGCTAAAATATATGGTAGTGTAAGAAGCTCCACCGTGTCCACGGCTTCATTAACATGCTGTGTGACTGTAGTCATCTGATGTTTACTCTGATGGAGAAAGAGGCTGACTGCATCAGAATTGTGCTAAAGGTCTGTTATGCAAGCAAGACTTGCAGGCAGATGTCCTGGATTTCAAATGTTCCTGCGGGGAAATAAATAAACACTACCTTTATGTTTGTGCTACATTCCCCATATAGCTTCAACACAGTGCAGTGAAGACAGGCGTCAGGAATTTACAGTAAGTTGTTGTGTCCCACTTGTGCAGCCTCTGCAGCAGCCGGGTCACAGCGCCTTGCACATTAACACTTGGACAAACTTCCTGAGCGATGATAAACACCTTTGTTACACTGAGGGAACTAAACTTGTGAGTTTCTGGTTAAAGGGCAGATTACACTTCTAATCACATCTGCACTGACGACAAATCCATAAATACGCCTCACAGTCCAGATATTTACAGCAAATGTGATGCCACAACTGTGACAGATCAACTGTTTGTGCTAAGATCACATTTCATGTGTTAGTATTACTTCTTTATGTAACTGGAACGCATTTGCCTAATATGTGGAGCTAATGGCACAGATGTTTGTTCATGCATTATGTATTACATCACACACATTCAACATATTGTAGAATTACTGCAAAATACATCTGTATGTATCTGTATGAGGTATTTTATATTATTGTAAAAAATGACAATGTATTCAAATAATGCCAAAACATGTTGATTTTGTCCCATTATAAGCTTATTTTTTAAAATGACATTAAAAGTCAAAGTAAGAATCATCAAATCTGTTTCCTCATACGAGCTGTCCCATACAGTTCACCTGCACTACTCCTCAGTTGCAGTGACTTTATAAGCAGCGTCACTTGAATTATTGAGACTTCAGCAATAGTCTCAATAGTCAATACAATTATCAGTGCAGATTAAGACTTTTCTATCAGTGGCACAAGGCCGACAAACAGATTCCAGTGGAAAACAGAAAGTGGGTTGAAAATATCTATTTTTAATATATAGTATAAAAGTGCATGAAACAGTTCTATTACATTTGGTACAGTTACAGGTACTTGACACTTAACAAATCCCCTCACAGACGTACACTTCCACTGTAATTTCCTCCTCAAAGCTGAGCGTGACTGACTGCTGGCTCTCAGTCAACAATCATACAATATTCACAAACTCTTTCATTTTGAGGGTCTTTATCTGCATTTGATTCAATTCAAATTTTACTCCATATCACCGAGGCCTTAACCAAGTCGCCCTGCATGAGACAGTTTGCATTATCAGTGCCCTCATTTGGTTCCACCTGAGCTTGAATATGATTCCACACTTTGGATTAACCACTGGTCAAAAAAAGCCTTGGTGTGAATACATTCTAATCCCTGCCTTTGTTCATGGTATGATTTGTACCACTTGGTGCCTCTGCTACAGTTTGGCTGCCTCTACATTTACACCCGTGTTCTCTGGCTAGACTGGTGAGGAGCTCCAGGACTCTGATCTCGTGCTCCATGCGAGCCTTCTCCCTCCTCTCCTCTCTCTCAGCCATCTCCCTCTGCCGGTGCTCCTCCCTCTGCAGCCACTGGGCCAGGAGCTCCTGATGCCAGCGGGCCTGCTCCTGCCGCTGACTCTCCAGCTGCACCAGCAGGCCCCGGGTCTCCGACACCAGCCGCTGGAAGCAGTCCGACAGGTGCTTCAGGACGGGTTCCAGGCAGGTGGACTCGGGGTGGTGCCGGCTTGGATCTGGGGGTGCAGGGAGTGGAGAGGTAGCGGATTGGGTAAGAGGGGGAGGAGAAGGAGCAGGTGGAGGTGGTACTACATGTGGGGAAGGAGTGCTTGTGCTGTTTTCCACAAGTGTACCTATGACACAGGGTATAAAAAAGCACAGGTAAGAGATTATTACTCACAGAGCAAACTTTGGAGCTGAAACGATTTGTCAGTCAGCTTTGTCATCATTGGCATGTAAAAAAAACAGCTACTTTGTTATCCTATCTGACACCAAATATACAAAAAATTGAGAGACTGCACAAGTGGTTAAAAATGCTTAAAATTATTGATGTGCAAATTTAAAATCCTATGCTGAATGTTTGTGATTCATCAGAAGTGGCAACAAAGCAAAATTATGATACCACAAGAAACTAAAAAAGTGTATATAATCACAGTACATACCACTTTCTTGAGGGGTGCGGTCTCTCAGATGCTGTGGGAATCCTGTATTGCTGAACTCGAACTCATCTGTTGAATCTTCTCCGTCCTCCAACTTGACTTGGGAGTCCAGCTGCCAAGACTGACGGGCTCCTTTCTCCTCTAAAGAGCTCAGACGTTGTCTTCCTGTTGTCCCCGGAGAACCAAAATGGTGTCCACTAATCTCTGAGTTAGAACGTAAATCTGGTGGGACACTTCCTGACCTGTCAGTGGAGTCAAGGTGATGCTCCACCATCCTTTCTGGAGAAACAAAATAGGGCCCTCCCTCCCCTCCTGCTGACCTCCGGCCCAACACAGCATCCATGTCTGCAAAGTACTTAAAAGTGCAAGGCTGCGAGCTGTCGACGCTCCTCTGTAGTTTGGCTCTCACGTAGTTAGCCTTCAGAGTTTTGACCCGAAGACGACACTGGTGTGGACTTCGAGAGAAACCCATTTCGCTCATGCGAGCCGAGAGGTGCTTGAAGACATGGCGGTTGCGAAGGTTTTCTGCAAGACTCTTCTGGACGCGCTCATCACTCCAGGCGCACAGCAGCACCTGAGTCTCCTCCACTGTCCAGTTTACTGAGCGCTCAGCTTCTCGTTTTCCTGCATAGGCATAAACACAGCTAAACACAGCGAGCGACTTCACAGCTGATGCTGGTGGATTAGTGTTATGGTTCATGAACTGACCACTGATTTGATTGCGCAAAGGATCTCTCTTTGTACAAAACTATAGAAGAGGGAACGTAATTAACTGCACATTACACGTAGGTGCAAGGGTCAGAAAACAACAACAATTAAAAAGTAATGCCCACCCACTGATCATAAGGAAGAAAATGAACAAAATGTTTCAAACTACATGGAAATAATCTGCAAAATCTGCACATCTAAAGACTGATATATAAACCTTCCTAAATCCTTAGGAGCTTAATTTTAGAAGTAGCCTCTGAATAACAAGCTGTGCAGGTATTACAGCAGTAAGGATCTAAACTTACTAACCAACTTATCAACAGGCTTCAATAGCATAACTTAGTCCGAGATACTGCTATTTTTGGTTTAGACATGTAATGTCCATCTGGAGCAGAGATGACAACCTCACTTCACTCACGCTTGCTAATCAGACTTAGCTGACACTGGATGTTACCAGTCAGCTAACAGGTGAAAAGTTTAGGGTTAGCCAGCAAGCTAGCCTGATAGCACTGTCCGCCATTCAAAAGAGTCGGGAAGTCATTGCACACGCAGGGCAATTAGCGACGAATGGCTGAACAGTTTAATAACTGAATGAAACCAATCTATTCATCAATTTCTGCTCTGTAACAAATGCAGCTAAGGTTAGCGGCTAACAGTTAGCTGACCTAGCTATATGACTGTTTGTCTCATCCTGAGTCTGTGCTGCTGGTTAAACCACCAACAAAATACGTCGGCTGCTTAAAGGATTCTTACTTTTGGTCGTTGAAACGGAGTTGGTCGAGTTGATCATCGGGGGATTCATTTTGACGGGCTGCAGGAAATGTAAACAATCCTCACACACACCGACACTCCTCTCTTCCGGGTGACGTCGAGTTCAGCGCGTGACGTTGCGCGTCGGGTGTGGCGTTGCGTTACAACATTAGATCATACAGAAAATAAAAACAATGCAGCGTTCCCATTTACCATATATTTGATCTGTACAGATCATTTGTGTCTGTTTCTCCTCTGAGATCATTAAAGTTGTATGTTTTTGTATCTAAGAGGGACACTATGAGTTTATCATCAGATATATATATATTTTTAATATTCAGCATTTTCATATATTATTCATATACAATACTGTGTGTTGTACAGTGTTTAAACAAGAGTACCATGCGCTTTTGTCAATGTTGTGTAACCCTTGAAAGAAATTAAATGGAAATCAGTTTGTTTGGGCAGTTTATGTTCATCTACATATGATGAATTATTAAAAAGCATTAGGAGTCAGAATCCAAATTAGACTTTGCCATTTACAGTGAGTCCACAAGGAACAAGTGTACTGCATTTAAGTTCAAAAACAGGAATGACATACACACAGCAGTGGGGGGGCTGGGCTATGTAAGTGGAGGTTAAGGTATATGTCATATTCTGTATAGTCTACTGCTAAGACTGTGATCAGACAGACATGAATAAATGCAGCCACTTCATTTCAGAGAGACAGCAGTTGGCACAGCGGGGTGTCAACAGAGAGGCCTTAGGCTAAAAAAATAAAAATAAATAATTACTGTCTTGTAAAGCAAAATTTTAACGTTTGCTACCACACTATCTCATGTCATCCTGCAGGCAACATAATGCATAGGGCAATCAAATACATGCGAGTGCAAAGTCTCCACCAACATAGCCACTTGAATTTCTTTACACAGTGCTATTTCAGGTATAAATGCCCACTATAGTCCTGTTTATGTTATTTCTCGTATGAGACTAACGACAAACTGTACTTGGGTCCATCTGAGACAGACTGTAATTCACATATGCATCAAAATGACTTTGAAATGTGGCTTTCTTATAAAAATGCAATTTTCCCTACAACCTGCAACCTTACAAACTTCCCTGCTATTTTCCCTACAAACTGTGGAGAAGATTAGTCCCTGACATCCACAGAATATGCACCACTTAACAGTCACGCCTGTATTTACAGTAGTCCACATGCGATGGCATCACCCAGGATGCATTTTATCTGCTAAGTGTGAACACATCCCCAGAGACCACAAATTCATCCCAACTTTGAATAACAAGAGGGAACCATTCAGAGGAAACAACTCCTAAAGAGGCAGTGAGGTGCTAATAGGTCGTCCTGTGCATTCTCTGGATGTCTGTTGAGAGCATTAAGATCTGTGGTGTCCCTCCTTCTATTTCACTGTTTCACCTCCTCAGCCTTTCATCCACGAACACAGCAATTAGCAGGGGGCTAGGGGGTCCCAAAGTGTTGCTAATGCAGATTCAGTCTGCTCTCCTGCAGTTACATTTGCATTTTGAGCTTCCAGCCATTGTTCTGTTATACAGTGACTTGGAATGAGTTTAATAGTAATCTTAAAAGAGACTGCTGGTGTCATTTACAGTTTGAGCCCATTTTCCTCTGTCTGCATCTCCTTACTGTGTTGCACTGAAGGTTGTATGTAGGCTAATAATTTGTTTTAAAGAGGACTGATTTTTGATAATGCACTTATTTGCTCTCTTACCAAGACTTTCTTTTTGCTGCCTGACCATTTCGTATCTCTGTGTTTAAAACTTGAATATCTATAGCCTAGCTTAGCATTAACTTAGCACAAACCTGGAGGCAAACCTGGTAAACCTGTTTTATCAAAGGTGGTGTCCATCAAATTATGTGTTCCTGCACACTTGGAACTCAAAATCAAGCTGACTGTCAAATGCACTGGTGACTCACTTACCAGCTAACAAGATGGTAACATGTCAATAAGACAGTTTGGGAGTTGGTGCAGGTTTATTTTTTCACTTTTGACAAAGGAAAGCCATTTCCTTTTAAAAAAATATTCTCATTCAAATCACAGTTAGGTTCAGTTCAATGGCAGAAGGGACATTTAATATATATAATATATATATAATATTATACATCTACAGTATTCCTGAAACATTTGAACTTTGCAGGCAGTGTCAAATCCTGCCTAAATGCCGTCCTGAACTACAAAGATGACCTAGATCACAAGATAAAGATGAAACTGCTTTTGACGGTGACATATTTTGAAAGATTATCTCCGAACAGAGACTTTAATTTTGCCCAGGAGTGAGATGACAGATGAACTCACCTCAGCATCAGACAATGAGAACAAAACAGAAACTCTGACCAGTTCAATACTCCTGAATGATCTCAGAGTGAAAAAGTAAGAATTGTGAAGAAAAGGCCATTGGGACTTTTTTAAGAATCCACGAGCTGTGTACAGTATATTTGTGCATGTTGAGGAGGAAGAGTGGAATACAAGAGCACATGAAAAAGTCCTCTTATCATTACAGAAGCTGGGGTCCACTGTAGACTGAAAAGTTCACCAACGGACCATTTCACTTCAGGAACTTTCCGCAGAACTTTGAAGAGGAACTTTCAGCTGCAGGAACCAAGTTTTAGTTTCTTCGTTCAAGGGACACATTTGAGGCTCCCAAAGAGTCCGTGCTGCTGGGGTGGGACTTTCCAATGGCCTGGCACTATCAGGGTGGAGCTAGTAACACTGGATGTTGCACTGTTTGTCGCTGGTATCGGTTGTTAGGACAGGGGAGAGGAATTACTTTCATTGTTATTGACATTTAAATCACCCCCAACTGACCAAGTTCCCATGTATAAACAGCATGTGATGGAAACAGAGGGGGAAGTGAAAAAGTGAGCGACAGAGACAAAGGAAACGTTGCTGAAAAGTTTAACATGGTTATGAACTAAACCACAAAAATAACCAGAATCATTTGGGGACTTTCCTTTCAGCTTCTTTCACTCCGCCTTTGTATCTCTGCATGTATGATTTCCAATAAATCACAGAAAATACATTGACTATGTTGTTGTCATATTGAAACATTGCAGTTCAGACAAAGCTTTGTAATCCATTCTTGGTCTAATTCGCCTCATCTTCACAGCTCTTAAGTTGTAGTGGAAACGGCAATATGAATACACTAATAAGACTTGCAGGTTCTTCATAGGTTCTCGACTACAGTCCCTGGAGCTCCTGAGATCTTGGGACTATTTGTGGTCAGAAAGGCCCAAATAATGGAACAAATGTCAGTCTTGAATATGACTTTTTACCAAGAGTAAGTTATGATTAACTGTTGGGGACATTGTGTACAGCAGGCCTGGAAAAAGTCTAATTTTCTAAGTTTCAGTCTTGGAAATAGCTATAGTCCCTAGAACTGCAGGCTGACATAGAGGTTGTTCTCCACAGCAGAACGTACAGCACTGACTGCTTGGGAGCACACACGCACACACTAACACATACAAATGATGCGGCCGCCACAGCATAGGTAATTACAGAGGAAGAGGGGAGCCGAGACAGTCGACTGGACATCCATCTCATTACTCGTGCATGCCTCCAGGCTTGTTCCCCACTGGCCTGCTGAGGAACATCACACACTCTTCTCTCACACACAAACAAAGGCCGGCAAATCCTTTCCAACACACTCAGGACACACACCTGTACAGCCAGGGTCAAGAGCTTGATGCATCTTTCCTAATAATATCACTACCAACAGTAATTGGCTTATTATAATTATTCATGAAAACTCGTTTAGAGACACTGGCCATGCCGTATGGCTGGGAATTACATCTACGATTTTTGCATATTTTTACAATTTACTGATTAGCTAACCCCTTAGCAACCTACAAAGTGTGAGCCAGAAAAGAATAAAGGGAGGATTCCAGGTGGACACATTAATTTTGTAGTAAGAATTTGGTGCAACAAGGTTCAAACCTCCGAAAGAGCCCACACACCCAAAAGAAAGAGCTCAAAAGGGCTTTTAGTATATGACTGCCATAAATAAATAACTGCAGAGCCTGCACGATCTCCTCTTCTGGATTGTCTTCTTTCGTGTCCTCGAAGGGGAGAGACAGGCTGTAGATTTTCTCCCAGTGTGATTTGTAGCGCAGAAAACCGGGTCAGCGAGCACACAGCAAGGTAAGATGAGGTACAGACGGCTCACACGCCGGAGATGGTTACGTCAGCTAAGGCTGGAGGAGAACTGAGGCATCCCGCTGTGGAAGCTCAGGGTCGCCGCCTGCATGCTGCTCTTTGGCACGGCTCCATTTTCCCTCCTTTCATGTCTCCTGACAACCAGCAGCAGCCGCGTTGTTTAGATCAGTGGTTCGCAAACTTTCACACCAGACACAAACAAAGACTCAACATGGGAGCAGTGCAGCAATTCGTGGAATCCGTGCTTTTTTTCTCTGAGCTCGTGGCCCCCTAAGAATCAGAGTGATGTCAACTGCAGCCCTTGTTGCAAGCACTCCTGCAGACCGACTAACTCTGCAGTAAACAATGAGGATCATTTCACTTTTTTTATCTCAAATATTTATTAGTAATATCCGCATTCCACAAGTCAAATCATCAAGCATCCATTTAGAATAAAAAGACACGCTTGGTGCACAGCGTACCTTGTAAATTCAGCTGCTGCCTGAAAATAGCACCATGTCCTATATTTTTGTGTGTCAGTGCAGTGATGTGACTAGCCAGTCAAGGCGCCTGTTAAAAAAAATGAAAATGAAAATGTTTCTTGTAAAGTTCAAGTGAAATTAAGTATCTGTGGAGATCTTTGAATTTGGAGCTGGTCGTGTCTTTGAGCAACTGACGTCTGTCTACACATAAGATGAGGTGGACAAATATGAAAACATGTCTATGCATGAAATTTGGAGTACAAGTTCCTTTTTCATCTTGCCTTGCCCTTATTTGCAAGCTGTAAATGACTTCGCCCTGCCAGTCTCAACAGATGGAATAGCCCGTGCATGTATATTACTTCCTGAAACATTTTTGTTTTCTTAGCTAGCTGTTAGCTTGTGTGAAACAAATCTGGCGACACACAGTAACTGTCGGCCCTTTGACTTGGTAGCGGAAGTGACGTAGGCAGCAACAAAATCTGTGGTCAGCTGGACACCTTGGAGACGCATGACAGACACAGGTATAAACGGCGATGTATTTCAGTTGTCCACTTGTGACTGGATCACCCAAGACCTGCGTTAATGCCGGGTGTAGGCAGGGTCAAAATGTCTGCTGTGAAAACTGTCCACTAATCCTGTCTCATAGTTTATGCAGAGTTTTACTATCTGACCATCTGTAGCAACAAGACCCACCAATGAGACCCCAGTATTTCTTACATGCAGTGCTATTTTTGGGGCCCACTTTTATTAATCCCACATACATCCCTGATTATCTTGGCCCTTCTGGTGACCAATTAAAAGGTTAATTTCCAACCCTGCAGGGACAAAAGTTCAGTCCACGTTGATGGCTAAATGCTGTGTGCTCTCATTTGCAGATATTTCCTACACAAGAGCAGGAATCTCATGTCTTTGGGGGGTAATCATAAGCTCATCATCGCGCGTTGATATTACAGCAACCCATGCAGAAAATGTTCCGCCTATAGCTGTGATTTGCAGCTGCAAGGCATATGCCTGTGCACCGGGGTGGGATGCTGAACCACAGAATTTCAAAACACACATGGAAGAACCACGGCAGGTCATTTATCAGTCATAAAAGTGGGCTTCAGAGCTGTTGTGATGTGGAGTTGCGAGGCCCTCTGTTTTCAAAGCTTCGCTCCAGTCTCTCAAATGAATTACAGAACTTTTGGTCTCTTGCCCGGATGCCCTCTAATTTGCTTGCATTTTTATAGTAGCCACCAATTTGCAGAGGCCACTTTGACCAACAGTGAACTTATGGCAGAGCATTTGTGCTTCAAAACACTTCATACGAGCACCAGATGCCTGTATGAGAAACGCATCACGTCCACTGTAATATATTCAACAACACAGATCAATTCGAGATGAAGCGCAAGAGACCATCTGGGGAGGTGTGTGGCAAAGGTTCAGAAACTCAATGAGCTCAATTTCCCCAGAACTGCAGTGTGAAGATCCAGTTAAACCACATACAGGACACAGGCATCAGTTTACCTTTCTGTTTATTGCTTCCCACCTCCTGTACGTCTTATTTGAGTCACACTCATCTGCAAATCTGTGTAACTCTTTGGGCATTTCCACCTTGAATTCCTTCTCCCTTTGTTTGCATCGGCAGCAGCTTCGAACAGGAACTGAGGAGCTAAAAGTGGAACAAAGACTTAAGCGACTCCAAAAATACCCCACGTTGTTGCGCATATTTGCCTCTGTCACATTCCACAAAGTTTTTTCTTACCAAAGAAGGTAGGAAACTCTAACGGGAAGGGAACACTACGATCGTTGATATAAATGGTAAACGTCGGGCAGTGCTCTGAGAAACTGCCCACTGTCTGTCCACAAGCCTGAGAGTGAGAGCTGCTGGTTACATCACAGGGTCAGTCAGCGTGACACAGTGTCGTGTAGACGAGGCAGACCAAAGGACTGAACATATAAACAGCTGAATGAATGATTCCCTTGTCGTGCATCCATGCTATTGACTTGCCATGGTGGTCCGCAGCGGGGATAGAACATCCACTGTGGTTAATAATATTTGGAGCATCCTGAATCAAGAACACTGTGACCTGCATTTCACAATGTACCCTCGGCCACTGACCGTAAGACTGAGTTCAGATGAGTAGGCTGTCTTAGATAGCTTTATCAATGTCTGATGAAATTACTGGCAGATAGAACGAAGCAGTGGCAGATAATGCTGTGACTAAGTACATTTTCTCAAGTTCTTTCCTTAATTTTCCATTTAAAGCCACTTTATGCCCGTAGTCCACAGCTATAACATTAAAATGCTTACATATTAATGCATTGGTGAAATTATAGCCACAAAGTAAAACACTATAACACACCATACTACATACATACTGCAATTTCCCAGCTTGGGATAAATAAAGTATATCTATCTATCATACATACATTTTGCATACAGTAGATATATAGATAGATTTATTGTGGTTGGCCTATTGCTGCTTAAACACAACATCTGAATGCTCACACCACTGGAAAAGGTTTGTAGACTTCTACATGAAGGTAGGAACGGCTTCACATCAAGTGGGGTTATCTGTCGGACATAGGGTTGGTGGTTCAATCCCCAACTCCTTCTGTCCACATGCTTAAGTGTTTTTGAGCAAGACAATGAACTCCAACGTGGTTGTGTTTATACTGCTGTTGTGTCGGACCCTTGTGGCCAAGCAGATGTGGAATGTATGATTAGGGTGCTTTGGACAAAGGCTAAATGAACCTTATGACCTGTGGATCACCAAATGAGTGCTTTGGAGGAATCATTCCAGATTTTCTATTGTGTGAACCTCAAACTCCTTGGATTCAGTGCTTTAGATTCCCATATCAGACCCCACCACCTTCTACCTCCCCCTGCCCCCGCTTTTGGATCCCTGGGACTGCGAGGAATGTGTCCCTCCTAAGTCACCAAGGCGACCCCCTTTTGGTGGCCGAGGAATGCCTGGCGTTTCACTGCTCAGACTGTTTTCACAGTGCAAACAAGCGTCCACATTTCTTCTGGTAAACTGATCCCGACCACACAGGAGGCAGCCACCTCTCCCACATCCAAGCCCCCACTACTGTCAATCAACGCTTAATACTCCAAGCACAGCTGATCGAAACCACGTGGAGGAACTGCTGCTTTCAATTGAACCAAGAATGTGCTTATATAAGAGTAAAAACTGGGCCATTTCCATAGCTGTGGGAGTGGTACCCCTATGACTTTGAATGTTGAAGAAGCAGACAGTTGTGCAGATCAAAGATCCAGAAACGAGGGCAAAAGTTAACTGAAAGCATGAAGTAACATGAGGCATTAAACAACACCAGAGCACAATTCTTAACTTTTGCAATGTGCAATCCCTTGAAAACTCTGCCAATATCAACTGAATGATAAACAGTACTAAGAATGATGTCTGTCTTCCTCTCTGAGCCAGTTTTAAATGCATTTCAGTTACTACAAGTTAAAGCATCTATCCACAGAATAAAAATGAGATAGCACATTGACATAGTTAAATTCAAATGTTAAATCATCTTAAAACACCATCTGAATACTCTTGTGGCCTCCTGGGAGGTCTGAACCCATGGAATAAGAACCACTGACCTTTCTTTGACCCAACTTCAGTGCTGAATATGAGAAATGAACAAAAATGGGCTCTCTTTGGATATGTCACCTAACACTGCAGTTGAGCTGAAAGCTATGAGGAGGAGGGAATGATAGTAATATTCTGAAGGAAGAAATATATTTCTGGCTGAGATAAGATGAGATGTGGGTTTGAGTCATCCGTGTGTACAGAGTGGTTGTTGGGATTGAGTCCATGATGCCAAAAGTGACCCTCGAACCTTCTGGAGGTGTTATAAGAACAGCAGAATGCTGTTTTTGTTGCATGTCTGATTGGTAATGGGGCTCAAAAGCTCATGTTCTAAGCATACAGTTGCATCAGACTGTATCTCTAAAATAAAATGACAAAGCTTTGTTTGTTCACTGTTAAGTTACCTTTAAATATCTGTTTCCAGCCTCTTCAAACACAGCATACTGTGAAAATTTCACCAAAGCCACAGGATGTTGGTGGTTTGGTGGTAATCAGCCAAACCTGGTGTTCAAACGAGGCTTTATCTCTCTGGATCACTGGCTTATAACTGATTAGTCTCCCCATGCTCCTCCATTTTCCTAACAGTGCTGTCTTAGATCAGATCACAAAAGACCTGGGGAAGTCAGATCTATCTGTAGCTGTCAGGGTGTTTTAGTAAATTACGCTCACAACAAACATGACTTGTACTTGCTCTCAATTACGTCCCTCTGCCTGCCAGTTTCCTTCTCTGCTGCTCCCTCTGTGATCACTGTAACATGCTAACATCAGCATGTGTCTGAATGCTAATTTAACATGCTAAAATTAGCATATACAGAATGCAAATGTAATTTGCCAATTTTAGCACATGTAGAATGCTAATGTGACATGCTAACGCTAGCATGTGTGGATGCTAACGCAACATGCTAAAATTAGCATGTGTCAGAATGCTAATTTAACATGCTAACATTAGCATATGCAGATGTAAATGGCATATGCTAACTTTAGCATATGCAGATGTAAATGGAATATGCTAACTTTAGCATATGCAGAAAGCAAATGTAACATGCTAACTTTAGCATATGCAGAAAGCAAATGTAATATGCTAACTTTAGGATGTGTACAATGCTAATGTAACATGCTGACAGTGGCATATGCAGAATGTAAATGTAACATGCTAACTGACTATTGTTGAAGCAAATCAAACTACAAGGCTTACTGAGAGAAAGCTGATACTTCACTACTTTGACTGCAAAGTGTCTTCATCCGCTGAAACGCTGTTCTCTGCAGCGTTAACTGGAGCAGGATGCAAAGGATAGCTGCTTCAGAATGTCTACCAGACCCACTCCCCTATGTCAAGATTGAAATCCTCCAAATATGCATGCAACAGTTTTGTGTTTTCATGGGTAATGAGACCTATGGGAGCTAACTATTTTCACTCTAGTAGTCTGCAGAAAGACGTAGAAACTGAGTGATTTAAAAATGAGGGCAAGAGGGACAGTCTGTGAACCAAATCTGTTTCCAAGCTCGGCTGTCTGCGTTTCTCCAGCTGTCCTAACCCCCGTCTGGACTCACAGACTGTCCCTCTAAACTGCCATAAACAATGTCTGTCCCACCAACACGCGCTTGTTTGTACAGATCAGCCTCAGATTGTGTTTGTGGAGGAGGTCTGAGACTTGCATTTCAGGTGTTTCGGTTTTGTCTGTGCTTGAATGGCGTCACGCTGAACTAACTGAAGCCTAAACACTCTTTAGCCGAAGCACAAACACTTTTTTTCTGCTCCAATCCTGCTCAGTGTGAATTATCTGTGAGAAATCACTTCACATAGCTGCAGTACAACGCAATCCAGACAGAGAGGATCAGGAAGAAGCAGCAAATAGGCACTTTTAGTTATGAACTCAGTGAAAATGACAATTTCTGTCCGTGTTCTGTCTGTTTATTGAGCTTCTTCTTTAAATCTGGTTCCTCTTAGTTGCAGCAACTGCTTCTCCTGGATTTAAGACATCATATATCATGCTATTTCTATGATATCTGCAGCTCATGAATGTAATATGGCAAAGTTAAACAATAACATCTTAAAGAATGTCATTAATGAGTAGCAGAGACAGGTTAAGTTTTTCTTTGGTGTTGCCACTAAACGTGAATCACTGCAGCAGATTAATTATCATCAATGTTCAAATTCATACAACTTAATTTACAATTCTATAGAAGACCCCAAAGAAACAACAATTCGTAGACTTTTTCCACATGTGATAAAGTCACATTTAAGCACACGAGGTGTTTGAGCATGTTGACATTTTGTGATTTTCACACGTGGTTCGTTTGTAAGGGAAGAAGTAGTTTCCTGTAGTAAAACACCTCCTGCCTCTCCTCGTCTGTGCAGGGATAAGAAACGTTCAGCCCAGTTCCTGATTGCTCTGCCGGTAATAAATGACTGCCAGGCTCATTTTTTCACCTGCCGTCAGCAGTGCTGGAGGAAGCAGGTGCAGCGGCATTAAGAGGAGCGGTGAAGACCCGGCAGCACCGCCAAACAATAATATCATTAACTGCATAAAAACACAGAGGAGCTTGGCTGGAGGAACGGGGGTCGCTGGTCTGGGAACGCTTGTAATTAGCCTGAGCAGCTGGGAGGCTGAGGTGTGTGTGTGTGTGTGTGTTGTCTCCCTTTATGTCGTTTTAACTGATTTGAGTTCAGTTTAATGACGGCTTTACTGGTTTGACACAATGTTAGAATACAATGTCAGAACAGAGGGTGTTGAATTAATTATTCAATGCAGAATAAAATGAATTATTTCTATTCTAAATACAATTCTGTTTTGATACTTGCTCAAACGTGAACATTTTTTAAATCTGCAATTGTGATTATCAGACAATCAGTTTCATTGACCTTTGATTGAATCAAAGAACCTTCACAGCCAGAGCTACAGAAAAAATAAGCCAAAGCAGGTACATAAATATTCAAAGTTTAATTTTATGAACAATAAAAAAAAAGACATGTCACATATCATAAAGCAACATGTCCTTAATTCTCTTTCTGACAACTTTCCAGTCAAATTCTGGTGAAATAAACTATGTGCTAAGGCCATCTTTAAAGATGGTGCCAACAAAAGAACAGCTTGTCAGCGACTTCAGTCTGGAAATATCAGCTTCTATCTAATCCAGGCAACAGTTCAAATGCTTCGCACACATATCTGACTCCCTGTCTGTCTTTGTCTTACTCCGTCTGTGTATCTCTGTGTTTACTTCATGTGTTTGCATTGTGGGGGAAGTGACTTGAGGAAACCAGGGAAACAATGAGGCACCACCAAGACAAACCGCCCCACCCGACTCGGCCCCACCTCCTCCTTTTCCTTTACTTCACCGCTGTCTTCCTCCCTTGACAAGAACAGCAGGGTGAGAGAGCATGCCCCACCATGGATCAATAAGTATCTTTACATGCACAAAAGAATTGGGAGATCCAGGAGCATGTTTACATGCACTGCAATAACCTGACAAATGGGAAATCAGTGTCTCAGCTCTCAAATTTGTTTTCCTATTTTCAAATGTCAGCTGGCTGTGGTTGACTGACATACGGCCTGATCGGTTCACTATTGGTTCGGACTGCGTCCAGAACTAGACCAGAGTACTTAGGCCGATTCACATCATAGTCTTGCATGAATCTGGTAACCAGGTGTGCTGGATTTAGACTGTTGCTCAGCCAAGCTGCAGGAAATGTTACAATACTAATTTTTCTCATGCTTCCAGGATTATAATCAATTTGCCAGCAGCAGAGTTAGGCCAGTCCCAGCTGAGTGTCAGCGCACTCTGCTGTGTCCTGGCACTGGAGTTACCAGACGTGAGCCAGCTCTGGCTGGCCCATATATGGCTGCCAGATGTGGGCAGATCTTGTGGTTGAGGGCTGATGATCAGCCATTAGTTAGCGGTGCTTGGGTTGATTCAGGTCCGTCGTTCACAGCGGGTCATGGGTCATTGTGGCATTAATGTCTGCCATGATTTTAGGGACTGTTTGGTCCAAGCCATTTTGGCGAGCCCCAGAGGCAGAGTCCCACTGGCCCTACAGCCGTGTTGTGCCTCTACAGTGATCGCAGAAGAAAGAAGTGGTGAGAAAACCAAACGAAAAGAAAGAGAAAACAGTAAACTGGAGGAACCGCTAAGTGTGAGAGAAGGCGTTCCAGTTAGAAGAGGGTGACACGAGTTATTTCTTGAAAAATGTGTTTTTGGAAAATGACAGATGATGAGAGTGTTTCTGTTCCATTAGCCAGACCTTCAGTCAGCGCTGACTGAAGGTCAGTCCAGGTATTAGAAGAATGGCTTTTCCAATTTTCTTGTTAAATGAATCTGGAGTCATCCAGTTTATCAGGGAGACAGTTTTTGAAGGCTGCATTTCTCTCTCAGATGGAATGAACGGCATGAAGGCTCCATCATGAAGCTGACCCCGTGCTCTGACCTCTCAGTGCAAAGACCAGCTTTCCACAGTGGATCAATAAGGTCGAGTGATATTTCTGCTCATGGGTAGATGTTTAAATTTTGACTCTGGATTAATAAAATATCACAGAACATCAAACAGCGTGTACCACACATATTTAAAGAACAACCTCTCGAGTGCAGTATATTTTTAGTACTTAGGTGAAACATTTCTGATATGGCTCACCAATTTTATACATCAAGGTCAATTTACTCTTACCAGTCGACCTGTGAAATGTGTTGTATTATGACTTCTGTGGCCCTGCAGGAGCTTTCCCTGATGATGCCTTCAGGCTCAGTGTGGGCTCGGGGTCTGCAAATCTATGGCTGAAAGGCTTCTTCATAAACCAGAGACATGGAGTTTGAAATTAGGCATCAAAACGTTAATTAGTTAGTGAGCTCATCAGGATACTCTCCTGTTCAGACACATCAATGCTCAAGAAAAGCAGCATGCTTATCAGATTTGCCACCTGAGAAAATGTTGATACTGACTCTGGGTTTAAAATTCAAAGCGACTTGAAGCAGGAGACAGGATGTGTTAACTTTAATAAAATTTAACTGACAGTCATATTTACTGTGGTGCCTGCCATTGAAGCATTTTTTTTTGTCCAAAGTCGGGGGGGCTGTCTCTGACCTACTTTACAGAAGTGCAACACTTCAGAGCAACCATTGAAAAAATGTGTAATCATGGTCAGACATTCTTTACATATAAATATTTTTATGGGAAGGAATGAGAAAAAAGTGAGACGACACCCTTCCCTTGTACTGCATCTGCTGATAAATGGCATGATGTAAACTGCAAAACATGTCTCGAGTTATCAGAGGCGTCCCTGATGGAGCCTCCCTTCTCTCTTTGAATCACTAATCTGGTGACGCACAGAAGGAGACGATGGGTAAACACTGACAACCAGGGATTCTCAGCATGGTCACGTCTCCAGTTTGTGTGTGTGTGTGTGTGTGTGTGTGTGTGTGTGTGTGTGTGTGCAGCATAGCAGGCAAGTAAACGCACACAACTAATAAGTCTCAGGGTTGCAATTCCAACACACACTCCAACAAACACGCAAACTCCCATACGTGAATTCACTCTCGCTTGCACACTTCACCACCCACTTGCACTCCTTGGTGGATCTGGGGGGAGAGCTCATGGTCGAGGCTCTTCAGTAAAGTGCCACACTGAGGCTCGAGGATGCCACCGCCAGCTACAGCTGCAGAGGAACACTACTGTCCAAAAAACAAGCGCCCACTAATGTGCCTGAGTCAGTGCTGGACGGATGCACATTCTAAACACCTCCTTTCATCCCACCATCCAGCCTGGAGAGATGGAACCACCCACACGCAGAAAATGGAAGACTGGACAAGATGTCCAAGATTACATAATTTGGAGGCTTTATGTAACAGCAAGGGTGAGCCAGTCAGTTGGAACAGGCCTTTTTAGGGCTCTTTCCTTGCCTACTGTCTCGCTATTTCCTTTTACAAGAGGATGGATGGATGGATGGATGGATGGATGGATGGATGGATGGATGGTGTGCCACTGGCGATGCCCCAGAGCAGTACCTCTGTGACAAAGAATGGCACAGATGGCGGCCCAGGGCTGGCCAGTGTTCAGGGCACCAAATGGCATGCCACAACAGGTCCAGATGGACTCAGGCAGTCAGTTTTATTTTCGCCTGTGAATGGATGGTGGATAAACAGTGAGAAGGCCGGGGAGTAAAGAAGTAATGAGAAAAACAGTGAGGCAGGAGAGCAGAGAGACAACCGCCTGCTTACAATGTGAGAAAAGGGAAAAAACAAAAGATGTGGAGGAAGAGTCTGAAAAAGCAAACAAGGTAAACAAGTTGATCAGGCTAACTGTCAGCCTGCCCACGACTCTCAAAGAAATCCGGCGGCTGCACCTTCATACGGCCACCAAGCTCTCAACTTCAGAGTGGAATCACAAACATGATGCCTGACGCAGAATCACGAGCCCACTCAAAGGAGCATATATGACAACAATATGACAGCTTGTCCGTAAAATGAGAGGATGTGTAGGTAATGAGCTGAGAACTGTGGTGACGTAAGTCAACGTGTTTTATTCTCTACTTTCTTTAAACCCTAAACTAATGCATGAATTGCGTTTTCAGCCTTGTCTCCCCCAAATGCTCATTTAGTAATCTGCATTAGCAAATACTTTCATAAGGACTGTGATGCCATCTGGGTTAGAGGTCTTCACAGACGGCATACGTTTCCAAAATTCAAAAAAAAGGCCAAATACAAAAGGGACCTAAAGACAGTCCAGACCAAGTCCAAAGAGACACGAGAACAATTCATTAGATCTGACAAACAGACTAAATAGAATGAGAACAACAATAGTAAAAGCAGCATGTTAAAGGAAAATTCCAGCATTTTTCAAACTTATTCTCACTGTGGCCATTTTCAATAAAGGTCATGATAACTTTGCACTCCTTCGATGTAGAAAGTAAGTAACTGCTGACCAGGGAGGTGAATGTTCTCTCATGTCAGGAGGCAGTCAGCACGTAAATATTAGAGAAGATCTCTGTATGTGTGAAAAACAAATACGATAATATAGCGGTCAGAGGGGATATTGTTCTGGCAATTGTTCTGGTCTCATTTCCATTTCACTCAGATAAGACCTCTGATAGCTGCTCACAGTTCAAGCCAGTGGCGTTCACAGAGCGTGGGAGGGAAAATTACTCCTTTGAGAAAATGACAGCAAGACCGTCTCGCGCTTATTATGAAATATAATTGTCCGAAGGCTGTGAGTGATTGAGTGTTGTTTCACAGATCAGATGCCTTCGAGGCATGGGGGATAGACAGTTCATTCGGACAGTGCTCAGAAAACATTTTCTCCTGCAGGAAATTACTCCAGAGAAATCCACATTTGTGACAGAAGTCATATACGAATCTGGTGTCCTTAACATTACACCCCACAGGAAAACTCAAATATCCCGCAGCCCTGATCTTAACCTGTGACGACCTTTGAGCATGTGTGTCGAGGTGAATGTGAAATCTGAGGATATTATGGTTTTCGGCAGGAATTCCGAAGGATAACAGCGTGCAGCGAAAATATTGGCTCATTTTTCATCAGAATACCTCTGAGCGGAAAGACTGTGAGGGACATCTGTCCAGTGTTGACATTTGGCGTTGCGCCACCTTTGCAGTTAAAAGGTTACTTTGCTCCATTCATTTGAGGAGGCAAAGCCACTGCTCCCTTATGACCATTCACAAATGACTTCACAGTCCCTGCGAGGAAACACACAGAGCAGCTCAGCCTATTCTTAGATACGCCATTCCCTCGCAATTTGCATGTATCGCTGCAGACTCCCCATAGCAGTCTCTGTCGTATAATTACAAATGTCTACTGTGAGGGCAGCAAATGGTGATGCGCTGCATGACTCTGTGATGCTTAACCAAGAGAAGCTGAAAAAACCCAACATGAGTGGAAAAATATCCACAACCACATCGTGGCTGAAGCACGGTCATCATCAGTCGGTGTCTGAGCTGACTCTTAGTTGATATTCAGTCTTCTGAAGTCACCTTTTGTTTCTGCACAATTATCATTCTCAAATGTAATCCAGTCATTTTGGAAATCGCTTTCACTCCCTGAGGTCAACGTCATGCCTACTGAAAACGACTGACAGCTGGGTTTCTTTCTCAGACATTGATCAGCTGATTGTCCAAATGCTTAAAATGACATGTTTAAGTTTTCATGACTGTCAATGTTTGATGAGTAGCAAAGGCAGAAGCATCACGTTACTATAACTGCTGAGGTGGGTGGAGGGCTGGACAAATCAAATCAATCAAAAGTGCCAGATAGACTGTTTCGCAGTTGGTTTGTGGTCATTTGATTAATCATAAGTGTGTTTGGGAAAACAGAAGACGCAGAAGTACAGCACAATATCACCTGACATGATAAGGGCCTTAAAGTGGATCCTGCTTTATGACCTGAACTCAAGGCCCCACTTTGAAAAAGGTTCCTTGAGTCAAAATCTAGTTTTAATATCTTCAGCTGATCTTATGCAAACATTAAGAACATAATTCAACTTGTTGAATTAACCTGTCAGGTTATCAGGGTGCACAAAGTGTAGCAGAGAGGAGTCGGCGTCCATCCCACGACCAAAGAGCAACATAGAGTCTGTTGGCCATGGAGTCAACAATGATGACACATCTAACGTAAACTGATTAGTTTTGCTTGCCTTTTGTTGCCTAAACTTCACCACACTTTGACCACAGAGGTGGCAGATCAGAAGTGAATGGCATCTTGAGGACTGCATTGTTTACTTCAATGAGCTGAACCTGCTTTCATCCGGTGAGAGTCCTGGAACTGCTCTATGGAGAGAGTTTTCTGGGGATTTTGGCTGCCACATGCTGATCCAAAAGGGAAGCTATAGCTACTACGAAAGGGTAAAATCACAAGATATGCTTTTCATATGCAGCTGCTCCAGATTTGAGTCTTGAAGGTATCACTCTCACTTCCGTGTGCTGGATTCTGGAGAAGCTTGAACATGTTCAGAAAATAGACCACATGCAGTAAGCTATGAATTATTAAGCTGCAGCAGTATTCCTTGCTGATGAGGGATAACTAGGGCAAATTCCAGCACTGAGACTGGGGACTGCTGGGGGTTTTAAGGTGGAATGTGTAGTCTGTCTCAGCGGAACGCACTGTACTGCAGCATAATGTACCCGACTGCACTGTAATGTGCCGCCTCCTCTTCCTCTGCATCCTGTTTGAACCCTGTTCAATGTGTGTGTGTGGGGGGGGTCTTCCCAGGCCATGTGAGTCTGTGATGTTATGTTTTGTCCGTACAGAGTGAAAAGGAAGCCTCGCCTGCATAACAACTCACTGACAACGATAATGTTCCATATTCACATATATTACAAGTACATTTACACGCACACACAGGTTTTTGATGCAGGTGGTTTTAAATGCCAAACAAGAAAAACTTTCAAAATATGAAGATTTTGCCTCAGAAACCCATGCATGAAAATATAAATGGACCATTCAAAGATTTAGGCCATGTTTCTGATATTGACACTGCATGAGAAAATGTATCTATTACTGGGCTTCAGAATTTAATCAGAAATATGTGAACGAGGATGCAGAAGCTTAATTTGATGGAAGACTTTGGTGCTTTAGAGTCTTATAAATAGCAGCCAGTAGAGAATTAACCTAGAGGCCTTGACACTGGTGGTGCTGGGGTGGAGGAGGGGTGAGGCTGCGAAGTGGCAGACTTCAGGGTGAGGAGGGAGATGAAACAGGTAAACTACTTTAAATTTTCTTCAGATAAGATTATCACTGGATGTTAGAGAAGCTCACAAACAGATCCCAGAAGAAAAAACAGAATCATAACTGGCGTCCTTATTGAATTACTGAATCACACTGTCAAAAAAAAAAACACTCTCAGGTAAATAGCTGGACTGTTCATCATGTCAAAAAACAGGATAGGTGAGTTCAACTAAGCTCTGTTGAAACCAGCTCTAACCAGCTCTAAGAACAGATGTGCTGTTTAAAGTAGAACCGATACGATTTACTGCTCAATGCATCGACACCACACGTAATGTGTGAACACGCATATGAAGACTAAACCCTGCACAGAGGAGCGGCAGCCAAAAATCAACACACCTGCAAATACCATCAGCCACCCAGTAATTGGGCTTTGTGCAAAACAACTTCATGCTTTGTTTGCTCTTCTATTTTCTGCTCTTTGTAGGGAAGATTTTGTTCACGCCAAAATGCACGCTGAAATTTGCCAGTTTAGTGTTTTCCTCGCTTACAACAAAAACACACACACACACCTCGTTGAACATGGCAGCACACTGGCCCACACCCAACGTGCCGAGCAGCAAGCGCCGCCATAAAAAGTTCCACTTTAAAACCAGGCTCACCACAGATGTACCGTTGTTTTCAACCAACAAAAGACTCTGTGGGAGGCAACGGCAAGCTGTGACAAGCAGTTTAAAAAATCAACACGAATGCAAAAGCACAAAGGATGAGTTAAAAGCAATTTGCATCATTTTCGAGGCTGGTGGAGGAGGACATGAACTGTCAAAGCACACATTTTCTTTACTTATGGGAGCAGAAAATAGGAGGTACGCATGTTGCTTTCGTGTATACCGTACCACACACATACATAATATATATGAATGAGGATGTGAGATCACACAATTAATTGTGCATCAGTAACACTGATACGTTGAGCTACAGCTTTTCAGTACTCTTTCTCACCGAAAATGCATACGTGATTTTTAATGAATGATTTTGTTTCTTCTGATCCTACAAACTATAACCACCCAGGACAGTGACACGACCCCTCTCTGGTCCAGACCCAAGGACTTTGTTGGTCTTCACTGCAGTACAAGAAGCAGAATCAATACAATGTCAAGGTGGAGTCAACAAATGTAAATACTTTCTTTCTAATATCTTTTTTTAATTTCTGGAACTTCCCCTTTGGGCACAAGTTGGAAATGCTCATAAAAGGAGTTGAATGGAACCATGTTTAGACCACTGAACTGGGCCTGATAAGCAAGCTGTAAAACAAACAAACAAAAAGCTGTAGATGAAAACCATCAAACAAGGAAATCATCTACTTGGAAAAGCCTGAACAGAGGAAATAAAACTCACAAAGTGCTGTGCACATACAGACTTTATGAGTGATGAATGTTTTTGCCTGGTTTTATCACATCAACAACAATTTAACAGGACTGTGGTTTCACTTGTGGATCATTTTCAGACATATTTCCCTCTAAACTAAACGAAATGAACGTTCATCTGGGCACAATGCATAGACACATCAAGTGTTATCGTGACAGAACGTTAACAGGGTTGCTGGGAAAGCGAGGAGATGTTCTCTGCAGTAGGTTAATCCCTGAAGTTATATAATCGTCAGCTGGAGCACAAAGAAAGACTGGAGAGGATGATCCTTGTGGATTAGTCCCCACCCAAAGATCACAATCTGTCTCTCCACATAAGGAACTGTGTGTTTGTGTGTGTGTGTTAGACAAGGTTTTACTGTAAGTAAATGAACCTAAATCAAGAGGTGGGAGCACAGTGAAGACAACCATTCACCCCATTTGTCAGAGTGAACTTCCAGGTTGATTATCCCATCCAAGGAAAGCCCAGTCAATACGTGTGCCCTTGTGGGGAAAGTTTGTCTGAAGTTGTGTCAAAGAGAACAAACATCTCATGAAAGGGAGCAAAGAGAGGTCGCTGTACAGTCTGAGAGGGACTGACGTGCCCATCAATTGTGTTGTTGTTCTCCCCGGCTGTTTTAATCTGCTCTAGGCTGCAGAGGCAGGCGCTGCTCAGACATGATGATGCATCGTTGTCGTGGAGAACCTCGCGCTTCCCATTCATTATCAAGTCTCCATATGATGCTGTTTGGCAAATAATCCTCCATGATGGTTTTCTCCCATGTATGAGCGGATTCTTTCCTCTTGGAATCACAAGTCAGTGGTTAGACGTTATATAAACTGTGTCATGCTGCATATGCAGAGACAAAGCCTTTGTGTTGCAGATACGCTTTCCCTGAAGGGTTTTAGGGCATAAACAAACCACGTCCTAAAGAGAAGTGAGCAACAGTAAACGCAACAAAAGCTGAACTCTCTGGAGATATAGAACCAATATGATTTACTGCTCAATGCAGTGACACCACACATTACGTTTGAACACATATAAGAAGTCTAACATATACACATATACATATATATATTATCCTCCACTGTTGAACTGAGCAGTCTAGATGTCTAAGATGACTAAATCTAACCTCACTGGTCAATGGTTGACTGGCAGTACAAAGAGACTGTGTGAAGCCGTTCTTTAAAAGATTTCTACTGTAAGGTTTCAACGATCTGTAAGAGTTTCATTTGGTGCGACAGCAGAGAGAAAAGACAGCAAGCTACTGTAACATCAGTGAATAAACAAGCCTTAGAAAATATGACTTTCCCTTTAAGGAGAAATAGCAGAGAAGTAGACAGCATGCAAATCAGCTAATCTACTCCTCTGCTCTTCTTTGAAAATACATTTAGAGACCAGTTACAACATCACACAGCAGTACCTACAAAAACACTGGACTCATGCTGAACAATGTGTCACAACAGGCCCGTGTACTCTGGTCTGATAGTGGGTGCCGACACTGGCTCATAGTGAGCCCCGACAGCTTTGAAGATGTAAACTAAATGCCATGTTGGTTCCTGCATTCCGACACTTGCAGGTTTTTGAACTGACTTGCAATTTGCCCATAAAGATTTGGAACTTGACTGACTGACTTGACACTTGACTCAGGTCACAGCTGTTCATCCCTGACAAAATGAACAATGAACTCACTGCTGCACTGTCACCAAGACTGTAAAGGAAGGAAGTCTGATCATTTCACAGGAAGCACGATGAACCACTATTTTTTTTTTGTTTGGAAAGAAGATGTAATAAAACTGCAGTTTCTTCACTCCTCCAACATGATGGAATATGACACTCGCACCCATTGGATACCAGTCTCCAGAGATGCAGCGACAGGCCTGTAACTGACAATCTGTATTCTAGTTTTTGCCGTATTTGTCATATTTTTCTCTCTCTGCTCATCTTCTTCACTCACCAGGGAATCATATCCTGACAATCCCCCCTGTAGAAAGCCAGGGGATACTCCTGCTTCTCTGCGGGGAGAATAATTAACCTCATCTTCTTCTCCTTCATACCCTCTCTCATGCCTGTGGCAATGTGTGCAAATGAGCTGCTTTCTACCTTATATGACTGGGATCCTCTGCTAGAAAGCTTATCCGTGCCTCGGCTGCATAACGAAGAGTTCAGCTTTTGTTCTGTGAGGGAGTCACACGCCGACGCGCCCCAGTTTTCCGGCCTCCTCAATGTCATTCTCAAAGAAAACCAATAACTCTTAGAAGTAATCAGACAGTGAAAGTAGCCAGGAAGTTGGAGGAGACAGGGATGGCTGATCAAACGCTGACTGAGGAGATCTCGCATAAATACAGAACAGAGATCCACTATATGTGTTTTTAAATATGGCAACTAACAGTGTAACTTGATTCATTTTCATGATGTTTTCTTGGAAAAATGAAGATGACATGGGATCGAACTGATGTTTTTCCTTATCAGCTAAACAGAAAACCGCAGCTGTAATGGGACCGCACGCACATGAGCATGCTGCAGTCAACAAAAATTCTGACAATTAGTACTCACTGAAGTCCTTTCATTTCGTGTCTAAAACGACAAGGCAAATGAAACAAAGTACTGACAACAAAAAGGTGAAATCTCTGTTCATTATGCCCTGACAAGTAAAGATGAGATGAAATTGCTGGCTCTGTTCAGGTGGACAACCTAAGTTATATCACAGCAGCCATCTCAGAGCATTGCTTGTTTGCCTTTTCCACCATGCGAATCTCTTTCTTTTCCTGCTCGGTGCATGTCATGAAGATATGCACGGAAAAAAACACAAGCACTTATAAAAGACACCTGAAGACACACCATCCTGCAATGTCTGCTTAATGTTGATTTTTTTTCCCCCCATGCATTTCACTATTTCAGCAGCAAGTCAGAAAACCTTCACAGACAGTCAGAACGAGGTTATGGTGATGCTGTGCATTTCACTTGGATCAGATTAGGATCGTGTACAGTAGCAGATCTCCTGGCACATGTATTTTAAACTACTGTAAGATTATTAAAAAACAGTCTCAGACCTAGAAGACTGATGCTGTACAGCCTTTGCACACTCCACAACAGGTTTAACGAATTTGCATCTGCCCAAAACCACTGCTGACACCAATTAGTTTGCACATTTTACATTTTAAATAAACTCAGACTCAGTTAAACTCAATTAATTTTCCCTTTGTTGAGTCAGATTCTTTGATATCAGAAGTTAGGCATGTTAATTTAGCAAAAAGGCCATCTAGAAAAAGCTTTGCAGGATCCACATTTCCACCCTCATCCTTGATCCAGACTGAATCTTATGTATAGTAAACATCACACACGGTGCAGGCTGATCCTCGTGCAGGGCAGCAGCTGTGGTCAGCCCTTCAAAAGCAGCATCGTGGAATGATTGTGCTTAAACCCGACAGCAGGAGGTTCAAATGTGGCCTTTGCAGATCAAACGGCTACCATCGCCTCTGGGCATTAAAGGCCAGGCACACTGAACCATGGCATTTTGAGCTCACACAGTAAGGCATGAATATGTAGCTGTGAGTTCGTAATAAAGAAGTACTCGACTTCCAAAGCCGGAAAAATAAAACGGGATGAGGGTTGTAGAAGGGGCACTGGTAGCCTAAAGTTAGAGAGGCAGACTGGTGACTGGAAGGTCTGACCTGCCAAAAAAAATCTAACTGGGGAGAGAAAATTATGAAATTGTCATCCCTCCCTCAGCACTGCTGTTAAGTTGCCCTTGAGCAAGGTACAAAATCCTCTACTGGCCTACTGCAGCTTTGGTAATTGTACTCAGCAGTTTCCAGCTGTGAGTGCAGTAGGAAACGTTTAATATGAGGATGGATGTTGAAGAAAAAGCAAATGTGCTCATGCAACTTTCTGTGGCCAAGTATGATTTTAAAGACACGATCATTCCATAAAAGTAAAGCTCTGTTCTTCATCGCTGACGGATAAAACGCTACACAGATGTAACCTAAAGCCAGTTTCTGAGACGATTCCAAATGCTGTGCTGTGATTTTCCTGTTAGAAATCATGTTGTTGTGCAGTTTGTTCACATCCGCTGGAGCTTCACCACAAGCAAGAGTCACCCATTGATTGTTTGGCACCATTTTTTATTCCTGGCACAGGGCACAACGTTTCCTCACGCGGGACTTCCATCGGCTTGCTTGGCTCAGCTTGCCCTTGCCCTCTCATAATATACTTTAATTCCATGTGCAGTTTTGAGTAAAGACAAGTTAAGCTGGTGGGCTCAACTCACAGAGAATATACACACATTTGTTCACAACTCCAGCTCCGTTTCTCATAAATCTTTAATAGATAATAATAATAATTATAATAATGAACAGCGATCTTTAATCATCCTGCTCTGACCTCTTCTAGTTCCTCTCATTGCATTACTACGCTCACTATCAGAAATAATCTTCACATCCTGGATCAAACACTATCTGAAGATGGGAGGAGCAGGTTTCTGAGGTTCTCAGGAGGAAGTGCCCGAGGCTGCGGGTCAACCATGGCTTCCATCAAACGCCCGTTACATAACAAATGTCTTGAACCTGCACAGCCTGACCCACAACTGTTTATGTAACCCTTTTTTCCAGGCCAGAGTTATGAAGCAGCACTTCACATCTAGGTGACATGTTTGCATTTCAGAGGGGGTCAGTGCACGATGGATGGTTGTAGGGCAGATATCAGTCTCACTGTTTAGTTCCACAGTGAGGAGTGCGCAGTGCTCAGCTCAGCAGTCTAATGTCGCACACTTTCAGTCTGAGTCTGTTCTTCAAAACACTTCTCTGACATCCTGGACTTCTTGTCTTGGAGTTGACCCACATTGGACCTCAACTTTGTTGCAGCAAGAGGATAATTTTGGTGTCTTTACCTTCAACCGACCTTCCAAATACGAGCTCAGAGATATGGTATGTACTCAAGGTGCATTATCACAGTTTAATGTAAATCTAAAATTCTTATCGGTGCTTGCAACTGAGCAAGTTAAGATCATTGGCCGATTCTTTATTTCACATAACACAGACTATTAAAACTTTAGAGGCTGAATGTAAGTCTTTGCAGTACAAGACAGTGAAAGAGATGTGGACCCAGAGCAAAGATAGAAAACATACAGTACCTGCTGCAAACTCTTAATAAAAACACTCAGGCTGAAGGGCCACAGACACTTTGGTATCAGAAGGCAGGTTTTGCTTTATTCATGAATGTATTACTCATCCTGTGGGATCAAAGCGCAGTCTGACAATGGTGGTGTCAGCACAGGGCTTAGAGGCTGTCAGTCAGGACTGAAGGCTGGAAGGTCACCCATTTAAATCCCTGACCAGCTCCAACCAGGGAGGGGAGGGGCAGTGAATCATTCTCACTGTCATTAACTATTGCTGTGCTGGTGCCTCTGAGCAGGGCATTTCATCAACTGCTCCGGTGGCCAACTGCGAAATCAGTAAGTATTCAAAGCACAGTGTGCTTGTGCCATAGACTATACAAACCATCGACATCAGCCACAGGTTTCTCTAAAGCCACTGTGGCGGTACCTGACTCCACCAAACTCACGGCTAATCCAACAATTGGCAAAGAGGTGGAGCTGCCATGGACTGAATGAATCCTGGTTGCTGAAACCTAGCAGTTACCGTTGGGTTTCGCACCTCTGACTGGCTTATTCTCCATAGCAATGGCGCCTGAGGCTCCTGGGTGTTGTAGTGTTTAGACCCATGGCAAAAGGAAAGGCCAACAATGATTTCTCAGAAACAAGGCTGAAATAATTAAAACCGGTGAGCATAACATAAACATATAGGGCCATGATATTAACTGAGAGAGTCCTGTGTTTCTGTTTAGCAAATTAAGGTTTAATAAAAATATTAAATGAGAAAACAGAATGAGGACATTTAACATTGAGGATAAGAGCAGCTGTCTACGACTGACGGCTTTGTCTCGACTCCAGACCAAACCAAACCTCTCTTGTTTTCTCGCGCTGCAGTTCATGCTATAACCAGTGAAATGTCACTTTTCTCATTTAAAATGTGTGAGAATGGCCGACGTTATTGACGACCTGACAAAAAGAAAAACTGAGTTGCTGAGTTGATGTTCGTCTCATTTCTGTCTGACTATTCTGTAATGTCTCACCTTTCTGGATGGACCCCAGGTGTTTATGCTTCTCCCCGCCACCTAATTGGTCAATTATCATCATTGTGTGGTGGGTTGCAGACACACACACACAAATACAAACCCCTCCATTATTCATTCTGCTGTGGAGGCAGACAGTGCACTTTTCTTGCCACAGTCCACCTCAGGGAGTTATTAGAGGTTTGGGAAATGACTGAATCCCTTCCTGCTCTATCCGTGCTTTTGCCTCTGCCTCAATTTCTCTCACACACTCATATATAAGAACACAAAATCCATTAGGAATAAAGAGAAGAGGAGTGTGGGTCACGACAGGGAAAAGGTCCTTATTTCACAGAAGAAACAATTAAGGGTAAACCTATAGTGTGTGTCTTAATCAAAAGAAAACATACTCCATTTAGCCATCAAAATAAAGTCTGCAAAGAAGAAGCTACTTATAACACACACACACACACACACACACACACACACACACACACACATACTGCAGGGAAGACATTTCCTGAATCTATTCCAGTGAATAACTTCAGTTAGTTCTGCTATTGTTGACTTTTGTTTATGAAATTATTGAGGACATTCTGGCAGACGAGGGTCAGGGCTGTTGTCAGACAGAGATGAACCTCAAAGCAGTTTCTGCTGTTTACTCAAGAAGATAAGTTTATATCTAACTGTAAGGACAGACATCCTTGGGAAAAGTTCTTCACCGGCTGAATATTTCTAGCGACACTCCATGTCCTCCTTGAATGGAAAGATTTTTGCCTCTATGGTGCTCAAGGCAAGGCAGACAACTGGCCTGGGGTCCTAGTCCCTCCTGGGGTCCAAGCACTCCAGGTTCACTGTACAGCACTCAGTACTGGCAATTTAATTGATGACAGTTGCTTTGGTCATAATGTGTGTATAAACGTCAAAGATTGGGACCTTAAGGTGACTGGCACCCCCAAAATCCCTAAATAGACTTAAATAGACCAAATCTCTTGTTAAGAACCACTGTGTCCATACACATTTACACATACAGTACTTCACCAGACTCCACTTTCACTGATGCAGCTGATGCATTGGATGCCGGTGTAATCCTGAGGCCAAAGTACCACTATCAGAGGTATGTAAGCATCCACTGGCATGTAAGCTTCAGCTGCTGCCAAATGCTCTGCATGGTCACGTCTGAAATAGTGATGGTGATGATGTCTTTTCCTTCTGATACCAACAGACCAGTTAGAGCAGAATATGTTGAACAAACCCATTTCAATGTTTGTATTTGTATACTGTGCAGCACTTGAGGGGATTCGAATAAAATTGTTGTTTTATACTGAACACTAACATGGAGCCTCTCAGGAGCATACCGGAAAGTATCTGGTGTCAGGCACTATCAAACATTTGAGTGTTTATTATATACAGAATAGCGAGTGAATGAAAGAGGGAGTGATCTCAGACTTCTTGAATGTCTCCAGAGGACAAAGTTAGCCTTCATTTACTAATCGCACACATGATAACAAAAAAAAAAAAAAAGCAGTCATAGTTTGTTAGCGAAACAAGTTGGCAACTAAATATCATTTGCATGTTGAATTTAAATCAAAGCTCATCATCTTTGGTGAAATGTTCTCAGCTTCTGAAATCTATGACCATTCAGTCATTTGTCCCGGTTTAGTAAAGACAAAGTTGCTGGTTGTGGTTCCTCTGAAACCACTACTGCGCCCCTTTTTCATCACAAACAGATGATGGTAAACTGTCAACAAGATGAAAAAGAAATGAAGCGCCAGTTAAAGAGATTAGTATCATCAGCGGACCTCTCTACCCAAAATAAGATCAATTATTCCAAACAACTGCTGCTCCCAGGTGACACAAATCCAGTGTGGATGTAGCTATAAACACATTTCATCTGGTAATATCATTCTCTGAACTCCAGTGCCAAGTTTTTATGATAACAAGGGAGCTCGTTAGTGATTAATATTCAACTTGCATTAACATCTTAGGTCCTGCAGCTGCTGTTCATGTGTCTTTTAAACATGTCTTTGATGAGCAGTTTGCTTGATCAACCCTGTTCGATCATGAAACTCAGGTGGGAGTCGTGTAAAAGTTCACAAGTTCATCTTCAATGTGTTCTCACAGGCCTGACTTCGCTTCATCTCCGTGGCTTCCACTCTTTTAACTCACAGCCAAAGCATTAAGCTCCTTTGAGTGATCGCTGTGAGAAGGACTACATCAGTTCCTGCCCGGTGTTAAGCCACAGGACTGTTGGACGGAGAGCTGTCTTTTATGCAGCCGAAGATGTGCGGTTTCCCTCCACAGCCGCAAATAAATAACATTTTCCTGCTCTGAAATATTCAAACAAATAGCAGAGTTCAGCTGGAGGTCATATGAATACTGATGAGCTGGATGCCAAAAACATCTGGATCAGCATGAACGAGTTATCAGCGGCTACAAAGAAGTATGTGCAGTAAGAGAGGACATACAGCCCCCACACAACTGTCTAAATAAATGACATGCATGGTCCATTACAATTAAATCAAATAAATAAACCCAATTTTGGAGGAAACATTAAATTCCCTCTTTTCCTGTGTTGTCTTCCCATGAAACTGGTCACAGGTTGTTTGCCAGTGGCTGCAAGAATGACTCAAACACAACCTGCCAGCTCTGCTAGCTGAGGTTAGCTGGTTAAAGAAAAAGACAGGATGGATAACCACTCACAAAGCTGTGTGCTGCATACTGAGCTAGCAGCAGATGGGAATTAGCTAGATGTCTGCGCAGGAAAAACCTGTGAAAAGGCAAGTCAATGTAAAATGTTAACCCTAATTTCTATTTATCATGTGAAAGACAGTCAAGTTACAGTAGTTTCCATTTACCACTAGTGCTGCGTTCAATAGCAAAACATTGTGGCTTTTATTGTTGAGCAGCCACAGGAAATGAAATGTGTTTGTCATCAAGGAGAGTGTAAGTGAGTGAATCTAAGAAGGCATCTACAAAACAAGACAGCCACAGTGAGCTGAGGAGCTGCAGGCTGAGCACCAGCACACCTCTGACATGTTATCAAGATGAACTCCTACTTTAAATTTGTTGAATAGCACCTGACGACAATCATTATTTTAACACGTCCTGTTAAAGGCCCCTTTTCTTCATATTTGAGCTACAGTTTGTGTCTTGCACCTTAACAAACAGAAAACTAGCTCAGCAGCACCTCCTTCTCATTAACACTCACAGGTTTGCAGATTTGGTTCACAAATGATGTCGCACCCACCGCCCGTTAAACGGCTTGTCAATCAAAACAGAGCGAAAAAGCAACAGTCAACCCGCAGTGACATAATGGATGAACACAAACAATAAACCTGCTAATTACCAACTCATTAATTATCTGGCAGCTTTACAAGGCGGCCCGTTGGATCAGAGAACTGAAAAAAAAATTAGTCTCATTAACGCCTCTGCAAACTACGCCGCACTTGACCTTTTGAAATCACTGGAAGTAGCCCGCTTGGTATTTTTGCAGAGCTGCCACAAAGAAAAAAAAAAAAAAAGAAAAAAACGCTCACACCTCTGGGAGTTGTGAGAAGAACAATTTGGCAGCTGTGAAATCATTATACCAAACAGAGTAAACGTTTCAGGTAATATATGTGCATACCTGTATGTGAGAGACACCAGCGTTCAATGTCAAAATCAAACGTTCATATATAGTCATCATAGAAATATAATGACAGCGCTACCGTTTCAGCCTAAACACAAAAACAACAACGTCTGCAGTGGTAACCTTTGAAATGACTGGAACATAACATCTGCTTTGCATTTTTGGTCAGGTTTGGTCTTCAAAAACGACTTCTTTAACACAGATTGTGCCAGCTGTGCCAGACAGCGCGTGCGTATTGACACAGCCTCATCCTATGTCGTACAATTTAACAAATGACTTAACAAATGTAATCTCACTTACCTGAATAAAAAGGCTTTGCTTGCCACAGGCCAGGATTTATCATGAATAAAACATGAACCAATTCCTCCGCCTCCTTAATATTAAGAGAGAAAATGCCCTCCTTTAAGGCCAATATTATGATCTGTGTCTCCCTGCAGTACAAAGCCAAACTGCCCACTATTTGATGTGAAATCCAATTTGTTTAATAGCTGATGTATGCATAGTGCAGCCTAGAGCACCTTAAATGCATAAATTTAAAACACAGAAATGTTTTCTGAGGCTTAGTGTTTGGACATGATAAGAGGAGCTGTTTTTCTCCTGTTCTCTCCGGGCTTCAGCATCTTTTTGACGGCTTTTGACACTAAAGGACAATTTGGACAGACTGAAATAAAGACATCGCGACTGCAAACCAGTAAAAACTACAACAAAATGATTTTTTCATACACACATACGAATTGATAAGTCTATAAGCTCTCCAATTTTAAATATTATTTGCCACCAACACAGCAGTACTCATAAGACTCAAAAAGTGTTAGCGCTAAAAGCATTTATGTCTCGTGGGTTCAAGGCACCATTTGAAATATGCTTGTCTTTGTTTTCATTTGCATTTTTAATTTTCTTTATTACTTTTTTATTTATCTGTTTATCTACATCAGCGTAATACAGCGACTACATACAAGACATTTTTCTGTGTTAATGATATCTTGATGGCAGCCTTTTTCTTGTTACAAACTTATAATTTTTTACGGAGAAAAAAACATCTTGTTTTACTGAAACAAGACTCTAAAAAGATGTTTGATGTTTAAATCTGTAAAACAATTGTGTAATGATGAGAAATGTTGAAATAACAAGATCAAGTGATATGTTGTTATAGTATAAGAGATTTAATAGAATATAAGGTATAATGTGAAAAGGATCTAGCCAAAAGAGGTTAAAACAAAACATGTTATGAAAAGAAACTGTTCATAAATACATTTTTCGAGGCTCATTCTCTGTACTTCTTGCCCTGTGTTACTATCACTTGTGCCAGGCCTTTAGTATAGATCACTTCAGCAAATACAAACAAACAGGTCCATGTAAAGCCAAAAAACAGCTTACTGCGATTTTCTTGTTTTGCACACATTAATATCACATACAGCCAGGATTCAGATAAAACAGACACAGTTAATGGGACTGCTTTGATTGCATTTCCATTCAAATGAAAGAACAAGGAGGTGAAGCTCGCCCTCTCCTGCCATGAAGGCAGCTGACCAATACAAGAGCGTACGGATCACTGCCTAAACTCGTTACCCTCACTGTTTCAACAAGACCGCTGTGACTTCTCATAATTAGTGTCTGACGCTGCCATCAATTTCAATGATTAGAAAAGAACACAGGTCTGGCATTGCAGCAAATTGTGTACACCCATGATGAGAACGCAGGGCAGACCCTCAGCACAGATAATTGTTTCTTTGTGTCTGGGAGAGTTGGGGGTAAGGAGTGAGTAGCGGTGGACTTTGATCAGAGGCTGACAGCAGACATATAGACACAGAGCAACAAATGTTAATGCACATAAAGGTCTTCAATACTACTATTATTTTATTTGTCTACAGCGTTTGTTGGTGAAAAACAAGTGTACCATGAGCCTTATACTGACTGACACTGGGGTTCATCTACCTACTGGAGCATTAAATCCATCTATTTCAACAACCACCAACACCAAAATCACCTGCATTTAATTTGCGCAAAACATGATAAATCCATGGCATCTCAGACAGCAGCGGGAGCGTTGCAGGCCCACTCCTAGATCTAGTAAAGTGAGCAATCTATTTTTTCAAAAGGCGCCCAGCCCACATAGGCTCATCGGACACTGCCAACATGACAGCAGGAGCAATAACACAATGAGCGCAAGAACAAAGATAGTACACCTCCATACATGTCAACCAATCAAACACACAGGTGACTCTTTCCGTTCTCCTCTGGAATTGAGTAGAAAAGTCAGATTTCCGACGCCGTCTATACACAATGAAACTTCAATGAGACAACCCCCCCTTATTGGGGTTAATCAGCTGAATCTGTTCACTGCAGTCCTGTATGGCATTCCCTCCCCTGACAGGTCGGAAAGTCACTAAGGCAATTTCAATTCCTCTTGGATTACTGGATTTGAAGAGGGGGAGGGGAGGCAGAGGGGTGCAAAACTGAGCATTAGCCAAAGCAGTAACTTGAACCCTCTGTCACACACAAAGTCAGCAGGAGGGCAGGTGAACAACGATCATTCGAGTGTGTGAGTTATTTTGTCAAACTGTTTGGATCATTCCACAGGTAAACAGGTTGGTTGGTAACAGGTGATAGTAGCATGATAAGGTATGAAAGGAGCATCCTCAAAAGGCTCAGTCGTTCACAAGCGAGGATGGAGCGAGGTTCACCACTTTGTGTTGTGTGTTTTTATCTACATTTTAGTTAGTTAAGTTTATTTTTATTAAAATCAAGTAATGTCACATGACCCAGATGAAGGCCATAGGCTGAAACATGTTGGTTACAATATACAGATGTTGTCAGTATTATATAAGTGCTGCTTGAGCGTTGGCGGTTCAATAAAAGAGAGAACAGTAAATGAAGGTCCAGGCTATGCAGCAGTATCATCTTCAGTGATATGTTTATTTCTGTTGAGAGCAAACAGAGTTGCCCTCTCCAAAACTCCAAATGTCCAATCATATTGCAGGCAGCATCTAGACTCTTAACAATTCATGGTTAGAAAATGCCCACGTAACAGTAGGGTTCTGTAAACTGGATGCACATCCAGCTATAGATCACCTAATTGTCTGCCAACTGATTTATTCTAACAAGGTTTTTCTTCACTTAAAAGCTGTGTCTTTGGGTGCACCTTCGTTGGTATCACAGTTTGCCATCTGCAGATGTTCGGCTGAAGATAAAGCTCTAAAGGTCATGAGTCACTGGGTGACTTGGTCTTTGTTTTCAGACCAGGAAGTTAAGAGGAAGGAACTGATGTCGAGGTGTCAAGGCCAAAACATCCACCTCGAGCTTTTCATCAAAGCAACCAAGACGTCAAGTCACGAGACGAACACTCCCAGAGGAAGATCACTCGCTCATCGTTACTGAGCAGCAGGTTGGTGGCAAATGTTTGTGGGGGGATTGATGTTTTTCTGGCTTTTTTCCTTCTTCAGATGTGAAGCACACAAACATGCACAACACACAACTTCATTTTTGAAGTAAAGTTCTTTGGTGTTGAACAGTTGTGTCCCTGCATTGCTGGACACCCGTGGGGAGACAGACAGCTAAGGAGGAACATGGACTAATACCAAAAGTACGTATCAAAAGTTGGATGTTTTTGTGGGTGGATTGGAGGTTCTGTAATCAATGGAAGTGATGTTCATGTGTTCATGTTCGCTGTTTATGACACATTTTGGCACACATTTCAATATGTCCTCCATTAACTAAAAGCTAACAAGTACCATCAATGAGCTGGAATAAATCATCAATGGGAATGAAACTCTCTTTTGAATGCGACAGAGTCACATACAGCTGGACAAACTGACATTTCGAGGAAGAGCTGACACTCTTTTGGCATCAGCAGGCTATCACTCCCTTCATAGAGGGAACAGTCAGCACTTTAAGTAGAGATGAACGCGTGTACATGTAAGGTTGTGCCTATAAAATGTAGGACAGACGCTTCTTCCCCTTAGTTCAAAGCACAGGCATGTGGAGGAGAATACAGCTTGTCACTGAATACCAGGTATTAAGTCGGCACAGCAGGAACACACAGTCACACACACGTTAAAAAAAGAGTACGAGCTGGGCCTGAGGCCAGTGTTCAGGCCATGACTAATAATCACAAGACCAGCAGGCCTCGAGACCTGCTTGCAAGTAGCTAACCGTTCAGCATAAACACATCCAAACACATCCACCCGATATTCCCGCTGCTATCCAGCCAGCTAATTCCATCCTTGTGGCTCAGGGTTCATCAGTGTGTGTATGTCTGTGTGAAGACACGAGCAGCCTCCCATGGCAAGGTTACATAACATCTGAAGGCATGTGTGTGTGTGTGTGTGTGTGTGTGTGTGTGTGTGTGTGTGTGTGTGTGACACTGTCCAGCCTGATGCTGACAGACGGTTACCAGAGACACACACACACACACACACACACACACACACACACACACAAGGCTCAGGGGCAGCAGCAGGTGGTTGTGCAACGGGTTTGTGGTTGGTCTTGACTTGATGGCAGATTGTCAGAAAACAGAAACAAGACACACAGTCAGAGCTTTCCTGAAGCCGAGCTGAGACCTGCAGCCCAACGGAAAAAATGATTTTGAAGATACCATTTTGACGTAAGCAAAGATCGTGGAGAGGGCACCAAACTGCTGTCCAAAAAAAAAAAAAAAAAAAAAACAATGACAGCATCAGTGGTTTCAGCAAATGCCCCCAAACGCCGTGTTTTAATGTTCACGTGACGACGCCCTCTAGAGGCGTAATATATGACTCTTCTCCAGCTGTAGCAAAGGAGACAGTGAAGTGATGTTGTTTTGGAGCTACGAGGTCCACACAGGGACGGGGACTTTAATAAATGCTGGTTTCCTGTTTACAACCAACAATAATTTCATTCAACCACGATCAATCCCCAACTTTAACCAAATGGCTATTATTGCAACCATCGATGACGAAGGTCTCGTAACCTTAAAGATGTAGTCATTTTAACCCAAACCACGACGTTTCCTCAAATCTAACCACATTGTTTTTGTGGCTAAACCAAACCAAAGCTTAACCACAGTGTGTTGTCCCGTCATACACACAGATTTGTCAACAGTGATTTGCAGCAGTTTTGGGCGGCAAAGGCATCAGATCAAGAAATGTTTCCAGCAAGGCAACTTTTATTTGTATTTGTATAGCAAAGCATATTTCATACATAAAGTTTAAGGTGCCACGTGCAGACAAGTAAAACTGCCAAGCATAACACATTTGTAACACGTCTAGCACACAGCTTTGCCTTGTGAAGCTTAGCTACGTGGACTTTAATTCTGCAGCTGATTAAGATTGTCTTGCTGTCGACTGTTCAGCCGGTGCATCAGCGTCTTATCAGGAAACCAAATCAGTATATGTAACACCTTTCTTTTTAACAACGACTTCATTGAGAACAATGGGCGACACTGTGCCCACTCGCTACGCCGTGGAGCAACTCCGGGGATTCCAGGCAAACCACATGACATCACACCGCATTTCTGAACATTTGCCATTAATATAATGAATTCAGCAGAGCCGTGTGGAGCCGTGTCACTAACACAGCCTGGGTCAGGAGTTTAACTCTCACCGGGGCCACCCCATGTTAAAATGTCAGCACTCGTGGTACTGTATGGTGCTTTGGAATAATCTGTCCTCCAAATGGCACATGTGGGATCTAACAGGATTACATGTTCAGCGCGACTAAAATGTCAGTGACGTGTCAAAAGTGTTTTATTGACAGCTGCCTTCCCATCAAGCTGCTGTCAAGTAGTTTCACAAAATTTCAAACCGAGATGCAGCGTGTTAGAAAATGTGTGTATTTTGTCCACTGTTTCAGGCATGGATTGGTTTCCATGTGTTATATCTACATTTAAAGCTACTTTAACTAAATGTTCATGTTCACAAGGGATAGAAAAAACAACACTGTGTGTAATGTGAAATGGGTCAGTGACAAACCCATAGAGGATGATGACCAATGCTGCAGTTCCCTTCAACTCTTTTAACTGTTTTCAGCTCATTGTTTTGGTTTTAACGTCCACAAATTGGAACATTTAGCAGCGAAAGAGCTAGATGTTTCCCTAAGTAGTTATTGGTGACTAAAACAGAGCTAAAAGGAGATTGAACCCAATGGAATGCTAATGTCGCTCTGTGTGTGCTGCAAGTCTATTGAGGCAAAGTTGCTTCCTGTTGTCGATAAGAATAATCACAAAAATAATCAGTGGTTGCAGCCTAAATCTGTTTAAACTATAAACAAAGTTTCTAATGTTTTTTTTTAATGCAGTATGAAATGGATGGACTCAAATAGGTGCCTGGAATTCAAAAATGGCCAATTTAGCTAAATATTCATGAATTAAATCTACTGTACGTCAAATGCAATTAAGAGACTTTTCAGTTTGACTGGGTTCAGTTCAATCACGCTCTTTCACTGAGGTGTTTATATGAGCTGATGACATTTGAGTGTTTGTATGTTGTGACTTGTTGGTTGATGCAGGTCGAGGTCCAGTATCTGGGGCGGATCACTTTGGCTGACAGTTTCCGTACTGTAATACGCTCAGTGAGCACTGTTGTCTGGATCCTGCTGCCAACGTTGTTACACAGACACAAATGGACGAGGAGGAAAATGCAGTTCTCTGGTTTTGGCCCACGTCCACATTCCCAGCAGTGGGTTGCTGATGTTGGAGGAAGATCAGGCCTCTGAAGGAACAGAGTTGGCTTGGCTTGTGATTTCTCAGAGAAAACCTTTTATATAACCAGCACCCTTATATCAGGCTTATGCAACCACCCTGGATGTTAGAGTTAAATACACATCGTTCATGTGCCACGTATTTACTGTATCATACCTTTTTCAGAATGGTTTGGAGTTATATAATAGATGTTCTGTCTGTGACATGAGCGAAGGGTGAAAAGACCAAATGTTAAAGTGAGCCATGGTTCTGTCTAATTGTCAAGCAAACGTTTGAAATGCTGTAAAAAGGAAAGATGTTTCCATCAACTGGTCTGGAGAGAATAAACTAGGCTACGCAAAGGTTAATGTCGGCAGAGGTGGTTTGTATAGGCTACGTTACACATGGTCATTTCAATCAGTCTTTTCTAATGACATACCTCAAAATGTGCATGAAAATACACTGATGCAAAGACGACTAATGAGTGAGAAAGGGAGCAATGGTATTTTGGCCTCACAATCAGACCAGCAATCCTGTGATTGAAAGGCCCCAAATTCAATTCTCTCTTTTGTTCTCTTTCAACAGACATTGTGTGTGGCTCAACAGACATTTGCTGCAATGTCCTTGAGCAAGACACTGGATCCTGTCTGGTTAATGTAAACCATTTCAGCTATGAGGTTCAACTAAATGGCTGATTTTCAGTACAATCACAATAGACTCATTTCTATTAGTGCTGAAACCATGAGATGATCAGTTGATCAGTTGAAAACTACTAATTTGAAGGAACAGTACAGCAACATGGCAAATACACTTATTAACTCCCTTTTTACAGTTAGATGAAAGGATTGACATCACTTAAATGTCTGCATGTTTAGTATCGCTAATCTCCTGGAGAACGATTAGCTTATCTTAGCATAAAGACTGGAAGCAGCTAGGCACACAGTCTCTGTCCAGATCACTTGCTGGTACTGTATCTCTAAAGTTTATCTATTTGCCCAGCATTTCTGTGCAGCATCTCCACTGGTTGCCTGGCAACCTCACGCTGATGATAAGCTAGCGAAACTCCCTGCATCCAGCTACATCCAGCATTTTACTCACAACTTGGGATTTTTCCATTTCCATTTGTGTAGAGAGTGAGCTTTAGAGGTGTTTGTCAGAGTATTCTGAACGTCACCAGGCCTGAGGTTTCCCCACATTACGAGTCTTTATGCTAAGCTAGGCTAATCGCGCCCTAGTTCTGGCTTCATACTTTATCCATAGATACGAGAGTGGTAAAGATCTTTTCATTCAGCTCTCAGAAAGAAGGCAAATAAATGTTTTTCCCCAAAAGGGAACTGTATGCCAGGAGTACTCTTAACAAATCTCTCAGGCCAATGATTTGGTCTTGATGGCTGCGGACTGGAAACACAGCTCCTAACTGGTTTAATAGGAGACACTCAAACCACTACGAAAACCCACCTTCATTAAAATTCACAGTTTTTGTTTCCTCAGTCGGCATCCTGCCTGCGTTGTCATGGGAAACCCACCCCTATTAATGGTCACAGGCTCCCAATCCAGTGGAAGCCTTCTGATGCTGTTTATTCATCTTTAATTAAAATCAAAGAGCTACACGACTGTCGACAAATGACTGCAATATATTATCTAACATTAAATTACAGCAGCATCACGTTAATGGGAGTTGAGTCAAAGAGACTTATTTGCAGCAGACTCCATATTAGATGTTTTCATGCATCTCGAGTCTCAACACAACATGTAGAAAACCTCTGAGGAAATCTTAACATTAAGGCTTTTTTTTTCTCTTCCTGTTCTACTCTACAAAATGTAGAAAAGGTGCTCATGCTGGTTACACTTCTCAGTTCATTGACAGAGGTTCATGACCAGAGTCAGATGTTGGATTTATCCACTATACAAAGATGAGTACAATGTCCATAAGGATGAAAAAATCAATTAGGATTTAGACACAATTCTGGCTTTATTATTAGATTAATCCCACAAAGCTTTCTGGTGCATGAGAGTTAAGCCGTTTGTGGTGATATCATGGCGGCTGTCTTCTCTCTGTGCCTGTCCCACTGAGAGTGCTATTCTTCAGTATGCATAATGTTAGCATAATCCCCGGCCAGCACCTGACCCCAGATCCACCTGTGTCTTCACACTTTTCAGGCCAACGCAAAATTCAGAGGAAATTTCAGTCAGAGAGGAAGTGAAAACCTCGCCTAACCTCACAGCTCTTCAGGAAAAGGGAAGCGAACCCCGTGTGGATTATCTGTAAGACTTAAACCAGCTAAAGCCTGACATTATCTGGTGCTTCTCAAGAGTTTTAGCCCACGAACCCTAAAAAGTCTGATTTGTGACCCCCAGTGGGTGCACATATCAGAGTGGCATGATGAGTGAAAGGGATTTTGTAGCCTCTTTGTAAGCCACTCCAATGAATATATTTGAGTCATCTGGATTATTTTTTTTACCGCTTCACACAAATGCACCTCAAAATAAAAGAACTTTTCTTCTTAAATAAATGACCTGACGGCTCTTGTAAAATCATCCCAAAATTCCATGACACTCAGGAAAAAAGGACATTTCTCATCAGAAATTATTATTGTGGAATTAAAGTCAATATTTGATCTTGTTTTTTATTTTGTACCAGTAGTCTTTAAATGTAAAAGTGATTTGGTTTAGTGTTTCCAGCTAAATGTTTTCCCTGCAGGTTAGAAAACCCTCAGTATTTAGGGCATAATAGTAGCTCAACACACAAGCTAAACGCACAATTTGAGGGCCAGAGTATGAAAGTAAGGAGTGGAACTTCCCTCAAAGAGTGTTAAATTACACAGTTTGACACGAGACAACAACTGGGGCGAAGTTATTAATGTTTAGTGTTGCTGTGTACGGCTCGTTATTATCAGTGATGTCTCCACACACAGCAAAAACTGGCTCACATTTTCACTTTAGATCAGGTAAGAGACACACAAAGTGCTTATTTTCCATCTGCACTCACGGGCGCTGCCAAGAAGTGGCTGGGGTGGGGGTGGCCACCCTGATACAATTGCTGCCCCCCCACCTCGCAGGATCGTTGTGGAACTCGACATGTCAGCTCTACCTGTATTACTCTATGCACATCTGATAATTGGTGACATAAATTGTAAAATAAGAAAGCAAAGTATATTATTGTGTGATTTCTCAACTCTCAAATTGACATTTTCAACGAGTCCATATTCTGCAACAGCATAATAGAATTCCTGGTACTCAGTTCTGGCTTCTAGGGCCCCACACATCCACCCCGATGACAAATGTCTGTGGGCGCCACTGTGTGTTAACTCACTTCAACTATGTGCCTATTATCCTCATGTCAGTGCAGTTAACACTGACAGACAGATGTACACTTTCTACTGAAAAGCAATTACCAGACTCACGTATTGCTTTAACCCGAGAAGGATCCGTTCTTGATTGATCAGATAATCAGTTTGTTCAATTTGTGTCAAACTTGGATCCTCTCATATTAACAATCTGTACCTGAATGGAGACTGGAGCAGCAGACTTCGCTGCTCCGAGCAGCTGAAAAGCTTGGACACGTTTCATCGGATGCCACCAAACATCCAGTCTGGCTTTGGACCAGGTTTGGCTCTTCACACTCTCAAGGGGTTTAAACAGTCTTTCATGATCAGGCGCTCCACTACACATTGTACCTGTGAATCAACACTGGGCCGCCCACCCACCTGCTGCAGTCCATTACTTAGACCAGACTGTGAAAAGGCAGAGGTATGTATGCAGAGCAGGGAGATCCTGCTTAATGGTCGTAGGACCCAAGAGTGCTTTGGAGACAGAGCATAAAGGGACGCTTTTATTGTTTTCTGATAAATTGGAAATGGACAAATCCATAAATCTGCCAGATTCATTTGATGCCGCAGGGCTAAGTAATTAAATAAGACATGTGCCAGTTGGCACAGGCTCACCACAGACTCCCCTCCTCCGATAGATCTAGCCAGGCAAACAACCGGGCAGCTTAATAATTTCCTTTGTTGCTGGTTAATTGGCTTTCTGTGGCGTCTGCCATTGGCATTTGCATTACACAGCACATCAGAGAGACCGAGGAAGTCTTTGTGCTCCATCAAAACATGGTATCGTCAACAAAGAGACAAGATTTTTGCCATCTGTCATGCCAGGAAATGTTTGAATTGTGGAAAGGACATTATTTTAAAAATGTATTAATATGAACAAAAACTCCACCATATTTAAGGGGTAAATTCTGCTCTGAAAACAATAAAACACTAACGCACACACACAGACACACACACGGACTAATACAGACATCTGTTGCTGCTTTGGGAATTTTTATCCTCAGGAATTTCAGGTTAATTAAAATTCTCATTACTTGCTGGTTTTCAATTAAAACCAACTTCACCCTCACACCCTCAAAACCCAAATGTCCTGACTTTGTGAGCGGCATCGTTCAGTTGTAAGAAGTTCTTACTGAGGTGACTCACCAGTCTGTTGTCAAACAGGGCTCTCTCATTGGTTAACGTCCCAAAAATCGTTGGCTGAAGAGGGAAAGAAAAGAGAAGATTCTGTTACTTTCATGCACGGCCCAAAACAGGGCGAGAAAGAGCGAATCACTGGTACTGATCAGCAATGACTTCAGCCCCTCATATCGAGGATATTGTGTTCATTCTGTGTAAACAGGCAGGGAAATCACAGTTGCTGAATTACCAGGGAAGATTCACTGAGCGCTTTGTTTTTCTCCAAACAGCCACCAAATTAATTAACAGCGATTAAACTTCATGCTGTCATACAGCTACCAGGTTTCTGAAAGGACTGTTCGAGGTTTCTGCTTACGTCCTGGGAAATCCCCCAAAAACGCCCGTTAGGCCAGAGAAGTGATGAGGCTTTGTGGTTGAGGGGGGAATACAGCAAGTCTGAGTGCCTTTAAATGACATAAACAACATACAAATGAGCAACAGCATATGTCTTCATATGGGCCACCATGGTCTTTAACAGATGGCCTGAAGTGCGTTTATACATCTACATCTTAGCAGGTTTTCTGTGGCGAGACACATTTGATTTAGGCAGCGAGGTGGAGGCCGGGTAGAGCAGAGCAAAAAAGCAGCAACCACCCCGAATGACTGTGATGGCCTTGACCACCTGTCAGGCATGTTGTCCAAGATCCTGACTGACAGGCATCCACATATTTTGAGTATTTGAGTTTCCTACCTTTTTCATTCGCATGGTCAGAGTCTTGTGCTCCTTTTAAAAACCACCACCTAGTGCTGATGGCCATGTCCTCTGTACTGTTTCAGGACGTATGGTGTTTACACTGTGTAGTTACACATGTTGGAGTTTTAAGGCACGTTCTGATCATTTGGTTTGATCAAATGTTGCTAAACTTGATCATTTTTAGCTAATAAAGGTATAAAGGTATTTCCTTTACGTCGCATGTCTAGCATCATGTAAGGCGATAACATTTAGTGTCAACATTTATGATAACTTATTTATTTATGTAACTGTTAAATAAGGATATAAGTGGGAAAATTAAATATTTCCATTTGTATATTTACGTCACTGCTACAGTCCTGATATTGGCCTTTTGCTGTAGCTCAATTTATTAAAGACACATGTGTCTGTTATTGAAAGTGGAAACACTATATGACCTGTCCTTGTTGTGACTGGACTTCTTCAACACTACAAAGCCACATTATTGGCCCTCTACTAAACAACAGTCACTCCCGTCTCAGCCGCCTCTGTCGGACACGACTGATCCAACAAGGTAAAACAAATAAATCCTTTGGCACGAAGCAGCGACCGAGCGGAAACCTGCTGAGCCGTGGGCATTGTAGCAAAGTGACGGCACAGGGGAAAATAATGACGCTAATAAAAAATCGAAATTTATTGCAGCGGGACAGGTGCCTTTGCTGAGAGTAATGGTAGTTATCTGCGTTTAATGTGGGCCTGAATGTGGGCGGCACATACAGGCTAATTAAAGTTGAAGTTTGAAATGCAGAAAGAGCCGACGGAGCAGAAATAAGTGCTTCCCTTTGCAAGTCAGACGACGAGCCGACGCTGAACAAAGAGGCGTACAGCAGCCAGATCTCAGGGTGTTCCTCCACACGGCCGAGTAGCCTCTACACGCAGAGGAATAACTGGATTAGAAGAAACAAGGCAGGCTCTCCGAACCAAGCATATAATTAACAGTGTTTGTCCCAGCATTCAGAGGCAAGGAGACGAGGCAGTAAACAAATTTTTCCTTTCTGTTTGCGCTGAGGAATTATGGAGAGCAAACAGAAGTGATTTCACAGACTCTTGATTCGGCTCTCTTGTGATTAGCGTCCACATCTCTTGTTTTACAAATTAATCACAGAGAAAACTGCAGCCACAGAAATGAAAAGGTACATTCCTCTGTTGTTCTTGTTATTCTGTGTTCATCGTGTGCATTTTTTTTGCACACCTTGCACAAAATCCTAACTCCACTTCTCACTGAGCAGGAATAAAAAAGTGAAGACTCAAAGTTTTCAAACCTCCTCTCTCTTTTCCGGCAGAGTGAAAAATAAGTGAAAATGACCATGTGCTACTGTCAGGGTGGGCATTCGCTCAACTTTAATCTCCTCAAGTTGGGCACTGGCAGGGATTTATGGGTAAAAGCCTACAGCTGCATGCTGTTGCATAACTCAGCCCTATTAGCCAACCTGTTTCTCCGTGACACAGAAACAGGAAATCAATGGGAAAGGCCACTTTGATGCTGCCACACTGGATGTTGTATTTATTCTCCTTTTGGCAGCTGTAACATGTGAGTGTGTGCTCCAGTTAGTGTAGGTGTGTGCAAACTTTCGCACATTTGTTTGTGTTCAGTCCCGCCGTAGAAGAAACCTTGATATTTTTACTGAATAACAGAGTCAAACATATGATGCTGAGATAAAAAGGGAAATGATCTCTTCTCAGGAAATGCCATAATAACGTATAGAGGAAATCCTCTTAAGCCATATTAGAAAAGAGGGATTTAACCGATTAAATCCTGGAGGCTGCGAGCCGTTTGCATTATCTAGCCAGAGGATCAAGAGATCAACTCATATTTCACAAATCACAGCCTCCTTTTACTGTACAACACAACCATTATACAGAGCTCTGGCGGACTGGTAGGAATAATTCCCAAAACCAAAAATCACATAATGACCGATATAATTTACAAGCCAGCGAAACTGGTCCACTTTTGGTCTTGATCAGACGCTCTTCCACGTCAGCAGTGGACATTTTGTCTCAGCGTGACCAGTGTAATCTTGGACCTCTTTGACCCACTGCTGTGCCAGCACACCAGCTGTGCCCTAATATCACTTATCCTTATTAGTTATTAATACAGGCTCAGGCTGAGTTCTATGAATGATTTATGGGGGAGTGCAGAGACTAATTGAAACAAAAGAATAGATTGTGGTAAAGGTCATCGGTTCAGTGTGCTTTTTAGAAATTATGAGGCTGTAGCAGTGAGGGCTGTTACAAGACAAGTCACAAGGCTGTTTTTTCAGACTACAGCGACTGGTAGGGCGTCCGTATTCCTATTGTAGTACAACATCTACACTGTCTGCATTCACGGCGTCACATCACATCGGTCTTTCCAGAGCTGCAACATCCTGACTGAGCCCTATCAACCACTGTAGTGTTTTGGTGTTTGATAAGCCTTTAAACCAATAACTGGACTACCTGGACCGTATGTCACTGTCTCACTGACACTTTAAACCACTGCTACCCAGCGTGGAGGTCCTGACCCCCACCAGTGGTCACCAAAAAACAACTAAAGAGCGAATAGAGCAATCGCCAAGAATTAGGGAGAAGAAAACAATTTAATAATGTGTGATTGTTAAGAAATTGTAGTAATAATAAAAAACATAATACAGGCAGAGAATTGTATAAAAGGTTCCTGATTATATCATGAAAGCTCATTGCTGATGTGTACTCACAGGAAAAGATCTGCTCTCCTTGAAATTCATCCAAATTGCTCTTTTTACACAAACTAATAATTGTACAGTTTATTAGTACTGTTATTGCTTTGCATTAAATATAATACAAAACATCCTTAAAATATGACACTTAGTCAGGGGTTGTTAGTTTACTGAGTGATAGAAAGGGATCCTTTAAGAAAAAGGGAAAGTTCCGCCTCTTACAACAGCCATGCTGATGGGTGTCACTGGGTGTGCTCACAGGTGTGCTTTGTTGCACCTGTACAGTGATGCAAATGCATCCTGGAGAACACCTGCGCATCACTGCAGCAAGGTGGGAAGAGCTCACTACTGCAGGTCAGCAAACACAAGAGTCTCACATGGTGTTCAGTTACTCTTTGAAAACTGTTTCCGTTTGAAGCTAATGCGACACAGTGAAGTTTGTCCTGAACTTCATTTCCAAAACAAGTTCAAGGACTGAAAAAATCCTTTAACCTGTTGGTCTCTGGCTTTGTAAGACTCTTACAGGGGATTTGGGTAAGCTGCAATGCTAATGCTAACTTTCGAGCACTAGCTGCTCACATTAGCTTGCACAACTTGCAAACGCAAATCAAGTGTGTTAATAAGACAGTCGTAGCTTGGTAATGTGCTACGATTTGAAAGCCAAACGATAGACTGACTGATAACATGACTGACATGATACTAACCTGATGCTTTTTTCAGAAATAAACTGTTTGCTGTATCTCTGTTTGCTGAATTCACAAGGCTGTGGGTCATGCAAATTATATGTTTTTCCTGGTCATTTCAACACTAGTATTACTGCTGACAACTGCTGACAAAGTGACAGAGACAGAATGAGGAAGGAAGCAATAAACAAGCTCACATCTAGTAAACAACACAAGCTTGAACAGGGACCCCTCAGAGCATCCGCTGTGTCACTCAGCACGTTCCTCCTTCTCAGTCATAAGATAATTGCTTTGGGGACTCGGACCACAAAGCAGTACTACTACCTGTGACCTTTAACCCGTGGCAGCTTACAACCACAAAGCTGCTGATAGAAGAAGACCCCTTGGAGACCTCTGATCGATGACCACACCTGCAAAATTTGTCTTATCTTGATGACAGGGACTGGCCTGAGCTCGAGGCGACCTCGTAAAGTTGGATTTCCATGTTTACAACCAAACGGAGGCCGACGGCCTTCGACCCAACTGACCTCTCCTCTTCATCCTAAATGATTAGTCCTGCAAGGTCAAGTTCTGCTGTGTGGCAACATTTTGTCTGATTAGACGTCTGTGTTTTTCTGCTTTCTCCATTACACCTGCATATAAACCCTGCAGTGTTTATATCACTTGCACAGTTCTAGCAACAACTGCATCAAGGAGATCTTGTAGAACTACACACTGAACTTTAGTCAGAAGGCAGCTGAAACAATGGTTCCATAAAAGTAGCTTAATATTCAACATAATTCAGCCCATAGGTCTAAGCTGCAAGCAACCAAAGCCCCTTGAGTTCTGACTGAATTCTCTAATGCTAGTCTCCTGACCGACTTTCTCCAGCTTTTATCCATTGTTTCTCTCTGCTACGCTGTATGAAATATGAGATTTTCAGTGAGATCATGTTTCTTAATTCTTATATACACTATCTAATAGCAGTGACATGATTGAACCTGAGCTGCATCGCGATCAGCTGCTCCTGCAGATTTCTGATAGATAAAAGAGCTGCCGTGTTCAGACAGGTATAAGAACGTCGGAACGCCGTGCAGCTCAGTACAGATTTAGACAAGTATCTGGAGGACCTTTCACTACAAAGGAACTTCAACTTACGTAACAACAGCCATCTGAGAAAGAAACGGGCAGCCTGTGCCAGCATGGATTAGGTCAAGAGTACACAATGGAAAAAAAAAAAAATCACCGTCTTAAAATCCCCAAATGCAATTTCCTTCAACTTGTCTTGACAATGTTAGGACTGACATTTTTTACAGTGACGTGAAAACCTGAGATGTCCAGTAACTCTATCTGTACAATATGTTGACCGCAGGCCTTGATAGGGTGTCATGTGATGATGTTACAAAACATGGACAAAGTTTATGTAATTTCTGGACAGCTGCCCCTGCCCCAGTTTGAAAGACTTGTGGAGCATATGACTCGCTCCATCATTCGCCATGAAACAGGTCATGAGTGAATCAGGCCACACTGCTGCTGAGTGATCGTGTATTTATAGCCAGTTGTGTTATTTTCATATCGGTCAGAGATTGACTACTGAATGTTTGCTGCCATGCAGGCTGGTTCTCCAAGCCTTTATTCTGATTATTATAAAGTCTAAACTGCAGCAAATTTAAATCGACAGACTTACTAGACACGATTTAATCAAAGTGCAACACAAAATCCATCATGTCTTACTAACCAATCAAAAAAGAACAGATATTTTCTTCATATATTCAAAATCACATTACTGAAATGTTGATTTCATGTCAGTAGTAATTCCATTTTTCCTGTTATTATTTCTGTCTCCAAAGATGAAAAATGACAATCCACTTTAGTGTCAAACAACATGCTTATGCCAGTTCAGATGAAACAGAGGCAACGTTTGATTTATATGCAGCAATGATTATGAATCAAATCAATGGAAGAAATAAGCTGAACTTGCATCATAAAAACAAAACTCTGCTGAAAAACCAGAAAAGGATGCAACAGCTCAAAACAGTGGCCAGGAAAAAAGTGTGTTGCTGACCCGTGCAAAACACAAACTTCTCAGGCTACGTGTTTAATGTTTAAATCACAGTCTAATTAACAAAAGCGTGCCTGGTCTCTCTGCAGCAACTCTAAACGCCCTCAGCGGACGCAGCCTGACACAACTCGCAGCAGAGGATCAGCTCGTTCAGAGGAAACAATCCCAGCAGAAAGTGTTTACCCTGTGCTATGAAATGAAAACAAAGCTGACTACATAATGTTTAAATTGGAAAATAATCTTGTGGGCTTTAATGCAGCAATGGCATGCATGCTGTAGGTCTGGGAGGAAATTAAAATGGAATTAGGCCTCTGCAGAAAGCCTCGCAGGAAGCAGATCTGTCAGTCGCCCAGTGGAGTTACTGACCAGCCCAGATGCCCCATAAACAGCGACCAGTGGAGCCAGAGTGGTGGCTTGTGGAGCTATGAGCCTCATTTTAAAACAAGGTTGATGTTCTTCACAGAGTCCTTTTCTAGCTATCACAGAAACAAGATTTGAATGAATGGCGGTGGTCTAAAGGCGGCCTAACTTGTAGGTTGTAGTGTGTGCAGGTGGGAGGGGAAATAAAAGAACACTTGTGCACATAACGTGCACAACTCCAGACTAACGACAGCATTCCACAAGTTGAGAAGTTTGCATCTTTTTTATCTAGCTGTGACGGGCAGCAAAAGTGTCTCACTCTGGGGTTGAATGTGATGGGGACACGCCCACACAGTTCACCATGACGGGTGAAAGCCCCTGTGTGAAGAAACCATGGCTGAGAGACCTTAAAGATGGACAGACAGTCCCGCTGCAAGTCCCACCAGCTAATTAAAAGAAAACAATAAATCTAGAAACTAGTCTGTCTGTGCAACTTTGAGTTCAGTCACATTAAATTCTGCACACTTTGCAGAGCTACGAGCTCCTGCGGAGACAAACACTGCCGACTACAGTAAGCATCAGTATATACCGGTGTCTGCTTCTGACAAACACTGCAGCCTGAACCAGAGGAGGTGTCTTGTGATATCGATCCAGGACGCTGGTGTGAAAAATGCTCTTTTCCCATGAAATCTTTTCTTTCCCTGCAGACTTGAGGTCTGCGGGTTTCGCATCGGTTTGTCCTCCGCTTGGTTTGTTGTTTATCGCCTGGAGAATCTCCTAACAGCCGTGAAGCCATCACTCTTCAGAGCCGAACAGAAGCAGTTCTGTATCCACTGTCACGGAAAGGTTAAGTCCTAATTATTACATAACGGCTAAAAATTAGAACCTGCACCATTTTGCCTTTTTCAAAACACACACGCTGGGTTAAAATGTGTCCAGCTGACAGCACATGTGTGATTATTTTTTTTCTCGTGTGTTTATAGATCACAAACGAGCGTTTCCCACTTGTGACCCACTAACACACAAACTGCTGAGAGACCATGTGAGACCATTTTGTTGTTGCTTTGTTCCAGGCAGTTTTGTCTGACAGTCTCTTACAGGCATGTGAGAAAGCTACAAAAACATATCGTTCTAAGCATTTCAGCGAAGCACACGTTCACAAAACAGCTCAGTGTAACATTACCCTCATTCCACAATGCAGGAAGCCAACCAAGACCTCTGATCTGATATGATGATCTACATGTCTATAAGTTCTAATTATCAATTATTTTTGTTTTACTTTCTCTACTTTTTATTCATCCATTTAGTTGTATGTATATAGCTAATCTCCATGTTGAGACTTGATGTAATTTGCTTTTGGATATTACCTCCATTCTATCTGCATTTATTACTTCCCTCATCCTTTGCCTGAGGCCTTTAAGTGAAGCACTACAGGTTTCTCTGCATCATCATATTTCTTTCAGTTCAATGATCAGTGTATGGCTTAAGAACTAAAGCTAAGGCCTGCAGTATAACATATCCTACATATGGTATAAATGCAAATGCTGACATTAAAGCGATGCAAAGTCAGTTTCACGCATACAACAAGGCAAAGCCATCTTCTTTGATCTGTCCCTCCAAACAGTCTTTGATAACTGTTATGGCAGACCAATTTATGCAAGATGTGGGAGTTTATAAAAGTTTAAGTATTAAAAACATAATGTTAACAACTTTTGGGTGCATGGCACGTAAAATCTGTATGTTTAAATTGATTCAATCCTCTTAAAAAATACAAGTCATTTTTGGTGAAATCAGTGAAACCTGAACATGGCGAGCCTTATGTATTGCTACCTTGAGTTGTTTTAATTTGAATTAAGTTTGCTGAAAGCCAGCATTGTCATTTTTGTAGAGTGTGTCGTAACTCATTGAAAAGCAGTGAGGCCAGGCTGCATCTATGCACAACGTTTACTTGACACAGGAAAACCAACATAAAAGAATCATCTCCCGCCTCTTTGAGTCGGAGCCCTCCTGGGGTTTCAGCAGAGCTGGGCAGAGGAAAAAAACAAGTCCACGCTTCTCAAATGATCAGCGCAGGGCGTCCTTCCTCCGCTTTGATCCTGGATGAGGTAACTGCGAGCGAACACCTCCGAATCCCTCAATGCCCAGCGACCTCACAGGACCGCTCGGTGAAACACAAGCCACCGGATTACAGACTCATTCAGGTTTGGTCAATACTCACTAGACTGGGAATTAGGGGGGAGTGAGAGATGAAAGATGTGTTTGGCTGCATTCTCAGACAGCCTGTGATCATCTTAGAGACTCAGGAAGCAGAACGAGGGGGAATTAACCCATTCCTGGGCTGAAATGGCCGGATTATTATTTATATGTCGCACAGATCACATGACTAATTTGCTTGGTTAATTGGCTTCACGCTGAGATGCACAGATGTATAGAAAATGGTTTGCAGGGATAATATGATCCTTTTGTGCTAATGACGGTTTTCTGAATTTTGTTATACGATACGATCGTCAGAAAGGATGACATTGAACAAGAAAGGGTAAAAAGAGAGAGAAAGAGGGAGAAAGGGGGCAGTCAGACAGATAGAAGATCAAAGCAGTGGCCCCCAGTGTTTGCTTCTTAGAAGGAAGTGTGTGTGTGTGTGTGTGTGTGTGTGTGTGTGTGTGTGTGTAAATGTGTGTTATACCATCTTCAAAGACGTGCAGCAGTTGCCCACCGTCCCTGCTAACCTTACGAGGACGTGGCCGTGTTTCCATCACTTTTAGGGACATAGGGCATAGACTTACATTCACTTTCTAGAGACTTACCCTAACCTTGATCTATACCTAAACCTAAACTTAACCTTAACCCTAACATTAACTCAAGTCTTCACCTAAAATATAATGACATTATGGGGATGTTTTTTTCCCCATAAGGAAGGTGAGTCCCCACAAGGTGACTGTGTAAACAGGTTTATGTTATATATGTAACATATGTACACACACACACACACACACACATACACACACAGATTTGGGCTAAGTATGATACAATATTTGATACCCAAAGCTTTAAAAAATACAAGTATAAGCACAAGTTTGGACTTTGAAGGAAGGTTGTCTTTAAGTAAATGATGCTATTGGCCATTTAGTGATGACATAAAGTGATAGTGATACATAAACACAGTTCTTCATTGTCCCTGGTAGAGAGCCTGTTCAGCTCCAGCGCTGCATGCTAAAAGGCTTTTTTATCATACATATATTTTATTTTTAACAGCAATTATACACTACCCTCAGCATGTGAATCTTGTATAGAGCACAAACTGTATTCTTCCAATAAAATGAGATACAACTGGCTGCACATTATTATTATGTAGCACTAACAGCAGCAACACTGGGCCCACACAGTCAGCGCTCTCACAGAATGGTATGAACTGCATGAGGTCCAGCTAGGATCTCGGCTAACATTGCTCATAAATAATACCTTGGGTCTTGAGTGCTTTGTCCTGTCGGACAGGACAAATAAACAAATCAGATGAAGTGAAGTGCAGCGAGACCTGCTGTCACCCAGCTGAATTTCATTTCCCTACATGTGTCCATGTAGAGCTGCTGACGATGCAGGACGTCTCTCACCAAAACTGTCCAATCGTTGAGTGGCATGTCAGTCCATGTGACCTTTGTAATTCATTTAATTCAAAATGGAGTTCATTTAATAAGTTGTGACAGTGACCTGAGTTATTTGCTGTTGTTGTGTTAACCCTTTTACAGGTACTTTAATAAACAGACCAAAGCCACTCTATAGTCACTCCCAGAGGTGTGCTCACTGATGCTGTCTGATTAGACTCTATAGGTGCACAGACTGACTTCAAATGTATGAAAATGACGTGTAACGCAGCATTACACCTACATCTGAATGCACGACGTTGGCTGTGTGTGAACCCTCTTTAATGTTGCAGGAACACACTTCCAGTCTGCCCGATCTCAGTTACCATGTGATGTTTTGAGCCAAGTTATCAGCACGCAGTGTTTTGTGTGCAGTGAGCCGACTGTTTTGTACAGTCAGCTGTGTATTTGAGTGTGAACGTGCTGTTCCTTCGGCGCGGAGGACACAGAAACACACAACACAAACAATCAGTCATGTACGGTTTGGAGAGTTTACCCACCCGCTGCTTGGAGGAGGGCCTCAGTCCGAGATGGGGTTGACTCCGACACTGCAGGGAGGGAGGGGGAACAAAACTATTAGGGAGAATACTGAGGACAGAGAGTCATCACAAAGATTTATTATTTCATATTAATTCCTAGACTGAAAAACAGCATTTTACTGTTTCTAAAACACGGTTCTGTCGCTGTTAAACAAATATCAGGGATGTAGTTCACCTGCTTATAGAGCTCCCCCAGAATGTGTTGCATTCAATTTCATACGGGAAAATACAAAAATAAAATCGATTTGTATTTCAGGCAAGTAGTAGTAGTTTGACTTAATATGTAACATGTGAATAAGATTTTCTTTTTTAATGAACCCTCATCAGTTTGGTAGAATTGCAAACCCTGACTGGATGGACTAGAAGATAATTCAGGTTTTACACTTTAGCAACATTTCACTGTATAAAAACTGAAGTTTTTCTGCTTCATGTTCCATTGTTCTTTATTTATTGACTGAATGTCAGGGGATACAGTATTTATGATTGATCAATGATTTGACAGGTTTCTGCCTGACTGATTTCATTCCTGTAGCTTTGTTTTTAATTGTTTATTTTGCGTAAAGCATTTTGTAACACTGGCTTTGAAAAGCGCTGCACAAATGAACGCTATCATTATTTTTCTGTGGACATCGGCGACACTGCAGCTTCACACAGTTTGACACTGGCTTCAGCTTTCATCCATGTTGGTGGCTGCCAGGAGGTTCCCAATAATAATGAGGCCAGACCCTCATTATCGTGACAAGAGATCTAACGGACCCAACAGAAGGAGAGATTTTGATTTTATGATGGAAAGTATCAAGAAGAGAAAATAATACCTGAGAAGAGGAAGGACTTGTCTTACAACAATAGATAATTGAGCTTGATTCCTTTACTCTAAGTTGTTTTGTCGCTTTACCTCCACCTAAATGCTGCAAACGCAAAATGCAAATGGCTGCATTTAAACTGCGAGCATTAAGACGAGCAGAGCCATTAGTGGTATTTAAAGACGAACATGAGAGTTTTTCAGAAGACACGACAGAACAACGATTCCTAATGAGTCTTTAAAAGGCTCAACGTGAGGCTCCCAAAGGAGTTATTTACAAAGAAAAACCCCTGCAGAATGATAATGAATTTCCATACGGGGAGAAACACACACACACACAGAAATAACCACACACACTTTAAACACTGATAAAGACACTATTTGATGTAGAAATTCGAAGCTTTTTACATGCAGTGTGCACACATACACGCAGATATTTCGATATTCATCCATACTTGTGAGGACACTCACTGACGTAATGCATTCCCCACGCCCTTACCCTAAACATCACAACTAAATGTCTTACCCAAATTCGAACCCTAACCTAAACCTAAACCTTAAAACTGAGCCTTAACCCTAAAACGGGCCTTTGAACATCTGTCTGAAAATAAGGACGGGCCAAAGCGTCCTCACTGCCGAGGTCTCCAACTCAAACTGGCCGTCACACAGACAGATGCACATGTTCACACTCATGCACACACAAACAGTGCACACACCATCGACAGCAGCGAAGATATTATTTGATGTAGAGGTTCTTGCTTTTTCTTAAACACACACACACACAGACAAACACACACACACACACACACACACAGGATTACACAAAAAAACACACTCTTGAACTCAAACGTTTGATGATTTTATGTAAAGATTTTTTTCTCACCCACAGCACACACACAAGCACAAACACACACACACACACACACACACACACACACATACACATACACACACACCTTCTACCGCAACAAAGATATCATTTGATCCAGAAAGAAAGCAGGAAGCAGCAGTAAACCTTCAGGAGGAAGCAGGCTTTTATTTTATGAGCTGTACCATCTGGAGATTTTTGGGGGTGTGATGGAGAGTAGGTGGGAGATTGGGGTGAGGGAGGGTATGTGTGTGTGTGTGTGTGTGTGTGTGTGTGTGTGTGTGTGTGTGTGTGTGTGTGTTGGGCGGAGGGTTGGGGTAGAGGCGACACTTGAGCAGGTGGTCATACGTTGCACGCATTTCGGCTGCACACTGATGTGGCAGGTTTCAGCTGACAGGTCGACGGCTGGATGGAGGTGATTTATTTATCCCAGAGGTGACTGATGGAAACTGGGGGACAAAATCTATTTACCCAAAGAGCCTGCTACCATTTCTGCTGTCTTTCTGTAACTCACAGTGGTGGTTTCTGACAGGAAAAGCTGAAACAAGCTCCCGGTTCAGATCAGACAGCTTGTTATTGTCACAAATATTGTAAAATGATTATTTCATAAAAATTCAACTACAACTACTACAGCTCCCACGAGGCTCCTGAAAGCTGAAGTGTCGCTTCATTTAAAGTTTCTCTTCTCTTTAAACAAGTCTTAATCTACAAATAATCAACTTGAATCAGCTGTATGAAGGCATCTCTGTGCTGTTAGGGGCTACACTGATATGCATAATTGCTCTTTCGGTGAAGGATGTAATATTTTATGAAAATGATGAAATACTGACATCCACGAGCAACCAAACATTTGTTTGTTTGATGCAGCTCTCCTTCGCATGTGAGCAAGTAAAAGTATCCTCACTAAATAACTGCTGAGAAATCGTGGCTGGCAGCATGCTTATTATCACCTTTTTATCTTTAAGATGAATTCATTCTTTATGTGAAATCATAAGCACATGATGTAATATCAGTTCTGAACAAAGAGGCATTATTTTATGACTTGGTTTAATCTTGCAGATGTCTTTTCTTTAGACCTTTGTCTAAATATGTTTCTGGAGTGTTTAACTCACTGACCATCTCGTCACAAGCGTACATCTCTGGCATCTGCTCACTTCCTCTTTTTCTTTTTCTTGTCGATTCTCTCAAAATCAAAAGAGCAAACAGAGCGTCCATGATTCATAATTCTACCTGAAGCTCCAAGGATCTCTATTCCACACTTTGATTTTACTGACATCACTTTATGCCAACAAGCAAATCAGTGAGACAGAGGTAGAACGTCTGCAGTCAGGAGCTACAGATACGATATAGTTCACTTGAGAGGATCACATTGCTCCGTGGCCAAAACGAATGAAAAATGTTTTGTCCTTGGTTTTCACAGCCTCGCACTTCTTTCTTTTTGTTTTACTCTGGCAGACAATTGCTGTGCCCTTTAGAGGAATATTACACCGCGGCGAGGAGGGAGTCACATGGTTATGACTGAATGTATCTTTGATTGGAGGAGAGAGATGAGGTGAAGAGATGGCAGGGCGAGGAAAATGAGGGCCGCGGATGAGACGGAGAGAGAATCACCGTGTGTCTTTTCCCGTCTGATCACAAGCACAGCGGGACTTTTTGCCTCTGACGTTTTTCGTTTCAGGCGTCTCATCCATCTTTCGGGTGTTTGTCATCTGTCGGCGGCGGTTGGTTTTGGACGATTCGCGTCAAATGGGAGGGAAAATAGTCTGTAAAGTCTGATCAGTGTGTGCACCCGACGCACGCAAGGAGACGGGAACAAAAGATGAAAGTAGCTGAGAGACAAATAAAAGAAGGTGGAAGTGTTTGCTTGTGATATCACAGGAGACACTTTGTTGCTTGGTTACTCCTAAACAGTGAATGGCAGACAGTGTTGGAAACATCCATTTTTAAAAGCTGAGCATTATCTCAAACAGCCAAGAATTGTGCCTCTGCCAAATCCTTTCATATGTCTACTTTAACGGACAAATGTTGTTTGATTTACTGACTTTATTTATGGTTAGGAATGAGTTAAGATGCTCCTGTCTGCCTTGGTTTCTGTCTTCTTTGTTACTGGTGTCGTGATGTGGCCTAGACTTATACACATATATATTATAGATGTGAAAGAGGCTGGATCTTGCCTTTACATCAACTTTGGTGAACTCTGACATTTATGCCAAGAAAAGAGCCTTTTCACCCAACCACACCCATGTGCAGTGCTGGGTGGGGTCAGAGGTAAGACAGGCTTGAAACTTTCAACCATCGCTGTTTCACATGTAGATTCAAATTTGGGTTTAAAAAAACCTTAAATCTCCCTGTGTCTTTTGTGCCTGAGGGTGTGTCATCCAGGAAAATAAAAAAGGGGAAAATAAGGTTTGTGTTGCTCCCATGAGACAGTGACTATTTAATGTCAAAGCAACCCGCAGACCCAAGACTCAACACTCAAAAGAGTGAAGATCACCAAGGCGTAATAATCTTCACAGTTAGATGTGACGATCAACACCATGAGCGGGCGGATGAGAGAACAGTCGCCAAGGTCACAGTCACAAAGTCGCAGAACCACCAAAACCAATGCATTTCTTCCTGCTGGGAGTGTGAATGTGCATGCCTATTGTTTGCCCACCATGGCAGTCGGGTCAGGAGAAACACTCATTACAAAAGTGAGTCGTGGAGTAAAGGTCACAGCATCAACGAAATCTGTTGGTTTCTTTCTCTTGGGAACGTGAACGTGTACTTAGTTTCTTGATACAGGTCACAGACAAACTACCAACCAACTGACAGAGGAGAGAACACACCGTGTCCGTCTTCTCTCTTTGTTTACCGCTCAGAGGATCAGACAGAACAATAAGAGCAGTTTGGAAGGACACTTTCATTTTAATTTGGGGATATTTTTAAGTTATGTTCTCCCTTTTCACCAGATTTTGTAAAAATATTTTTCGATGTTGTGACATTATCGTACTTTATCTTGTGGGTATTTATGTTTGGTGCAGCGGTTGATAATAATGGATGCAGTATAATATCAATGATTTTTTTAGACTGATGAATTTAACCTTGAACAGGTAAAACAGGATCAGTTTCCCCACTTTGTATATTTTGGTTCTTAAATGGCTCATAATGCAGCTATATGGTAGGACTACACACCAGCACCTGGAGGAATATGATAATTACATGTATGTAAAGAAAAAAGACCAGCAGATGCAGCAGTTAACCTGAGTTTACATTTACAATTGCGAGTGCTCTATTAAATGCGTACATTTATACTGTTATATATATTTTCTGTGTGGTTGCATCACATTTAAGCAACAGAAAACAAACACATTTTGTTTGTCTGGAAACCTACAGCAAACAGGAGGAAGTTCATGTACGTCATCTTGAATCAACCAATCTAATCTGCTAAACTAGACCCAGTGGGCGGCGACCCCGGTGACCCCTCACTGCTGAACCCCCTCACCCCTGCAGGTGAGCCAGTTCAGTGGGTCACACACACTCCTCAGGAAATGTGCTCACCCGCTGTGGAAGGTCACACACAGAGATGCGTGTATGTGTGTATACAGGTCACATGGGACCTAAGCGCATCGGCCATGCAGTATTAATGAGGTATGAGGCGTCAGTGGGTCACAGCGGTCCTGTGGGGGGATGGCGGGTCAAGGTCAACTCAGGGACCTCTTAACAGTGCTGACTAACAGCATTAAAGTCAGCGCTGATGCGGTCGGCTCACACGGGTTTATTGGCACAATTAGACACAGAGGATGGAAGCCTGAGGTCACAGTGTTTACTGAACAGGACTAATGGGCTTCTTTATTACAGAGTCCGCCAAGTTCGGCCTCATGCACAATTCATTTATTCCAGGAAGTTTTCCTTCATGTGGAAGACACGGATTTCTCTGAATTTACAGACAATCTGGAGCCACAGCCACTGTGTTCCTCACTCTGGCTTTGTTGTTTTTTTTTCTTTGTAAATCTTGCATAACGTGCTTGAATATCTTTCATGCACACTGTAGCCAGCTGTCTGTGACCGGTTTCTCATCAGGTTTGATAGATATGTGACCTGTTCTGCAGCACAAACGGGATAACAGTGCTATAGCCTGCTTCCTCCGTGGGTCCTTCACAGAGCTGTCCAGTGATAGAAACCCTCGACTGCTGACAAGAAAGACATGTTTGGGTGAGGCTGCACTGTTTGGCCAGCGCTTGTTAGGGCAAAAAAAAAATCGACTGTAGCCTAAACTCCTGCATGTCCGCAGGTATGCGTGTCATGATCTATTACAGCTGGTTGCAGACTGTGTGCCGGGTCACAAGAACGCGGGAGCTGTTCTTGCTTCGTGCATCACTCCTCTCAGCCTCGAATCTGCACAACATTTGTTGTGGGAAAACATTCTGACTGTTTGCACTGAGACTCAAGATGCTATTAACATGCACATCCTGAGAAGAGCCACCCTCTGGTATCGTCTGCATGCAGAAATGTATATGTGCATATGTATGCAGCAGCTGTATGAGCAAACGGCTGTGAATGTACTGTATGAGTGTGTGTGTGACTGCCAGTGAGCCTGTGTGTATGAGACAGTGTTGTGTGCATATGAATGGCAGGGGGGTATCCTCTTCCTGAATGCAGAGCGCATCCAGAACGTCTCATTGCTATTCATGTGAATGAGTCTCCTTGAATCAAACAGCAGCCAAAAGCATATTTGCACAGAGTTAAAATGCATGTTCTACTGGAAGAGAAATCTCCCAGAGTTTCCCCCTGAATGAAATCTGTCTCACTCCATCAAGTCGCCAAATGTTTAAAGTGTAACTACTGAACAATGGAGAGAGATGTTCCCCCTGTATTTACATAGCATTTCTAGCATATAGCACATCATCTGTCTGGCTTTTTCATCCCACTAACATTACTTCTCTCTTTTGAACTTGAGCCACAGAACTCATTAAAAATATCAAAGCAACCTCAGCACTCAAATCTCCACCAACTCTGAGAGGGATTCTCAAAGTTGCTGTCAAGTTACTGTCAGTCGATGTATTGGTTCTGCAAACTCACACCAATGAGCTGGAGTCGAGTCTTTTACAATAACTTTAACAAAAGTAACTGAAGGATTTTATGGAAATATGAAAAGTTCCTGCTACCAGCCTCATGGGTGGATATAATCATGCATTTACATTACATTACATTCTCTTCTTTGATTTTGGTGCATTTTTTTAGTGTGAAGTGCAGATTAGATTTTGTGCTGCATTTTGTATAGATTACGTGATGAAGTTGAAGTTTTCAGTGCACGTCCTCTTGTTGGCATTTCTGTGGCAGCTACAGCTGCTAATGCTCACTAGCCAGTGCCTTTAGTATAGTCTAAGAAAAACACAACCTGAAGCACATCCTTCTCTGAGTGTTTAGAGCAGTTAATGTAAAAGCTTTGGTTGGTTGGGTATACAAAGGTACTATTCTCTCATATCAGTCAGATTATTATTAGAGATATTAAATTTACCTGAAAATGTCCCATTATTGGTATTTTGGCAGATGATTGGATGATTGTAATAACCAGGATGCTAAACCTAAATGAAACTCTGCCCCTAATCCTTAAACCAAGCCTAAATCCCTTGACGAAGGGGACCAGACAAAACATCCTCACGATGCAAAGTCCTCACACTTGATGTCTTGACGTACATTCTGTTGAGCAAGGCACTGGACCTTCAGAGCTGCCCAGTGACCAGCAGCAGTGACAGACTGATGATACAATAACTGACAGCTGCTGACGCCCCAAACTGCTGTGTGAAACTCCTCATCGCGCCGTTCCCTGCAGAGCCCAGCAACGACTCCCAGTGTTTCCTTCGCTCGGCCCTTTCCTTCCTTGCCTGGTCTCCTTATCCACTCCCATGTTGTGTTCACACTGATATGATAAGGGGGCGGTTTCTGTGCATGTAACCCCTGTACCAGGCAAGTTGACTTCTGATTTTGATTTCTGACAACATCACATAATGAACCAGCAGTACAACAGGGGATTTATACTCGACACCTTTTTTTTTTTTTTTCACTTCACATCTGCATCATTCTGCTACATATTTAGGCTGATATGAGGTTCTTCATTTATCTTAAATCTTCATTTTATCAATAATAACACCTGGAAATGATAATATTTTTGACAAAGCAAAACATGCAATATACAATATTCTGTACAATACCTTACCCTCAATGGAAGCCTGTACAGTACCCTCAGGAAGCCTAGTTCAAAGTTTTATACACAGAACACATGTTAAAAATCTAGCATCAGGCACAGTATATCATGTACAGATTGTCTTATATTAGAACATTACGTGTGTCCTATCCATCCTATCTAAATATACTGTATGTGTCACATGTACATATAGTAATTAATCAGTTGCCATAATTATATGTTGCCACTTGAGTCATTTCAAATTTTCAGTGTGTGTCAGTGTCAAGAGCTTCACTAAGTCCTTAATCCACAGGCCAAATGTCAAAGGACCTAATATATATATATAGTAAAGCATATAAAGTGTTGTCAGTAATCACTTCGGCGTCCCTGCTGCTGATGCTGCACCTTCAACTCGAGAGATAATTTTACCATCAGTAGCACCATGATTCTGCCTGTCCTCATGCGCAGGGTTGCTCTGTTCCTGTTTCCTTTACAGGATCAACAATACGGTAACGCAATTGCAGTTTCAGTAAGTCAGTGGAGAAATCACAGTCCACCCCCTCCCCTCACTCTCTGGACTTCACGCTGACATCCGTTAACCAGTGAGCGGCACTTGGTTATGTGTTGCACACTGCCCTCTTGTGGTTAAACTAAAAAGGGGTAAATCCACGGCTGAAGCCCAGTTATGTTGCAGAATCAGGCAGAGGAGTGCATCCAGAGAAAGCTGCTTCTCTGCAGCTCGAGAACATTCATACTAACAGCATGCAGCAGCAATGCACAGCAATTCAACATCACATGTACAGTACAGAAAAACATGAGTGACTACTGTGGACGTGTCTTTCTCACACGTATGGCTTACTGAGACAACATCATGAGAAGCTGTTTCCTGAAGGCGTCTGAAAGTATCTCATAAAATACTCGATTCAGTACTTTGTTTCTGACGATGAGATATCATGTCTCACTTGAGACAAACGTTGTCATGCAGTATATATAACTTTCTCATAACCCACGGCCACAAAAAATGCTTATTCTGATTAGCTGCTTGTGCTACTGGCAGGTTTTTCCTGGTGTAAGTGTTATAATACAGTACACTTCAAGATGTCCTGATCTAGAAAACAACAGACTCTATGGAAGAAAGGAAAAAAACGGACTTTAATAGTATGTTACCTGTTTGTGTCTGAGCGCAAGTTTACGGCTTGTTACCATCTTTGTCAGCCAGATGATGACTGCTGTCTGAAGCTCTGGTTGGCCAGTGTGACAGCATGAGAGATCTGCTAATGATGGCAATCATGTCCCAAAATATACTTCTCTTTAAGCCTTTAAAAGCCTCTTAATAGAACAATAATTTTCTAAATTGCTTCTAAGACTCCCAGCAAAAGAAGTCTAATTAGTCTATGAAAGCCTAGTTTTTGGAGAAGAGTTACTTCTTCTAGAAAAGTTGGGGGTTATATCGGTTTCTGTACAGTTTTCTTATAGCTGCCATCTAGCAGCTATTAGTGAAACTGTATCTTAAGGGACTTCCGGATGGGCTTCACCATTCAGCCGTGGTGGCTGATAATTGATCACAAATGGCTGTGGATAATGGGAAAGCTGGTTCTCTTGTGTTTGGCACATTGAGACGAAGCACAGCTGCTGGTCATGAAGGGAGAGGAGGCTGATAATAGTCTTCAACACAGTCCCTCCTCTGCCAGGAAGGAAAAAAACCTCCCTGATTAGCAGTTCGGTTTTGACTGACAGCTCGCTCTAAAGGGGCTTCCACAGAATAACTGTCCTCTGCAAACAGACCAGATGCTTTGGTCCTGATTAACCAGACTCACATACAGGGTGGCCAAGAGTCCACCTACACACACAGAAACAAAAAAAACTCATTCAGGTTCTGCTGTTCTGACACGTCACCAGCCAAATTAGCATCCTAATGACTGCAAAACCAGTTCATTGATAACAGAGTTTACTATTCTATTTGATACATTATTAATCTTTCAAACACATCTAACAAACCAAATCTTAGTGGCCAAGTCAAATCTTGTCAACTACCGTGTGTCAGACTGTGTGTCTGTGTGTAATTCTGCTGTGTGCGCGTGGATGTCTGTTTATATCATTACATGTCGGATCCCTCTGTTCGTCTGGATCCTCTTCCTCACTCAGATGTCCTGATCACAGACCCACAGAAACCTCTTTTGCATTGGACACATTTCATGACAGGTGAGACAGCTGAAGCTATTAGTTAATTTAAACACAAGATACTTGTGCTCAAAAAGAGGATTCATTCTCAGTGAAGAACCTTGGAGCTCTAATCTGCCTCTATACCTGCCAAAGAGCAGTGATTCCTAACACGTCTCTGGGGGTCATCAGGTGGAAACCTCCTTTCAACAGTGTTTCGCCTACTTAGTCCCACTACACCTCCAGGAGGTTAGGCAGTGAACTCCGGCGTCCCAGAGTCACCCCCCCTAGTGCCAGTTCACACTGCTCCTACACAATCCAAACAGCACCGCCACGTTCAACTGACCCAGAGATGCTCCAGGTAGTGGCCAGTACCGATGCTACCATTTAACTATTGCTAATGCTACTGCTAACCGCTAGGAAGAACAGAAGAAGACAATACAGTTCCGATGCTACCATTTAGCTACTGTTATGTGCTAACCGCTACCTGCTAAGAGGAACAGAAGAAGACAATAACGCTAGATTCACCTATACTGTTAATGTTAATTGCTAGCTACCAATACTAACTGCTAAGATACTATCATACTCTCACCGCTTTAGCTATTGTTAGCTGCTACAATGCTACCACAGGCCTAGATGCCACATGTAACTGCCGATTGCCACACTACCATCATCTACCCCTGCCTCTCACCAACTGCACCAAGAAAAAGCGGGGTGGGAATACAAACCCTGGTTCGGGTAGGGGATAGAAAATAAAGAGGTAGAGTCAAAAGATGAAAGTAGGGATTGGATACAGACCCTTGTTCGGGTAGGGGGTGGAAAATTTAGAAGGTGCTGAAGGTGGAGGCCTAAACCACAGACTAGATTTAACAGCCTCTTCTAACATTTCCTTCAAGAAGCAGCAAACCCTACCATTTCCTTCAAAAAGCAAACAGAGCAGGATAACAAACCCTAACATTTCCTTCAAGAAGCAGACAAAACAGGAAAACAACCAAGAAGATCAAAAAACAAGCCAACTCTGTGTCTTACCACGCAAACTCACCTGAACAGGCCGCATGGTCCCAAAGAGAGACTCTAGCTGGCCACACCCCCACCTTATCTAAACTTCCTGGTTCTCTTCCTATTGGCAGAGCGAGAAGATGGGGCGGGGAAAGCAGAGCAGAGGAGAGGTGTCTTGTTCAGACTTTAACCTCTTCTCTTGCCGGGTTAGGCATGCATGTCCTCTGCCTGCCCCCCCACTGTCCCTATTTCACCCCCCAACTACTATTATTTCTCCTGATCCATATCCACTGACTAGACCTAGCAGCCTCATCTGACATCTCCCTCACTGTCTTTCTTAAATTTTGCCCATGCACTCCCAGCTCCCTCAACAGTGAAACAGCTGACCCTGCAACAAAACCTCTACACCCCACTTCAACCGGACAGACCCTGGTCTTCCATCCCCTCTGCTCAGATTCTGTCTTTAAATCTGCATACTTAGTCTTCTTCCTTTCATAAGCTGCCTCCACTGAATTTTCCCAAGGGACTGTTAACTCAATAAAATACACAGTCTTTTTACTCATGGACCATAAGACAATGTCTGGCCTCAGATTACTATAAACTATTTCCTGGGGCACAACTAGCTGTCCTCCCAAGTCGACCTGCATTTGCCAATCATCAGCCCCTACCAGGCAGCCACCTCCCTGCTTTCTCCCTGACTTAGCAGCTCTATTTTTCTCCCCCTCTCGAACAAACTGCACATCTAACCTCTCCTTTCTAGAACTTCCAGAATTCACCTGCTTCCTTCTCTCCTCAATGCCTGCGGCTAAGCTTCTCAGCACCTGATTATGCCGCCATGTATACCGGCCTTGTGATAAGCTAATTCTACAACCTGACAAAATGTGCTTTAAACTTGCTGTACCTGAGCAGAGTGGGCACGATTGATCGCCCTGTACCCAGAGACTTAGGTTCTGCGGGGTTGGCAACACATCGTATGTCGCCCCTATCAGAAATTTAATACGGCCTTCCTCCATATTCCACAGGTCCCTCCAACTAAGTTTCCTCTTCTCAACACCTTCCCAATTCAACCATTGTCCCTGTTTGGCTTGACCAACTGCTTTTGCCCCTCTTAACAACTCCTCCTGCCTACGCACCTGTTCCACTACAAGCTTTCTTTTCTCCTTTAGACCTGCTTTATTCCACACTGGTTTGCCTGGGCCAAGCCCCAAGCCTCCCCGGCCAAATTGAACATTTCCTACTATTTCTGCATGCCTAAGAGCTGCCTCTGCCTCCTGCACTGCTGCCCTTGGGTTCCATTTCCTCCCCCCAGAAGGATTCGGAACCACATTGCTAACTAACATGTCCTTACTCCCAGATAATAAAAGTTCTGTCCTAACCTTAGTGCATTTAAACTCCTCTGTTAGACTGGATACTGGCAGCTGAAGCATTCCTTTCCCATACAAAGCTACATTGCTTAAGCACCTGGGAGCACCCAACCATTTTCTAATATAAGAGCTAACTAGCCTTTCCATTCTCTCTGCTACAGATAATGGGACTTCATATACTGACATTGGCCACATTAACCTAGGATACAAGCCAAACTGCAAGCACCACAACCTCAGTTTTCCTGGGAGCCCTGATTTATCTATTCTCTCCAGCCCTTCTGCAACATCCTTTCTAAATTGCACAACCTGTTCAACATCATTCAGGTCCACATTGTACCACCGTCCTAGACTCTTAACTGATTTCTCCCTAATTGTTGGGATTTCCTCACCATCTATAGCAAACTTTCTATCACTTACTTTCCCTCTGTATATTGAAATACTCCTTGACTTACTAGGCTTAATCTTCATACTAGCCCACTTGAGATTCTGATTGACTTTATCTAACAACCTCCTTGTACATGGCACTGTTGAAGTTAGCAGTGTCATATCATCCATATAAGCCCTAATTGGTGGAAGACGCATTCCATTCTGCCGTCTCTCTCCACCTACGACCCACTTGGAAGCCCTAATAATTACCTCCATAGCCATTGTGAAAGCTAGCGGGGACACTGTACATCCTGCCATAATACCAACCTCCAATCTTTGCCAGCCTGTTGTGAGCTCTGCGATACTTGCACACAGTCTGATGTCTTGGAAATATGCTTTCACCAAGTTAACAACTATCTCCGGCACTTTAAAGTAGTCAAAGGAACTCCAAATAAGGTTATGTGGCACTGACCCAAACGCATTAGCCAGATCTAAAAATACAACATTCAAGTCTCTTTTCTCCCTCTTAGCTGTCTGAATCTGATGCCAAATCATGCTAGTATGCTCTAAGCATCCCGCAAATCCTGGTATCCCTGCTTTTTGCACTGTCGTATCTATCATACCATTCCTTTCTAAGTATTTAGCCAGCCTCTGTGCTACGATACTAAAGAAAATCTTTCCCTCAACATTTAGGAGAGAAATCATCCGAAACTGGCTAAGGTCCGATGACTCCTTCTCCTTAGGGATGAAGACACCTCCTGCCCTGCGCCATGCTCTTGGAATACTTTGTTTCTCCCAAACTATTCTCAGGTATCTCCATAGCGTCCTTAAGATGCCAGGTGCACTCTTATAGACATGGTAGGGGACTCCATTAGGCCCTGGGGCTGAAGAAGCCTTTGCACGCCTAACCACCTCCACCACTTCTCTCCACCTAGGTGGGCTCACATCCATCTCCTGCTCCACTTCCCCTAATGGTGGCATGTCAGGTGGAAGACCTATGTTCCTATTCTCCTTTGAATCTGAATACGTCGACTTCAAATACTGTTCAATCTCTGATTTCGTTGCCTTAAGTTGCCCTCCTTTTTCTTGATTAAACAAGCCTTTCACAAAATTAAAGGGGTTCCTAAAAAATGCTGACCTTGCACGTTCCTTCTTCTTCTCTTCTCCCTAAGGTGTTCTGCCCTTCTGAGTACTGCTAACCTGCTTCTCAGTTCCTCCTGCAACACCTTAATGCCCTCCCTTTCTTCTTCTGTCGCCTTCCTCCACTGCTTTCTTAACTGCCTCCTTTCCTTTACTAACTTCTCTATTTCTCTTTGCCGCCTAGACTTGCCGACCTGCACCCTCTCGCCTTTCCTTTTGACAAGCACCCCAAATCTCTCTCGACCATAGGAGTAGATCACATCTCCAATTTTATCCAATTTCTCCACTACATCTCCTCTAAGCCTGCTTAATATGACTGATAAATCTCTATCAACTGCCTCCCACTCTTTGCTATCATTAGCCCTCGGCCACTTAACTCTAGCTTTCTGCTCCATGCTTCTCTCCTTGGCTGGCCTGTTGCCCTCAACACCAACTGCATCCCCTCTCCGTACCTCCTCCTCTCCAGGGATAGTGTTACTGATATCCTGCGAACTGTGGTTTTCTACCTGTCGCTGGACTTCATCCGACTGATTCGACTGACTTCTCAAGAAATACTGGTCGATGCGGCCACTCTGCCCTTCCACCGCTAAACACTTCCTCCTTCCCTGATGAGTTCTAAGGCCTCGGATTGATGTTATTTTCTGCCAGCCACATGGGCAAACTTGAAGCTTCTTATCCTCTGCTGCACAACTTTTGCTCTCCTTAGTTGCCTTCCCTGTCACCTGAGTACTGCTACCTCTGGCCCTAAGAGATGGGTCCGTGCCCCCATCCCTCACTGAGTCATGTATCCAAGGCATAGTCATATCCGTTATCCTGTTCGTTACCATGCAATCCACCTGTGAGTCATCTTCCACCCCTGCTCTCGCTGACTCTTGGGGTATTTTCCTTATATTGGTTGTAGCTAAGTCTGGTTGTAGCAAGGTTAAGGCTTGCCACTGCTGCCATGGGTTGCTAGCCCATACCAGCACCTGTGGGGTCTTTTCCCTCCTGTCAGCTGTCTTTCCAAGCAGTCACATGGTCTTTCCCATGTTGTCAGCTGCTCTATTCACAACAGTCACTAGCCAAGCTAGTTGTGAGTTAATTTAAACACAAGATACTTGTGCTCAAACAAGAGGATTCATTCTCAGTGAAGAACCTTGGAGCTCTAATCTGCCTCTATACCTGCCAAAGAGCAGTGATTCCTAACACGTCTCTGGGGGTCATCAGGTGGAAACCTCCCTTCAACAGTGTTTCGCCTACTTAGTCCCACTACACCTCCAGGAGGTTAGGCAGTGAACTCCGGCGTCCCAGAGTCACCCCCCCTAGTGCCAGTTCACACTGCTCCTACACAATCCAAACAGCTATAAAATATGCTGCAGACCTGGAGACATCTTACACACACACACACACTGAACGAGGCAAACTTCCATCTAGACCTCTTCTCCATACCACATACTCCTCCATCTGCAGGTAGCACCTCCCCTCCAACAGTAGCTACAGCCAGCTACTTCAGAAGAGGAGCAGCGCCTTGCAACTACATGACTAACACAAGTTTTCCAAACATTGTCTGCAACCACGACTTTAAATAGTTTGACAATTTGCATTTTGGCAGAGATTTCTCATATACGCCGATTAGCTTAGCTTAGCACAAAGACTGGAAACAGAGGGGAACAGCTAGCCTGGCTCTGTCCAGCAGTAACAGAATCCACCCTCCAGCACCTGTAAAGCTCTGTATCTTTATACAAGTGTATAAACAAAATTTTGCTGTACATATCTATGCACCCGCTATTTGCACCACTTCTACACTTAATTTCAAAACTGTTTTAATTATTCCTCGTGCTTGCGATTTACATATTTTGTAAATCTTCGTTGCCTAAATGACTTCCTGTCGTCTCTTCTAGCACCTGACAGACTGACAACAACGACACAACACCTTCACACTGGTCTGCTCCTCTGCACCCCTGCGTGCCCTTTACATAAGGCATCAATTTCCTGCAGATGGGGCTGTCAGGGTGATGGATCGACTTCCTGGGATGATCTCCCTCTCAGTAACACGGCAGAAGTGCAGTAAAACATGATCTGCGCCTCACTTCATACTGGAGTGTCTGTCTGTGTTGATGATTTATGGCAGAGAAGCTTTTTCTCCGCAACACCTGAAAATAAAACTCAACTTGTGACCGACCCCTGAAGTGACGTGCATGTGCTGAATGAGAAAGTATTTCACCAGGTCCACAGGACCTGCTCGGTTACTCTGTTTTTTGTTGTTGCTACTGTTAGCTCTTGAATGTATATTATACAACTATTTTTTTTCTTAACATTGTAATTCTTATTCTACTGGAGTTCATCCAAATTGAGGGTCTTAGGACCCTCATTATATGTGGTGCACAGTTTAAACCTTTGATTTGTTTAAACACTGTGTTGCAGTAGTACATGAGAATGTTGCACAATGTCATCCTGTTTACTACATACTGTCTTTATTAACATTTTAATTGCTTTGCACGCTCAGCTTAAATAGCTATTTTGTTCTTGGATACTATGTTTGGGTGACTTTGTACCATCACATCTGTCGAGGTGTGGCAGGAAAAGAGCTCTCTCTGCTACATTTACAGTCAGGATCATTGATGTGCACTGATGAATAAAGCTTTAATCACACTGCACGGCCACCTCATGATCACTAGTGTGTTAGTCCAAAGCTGCATGCTGAACAAGCATCGATGTAAAGGCTCTCTGTGTCCTTGAGGAGACATTAACAGGGAGAATACTGTAGATTTTTATTGGACCAAGAATCGCGCGACGTCAGATGATCTGATCCAAACTATAAAAGCTGACAGGTATTCGCTGCTGTAGTTTCCTCTGCGTTTGTGCTGAGCACGCAGACACTCACACTTTTTCAGCATCCGTGTTTCAAAGACAGCGACATTCAGAAGGAGACAAAGATCAAACCAAACCCGAATGAGCCTGACATTTCCACAAATGTGATGTTATGACACAGTAAAAGGTTCTAATAAAGCACAGGTGGAAAATGAATGTCAGACAGGTATTTAGCTTCTGCTCCTCTCGGTGGACTGAATTCAGATTGTCTGTCTGCACCACTCTGTATTTCCTCGCCTCGTCGTCAGAGATTACATTTCCTCTCTCTTTCAGCAGTTGTCATCTTAAACAGTTCATGTAGCATTTCTAATAATATCAACTGAACTGTTAAATCCTCTCTGCTTAAGTTTGCTTCAAATGTCAACACAGTTTAAATTCAAAACCACTCGACCAACGAGGAAACATCCATTCAAAGGCATTTACTGTTATCTGAGAGGAAGCCGCTCTGCATCTCTGCCTCATTCAGTGATTTCATTGGTTGTCATAGTGATGGAAGCTTTTAATTTTTTGTATCTACCTTGGCTCTCTTTATTCTTTGGCTTTCACCCATTCTTGCAAAACACCTTCCTATTCTGTCTTTCCTCCTCCTCCTCCTCCTCCTCCTCCTCTCTCACACCAAAACAAAAAATGGCTTGCAATGAAATAAACAAAACCTTGAATGCCTGCAAACATGTGCACATAACGTTTTGAGTGTTTGGGCCTTCTTTTTTCTCAAACACACTTGATGTAAAAGGGCGGTTGACACTCATCTGAACGCTGGTGCAGATAACGCGCGCACACGCACGCACACGCACACACACGCCTCATGGCCCCTTAAGGTGCCCGTGAAAAATGTGAAAGGCGCACTCTAGAGCCAGTGTTTGACTTCTGTTCTGGGCTACTGTAGAAACACGGCGGTGCAACATGGTGGACTCCATGGAAGAGGAGCCGCTCTCACTGTAGATATAAAGAGCTCATTCTAAGGTAACAAGAAAAACACAACAATTCTCATTTTCAAATGTAATTCAAACATAATAAATATATAATAAACATATGAATAGTCTATTACATTTCTGCCGGTAAATCCCTCCTGAATCTTGCACACTGGACCTTTAACCAAGCACTTCTGACACGGGTGCAGACATCAAGTAGAACAGCTGCAGTTAAGTCAATGACAAATACACAGACCACAGACATCTGATGCAGCTGCAAAAGTAAGTGAAAACTATTGGAAAAATATATGTATCCATACACACGTAAACAGCATAATTCCTACATTACAGTTTCAGTTCCTCACAAACACACTGTGCAACTTGAAAGGACCACTGTCACCAAAATTTAACATTAGTGTCCCATCTTGCATGCCGTAATATGTCCATAATGTGTTGTGCTGCTAAAATCACGTAAAAGGTTGACCATACAGTGCAGTCTATATACAGTATCGTGAAGCAAAAGTGTAGCATCTCTCAACTTAGCAGAGGATTCAGGGCGAAGGGAGAGCCACACCTGAGCACTGAATGCAGTATTCAGCAGGCATGAAGAGTATGAAAACCTTTCACTGCTCTTCTAAAAAAAATTCTCCACCAACACACCAACACTGTCGGACTCACAGTGGACCTTTATTTAAAAAAGAGATCAAAATCGATAGCACAAGCGACAATATCGCCTGCGTTACCCACAATGCAACTTAACTACAAGCACTTTGATCAGAGATTCAGGTGTGTTATGCGAACAGCGGCTTTTGATACCTTCTCAGAGAGACGCTGAATAACCTTAAGCCTGCAGTTTGTGGTGTTGCTGTATTGGACTTTTTTTGTCTTCCATGTATTGTGAGTAAATAAATGGGAAAAAAATATTAGAATATCATGTAATCCTATCCGATGACACTACAGCGGTTTTTGTACAGCTAATTCTCACAACACTTCGAGCAACCAGAGAACATGAGAGCATGAAACACGCAGCATTAGCATGCAGTAGCATGGGAGCTGATGCACCAAAGGATTCTTTTTACTCTAACATGTGTCACACTGGGCCTTGAAGTACAAACTGGAGCTGCAGTGAGATATTTCTGGTTTCACAGACACATTGGCTCTGAACCAACAACACTATTGTCTAGCAAAGCTGCAGGGTTCCTCATTTTCCCAACATACAGTATATAGTGTCCATGTGTTCTCTCGAGTCTACCACTGTGCATATATGGCATGTTTTGTTGTTGTTTTGAGATGAAAGATCAATTGAATCGTGTGTTTTCTGAAGCAAGAACAGCGTTCATTGCAGATTATAGTAAACAAGTTCAGCTCTGAATGTGTGTCATGAAAAGTGAAGAATGGGAAGAAAACAAATGAAATAAAATAGTGTTGCACTCTTTACATGTTTTCACATTTTCACTTCACTAAATCCATAAAAATATGGCAATGTGAAAGACCAGGTCTGTTCTTTTGTGTCCAATACATATTCCAGCAACTGTCCCATTTTCTACCCATAACCACTTGATTCATATTCAGCGACACGCTCCCGCAGCCTTCATTTGTCACAAATAATTACAAAAAAATATTTATTGGCATAAACATCACAAACAAATTAATCTCAACAGATGAAGCATTAGAATTTAATAACAGGGAACATGATGCCCTGCTGCACTGAGCGTCCGTGTGTTTTGAATTCATGAACACACCCAGACAGACAGTTATGCAACACATCATCCCCCATCCGATTATATTTGACAGTTTAGTGATGCTGGAGAAGTGCAGTGTGTTTTTTTGATGTGCGTAAGCATGTGTGTGTATGTCTGTGTATGTGATTGAGTGCTTACACTACGCTTGTGTGTGCTTTACAAAAACATGCATTTCTTCAAGTTACTTTTTTGTGGTTTTTACCACAAAAAGCGTTTTTTTGTTTTTGTTTTGTGTGCATAAGTTTTTGCACTCAACAGCTTTTCCATGGCAACACACTGAGCACACAATGGGCCATCATGAATACATTTTTCTCGAACTTCTCTCCCTTGAAAACCACTGCATTGGATTTCTCTGAAATTTGCGCAGGCATCTTTTCAAATGCACAGACAGGCCTTGAGTGTACAGTGATGTTAATCTTTTTCTTTGCCCTCTGAAAACCACATACCGCTTGAAAAACGAGCTCCCCGCCTTGAATAAAGCTTCGCTTCAAGGCTGCAGAGAAGAAAGAGAGAGAGGAGCGAGAGGAGGCCTGGCAGCAGCAACAGACAGTACGTGAGTGAATGACAAGTTCGCAGCTGAGACAGAAAGAACTTGAAAGAAGAAATGTGGCAAAGTGCAAGGATGAAAGCGAGCGCAAGACAAAGAAACGCAGAGGAGGAGAGATGCAGGGCAAAGTTGGTGGGCACAAAATGAATTAAAAGAAGACCGAGTTTGATGAAACAAAAGCTTCCATTTTAGACAGCAGGTTGCTACGTGCATTAAAGGCAAAGCTTCCACTGCTGTGTCATGAGAGCAAAAATGTATCAGGAGTGATGGTACTGATTCAGAAATGATAAAGCGGAAAGAATAATACAAATAAACTTTGTTGCTTAGGGTTTTTTTTCCTAAAATTTTCCTAAAACTGTTTCCCTTGTTGCTCCTTAAAAGCTTAAAAAAAGTGCCTCCCAGAGGCAGTCACCACAGTTTAATTACATTCTAGCAGCAAAATAGCACAGTCAGCCATATTAAACAACTGTCTACTGGAACAAATGCTAACCTTAGCTAATGTCAGCTATCAGAGCTAACACTGCACACCTGCGATTATGGCTTTCACCTGCAACTCCAAGTGAGTCTGTCGCTCTGTACTGTTGTTTTTCACAGAGAAACTAACATTAGCCAACATTAGCTCTGAGAGCTGACATTAGCTGATGTTAGCTCTGACAGCTGACATTAGCCAACATTAGCTCTGATAGCTGACATTAGCCAACATTAGCTCTGATAGCTGACAATAGCTGACGTTAGCTCTGATAGCTAACTTTAACAGATGTTAGCTCTGATATCTGACATTAGCTGACGTTAGCTCTGATAGCTGACATTTGCGACATTAGTTCTGATAGCTGACATTAGCTGACGTTAGCTCTGATAGCTAACTTTAACAAACGTTAGCTCTGATATCTGACATTAGCTGACGTTAGCTCTGATATCTCACATTAGCTGACATTAGCTCTGATAGCTGACATTAGCAGTCATTAGCTCTGATAGCTAACATTAACTAACGTTAGCTCTAATACCTGACATTAACTAACGTTAGCTCTGATATCTGACATTGGCTGACATTAGCTCTGATGGCTAACATCAACTAACGTTAGCTCTGGTAGCTGACATTAGCTAACATTACATTTAATCCAGCACATGTGGAAAAACAACGGCACAGTGAAATAGACGCGCAGTGTGTGTGGTCACGTCAGAGGCTTTGGAGTGGAGGAGGAGTGACGTTTCCTCATTAGTATGCAGATATGTAACTCATACTCTTTTTGCCCGTCCCCTCAAACCCCTCCTCTCCATGCCAAAGGCCACAAGGCCACAGTTGGGTCAAAGCTGGATCTGTACAGCAATATTAATTTGAAGACATCTGAACGGAGAAAGCAAATATTATGAGATGAAAAATGTACCTTGTCCATATTCAATGATCATCAATACTCCCACAATCACAAACTGAAATTGCTGTGGGTTTTTTAAACTATAATGACATAAATTTTGTCTCAAAACCAGCTCAGATCAGTTACCACTACTGGTTTCTTGCCCGCTGCCTAATGTGTGGCCTGCTGTGTGCTGTCTGCAGGCAGCCCTGCATCTATTCAACAGATTCATGTTTCAGGTGGAATTGGAAAAGAAGGCTTTATAGAACAGTCTGTGAATGTAATCTTTGTTCCCCATAAAGCCGAACAGAGCAGGTCATCATTTCATTTTCCCAGAAGTTACGATGATGATCCTCTCTGACACATTTCTGAGATGATTTTAATACACGACTCACACAGAGTGTGTGTCAGGCAGATTGAGATGATGCTTGATGGATTAACAATCCTGTGGTGGTGGTGGTGGATTACGGCTGCTGTGTGTGTACAGTTTGTGATGAGAATAAATCTAAAAGGTTTTTTTTTTTTTTTTTTTATTTAGAGCTGGTGTTATGCAATGCCTGTCAGGTTTAAACAATGACAAAATCACAGACGCAAAGACGAATTGTATTTCCTCTTTGGAGCATTTTCATCAATGGAGTCGGACATAAATGTCACAGTATTACACAACATCAACAATCGCATCCAATCGGTTTATTTTCTGTGCCCCATCATCCTCAGTAACACTGCAGTTCTCAGTGTTGCTCGTACCTCAACTGGGTATAAACAGTTTTAATGTGCAGCTGTTAACCCACAGCACAGATCCAGTGCTGTGTAGTGTTTCTTTGTTTGATTCCCACGTCACACTGTACTGTGAGTAATCCTGATCACAGGCTGTCTGATGTGGGTTTTGATACAACAGTGCAGTTGGAGGCCTCAGATTTACCTAAACTACAAACAAATATTCCACATCCTGCTGTATCGACAAAGAAACTTGCAGGCAGTTGCTGATCTTGGTTAAAAATAAGGCTGAATTTCCTTCAGCTGCATCCATCCAACTATCGAGCAATTCACAAGCAAGCTAACACCACAGATACTAAGCTCTAGCTCTTCTCTGTGAACATGTAAAACCTCTTCTGACACATGAGCAACACATTGTGGAGGAGCATTTCATACGTTCATAAAGGTTGCTGCACCGTCAAGGTTTTATGCAGGGCTGCAGCTAATGCTTATTTCTTTTGACAACTGGGCTGCTGATTAATTTCAAGGATTAATTTAGTCAATAAAACAACGACAATTGATGGCCAATAGGCGAAAAGCCAAAGGCAGCGAAATTGCTCTGGCTTGTAGTTCCAGTCTGAGTTTTGGTCGGCTTTGGTTGGATGCAGGTAAACAGTCCATATGGAGAGCAAGAGAGGCGGAACACATTGGCCAAAATGCAATCTTGCAACCTCGTGGCTATCGTCTGAGGATGATGCAGGTTTTTGGTAGCTTTTTTCAAATGCATCTGCAATAAAAGGCAGAAATTTTCTTATAGAGATCAGCCGAAATGTCATTTTTGTATGTCATGTTGCTTTTCGGACTGTAAACAAAGAAGCAACATGACGGACTCTGTCGAAGAAGATCCACTCCCTGTGTAAACATAAGAGCTCTTATTTTCAGGTGATTGTACACTAATGAAAGCATAACTGTGAATAATATATACCATTTCTGCCAAGATTAATCTAAATCCTCCACACTGGACCTGAAAATGAATTTCCTGCCAATTTTCTGATGAGCAACCTTTCAGTATAGTACATGCAGTACATTAGTCCTAGGGATAAAAAGTTCTGTCAAAAAACATTTTCTAGTAAAACCCAGCTATTATATGAAAGCAGATTTATCCATCAGTTCATGTAGAGTTGAAAATATGTGAACAGTCCTCAGGCACAGACACGGAAGTACAGGTGCAGTGCGCGCGCGTATGTGTGTGTGTGTGTGTGTGTGTGCGTGCGTTTGTGCGGCACAGTGTGTGGCACACTGACCCAAATAGGAGCAGCATTTGAGTCTCAGCCACTTCTTACGAGACACCGCTCGCTGGCAGCACGCGGAGCTCGACTTGCAGCTGAAAATCACGGCGGCGCCCTAAAAATCCTAAAATATGTTTTAGCATGCAGGATCCTCTGCAAAAAATCACGGCCAAAATCCCGCCGTGGCACCAGCGCAGAGGCAGGATAGGAGGCAGAGGAACACCAACAAGTAAGACAAGGTCGTTACAAACTCATTATGAGCACCAGAGATAAACCATAAGCTGATATTTTAGGAACATTACAGTGATTTTGCGTGAGCGCAAAGACGCAAATCATGCGCATTAATCCGCAGCCTGCAGCGCGCTGGATAAGCATCTTGTCACAGTATGAAACGGTGCGTGTGCGCTGCACAGAGCGGAGCACTGTGGCAGCAGCATGTTAAAACCTGAACCCGCAGGGATCACTGTTAATTAAGCGCTTTACAGCATAGCGACTGTCAATCATATTGATGAACAAAGCCTCAGCCTCCTGTTGCCATAGAGAATTCACAGGGTGAACAGGCAGCCTGTACCTGTTTATCCATGAAGACAAAGTCGGGATTGGTGTTAGATTTGGGCATCAGATCAGGAATGCACGCAGTACACCGTTGCATTGTCCATTAAGTGCATTTTAAAGCATCCTTACCTCGAACAAAGGTGGAGTGCCCTTGTCTGGAAGTGTGCATCCCAGTAGTTCAGCCAGAAACTTTGCCATATAGAGGTGAGGAGTGTGATCCCGAAATGTTCCTGAAATGTGCGGGGTGAGAAGCGGAGCTGAATCAACAGGAGAGTCCCCTCTCCGCCGGCCGCGGTAACTTCTTTGTGGCGTTCAAGGACCCTGCGCGCATCCCTCCTTCCTTCTCGGCCAGCTGCCCGAACGAGCCGCGGAGTGGAGGCGGAGATGTGCCGCTGGACGGCGGAGCAGCAGAATGCGCAGGGCAGCGGCTGGATGCGGAGCTGAGCCACACGATCCTGTGTGGGTGACTTCCCATCAGCAGCGGTGTGGGAGTGGGCGGTCCAACGAGCTGGTACTACACGCGCGCTCGCGCACACACACACACACACACAGGTGAATGAAATTTATATAATCTATAAAAAAAGTTTTCTGTCACATTTTTTCTTTTGTCACATTTCGATGCAACAATAAATAATACAAATTGCGTTGTTTTCAATGAGACTCTGGTGGAGCAGGTAGAAATGAATAAACCTCTAGTTGATCAAAGGAGCGTCAGCGCTTGAAAAACACCAAATGAATCCTAACATGCGCGCAGTAGCATGCAATGTCCTCTGGGCAGCAAGTCAATGAGCACCATAAAGAAGAGTTACTGCGATCAAAACTAAACAGCTTTGGGACTTCATGAATTGAGAGAAGCAAAGCTATTAAAACTTTGCAGGTGTATGCAGGAAGCATGACAAAATATCTTCTTAAAGAAAAAACTCAATGCAAGTTGTCAAGAGGAAGGAAACAGGTGGACACACTAAATCTTTATACAACCACTCGACTTCTCCACCGTGAGTGATCCAGTCCTTCGTCTTTAAAAGTTCTGAATATTTCAATGGACCAAAAATAATTTTTCTATTCAAACAAAGTGATTCTCTGAAGAAAAATGTTCGCACACTGTGTTGCACATATGTTGTACTGTCGACTCTTCCAGTCCACTCCACACAGACGACCTCTTTTTGAGGGAGCTCACTCGGAAAGTGCCGCAAGGTGGAAGCCTTCCTCGGTGACGGAGGCTTTGGTTTTGTAACCAAATGTCGCAGCATTGAAACAGACAAGGTGGTGAGCATCAAGGCCAAAAAGAACCTCCCTGAAATTGTTCACCAGACAAGTGGCTGTGGTGTCTGGATCTGACACTCGCAACATCGTGAAGGGGAGTGACCTTTTCTTTGATCAAGGTCACGTCTGCTTTAAGACGCCAGAGGAGTTCATACATGAGATGGGGTTCCACACTATGGAAACAACATACATCAGGCTCAGGCGCCTTGATAAACCTGAGCCACTGACAGTGATGGACCAAGGACACCAGAGTGATCAGCACCTGTTAGTGGGCCGCTGGACCCTGACCTGCTCATCCAAGTCTCCCAGCATCCCGCAGAGCTCATCAGATCTCCCTGATGAACATTCACTGCAGGCTCGAGCGTGCTGCCGCCTCCCCGGCTGCTGACTTGGTGAAGAACACTACGGCGGACGTCCAGCCTGAGGCCGATGCTGGAGACGACGACTGGATAAGGTGATCCATCAGAATGATGACAGACACCTTAAACTACTAATTCCTCCAATATGAGCAGCTATCAACATCAACATCAACATCAACATCAACATCAATTCATCAGCTTCGTTTTACTCCTTCATCATTAAATTGTTTCATTAATATAGTCCCACACAGTCTCATGTCATGTATTTATGTAAATTTGCCTGATTTTAAAGAAAAAATAAGATGCCTTATCATGTTTGCTTCTTTGTGACTGCAGCTTTCTTGCTTTTTTGCTGCTCTGTTTTTGTTTTGTGTTTTTTTGTTCTTCCTGTCTGCAGATGAGGGACCTGAAGGCAGCCCAGTCCCTGACACTTCTCTCCACAGACGTCTGCATTGTGGCTTTTATTATTTTATTCAAGACCCATGCAGTCCACCCTCATATCAGTGTGATGCTGTCTATGTTTTCTGGTAAATACTTTTATTATTTCCTGCTAATTTGTTAGCAGGAAATAATTCACATGCAGGAGTCTCTCCTCCTTTTTGTCACCATCTAATTGCTGGGTTGTGACTCTTTCAACATCACAGAAGTTGACATTCATGCTTTTAGGAAGTGAAAGAATCCAACGTGTCCTCATATCTAAATAGGTTGATGGCCAACGACTCGAAAAACGCCATATCTGACTTTCGGACAGCAGCAGCAACTGGTGTAGTGGACCTTCATCATACCGGACTTCATCGTCACATGGTTAACCTTGTGAAACTGTTGGAATTTGCATAGGCTTAGGCACCAAACTTCTTGGTTAGATTTAGGAAGTCAATGTTTAACAAAATAATATTAATGAATACAAGGTAACACTTCTTGTACAGCAAGTGTCTTAACCAGTATATACAGTCATAATTATTGCAATAACATAGAACTGTGACTTGACATCTTGTACTTGCTTGCACAATCTTTTGATGATGTTTGCTACATTTGCATCGTAATGATGAATCGATTAACTGATTAAAATAAACTGAAATGCAAAGAGCCTTTAGGTGACTTCTGAATTTGTTGTAGTATCTTTAATGTTTTAGTTGACAGTGTGGTTATATAGCGTGTATCCTCAAATAAAACTGTTAAACGACTTATGACAAATCTCATAAGACAACACAACAGTTTTAATGTAATGTCGCTGTTAATCACATACGGTATGAGTTTAATGTTCACATTGTGTGGGTGTCTACACATATTTGGCCACAACATCACAAAGTGTATGCAGTATTTCATCAAGATCAGCTAATATAACAGTATCAAAACAATTCAAGGGTGTTTTTTAAGACATCTTTCTATTTAAAATTACATCACAGGCTGACTTCACTGCCGCTTCCCACTGGGATTAATAAAGTACTCTGTCTGGCTATCTATCACTTAGAATGCTAAAATCCGTCTATCCTGCATGCACAATGAGCAAATTAAACTGTCAGCAGAGGTTTGGGGGCTGAGTTGTATTTATTGAATATTCATGTGCTCACAGGACACCTGGCTGGATTCCGAATCAGGATCGGGAGCTATCGCTGTGAGCATTAGTGGGTTGTTAATATTCTCTTTCCATGTTTGCATCTTATTAGGTTGCTATTTTTCATAAGCTGACTGTTTCAGTTGTTTTGGTCGTATTCATCAAAAATCTCATGATTCATTCACAGCTTTTGTTTTTGTCTCGGGGCCAGGACGCCTCAGGAGGTGAGAAATGATTTCGGTTGGTTCATCAAATGCAAATACATCCTTTTTGGAATTAATATTTACAGCCTCTGCGATTCTTGCAAGAATTAATCTAAAAGTCTGTAAATCATTTGGCTCACATTTTGCGAATTGTCACATTTAGGCATTCAGCAAGCGGTGAGGGGCACTGCGGTAGGTCGGGAGGCTGCAAACTGAACATGTTCACAGCAAATGACAAGCAGCTAACCTTACCTTTATATACAGCACTGTGCAATATATGGATGAACAAGACTGAAATCAGCAACAAAAAGCAATGTTGGCAATTCATTATGCTCATTGCTTACCGCCTGAAGATGAGCACCAACCTTAAAATATATTCCTCAGTGTAATATTACAGTATTGCATTTCTATGTTCATTGAAAAGTGCTTTTTGAACAATAGCATCAAACAAGTGAAGTAGAAGCTTTAATTCTAGTCATTTCAAACCATTTCTTTCCTTGTCAAGTGCGTAATTGTATTTTATTTGTCTTTCCATTTTTCTGTTATTGGACTGTTGACACTTGAGACTGACAGAAGGACAGAGAGAAAGGGGGCAGCGTGCAACCAGAGTCCCTGGTCAATGAAATTAAACCATGGATCATCACCCTCAACAGGACATCTTTCTCTCTGTTTGCAGAAATGGCCCAGGGTATAGACTGCATCAGTCACATGTAATCACATAAGAAGTATGTCTCCAACAGTTTCAGTTGATTTCACCTTTTTTTTAAAGAATACATATAGATTACATTTGACCTCCTCTGACCTCCTTTTTCAATTTACTCCTGATCTGTCAGCATGCAACATCACTCTGAAGTGCAGAAGCGTCTGTTCATAAGCTGCTCATGCTCCCCAGGTATGCTCTTATTCTGTCAAACATCTTTACTCCCTCTACTCCCCCTCCCCCACCCCCCTCTCTCTCTCTCTGCCTCTCTCTGTCTCTCTCTCTTATCTGTCGAAGTCTTTCAGTGTTTCTCTTCGGCGACGTGGGATTCACACACGTTTCTTGTCAGAGCGAGAGAGGTCAAGATTCAGGCTGCATGATGTTGTCAAGCTGAATAGATGGAAGTGAATAAAACGCTGGCACCCTTCTTCTCTCTTTGCGCCACAAAGGACAGTGAATGTAAGTGTTTTGACAGGGACTGAGGAGGGAGATGAGGGATTATGAAGTCTGAAGAGGGAGGGAGAGAGGCAGCTGGGTGTTTGTTTAAAGTCAGCTTTAACAGTTCTTGTGAAATGAACACCGTTTGGATTGTGTCGTCAGCAAATTATGTGAGCGTCATACTCCACGAACAGCAGCTGGATTATGTGGCAATATCAACAAATACAAATTAGATACCCATAATGTCGACTTTAGATCGCCATACATACCCAAAATCCCAAAGACAGCAACAGTACATTTCTATCATCTATCATTTCAATGCACACCTCCAACACAGAACTCCACACAAACACAAGCGACAATAGGTCACAAGAAAACAGTATTGCAAACAACAATAAGATGCTTCAATTGCTCATGCAAACTCCAGAAGGCATTCCCAACTCCTTTCATTCGAAGAGGATCGAATTTGACAGGGTTTCGACCATGTGACAACTGACACATTTTCAATGATCTCATGGGGAGACTGTGGTGTCTACACGTGCAGGTTTGTTTGGACTCTCACCAAGATGAGTGAGTGAAATGTTGTCAACCCTCCTCAAAGTTCTTTATGCTCAAATGGCCTCAAACCACACTTTCTGTGTTGTAAAATATTTCTTCAGTGCACACAGCTATACATGATGTCAGAGCGGGGCACGATGCTTACTGTCAGCTATCCACTTTTTATGCCTTTATTTATTCACAGAGGTTTTTCAGAAACACCCTGATCACATTCAGACAGTGACACACTCACACCTGATCCACTGGTCTGATCTGCAGGTCACTGAGCAGCTCCACTGGAGCTGCTGAGATTAAGGGCCTTGCTCAAGGGCACCTCAATGGTGGTCATATGGGAGGGACAGGTGCCGCCACCCACATTTATCGTGGCATTCCATGGGATTGAACCGTCAACCCTCCAGTCGTACTTGTATTTCTTTTAATGACCCTTTGCAGGTGTACTGAGGTCTGCTCTCCTTCTACTATGTCTGCCAGGGTCTTGTCAAAATATCCCTGCACCACTGTCACCAAGACAAACTGCAGGACAATTAGTGCCACCGCTTTCAGTTAAATTGACTGTGAATAAAATGTTTGTCTCATTTCACATGCTTTCTTTGCACCCTCTGCATTGTGTTCCTGTTTCTGTCTTCGTAACCCTGCTGTAATTGGTGGACCTGTAATGGCTTCCATCTATCACATCTACCTAGAGGGAATTTCTTCCACCTATTAAATGACTGTGGACACGGAGCCAAATGACTCCTGCTGACATTTCAGCATAGATTACTACCCACTCAACGCGTGCAGGGAGGCAGGTTCACTTTATCCTTATTTAAATCGTGCAACATACTGTATAAATCTTTTCAGCGCTGGAGAGGGAACAGAGGACAGATTTATTCAGGGACTGAATAGGATCTTTCTACAAAGAGAGCAGATGAGTTGAAAGTGCTCTGGTCATTTCAGCTCATTCACTGATGAGACAAATCCAAAAAGCACGACATTTTTTACAGGCAGCAAACCATCTATGTGAGTCAAGCAATCAAGGTCCCACCCATGCACCTGGTCACACCAATCACAGGTTAGAGATAGCTGTCAATTATGACACTTTAAGACAACACTTGTCTAAATGGTCCTGGATACTATTTGGCTCTGGCTAATAACCAGCATGCTAAGCCTAGCTGTTTGCTACATGCTAACTTGAACTCACTTCATGCGCTTATGTTTGCATTAGTGTGACACGAATGACTTTGATGTGACTACCTGCTGTTCCACCTGCTGCCCCGTTTGCACCACATAACATCACACAAACATACACATACAAACCTCCCACACCCTGAAACCTAATTAGTCCATTTTGAGACGAGTAAACCATATTCATCAGCTAACCTCGAACACAAAAAGGCCAACTTGACAGCATGCATTTCCCATTAAAAAAGAATGTCGACTAAAAAAAAACATAACTAATGTAGCAATGAGCCTGTGCGAGCCAAGCCTCTCATTGACACCCCGCTGTTGTACTAGATTTTAATAATGCTGTTTAATGACATGCTCCACGTTAGCTGGCAAACGCAGCTCCATATGTTGTTACAGCTGTGGGGAGTGGGGAATCTACATGATCTACACAGCTTCAGAGCATGGCCCCCCTGCTGGGATAGAGGGATTTACACGAGTGTGTGTGTGTGTGTGTGTGTGTGTGTGTGTGTGTGTGTGTGTGAGCTGGCCTTCCAGAGAATTCTCTTTGACAGTTTTTCCTCCTGTACTTGCTGATGTACGCTCCTGCGCTAGAGTAAAAACACTGATTCATCACACAAAATTTCAAGCAGTTTTATCCATCTTTGATGCTCTCGTACGCAGGAAAGATCCAGAGGCAGAGACCAAACCCGAGAGTTCAAAGAAAACAACTCGTACATAAAGCTGGCCACTACAATCTTTGGCTAATGAGCAACAATGCACACGTTCACGTTGCTCTATTAACAACGCTGCTGTTCATTAGCCTACAATGTCAAAATCAGAGGTTTTTAAATGCACCATGAGCACACCACAGCATGACTTCCGCTACAGGCTGCAGCAATTTGTAAACCTTAATGCAGCAAATGACAGGCTCTCAGGCTCAAGGTTTACTGGACTCAAAAAACGCAGACTCAACACACAAAAGAATGGTTTTCGCACAAAGGCTTGGTTTTAATAACAAAAAGCGCCAAGGATATTTACAACACAAAATAAGAAGCTCTAGTATAACAAAGTAACAAACAAAAGGCGCAAGGCTCTTGGAAAAAGGAGACAAAAATCTCAAAAATACTTTTAAACAACAAAAAAGGTCACAATTCTCAGAAGGAAAAACAAGGAATCAACATTCTTTATACAAAGGAATACAAGGTTGGTACAAGACAATCTGGCACAGGACAAAGGGAGACGCGGATTATATATGCACGAGGTAACAAGGAACAGGTGGAAACAATCAGGGCAGGGTAGACAATCAGACAGGCAGGAAGGACACCAGGAAGTCAAGGGTCTGAAACAAGAGGAGAGTTAGGTTTCACAATAAGGCAGGAAGTGCAAAACAAGACATGACGCCAGTGAACAAGACATTAACAGACACGACGAGACATGACAGCAAACTGGATAGAACCTGCATGAAAACCTTTGTGGTTTGTTAAAATCACGTTTTGGTTGCAACATAAAATACTATTTGCATATATGAAGCACATCAACTCTTGCAAACCACATGTAGAGCTCTATAGGTGCATTAGCTAACATGTCTAATGTGGCATAAAGTTACCATGATATTCTCGGAGTGTGTTAGCCAGCTTATTTATGCATTCAGCGACAATCAAAGCAGTATTGAGCCAAAGTACAGTGAAGTGAAGGAAACTTGATGTCGACAGAGTACATCTTGGTGCATAGCTTCACATTGAAAAGTGTCAGCAAAATTAATTTCTGCATTCTTGCGCAATCTCTTCTGTAATATAGTGACTACCTGCACTCGATATTTTGACAAGAAACCAAACTGTTTCTTGTAATGGAGCAGTTTATATTCAGGCAGAGGACGGCCGTATGAAATTTGATGGTGGAAAATAATAGCTTCCTTCATTTTAGACACAATTCTTCTCCATCTCCTCAAATGTCCGTCCAGTCTACGAGCAATTCAGCAGCACAAATCTGTACCAGACTTTACCAAAGTTGCTCTTTACATGAAAGCGTCATTCACTCCACAAGTGAATCCACTGGTGGCAGCGATTCCACTGGATTGAATTGATTTTGATCTGAAATGCGTCCAACAATTTTCATAGAGACTTGTGCTCATTACAGCCTCACAGGGCCACTAGCATTCATATTTATATTCTTGTTTAAATATAATAAATATAAGAGATAGATAAAACGTGGATCTAAATCTAGCTTTGTTTACACTCCTCAGGGGAAAATAACCAGGCTATATTCAGAATCAGATTTGGTCTGTTAGCACAAATGATGAGATAATTTTCCTACAAGAAGTCACTTTAATGCCAGACTGAGGAGCTGTAGCCTGCTGAGCCAAACAGCCGGGGGTGTACGTATGAGATGTGTTTTAATATGCACATGCGAGTTAATTACGCTCTGTGAAATGTGTTGGTATCGCAGTGCCTGTGGTTTTACGGCCCTGCAGTGCCCACACTGTGCAAATAAGAAGGAAGACCCGCACAGTTTCACTAGAACCTGATGCAGCTGTACAGATAAACACATATAGCATCATTTATCTCACATTCTCTGTAGTGTGCAAACCCCCAAACCTGCTTTATATGTTATCTGCTTGTTTGATCCCCTGCTCCTCCTGTCCACACGTCCAAGTGTCTTTTGACACGACACTGAACCGCAAATTGCTTCTGATGGTTGACCACTGGTGGCCTGCCGCCGTTGTTGTTGATGTGTTTGCCTACTTCCACATCCAGCAGACATGGAGCAGCATAAATTCTTGTTTCCAGCCAGTCAACAGATGTAAGTCCAGTACGTGCTCTCCTCTCACACAACTGCCTGCTAATGCTGAAAACAGTGTTGTTGAGAACGTGGAACCTAAACAGTAACGTTGCTCGACCATGACACCAAAATATTGAGCTGAAAGCGCTCAGTAGAGTTCTGGGAGGTGCAGACTGAGGTAATAATTTCATTCAGTTCAGTAGGTGGACATCACTTTGCTGAGTCAGCTCATTCTGACTGACTTGACTTGTCTCCATGTCCCTGTTTCAACAAAGCAGCTAATGTGTAAATAGCATTATATAACTGACAAGAATTGTGGCCGCAGCTTTAGAAATGAGATCTAGGTTGTAAAACAATTCATTTTTTATTCAATAAAAGTCCAGTACAGGTCCAACACACACTAACCGAAACGCGCATGCTGGCACATCCACACACCGTGACACACTGACACCGCTTTGCTCTCTCACACAACCCTCCCTCTGTTCACTGCAGCGGCTGCCTAATGTTGCATCAAAGACCCAGCCGTTCACAGCAAAGCCTGTGATGGAGAGGTTTTTTTTTTTTTTTTTACCACCCTCTCTGAGTCTTATGGCTCTCAACGTGCCAGGCTGCCGCTCCGTCCTCAAAGCACAGAAAGTGTTCGACAGCTCCTGAGAGTGGGAGAGGAAGAGAGTACGACACTGAAGAAGAAAACTGAAGATAAAAGAGAGGGAGTGAAGAAGAGAGGAGAGCGGCCGCCGTGACCGGCTGCACCCTCTCTGCACTGCAGTACAGCAGAGGGTGAGATTTATCCTCCAGCTCGCCCAGAGGGATCCAGCTTGAACCATTAGCAAATGAGCCCTAATTCACACAGACAGCAAAGAACACACTTGCTCCTGCCTTTAAGTTCCTGACTCAGTCCAGTGCTGCTCAGGAAGCTCCTGAGTTCACCACAGTTCACCAGCTGTTGCATGTGTTTACTCCAGGTTTCACTGTAAGACACATTTGGCTCATTAGAAATAAGAAAGATCATTAGTCGACATCCGAGGTTACTGTTTATCTGTCAAAGTGGCAGATTACTAAACACATGAATGCATTTTGTATCGTGTATCATCACATCATCATCAGCAGCACAATAACATGGATGTTTTCTTAGCTTTACACTTTAGTTCATATGTGCACCACTGATTACCATACAGCTGGCCCATACTGCGTTCACACAACTAACAAAGCACAGCAGAGCCTCGGTTTATTAACACTGTCCTACATGCAAGAATAACAAACCCAGCCATGGGGCTAAAACTGGATGCTCTGCCTAAACTGACCAGAAAAGCCTCAACATTTCAGTTCCTGCTGTTACTCTATGTGATTGAGGGATGTATTATAAAGCGAAACACACATCAGTGGAATCACGAAGCATGCATTGTAAATGACCTCAATGGTGACGTTTGTTCAGTTTCTTATTGTTTTCTTGTGATCTCCGTTGATTTGTCTTATTTGGTTAAGTTCTAAAATTGGTGCTTTTATTTTGAAGGCGGAATGCGGTAGGAAGTACAAAAGACGTATATGACGGTAAACATGTACGAGTGCTTCTTCAAAATGAGGGAAAACGTCACGTTTATGTTTACTTAGCACCTGGTTGAAAAGGGCACAAGGTTTGTCTGTGTTTGTGTCATATGTGTGCAGCTTTGAGTCACATTATAATGCCTAGTTTGAGAAGTTGTTCAGAGTTTATATTGAGTAGGCTCGTATGTGTAGGCTAGCTAAATTGCTATATTAGCCATGATACATTGTGATCTGTTGTCATTGCTATTCTTATGTTGAATTTGGTTATATATGCTTGCTTACATCATAGTACATTATTGGAAGATTGTAAGGCTCAAAGGTACAGAAGTAAGACATTTATATTTTAAAATCAGAATGGTTAAGTATTTTTCTGTTGTGTTTATTTACTTCCTAGCTCTTACGGTGTGTTCAGAACAAGTTTTGGAGCAACAGTTACGAATAAAGATGTTGTGAACCATCATTTGGAGAGTAAGACCATCATTCAACCGGGGATGCTACATGCATCATTTGACTCCACACCTCAATCAGCCACATAGATAGGAGTCAAGGAACAATACCCACGATGTGCAGAACCCGTGGAGCGAGCGTGATGAAATTGCTTCTTTCATGTCATAAATTTCAATTTCCAAAAACTGTGAGACTTGCAAAAAAAGCAGATGGTCAAAGCTGATCCTGTCGAGGCCGAGACAGCCGGACTTCCTAGCCCCGTCCTAGCCTGGGTCAAGTTCCAACACTGGATCCTACATTTCTCATAATGTAACTCAAGCGTGAAGCATGGAAGCTTCTTGCCTAGTAAGTGCTCACATCTTTCAAACTCCACCCTCCCAATTTGTAATGCAGGCTCTATGAAATGTTTTTCATCTTCAAGCAATAAACACTTTGAGGGAACAGTTTATTTGAACATTTCCCCCAAAAAGCCGCTGTGCTCTGTATAATTTTGCTAGACATCCAGTCAAGACAAAATTCTTGAAGGACTCCTCGGACTGCAACCATAGGTATGATCTGTTTCTCTAAGGACGCCCTGAACCTGCCTAGAAAAACCCTCAAAAGTCCCTCAGTTTTGTGACAGTACCTATAGCACAACTACCGCTAACCCAGCAGCATGTGTGCAGGGACATCAGCAGTCACCTGAGCACTGTGTGAGAGCGCAGCAGGGGTAGGAACAGGGCATCAATATATTCATGAAGCCCAAAGCACACCACATACATAACAGCTGAAAAACATGGAACGAGAAAAGGTCTCTGATGTGTTTTGGAAATCGGGATTTCTAACAAGTTCCCAAAACACATTTAGTGCTCCAGTGAAATTCAACCATGAAAAACATCACCACTGACCTGCTGTTCTGCAACTGCAGAAAATACGCTTATCTCTGGTAAATGCTTTATGAGGCGGGAAAGGCGGCGTGCTGGAGGCTCCTCACTATTAATCATGTGGTCAAAACAGGTGAGAAATATAGAGTTTCCCCGAAATCTTTCCCTGAGACACGAATCAGATTATACAGAACAGATGTTGTTGAGGTCTTGCAACCTTATTTTCTTAGAGGGAAAATTATTAACATTCTTGTATCTTAAATGCTTTCAATTTAGTTTGTTAGCTGACTGCACCTCCAGTCAATATACAATGTCTGGTTACATTCAAAAGCTTGAAAACTTAAAAAAATGACAATTCAGGGACCACAAAGCGGAGTCAGTGATCAGAAATCCCTGCAATAACATCGCAGGTTTCATCCATCCAACAGGCATACAACCCCCCCCAAAAAAGCCAGGACAGTAGTTTTCATTTTTGTTCATTCTTCAATAAAGATGCAAGTACAAAGAAAGGTAAAAGCAAGGGTTGGAGAAAAGGGATCATTTTCCTGTGATGTGTGAAGCTTCAAAGGGTTTATACCCCAGGCATTAATTCTGCTCAAGAATGTATGAAATTGTCAAAGTCAAATTCGGAGTGCTGAAGGGAAGTCGCGCTTGTGACGTGGTCTTATTTGATTCTCATTGTTTGTCGTGTACAGCGTGATGTCTTTTGATATCTGTGTGACAAAACCAACACACACATCTGATGTGAGATTTTGGCTTTCAGCTCTCTCGTGTCAAAAAGGAATTCTAAAGGGAAATGAAAATGTCAGCTGCAGATGGAGTCACTGGATTTTTTTGGTTTTCTTCGTGTTTTATCTCTTGACTCTTCAGTCAACGCGAGTGAGTGAATTGTAGCACAAACCTCAAATGTTCTTCATCCAATAAGCCAACATATTATCATTTGTATCTCCTGATCGCTGCGGAACTTGCAGGGCAAAATTGGTCATATAGAGAAATGAAAATAAATATATGAAAAGAGTATGAAAAAATAAAACTGAATCAATACATCACAGTAAACCTGTGCACAAAAACCTGTCTGCAAACCCATCTCCTATGTTGTACAGCAAACAAGTGATATAGGGAGAAATACTGAAAAAACAAATAAATGAGAAAATAAATAGATTGATTGACTGATTCCTAGTTTGGTCTTGTCTGTCTAAATGTGTAAACTACGAGAATAATGATAAACTTTATTTATACTGCACTTTTCAAAACACAGAAATGAGTCCCTTCTTTATAAAAATCAGCAACTGAAGCCACAACAACTCTCTTCCTCTGAGGGGAAGATGGACGTGCTCCCCTCAGAGGAAACCAGGGTATAACCCACCTGGTCCCACTCCTCTCATCCTAATAACCTGAGGGTCATTCTCATATTAAATGTAACAATAAATCACTCTGAGTCACTGAGGCGTAGAGAAGTAATAGACAATAATTCCAAAAATAAACACAAAAGTGGTTGAATGTTAAATTGCTGATTGCTAATTATTCACTTACTGGAAGTCAATTTTTATTACAGATATTGTCTCCAAAAATAAATAAATAAATAAACAGATTGGAAATACAGTTCCTGCCAATTAACAAACTTCTGGCTTGGAGGCAACATTATCATTATGTCATTTTGCTGCCTTTATCAAACTTGGCTCGCACCTTTCATGGCTTTCTCAGTATCACTGTGGTATCTAGACGTCTTGTATCATCATATTTCATTAATATTTGATATTATCATGATGTAGAAAATCAAATTTGCAATCACCTTTCTTGGCTTGTTTCTTTCTCTCAGTCTTTCCGTCATTCTTTTTGTAGACTGTAATTAAGAAAGTACAGAGAAGCAATTAGAGGACATGGCAGATAATTATTCCTTATTCAAGCTATCCAACAATCAACACTGTAATTGAGGAAGTAACCACTTATATTATTTACAAGGAGAGAGAGATCACCAGTCTTTCTTTCTTGTCTTTTCTTTTCCATCCGTACCAATTTGCTACACTTCATCTCTTTCTAAGCCTCATTACCTTCAACTTCCCGTACACTATCAATCACTGCTTCTCACACACACACTCACTCACTCACACACACTCAGACTGACTACACAGGAGGGATTAAAAAGAGGGAGAGCACACACTGTGCACGTCTTCTTAGTGTCTGTCAGTTTTGTTGTGATTTACAGTTTGGCACATCGTGCTCTCAGGAGCCGGCCTGAGCTGAATCAAATCATCAGAGGACAGGGTACAGTGTGTGAACGGTGGATTCTTCTGCTCATTTCTACTTTATTTTGTAAAGTTTACGTAATAGTAATGCTGTAGGTTAAGATAAAAGACGCATTAATCTTTCAGAAATCTGTGCTAAAGCTGTAAGAAATAATTGTGAAGAAAATCTGAGTTTGGTGTTAATTTGTTTGAAGGTTTGAAGTCAGAGTGGAGGGGAACCACAACATCCGTGTGGAGAAGTGGTATGACAACTTGGCAGTCACACTTGTGTCATCCTTTGCTGGACCAGAACCTGCACAGAAGATTCAACGTTGGGACAAAGCCACCAAAACCTACAATGAAACTGAGAGGCCTTGCACTGTTGGTGCCTACAACAAACACATTGGAGGTGTGGATTCATTTGCAGCCAAGTACAAGTTCCCCATGAAATCTCAGCGCTGGTGCACCTACATCTTCTGGCACACCATCATCCTCGCTGTGATCAACGCCTCCTCCTCTACAAGTGGCACTGCAAAGCTCTCCGTATTTCAAAGAAGGAGATACTGAACAAGAGACAGTTTTGACACACCTAGCATCCTCTCTTCTCCTGATAAATACAACACTCAACACACCAAAGAGAGAGGGCGACCATCTTCAGGCAATAGGAGCCCAGAAACGCAGACACGGACACCAAGGAGCCCCTTGAGTGCTCCAGGTGATGTCATTGAATGGGGTCCCAGCCAAAAGGTCATCTGCACACCCCCAGCTGGATGTACGCAAAGACCACATTCCTGGTGAAGATGACCAGAGGGGGCTGCAGATGCAGACACTGCAATACAGGAAGAGTTTACTTCTTTGTTAGTCCTCATAACCACGGTAACAAGCGTGTGGTCTCTGGGCTGCATCGCCGCCGAAATGTTGATGGGCGCTCTGCTGTTCCCTAGGACCTTGAAGTGTAACAGCATTAAGACAGCTGGAGCAGGCAGGACGTCTCTTTAAGAAAGCATTTTTTTTTTTAAGTTTAAAATAAAACCTTCAGATTTTTTTTTACCATTTTCTTTCTTTCTGATCTGGTGCACGGCGTGTGAGAGACTGTCAGGAGACAAGGCAAGATCTACTGTATGTGACAGGGCGAGTTTTGTGGAATTATTGTCCAAGATGTTGAAGGTGGATCCTGCTGAAAGGATCACACTGAGCCAAATTCCTCAGCATCCGTTTATCACAATGAGCCACTTTGTAGGCATTTTTAACAACAGCTCCTAGTAAGTGTGTGCTTAGATATTATGTGTATTGTCTCTGTGCTGATGTTGATAGGTGGAGATGTTTGACTCTGTGATCGGTTGTCTTCCAATGAGAAAACAAGCATGGGGGAGATGAGCAACTGTCAGCGTCTGAGCTTGAGCTAACCAACTCTAGGCTCTACAGTAGTTTAATTGTTCTCCATAGATGTGTAGTCTAACTCTCAGCAAGAAATCAAACAGGTCAGTTTCCCAAATTGTCAAATTATCAAGAGATTTAAACAGTTTTCTTATCACCATAGAAGCCCAGACACCACACCAGCCAAGAAAAGGAGGGACGAATGCCTGGGTGCTGCCGAAAAAACGAGCCCACAGAAGTCATGGCTGCTCAAAAGAAAGAGGGATGATGCTCATTCACACACTTTCTTAGATGGCAGGAAGAGAAAGAGCGTGATCCTCTCTGAGAAGCACATGGACCATGTCAACAGTAAGCTCATCTATGGCAACACATACACGTTCGTGATTGGGATCAATTAATTTTCTTCTGTGTTATAAAATCTTATGATGGCCTTTTATGGAAAATGTAATAATTAAGATTTGAGATAGGAGGTATTTGAGGGAATGAATTTAGACATAGCCTATCTTGCACTGTAAGATATAATTTACCAGTATTAGCACACAGTTTTCTTTAGGTTGAGAGTAAAACAGCCAGACTTTCAGTCAACTTCCACTTGACAAAAAAACAGCATGAGGTTGACTGATAAAAACTCACAAGAGCATTTGACTGAGGACAAAGACCAACATCAAATAAAACATAGCCAACAAAATTAACACTACAATCCATCACCCACTTTTTCAGAACCGCTCCCCAACATATTGACCTTGTACCAGACGACTGAACTGGCTGTTGAGCATCAGATATTCCGCCATAGCTGGTGACGCAGAATGTAAAATGAACTGTAGAAGGCAGCAGAGGCTGCCAGCTTCTTAGTGATTCCCTTTATTTCCTGTATTCACACTGACGTCTCACACATTGACATGTCTCATGCAGTACTTAAAAGACAAAGCAGTGCAGGACATCAGCCTGTCTGTTGCACACACACGCAGACAGACAGACAGACAGACAGACAGACACACACACACACACACAGGTGTATGAATGAGAAAGCAAGAGAAAGAGACAAAATCTAATTAAAAAGGGTAAACAAAGATGTAGTGAGCTGTCTTGTGCATAATTACTTCCAATCATGGCTTCATCCTGCTCCGTCCTCGCCTCTCTCCCTGGAGGGAGTTTTTAAATGACAAGAGGGTCAATCACGTTTGACCCTGCAGGGAGATGAGGCGCGACACGTGTGACTCGCCACACAACAGATAAAACTCTGTGGGCACAAGTCAGTTTTGGGCGTTTGATATGATATAATAAGGTAAAAATGAATAACCATTGCAATAAATGCAGTTTCCAGTTATGATAACGCACGCAAGGCAAGCAGCCAGGAGCAGCGACTTCCTGGAGTCTATACTGGCTGACTCGCACCTAAAACTCCAGGATCTCACTGACGAAGGAGGAAACCACATCTTGTCATATAAATACTTAAAGATTAAAGCTGCTGCATTCGTCCTGTTTCCAGTCTTTATGCTAAGCTATGATAATCACCTGCTGGTCTAGTCTCCATAGGTGCATCACTAAAGTGTATGTCATGCAAGAGAACTGACAAAAACAAATGGTCAAAGCTGTCATATTGACATTGAAGGTATACTGACTGATTCACGACTTCAGCTCATGCATTGAGTAACATGCAAGAAAACAATAATTCACCTTAAAAGTTGCTAGTAATTCAAGACCTCACTTGGTTTACAATTTAGTTTAGGTGATAAAGATGAAAAGGCAACAAAGCATCCTTCACATTTCGAAGCCGGCCTGTTAAACCTGGCCAGCTTGTGCTGCATCCACAGCGCCTGCAGGAAATGAAGGCTTGCTCAGCTACGTTTCTCAGAGCTTATTACATGAGCTTGACCTGCTTCCGCAACTTTTCCTCAGAATGGACGTTTCCAATTTGGCTTCACTTGCTCGGCTTCAGTAAATGAAATCCTTCAAAACACAAATTAACTGTGTTCGTTTGCCTGTATTGCTTAATTTCGCTCGGATGGCTGAGATGGCATTATTACGCTCACATCCATACATTTTGTGCAGTATTACATATCATTCACTGTTTCATATATTTTCTGTTTTCATATATTCTTCTGTGCAATAGTATTAACACTATTTATTGTTATTTTTAATTTGAAGGCAGCTTACATTGTTCTTTTTTTCCACAGCTACTGGGGCAATACACACTTTTTTACATACTTTATATATATATATATATATATATATAAATTCTACTTATTTTATTAGTCTACTTTTTATTTTTTTTATTTTTTTTTTTTTTTAATGTTCTCTACCTCTGCTGCTATTTTTCTTCCCACTGCTTTCCCATGCTGCTGTAATGCCCAAATTTCCCCAACTGGGGATAAATAAAGTTTTATCTTATCTATCTCTTAAATGACGTCACTGGTGGAGCATGTTTCTGTTCCTCTTGGAAGGGCTTGTGTTTGGCAGGTTTGTCGCTTTTCTCTCTCTGTGATCCACTAAATTCAGTGCGGCATATTTTACAAACAGCTCTTCAAGTACAGATAAGCCTCCTCAAATTTGATGAGATACTTTTAGCCTCTTTTCATCCTTACTGTTCCTCCTCTTCTTGTTTTATTGGCAGGTCCCATTCAGTAGATATTACAGCTAATGTTCAACATGCTGCTTCCTGCTGTGTGAGGGGAATGTAGCAAACACATCAAATATGCAGTTATGCTTCCCGTCGACGTTGCAGCCACCTCTTTGTAGGAAAAGAAAACCAAAAATGGCATGCACATGATAAAATAAAATATTTCAAAATGGACTGGGGTGTTAATTAGGTCAACAAACACACACTAGAGTAATTAATCAGCTGTGTGACATGCAAGCAGCTGCAGCATATTGATATATGATTCAAATAAGAATCAAGGTTGCCAAAAATCAGTTTGTGGAACTGTCTCCACGTCTTCTTTGTAATTTGTTTCCATTAATTAAACCAAGCTACCATAAAACGGTGACAATGATTGAATGCAAGCGCCCATCCTTAATTGATTAATCTGTTGATGTCTCCAAAAACAATTTTATTTCATCAAGCCTTGCACGGGACTCTGTGCACGTCGCCTCATGTTCACTAATCACAGAGTGTGTTGATATTTGCTCAGTCTGCAGCGAGCGCCCGGCACTCTCTGTTCATTCTCTAATCACTTTTATCTCTTTGCCATTCATTCTGTCAGGTCTACGTTGAAAAGCCAATTACCTCTGGTGTTAAAAGCTCTGCCTCTCTCACACTGTCATCTCAACACTCCTGTTGATAATAAATCAGTCCGCAGCCTCACTCATGAACTCAGTGGAAGTTTATTTCCCACAGGGGCCATCGCTTTGAATCAAGCCTCACGTCACTGTCAGGGAATGGGACGAGTTTAAGACTCAAGAGTCATTTATCCAGTACTGCTTACAATCTCCCTAAAAGCTACATGGGCTTTACTTTTATAAGTCCCAAACGGAAGAGGCGACTACTGTAATGAAGAGGACCCCAAGACACAGACTGTAGGTGACATAAATTGACAAGACAGTCCTAAATTTAGTCCTCACGTCTGGATGCACTGAATACTGCTGATCTGACCGTTCTGCTGCTACTGGCATTCATTAAACAGTGAAAAAGTTCCTGCCTCTGTCCGCACAGAGCCAGACGCATTCGCAGCAGTAATCGTATCTTAAACCCAGACGTCAGATGTCGGCAGACGGTCACTCTGCGCGATGTTAAAACCCTTCCCCTGATGCTCTTTAATGATAACATCCACTGTGCTGATCCTGTCTTACCCTACTGTCGCTGCCCTTTCCACAGCCTGGTCACTGGCCGGCCCTCGCCCTCCGGATGATCACATCTTATCCATCAGAGGAGCATGAAAGGCCTGAATATTGGGAGGGATTTACCTTCCATTAATGGTGGCAGTCTCAAATGGCTTGGCCTTTACACACACACACACAAACACACACACACACACACACACACAAACACACGCACAAACATACACACACACACACAACGAGCTACTCGAGTGGTGTCAAGATTAAAGAGCAATTACAAGCTACTCCACGAGTGATAGATTGGAAGTGGAGTCAATGCGATCGTGACCCACTTCTGGGAGAAAGGAGGAAACGGGGGAGAGGAGGAGAGGGAAGGAGGAGAGAGGAGGATGTGAAATGAGGTGAGCAGGAAGCAGCAAAAAACAAAAATCATGATTTGCACAAATTAGACTGCTGGACCGTTTGTCCAAACAGCCGAAGTACCAGCAGCACAGAGATTAGCTGGACGCAGTGACTGAGCTGTATGCCTGTTTCAGCCTCGGACTGAACTCAGAAATCACCAGAAACTCAAGTTCTGTAACTTCCCTCCAGCCTCTCTCCTTTTTCCTCTCTGTCTCTGTATGTTCTATGGAGCAGGTTCATAAATCCCTGGGATGCATGGAAAGTTTTCACTCAAGCTGAAACATTTCACCTCTGGCTGATGCACCCTTGCATCAGGTCTCACCTCCCTGGGCAAATTCATGTCACATCTCTTCACTGACTTGGCATCCGCACCATCTTGTGTTACACAGTCAGGATATTTGATTTGACTTCAGTAAGAAACAGAAAACAACAGAACTTGGTTATACAAACCGGTCATGTGTGTTTTATATCTGATGATGGCACAATTAAAGGTTCCCTGCAGAGCTTTTAACCTCTAGTAGCGCTATAGAGCAGTGAATACCTGTTTTGTTTATGTTATGATGCAAAGACACACGTGGAGGCACACTCAAACTGTCACCAATCAACAGGTGGCAATAATACACCAAGAGGAAGAATCACTTGGTACAACATAGTAAAATTTGCTCTCTGCATTCAACCCATCCCTGAGGGGCAGTGGATATCCACTGTACAGCACCCACAGACAGGAAACACAGGACATTACCTAAGCTACATGCTTTGATGGTGGGATCCCACAGAAGCAGGGTGAAAACATGCAAACTCCACACAGAAAGGCTGTGCACCAGCTGGAAATCGAACCCAGAACCTTCTAGCACTGAGGTGAAAGTGCCAACCATTGACCACCATGCTGCAATGGTGGCCAGATCTCAAGGACAAACACAATGAATAAGTTTTGCTTCTTTACAAGAAAACAGCATCCTTGAAAACCACTGCATTTCTGTATGTGGTCTGTGTGTGTTAACACCAGGTTTGGCAGTAACTACTAATGTAACTACTTACTTCTTCAAATTAAATAGAGCAAACAGAATTACTGAAATTTCAATGGACTTCTTACTCGTTGCTTTTTTCTTACCTGAAAACAGTGGACACATCCAGCATGTGGGTCCTCTTCAAACAAATCCTGCTGTCTAACCGAGACAATACAAGACAGCTTACAGGGAGGAGCACCAGGGAGTGCTGCCCTCTGGTGGTTGGGAGTAGATGATGGGTGCAATGACAGATCAAATTTGAGAGCTGTCTTGCCCCACACTGTGCCGCAGCAACACTGACATGATGCAGCTATGTGTGCATTAATGATAGAATTAAAGCAGACATTTAAAGGTAATTTGAAAGTTACTTTCACTCATAACTAATTACTTTTAAATGCAGTAATTTGGAAAGCAATTCAATGACTTTTGAGAGTCATTCTTATGATTTGTACACGTCTCTTCCTGTATGAAATCTGTGTTTATGACGGGGATTATGGGCACTTCACTTAATGTCACACAGTGTCACAAACCGGTGTTTAATCTCTGTACGTCACAGCTGTATTTAGTCAACCCATCCCGATTGATTGAGCTGAGCTGATGATCACGGCAAATGTGGAACACACACAACCGCATGCACACATGCCCGCACAATATGACCGAAAAGCTTTCGCAGCCTCTGGGCTCAATCGTTTCATCCCCTCGAGTAATAAAGCTCGGTCCTGAGAGGGGCGATGGCTGTAAACGCCACTGGAGCACCGCTGAGGGTTTTATGTTTGTGTGAAGTAATAAAGATAGAAGTGATTAAGTTAGATGGGTGTGACCTTGTGTGTGGATTGTGCAGGTCAAGCCTCTATGAGATAACATGTAAGAGCTGTCTATACCTGTAGAGCCGTTGGATGTTCATCGTATCCTGCAGTGGAAGTCCTGCTTTTGCCACTTGTCGGTCTGCTGCACTTCTTTTCTTTGTTGGGTTGCCATAGTGGAGTAGTGGCTGTTGTATACAGGTTGATATTTTTCATTTCTGTACTGTCACTCTGTTATTCTGCTCTAGTTTTAGCTTCTAAGATTATGGAAGGTGGATCTTATCTCAGGTGAGGAATCCCTTCTCAGGTATAAAGTCCTCCTTATCGCAATGAACCACACTGAAAATATCTAATTGAATGGTATCATTACACAAAAACCTATATGGTAACATACTAAAAAGAAATGTTTTTGTAAAATTAGAAAAACATTTCTAATTCTACTTTTTTTGCCATTATATACTGGTGTTTAGGAGGATTTTCATGAGCCCAAGGATTTTGTAGAAATATCTCAGTTCATGGATAATCTAAGTACAACTAAACTAAAATTAGATGATTCACATTATATGAGCCCTTAACTCCTCAAGGACAAACAAAAGATGGTCTGACTGTATAATTTGCATTATTAATTCAGAATAAATGCATGAAGAGGGACTTCTGCACCGATTACCTCATCTAGGGCACACAAAGCTTTAGCTCCAATCACATAAACAGCCAGTAAGCCAGTGTACTGGAGGTTAACAGCAGGAAACAGTAGCAGTGCAAACAATCCAGCATGTGTGCAGTACAGTCTGAGCCTACAAACATCACATAACAAAAGTTTAATAACCCCGAAAAACTCTAGTGAGACAGAAAAGAATAGTTCTAGAAACACAGACACTCAATTCTACCCTCGCAGATCAATATACGACTGATAGGCATAATTTGTTTTTTGTCCCCCTCTCTTTCACTCACACATCACCAACCAAAACCATTAAATGTGCCCTACACAGATCATAAAGCAGTCTCTTCAGCATACTGAACATTTGATCTCATTAAGCACATTTCCTTGCCAAACGACTCGCTTCCATCTTCTCAGAGGAGTTGTTTTAACCAGCCAAAGTGGAGGAGGGGAGGAAAGATGGGAAAGTCTCATCCATCTCATTCTCCATTTGACCGAACTGTACGGCGGCCAAACGTGCTTGGGCTGGGTCACAGCAAAGACTCCTGGGTAATAGGGTTTGAAGTAAAGGCTCATTGCCTCCTCTATTTCCTTCTGACTGGCTACAACACACTGCAGGCCTTCTGAGTAATTCTAAAACACAGAGTGGGTCCAGATGTGTGCAAGTCTAATTTTATGCTTTTATTCTACAGAAAAGAGAAAGAGATTCACATATTAGGCTATAGCAAATGGAAATTTTACATTTTAAAGCTTCTCTCTGATAAGATGTTTAAACCAAAATGTAACTCCCTGGTTAACAATTTACTCAAAATAGAGAAAAATATTTAAACCATTGTCCCTGTTGATTTCATTGCCCCCACATTCTTCAATCTGACACTGCATTCTTGTTCGTCTGGTGGGTAGTTCTGATGTTGCAACAACCAGTGCTGGTCAGTGTTGATGCCGAATGCACAGATCATTTGCTGGTGATAAGCTGTAACACGACAAGGTGTTCTGATTTCTATGATGCAAATGAGTGTTTCCTTATTTGCTGTAGTTAGGACACCTAAGAGGACACATGACACTGACACATTTCAAAGAAATAAAGGTTAAAACTATGCTGACTAATTCAAGACAAATAACTGAGCTCATCGAGGTCGGTCCTGAGTTATTTCTTCAGCACAAACTACCCTGTGGACACTGCTCACAGAAGTCCTGTGGATCATCCGTGTTTGCTATAATGCAACCCCTGCTGTCCCAGATGAAGAGCACAAGGTCGCCTGCAAAAAGCTTAACCTGAGGCAGCTTTGCATTAGAAGGCAACGTCATACAGCAAATATGTACACAGTCACATTATTTCAAGATTACTTTCTAACCTGAATGCATGATGAAGCCAATGCAGAAGAGACAAAACCTGCAGTTCCTTAAATGCCTACTTGAGGCTGACTCCAAAAGTGGGTCATCCCATAAACCCACATAGTAAGATGCAAAACTTAAAGCAGAAATTAACATGGTTACAACCTGGTTAAAAAAAAAAAAAAAAAACAGTTCTGCTGAACAGCTCGTCTCAGCTCCACCCACACTCCACCTTTTTGCCCATTTTTGGATTAGCTGGGGGTTTGCCGGAGTCAGGCGCCGCCAAGATGGTGACGGCTGGGGAGACTGTCACCAAGCTTCACAATGGCTGTTCAGGGAGCCAGTGACGGCACAGAGGTTACGTCCATGTTCCATGTTTTATACCGTGGCCGAGGTCTGGACTGACCCCTTGAATTAATATATGCAAAAAGCACATGGAATCAAGACACCCCCCCCCCCCAAAAAAAAACAACAACAACTGTGGTTGTATTGGCTGCTCCCAGGTGAGACTGAGCGGCCCCTATGTGATGATGCTCTAGTGTCAGTGAAGTCCGACCTAATATCTGAGGCGTGTCCGTTCTTCCATGAAGCTGGATGCAGGTCAAAGCGATGGGCTCGATCTCTCTGCAGCGCAGCAAGCTCTGATCAAAAGAGCAAGCCTCTCTCATCTCAACCCCAAACAATCTCTCAGAGCATCTGCCTCAGGCTCAGGCATGTTTACACTACACAAGCCAGGTGTAATGGAATTGACCTACGCCGCCAATCCGCTCCCGTTTCACGAATAGACACATCAATAATATCCGCTGTGCTGGGCCAGTGCAGCACGGACTGTAAACTCAGCAGATTGTAAATAAAGGTGGGACGGCCGCAGCAGCAGGGAGGAGCCTCTCTTTCAACATGTCTTTTTAGCTTCTGTGGACTTTTACATCCAATACAAACACAATGTAGAAGTCGTGATTGCATCAGTTGTCGATTTTGTTGCTGTGGGTGGTTTATTCTGGGCTTTAGGGAGTTTTTGTACTTTTTTACATTTAGGTTTAATGTTACTTCCTCTTTGAAATGTTACATTACATTATTACATTACATTACATAAGTTCATCCTCGTCACATTTCTTGTTGTTTATTTTTCTTCCCGTCTATTGACACAAATGCTGTGTTACTGATTATACTTGTACTTTACACCAGAGATTCTGAGATTCTTGTGAAGCGTTTGAAGCAAACCGTTCCAAGATACAATCACAACAGGAGAAAACAAACGGCAACGGCGGACAAACAGCCGTGTTTAAAACCGACGCAACATTGAGGCAGCTCACCGATTACGTCTCTCAGTGATCCACAGACGATAACACTCTGACAAAAACGGTCTGGTCACACTGACAGAGGTCCAGACGATTCACTGCAGCAATTTTTAGTCCAGATAACAATCCACAAAAAGATGTTTTCTCCTGTAACTCTTTCTTTGAGGAGAGAGCTGAGCTAATTGTGTCCTGGCTCTAGATTCACGGTCGGCAGACAAGTATAAGAATGGTATCAATCTGGAAAAGTAAGAACAGCTCTTCCACCCTGAAAAGAAAAACACGAGGAAAACTTCAGCAGTCAACTGTAACTGAGTGCAGATGCAGATTTTGAAGTTCATTTTCAATGTATTATTATCTTAACTTGGACTGCCCCTGGTTCAACATCTCCCCTCGCTGCAGTGATGTGGAAGTGAACTCCAGGGTGTCAGGACACCATGACAGAGCGCAGCACACAGCGAACCGCACCCAGCAGCGATGCTGGCTGTGCTCTGGAAACTTTAAACAAGGGAGGGCAGTGAAATACTGCTTTGCAACCTGTCGTTAAGGTGCTCTTCACAGCTGCATTACCACACAGCCCTGACTTCGACGGCAATAAGAGCAAACATGATGGTACTTAACTGAAACTAGTTCCAAGTCTGTGCAAGTTGATTTTCTAGAACTCTAGAAATTTTATGATATAAAACTCAATTTAAAATATGGTGCAGAATTTACTCCCAAGATGGATAATGAGGCTTTTGGAAGAAAAAGTCCTCATTTGGACCATTCTGGTAATAAATGCTCATTATTCTTCCTGTAATAATGTCTCCCACTCTGCTTCTCACTTTCACAGTCTCTGATTAACAGCAGGGATTTATAATCACACCTGGACAGCTCTGACATTTCATATAACAAAGTGACGTAAGGAGGGTTGAAAGGTTCGTCCAGTCAGACCACTGCTGGCCACCGACGCACGACCAGAACATTAATGAGGAGATTAACGACTGGACGGAAATGCAGAGCAGCGATTTCGACAGAAGTGAATCAAAGGTGTCATTTAGCAGGAAATGACACGTTAGTGTTACTCACATCTGCGTAACAGAATGAATTTTTACACTTTCTTTACTCGACAAGAGTTACAGAGCATAAAAAGGTCTTTTTTGACCTCTGTTTCACACTCACACTGCAGCTTTTCTGAAGCAGCTGAGGGTAAGATTGCTTAAAGGCACATCAGCAGCAGTTTTCGAGGAAACAACACACATTGTGTCATAGACTGCATAGAAATAAAAATCATTAGTTATTGTAGTCCAAGGTGTAAATGCAGTTGACCATTAATCTTGAGATCGAGATTGGATGTTACTAATGAGCTGGTGATCGTGAAGCTCAGATAAAACCATTGATCACAATCAGTAGTGCAAGCGGTCTGTCCGAACACTTTTCTCCAATGATAGTAACAAACAAATGTAAGAAGGTCTAATTGAAGTCCAGAATCATGAGTTTCTCAATACACTTTACAAAAGATTCAAATAAAAAAAGCTATGTGCCGTGTGAATGCTTTAGCTGACGTGATACTTTCACTAATTAGGTTTTTTTTCTTGTGTATTTTGATGAAAGAAAATACTAAATGAAAGTCATAGCAAATAATTAATACAACCTTTCTTTCCGTACTTGATCTAAGCTTCTTTTTAACTGCCTGGGACTGTGGGTATACTGTGAATTGTGAACATTAAACACATACCCGCAAGCTTTTTTAATAAATTGAACATACTGCCACTTTAAAATGCTGCTCAGAGTGCTCATAACCTCACCTTTTTTTCATTTAACTAAAATCTAACAGTTATTTCACAATACACAAACGAGCATTGCGTGGTGAAATGGCAATTAATTTCATTCTGTCTGGGGGATATTTGAAGTTATTTTGCTGTTTTGTAATTATCAACACTGGGAGTTGAGGAAGAAAACGGCCCGGGTGCACGAGATGAAAACAGACCCTTGAGGCAGTTCAAGTCAGAGGCCGGCTTCCTCTGAGCTGCTTTAAAAGTGTTTGTTGGAAAGTATAAAATTGGGGCACCAAAGGGAAACATTGCTTGAATTTCCCGACACCTCAGTTCATCATCACTTCAGTCGCTAATGGTGCTAATGATGATAGGAGCCGGAGTAATACGTCTGTATTAGCATGTGTCGCCTCTCATCTCGTCACCTCGCAGTGCAAATCAGCTAAAGCATTTATGCTCCTCAAGTGACCTCTTCGAGTTTTCCAATGTACAAAGAAACTGCAGCGCAGTCCACTTCTGTGCCGTCCAGGGATTCAAGAGCTCGCTCACAGATACTTAAGCAGAGTGACTCATTGCTGGCGTAAAGGATTTTGTTCATGTTTCTCCGTGTTACCCTCCATGCTACGGAAAAACAGACATGATCTGGTCTACGGCTACTGTCACAGCAAGGTGTTTGAATGAAGCAGCCTTTTGGCCTTCTGCTCTGTTTTGGTTTGGGCAGCTCAAAGTGCTGCTTGTTTGGTCTCCAGTTCTGCAGCGATGCAGGAAGAATTACTTACATCATTGACTGCAGTAAAAGTTGCAATACCACTGTGCAGAAATACTCTGTTTCAAAAGTCCTGCATCTAACTTTTTACTTAAATTAACTAGAAGTACAAAAGTACAAGCATCAAAGTATGCGTTGCAGAGTTTCCCATTTCAGAACAATGGACATTATATTCAGGGGTGCACACACTTTTTTAAGTCAGATACTCAGGTTAGTATCGGGAGATGTGGTGGTTTTAATAAATGCCATCTTCCTTGTGTCCCCCTCAATGTCCGCAACTTGAGCTTCCTGCTTGCCAGATGATGAAGATCTTGAACCTAACCGTGTGGTTTTGGTGTCTGAACCTATGTAAAGTGCAACTGTTTGCACAGTGTTAAAGGATGTGAAGATGAAGATCTGGGAAAACGAAGGCAGACCTTCCTCATAGTGTCGGTGAAGGCTCTCCAACGGCGCTATGTTGTTTTTGGAGTCACTGGCAATCAACCTATTCAGTCGTTGAGGTATGCGGACATGTTGCATATTCCTTTGCTCCTCATTCTTTTCAACGTGTCTTGCACCACTTTTGGGTGTGCTCATCGCTCCACTTGTTGGAGTAAAGTCTTTTCTTCTGCTCTGGTTCAGTTTGATGTGTCTTAGTAGGTGGTGGAACAGTGGTGGATCAAATGTAGACTTGAAAAGTGTATGATGACCATCAACAGTTGTAGTCTGGTACGCAAAGGCACGTTTTGAAACAATTGATATTACGCATTTCTGATTTTTGTCACATGTGTATACATATCAGTTACATGCACACCTAAAGATATCAGAATGTTTTTTAGAACATTTCTCTCTGAGAAGTAGTGAAGTAGAAATATAAAGTAGCATAAAATGGAAATACTCAAAGTACAAGCACCTCAAGACAGTACTTGAGTAGATGTGCCACTGTTTCCACCACTGTAAGTCTGCTTTTCCAGATATATAATACTTCATAGCAGGCAATCATGACGTGTGCCACTGCACACGTGCTGATGTATCCTTGTGCAGTAGTCCTCAGTATCCATTGTGTTTCGGTCAGTTGGTCAGTGGAGTGTTTACGCGATCCTAAACCAGTGTGACCATGTCTAATCTCGCAGATATTTACACTGAGGTGCTCATCAGTCATTGGTAAATATATAACATGAATGGATCAATGAAAAATCCACTAAAAGATGTCAATAATGGAACTCAGGCATTAAAATCCTGTAGTCGTCTGGATATGTTGCTCATCACAGGGCAGCTGCATCATGCACCCAGTTTATCACAAGCGTTTACATTTAATTCAGTTACAACCTAAGTTTTGGTTAGACCGTCTGATCTGGGGAAAAGCTTCGGGTGGATGGAGCACCTGGGCTGGGACACAGCTTCCGTGTATGCCCTGTAATAGACAGTGTGTATCCCATATATTGCCCAGTGTATGCTGGGATGGGCATGGGTGCATGTAATGGATGGACTTTCCATGGACCACAGTTAAGCTATAGTGTGAATGAAAAACATTTGACTCCAAACCGGACATGGCCTACGTTAACCCTGTGTTTTTTTTAGTGTGCAGTGAACTGTGGTCATAGCAGGGTTTTTGATGGAAAGGTGCCACTGTCAGCGGGCCTGTTACATCTGACACACTTTATTAAGTCGAGGTGATGAGCTGCAAATCCAGACAGCAGGGGTTGTGATGGCAGCCGCTTCTCCTGTCAAAACTGATTAAGGTATCACGGCTCATGTCCGGGGAAAGGAAGCGTGGGTTGAGGGAGGGGGACAGTCAACAGTCTGTTACTGAGTCTAATATCCAAGACTCAGTAATGTCTCAATAATGGCGCGTGAACACTCAGATGGGGATGGCACGAGGAGGAGAGGAAAGGAGGGAAAGGGGTCAGGAGGATGGGAGGAGGGGGAAATGAAAAAGCAGAGCGCTGCTCTATCACAGAGATGATTCCTCGACACACGGCCCACCTGAGTGTCTCTCCAGGGAAATAGCTTTGATGTGGTGTCGAAAACTGTGGAGAGGGCAGGAGGCCACGAGATCTCTTCTACTGCGTTCTTTGGTGGTTTCTGGTGTTTTGGGAGGTGCGTTTTAGTCTTTGTTATGTAGGTCTTTGGTGGTCTGTGATGTTTGTGGAAGGACATCATGGTGGTGTTTGTATTCGTTTTGCAGTTGTTTTGTGGCTTTTGTTTGGTTTTGGTATTCTCAAACTCAGGTTTTGGTGGTCGTCAGTGTCTTTGATAGACTGCTGATGTTTTTGGCCGTGTGGATCAGGGGAAACTGGAAATTTTTTCGGTCACCTCTATGTCTTTGTGTAACGACGAGTTATCGTTACTAGATCTCTAGTAAATAGTATAGTTTACCAGTAAACACGTATGAGTGCAACACATATGATATTTTAATAAACATATTCATTGAGTGATTGTTTGGATGTTGCAGCTGGCTTGAGTCACATGTGGGGCTGGTCCACCTCGTCGTTCACCTGTGAATGACGAAATAATGTACAGTGATGTTTGACTTAACAGTGGGGAAATGTTTGCGAACTGAGGAGTATAGTGTGAGATTCACACTAAAGCTAACTGTAACGGTAAATCGAATTCTGTTTGTGTCATGCACCAAGTTAACTCTGCCTGTTCTCCTTCTCCCGAGGTGCTCGGCTTAAAGAATTCCCCTGGGGCTCTGACACCTTCTTTCAGTTCCAGGAGGGTAACAACGAACGGGAAGTGAGTGGGGTTTTCAGGAGTGATCTCTTAGGTCTGTCATAATTGTTTCTTCCTTCTTCGGGAGCCTTTTTTGTTCTTTATATTATACAGTGATAGTTGTTCTTTTCTTATCCTCCATGTGGAGCATTTTTTGTTACTTTATTGTGTTCATGATATATCTTGCTAGCATAGTCCTAGAGTAAATTTCATGGCCACTTTGGTTTCACTCTGCGAAGAGATCTCTGAACTTTGTGAAACAAATCTGTGGAACTTGCTATCTCTGAGTCCTCACTCCAGTATCGGCCTGACAGCGGGCCAGTTACCACTGAGCAAGACATTCAAACCATTAATCCTTCACTGACCCACATATATTATCTTTCTGTCTTTGTTGAAATATACCTTTAGCATAGTATTTATTGATAAAAATATCAGTTTTCTGTTAATTTGCAGAAACTAATAACTCCTGGACATTCATCTGGAGGATATTAATTTTTCAAGTAGGAAAGAAAAAGCTTTTTCAAGTAGGAAAGAAAAAGCTTTTTCAAGCAGAACTGAACAACCACACAGTATCTGATGCACACAAGGTGACTGGGCTTCCGCTGCCATAATGCAGATTGCAGACACATTTAAGCGCCACCTGTTGGTCGATGAGTAAACAACCTAAAGGTTAAAAACTGAACAACTTTTTACACAATATAATAAGCCTAATACCAAACAAATGTCTTTGAAATTTGCTTTTGTTTGAGGTTTGACTGAAGTGAAATAAATGTTTTTGTTTTTGTTTGGCCTCACAGACCACATGCTTCATTACCAAATATGACTAAGCCGTAAAACTGCTGAGTCGTCTGTGGGTGAAAAGAAAATACTGACAGCTCTTCAGACAGAAGGACAAGTTCATTTAACCATATATTTAATAATAAAGATTTGAAAAAAGTGTTGATGCTTCACCATTGAGTTAAACTGGAAAACAGCTGAAAAGCTTTGGATGAATCCACTCCGGAGCCCAGTAACTGATCAGTGACCCAACGTCTCCAATTCGAGCAAAATTAATTAAAGACAGAGTTGTTAGACGTTATCTGCTATACAACTCTATACTATATACTCTTATTGGATAATCAGTACATTCTGCAGTGGCATAAGTTTACTGAACTTGTCATTATGAGATGCTATTGTTCTGTCGCCCTCTGGTGGTCACCACCTGTGTACCTCAGGTGTGCAGGTGATGTTACACCAGAGCATCTAAATCACTGGTTGTCTACAGTGTTGCAAATGTGCAGTTGTACACAGTAATGGGAAATCCGTGTCACTTGATGACAGCAGCATCAGTGTGTTAATGTCAGCAGTCTATATGTCCTGTAATTTGCATTAAAAAGAAAAGATATTGATAGACTGACAGGCATTTATGCCGTCACTGGAATATTGACCTTTTATTCTCTGGGATCAAATGTGAGTTGGTTTAAAAACGTGGAATGAAAGTGGAAAGACTAACAAAACATGTTTAAGAGAAGTTCATATGGGTATTTCTTGTCTTCTTGAACGTTATTCCTGAAACAGTTTTCATCCTTTATGGTTTAAAATGAAAAACTGGACGTAGCCTCCGCCTTTTAAACTAGTCCATTAACATTATATTAAAAAAAGTGGTGTGCGTAAATGATATAAGGACTATATAAATGCATATCCATAAACACCCAAACAGCTTCAATGATGTTGTTGATGTGATGATATAAAAACAGTTTAAGAAAGGCAGCAGCGACAGTTGCAGCTGCACACAGACCCATGAGCATCCCTGACAGCCTGCTGTGGCCACAGGAGAATACAAAAGCTCCAACAGCTGCCCCCACTGTCACCCCCAACCTTCCTCCAAATCCATAGTGGTCTCCCACTTGTCCATACTGGTCTGTTGCAGCCTCTGCGGCAGAAAGAGACTGCCCCCTGCCACCCTCAGCAGAGCTCCTGTAGTTTGACCTGGACGCAGCACAGGGAGAGCCAACTTTATAGCACCTAAACCTGCAGCAGCAGCACACATTTGTGTTTGCAGCAGGTTAAAACTGCAGCTGACTATTACTTAAAGACAGACTGTCTTAAAGCAGAGATTCACAATTTTTCCAGAGACCCAAATCTCAGCAGTGTTTTCAGATTGGTCAAGGCTTAATGGCAAAGGATGGTGGTGGACTAGACCAGTCCGGGTGACCTTTACATTTCAGGTCCACTTTGCTAAAGGAAATAAATGCAAATTGGTAAGTAGGACCGCAGTCACTCATGACTTGTGACACATGAAGCTTCTGTTTCATCCCAACTGGAAATACTCCTCAGAACAGCTGTGAGGTCTAAAGCCTCTCACACTTTGTCATTACGCACTTTGCAGCTTGTAGCTGTGGATGGTGCTGCAGGTTGTGGCTCTGGACCTGCCGGTGTTGTGCTGGTCAGGGTCAGAAAAAAAAGACGAAATGAATGTAACGATTGGAAAACTGAAGGGCGTAGCATTAATATATATACATACCCTGATGTGATCATGCTTTAAACTCTTGAACACCATTTCAATGACAAGTAATCTCAGAAGTTACACAACTGATACTGATGCTATTTATTTCTTTCCTCAGCATCCAAAGATAACAAACTGCCATATGAATCAAAGGGGGTCAGACAATTAACAGTGTGTTAAAGATAATCACGTGTCATGTGAAATCCTAAAGTGTAAAGCAGTGACCATCCACTGGCGGCCTGCGACTCTATTCCAAAATTGTGAGGATCAGCTAGCTGACTCAGGGGAGGCTTTGGCATCAGTCCCACAGAGGTCACTGAGGTCATGCACAGAGGCAAGACGCCCTTGCAATCAGTCCCATGTAACAACCGTGTACCTCAGAAACCATCCCAAACATGCATAATGTTTTTACTGTTATGGTTGCTTTTATCGTTATTGTTGCTTTTATTGTTACTGTTGCCTGTACTGTGCTCTTTGAAATTTGTGTTCAAACGTAAAGTGCGTTATAAATAAAAGCTATTATTATTATTATTATTATTATTATTATTATTTGTAACTACATTTCTCATACAGTTGTCATGCTGTTCTGTCTCAGGTCCAGTCATTATCAGCATTCCTCAAGATCTTACTTTCAGGGGGGCATCAGACCCTGAGGAAGTGTATCAGAGATCAGTGATAGGGTCCCAGTCCCAGGTATCAATAAACACACACCATTCAAGGGCAAAACAAACACTACTACCTCCTCCAAACTGCATCATACTGCTCTGTAGGATTTAAACTATACTATTTCCATGTTCTTGCACAAGAACATGAAAGATGGTTTTGCACACTGTGCCTGCTCACAGTGGCAAACAGGCCAAGTACTCGTGGCTGTGCCTGCCTTAGGCTGACCCCAGTTTCTGCAGGGGGATCTTACCCGTCATATGCGAACCAGTCTTCCATACTTGCCTTTTTTTTCAATGTTTTTTCTTATGTTTTTTCAGAATGAAATAAGTGTGCTGACGCACACTGTGCCTGCTCACAGTGGCGTGGAGGTCAAGTACTCGTGGCTGTGCCTGCCTTAGGTTGACCCCAGGTTCTGCAGGGGGATCTTACCCGTCATAGGCGAACCAGTCTTCCATACTTGCCTTTTTTTCTAATGTTTTTTTTCTTCTGCTTTTTCAGAATGAAATAAGTGTGCTGACACACACTGTGCCTGCTCACAGTGGCGTGGAGGTCAAGTACTCGTGGCTGTGCCTGCCTTAGGTTGACTCTAGGTTCTGCAGGGGGATCTTACCCGTCATAGGCGAACCAGTCTTCCATACTTGCCTTTTTTTCTAATGTTTTCTATTTTTTTCTCCATCTTTTCATTCCCTATCACACCATGTACTGTGTTCCTGCACATCATACAAAAACACAAGTCACAGTGTTGACGCACACTGTGCCTGCTCACAGTGGCGTGGAGGTCAAGTACTCGTGGCTGTGCCTGCCTTAGGTTGACTCCAGGTTCTGCAGGGGGATCTTACCCGTCATAGGCGAACCAGTCTTCCATACTTGACCCTTTCTTTTGCTTGATATGACTTTATTTAGTTTTGTCTGAATAACTGGGAACGTATCAACACCAGTACAGCATGAGGAGGATCTGAACATGCTTGACCTGATGTGTGCAGAATTGACACTCCTGGGACTCAGGACTCTTCTCACTTGTCTCATTTACTTTCTTCAGGGCAAATATGTATCAGAGACAACTAAACACTCTTAGCTTTTTCTTTCATGCTGAGACACGTTTGGTCATTTATGTTCTTCTGGGATCATATCTGTCATCTAGCTGTCATAATGTTAAACAGTCCACTAGGTTCAGTGTCTCGCTTAAGGACACTTCACCACTGCTACCTGAACTGCAGCCACCCCTAAACACTGACAAACTGTATGTTGGATTCAGGTTAGATCAAGTAAGGCCTTAATTAATTTTCTTCCTCTTTTTAGTTTAATGTAAAATTTTCCTCCTGTTCCCTCATTTTTATTTTAGGATTTTCTTCTGTATTTGATATTAATGTTTTGTCATTTTTTGCAATTATTGTTTTTTCATGTTTTAATTCTTTGTTGTTTTTCCTTCTTCCTTTGATGCTTTTTTCCAGTTTTCATCTTTTCTTCTTATTTTTTCACTATTTTCTTTTGCTTTTTTCTCTTTTTTCTCTATTTCCCCCTCTTCCTCTATTTTCTTTTTTTATTTTATGCACTTTTTAAAATGTTCTCCGTTCTCTTTTTTCATTTTTTTTTACATTTTTTGCAGTTTTTTCTTTCATTATTTCCCCCTCATCCTCTTTTTGTGTTGTTTAATTTTCTGTTGTTTTTAAACACTTGCACTTTTTTCTTTTTTATTCTCCGCTTCCTATTTTTTAGCTTAATTTTTTTTACACTTTTTTCTTTATTTATTTATTTGCCCCTCTTCCTGTTTTTTGCACTTTTATATTCTTCCCCCTTTTTTTAATTTTTAAAAAAATATTTTGTACTTCTTTCTTTTATTCTCTATTGCCCTTTATTCCCCCTTTATACTTCCTCCTTTTGTTTTGTTAATTTTTCTATTGTTTTTTAAATACATTTTTCCTTTCTCTTTTTAATCTTACATTTTTTTCATTCTTTTTTATTTTTCCCGTCCTCTTCTTTTAGTTTTTTTAAATTGTTTTTCTTTATTTTTCCCTCTTCCTCTTTTCTATATTTTTTCTTTTTATATTTTTTGCACTTTTTTCTTTCTTTATTTACTTTCTCCTTTCTGCTTTTTGTTTTTTTAATTTTGTTGTTTTCCCCATCCTCTTTTTTTTACATTTTTTTTTACATTTTTTGCACTTTTTGCTTCATTACCCCTTCTTCTTTTTATTGTATTTATTTTTTAAATTCTTTGCACTTTTTTCTGTCTTTCTTTATTTTTCCCCTCTTCCCGTTTTTGTTTTATTTGTTTATTTCATTTACCTTTTTCTTTCTTTTCCGCCATCCTCTTTTTGTCTATGTTTTATTTGCACTTTTTTCTTTTTTGTATTTTCTCCTCCTCTTTTTTCAATCTTTTTTTGCACTCCTCTTTTTTCAATCTTTTGAAAAAATTGAACTTTTTTCTTTTATTCTTTATTTTTTAATGCACTTTTTTCTTTTCCTCTTCCTCCTTTTTCTTTCTATTTTATGCACTTTTTAAAATCTTCTCCCTTCCTATTTTTTTCACTTTTAGTTTTCATTTTTTCAATTTACAATTTTTTTCTTTTAATTTTTCTTTCTCTTTTTAATCTTACAATCTTTAATCTTATCTTTTTTATTTTTCCCTCTCTCTTTTTTAGTTTTTTTAATTGTTTTTGTTATTTTCCACTTTTCTTCTTTTCATTTTAGTCTTTTTCTTTTTAAATATTTTCCACTTTTTTCTCTCCTGATTTATTTTCTCCCTCTTGCTCTTTTTCTTAACTTATGCACTTTTTTATTTATTTCCCCCTTCCTCTTTTTATTTAATTTAATTTTTAAAATTTTTGCACATTTTGGTTTCTTTACTTATTTTCCCCTTGCTTTTTTGTTTTTACTTTTGTTCTGGTTTATTTTTCTATTGTTCAACAATTTTTGCATTTTTTAAATCTTATATTTTCCCCCTTTCTCTTTTTTTTAACTTTAAAAAAGGTTTTGCACTTTTTTATTCTTTATTCCCCCTCTTCCTCTTTTTGTTTTGTTTTTTTCACTTTTTTCTTTTATATTCCCCCTACCTCTTTTTTAGTTTTTAGTGTTTTTCTTTATTTCCACCTTTTTCCTCTTTTTGTTTTATTTCTTTTTCATTTGTTGCACTTTTTTCTTTCTTTCTTTATTTCCCCCTCTAGGATGATGATTAATGTTTTAAATTTTGCGTCTTGATGGCTTCTCTGTATGCACATGGTTGTGGAACCTCTTGCCCAGTGGTTTGCAGGGATGCTTGCAGCCTACCTCTGTGCTGTTTGCCTCTACCTCCATCGCACACACCCTGTTAACTTTCTTCCCTCTCATCTTCAGCACCTCTATGCGGCGTTCTGTTTGGGTTTTCCTCCAAATCAGCTTGCCACGCCTCCACCGCAGCCTCTGAAGCTTCATCGCTTGCTCCTCAACTGTGTCTCCTGCAACTAAGAATATATGAAAGGTTAGTCAAGGAAAGTCCAGTTGTACACCTGCCCCCATCCCAACATACCCTATTTGTATCATTTGTTATGCTGTTACAGAATACACTTAGTGAGATTAGTGGGTTATCCAATTATTTCTGGGTCTAACTGAGGTTTTCTGGTGGATCAAAACTGTCTCACTGAGTCAGACCACCACAGTGACCTATGCTGCTCCGCTAACATGCATCAGAGCAGTTTCAGTTCAGAAGATCAACATCCAAAGTTGTAAACAGCCCACCTACTGACCAATCAGCTTACTGGGAAAACTCATGGAGTCACTATTGCTACACATTTTACAATGCAGTGACAAGTAATAAAAAATGACATTTTTCTACATTACTGATTTCTATGATGATGATCAGAGATAATGATGGAATATGTGCTGAAGGTGCTGTGGGATGAACACAAGTCTTCCAACAAACAGGGTTTACCAAACTACAGCAGCCTGAATGCTGATTGTAGATATAGGTTTAGATACTGTAGCTTCTTCAATATCATTACACTGTTACATATTAAGATTTTCTGCAGTTCAAGATAACATGAGCAACTTTGCAAGAATTCATTCTTTTAAGAAAATGAGAAAAATCATATTAAAAAATGCCACTAAATGCCACAGCTTGTGAATATCTATATACTGTCATGTGTTTGTCAGTATCACTTTCATGTCTGTGTGTCAAGTACAGAGCTGGAGTCAGGAAGTGAATGTATTTGGAGGTTTTTTCTACTGTTTCTACAGCTTCTTGGTTTGGTTTGGTTCATTCAGTGTGTCAGTTAGTACAATTTAGAGAGGCTGGAAGGTGGATTTTGAAAGTTTGGAGAGAGCCAGACAAACCGTTTCCCTGCTTTCAGTCCATGTGCTAAGATAGGCTAAGCAACACTTGGCTCCAGTTCCATACAATAAGGATAGGTTCACATTTTTCAATCTAAAGCAGCGCTCACATGCACATATTGTTTGTGACGGATTCTCCTGTTCTTATTGCCACAAAGGAATCCCTCCTTTAAGTAACTTCACTGTAAGAGATGGAGGATGAAATCCACCGTCCTCATTCTGCCTAACAATTTATTTCAAAGTCCAGCTTCAGCTGATCTGAGACTTCAGCACTTTGTGTTACACACATCAAATGACTCTCTTACAAAGTTGCTGCTTTTTATACAAAGTTCCCTCTTTGCGTTCCTGTCTAGCTGCTGTGGAGGCGCAGAGAGGAAATCTCACACTGACAGACTGTAACTTTGGAAGGCACACACACGATTTGTCTCCCTCAGACTTCTGAAGCTTCACATTAGTGTTTGCTCAACCTCAAAAGCATTTTCATACAAAATGAGGACTGTGGAGTCTCTCGTCTGTTACATTGAAATCACTATAGAAGAGATGTCTTTGCAGCCAGTACAGCAAATAACTCGTTCAATGTCGACGTGAGTCTGTGAGGACAGTTTGAGATTGACGTTGAAAAAATGCAGCTTTTGTTACATTTACCTCTTCCCAAAGTGTTTGGGAAGTATTTCTGTAAATTTGTGAGATTTGAACAGTTTATTGGAGTCATGTGACTAACGTAAAAATCCATTTGCTAATTAAACAGAAATATATGGAAAGCCGTCAGACATCAATGGAAACAATGAGAAGTGAGCGTGTATCAATAGGAGCAAATGAACACTTGTATGAAACTTGATGTGAACGTGTGAAACTTACTATTGCGCTTGATGTATCTCTCCTTCAAGAAGCTTGCCTCGATCTCAGACACGATGTGTCTCCTCTGTTCCTCGAGCCACCACATGTAGAGCCGAGTCAGCAGGTCTTGTTTGGGAGCCTTCTCCTCCTCCCTCTTGTGTTCCTCCTTCTCCTGTCTTTTTCTCTCCTTCTCCTCCCTCTTATGTCCAGCTTTCTTCACCTTCTCCTGTCTTTTTCTCTCCTTTTTCTCCCTCTTTTGTTCCTCTTTCTCCTCCTTTGTCTGCCTTTTTCTCTCCTTCTTCTCCCTCTTATGTTCCTCTTTCTCTTCCTTCTCCTGTCTTTTTCTCTCCTTCTTCATTCTATTATGTTCCTCTTTCTCCGCCTTCTCCTGTCTTTTTCTCTGCTTCTTCATTCTCTTATGTTCCTCTTTCTCCTCCTTTTTTTGCCTTTCTCTCTCCTTCTTCTCCCTCTTATGTTCTTCTTTCTCCTCCTTTTCCTGCCTTTTTCTCTCCTTCTTCTCCCTCTTATGTTCCTCTTTCTCCTGTCTTTTTCTCACCTTCGTCTCCCTCTTATGTTCCTCTTTCTCCTCCTTCTTCTGTCTTTTCCTCTCCTTCTTTTCACTCTTATGTTCCTTTTTCTCCTCCTTTTTCTGCCTTTTTCTCTCCTTCTTCTCTCTCTTATGTTCCTCTTTCTCTTCTTTCTCCTGTCTTTTTCTCCCCTTCTTCTCCCTCTTATGCTCCTCTTTCTCCTGTCTTTTTCTCACCTTCTCCTCCCTCTTATGTTCCTCTTTCTCCTTCTTCTCCTGTCTTTTTCTCTCCTTCTGCATTCTCTTTTGTTCCTCTTTCTCCTCCTTTGTCTGCCTTTTCCTCTCCTTCTTTTCACTCTTATGTTCCTCTTTCTCTTCCTTCTCCTGTATTTTTCTCTCCTTCTTCATTCTCTTATGTTCCTCTTTCTCCTCCTTTTTCTGCCTTTTCCCCTCCTTCTTCTCTCTCTTGTGTTCCTCTTTTTCCTCCTTTTCCTGTCTTTTTCTCTCCTTCTTCTCTCTCTTATGTTTCTCTTTCTCTTCTTGCTCCTGTCTTTTTCTCTCCTTCTTCTCCCTCTTATGCTCCCCTTTGTCCTGTCTTTTTCTCACCTTCTTCTCCCTCTTATGTTCCTCTTTCTCCTCCTTTTTCTGCCTTTTTCCCTCCTTCTTCTCTCTCTTATGTTCCTCTTTTTCTTCCTTCTCCTGTCTTTTTCTCTCCTTCTTCATTCTCTTATGTTCCTCTTTCTCCTCCTTTTTCTGCCTTTTTCCCTCCTTCTTCTCTCTCTTATGTTCCTCTTTCTCCTCCTTTTCCTGTCTTTTTCTCTCCTTCTTCTCCCTCTTCTCTTCCTCTTTTTCCTCCTTTTCCTGACGTTTTCTCATCTTCTTCACCCTCTTATGTTCCTCTTTCTCTTCCTTTTTCTGCCTTCTCCTCTCCTTGTTTTCACTCTTATGCTCCTCTTTCTCCTGTCTTTTTCTCTCCTTCTTTTCACTCTTATGTTCCTTCTTCTCCTTCTTTTTCTGCCTTTTTCTCTCCTTCTTCTCTCTCTTATGTTCCTCTTTCTCTTCATTCTCCTGTCTTTTTCTCTCCTTCTTCTCCCTCTTATGCTCCTCTTTCTCCTGCCTCTTTCTCTCCTTCTTCTCTCTCTTATGTTCCTCTTTCTCTTCTTTCTCCTGTCTTTTTCTCTCCTTCTTCTCCCTCTTATGTTCCTCTTTCTCCTCCCTTTTCTGCCTTTTTCTCTCCTTCTTCTCTCTCTTATGTTCCTCTTTTTCCTCCTTTTCCTGCCTTTTTCTCTCCTTCTTCACCCTCTTATGTTCCTCTTTCTCCTCCTTTTTCTGCCTTTTTCTCTCCTTTTCCTCTCTCTTATGTTCCTCTTTCTCTTCATTCTCCTGTCTTTTTCTCTCCTTCTTCTCACTCTTATGTTCCTCTTTCTCCTCCTTTTCCTGTCTTTTTCTCTCCTTCTTCTCCCTCTTATGCTCCTCTTTCTCCTGCCTCTTTCTCTCCTTCTTCTCTCTCTTATGTTCCTCTTTCTCTTCTTTCTCCTGTCTTTTTCTCTCCTTCTTCTCCCTCTTATGTTCCTTTTTCTCCTCCCTTTTCTGCCTTTTTCTCTCCTTCTTCGCTCTCTTATGTTCCTCTTTCTCTTCTTTCTCCTGTCTTTTTCTCCCCTTCTTCTCCCTCTTATGCTCCTCTTTCTCCTGTCTTTTTCTCACCTTCTCCTCCCTCTTATGTTCCTCTTTCTCCTTCTTCTCCTGTCTTTTTCTCTCCTTCTGCATTCTCTTTTGTTCCTCTTTCTCCTCCTTTGTCTGCCTTTTCCTCTCCTTCTTTTCACTCTTATGTTCCTCTTTCTCTTCCTTCTCCTGTATTTTTCTCTCCTTCTTCATTCTCTTATGTTCCTCTTTCTCCTCCTTTTTCTGCCTTTTCCCCTCCTTCTTCTCTCTCTTGTGTTCCTCTTTTTCCTCCTTTTCCTGTCTTTTTCTCTCCTTCTTCTCTCTCTTATGTTTCTCTTTCTCTTCTTGCTCCTGTCTTTTTCTCTCCTTCTTCTCCCTCTTATGCTCCCCTTTGTCCTGTCTTTTTCTCACCTTCTTCTCCCTCTTATGTTCCTCTTTCTCCTCCTTTTTCTGCCTTTTTCCCTCCTTCTTCTCTCTCTTATGTTCCTCTTTCTCTTCCTTCTCCTGTCTTTTTCTCTCCTTCTTCATTCTCTTATGTTCCTCTTTCTCCTCCTTTTTCTGCCTTTTTCCCTCCTTCTTCTCTCTCTTATGTTCCTCTTTCTCCTCCTTTTCCTGTCTTTTTCTCTCCTTCTTCTCCCTCTTCTCTTCCTCTTTTTCCTCCTTTTCCTGACGTTTTCTCATCTTCTTCACCCTCTTATGTTCCTCTTTCTCTTCCTTTTTCTGCCTTCTCCTCTCCTTGTTTTCACTCTTATGCTCCTCTTTCTCCTGTCTTTTTCTCTCCTTCTTTTCACTCTTATGTTCCTTCTTCTCCTTCTTTTTCTGCCTTTTTCTCTCCTTCTTCTCTCTCTTATGTTCCTCTTTCTCTTCATTCTCCTGTCTTTTTCTCTCCTTCTTCTCCCTCTTATGCTCCTCTTTCTCCTGCCTCTTTCTCTCCTTCTTCTCTCTCTTATGTTCCTCTTTCTCTTCTTTCTCCTGTCTTTTTCTCTCCTTCTTCTCCCTCTTATGTTCCTCTTTCTCCTCCCTTTTCTGCCTTTTTCTCTCCTTCTTCTCTCTCTTATGTTCCTCTTTTTCCTCCTTTTCCTGCCTTTTTCTCTCCTTCTTCACCCTCTTATGTTCCTCTTTCTCCTCCTTTTTCTGCCTTTTTCTCTCCTTTTCCTCTCTCTTATGTTCCTCTTTCTCTTCATTCTCCTGTCTTTTTCTCTCCTTCTTCTCACTCTTATGTTCCTCTTTCTCCTCCTTTTCCTGTCTTTTTCTCTCCTTCTTCTCCCTCTTATGCTCCTCTTTCTCCTGCCTCTTTCTCTCCTTCTTCTCTCTCTTATGTTCCTCTTTCTCTTCTTTCTCCTGTCTTTTTCTCTCCTTCTTCTCCCTCTTATGTTCCTCTTTCTCCTCCCTTTTCTGCCTTTTTCTCTCCTTCTTCTCTGTCTTACGTTCCTCTTTTTCCTCCTTTTCCTGCCTTTTTCTCTCCTTCTTCACCCTCATATGTTTCTCTTTCTCCTCCTTTTTCTGCCTTTTTCTCTCCTTTTCCTCTCTCTTATGTTCCTCTTTCTCCTCCCCTTTCTGCCTTTTCCTCTCCTTCTTTTCACTCTTATGATCCTCTTTCTCCTGTCTTTTTCTCTCCTTCTCTCTCTTATGTTCCTCTTTTTCCTCCTTTTCCTGCCTTTTTCTCTCCTTCTTCACCCTCTTATGTTCCTCTTTCTCCTCCTTTTTCTGTCTTTTCCTCTCCTTCTTTTCACTCTCATGCTCCTTTTTCTCCTCCTTTTTCTGCCTTTTTCTCTCCTTCTTCTCTCTCTTATGTTCTTCTTTCTCTTCTTTCTCCTGTCTTTTTCTCACCTTCTTCTCCCTCTTATGTTCCTCTTTCTCCTCCTTTTTCTGCCTTTTTCTCTCCTTCTTCTCCCTCTTATGTTCCTCTTTTTCCTCCTTTTCCTGCCTTTTTTTCTCCTTCATCTCCCTCTTATGTTCCTCTTTTCCCTCCTTTTCCAGCCTTTTCCTCTCCTTCTTCTTCCTCTTATGTTCCTCTTTCTCCTGTCTTTTTCTCACCTTCTTCTCCCTCTTCTGGTCCTCTTTCTCCTCCTTTTCCTGCCTTTTTCTCTCCTTCTTCACCCTCATATGTTTCTCTTTCTCCTCCTTTTTCTGCCTTTTTCTCTCCTTTTCCTCTCTCTTATGTTCCACTTTTTCCTCCTTTTCCTGCCTTTTTCTCTCCTTCTTCACCCTCTTCTGTTCCTCTTTCTCCTCTTTCTCCTGCCTCTTTCTCTCCTTCTTCTCTCTCTTATGTTCCTCTTTCTCTTCATTCTCCTGTCTTTTTCTCTCCTTCTTCTCCCTCTTATGCTCCTCTTTCTCCTGCCTCTTTCTCTCCTTCTTCTCTCTCTTATGTTCCTCTTTCTCTTCTTTCTCCTGTCTTTTTCTCTCCTTCTTCTCCCTCTTATGTTCCTCTTTCTCCTCCCTTTTCTGCCTTTTTCTCTCCTTCTTCTCTCTCTTATGTTCCTCTTTTTCCTCCTTTTCCTGCCTTTTTCTCTCCTTCTTCACCCTCTTATGTTCTTCTTTCTCCTCCTTTTTCTGCCTTTTTCTCTCCTTCTTCTCTCTCTTATGTTCTTCTTTCTCTTCTTTCTCCTGTCTTTTTCTCACCTTCTTCTCCCTCTTATGTTCCTCTTTCTCCTCCTTTTCCTGCCTTTTTCTCTCCTTCTTCTCCCTCTTATGTTCCTCTTTTTCCTCCTTTTCCTGCCTTTTTTTCTCCTTCATCTCCCTCTTATGTTCCTCTTTTCCCTCCTTTTCCAGCCTTTTCCTCTCCTTCTTCTTCCTCTTATGTTCCTCTTTCTCCTGTCTTTTTCTCACCTTCTTCTCCCTCTTCTGGTCCTCTTTCTCCTCCTTTTCCTGCCTTTTTCTCTCCTTCTTCTCCCTCTTCCGTTCCTCTTTCTCCTCCCTTTTGTCTTTTTTCCTCTCCTGCTTCTCTTGTCTTTCTTTGTCCTTCCTTGCCCTTTTCTCTCTCTCCTTCTCCTCCATTTCCTGCCTTTTTAACTCCTTCCTCTCCAACTTCTCTCTTTTTCGCTCCTCCTTCTCCCATGCTTTCCTGTTAATTGCCTCCCACTTCTCCCTTTCTTTCTCCAGCCACTCCTGCTTTTCCCTCTCCTTCATCTCTGTCTCCATCCATTCTCTTTCTCTCTCCTCCATTCTCCTGCGGAACCTCTGGACAATCAATGTGGCCAATCTCTTGCTTTCTGTTTCTTCATCTGTTTCTCCATTGTCCTCATCCTCCACTGAAGGAGAACAAGATCTTTCTGTTTCTCTCTCCTTCTTCTCCCTCTTATGTTCCTCTTTCTCCTCCTTTTTCTGCCCTTTTCTCTCCTTCTTCTCCCTCTTATGTTCCTCTTTCTCCTCCTTCTCCTGTCCTTTTCTTTCCTTCCTCTCCCTCTTATGTTCCGCTTCCTCCTCCTTCTTCCATCCTTGTCTCTCCTTCTTCTCCCTCTTATGTTCCTTTTTCTCCTCCTTCTCCTGTCCCTTTCTCTCCTTCCTCTTCCTCTTATGTTCATCTTTCTCCTCCTTCTCCTGTCTTTTTGTTTCCTTCCACTCCATCTTCTGTTCCTCTTTCTCCTCCTTCTCCTCTCCTTGTCTCTCCTTCCTCTCCCTCTTATGTTCCTCTTTCTCCTCCTTCTCCTGTCCCTTTCTCTCCTTCCTCTTCCTCTTATGTTCATCTTTCTCCTCCTTCTCCTGTCCTTTTCTCTCCTTCCTCTCCCTCTTATGTTCCTCTTTCTCCTCTTTCTCCTGTCCTTTTCTCATCGTCTTCTTCCTCTTCTGTTCCTCCTTCTCCTCTTTCTCCTGTCCTTGTCTATCCTTTCTCTCCCTCTTATGTTTCTCTTTCTCCTCCTTCTCCTGTCCTTTTCTCTCCTTCCTCTCCCTCTTATGTTCCTCTTCCTCCTCCTTCTCCCATCCTTGTCTCTCCTTCTTCTCCCTCTTATGTATCTTTTTCTCCTCCTTCTCCTGTCCTTTTCTCTCCTTCCTCTCCCTCTTATGTTCCCCTTTCTCCTCTTTCTCTTGTCCTTTTCTCACCATCTTCTTCCTCTTCTGTTCCTCCTTCTCCTCTTTCTCCTGTCCTTGTCTCTCCTTTCTCTCCCTCTTCTGTTCCTCTTTTTCCTCCTTCTCCTGTCCTTTTCTCTCCTTCCTCTCCCTCTTATGTTCCTCTTCCTCCTCCTTCTCCCATCCTTGTCTCTCCTTCTTCTCCCTCTTATGTTCCTTTTTCTCCTCCTTCTCTTGTCCTTTTCTCTCCTTCCTCTTCCTCTTATGTTCATCTTTCTCCTCCTTCTCCTGTCCCTTTGTTTCCTTCCACTCCAACTTCTGTTCCTCTTTCTCCTCCTTCTCCTGTCCTTGTATCTCCGTCCTTTCCCTCTTATGTTCCTCTTTCTCCTCCTTCTCCTGTCCCTTTCTCTCCTTCCTCTCCCTCTTATGTTCCCTTTTCTCCTCCATCTCCTGTCCTTTTCTCTCCTTCTTCTCCTTCTTATGTTCCTCTTCCTCCTCCTTCTCCCATCCTTGTCTCTCCTTCTTCTCCCTCTTATGTTCCTTTTTCTCCTCCTTCTCCTGTCCTTTTCTCTCCTTCCTCTTCCTCTTATGTTCATCTTTCTCCTCCTTCTCCTGTCCCTTTGTTTCCTTCCACTCCAACTTCTGTTCCTCTTTCTCCACCATCTCCTGTCCTTTTCTCTCCTTCTTCTCCTTCTTATGTTCCTCTTTCTCCTCCTTCTTCTGTCCTTGTCTCTCCTTCCTCTCCCTCTTATGCTCCCTTTTCTCCTCCTTCTCCTGTCCTTTTATCTCCTTCTTCTCCTTCTTATGTTCCTCTTTCTCCTCCTTCTCCTGTCTTTTTTTCTCCTTCTCCTCCGTCTTATGTTGAGCTTTCTCCACCTTCTCCTGCCTTCTCCTCTCCGTCTTTTCACTCTTATGTTCCTCTTTCTCCTCCTTTTCCTGCCTTTTCCTCTCCTTCTCTCTCTTATGTTCCTCTTTCTCCTCCTTTTCCTGCCTTTTCCTCTCCTGCTTCTCCCTCTTCTTTTCCTCTTTCTCCTCCTTTTTTTGCCTTTCTCTCTCCTTCTTCTCCCTCTTATGTTCTTCTTTCTCCTCATTTTCCTGCCTTTTCCTCTCCTTCTTCTCCCTCTTATGTTCTTCTTTCTCCTCCTTTTCCTGCCTTTTCCTCTCCTTCTTCTCCCTCTTATGTTCCTCCTTCTCCTCCTTTTCCTGCCTTTTTCTCTCCTTCTTCTCCCTCTTCTGTTCCTCTTTCTCCTCCCTTTTGGCTTTTTCCCTCTCCTGCTTCTCTTGTCTTTCTTTCTCCTTCCTTGCCATTTTCTCTCTCTCCTTCTCCTCCATTTCCTGCCTTTTTAACTCCTTCCTCTCCAACTTCTCTCTGTTCCGTTCCTCCTTCTCCCTTGCTTTCCTGTTTAACGTCTCCATCTTCTCTCTTTCTCTCTCCAACCTCTCTTGCTCTTCTCTTTTGTTCTTACCTCTCTCCATCCATTTTCCTTCTCTCTCGTCCACTCTATACTTTCGACCTTTCCAGGAGGTAGATGGGTTGATGTTGAAATAAAGTGATGTTTGTGGTCTTGTGGATAAATCTTCTTCCAAAATTGAATCAAACATTGTCTCTCGTTGTATATCTGCAGACACAAACACACACAACTGTTAGTTCACTGGTAATCACATTGTTTTTCAAGCAGTAAACTGTCCTTCTCACTGAACTGACTTTCTAACAGAGCTGCACCAAGTAGTTTGAAGCGAAAAGATTCAGTCATAATGTTGACATTCAAATTTTAAATTAATTCCCCTCCTGAAAAAAATGCACCAAAATATTTTCAATATTAGTACACTGCACATACTAAAGTGGGCATAGTACACTAATGGTCTGGCATTAGTGTACTATTAATAATTGTGTACTTTTAGTGTACTACAAGTGTGCTAAATGAACTACAACTAATTTTGTACTTGTTGCAATTAAATAGAATTTAAGTTGTGCAAAAGTCCAACTTAAGTCATATTAAGTATTCTTGACTGTGCTAAAATGGAACTGTTTTAAGTATTTTTTAATATACTGCAAATGCACTAATTATTTTATATTCGCTTATGCCGTTCTTCATTTTAAAATACAACTGAATTACATTTATAATGTAAAGTAACTTGTACTTTTAGTGTACATTGTACATAAAATCTCACATGAATAGATTACAAATCCATCTACGTTGGGATACTAGTGTATTTTTCCATACTTCTTGAGCATTTCAATACACTGTAAGTTTACTTGAAAACTCCTAAAATGTATCAGAAGTGAGAATTTAAAGTGTACTACTAATTTCTTTGAATTATTGCAATAACAATATACATATATAAGATAACTGAAATGTGCTACTAGTGGATTGCAAGTACATGTACAATAGTATACATATGTATTGCTTGAGCATTCCTAGAACACTTTAAATGGAACTTAATAATCCTAAAATTAGTGTAGAGCCATTTTAATATAAGCAAATGCAAGACACTAATTGATCCAGTAGGTGTCACCATAGACATACATACGAAGACAAGGCATCGAGCGCTGAATCATACGTTGACGTCACCGCCATATTGTGTGAGGCAAAAGCGAACGGTCGGAGAACACACACACACAAAAATATATGTTCATCAGTGCCCCCCGTATAGATAGATGTATGTATGTATGTTCATCAGTGCCTCCCCGTACAGATAGACATATGTATATATGTTCATCAATCACTGAATATCAAAATGATTAATGAAAATCAGTTAAATGTACACGTTCGTACTCTTTATTCAGAAAACCGACCTGTCACATCTACGTTTCAGGGGTCTGGTTATTATAAACACAGATGTTTAATATGAATATTTCAGGATTTATCACAATAACAGTGGTACCTACACTGGTAGCAGTAAATCTCATAAAACCATTAGAAATATACATACATCCGTTGGTTTGGTGCTTACCTATGTCCTAAACTAAGGAGTAATTTATAACATAACATTTATAATCATCACATTAAAAGCTACATACGTTGTGTTTGATGCATGTATCTCTCCTAAATGTATTAGTGCGTGTGAATGGGTAGATAAAATGAATTAACTTATTTCACTTTGTAGAAAGCCACTTGATAAAGTTCGGTTCATTTCCTTGCATTAGTTTACGGGCAGATCTGCCTCATCCAATATGGCGGACACGCTGACGTATCGCAGCAGGTGTTACTGGACGGAGGAGAAGGTTTGACCGCGGTGCCAGGAATGATAACATGCTGTATTGCATCGTATTTTATTAACGTTCATCGCTTGGAGTTATGCTCATCAGTCATGGAAACGAAGCTTGAGGGTGAGTAAATGAAATACCACGAAGTAAAATGCCAAATGCCACGAAGCAAAGAAACAGAAGTCGGACTTCATGAACAAGACACGGCAGCGTTACAGCAAGCGCGTCAACTATCCCCATTAGCCCGTTCATGCGGCCCCTCAGTGGCTTTAAGTTTAGGGTTAATCCGTTACAATCAAGTTGCGAGAGTATTTTTACATACTCTCTGAACATTTTATGTACATTACATATATTCCACTCTAAGTGTACTTTAAAACTAAGGATGAACAGGATGTAGTGCACATATTTGTTCTCAGATGAAAGTGCGCAAGTACTGCAAACCTTTGGTCTGCGCAAAGAGCACTACAAACACAGTCCATTTTTCACATATGCAAAGTTTACATGTTAAAACTGTGTTGTGCAAGACAAAAAATACATTTGCATGTCCTGTTTACAGCACAAGGTGCACATCGGATTGTAAAGGTGTTTAAAATGCAGCTTTAAAAAAAGAAAACAGCAATTTCCTTAACAGAATAGCAGAAGGAAAACAAATGTACTTCTTCCCCAACACAAAACAGTTCTACTAAACAGAAAAAGTCAAGTTAAAGTCTTTCTACCACAGCTGTGAAGTAGTGGACTTACCTCTCTCTCTCTCAGTCGTGGATCTGACTGTTGCTGAGTGTTGTCATGGAGGCCAACAAACATTCTATTTCAACATTCTAATATGCTTAAAAAAAAAACAAAAAAAAACACACCCATTCACTGTGGCAAACCCAAACTTATACTGCCGGCCTGGAAATCCAGGTAGAAACCTTCTGGTCACAAGCGTACATCACTACCCTCAGGTGGCCATCAGTGCTGTTCATTCTGCGGGGCAGCTGGGGTTATTAGCTGTGGTGATTTAGCGACTTCAGAGCTGAAGCACTTTATTTTGCTGCCACATATAGATCTGCTGAGCTTTCCTCAGTCCCTGTGATAGATATCAACCCTGGAGTAGGAGCTTTGTAATACTTTAGTTTTATTTCCATGTCATGCCACAGTCATGTATGTCTTTCACCAATGCATACCACTCATCAAAAGATATAACATGACATCTCTCAGTGACAACCCAAACACCAACAAACACAAAACCAACAGGAAGATACAAGTCACAGCACTATATAAACATCTGCATTATTTATTTCAGCTCATGTGACTGTGCACAAAATTTCAAATGAATTGTGCAATAAAAAGTTTAGAAAGGGGCTTTTTTCCCCTGATCTTCAAGGTTTTGTCCAAGTAACTAATCTTAAATGTTTCACATGAAAATAATTTCATTACTGCTTCACCTGTGTTCAGAAACTTAATCTGTTTTTATGCATTTTCTAAAGAACATGTTTTCCAGTAAAGGTGACAAACGGAAAACCAAATGAAACTCAAGGTTTTGGACCGTTTTGCTGAGTCTGTTGGGTGTTTTTTAGTGTGAGCTCTCACAGACTGAGCTTCACTTTGTTGTTGTGTTTTCCTGTTTAACATCATTTACACAAGAGAAAAATCAGGTGTCACACAATCGCTGGAATACACTGAAGAGAAATGTGTTGTTTTACGTGTACATTGTAGTTGTGGCTTGATATGAAGGATGTGGATGACTTATGAGTGAATGAATGAGTTATATGATGCTCACTGTGAAGCTGCATCAGTCCAGGCCCTCTAGGCTGCCGTACATGCTAGACAATCAGCTGCCTCCACCTTCCTCCAAATGCTTCAAAAGTTAATAGTTTGTTTAGTGTGTTTTTATTCCAGAGCTGCAGTTATACACTACAAGAAAACTAATGAGTACAAAACTGAAATAAGTCATCAGATGATCCAAAAAACTGCAAAAACTAAACCAATCAAAGCATTCAGTACAGTGAATAAACCACACAATGCTGTTTGACTGAAAATAAGATGCTGAGAAAACCAGGATCATGAACAGCTTAAATAGGTGAAGTCTGTCTCCTGATGATGTGAGACAGTCTCAGCATTCTGTTGCCACATTTTCTTGTGGATTAAACTTTGTTTTAAGAGGTGATTAAACCTACAGACTAAATCTAGTTTTAAAAGCTAATAGAGTGGAATCAGTGCAATCAGAGTAATTACAAAACATCTATTCTGATGAAAGCTGTGGAAAAGTCAACAGAATATCAGAAACTGGAGTTACCACCTTTAATACATTTTGGCTGAACAAAATGCAGCTCAGTAAGGCTCAAGTTGTACCAAACTCTGAATTTCAGGTGAAAACAATGATCTCTGTGGACGTGTTTTTACAGTGGGCTGCATGGAAAAGATAAAAGAAGATGAAGTCAACTTTGCAGAATTCATTTCAGACAGTAGAGTCAAATTCACTGTGCTGAAGAACAAAAGGAACAAATAACAATCAATCAGAGCCACGACGTGTTTTGATGCTCTGCACCTCTGACACTCTGAGTGGAAAGTGTGAAACACTGAAATGAAAACATGATGAAACCTGAAATCACTCATCAGAGATGAAAACTGATGTCCGATGACGAATTAAACAACTACACGACAGACTTTGGGAGACGACTGCAGCCAGAATCTCAGAGCCGTTTCCAGTGAATGAATGTGTATATTGTCCCTCCCTCCTGCAGGAAACTGGATCCAGAGCTGTGTCAGCATGTTGTGGATGTGACCATCTGCAGCGCATTCATCATGAGCGTCCCTAAATCCTCGTCTGCTGCTTCTTCACCTTCTTCCTCCACTTCATCCTCTCTTCTAACCATCAACTTGTGCTCCTCTCCCAAACTGAGAGCCCTCCTTCATGTGGCTCCTTTTACTCCAAACTCAGGTTTAAAGCCGCCCCAGCAAGACCCTGACCTTTGACCTCTGCACAATACTTTGTACCACTACTGTTTGCTGCTTTTGATATTTTAATTATTATGTATATAATTTTTACTGCTTGCTACTTTGATATTTTATTCTGTATAGTTTGCTCTTTTTAGTCCTATTTCACAAATTTTCACTTTTTCACTGTGTTATGCTTACAGTCACGGTACACTTTATTTTCTACACACTGCCATTTGCTGTAGATATTCTTTTTTGTGCAATACTTTTTAATTACTACTGTTTACTATTTTGCTATTTTATTATTATGTATATAATCTTTTTACTGCTCGCTATTTTGATATTTTATTTGTATAGTTTGCTCTTTATTATCTTATTTCAGAATTTTTCACTTATTTCACTGTGTGTAATGCTGCTGCTGCACTGCAATTTCCCAGCTTGGGATAAATAAAGTATATCTATCTATCTATCTATCTATCTATCTATCTCTCTATCTATCTATCTACTGCAGGGAAGGACGAGAAAACAGAGCTGCTCTCAGTGGTTCAATAAAGAATCAGCCTACATTATTCTGTTCACAGGGAATTAAAACTGGTCCAGATTGGAAGAAAGCATGTTTGTGTGAAAGCATGTAGTCGTACGAAAATGAAGAATGGAAATGCAAAGCGTTTTGTTTGCATTTGTGAGCTGTTGACATAAAAGCTGACTGTACAAAGTGTTTTTCTCAACGATCACAAATTTTTCAAGGCCCCGTGAAATGAAAGTGACGTGATGCTGTAAGCAAAATGTTTGTTTACATATTCACATTTCCTGCACTGCTCCTGTGAACATACTGTGTCAGATATTTTATTACCAAAGAAAGTGTCCAGTGGCCACAAGGAAACCACTGTGTACAGACACAGATCCTCATCTCCAAACTACCAATATCTGCAATAAATCACATGGAGACATTTTTGACATCTGTGGGTTTTTGTTAGAGCAAACATTTATTTTTGTTAAACAAAACTGTCAAATTCAAATTTGCTTTATTGGAAAAGTGAATAGATGTGCGCTTGATTCCACCCAGTTCTGATATTTAGCTGAGTGGAATGTTTGATACCGAATTTCTTTTCTTCTTGATCTAAATATGATGGAATATAGATTAGTTTGTCTAATGGAAGTAATCCGGTAACAAACCCGTTTCAGTGTGATGTTTATCAGCCAGGTCCTGCTGAGCAGTATACAATATATAGCATAATGGTTTGTCTTACTCCACCCATTTCTTACCGAACTCCCAAATAATGTTCTGTACATTGTCTTACTGAGGAATGCATTCCTCCACTCTCACCCACACATGTCCACCTCTGTTGGGGATTCACATCTGAACGGTCCCCTAAGTATACATTTCCACATGAGGACTCCCTCTTGCTGGCCTGTCCTGTGTCATCTCACATACCAAGACTGAGAGTGGCTTGCAGTTTAAACATCAGTTTACCTCTTATCATGCTTAATCTAACATATGTTTGATGTTTGGTTCATTTGATCAGATACCTCAAGTGTAAACACATTGACGGATTTGGATGTTGCGCTTCTGTGCGCACAATAATTCTGCTACTGCAAATATTGTGAGACTTTATGTTCAGTCACAAAAACTACTAACCGCCTGTGACGATGAACGTGACAACACTGAAAATATGAGTCTCATTTTTTTTTTTTACTGTGATTCGGACTTTGACTTTAACATAACAGCTGTGATGAGGCTGAACGCGTCCTGAGGACGGCTTCTGTGTTCCAGATGTTTTACTGGATAAACCTGGAATCTGTGAGAACAGCAAAGACGCGGAAAGTCATTTACAGTTAGCTGCTGACTGATATTGTCGCCACGTATAGAGCGATTAGAGTCATTCATGTCGTCACTGCGGCTGTGCAGTGTGCGTAAAATGCGCGCCGCACTTGGAGACGCAGATGTGGAAGCTGCTGCGTGATGATAACAAGTCTTTTGTAGCAGTATGGCTGTAGCTGTGTGCTGCCTTAATTGGTGCTGCGGTCTCAGCATGTCTCTGCTTGGGGCGCAGTCTATAAAGGTGGGTGGTTGTGCCCTGGGAGCTCTCTTGCCTGAAGCTTCCGGTTGCCCCGCCTCCACCAGTTGCTTCACCTGGTCGTCTCATGCTGGATCGCTCGGCTCGCCGGTCCTCGGTTCCTGCACTTAGGTGTCCCCTCTCCATGGTCGGAGACAATCGCGTCCCATTGAGTGTCTCTCCCTATTAATGGACGACCTGTCTTTTACTAATGTGGTTCATAGAAGAATGCTAATATCACAGCAAGATGATCAAAAGCGGCAATATCACTGTGTGACACTGGAGCCAAAAAGATGATCTTTTTTTTTTTAATGTCTCCATGTGTTCAAACCAAACAGACAGTACTGGCACCAGCTGTAAGACAATCATAAAGTTCATGAGTTATAAAGTTTTACTCAGTTTTCCAGTATAAACTATAAACTAAAAAGCAACAAACAATTTTCACTTCACTCATATAGATTCTGTTTCTTTGTTTCTGTAATGTTTTCTTGTCATAAAACGTGAAAAAAAAAATACTGTTCATTAACCGCAAGGGCAAGAAGACAAGACAGAGGCAGATGGGTAAACACCTCGAACCAGAGACAGCGGCATCCTTTTGCTCATTCTGCACAGGAGTCGCCTCTGGAAGACAGAAGGACCTTGCGGGAGAAACTCTCCAGCGCAGAGGAGGAGAACTCAGTGTTTAAAATGATGGTTGGAGGTGATGGAGGAGCTTTCCCAGCTTTATAAGACGTTTTTATTCCCTTCAACAGTTTCTCACCATCTTTCAGTCACTTCTCTAATTTCTAAAGAATCAGTTGAACTTACTGTTCATTATTGGACTTTTATGCATCAGTCATGTGATCACTGGACAGAAAGCCACAGTCATGTTCACGATATTTGCATATTTCACATTCACTCGTGAAGTTTCTCCCAAATTTGCACCGCTAGTTATTTGTCCTGATAAATTTGAAGTAATCTGACCCAAGTTAATGATGCACATTTTTGCCACGCGCATCCTGTGCATACTGAAGAATCCTGAGAGGAAAGCTCTGGACATCTCAACTGAGAAAGGATTTGTACCGCGTAAGTTTGAAATCCAAACTGTGGTGTAACTTGTCGTCAATTGTGATAATCGAGTGTTATTATTATATGATGATGGTGGTGGTGAATATTTTTCTTATTCTTCTTCCTATTATTATTATTATTATTATTATTATTATTATTATTATTATTACAGTTATAACCAACTGCACAAAGCATACACCTCCATTTGCAAGACCCTCGCAGGTGCCACACATCGTATCGTGGTAGATCGAGCCGGGCAGGAGCACTATCTGTCCGCTTGCGCATTCCTGGTGATTTACGCACGAATCCAGCGCGGAAGATGAGTTAGAGAAGAAGCCCTCGGCACATTCTTCACAAACAGTGTTGCTTTGTGATGTACCTAAAGAAAACAACAGCGCAGTTGGGATCATTACAATGCTTTTAAAATGCCGTTGTGGCTGCGGAGGGCGCAGGTGATGGAGCGTGTTTCCATGCGCTTCGTGGATTTCCACTTTAACTTTAAATACGATTTTTTTTTCGGGGCTGTAAAACATTAAGCTACCGAGACTTTGATTATTACGTTTTTTATTGTTTCTAAAGATGAAATGTGAAGAAACGATGTTTTCACTGATAAATACCTTTCGTTTGAACTCCTTGTCCGGGGCGCACTCCGTGTGTCTGATACATTAGTTATCGGCGCAGCAAAAGCCCTCTTTGCAAATACTAACTAACTGCAACAATGACTCTTCAGCATCCACTAGAGACTCAGATATTCACATTAAGACCTTAGTATTAATTTGTGGACAGAGGTGAGCCTAAATTAGACTTGTTCCACTGAAGATGTGATTTTTACCTTTTTTTTTTTTTTTAATGTCTCCATGTTTTAAAACCAAACAGACAGTACTGGCACCAGCTGTAAGACAATAATAAAGTTCATGAGTTATAAAGTTTTACTCAGTTTTTTTTTTTTACTCAGTTTTTTTTTGTATAAACTATAAACTAAAAAGCCACAGACATTTTCTTTGTTTCTGTAATGTTTTAAAATGTGAAAAAAATACTGTTCATTAACCGCAATGGCAAGAAGACAAGAGAAATTATTGCTTTATTAAAGCTGAGGGGCTCACACTTGCTACAATAGAACCAACACTACAGTACTTTCTCATCCATTAATGAGCAGTTTAACACCACTCACTGTCACTGCTAACAGTAAATTTTATTGTTTATATTGTTTATTGCCTCACCATTCTTTTTATATGTTCTTCATTTTTATGTTTCTGCACTATTTAACTTATTGTTCAGCCTTTTATTTTTTTTCAAAAGTGCATTTTTTTTTTTAAGACGGAGTCAACTTCCGTATATGCGCAATTGGGTATGTGACAGTGACGTCACTTGGCATAGTGACGTCACCGTCACTGTCTATACTTAAGCACCCCAGAGCCAAGAAGCCAGTCCTTCACTTTTGGTATATTGACTAGTTGTATTAAGAGACAGTTTAGCTTTTTTTTGAGAACATCAGATCATCAGTTCAGAACAACATTAATCGCAATGGCAAGAAGACAAGACAAAGGCAGATGGGTAAACACCTCGAACCAGAGACAGCGGCATCCTTTTGCTCATTCTGCTCAGGAGTCGCCTCTGGAAGACAGAAGGACCTTGCGGGAGAAACTCTCCAGCGCAGAGGAGGAGAACAAAAAGTTAAAGGCCGATCTCCGGAATGCCATCAAGGGGATCGGCGAGAGGGACGAATGGATCGGCTATTTGCAACAACGTGTCGCCGATCTGAAGCGCACACATGAGGAAGCCATCGAAAGCTGGAACCACGAGCGCAGGGCGCTACAGGAGAACCTGAAAAAGAGAGCTGAGGAGTTGGTCTCTCTTAATCAGAGCCTCCTCAAAGACGAACCCGAGAGGATGAGAGCCTCTGTAGAAGAGCTCGAAGCCTCCAGTGGAGCGACAGCCCTGAATGAGAAGTGGCAGGCAGAAGTGAGCCAGCTGAAAGAGGTCCTCGTGCAGAAAGACAAACAGATCAGCAGGGCCACCAAGAAAAGACGAGCTCGAACCAATGCTTACATCGTCACCTTGGCCCAGCTGACTGACGCAGAGTCGGCTCTAAATCAGAGCAAAGCGACCTGCCAAGAACTACGAGAGCGGCTGGCAGCAAAAGACCGAAGCCACCAGAAGGAGCTCTCTGAGAGAGAGGAGAGCTTTAGAAAGGAGCTCTCAGTCGACAGAGACAAGTGCAAAGAGGAGCTGTTCAGACTGTCAGAGAGTTGGGCCAGAAGAGCAGAGCAGTGGGAAAAAGAAAAGAAAGAGCTGGAACGGATGCTGCTGGTCAAAGACAAAATATGGGCCCACGAAGAGGCAGCAAGGAACGAAGACATCCAACAACCGACGCAAGAAAACATCCAACAACCGACGAAGAAGAAGACAAAGAAGAAGAGCTGCAGGAGGCTATTTTTTGAAATATGATGATTTTTTTTCCAAAAACTAAATGAAGTGTAACTCCAAAGAACGAATCATTTCGATAAAATAAACAAATTTAAAATAAACACAATACAAATTGTATTGACTTGATGGAATTAGGTGGTGGCAAAAGTGTCTTGTTTGTGTAGATAGGATTGTTAACAGCCTGAAATAAAGCTATTGGACTTGTAGCAGAAAAACCAAAGTGTGTCTTATAATTATAAAGAGGAAGAAAAAGGTTACAGATGTGACTACTTTATATTCCAGTGGTTGTTTTGGTGTGTTGAGAACAGCGGTGATTGACAGCCCGGCTGACCAAATCAGCACGAGTGCAGGTTAATGACAGCATCTGTGTGACTGGCTGTATGCACATTTTAGAGCAGAGATCAGTCTTTCAGCTGAAACACATGCACACTGCTTAGGTTGCAACAAAATCGACATGAATGAGTAACTTTCATTGCAACTGGATGGAGGTCAGAATTCAAAATGAATGAAAGTTTTAAGGTGAGATTTAAAAGAAACCAGAGAGTTTCATCGTGTTGGGGGTCTGATAGCAGAAGCCCATCACCCTCAGTCATAAACCGAGACCTGTGAGGAAGCAGCATTTCTGCAAAGGCCCACAAATAAAGCAGAAATAGTCACTGAAAGGTGATGTTAACTGTAAATTGACTGGCTGTTGGAGGCATACAGCCACGAGGCGGCAATTCCATGTTTGTTCTGTTGTGATCAGCACAGAACCCGATGTTAGAAGCTTCTAGATGGGCCTCCCTGTGGGTTGAAATACACGATAGCTGAGGAATTTCATTTATTTTCCTTTTCTTTAATATAACAGCTCCTTTTTGTAACATAATTATTCATGGACGGACCTGTGGTGATGATGAAATCTCTTTTTAAAACTAGGAGGAATTGTACTCAGTTAAGAGTAGAAAGTGTGTGTTACATACGGAAGCAAATAAAATATTACTTTAACAATAATAATGGTGATTAAAAAAAGAGATTGCTTCATATGGCTTTTCACTGTATTGTATAATGAACTAACTGGCATACCAAGCTCAACACTGTAACATAACATTGGGCAGCTCATGTGTCTAGTTTAAAAAAAAAAAACTTTGTGTCTGTTTAGTGTTTTGTGCAGCGAGCAGACAAAAACATATCACTGAGAATTCAGCCTGCTGCTCCAATTATGGGAAAGTCATTGAGCTTCAATAACATCTGAAGGGACTGGTGTGCACCCAACGATGGATATGCAAAAGAACTGCAGTGAGAAAAGAGCGAGACTACAAAAAAGATGAAAATTACAAAACACAAACAAGCACTTTGTTTTGAATCCTTGAAAGATGAAGAAATATTCCAGGTGATTACTGCTGGGGGCAAAATGGTGCTCCTGGGATTGACAGAACAAAGGCTGACATGTGCACAAGAACAGTCTGCGTCAGAATTAGCAGAGTGTATTAGAGATCGACAGATATGGGTGTTTCAGTACCCATACCGATTATTAGCAGTTACAGAGGCTGATAATAGATATTTGGAGCCGAAATTCATTTGCAGTAAAAGTGTAAAAATTGGTGAAAAAATGTTGAATAATACAAACACTGAACTTGATTTAAATGCCTAAAGCATGTTTATTTAGATAGATAGATAGATAGATAGATAGATAGATAGATAGATAGATAGATAGATAGATAGATAGATAGATAGATAGACTTTATTTATCCCAAGCTGGGAAATTGCAGTGCAGCAGCAGCATTACACACAGTGAAATAAGTGAAAATAAGACTATAAAGAACAAACTATACATAATAAAAATATAAAAATAGCGAGCAGTAAAAAGATTATATACATAACAATAATAATAAAATAGCCAAATAGTAAACAGTAGTAAAAGTATTGCACAAAAAGAATATCAAATTCAAATGAATATCAAAATAAGAATATCAAAAGCAAATGGCAATGAAAATAAAGTGTACCGTGACTGTAAGAACAAACTATATATAATAAAATATCGAAATAGCAAGCAGTAAAAAAAAAATTATATACATAATAATAAAATATCAAAAGCAAACAGTAGTGGTAAGAAGTATTGTACTTTTATTATTATTATTATTATTTTCAGCTGTTATTGTACAGTGTAATGGCATGTGGCAGGAAAGATTTCCTGTATCTGTCCCTTCGACAGCAGAGCTGTAGCAGCCTGGGAGAAGGTGCTCCGCTGTCTGTCCACTGTGTGATGGAGAGGGTGCTGATCATTGTCCATGATGGATAACAGTTTATTCAGCATCCTCCTCTCCACCACAGTCTCAAAAGACTCAAGTCTGAGTCCAAGTACAGAGCCGGCCTTCTTGATGATCTTATCAAGTCTTGGTGTCGCTGGCTCTGATGCTGCTGCCCCAACATACAACAGCAAAGAAGATGGCGCTGGCAAACACAGACTGGTAGAAGATCTCCAACATTTTGCTGCACACGTCGAAGGATCTCAGTTTCCTCAGGAAGTAGAGTCTGCTCATCCCCTTCTTGTACACAGTCTCTGTGTTGGATTTCCAGTCCAGTCTGTTGTCGATCACCACACCAAGGCATTTGTAGTCCTCCACCACCTCCCCTCTGATACGTAGTGGCTGTGAAGGCGTCTTCTTCCTCCTGAAGTTGATCACCATCTCTCTGGTCTTGCTGATGTTCAGCCTCAGGTGGTTTTGTTCGGACCACTCAACAAAGTTATCTATCAGTGTCCTGTACTCCCCCTCCTCTCCCTCTCTTATACACCCGACAACAGCTGAGTCATCAGAGAACTTCTGCAGGTGACATGACTCAGAGTTGTACTTAAAGTCAGTGGTGTATAAGGTGAAGAGGAAGGGAGAAAGCAAAGTGGACATTTGGTACAGATGAGGGTCTCCCTGGTGGACGGGTCCTGGTGCTCGGATTCCTCCACCGAAGCATCGCAGAGGACACCGGAGAGGAGGAGCGGCACCGCTAAGAGGAGCTGAAGAGAGGACCGCGATTACTGCTCTCTGTGTTTTAATACAACTATTACTGCTGTTGGCTTCACTACAGCTGACTGGATTGGCTAGTAGTTAGGACAGCCCACAATACTACTCTGACTTGTACAAATACTAATGTGGTTCATAGAAGAACGCTAATATCACAGCAAGATGATCAAAAGCGGCAATATCACTGTGTGACACTGGAGCCAAAAAGATGATCTTTTTTTTTTTTAATGTCTCCATGTGTTCAAACCAAACAGACAGTACTGGCACCAGCTGTAAGACAATCATAAAGTTCATGAGTTATAAAGTTTTACTCAGTTTTCCAGTATAAACTATAAACTAAAAAGCAACAAACAATTTTCACTTCACTCATATAGATTCTGTTTCTTTGTTTCTGTAATGTTTTCTTATCATAAAACGTGAAAAAAAAAATACTGTTCATTAACCGCAAGGGCAAGAAGACAAGACAGAGGCAGATGGGTAAACACCTCGAACCAGAGACAGCGGCATCCTTTTGCTCATTCTGCACAGGAGTCGCCTCTGGAAGACAGAAGGACCTTGCGGGAGAAACTCTCCAGCGCAGAGGAGGAGAACTCAGTGTTTGATTTCCACTTTAACTTTAAATACGATTGTTTCGGGGCTGCTACTCTTGTAAAACATTAAGCTACCGAGACTGCCGCCAGCCAAAAAATGCACCCGCTGCAGACACACAACGCTAGTAAATAAGCTATGGCACCAGTGATCGGACAGACAGGAGGAGGTCGATGCTTACCATTTAAACATATTTGAGGTACAAAATCCAGCTGACACGGAAAACAGCCTAGTACCCCACACCGCAACCTCACGCCAGCTGAGCCACGCCACTGCACTGGCTTTTAGAGATGCGGGACAGGTGCGTAAAGACAATACAATATATAGCATAATGGTTTGTCCTACTCCACCCATATCTTACCGAACTCACAAATAAGGCCATGTTCTGTACATTGTCTTACTGAGGAATGCGTTCCTCCACTCTCACCCACATATGTCCACCTCTGTTGGGGATTCACATCTGAACAGTCCCCTAAGTATACATTTCCACATGAGGACTCCCTCTTGCTGGCCTGTCCTGTGTCATCTCACATACCACGACTGAGAGTGGCTTGCAGTTTAAACATCAGTTTACCTCTTATCATGCTTAATCTAACACATGTTTGATGTTTGATTCATCTGATCATATACCCCAGCAGCAGCTGACAATATGAGAGAGAGAGAGAGAGAGAGAGAGAGCAGAGTGCAACAGTCATCCTCCTTCAGAAATAAGTCATGTTTTCTTCCACGTTGCTTCAGCCTTCATCATAAAATCTGATTTCCGCTTTGTGGAATTTCATCCAAATTAAAGCCCTGACTTTTTAAACAGAGTAACAGAACAGTGATTTTTAAGATTCGTATTTATCGCAGTGATTTCACATATATGTAGTAAGTGTGCTGTGGCAATTTCTGTGACACAGTTCCTATCATGACGGGCCCTTGAGCTCCTCAGTTAAGATCAAACACATACACACTTTTTTTCTTACCACGTTCACCAGACCCATCATGAGAGCCAGCCCACCTGCCCGACTAACAAAAATACATGTTAGTCAACACCTGCGCCCAGTCCCACCTGCAAATCACCAACTTGATGCATCACAGCAGCACAAATATCAGCACGCCCGTCAGGATCACGCTGCGATCGACTTCCTGCTCTGCAACAGGCTGATCCTGCTCCTGGAGCAGATCCTGTCAGAGCGCTGCTGTTTCTCCCACACACACACTGATGGGAAGGTTTACATTAAAAAACGCACTAATTGTTGCAAAATTGCTCTTCAATGTTGAACAACAGCAAAACAAGTAATCCTTCATCAGAGACATGAAGTCTGTATCTCGCCTCTTCTTCCTCTCGTTCTCTCCCTCTTTTCCCTTCATATTGTAACAGTGAATTTGAACAGAACATCTGTCCACATGTGGAGGTGTGTACTGTCTGCACTGTCTATAGCTATGCCCTGTTCAAAACAAGAATGTGTTGAAACCACATGTTGACACACAGGCCCTCTTCAGGACGGGTCTCTAAGTCAGGTGGGGGGACCACCTTAAGGCCCTCATCACGTCACTTTATTGTGTTTCAGTGTTGCATGTTCACAAAAACATTTCTGCAAATCAGCATATCACCATATTAAATTACTGCTGAGTTCAAGGACTTCACAGGACTTATCGTTTTAAATTCACAGTATGGGATCGATCTGAGCTGGGAGCTGATTGAAATGAGTGACTTGGATTCTTTTATTGAGCAGTTTTAAAGATTAAATTATTAGTTTCAGTCATTTGAATGATTTTATGTGCATGTCACTCATTGCTTTTCTGAACATATGAACACATGAATATGTCTGTAAAAAATCGAGCTTTGACCTGAACACACACTTCTACAACTCATTAATCCGTGTTGTTAATTGCAGCTCTTTTCTTGAGTGACTGAGCCTTTTTTTTTTTTTTTTTTTTTTTTAATGATGATCATCCAGAAATGTTGCCCCTGGAGACAAAACATAGCAACCATGGAATCCTCCACGTCCATTTTCCGCCATTTTGTCATAGAAACTACAGTTCAAGCACATTAATTCCAAAATGTTGACTGAGGATTTTGTATTTTTACTCATTCTGGATCTTTTGAGAATTTTCGGGACATAAACGTCACAGAGAGCGCGAGCAGCAGCTTGTGTGGCTTTAATGGGCGCGCGCCCACATACACAGACCACCACACAATCACAAAAACCCTTCATGTTGAACATGCTCTGGTTTTCTTTGCGTTGCAATTTGGGATTTATTACAAATGAAAATGTGCACTACAGTTTGTTGTTTTAAGGCGAGTGAGACAGAGCCTGAAAAAGGTTCAATGAATGACTTTTATCAATAAAGTCGCTCATATAAATAAAATCCGTGTTTTCGCAGAATCGTCACTGCTGATGTTCTGTTTGTTGCTCACACCTGTTTATATGAACTTTTCTGTCCTCTCACTTTATGAAAGACTTGTTATCATCACACAGCAGCACCTTCCACATCTGCGTCTCCAAGTACAGTGCACATTTTACGCACACGGCACAGCCACGGTGACGACATGAATCATTTCAATCACGCTACATGGCCACAATATCAGTCAGCATCTAACTGAAGCTAAATATCAGAACTGGATGAAATCAAGCGCACATCTATGAACTTTTCCAATAAGGCAAATTTGAATTTGACAGTTTTGTTTAACTTAAATATTTGCTCTAACAAAAACCCACAGACGCTCGTGATGAAGACGCTGCAGATGGTCACATCCACAACACGCTGACACAGCTCTGGATCCAGTTTCCTGCAGGAGGGAGGGACAATATACACATTCATTCACCGGAAACGGCTCTGAGATTCTGGCTGCAGTCGTCTCCTAAAGTCTGTCGTGTAGTTGTTTAATTCGTCATCGGACATCAGTTTTCATCTCTGATGAGTTATTTCAGGTTTCATCATGTTTTCATTTCAGTGTTTCACACTTTCCACTCAGAGTGTCAGAGGTGCAGAGCATCAAAACACGTCGTGGCTCTGATTGATTGTTATTTGTTCCTTTTGTTCTTCAGCACAGTGAATTTGACTCTACTGTCTGAAATGAATTCTGCAAAGTTGACTTCATCTTCTTTTATCTTTTCCATGCAGCCCACTGTAAAAACACGTCCACAGAGATCATTGTTTTCACCTGAAATTCAGAGTTTGGTACAACTTGAGCCTTACTGAGCTGCATTTTGTTCAGCCAAAATGTATTAAAGGTGGTAACTCCAGTTTCTGATATTCTGTTGACTTTTCCACAGCTTTCATCAGAATAGATGTTTTGTAATTGCTCTGATTGCACTGATTCCACTCTATTAGCTTTTAAAACTAGATTTAGTCTGTAGGTTTAATCACCTCTTAAAACAAAGTTTAATCCACAAGTAAATGTGGCAAGAAAATGCTGAGACTGTCTCACATCATCAGGAGACAGACTTCACCTATTTAAGCTGTTCATGATCCTGGTTGTCTCAGCATCTTATTTTCAGTCAAACAGCATTGTGTGGTTTATTCACTGTACTGAATGCTTTGATTGGTTTAGTTTTTGCAGTTTTTTGGATCATCTGATGACTTATTTCAGTTTTGTACTCATTAGTTTTCTTGTAGTGTACAACTGCAGCTCTGTAATAAAAACACACTAAACAAACTATTAACTTTTGAAGCATTTGGAGGAAGGTGGAGGCAGCTGATTGTCTAGCATGTACGGCAGCCTAGAGGGCCTGGACTGATGCAGCTTCACAGTGAGCATCATATAACTCATTCATTCACCCATAAGTCATCCACATCCTTCATATCAAGCCACAACTACAATGTACACGTAAAACAACACATTTCTCTTCAGTGTATTCCAGCGATTGTGTGACACCTGATTTTTCTCTTGTGTAAATGATGTTAAACAGGAAAACACAACAACAAAGTGAAGCTCAGTCTGTGAGAGCTCACACTAAAAAACACCCAACAGACTCAGCAAAACGGTCCAAAACCTTGAGTTTCATTTGGTTTTCCATTTGTCACCTTTACTGGAAAACATGTTCTTTAGAAAATGCATAAAAACAGATTAAGTTTCTGAACACAGGTGAAGCAGTAATGAAATTATTTTCATGTGAAACATTTAAGATTAGTTACTTGGACAAAACCTTGAAGATCAGGGGAAAAAAGCCCCTTTCTAAACTTTTTATTGCACAATTCATTTGAAATTTTGTGCACAGTCACATGAGCTGAAATAAATAATGCAGATGTTTATATAGTGCTGTGATTTGTATCTTCCTGTTGGTTTTGTGTTTGTTGGTGTTTGGGTTGTCACTGAGAGATGTCCTGTTATATCTTTTGATGATTGGTATGCATTGGTGAAAGACATACATGACTGTGGCATGACATGGAAATAAAACTAAAGTATTACAAAGCTCCTACTCCAGGGTTGATATCTATCACAGGGACTGAGGAAAGCTCAGCAGATCTATATGTGGCAGCAAAATAAAGTGCTTCAGCTCTGAAGTCGCTAAATCACCACAGCTAATAACCCCAGCTGCCCCGCAGAATGAACAGCACTGATGGCCACCTGAGGGTAGTGATGTACGCTTGTGACCAGAAGGTTTCTACCTGGATTTCCAGGCCGGCAGTATAAGTTTGGGTTTGCCAAAGTGAATGGGTGTGGTTTTTTGTTTTTTTTAAGCATATTAGAATGTTGAAATAGAATGTTTGTTGGCCTCCATGACAACACTCAGAGTTTATTCAGATCCACGACTGAGAGAGAGAGAGAGGTAAGTCCACTACTTCACAGCTGTGGTAGAAAGACTTTAACTTGACTTTTTCTGTTTAGTAGAACTGCTTTGTGTTGGGGGAGAAGTACATTTGTTTTCCTTCTGCTATTCTGTTAAGGAAATTGCTGTTTTCTTTTTTTAAGGCTGCATTTTAAACACCTTTACAATCCGATGTGCACCTTGTGCTGTAAACAGGACATGCAAATGTATTTTTTGTTTCAAAGAAATTAGTAGTACAGTTGAAATTCTCACTTCTGATACATTTAGGGGTTTTCAAGTAAACTTACAGTGTATTGAAATGCTCAAGAAGTATGGAAAAATACACTAGTATCCCAACGTAGATGGAATCTATTCGTGTGAGATTTTATGTACAATGTACACTAAAAGTAGTTACAAGTTACTTTACATTATAAAGGGAATTCAGTTGTATTTTAAAATGAAGTACGGCACAAGCCAAAATAAAATAATTAGTGCATTTGCAGTATATTAAAAAAATACTTAAAACAGTTCCATTTTAGCACAGTCAAGAATTCTTAATACAACTTAAGTTGGATTTGCACACCTAAATTCTATTTAATTGTAACAAGTACAAAATTAGTTGTAGTTCATTTAGCACACTTGAAGTACACTAAAAGTACACAATTATTAATAGTACACTAATGGTCTGGATGCATGCCCACTTTAGTATGCTCAGTGAATGTTGAAAATATTTTGGTGCATTTTTTTCAGGAGGGGAATTAATTTAAAATTTGAATGTCAACATTATGACTGAATCTTTTCGCTTCAAACTATTTGGTGCAGCTCTGTTAGAAAGTCAGTTCAGTGAGAAGGACAGTTTACTGCTTGAAAAACAATGTGATTACCAGTGAACTAACAGTTGTGTGTGTTTGTGTCTGCAGATATACAACGAGAGACAATGTTTGATTCAATTTTGGAAGAAGATTTATCTACAAGACCACAAACATCACTTTATTTCAACATCAACCCATCTACCTCCTGGAAAGGTCGAAAGTATAGAGTGGACGAGAGAGAAGGAAAATGGATGGAGAGAGAAAAGAACAAGAGAGAAGAGCAAGAGAGGTTGGAGAGAGAAAGAGAGAAGATGGAGACGTTAAACAGGAAAGCAATGGAGAAGGAGGAACGGAACAGAGAGAAGCTGAGGAAGGAGTTAAAAAGGCAGGAAATGGAGGAGAAGGAGAGAGAGAAAATGGCAAGGAAGGAGAAAGAAAGACAAGAGAAGCAGGAGAGGGAAAAAGACAAACGGGAGAAGAAAGAGGAACAGAAGAGGGAGAAGAAGGAGAGAAAAAGGCAGGAAAAGGAGGAGAAAGAGGAACATAAGAGTGAAAAGAAGGAGAGGAAAAGGCAGGAAAAGGAGGAGAAAGAGGAACATAAGAGTGAAAAGAAGGAGAGGAAAAGACAGGAGAAGGTGGAGAAAGAGGAGCATAAGGAGGAGGGAGAAATACAGGAGAAGGAGGAGAAAGCTGAACATAAGAGGGAGGAGAAGGAGAGAAAAAGACAGGAGAAGGAGAAACACAAGAGGGAGGAGGAGAAGGCTCCCAAACAAGACCTGCTGACTCGGCTCTACATGTGGTGGCTCGAGGCTCAGAGGAGACACATCGTGGATGAGATCGAGGCAAGCTTCTTGAAGGAGAGATACATCAAGCGCAATAGTAAGTTTCACACGTTCACATCAAGTTTCATACAAGTGTTCATTTGCTCCTATTGATACACGCTCACTTCTCATTCTTTCCATTGATGTCTGACGGCTTTCCATATATTTCTGTTTAATTAGCAAATGGATTCACGTTAGTCACATGACTCCAATAAACTGTTCAAATCTCACAAATTTACAGAAATACTTCCCAAACACTTTGGGAAGAGGTAAATGTTCAGATGGATGCAACTCTCATGTCTGTACTTTAAAGGATATGTCCACATTTTTCAGTGGTGGAAAGTAACTAAATACATTTACTCAAGTACTATACTTAAATGCAACTTTCAGAGGCTTGTGTGTTACTTGAGTATTTCAATTTTATGCTATTTCACACTTGTATTCCTCTATAATCTGCAGGGAAGTCTGGCACTTTTTCCACCACCACATTTATTTGGCAGCTTTAGTTACTAGTTACTTTTCAGATTCAGATGATTGATATAAAGAATATTCAACAAAAAGGAAAGAAGAGTTATTATACATGAAGCTACCCAGCATTATATAAAGTCGTTCAAATCGACCCCCCTCCAACATTAATGTGATGTTTACACATGGATGACTCAGCAGTTCTAATCCAGTTATATCATGTATATTCATCAACATGATGAGGACTTTTTCTACTTGAAGTATATTTTGAGGTGAATACTTTTGAACTCTTTGGAAGGTTTTTGGTGCAGGACTTTTACTTGTTACAAAGTATTTCTGCACTGTGGTATTTCAAGCTTTACTGAAACAAAAGCTGCATCTTTTCAACGTCAATCTCAAACTGTCCTCACGGACTCACGTCAACATTGAACGAGTTATTTGCTGTACTGGCTGCAAAGACATCTCTTCTATAGTGATTTCAATGTAACAGACGAGAGACTCCACAGTCCTCATTTTGTATGAAAATGCTTTTGAGGTTGAGCAAACACTAATGTGAAGCTTCAGAAGTCAAATCAAGTGTGTGTCTTCCAAAGTCACAGTCTGTCAGTGTGAGATTTCCTCTCTGCGCCTCCACAGCAGGAACGCAAAGAGGGAACTTTGTATAAAAAGCTGCAACTTTGTAAGAGAGTCATTTGATGTGTGTAACACAAAGTGCTGAAGTCTCAGATCAGCTGAAGTTGGACTTTGAAATAAATTGTTAGGCAGAATGAGGACGGTGGATTTCATCCTCCATCTCTTACAGTGAAGTCACTTAAAGGAGGGATTCCTTTGTGGCAATAAGAACAGGAGAATCCGTCACAAACAATATGTGCATGTGAGCGCTGCTTTAGATTGAAAAATGTGAACCTATCCTTATTGTATGGAACTGGAGCCAAGTGTTGCTTAGCCTATCTTAGCACGTGGACTGAAAGCAGGGAAACGGCCTGTCTGGCTCTCTCCAAACTTTCAAAATCCACCTTCCAGCCTCTCTAAATTGTACTAACTGACACACTGAATGAACCAAACCAAACCAAGAAGCTGTAGAAACAGTAGAAAAAACATCCAAATACATTCACTTCCTGACTTCAGCTCTGTACTTGACACACAGACATGAAAGTGATATTGATAAACACATGACAGTATGACAAGTTTTAATATGATTTTTCTCATTTTGTCTTAAAAGAATGAATTCTTGCAAAGTTGCTCATGTTATCTTGAACTGCAGAAAATCTTTATATGTAACAGTGTAATAATATTGAAGAAGCTACAGTATCTAAACCTATATCTACAATCAGCATTCAGGCTGCTGTAGTTTGGTAAACCCTGTTTGTTGGAAGACTTGTGTTCATCCCACAGCACCGTCAACACATATTCCATCATTATCTCTGATCATCATCATAGAAATCAGTAATGTAGAAAAATGTCATTTTTTATTACTTGTCACTGCGTTGTAAAATGTGTAGCAATAGTGACTCCATGAGTTTTTCCAGTAAGCTGATTGGTCAATAGGTGGGCTGTTTACAACTTTGGATGTTGATCTTCTGAACTGAAACTGCTCTGACACATGTTAGCGGAGCAGCATAGGTCACTGTGGTGGTCTGACTCGGTGAGACCGTTTTGATCCATCAGAAAACCTCAGTTAGACCCAGAAATAATTGGATAACTCACTAATCTCACTAAGTGTATTCTGTAACAGCATAACAAATGATACAAATAGGGTATGTTGGGATGGGGGCAGGTGTACAACTGGACTTTCCTTGACTAACCTTTCATATATTCTTAGTTGCAGGAGACACAGTTGGTGAGCAGGCGATGAAGCTTCAGAGGCTGCGGTGGAGGCGCGCCAAGCTGATTGGCAGGAAAACACGAATAGAACGCCGCATGAAGAAACTGAAGATGAGAGGGAGGAACGTGAACAGGGTGTGTCCGATGGAGGCAAACAGCACAGAGGTAGGCTGCAAGCATCCCTGCAAACCACTGCGCAAGAGGTTCCACAACCGTGTACACACAGAGAAGCCATCTCAGATGCAAAATTTCAAAAATTAATAAGCAAAAAAAAAATTAAAAAAAAAAGGAACGTAAAACGTAAAGTGGAAGAGGGAAAAATAAAGAAAAACAAATTTAAAAAACAAAAAAAGAGGAAGGGAAATATAAAAAAGAAAATATAAAAAACGAAAATGCAAAAAAACAAAAACAAAAACAGGAAGAGGAGAAATAAATAAATAAAGAAAAAGGTGTAAAAATAAAAAAAACTAAACACAAAAAGAGGAAGAGGGAGAAATAAAGAAAAGAAAAAAGTGCTAAAGTTCTAAAAAATAAAAAAAAAGGAAGAGGAAAATTTAAAAAAGAAAGTGCGAAAATATAAAAAAAATAAAAACAAAAACAGGAAGAGGGGAAAAGAAAGAGAGAAAAAAGTGTAAAAAATTAAATAAAAATAAATAAAACAAAAAGATAGAGGGTCAAATCAATAAAGAAAGAAAAAGTGCAAATAAGAAAACAAAAAGAGGAAGAGGGGGAATAAAGAATAAAAGAAAAAATTTATTCTTAATTAAAAAAGAGGAAGGGGGAAAATAAAAGAAAGAAAAAAGTGCAAAAAATTGAAATAAAAGAGGAAGGGGAAAATAAAAGAAAGAAGTGCAAAAAAAATTAACATAAAAAAGGAAGGGGGAAAATTTTAAAAAATCTAGAATTGTTTAAAAATAATACAAAAATAAGCAAAACAAAAAGAGGAACAATCGGAAATAAAGAATGAAAGAAAAAAGTGCAAAAAATGTAAAAAAAAACAAATGAAAAAAGAAGGAGGGATACATTTCTAAAAAAAACGTGCATTAAATTAAAAAAATAAAAACAAAAAGCTAAAAAAGAAAGTTTAAAAACATAAAGGAAAAAGTGGAAATAAAGAAAAAGTGTCAAAAATAAAAAAAACGTAAAATGTAAAGTGGAAGAGGGAAAAATAAAGAAAAACAAATTTAAAAAACAAAAAAAGAGGAAGGGAAAAATAAAAAAGAGTGCAAAAAAATGTAAGTTTAAAAAAGAGAAAGGAAAATAAAAATAAAAAATGGTATTTTTTTCAACTAAAAGTGTTTAGTTGTCTCTGATACATATTTGCCCTGAAGAAAGTAAATGAGTGAGAAGAGTCCTGAGTCCCAGAAGTATCAATTCTGCACACATCAGGTCAAGCATGTTCAGATCCTCCTCAAGCTGTACTGGTGTTGATACGTTCCCAGTTGTTCAGACAAAACTAAAAAAAGTCATATCACGCAAAAGAAAGGGTCAAGTATGGAAGACTGGTTCGCATATGACGGGCAAGATCCCCCTGCAGAACCTGGAGTCAACCTAAGGCAGGCACAGCCACGAGTACTTGACCTCCACGCCACTGTGAGCAGGCACAGTGTGCAAAACCATCTTTCATGTTCTTCGCAAGAACATGGAAATAGTATAGTTCAAATTCCACAGAGCAGAATGATGCAGTTTGGAGGAGGTAGTGGTGTTTGCTTTGCCCTTGAATGGTGTGTGTTTATTGATACCTGGGACTGGGACCCTATCACTGATCTCTAATACACTTCCTCAGGGTCTGATGCCCCCCTGCTTTACACTTTAGGATTTCACGTGACACGTGATTATCTTTAACACACTGTTAATTGTCTGACCCCCTTTGATTCACATGGCAGTTTGTTATCTTTGGATGCTGAGGAAAGAAATAAATAGCATCAGTATCAGTTGTGTAACTTCTGAGATTACTTGTCATTGAAATGGTGTTCAAGAGTTTAAAGCATGATCACATCAGGGTATGTATATATATTAATGCTACGCCCTTCAGTTTTCCACCATCCACAGCTACAAGCTGCAAAGTGCGTAATGACAAAGTGTGAGAGGCTTTAGACCTCACAGCTGTTCTGAGGAGTATTTCCAGTTGGAATGAAACAGAAGCTTCATGTGTCTAAAGTCATCAGTGACTGCAGTCCTACTTTCCAATTTGCATTTATTTCCTTTAGCAAAGTGGACCTGAAATGTAAAGGTCACCCGGACTGGTCTAGTTCACCACCATCCTTCAACCTACACTGCTGTCTCCACCTGTAGAATTGTGGAGACGGACAAGCCTTGACCAATCTGAAAACACTGCTGAGATTTGGGTCTCTGGAAAAATTGTGAATCTCTGCTTTAAGACAGTCTGTCTTTAAGTAATAGTCAGCTGCAGTTTTTACCTGCTGTAAACATTCTTCCTGTTCATATTTACCAGTTAGAGCCCCCCAGTCAGTGTCCAATGTAAGTGATGGGGACAAAATCGACAGTCCTCATTCTGTGCAAATATATTCCACAGTTATTCTGAAGTTAATGTGAGGCTTCAGCAGCCTGAGTTAGATATAACACAGAGCAGTTTCAAGTTCCCAGCTCTGATAGTTTGTCACTTGGAAATCATCTGATTGATATCTTAACATGGTTTGTGTTGATTAATACTCTGGATCATGGCAGAAGAGATACATGATACATGTAGCTTGATTTCATCTGTAGCAGGATCTCATCGTTTTTATTTTGTCAGATCAGCAGAACCTTCAGGTGCCTCCTGTTACAGAGGACAACACCAGGGTCAACGGGCTGAAGACAGACTGTGATTTCAGGAACCACCAGATGCTCATTTTAATTAATACAAAATAAAACAGCAAAATCCTCCAGTGGCTGTATTTATCGTAGATGTCGGATTTTCTGTCCATTCAGTTCTTGAAAGTAATGTTTAATGTTTCACTGCAAGTCAAATGCGACTTAAACTATTTTAGCTTTATCAGCAGTTGAAATGCTGAAGAATGACATTTATCACAGACATATCACAGCACCTGCCTGTGCTACCTCTGCTAAGCTTTGTATGTGTGTTCTTACATAAAACACTGGTCCTCAGAGGCGGGACAAAGTCATTCTTTTAGCTGTGAAGTCCCAGTTCAGGAGCGATGTCAAGACCAGCAAGTCACAATTCAAGTTCAAGTTCTGAACATGGTATTGGGTTTTTGATAGAGTAACATTAAGAAATTTGTGCAAACAAACTTTAGAACATTAATGTATTTGGTGTGCTTTGATAAATCCTGTGTCACAGTTACCATCATTTGTAACTTCTGGGGAGACTGGGGGAGGGGTATTTCTGACCCAGGGGATGGCTTTGGCTCTGACACAGTGGATCGCTGCAGTTGTGGCACCGGGGACCACCAGGGGCTCGGGCACAAAAGGCGGCGGCGGCAGCAGCTGGCTGCAGCTTGGACACAGGAGATGAGGGCAGGAGGCTAGCAGGCCGATAGCTAGCTGACACAAAGGCTGGAGCTGGCAGGGGTAAGGATGAGGAGTCGTGTCACAGCGTAGCATGTTGATGTCAGGGACCCTGCTTCCTCCTGGTGGGAGCTGGCTTGATGGCCAGTCGCGTCCCCCAGAAGAGGGGCCACTGGTCATGTCTGCTGGGTTTATGTTAGGTCACGACATAGTGACAAAGTTAGGGTCACAGGTGAACAAGGATAGACCCAAATGCAGACACGTGGGGGTGTATTAACAAAAGAAAATAGCAAAAGGGCTTATGGGAAGGAGCAAGCTAAATTGTAATTCCAAAAGCAAAAAGTCCAAACAGGAGAACAAATCTGCTAGAAGAAACCAAATCCAAAAATCAAACAAAAGGTCCAGGTGAAAAAACAAGGCAAAAGTTCAAAATCACAGGAATCACTAGAGAACAATCACATAGACTCACAGGCTTGACACAAGGAACAAAGATGACAACTTGACAATGACTGAGGGAAAAACACGGACTTAAATACCCAGGGGAGGACAGCTAATGAGACACAGGTGAAACAAATCAATCACTAAGGAGGGAAAACACAGGAAGTAAAACAAAAGAGGACACATAAGTTGAACCTTCAACATAAAACAGGAAGTGACAAAGCCCAGGCCATGACAAGTTCATGAATGGATAAATTCAAGTACTTTAATAAAGACAGGGGCAAGCTGGTGAAAAAATGTGTCATAATGTCTTGCTAATTAACATTAATGTCACATAGCCACATAATTGATAGCTAACAGTTACACTAACCTTACTGTTTTCAGTGTAAGCTTACTTAATAGCCATGCGGTCTCAACAGCACAGTCTTTCATTTTCTCTCCACGACACGTTTCCTCCTTTACAGCAGCTGTCATAATGCATAAGAATGAGGCATAGCTAAGTTAGTTCTTTTATCAAAGTGGAAGCTTTAAATATTTGAGTAAAGTCGACATAATCTTTGGTGGAGACCTTGAAATCGCTCACGACTCTCGACTCACGATCTGTAGAGATCCGTGTAGAGGACGAACGTTGAGCTCATGGGTGACTTGACAAACACAGATAATACTCAGGTTTGAGATGAACTGCGTTTCGGATGCAAAGGTTCGGATCAAGTGGCAGGAGCAGGGACACTGACAAAAAGCTGCAGTGAAGTCTCACAGTGTCCAGCAGCCTTTAAAGAATATAACATTACAGGAATACACAGAAATATTTACATGATGTTAGATTCACGTGGAGGCTCCCTGTAGGTGGCAGCCCACGTTCAGATCGTGGAGCTGAAGCAGAAGAGACCCCTTACTTCTCCATGAAGATGAGCTCAGTTACAAACAACACGTTATTCTTTGAAGTTTTTCTGTTGCTTCACAATAGTTATAACCGCACTGGTAATCAATTTCACCTGTGCTGTTTGGATCCATCTACCATCAGCCTGCTCGAAAACCCACCTGTTCGTCTTCTGCTAAATGGCCTTAAGCGGGAGAAACCACAAGTCAAGACGTAGGTCTCGCTTTCACTCTTAAAATATATGATCACTTACTTAAGAAATTGGTGCTTTAGTCCTTATCCAGATTGACTATTATTATTTGTCCTCTGCTTTCTGTGATGCGCTATCTGAGGAGCCAACCTCAAGCCAGCCCGAAGGGCAAGACATCTTCAGTGTTCAGAAAGCTATGAGTGATGTGTGATATGCTAAAGCTTTTCCAATGAATGTTACAGGTTAACCAAAAGAGCTCTTTTTATGAGTGAACATTCAAACCAGGATCAGCGTGTTTCATGTACTGATGAGCTCAGAATTACATGTTTACAAGACCTGGTTAGTGCAAACGCTCTTTGGCCGAATTTTAAATGAGACCTGCAGAATAAAGTGATCTTGATCTACTTTTGCAATTGATTTGGTAATTTTTCCTGATGGAAGCACTGGTAGTATAACAGATTTGTTTCTAATTATTTACATTTACATTTATTTTGGTATTCATTTATGTTGTGCCATACATATTATTTAATTAATTAGTCAGATATTTTGTTATTTTACATTTACTCCTTGCCCTCGTGTATGTCCACGTGTTAGTTCCTACTTTTCTTGTGTTGGTACTGCACATTAGGGGGATGCACAGAGAGCGTATGAGATGAGAGCGTGGTTAGCCTTGGTTGATGAGCTGTCAGTAAAGGAGCTGAACTGTCCTGCCGTGTTGGTGATGTATTAGCATGGAAAATAGCAAAACCTAACAACAACTCACAATAAAGATAAGTGTAAGCCGCCAGACCCACAGCCCTGAAGACGCTCGAGCCAAATCACCTTCTTAAGGTTACAGTATCACGATCTGTTCAGTACAGTCAGAAATGTGAGTATCCAACGATAATTTCTCTTTTTACCGTTTCTGCTGATGATAAATTTCACTCGGAACTAGTAACGCTGCAGTTGTACTTTCGCTGCTTCGGGACAGCCGGACCAGAAGTACTTCCGGTTCGAGCGAGGCTCGAGGAGTGAGGACACGAGGGTTAAGAGAAATTAGATGCACCCCATGTCACCTTCTCTGTCCTCCATGGAAACCCGTGAAAATGTCAAGGCGAGCGAGCTGCAAGCTCATGAACCCGAACCCCGAAGCTCTCCGTCCGGTTGCTTGCGAAGGCTGGAGGCTAGCTGCTTGCAGGGAAGCAGGCTGAGGGCCAGCTGGCTGAAAGCTAGCAGACTGGAGAACAGCAGGCCGGGATCCAGGCTGGGAGCTAGCTTGCTGGAGGCTGATTTGATGCCAGTGGGACCAGATGTAGATTGGACTTTGGGAGCTGGATGCTAGCAGGCTGAGAGGTGCACTGCAGGCTTGCAGGCTGGGAACCAAGGCTTTGAACACTTTTGTTTCTTAGACTAGGGGATTATTTTAAAACTTCACTGAAAGTTTTTGTTTCAGTAAAGTCTCACTTTATAGTAGGGTTAATACTGAACTGTATATTTGAGAGATTTGCACTGTTACAATGATTGAAAATGGCACTTATACATTGCTGCCACTTTTCAAAGAGCTCAAACTTGTCTGCTTCAGCCAACTAAGGCGCCTAAATTCACATCAAAAGACTATATCAACAATGCAACTTAAATTATAGAACATACAGCCACAGAAGAAAGGGAGACCTGCCAACATGTTGACTATATTTTAAAGCACAGTACAGTGGAAGCACAGATTAGATTGTGCTGACACCACACAACCAGTGTCTGCTCCTCTGTGCTGTTTGTCTGCCTACCTGCTGTTGGGAACCGATTTCATCCTACAACTTCTGGAAGAAACGAATAGTGCGTTGAGACTGAGGTATGATCTATGACAATAACCAGAATAAGTTTGTCTCATAAAATAATCACAACTACATATTCTAAAAAGATTACAAGTTATTATCTAAAAGTATAAAAAAAACCCATTAAAACTGGCGGGGCAGGTGCCCCCACCCAGCTTGAATGGGCATGACACATCAGAATGGAAACTGATGCATCAACACACCAACACTTTAGGAAAATGTCTTTTTATTCAAGAATACAAATAAAAAGACAATAATACAAACAGGAACATAACAAACTTGAATACAAAACAAAATACAAACTCCACAAATGAACTGGGATTAATTGACAGAGTATGAGTGACAATGGGATGGTTAAATTTTTGCAGGGCTGATGGCGATGAATGTGTTTAAACACGTGGGAACGTGGTTGAAGGGACGGACAGAGGGGTAGATTGCGACACGTGGCAGTAACTGGTGCAGCTCAAAGGAAGAAGAGCTTGTCCGATAGCTGGATGGCTGGCTCAGAGTGCAGGTACTGGCCAGACAGGTAAGCCAGTCTGTGGGCGTACTTGCATGGCGCTGGAACGCGAATTGTTCCCGGCCAGTTCCAGTACAGATGGCACATCTTGAAAGTCAGCCTTGAAAGGGATCAAAGCAACAATGTTAAATGTGTTTTGAAGTAACCAAACAAGCAGCAGCATTAACTCTCTGAACCCTGTAACCTGCCCCAGGTTTGACAAGCATGTTTTCTTTACAAAAATCACCAGAATTACACCATTTATCATCAGCAGAAACTGTAAAAACAGAAATTATCATTGGATTCTCACAATTCTGACTGTACTCGAACAGATCGTTTGCTACCAATGCTTCTGTCAGGAAAAATGACTAAATCTAATGCAAAAATAGATCGAGATCACTTCATTCTACAGGTCTTTTTTTGGTAAAATATATAATCAAAGAAACAGAGCTTGCATTTGTTTCTTTGTGTATGATTTATGGCATTAAAACTGTGATATAATGTCTGTGGTGAAGACATTTCTGAATTTTGCCTCCTGCTAGTTTTGACAGTACTGAGGTGCAGGACTTGGGTGTTGCAGTGAAAAATGAGCCCAAAGTAAATAAAAATGAACAGGAGCAAAAAATGCCCAAAAACTGCTTGGGGTTGAGGGGGTTAAAGCCACATTTACATTCTCACTGCACCTGAGTACAGGTGGATACAGTGAGGGTCATATGTTTGGGAAATGGTAAAGTATACAGTTCTCTGAATGGTGAAAAAGAATCTCAAATTGTTGAGGAATAAAACATTTACATTATTTTAATCAAACACAGGAATGTATGCTTACAATATACAATGAGGAACCATTTTGGTCTGACTAATAGTCGGACAGCTGATGTTCACTAAATGAGTCGTCTTTTTGTGAGTGGTTTTCATCAAGGAACTTTAATAACGACTTTCAAAAATATTGTTCAATTGAAGACACATTTACCAGCTGCTATATAGGATGTTTTAAATGTGTACCAGTCATCAAAATGATGCTTAGTGGTTATCAGTACCTTTGCAAATGGTCTGGTGTGAGGTTTGCTGTGTTGTACAAAGAGATGTAGTGTGTGGGAAGTCCACAGCCCTGGTGACTGTGATGTGCAATCAGATAGAAGTCCACCCTGAGTGAAAAAACAAAACAACAGAAAACTGGTGTTAGAAACAGAAATACTCCAAGTCTTTGATGGCTCCTCACCAAAGTGCAGATATTCACTACTGTTGCCAGGAGATGGTGTTGCAGGCTTTTGGATGTACACAGGCAGAAAAGATAAAAACCCGTGCCCCTCCTCCTCTACTGTGCTGGGCTGCTCATACAATGCTGAGCTACTTTCTCTCTTACACCTTCCTTTAAGAAGTTCAATATTTTCTTGATATGCTCACATAAATTCTCTTCCTGTGTTACATTCAAACTGCACACAAATTAGACCACAGTCAGACTGGAGCCATCTCAGTCCAAAACAGCTTTTTGTGTGTGGCCTAAAACTGTCTTAACAGTAAGCATCATGCTGACACATGGTGAACCCCCCTCCCCCAAATAACAATCAACTTAAGTATGGCCATTCTGCACAAGAGATAAAACTCACTCACCTTTTACCAAAGCTCAGTGTTTAACCCCTTAACGCTGATTGTCGCGAATTCGCATTGTACCGCTTTAATCCACATTGCAGCCGAATCACACATGCATTCCTCTAATGCCGGTTTGTGCATATTCAACACACACCTAGGAACCTTTTGCAAGCACTGGTTTCTCGTCTGACCGGTCAAAGTGAATGAACCCCTGTTCTAATTGTTGTTACAATGTAATGCTTGTAAGCCAGTTTTGTGGCTGTTTTGATGAAATAAATGAATTTTGAATACACAAAAAAGATGTTTTTACTGTATTTAAGTATTGAAAAAAGTGGACATATACTGTTTGTCTGAACCCTATTCTAGTTGGTGAACCTTCCTAAATTTATATCTATTGTATGTGCTACAGAAAAATTAAACTCCTCTTTATTTAGGATCAATTTGAAAGCGAAAACACAAAGAATTAATTTTTTTAATATAATTCTAAATAAATTCAGGCATTAAGGGGTTAATGTCAGCTTTCAATGCCTTTTGTTGGACTATCCAACACGTGAACGGCACGTTGCAAGTGGAACAATTTGTAGCGTCAAGCTAATTTTACTGCTGCTATGATCATTTCTCAGGATTTTAAAATTAAATTAGTTTTTGAGTAAAATTTTAAAATTATACCCCAAAACAACCAGCTGTAACATTTTGCCATCTGACAGGCCTTCAAATTGGAATTGGAATCTTAAAATAGGATCTACTGACAACTCAGTCACTTGCATAAACTAAGACTGACCAGTGTTTTTGAGTGAGGGTGTGATCCAGAACAGTTCCAGCTGAAGGTGTGCCAATGTTGTTTGCAGTGCATGAGTAGAGGGTGGTGCTGATGTGCTTCTGGACCACAATGAAGACCAGCTTGGGCTCATAGGTGGGGAAGTTCTCAAAGCTTTTCAACAACTGTGGGATCTCGTACTGCTCCACCATCATCAGCTGACCGTGTGACACACCATCTCGATACACCACAATCTTCTCTGGCAAGTTGTGGTTCATCTGCACAAAAGAACATACACAAAGGCCAGTGGTTCATTGAGGTTATGGTGTGCCACTCATGCTCACTGGCGAGTTCACTGAGACGCTGAACCAGCTGAGAAGACAAGGGAGGGAAGGTCCGTCCCAATCTGTGTGTCTTGGCTGAAAGGGATGGGTGTGGTTTAAAGAGAAGGGGGCATGGATTACAAGACATTTTATGTACTGTATGCTGGTAGCACTTACCTCATAGTACTTCTGCAGTGCGGCCAGAAAGCAAACTCTGTAGCCACTGATCAGCTCCTCGGTGGGTGTCTGGAAAGTTACTCTGGAGTACCAGCGGGTCAGTGAGCTGGACAAGAAAAAAAAAATGCATTTCTATTAAGATTAAATTGCCACTTTTACCACAGATCTTGCATGACAAACGTTTAAATACATGGTTACTCTGTACAGCATTTTTAGCATTCATTTGTAGTCTGAATGTGTTTATATTTCGGGATGTTTAAGTAGATTTTCTGCAGATGCAACCTTAAAATCTGAAGAGACTGTATTTGGCAATAAGGTAGAAGTTGGACTAGTAGGCAGGAAGTGAAATGAATACTGTAACTCTGCACTTTGAGCTCCATGTGAATCCATTATGATAAACCAGTGGCTGTTTATCATAATGCCACCCAAACAAGAACCAAAACAGACGGGAAGAGGTTTACCTGTTTATACTTGCGACAAAACCCATGACTGACTGATGAGCTTTGCTGGTGTCATGGTGCACATCAACTCCAACCACCATCAAGTGTTTCTGGTTAAGTCAGACAGACATTCATTGTTTCCCTACTGACTGCACTTATTATTATTTCATAAGAACCACATCTATGCACATCTATTGCTGTTCCAACACTACTGCAGTATCAAATTTTCCTTTGAATAGGATTTGTTTTTAGAAGGTATTGTTAATTACGCAATGTTATGCTTAATCAACAGTACCTACCACATTACTGGTCAGAAAAATCACATTTAAGATATTTTTCCCCAAACTGTCCACAGCCCCAGCAGATAAGGAGTTTCTTCCTGCTCTTGGAAGACATGACACTCACCAGAGGGACACTGACAGTCCACAGCTCTCCTCCTAACTTGCTGTTTATCTGCAGGAGTATCTTTTGGGCAACACTCCTCAACTTGTGCTGATGGGAAATTGTCTGCACATTGATAGCCTGACGACAAAGATGTTAGAAAAAGGACAAAACCTTTACTTTGAACTGGGAGAAAACACTTACAGAAAATGAAATCCTTTTTAGCTCAAAACTGAATTCTTTTCCTCTTAATTCTAAACCAGCCATGAGGAAACACTTGATAAACGTTGCAAACCTGGGATGGGATGGGATTTTTGACACAGCAGAGCTTCTTGATGGCACTGTAGAGATCGTCTCTGTTGCCGACCATGATGCACACTACGAGCTGCATTTTGGGCTGTAAACAGAGAAGAAAGTAACGGACAACAAAGTCAAACTTGTGCTGCAGTTTCAACTAAACTGTGCCAAAAATCACAGCATTCAATAGCAATTACAAAGAAAGATGGACAATGCAAAAAGGATATTGTGAATTTAGTCAGGGAGCAGCCTGGAAAATCCATTAGCAGCAATGTAAATGCAATGCAGTTGGCAGTTAATGGGCTAAAAAATACAAAATCATTCAGGGCCAGCTTGGAATCACTGTCAGTCATTTTGCAGTCTTGTTTCTGCAGCAACCACTGATACACAGTTAAAAATAGAAACAGAACAAGAGTTTTTAGATGCCAGCAAACATACTGCAGCTGCTTTTTAAGCAAGAGATACGGAGTCACATGGATTTGTTGCATGCAGGGAGAAGGACATTTATACAGAGCATTTCTAATCACCAATGAATTAATATATAATTACTGAACAAATATTTGTGAAGGTGATGGTAGACACTCTTTATTTATACCACAAAATACTATAATATGCCTCTATGTGGCTCAGGCAACTTATCGAATAGCAGAAAGTCAAGCACTTCCTCAAATGTGTGCTGCTCGTAATGTGAAACATCTAGTTGTATTTGGCTTTAACTCCATGATCCCTTCTTCTACATTTTAAAGTTAACATCTGTTTATTACACACAGGTGTCACAGCAGGTAAGGCTACAATACACCATCAGCTTGTTTAAAGCATGCGAACAAAGCCTGACAAACATTTGATGTGGACACACTACATGTGATGCAAGTACTATTCAAATTTTCATTAAGTTACTAATCTAAATTCAAATTTCATGTCATACCCTACTGGTGAGCTCAGAGTGGATGCTCTTGACGTAAGTCTCAGTGCGATCATTCCTCAGCTGAACAAAAGTGGGTCGCTCCAGTCGCATCCCAATAGCCCCAGCAACGTTGTTAAAGGTGGAAACCAGCTGTTCAACCTGCTCTGCACAGCGTTGGGGGTAGAAGATGGCCCACATATTCACAGGGATCTAAGAGCAAGATGGTTGAGTTGGTGAAGAAACAAATTAATGCGGCAGCCATTCCTGAGGCAAAATAACATATGAGGCTACCGTCACTGCAGAGAGTTTGACAATTAAGCCCACACAGATCACAGGATGGACAATTTTGCTGCCTCGCTTCCTCAACAATCCAGTTGATAAGATCTGTTTTATGAAAAATGAGGAGGAGCACCAGAGATTTCTCTTAAACACTCACAGAGCTTATTGAAGCTTTCCTGACAATCTCTCTGGACCAGGATGCATCAGCACCAATGGCAAAGGATGAAGACTGCAGACAGATGGTTTCGGCAGGCAGAGTTCTACCTTTGATCTGGAACGTAGAGGAAATCAACACACAACATACTGTCAAAATAAAAGGAAGTGTGGTACCAAGGAAAAAAAACAATGGACTGGGGACACATGGAGAGCAAAAAGCAAGAGCAAAATGAAAAAGGCTACCACGTATCATCACTATATTCTAGTGTTGTCCTACCTACCTGCTGCACCACGGTGCACCTATCAGACAGTCGAGCTGTATTTGAATATTCTACAGATACTGACATACTTGATGGTTTTTAATCATGAGTGTTTCTCTTCTTTTACATTTTGCAGACTGACAAAACCGTGAAATGTGGCTTGAATCCAGTCAGAAGTGACTGTATTGTTGGACTGAAAGGGAGTGTGATCTTAGACAAACATTGCATTTTTATTTAAAAAAGCCCACCAACACTTTTGCGTTACTGTCTTGCCCTGCGAGAAACTGTGAGTTGCATTGTTTATATATGGACTTCAAAAACGTTTCTTTGAGGTAACACATAATGTTTAGTATGGAGTATTCAAAGTGGAATCTGAATATAGCAGCAGAGCCTCACTGTCAGGATTTGTGAGCTGATCTCCAGTCCCCATCGGCTGAGCTCCTTCAGACTCTCAGGGTTGGTGCTGATGTTCTTCAGAAGCTGGTTTATTGAGTGGCTGTGCTGCTCACTGCTCACATTGATGTGCCTGGTCAGGTCCTACAAAATATGAAAAAGACATTCTCACTGAGTCTGTTTCCACAAGTCCTAAGGCACATCCAGTCCTAAAGATTACATTTGACCAATGAATTCCTCGTCTATACCAGTAAATCCAGTCCATACCAGTTTCTTTCTGGTATGTAGCAATCACATTATAATACTGGTGTGAACGTTGCATCCTGACTCTGAGCTATCATTACAGACTTTCCATGTTTGCTTGATAACAATCATTTTTACAATATAGCATTTCTTTAACTAATACATATTGTCTTCCACAATACAGAATTGATTTCTAATCTTTGCAGCTGTTTAGTGTCGGTGTGTGAAGGTCTGAGAGCAGCCTCTGAGAGGAAGAACATTGTGCTGACACATCAAATGTACCTTCATAGCTCTGGAGTCCTTCTTCATTTTCTCAGGGATTCCCGTCATGAAGGAAAGCTCTGGTACTAAAAGGATCTCTCCAGTGATGACTTGCTGCAATAAATCAGTATTGTACAATTACCTGTTGAGTTAAGTGTTTACTGCTCACATAGCAAAAATTTCCCACATAATTTCCACTTTGTGTCGTTATGTTTCTGATGGATTCATGAACAAGCAGAATTCACATGTATATGGAACAATTATTACTGAAGCCTGAGTAGACTGTTCAAACAACAGCAGAGTGCCTCTCACACAGGAAAATGTGGGACAGCCTAATTCATGATATGACAAACCTAATTCAGGCGACAGCAATTATTTTCATTTTGTGCATTTTAGTGCTTTTAAAGTCCTGACATGTCTGGATGACAAGACATATTGTAGCCACAAGGTGGCAATCTGATACAGGAATTCAGGTCATGTGAGCTGAGTGGTCCACTGTCAAGAGCTATGTTTAATCAAGAAATACAGCTGACTGATGCTGAAGCGAGGTTGTACCTTGCCTCCTGGCTTGGACCTCTCCTTTGGCCGATGCATGAGCAGAGGCTGGTCCAACTCTTTGATCGCAATCCCATAGTTCTTGCTGTCAAAATGTGGAAGTCCATGCAATTCAGTGACAATAAATATGTGTTTAAATGAGAAGACAAAACACTAACAGCCACATATAAACTAGACTTCCACTGCTGCTCTGAAACTCTGATCATTTCAATACTCAAACATGCAAAAACATCTCAGTCATGATGAGTTCATGGATGGAGCAGACTCACCTGTAGTATTCCACAAAGGTAATTTTTGTGCCATCCATCAAAGTGAAGGTGTCTTTTGGTGATTTGTTCCACTCGATGGCATCGATGCGGTAGGTGCAGTTGTTGTAGTGGGTGATAATGATGCTGCCGATGAGTTCTTTGGTGCATTCGTCTTGGAAGTTCTCGTTGCTCTGTTCGTACAGCACGTTCCTGACAGACAGCAGGGGTGAAAGGTCAGTTTTCTTTTTTCTGTTTAAACAGAAAGAGAAAAACTAGGGAAAGATTATTTCAATTTATAAAGAAATCTATAGATGTAATAGCTTCATTTGGCACATTCGCGGAGGGAAGGCTTATAGTCCGGGGTACACTGGTACGCAGGTACACACGTGTGACAAAAATCAGAAATGTGGAACATCCAGTTTCACAACACGCCTGTGTGTACCTGGCAGCAACTGAATTGGGTCTGAGTTATAGAATAATTTGCACTGTGAAGCTGTTACAATCCATCAGATGGTGGCAATGCTGATGATGGCAAAGCTTTACAGGAGAAGACGACAGCAACTGTCATTGGTCATCAATACATATTTCTCACCTACAGGTGTTTCTTGTTGACACATTTGATCCAAAGAAGTAACGATGTCCAAAAAACAATGACATTAGGCAGCTATGTCATAACTTCTACGTCTTGCTGTCGTTCAGCTAAGTCAACTCTCCCGTTTCCTCTGCTGCCTACGAGGACCAGCCCGCCGTTAAACCGCAGACAAAACAACACAACAGCCCCGGCACCGTCTGAGCTCAAAGAAACGCTGGACGCACTGAACGGACTGAAACGTAAGTTACTTGCTCCCGAAGCAATCTCAAGTAAGAGGTATTTGTCTAAGCAGGTTGATGATCGTGTGTTACTGTAAGCTTCGCTGATGTTGCTGTTTGAGATGCATCAATCATTGCACTCGCTGCCTGTTTCTGCGTGCTCGCCATGTTACACTGATTGTGTCCAGTCAGGTTTTTGTCTTGTGTTGGTCAGTGCGGTAAAGCCGATAAACTGAGCTTTATTAGTTGAAGTTGAGGACGCCGGGTTTCTGTGTGGTAAAGACACAGCCGTTCACACACACCTTAAAGGTGCAGATAGTGGCAGTACAACTCAGCTTTGCTCGCCGTCATCTTGTGCTCAAAGACATGAAACACGTTCTCCAAATGGTCCAAATAGTAAATACTAGCAATAATTTAAAAAATCATTTATTTATTTGTTATGGTGTCCAGTAGAATAAATTTCCTCCCAGCTCATTGTTGATGTTTAGTGACTGAACGGTGCGGTTTAAAAATATCAACAGCGAGCTGGGAAGACTTTTTGGAGAACAGCTGGGCTCTATAACAACAAAGTATTTTTATGAAAATTAAGTATTAAATATTTTACAATGAAAAGTATAAGTTTACAAAAACTAAACACTTGACTTCTGAATCTGAATTCATCTGTGAGCTTGCTAGTATTCGTATGCTACTGTTGATATGCTGTGTGGACTCACATGACGTTCAGCACAGAGTCATTCCTCAAGACTTTGTGAGAGACATCCACACACAGGTACAGACCTCCATCTGTGCGCTTGATACAGGTTGAATAGCCTGGCCACACTTGCAGCCTGCAGAAACAGACAAATAGGATAATGAGAGGATGACAGGATAACGAATGGATGACATGTGTGACGATATTCCTGGCGACGGCCCTCTGACGTTACAACTCAGTACTAACCGATGCTTTCCAAGAATGACGGCACTTTCTGGATCGTAATGATTTCGACCAACCAGTTTCAGTCCAATGACTGTCATTACCCTTGAAAAACAAGAACACTGGGTCACATCCCATCCTAATAGTAGCATATGATAACAGAATAATGTGGTAAATAATTAAGGCTACTTAGTGGCCACAATGCAATATAATGAATAGGACATTCACTTATTAGTCAAAGCACAAATGAACAACAACAAACACAGTGAATACCAAAGAGAGAAAAAGGCCCTTAAACTTCTCAAACCTTAAAAATCTCCAAAATTATATTAAAATCATGTCAATGTTTGAGAGTGGATGGATGGCAATCTATACAGCCTAACTACTGACATAAAACAACCTAAAACTAAAGTGTTCAATCTCTAACTAAACAGTGTTAAAGCCTTAAAAAAAAAACAAAAAAAACCTTCTGAGGACCACATTGTAGAATGGGATGCACAGGTCCGAGTTGGGCTGCAGAATCTTTGTCATCTGGATTTTGATTTGTATTTCCTCATTATCAGTCCGTCTCAAACTCTTGACAACAACCTCCTGCATGTCATCAAAATATTATGCAAAAAACAAGCAAAAAGTTATCCAGTGTTTAGTTTATATTGTGCACTCTACAGTTCTGCACTATGAAAATTCAAGACATTCAAACTGCCAAACAACCACTTTGCAGTCGTATTAGACCTTTGTTGGAACTCAGTCAGCGACATACACAACTAAAATCAATTAGAAATCACAAAGGAAATGACACAATTAGCCACACAACTAATAGCTATGATACCAACCTCATTAAGCTTAACAGGCAGGTAGAGGACGGAGCCATCAAAAGCGACTACTTCCCCCGTGGTCGAGCGGTGATCCTTCATCATGCCAAAGCGCATTCTCATCGATTCAACATTTGGACTGGAATAATGAAAATACATACGACTTTCATGAATATTTGCGGTACTTTCAGTCCAATTTAACAGAATCAAATGACATTCAACGAATGATCACTTTGGAATAGCCTTGTGGCACAAAGCTTATCTGGGATTTTATTGACAGTAATGCTTCAGTGTAATTTTATCTTTGGTTGTCTATGTCTATTTCTGTTTCACATCATGGTCCACAAATGAATTAACTATCAACATTAGAAAACTGGAAATGGTGGCTTAAACCTCACACATTCTTTTTCCATCAGCTATTTTTGTTGAGTGGTTGCTAAATAGAACAAACACACATTAATGACACGGTACTTACGTGAATGTAACATGGTACTGATACACAGCTTCATTCTTGCAAAGAATCGGGATGTGGTTTGAGCCAATGGTTACAGGAGTTCCTTTTATTCCAGCCTTATCAGGTGGCTCACTGACCAGAGGAGAATACACAAGCACAAATGATTCATTCAGCACAACATGCTGTCTGTTACTACGTCGTACTGAGTGTGACATTTATGTAAAACTTAAGTGAATAATGGTTTACAGATATGTAAACTTACCAGACGGCTTCCATTTTCAGCTCCATCTTTGCTGGTGCAACAGTGGAAAGCTCCAGCACTTCTGGAGTGGTGGGCATTGGGGGCTTGGTTCCTTCACATTACTTTCACATTAGAATCGAGTACTTTTTCTAGTTCTTCTCACTCATACTAACATAAAATACTTGTACTTAAATAATCAGGTACCGCATTAGAAAATTGGAATAGCAAACACACATTGCATTGAAACTTTTTTGTCTTTACATTTTTGGGACGGACATTTTTTAGAACATTGATGAAAGCTGAGTATCCACATTTACCGAGCTAAAGGTAGGGTTGGGCAGTATCCAATTTCTGATACCGTTTAACCTTGCGCAAATATTCCCGCTGTATGCGGTATTACCAGCTGATTCCAAATCACACTGGAGGACTTCAAGGGGGCCGCCAACCGCTGCTATACCGTTTCCTGCGACAAGGTGGCTACAGAGAACTTCAACTGTGATTTTCCATCTACCATTTATGGCATGTTGTGTCACATTTTATGTCTATTTTTATGTGAAGCACTAAGTGCATGTAATAAATATGTACACACACACATATATATATATATATATATATACATACACACATACACATACAATATATATGTATCATGTAATAAATAACAATAATGTGGCCTGCACACCACAATGTTAGGCTATTCTTTAGGCCTATTAACTCCCACTCAGATGGTGAGCTTGTGGGAAGCAGCAGGCATTTGATTTCCTTTAGAGGAGCCGGTCTTTGTATCCATCGGAAATGCTGCCAAACTGCGGCAGTTACATTTTTTTGGGGACCAACTCTGAGGACAAGCTGTCATGTGATGCTCAATAATGATCATTTCTAAATAGTTTTTTTGACAACAAACAAATGTTCTGTCATCATTTCCATAGCATCTTCAACCACAAAGACAGTGGTGCTAGACAAATACTCTTGAGGTGTTTATTATATATATGCGCACATAATGCAGCAGAATTTCTTCATGACATTAATGAAACAAGACTGCTAGTAGTTAGCTTCCCTACCTGTGTGGGAAGTCTGAGCTTGTTGGACTGCTTGTTGCTCAGAGGCTGGAGAAAAGGACTCAACAGGACCTGGAGAAAAAGAAGGAAGGAGAGGGATTCCTCTTCCTACTCCAAGCACAGGCATCGCTGCTCTTCCAAGCCCCACCATCGTGCGAGGGGACAAACCTGGGCCATGGAAACTGTAACAGGCCAGGGTTGCATATCAGTTTCTCAATACTGATAATGGTTGGAATAATTCTGGATCAGTGATAGTTCTAAAACAATGAGGGTGCTCTTTACTATGAAAATGAGAAAATCCTTATTTAATAAATATTTTTACAGGATACATGTCTTTGAAATTGATCATGTTATATTGATTCTATTGTATTACAGTGATCCCTCGCTATAACGCGGTTTACTTTTCACGGTTTCGCTACTTCACGGATTTGCATCGTGCATTGTGTTCTGCATTCTGATTGGCTAAAAAGTCACTCCGCTTCTTCTCTACCTGTGCGTCAATAACGTTGCAGTTTAAGATGTACACGTGCGTAAAACAGCTTGCCAAATTTACATTACGTACGTGCAAATTCTCTTGCAATTTCGAGTTTTGCCTATCACTATGTTCTTCTCCCGAACAAACACACCTGCACCGCGAGCTTCAAAAGAAGAAAACACTGCAGAGCGGAGTCAGGATGCAGCGGCTCAGTCTGAAGAGCAGTGAAATACACCTGAGTCACTATTTGTCCGACTGACTTTGTATTTTTTCATAATCATTTTTAATTTTCTCCCGTGTAATCCAATTACTCGGGTCGCAGTGGGCGGTGCTAATCTCCGCAATTTGAAGCCTTCTGTTCACATCGATGATTAAAATTATTATTTGACAGTACAGTACAGCAGTTATTTGTTGAAAAAAACGTTTCTAAAGTACTTTTATTTGTGAAACAAATGTGTAAAATGGTTTGTTCTTTTTCAATGTATAGTAGAGTATTTAATTGTATAATAATTGTAAAAAAAAAAAAAAAAAGGTTTCTACTCCACGGATTTTGCCTATCACGGGTTCTTTTTGGAACGTAACCCCCGCGAAAAACAAGGGTATACTGTATATTGATTCTACCTGTGATGCCTCAAATGGGAGTAACAAATAATATTTAGGGTGGAAAACTCAAGGCTAACTTTTCTGAGAAACTGTGCTTAATATCTGTGCACTTTAAAATCTCCTCTTACATTTACAGAAAACTACTGCACCATCTCAGTCTCATAAAAACCTCACTCACAAAGTAAAAGCAGCACCTCACAGCCCAGCACAATGCAATGGATCTTTTTGCCCCTCTGACGCCTACCTGCTGCCTCTCCCCATCACCTCCTCAGGTTGGCTGAAGCTCTCTGGTTTGCTGATGACACCTAATGGGGCACCATGCAGCCTCACGTCTCCCATATCACCAGCTTCCAGCACCACTCCTCTTCCTGCAACAAAATCAAAAAAGTTCTGGTTCTTCTGCGTGTGACATGCCAACAGCATAACAACACAGTAACATGGGTTAAACCTGTATCAGCAATCGATCTGAATGGCTCGTGTGTCAGCCTATGGAGGTTTGCTAACGTCCTCTCGACCTTGGCTGGGCAGGGGTCACTCAGTGCCTGTCTTCTGAGATGGAAACTTAATTTAATAATATTGTTGTTTAAATGTCTTCGAAACACCTCTCCGAACAGAGAGAAAAAAATGAGAAAACAAAGCACACCCATGTGGAGAGCAAGAGGTCAGAGGTCTCTGCCATGATCACATCAACTTAGGCTACTTTGAGTTCCTCAAGGAACTGTTTAATAAAAATACGTTTGAGCACACACAATATACGACATTTGATTTCATATTCCTTACCAATGAGGACCGGGCTATTTTTTTAACGGAGTAAAATTATATTTGAAATGATATATTCTATTGATACATTTATCTAATGAATTGTGAAAATGAAAATGTATTTTTTGAATCAAATATTTAAAACATTTTAGGTATAGGAATTGATGCAGTGACTCTCTGCTGTTCTTTGTACCATCAGCGGGTGTCAAAGCATTATGCATCAAAACTAATACTCACCATCGAAGGAAGATACTGCAATACTGACGTAATAAGGATGAATTATTGTCAAGAGTAATCATCATAACACAGGAAAGAAGTTGTTCAAGGATGCCTGTAACATTTTGTCTACGTTGTCGGAGCAGCATACTAAATGTTTTATATGCAAAACTACAGTATATGTGACACATTATTATTAGACATTGCTGATGTGCAGTAGCTAACAATAACAATAAAACAATAATGGGTCACAGCCTCATTCAGTTCTGTCCCATAAAATCCAAGTGTCAATACAGACCCACAGACATTGTTCCTCTTCCCCATGAGGTCACTGAGGGCTCAATGCCCATTCCTCTAAACATTGACACCAGGGTTGATGTTTGACCATGGGTAGGCATATCAACCTGTAAGCAGACAAAAACCTCAGCAGCTCTTGTGGGGCAGTAATATTTTTAAAATTCAAACAAATTGTATGTACATGTAGACACATATCTGGTTCCCACCTCTTTTGGTGCAGAGGTCTCTCCTGTTCGGGGTTTCATCGTGGTTTCACATGGAGGTGTCTGTCTGTGCTGTGGCTCCAGACCATGCGGGAGTGCACCTCTCGCCACCCCAACCTTTGGCTCAGCTGCTGGAAAGAAAAGCCCTCTGGCTCGCCCAACTCCATCACCAGGCTGCACCAGCAGCCCTCTAGCCCAGCCAACCACAGGTTCAGCAATGGGTAGAGCTGTTCCTCGTCCTCGTGGGGTATCACCAGGAATGGGAAAACCTCTGGCTCGTCCTACACTAGGCCCTTCTGTAGAGAGCAGCAGCCCTCTACTTCGTCCTACAGCCGGCTCCTGAGGCTGCAGTGCTCTTACGCGTCCCAACCAAGGAACTCCGGTCATACTGCTGAGATCAGGAGGCGCGTTTGGATCCATTCGGCCAACAGCTGATACAACAAATTGACAGGACATTGGGTTAACTTCAGGGAGGAACCCACAGCATAATGTCATTAATTGGGTGCTACCAAATGAAATGATACATGGCAAGGTCAGTCTATATCAGGTCACATGACTGCTTAGTGGAGACAAAAATGGAAACAGACTTTGAAATGTATGATGCTGAACGCCTGCATCAGCTGCAGTTGGTCTATTCAATGTACTCTCTTTACTTTCAGTGTTGATGTAGTGAGAGCAGTGACAGAAGAGAGCAGGCTAATTTTAAATCTATAAAATATGCTTTAATAATTATTTTATGTCAGGTTATTGAATGCATTAGTAGTAAGCCCTGTTCTAAGCGGGATAATGTAGAGTGAGCAGGTTCCTATGGAGAAATAAACCCGACAGGATGAATATAATATAATGTAATACAAGTACCAACTTAGCTATGCTTCGAAAGTTTACTGCTATAAACATTATGACAGCTGCTGTAAAGAAGGAAACGTGTTGTGGAGGAAAAATAACGAAAGACTGCTGTTGAGACCACATAGCAATTAAGTTAGCTAACAATGAAAGCAGTAAGGTTAGTCTGTCAGCTATTAATTGCGGGGTTGTGTGACTTATAAGCTAACATTAATTTGCGAGACATTGCGACGCATTGTTTCCCCAGCTTGCCCGTATCGTCATTAAAGTACTTTCATTTATCTGTTCATTAACTCTGCTGTCGAGTTGTTAGCATAGCACCTAGCTAAAATGAACAGCAAGTAAGCTAACGTTAGCTAACTGACACACGTGTCAAAGAAAATCAAGGTTACATAAGCGATGGTGAAAACCACTAGAAATTCAATATAACCAAAATACTTTCAGAAAAACTAAACATCATGTTTCATATTTTTAGCAAACAAAAATGCAAGCCAGTTATTAACATTACAGCATAAGAACTCACATTAAGTTAAGGGATATGTCACCGATCTGGAACTACGTCTCAAATCCGAGCAAAATTAATTAAAAAAGGAGTTGATGAGGGTATCTTCCCTCCAATACTCTTATTGGATAACCAGTCCATTCTGCAGCAAGGATTGGTTTACTGAAGCTGTCAATCTATTATGATTAATGTACGCGATGCTATTGTGTTGTCGCCCTCTGGTGGTTACCACCTGTTTACCTCAGATAGAGAGGTGACGTTACATCAGAGCATCTAAGTCACTGGTTGTATACAGTATTGCAAATGTACAGTTGTACACAGTAATGGGAAATCCGCGTCACTTGATGACAGCAGCATCAGTGTATTAATGTCAGCAACCTTCATGTCCTCTCAATAATAATTAACTGAATAACTGAAAACATGTCTGTATCATTATCACATGAACCTTAATGCGGTCATGATCTCATGGACCTCTGTCAATTTACCAAAGAGTGGGCACAGTGTGCAAAGACTCAGAGACGGAGGAAGAAGAGGAAGGACATTGAGGAAGAGAGCAGTAGAAGCAGTCTGTCTCCACCTGAGGAGCACCTGAGAGTGTCACTGAATTTTTACCCGACATACTTAAGCTTGATTTACTAACCCCATGGATCATTTCATGGATCAGTGTGGTGTAGTTGTCATTGCTCAGTTGCTTCGACTGGGAGTCAGTGAACAGCCAGAGAAAGATCAGGGAGGACATTCACACCCAGCTGCCAGGCTTTTGCCTGGAACCAAGAGAAGGGATTACATCTTGGGAAGCAAATAAGGAACATTCATATTTTAGGCTTGTGAAATGATGTTCACAAATAATTTCTCAGCCTGCAGTTGTTTAATCACCTTTTGTGTGCATGTGAAAAAAATGTATGCACATATGTGAATGTGTGAAATTGTAAAATAATAAAAAATAATAAAACACCTTTGTTAATGTGTAATGAAGTTTTGTAGCTGTAGAAATATTTTACGCATGTGTGAAAATGTTTTGTACACAGAGGTATAATTTGCATGTGTGCAAAAAGTTTTTGTAGCTGCAGAAATATTTTATGGATGTGGAATTAAAATTTGTGCAGGAACATTTTGGTCTCACAAGGTCTCACAAAGTCTGAGCAGTGGATACACAAATTTCCTATCTGCCTATGTGACAGTGAAGTATACAAGCAGCCAGTTATAAGCACACATTCTGCTTGTTTTTTAGGCCACTGACGATCCAATCAGAGAAAGCCAAACTGTCCAACCAGGGGCCAAAAGTTTCCAATGTCGACTCCAGCAAACTCCAGAAGGAAAACTTAACCAGAATGAGCCCACTAGAAACTTTTGCCCCCGGACAAAACAATACAAGTCATTTTTGGTGTACTCGTACTTTTTTTGAGTATCTCTAAACTTTACTAATTGTAACTTTACTTGTACAAACTAGCAGCAAGTTAGCTTGTTCGGGTGAGCCCGACATTTTCGTCCTTGCTGTGGACTTGCTGAGGGTTGTTGGGGTTTCCTTAGTCGCCTTTTCATGTGTTCTCATCTCTCAGAGTTTGTTTTAAGGTTATGTAGACTGGCTAGATACAATTATGTTTCACCATTTGGAGCTGCACCTTCCCTAAAAAGCCGTTGCCCCCGCCACATCGCCATCAGAAGTCCAGACACAGACACACACACACACACACACACACACACACAAAGGGCAGGAACCACCTTTTCATTCATAAATATTTTATATACAAAATTTTGTTACAAGTATAATCAACATATGTCACATTAGAATAATGATAACTACATACATTTGATCAATCTTCGTATTTCACAGTACATATATGAAAAAGATCACAATTCTAGCTGACTGTGTATACAATAAGTACATGCTCTGGTCGTATGCCCTTTTTTTTTTTTTTTACAAACTTAGTTATTTTAAACAGAGTGCAAGAGTTCAGTTGTCACGACAGCTGTGGCCACTGGAAAAAGGTCCACCTTTATGCACTTATACCCCACTGCAGACAAATGTTTGTTCAGTTTAATACAGCAGAACCAACAAAACTCTAAACTACTTTCAGGATTATCTCATCTAAATTGTACCAAACAGGTCCTGTCGAGTATGGAGCCAAAGTGCTGCTTGTTTTGGCAAACGAACAGTAAAAAGTGGGACATCTACAATGGCCACATCTGTCCGCAAACAACCCAAAATACGTGAAGAGGGCTAGTTCAACACGGCTCGCTGAACGCTTGCGTTCCTTGGCACGTAGTAAACAGACAAGAGTGTGGAAACCCAGTCACATTTCAGTTCATTCAACAACCTGCCTGCATGTTTTCTTTTCCATCCAACCCCAAGTTTGTAGTGCGCCTTTGGCAATTAGGTATTTAGAAACATATTATGATTGGAACAGTGACTGTGCATGCATGGCAAGGCTGTGGCGTCAAGATGTTTGCTCACATCCAATTTAAAACTGTAAAGTAGACACAAAAAGAATAAATTATGGAGGTCCTGTTCTGGTCCTCCATAAAGGTGTTCACGCTATTTAATGCCAAAAAACAGGCTGTCAGCTTTTGGTTGTTTCCGTTCAGAGCAGGCCGACAGGTAAACAGTGTTCACAGTCACAGTTTGATACTTGGGAACAAAAGAGCTCAATTATAAACCTCTGACTCTGCGCCTCGTCAGTGCAGAGAAGCTGCGCTTTGTTCGACAGGCCACAGTCCAGAAGTCGCTCTTTCAACTACTACACCCACAATTCCTCTCTTTTGAAAAAATCTATTCCTTTTTACTATACAAGTCAATGTTGTAGGACGCATTCATGTTATAAGTCCCTCTCAATCCCACTGAGTATGGTGAGTTAACCACGTTAGCTAGCCTGCTTTTTTTTTTTTTTAAGGCGATGTAATTCCAGTGCCGTATTTTCTTTCTTTTCAAGTTTTCATGTATTCAGTCTGGGAAAAATACAACCAGGAGTTCATCATTAAAGGGCAACACACATGAGCAGCATCTTCTTGGTCTGAGGCATCAGAGAGTGCCGCTGTCCTACAGCACTTCACAGCGCAGACATGCATCAGCTCTCCAGAAATCTGCAGGCTTACATTCACTCTCTGGTTTGGCATATTGTGGCGACTGCCTCCTGACCGCTTCCTTTTTCTGTGAGATGTGTCTGGAGCTACGAGTGTCAGCTTGTGTGAAATTAAAGGATGTGGCTCGCGATGCGGCCGGCGTGTGTTGCTCTTATTCTGTCGCCATGTTAAATGAAAAATGGGTAACCCATGGTGTGTATATATATATATATATATATATATATATATATATATATATATATATATATATACCCTTGGTATAACGTTGAGTAGCATTGTGAGGTCATCTCCGATGGCCAACAGATGACACATATATTTGATTTTATCCAGATCAATTTGCTACAGGTGTCAGTCAATAGAATTTTATGATCAACAGATCAACTAAAAACACACTATTGCGTTTTTTTGAAGGATTTCCTCCATGTTGAATATTATCAGTCGGAAGCTTTAATAGTCTGTGTTCACTTAGGATGAAGATGACAGTGTTCATAAACACCAGATGGAGCCCTGACCCAAAACTCTGACCCTGATCCATGACAGTTTCTCTTTTCATCATTTCCAGTGTTTCTGCAGCTCATCTGCCCTCCTCCACGGGACGGGTTTCAGATTTCAGCTTGACAAACTCCTTGGCCACCTCGTCAGCAGGCCGCTGGGACAGGATACGCATCACCGTCATGCCCGTCTCGTCGGTTTGAACGCGCGGCCCGAGCGGACACCAGCACACGCAGCTCTTGTGGTCGGCGACGTCGCGCAGCTGGACCACGGCTATGCCGACCACCCGGTCCGCCCGGCCGAAACAGTAGTCCTTCACCGTCACCTGGAGCTCATAGCAGTCTGGGGACTCCTTTCCCAGCACGCTGCAGAGCAGAGGAGGAAATAAAATCTAGTACACTGCGTCTTCACACATCTGGAGCTCATTTAAAGGTATAAGAGTTCAGATTTCAAACTCACAACTGGAAGGCCTCGTTGAACTTCGCCGTCCAGCTGTTGTTCTTGGACTTTGTGGTGAACTTGCGCTTCTTGTCGGCCAGGAAGGGACCAACCATGGAGAGTTCAACGAAAGGCCGGAACATCCCAGATGTCTGCCACTTCATGTCGTTCACTGCGATGACTGGATGGAGAGAAACCAGGGGAGAGAGGGATGGAGATTCAGACGTTTTTAATATTCTCGTTGTATAGATTTTGTTTGTGCCCAATTCACACGACTCTTTGTCTGTTTTAACATTCAAAGGACCTGCAGTGACAAAGAGGAAATACTTCTTCCATTGCTTCCCTTTTTAAAGGACCATATTGGAGGTTTTACATGTTTTACAGTGTAAAACTATAAAGTGACATTCTGTGTTAGTTCATTTCAGAAAGGTATGAAAGGTAGGTTGCTAAGCCCTGAGTCTAACTGAGACATTATCAACACCACATCAAGTCACCTCTATTAATTCATATATTTGGTAATATCCTTGTTGGTGCTAAATGTGAGTGAGTCGCCTCTGAGCTTGGAAAATGTTCCCTGAGGTAAGATAGTCTTGTGAATTTGTTTTGTTGCTCCTGGTGTAGTTGTTGTCAGGTATGAATCTAGTATAGTTTTTAATTCAAGAGTAAAGATTTAAAGAAGACAGAGGTTAGGTGTGCAGCAGTGTGCAGTATTTTGGAGTCTCACCTCTGACGTTGACTTTGCGTTCCTTCCCGAGCATCATGTCGATCTGCAGAACGGCCTCTCCGATGGGCTTCTCTGTCCCCGAGCCTGCAGAACGGGCACATTAATATGATTGGCAACATCCTAAAGCTCACTCCCAAGTTTTTAATCTTACCTAGATGTTATTGCTGCTGCATTGATCCACTTTCTTATCTTACATTTCAGCTTTGGGCAAACTTGTTAAAAACTCCATTTACTAAGTAAAGAGGGTGATGATGCCAATTTGAAAAGTTAGCAACATTAAAGACACCCCACCATATCGCACACTTGTATGGTTAGTTTCTGATTAAATGATAATTTTCTGATTTACAGCATCATTTAAAAAGCACACCAACACACAGCATGAAGCATGTGCTTTGCTGCACCAGGGATGACGAGGAAATGATGCGAAAATATGCAAGACTTTTCCACCCTTTTAAAAATGGTGGCGTACAAAGCCTTGTCACTGAAAACTCTGCAGCTGGAAACGATTAAGAAACGGTTCTACAGCATAATCAGTTACACACCCGATTTTATTAAGAAGTAAACATGCTAAAAATAAAAAAATAGTGCCTTGGCAGTTAAAGCTCAAAAAAGTTCTCAGAAAGCCCTTCAGTTTAATTTCATGAACCTCTAATATTTATTAATACTTATTTGGAGTTCCTTTGACTACTTTAAAGTGCCGGAGATAGTTGTTAACTTGGTGAAAGCATATTTCCAAGACATCAGACTGTGTGCAAGTATCGCAGAGCTCACAACAGGCTGGCAAAGATTGGAGGTTGGTATTATGGCAGGATGTACAGTGTCCCCGCTAGCTTTCACAATGGCTATGGAGGTAATTATTAGGGCTTCCAAGTGGGTCGTAGTGGAGAGAGACGGCAGAATGGAATGCGTCTTCCACCAATTAGGGCTTATATGGATGATATGACACTGCTAACTTCAACAGTGCCATGTACAAGGAGGTTGTTAGATAAAGTCAATCAGAATCTCAAGTGGGCTAGTATGAAGATTAAGCCTAGTAAGTCAAGGAGTATTTCAATATACAGAGGGAAAGTAAGTGATAGAAAGTTTGCTATAGATGGTGAGGAAATCCCAACAATTAGGGAGAAATCAGTTAAGAGTCTAGGACGATGGTACAATGTGGACCTGAATGATGTTGAACAGGTTGTGCAATTTAGAAAGGATGTTGCAGAAGGGCTGAAGAGAATAGATAAATCAGGGCTCCCAGGAAAACTGAGGTTGTGGTGCTTGCAGTTTGGCTTGTATCCTAGGTTAATGTGGCCAATGTCAGTATATGAAGTCCCATTATCTGTAGCAGAGAGAATGGAAAGGCTAGTTAGCTCTTATATTAGAAAATGGTTGGGTGCTCCCAGGTGCTTAAGCAATGTAGCTTTGTATGGGAAAGGAATGCTTCAGCTGCCAGTATCCAGTCTAACAGAGGAGTTTAAATGCACTAAGGTTAGGACAGAACTTTTATTATCTGGGAGTAAGGACATGTTAGTTAGCAATGTGGTTCCGAATCCTTCTGGGGGAAGGAAATGGAACCCAAGGGCAGCAGTGCAGGAGGCAGAGGCAGCTCTTAGGCATGCAGAAATAGTAGGAAATGTTCAATTTGGCCGGGGAGGCTTGGGGCTTGGCCCAGGCAAACCAGTGTGGAATAAAGCAGGTCTAAAGGAGAAAAGAAAGCTTGTAGTGGAACAGGTGCGTAGGCAGGAGGAGTTGTTAAGAGGGGCAAAAGCAGTTGGTCAAGCCAAACAGGGACAATGGTTGAATTGGGAAGGTGTTGAGAAGAGGAAACTTAGTTGGAGGGACCTGTGGAATATGGAGGAAGGCCGTATTAAATTTCTGATAGGGGCGACATACGATGTGTTGCCAACCCCGCAGAACCTAAGTCTCTAGGTACAGGGCGATCAATCGTGCCCACTCTGCTCAGGTACAGTGGAGGTGGGGTGTAGAGGTTTTGTTGCAGGGTCAGCTGTTTCACTGTTGAGGGAGCTGGGAGTGCATGGGCAAAATTTAAGAAAGACAGTGAGGGAGATGTCAGATGAGGCTGCTAGGTCTAGTCAGTGGATATGGATCAGGAGAAATAATAGTAGTTGGGGGGTGAAATAGGGACAGTGGGGGGGCAGGCAGAGGACATGCATGCCTAACCCGGCAAGAGAAGAGGTTAAAGTCTGAACAAGACACCTCTCCTCTGCTCTGCTTTCCCCGCCCCATCTTCTCGCTCTGCCAATAGGAAGAGAACCAGGAAGTTTAGATAAGGTGGGGGTGTGGCCAGCTAGAGTCTCTCTTTGGGACCATGCAGCCTGTTCAGATGAGTTTGCGTGGTAAGACACAGAGTTGGCTTGTTTTTTGATCTTTTTGGTTGTTTTCCTGTTTTGTCTGCTTCTTGAAGGAAATGTTAGGGTTTGTTTTCCTGCTCTGTTTGCTTTTTGAAGGAAATGGTAGGGTTTGCTGCTTCTTGAAGGAAATGTTAGAAGAGGCTGTTAAATCTAGTCTGTGGTTTAGGCCTCCACCTTCAGCACCTTCTAAATTTTCCACCCCCTACCCGAACAAGGGTCTGTATCCAATCCCTACTTTCATCTTTTGACTCTACCTCTTTATTTTCTATCCCCTACCCGAACCAGGGTTTGTATTCCCACCCCGCTTTTTCTTGGTGCAGTTGGTGAGAGGCAGGGGTAGATGATGGTAGTGTGGCAATCGGCAGTTACATGTGGCATCTAGGCCTGTGGTAGCATTGTAGCAGCTAACAATAGCTAAAGCAGTGAGAGTATGATAGTATCTTAGCAGTTAGTATTGGTAGCTAGCAATTAACATTAACAGTATAGGTGAATCTAGCGTTATTGTCTTCTTCTGTTCCTCTTAGCAGGTAGCGGTTAGCACATAACATTAGCTAAATGGTAGCATCGGAACTGTATTGTCTTCTTCTGTTCTTCCTAGCGGTTAGCAGTAGCATTAGCAATAGTTAAATGGTAGCATCGGTACTGGCCACTACCTGGAGCATCTCTGGGTCAGTTGAACGTGGCGGTGCTGTTTGGATTGTGTAGGAGCAGTGTGAACTGGCACTAGGGGGGGTGACTCTGGGACGCCGGAGTTCACTGCCTAACCTCCTGGAGGTGTAGTGGGACTAAGTAGGCGAAACACTGTTGAAGGGAGGTTTCCACCTGATGACCCCCAGAGACGTGTTAGGAATCACTGCTCTTTGGCAGGTATAGAGGCAGATTAGAGCTCCAAGGTTCTTCACTGAGAATGAATCCTCTTTTTGAGCACAAGTATCTTGTGTTTAAATTAACTAGGTGTCTATTTTTCTATAAGGAACCCTGAGAGGAAGCTCAGTGGTTCCCAGTGGAACCCAAGAAACCCCTCATTTCCGGGTGTGGTGGACTTACCCCTGTCAGGTCGAATCTTCTCATTGCCAGTGATTCTGATGCCCATCCCATCATGCACTGAGAGGAGAGGGACGAGAACAGAGGTTTAGGAAACTAATCAAAGAGTTTGAAGCACATGAGGGACATCTGGAAAACCTTTGTGCTGCATATTCTGTATACACAGTGTGTGTGTGTCTATGATCACCTTGGGAGTGTTGTGTGGTGACAAAGGTCTTGATGAGAGCATCAGTGCTCTGGGAGTAGAGAGAGAGGGCGTAACGCAGTGAAGCCAGTTCAGGACTTTTCTCCACAAACGCCTTCTTCAGCCCGTTTCCTCCTGCATGGAAGTATTGCTGAAGGAAAAGGGAGCAACAGGGTGACGGTGAGAAATCAATCCTCATAGGCAGAGTTTTATTTTATTTTTATGAACAAAAACATGATAAAACAAAAAATAACCACAAAGCAAAGTCAACACCAGAGTCACACAAAAACACAAAATGAAACTTATACATCCTGATGAACACAAGCACACAACATGAATCATGAAGTGTCACTTTATTCTGGAAGAATATATTGGAACAAAAAAAATGATGGGAAAGCCTCACATCAACTTCTCAAAATTGACCAGTTCTTGCTTGACACGTGGATTTCAGACATATCAATGTGCAGGTCGCCACCTACCTTGATCGTCTCCAGCCCTGCATCGATAATTATACACTGTTTGGGCGTCAAGGTTTTGGCTTCACCACCTCCCTGCAGCAACCAGAGATCACAGACTGACATTAGACAAACTTTGCCCGTAAGAGCAACGCTCAAAATAGATACAATAAAACAAAGCAGAAGCAGAATCGGAGGAAATCCAAGCCTTGATATTCTGTGTTACTTGTTTGTGCTCATGAATCCATCTTGATCATAATTCCATAATAATATGAACTAGATAATTCCCCCTGGGAAATTTTGAAAGGGACACGGGGTGCGTTCGAGCCGACAAAATTATCTACGTTTTAAAGTTTGAATGAAGTCTCTAGGAGAAACTATGGCGAAGCAGCGGACAATTGAAAAAGGCTGAAATTTGAGGAAATTTCCCCATTCATTTCTTACGAACGATCACTGTCATTGAACAGTGACTGATCAAAAACTATAGGACCAATCAAAATGTGGATGAACACACCAATAGACCAGACTTGGGTCTACATTTTAAAGTTGAAATGAAGTCTCTCGGTGAATGTATGCCTGAGCTACAGATGTTTGAAAAACTCCAATTTCAATCTTGTTTTTTTCGCCCGTCCCATTCATTTCTTATGGGAAATTTATCGCAGTTTTTCGCGTCTTACGACGCGAAAAACTGCGATCTGTGTCTGCTTCTCTCCTCTGCTTCATGTCTCTGTTAACATGAATTAATGAACTGAATCAATAAACATGAATGGAGCTAATGCTAACGGAGCTAACAGAGCTAACACTAATGGAGCGAACAGCTAACGGTGCGAATAGAGCTAACGGCGCTAACGCAACCAGAGCTAACTGTGCTAACAGAGCTAATAGAGCTAGCGGCGTTAACAAGGGGGCGGGGGGATGGGGTTTTCATTATGCATTTGTCTGTGTGTGTGTGTTTATGTATCTGTCGTTGTGTGTGACTGCGTATGTGTGTGTCTTCGTCTGTTTCTGTGGCTTTCTCCTTGTCTGTCTCTGTTGATCACCTCAGCTGTCTGTGTCTGCTTCTCTCCTCTGCTTCATGTCTCTGTTAACATGAATTAATGAACTGAATCAATAAACATGAATGGAGCTAATGCTAACGGAGCAAACAGAGCTAACACTAATGGAGCGAACAGCTAACGGTGCGAATAGAGCTAACGGCGCTAACGCAACCAGAGCTAACTGTGCTAACAGAGCTAATAGAGCTAGCAGCGTTAACAAGGGGGCGGGGGGATGGGGTTTTCATTATGCATTTGTCTGTGTGTGTGTGTTTATGTATCTGTCGTTGTGTGTGACTGCGTATGTGTGTGTCTTCGTCTGTTTCTGTGGCTTTCTCCTTGTCTGTCTCTGTTGATCACCTCAGCTGTCTGTGTCTGCTTCTCTCCTCTGCTTCATGTCTCTGTTAACATGAATTAATGAACTAAATCAATAAGCATGAATGGAGTTAATGCTAACAGAGCTAACAGAGCTAACACTAACGGAGCAAACACTAACGGAGCTAACAGCTAACGGCGCGAATAGAGCTAACGGCGCTAACGCTAACAGAGCTAACTGTGCTAACAGAGCTAATAGAGCTAACGGTGTTAACAAGGGGGCGGGGGGATGGGGTTTTCATTATGCATTTGTCGGTGTATGTGTGTTTATGTATCTGTCATTGTGTGTGACTGCGTATGTGTGTGTCTTCGTCTGTTTGTGTGTGTGTGTCTGCTTGAACTACACAAGCAGCCCAACCAGCTCCTACATGGAGATGTGTATAGTATATATGTGTCTGAATGTGTGTGTGTGTGTGTGTGTGTGTGCGTGTGTGCCTGTGTAACTTCTGCCCCACCTGCTGATAATTACCTCTCTACCTCTCCCACTTTTTACCTGTTCCTGTTCAGTTTTGACGTGCTGTTTTTAATCACTTTTTAGCTGTTGGTTAGCCCTTTTTGTGTGTGCATTTGTGTGACTACTGTCTCAACCTCTTTGGCAAAGAGCTTTGTGAAGCTGAGTTTAACTGCTTGTTGGACGGAGATTGTTTTCAAACAATGCCCTTGTTTTGACTGAGCTCGTTAAGATAATCATTCTCAGGCTTGTTGTCCTGCAGATGTGTGTGCGTGGGTTATTGACCGGTGTGTGTGTAAATGACAGTTACACCTGTTAACTGAAAAGCGACTTTTTCGCTGTCGGTTTCTTCCGAACAACTTGCGATTGTGTCAAAACCGTAGCTGCTATCAAAAAAACGATTACACTGTGAGATGCGGACAAGTCTGGGCCAGATGTACGTGTGTTTTATGTCCAGATATTCTTTAGAAAAATGACAAAATGGTCGACTTAAAAAGACTCTGCGACTCAGAGAACAGGAGTTTGTATTGTATGCAGTGAGATTTGGGTTCGGCGAACCTCCTGAACTAAATCCTCTGGTGAGAGAACCGTACCTCGTATCAGAGTGTACTATAGATCATCGGACTCCCGAGAACTTCCTGAGTCCGGCCATCTCCTCGTTTTATTCCTGACACAACAACTTTTCGTTTTATGGCGATCCAAAGACAGGAGGCATTTCTGCTTTGCTCACAAAACAGCTCTGAATTTTAACATGGGACTTAATGGGAGAACAGGAGGGCGCTGGCTGCACAAAACGTCTCACTATTTAAATTCAGTAAGTCTCTCGGCTTTTTCGAGGACATCACACGAAAGAGGACAAGTTTGTCTACAAACTGAGCCCAAAATTATGCGTGTAGAGTGTAATTTGTGGCCGTAGCGACGAGAAAACGAGAAGATTTTCAGATCGTTTTTAGACTCTGTGCCACTCTAGCACGCACTCTAGCACGAACATTCCGCGCAATACACACCCATTATAATCTCAAAATTTCCCGCCAAACGATCACTGTCATTGAACAGTGACTGATCAAAAACTATAGGACCAATCAAAATGTGGATGAACACACCAATAGACCAGACTTGGGTCTACATTTTAAAGTTGAAATGAAGTCTCTCGGTGAATGTATGCCTGAGCTACAGATGTTTGAAAAACTCCAATTTCAATCTTGTTTTTTTCGCCCGTCCCATTCATTTCTTATGGGAAATTTATCGCAGTTTTTCGCGTCTTACGACGCGAAAAACTGCGATAAATTTGAGAAAAGTAATAGCACACCGATCCCGAACAATACGCACGTTTTGATATATAATTTGCGAGGGTTTTCTCAAAGCTGTGGGACGAGTTTGAGGACGAAAACTTGGAGGAAGATGAAAAATAATAAGAAGAAGAAGAAGAAGAAGAAACGCGCGGGATAGTAATAAGTGACTCGGGGCTACGCCCCGAGTCACTGGCTCCTGCAGCTATTTCATAGCTGTAGGAGCCAGTGACTCGGGACGTTGCCCCGTGTCCCTAACTAGAAAATTCCCCCTGGGAAATTTTGAAAGGGACACGGGGTGCGTTCGAGCCGACAAAATTATCTACGTTTTAAAGTTTGAATGAAGTCTCTAGGAGAAACTATGGCGAAGCAGCGGACAATTGAAAAAGGCTGCAATTTGAGAAAACGGCAGATATCAGAGGTAGTCAGTCCCTGATTAATGAATTGCTCTCAGCTGTGTTTCTGTGGCTTTCTCCTTGTCTGTCTCTGTTGATCACCTCAGCTGTCTGTGTCTGCTTCTCTCCTCTGCTTCATGTCTCTGTTAACATGAATTAATGAACTGAATCAATAAACATGAATGGAGCTAATGCTAACGGAGCTAACAGAGCTAACACTAATGGAGCGAACAGCTAACGGTGCGAATAGAGCTAACGGCGCTAACGCAAACAGAGCTAACTGTGCTAACAGAGCTAATAGAGCTAGCGGCGTTAACAAGGGGGCGGGGGGATGGGGTTTTCATTATGCATTTGTCTGTGTGTGTGTGTTTATGTATCTGTCGTTGTGTGTGACTGCGTATGTGTGTGTCTTCGTCTGTTTCTGTGGCTTTCTCCTTGTCTGTCTCTGTTGATCACCTCAGCTGTCTGTGTCTGCTTCTCTCCTCTGCTTCATGTCTCTGTTAACATGAATTAATGAACTGAATCAATAAGCATGAATGGAGTTAATGCTAACAGAGCTAACAGAGCTAACACTAACGGAGCTAACACTAACGGAGCTAACAGCTAACGGCGCGAATAGAGCTAACGGCGCTAACGCTAACAGAGCTAACTGTGCTAACAGAGCTAATAGAGCTAACGGTGTTAACAAGGGGGCGGGGGGATGGGGTTTTCATTATGCATTTGTCTGTGTATGTGTGTTTATGTATCTGTCATTGTGTGTGACTGCGTATGTGTGTGTCTTCGTCTGTTTGTGTGTGTGTGTCTGCTTGAACTACACAAGCAGCCCAACCAGCTCCTACATGGAGATGTGTATAGTATATATGTGTCTGAATGTGTGTGTGTGTGTGTGTGTGCGTGTGTGCCTGTGTAACTTCTGCCCCACCTGCTGATAATTACCTCTCTACCTCTCCCACTTTTTACCTGTTCCTGTTCAGTTTTGACGTGCTGTTTTTAATCACTTTTTAGCTGTTGGTTAGCCCTGCTTGTGTGTGTGTTTGTGTGACTACTGTCTCAACCTTTTTGGCAAAGCGCTTGGTGAAGCTGAGTTTAACTGTTTGTTGGATGGAGATTGTTTTCAAACAATGCCCTTGTTTTGACTGAGCTCGTTAAGATAATCATTCTCAGGCTTGTTGTCCTGCAGATGTGTGTGCGTGGGTTATTGACCGGTGTGTGTGTAAATGACAGTTGCACCTGTTAAACTCCTCCCTTGAAAAGCGGCTTTTTCGCTGTCGGTTTCTTCCGAACAACTTGCGATTGTGTCAAAACCGTAGCTGCTATCAAAAAACCGATTACACTGTGAGATGCGGACAAGTCTGGGCCAGATGTACGTGTGTTTTATGTCCAGATATTCTTTAGAAAAATGACAAAATGGTCGACTTAAAAAGACTCTGCGACTCAGAGAACAGGAGTTTGTATTGTATGCAGTGAGATTTGGGTTCGGCGAACCTCCTGAACTAAATCCTCTGGTGAGAGAACCGTACCTCGTATCAGAGTGTACTATAGATCATCGGACTCCCGAGAACTTCCTGAGTCCGGCCATCTCCTCGTTTTATTCCTGACACAACAACTTTTCGTTTTATGGCGATCTAAAGACAGGAGGCATTTCTGCTTTGCTCACAAAACAGCTCTGAATTTTAACATGGGACTTAATGGGAGAACAGGAGGGCGCTGGCTGCACAAAACGTCTCACTATTTAAATTCAGTAAGTCTCTCAGCTTTTTCGAGGACATCACACGAAAGAGGACAAGTTTGTCTACAAAATGAGCCCAAAATTATGCGTGTAGAGTGTAATTTGTGGCCGTAGCGACGAGAAAAAGAGAAGATTTTCAGATCGTTTTTAGACTCTGTGCCACTCTAGCACGCACTCTAGCACGAACATTCCGCGCAATACACACCCATTATAATCTCAAAATTTCCCTCCAAACGATCACTGTCATTGAACAGTGACTGATCAAAAACTATAGGACCAATCAAAATGTGGATGAACACACCAATAGACCAGACTTGGGTCTACATTTTAAAGTTGAAATGAAGTCTCTCGGTGAATGTATGCCTGAGCTACAGATGTTTGAAAAACTCCAATTTCAATCTTGTTTTTTTCGGCCGTCCCATTCATTTCTTATGGGAAATTTATCGCAGTTTTTCGCGTCTTACGACGCGAAAAACTGCGATAAATTTGAGAAAAGTAATAGCACACCGATCCCGAACAATACACACGTTTTGATATATAATTTGCGAGGGTTTTCTCAAAGCTGCGGGGCGAGTTTGAGGACGAAAACTTGGAGGAAGATGAAAAATAATAATAACTAGAAAATTCCCTCTGGGAAATTTTGAAAGGGACACGGGGTGTGTTCGAGCCGACAAAATTATCTACGTTTTAAAGTTTGAATGAAGTCTCTAGGAGAAACTATGGCGAAGCAGCGGACAATTGAAAAAGGCTGCAAATTGAGAAAACGGCAGATATCAGAGGTAGTCAGTCCCTGATTAATGAATTGCTCTCAGCTGTGTTTCTGTGGCTTTCTCCTTGTCTGTCTCTGTTGATCACCTCAGCTGTCTGTGTCTGCTTCTCTCCTCTGCTTCATGTCTCTGTTAACATGAATTAATGAACTGAATCAATAAACATGAATGGAGCTAATGCTAACGGAGCTAACAGAGCTAACACTAACTGAGCTAACAGCTAAAGGTGCGAATATAGCTAACGGCGCTAGCGCTAACAGAGCTAACTGTGCTAACAGAGCTAACAGAGCTAACGGCGTTAACAAGGGGGCGGGGGGATGGGGTTTTCATTATGCATTTGTCTGTGTGTGTGTGTTTATGTATCTGTCGTTGTGTGTGACTGCGTATGTGTGTGTCTTCGTCTGTTTGTGTGTGTGTGTCTGCTTGAACTACACAAGCAGCCCAACCAGCTCCTACATGGAGATGTGTCTGGTATATGTGTGTCTGAATGTGTGTGTGTGTGTGTGTTTGTTTGTGTGCGTGTGTAACTTCTGCCCCACCTGCTGATAATTACCTCTCTACCTCTCCCACTTTTTACCTGTTCCTGTTCAGTTTTGACGTGCTTGTTTTTAATCACTTTTTAGCTGTTGGTTAGCCCTGCTTGTGTGTGTGTTTGTGTGACTACTGTCTCAACCTTTTTGGCAAAGCGCTTGGTGAAGCTGAGTTTAACTGTTTGTTGGATGGAGATTGTTTTCAAACAATGCCCTTGTTTTGACTGAGCTCGTTAAGATAATCATTCTCAGGCTTGTTGTCCTGCAGATGTGTGTGCGTGGGTTATTGACCGGTGTGTGTGTAAATGACAGTTGCACCTGTTAAACTCTTCCCTTGAAAAGCGGCTTTTTCGCTGTCGGTTTCTTCCGAACAACTTGCAATTGTGTCAAAACCGTAGCTGCTATCAAAAAACCGATTACACTGTGAGATGCGGACAAGTCTGGGCCAGATGTACGTGTGTTTTATGTCCAGATATTCTTTAGAAAAATGACAAAATGGTCGACTTAAAAAGACTCTGCGACTCAGAGAACAGGAGTTTGTATTGTATGCAGTGAGATTTGGGTTCGGCGAACCTCCTGAACTAAATCCTCTGGTGAGAGAACCGTACCTCGTATCAGAGTGTACTATAGATCATCGGACTCCCGAGAACTTCCTGAGTCCGGCCATCTCCTCGTTTTATTCCTGACACAACAACTTTTCGTTTTATGGCGATCTAAAGACAGGAGGCATTTCTGCTTTGCTCACAAAACAGCTCTGAATTTTAACATGGGACTTAATGGGAGAACAGGAGGGCGCTGGCTGCACAAAACGTCTCACTATTTAAATTCAGTAAGTCTCTCGGCTTTTTCGAGGACATCACACGAAAGAGGACAAGTTTGTCTACAAACTGAGCCCAAAATTATGCGTGTAGAGTGTAATTTGTGGCCGTAGCGACGAGAAAACGAGAAGATTTTCAGATCGTTTTTAGACTCTGTGCCACTCTAGCACGCACTCTAGCACGAACATTCCGCGCAATACACACCCATTATAATCTCAAAATTTCCCGCCAAACGATCACTGTCATTGAACAGTGACTGATCAAAAACTATAGGACCAATCAAAATGTGGATGAACACACCAATAGACCAGACTTGGGTCTACATTTTAAAGTTGAAATGAAGTCTCTCGGTGAATGTATGCCTGAGCTACAGATGTTTGAAAAACTCCAATTTCAATCTTGTTTTTTTCGCCCGTCCCATTCATTTCTTATGGGAAATTTATCGCAGTTTTTCGCGTCTTACGACGCGAAAAACTGCGATAAATTTGAGAAAAGTAATAGCACACCGATCCCGAACAATACGCACGTTTTGATATATAATTTGCGAGGGTTTTCTCAAAGCTGTGGGACGAGTTTGAGGACGAAAACTTGGAGGAAGATGAAAAATAATAACTAGAAAATTCCCCCTGGGAAATTTTGAAAGGGACACGGGGTGTGTTCGAGCCGACAAAATTATCTACGTTTTAAAGTTTGAATGAAGTCTCTAGGACAAAGTATGGCCGAGCAGCGGACAATTGAAAAAGGCTGAAATTTGAGGAAATTTCCCCATTCATTTCTTATGGGAAATTTATCGCAGTTGTTCGCGTCTTACGTCGGCCTTCGATGGTCATAGCTCGAAAACCGTAAGAGATATCAAAATGTGCCGAGGGTCATTTGGAGCCGACAAAATTATCTACGTTTTAAAGTTTGAATGAAGTCTCTAGGAGAAACTATGGCGAAGCAGCGGACAATTGAAAAAGGCTGCAATGTGAGAAAACGGCAGATATCAGAGGCAGTCAGTCCCTGATTAATGAATTGCTCTCAGCTGTGTTTCTGTGGCTTTCTCCTTGTCTGTCTCTGTTGATCACCTCAGCTGTCTGTGTCTGCTTCTCTCCTCTGCTTCATGTCTCTGTTAACATGAATTAATGAACTGAATCAATAAACATGAATGGAGCTAATGCTAACGGAGCTAACAGAGCTAACACTAATGGAGCGAACAGCTAACGGTGCGAATAGAGCTAACGGCGCTAACGCAACCAGAGCTAACTGTGCTAACAGAGCTAATAGAGCTAGCGGCGTTAACAAGGGGGCGGGGGGATGGGGTTTTCATTATGCATTTGTCTGTGTGTGTGTGTTTATGTATCTGTCGTTGTGTGTGACTGCGTATGTGTGTGTCTTCGTCTGTTTCTGTGGCTTTCTCCTTGTCTGTCTCTTTTGATCACCTCAACTGTCTGTGTCTGCTTCTCTCCTCTGCTTCATGTCTCTGTTAACATGAATTAATGAACTGAATCAATAAGCATGAATGGAGTTAATGCTAACAGAGCTAACAGAGCTAACACTAACGGAGCTAACACTAACGGAGCTAACACTAACGGAGCTAACGGCTAACGGCGCGAATAGAGCTAACGGTGCTAACGCTAACAGAGCTAACTGTGCTAACAGAGCTAATAGAGCTAACGGTGTTAACAAGGGGGCGGGGGGATGGGGTTTTCATTATGCATTTGTCTGTGTGTGTGTGTTTATGTATCTGTCATTGTGTGTGACTGCGTATGTGTGTGTCTTCGTCTGTTTGTGTGTGTGTGTCTGCTTGAACTACACAAGCAGCCCAACCAGCTCCTACATGGAGATGTGTATAGTATATATGTGTCTGAATGTGTGTGTGTGTGTGTGTGTGTGTGCGTGTGTGCCTGTGTAACTTCTGCCCCACCTGCTGATAATTACCTCTCTACCTCTCCCACTTTTTACCTGTTCCTGTTCAGTTTTGACGTGCTGTTTTAAATCACTTTTTAGCTGTTGGTTAGCCCTGCTTGTGTGTGCATTTGTGTGACTACTGTCTCAACCTCTTTGGCAAAGAGCTTTGTGAAGCTGAGTTTAACTGCTTGTTGGACGGAGATTGTTTTCAAACAATGCCCTTGTTTTGACTGAGCTCGTTAAGATAATCATTCTCAGGCTTGTTGTCCTGCAGATGTGTGTGCGTGGGTTATTGACCGGTGTGTGTGTAAATGAGTTACACCTGTTAACTGAAAAGCGGCTTTTTCGCTGTCGGTTTCTTCCGAACAACTTGCGATTGTGTCAAAACCGTAGCTGCTATCAAAAAAACGATTACACTGTGAGATGCGGACAAGTCTGGGCCAGATGTACGTGTGTTTTATGTCCAGATATTCTTTAGAAAAATGACAAAATGGTCGACTTAAAAAGACTCTGCGACTCAGAGAACAGGAGTTTGTATTGTATGCAGTGAGATTTGGGTTCGGCGAACCTCCCGAACTAAATCCTCTGGTGAGAGAACCGTACCTCGTATCAGAGTGTACTATAGATCATCGGACTCCCGAGAACTTCCTGAGTCCGAATATCATCTCGTTTTATTCCTGAGACAACAACTTTTCGTTTTATGGCGATGTAAAGACAGGAGGCATTTATGCTTTTCTCACAAAACAGCTCTGAATTTTTACATTGGAGTCAATGGGAGAGCTAGAGGGAGGTGGCTACACAAAAAGCCTCACTATTTAAATTCAGTAAGTCTCTCGGCTTTTTCGAGGACATCACATGAAAGAGGACAAGTTTGTCTACAAAAGATCCCAAAATTATGTGTCTCCTATTCACCGTTTGTATTTTACGGCAATTTTAGAAACACATTTCAGGCGATTTTTCACCGGCTGTCTCACTCTAACTTATGACATCACCCACTGTAGAGGGAGAGATTCTGAGCATTTTTGTGAGAAACTTGATGGTCTTCAGATGGTCATAGCTCGAAAACCGTAAGAGATATCAAAAAATGTGCCGGTATTAATTTTGAGCTGACAAATTTATCTACGTTTTAAACTTTGAATGAAGTCTCTAGGACAAAGTATGGCCGAGCTGCGGACAATTGAAAAAGGCTGAAATTTGAGGAAATTTCCCCATTCATTTCTTATGGGAAAGTCTTCGCAGTTGTTCGCGTCTTACGTCGGCCTTCGATGGTCATAGTTCGAAAACCGTAAGAGATATCAAAATGTGCCGAGGGTCATTTGGAGCCGACAAAATTATCTACGTTTTAAAGTTCAAATGAAGTCTCTCGGTGAATGTATGCCTGAGCTACAGACGTTTGAAAAACTCCAATTTCCATCTTTTTTTTTTCGCCCGTCCCATTCATTCTTATGGGAAATTTATCGCAGTTTTTCGCGTCTTACGACGCGAAAAACTGCGATAAATTTGAGAAAAGTAATAGCACACCGATCCTGATCAAACCGCACGTTTTGATATATAATTTGCAAGGGTTTTCTCAAAGCTGCGGGGCGAGTTCAGGGACAAAAATTTGGAGGATGATGAAAAATAATAATAATAAGAAGAAACGCGCGGGATAGTAATAAGTGACTCGGGGCTACGCCCCGAGTCACTGGCTCCTGCAGCAGAGCTGCAGGAGCCAGTGCCTCGGAGCGTGCCCCGTGTCCCTAATAAGAAGAAGAAGAAACGCGCGGGATAGTAATAAGTGACTCGGGGCTACGCCCCGAGTCACTGGCTCCTGAAGCTATGAAATAGCTGTAGGAGCCAGTGACTCGGGACGTTGCCCCGTGTCCCTAATAAGAAGAAGAAGAAGAAGAAGAAACGCGCGGGATAGTAATAAGTGACTCGGGGCTACGCCCCGAGTCACTGGCTCCTGCAGCTATTTCATAGCTGTAGGAGCCAGTGACTCGGGACGTTGCCCCGTGTCCCTAATAAGAAGAAGAAGAAACGCGCGGGATAGTAATAAGTGACTCGGGGCTACGCCCCGAGTCACTGGCTCCTGCAGCTATTTCATAGCTGTAGGAGCCAGTGCCTCGGAGCGTGCCCCGTGTCCCTAATAAGAAGAAACGCGTGGGATAGTAATAAGTGACTCGGGGCTATGCCCCGAGTCACTGGCTCCTGCAGCAGAGCTGCAGGAGCCAGTGCCTCGGAGCGTGCCCCGTGTCCCTAATAATAAGAAGAAGAAGAAACGCGCGGGATAGTAATAAGTGACTCGGGGCGTAGCCCCGAGTCACTGGCTCCTGCAGCTATTTCATAGCTGTAGGAGCCAGTGACTCGGGACGTTGCCCCGTGTCCCTAACTAGAAAATTCCCCCTGGGAAATTTTGAAAGGGACACGGGGTGCGTTCGAGCCGACAAAATTATCTACGTTTTAAAGTTTGAATGAAGTCTCTAGGAGAAACTATGGCGAAGCAGCGGACAATTGAAAAAGGCTGCAATGTGAGAAAACTGCAGATATCAGAGGTAGTCAGTCCCTGATTAATGAATTGCTCTCAGCTGTGTTTCTGTGGCTTTCTCCTTGTCTGTCTCTGTTGATCACCTCAGCTGTCTGTGTCTGCTTCTCTCCTCTGCTTCATGTCTCTGTTAACATGAATTAATGAACTGAATCAATAAACATGAATGGAGCTAATGCTGACGGAGCTAACAGAGCTAACACTAACGGAGCTAACAGCTAGCGGTGCGAATAGAGCTAACGGCGCTAACGCTAACAGAGCTAACTGTGCTAACAGAGCTAATAACGGCGTTAACAAGGGGGCGGGGGGATGGGGTTTTCATTATGCATTTGTCTGTGTGTGTGTGTTTATGTATCTGTCATTGTGTGTGACTGCGTATGTGTGTGTCTTCGTCTGTTTGTGTGTGTGTGTCTGCTTGAACTACACAAGCAGCCCAACCAGCTCCTACATGGAGATGTGTCTGGTATATGTGTGTCTGAATGTGTGTGTGTGTGTGTGTTTGTTTGTGTGCGTGTGTAACTTCTGCCCCACCTGCTGATAATTACCTCTCTACCTCTCCCACTTTTTACCTGTTCCTGTTCAGTTTTGACGTGCTTGTTTTTAATCACTTTTTAGCTGTTGGTTAGCCCTGCTTGTGTGTGCGTTTGTGTGACTACTGTCTCAACCTTTTTGGCAAAGCGCTTGGTGAAGCTGAGTTTAACTGTTTGTTGGACGGAGATTGTTTTCAAACAATGCCCTTGTTTTGACTGAGCTCGTTAAGATAATCATTCTCAGGCTTGTTGTCCTGCAGATGTGTGTGCGTGGGTTATTGACCGGTGTGTGTGTAAATGACAGTTACACCTGTAAACTGAAAAGCGGCTTTTTCGCTGTCGGTTTCTTCCGAACAACTTGCGATTGTGTCAAAACCGTAGCTGCTATCAAAAAACCGATTACACTGTGAGATGCGGACAAGTCTGGGCCAGATGTACGTGTGTTTTATGTCCAGATATTCTTTAGAAAAATGACAAAATGGTCGACTTAAAAAGACTCTGCCACTCAGAGAACAGGAGTTTGTATTGTATGCAGTGAGATTTGGGTTCGGCGAACCTCCTGAACTAAATCCTCTGGTGAGAGAACCGTACCTCGTATCAGAGTGTACTATAGATCATCGGACTCCCGAGAACTTCCTGAGTCCGACCATCATCTCGTTTTATTCCTGACACAACAACTTTTCGTTTTATGGCGATCTAAAGACAGGAGGCATTTCTGCTTTGCTCACAAAACAGCTCTGAATTTTAACATGGGACTTAATGGGAGAACAGGAGGGCGCTGGCTGCACAAAACGTCTCACTATTTAAATTCAGTAAGTCTCTCGGCTTTTTCGAGGACATCACACGAAAGAGGACAAGTTTGTCTACAAACTGATCCCAAAATTATGCGTGTAGAGTGTAATTTGTGGCCGTAGCGACGAGAAAAAGAGAAGATTTTCAGATCGCTTTTAGACTCTGTGCCACTCTAGCACGCACTCTAGCACGAACATTCCGCGCAATACACACCCATTATAATCTCAAAATTTCCCTCCAAACGATCACTGTCATTGAACAGTGACTGATCAAAAACTATAGGACCAATCAAAATGTGGATGAACACACCAATAGACCAGACTTGGGTCTACATTTTAAAGTTGAAATGAAGTCTCTCGGTGAATGTATGCCTGAGCTACAGATGTTTGAAAAACTCCAATTTCAATCTTGTTTTTTTCACCCGTCCCATTCATTTCTTATGGGAAATTTATCGCAGTTTTTCGCGTCTTACGACGCGAAAAACTGCGATAAATTTGAGAAAAGTAATAGCACACCGATCCCGAACAATACGCACGTTTTGATATATAATTTGCGAGGGTTTTCTCAAAGCTGCGGGGCGAGTTAAGGGACGAAAACTTGGAGGAGGATGAAAAATAACTAGAAAATTCCCCCTGGGAAATTTTGAAAGGGACACGGGGTGCGTTCGAGCCGACAAAATTATCTACGTTTTGAAGTTTGAATGAAGTCTCTAGGACAAAGTATGGCCGAGCAGCGGACAATTGAAAAAGGCTGAAATTTGAGGAAATTTCCCCATTCATTTCTTATGGGAAATTTATCGCAGTTGTTTGCGTCTTACGTCGGCCTTCGATGGTCATAGCTCGAAAACCGTAAGAGATATCAAAATGTGCCGAGGGTCATTTTGAGCCGACAAAATTATCTACGTTTTAAAGTTTGAATGAAGTCTCTAGGAGAAACTATGGCGAAGCAGCGGACAATTGAAAAAGGCTGCAATGTGAGAAAACGGCAGATATCAGAGGTAGTCAGTCCCTGATTAATGAATTGCTCTCAGCTGTGTTTCTGTGGCTTTCTCCTTGTCTGTCTCTGTTGATCACCTCAGCTGTCTGTGTCTGCTTCTCTCCTCTGCTTCATGTCTCTGTTAACATGAATTAATGAACTGAATCAATAAACATGAATGGAGCTAATGCTAACGGAGCTAACAGAGCTAACACTAACGGAGCTAACAGCTAACGGTGCGAATAGAGCTAACGGCGCTAACGCTAACAGAGCTAACTGTGCTAACAGAGCTAATAGAGCTAACGGCGTTAACAAGGGGGCGGGGGGATGGGGTTTTCATTATGCATTTGTCTGTGTGTGTGTGTTTATGTATCTGTCATTGTGTGTGACTGCGTATGTGTGTGTCTTCGTCTGTTTGTGTGTGTGTGTCTGCTTGAACTACACAAGCAGCCCAATCTGCTCCTACATGGAGATGTGTATGGTATATGTGTGTCTGAATGTGTGTGTGTGTGTGTGTGCGTGCGTGTGTGCCTGTGTAACTTCCTCCCCACCTGCTGATAATTACCTCTGCACCTCTCCCACTGTTTACCTGTTCCTGTTCAGTTTTGACGTGCTGTTTTTAATCACTTTTTAGCTGTTGGTTAGCCCTTTTTGTGTGTGTGTTTGTGTGACTACTGTCTCAACCTTTTTGCGAAACTGCTTTCTGAAGCTGAGTTTAACTGTTTGTTGGACGGAGATTGTTTTCAAACAATGCCCTTGTTTTGACTGAGCTCGTTAAGATAATCACTCTCAGGCTGGTTGTCCTGCAGATGTGTGTGCGTGGGTTATTGACCGGTGTGTGTGTAAATGACAGTTGCACCTGTTAAACTCTTCCCTTGAAAAGCGGCTTTTTCGCTGTCGGTTTCTTCCGAACAACTTGCGATTGTGTCAAAACCGTAGCTGCTATCAAAAAACCGATTACACTGTGAGATGCGGACAAGTCTGGGCCAGATGTACGTGTGTTTTATGTCCAGATATTCTTTAGAAAAATGACAAAATGGTCGACTTAAAAAGACTCTGCCACTCAGAGAACAGGAGTTTGTATTGTATGCAGTGAGATTTGGGTTCGGCGAACCTCCTGAACTAAATCCTCTGGTGAGAGAACCGTACCTCGTATCAGAGTGTACTATAGATCATCGGACTCCCGAGAACTTCCTGAGTCCGACCATCATCTCGTTTTATTCCTGACACAACAACTTTTCGTTTTATGGCGATCTAAAGACAGGAGGCATTTCTGCTTTGCTCACAAAACAGCTCTGAATTTTAACATGGGACTTAATGGGAGAACAGGAGGGCGCTGGCTGCACAAAACGTCTCACTATTTAAATTCAGTAAGTCTCTCGGCTTTTTCGAGGACATCACACGAAAGAGGACAAGTTTGTCTACAAACTGATCCCAAAATTATGCGTGTAGAGTGTAATTTGTGGCCGTAGCGACGAGAAAAAGAGAAGATTTTCAGATCGTTTTTAGACTCTGTGCCACTCTAGCACGCACTCTAGCACGAACATTCCGCGCAATACACACCCATTATAATCTCAAAATTTCCCGCCAAACGATCACTGTCATTGAACAGTGACTGATCAAAAACTATAGGACCAATAAAAATGTGGATGAACACACCAATAGACCAGACTTGGGTCTACATTTTAAAGTTGAAATGAAGTCTCTCGGTGAATGTATGCCTGAGCTACAGATGTTTGAAAAACTCCAATTTCAATCTTGTTTTTTTCGCCCGTCCCATTCATTTCTTATGGGAAATTTATCGCAGTTTTTCGCGTCTTACGACGCGAAAAACTGCTATAAATTTGAGAAAAGTAATAGCACACCGATCCCGAACAATACGCACGTTTTGATATATAATTTGCGAGGGTTTTCTCAAAGCTGTGGGACGAGTTTGAGGACGAAAACTTGGAGGAAGATGAAAAATAATAAGAAGAAGAAGAAGAAGAAACGCGCGGGATAGTAATAAGTGACTCGGGGCTACGCCCCGAGTCACTGGCTCCTGCAGCTATTTCATAGCTGTAGGAGCCAGTGACTCGGAGCGTGCCCCGTGTCCCTAATAAGAAGAAGAAGAAGAAGAAGAAGAAACGCGCGGGATAGTAATAAGTGACTCGGGGCTACGCCCCGAGTCACTGGCTCCTGCAGCTATTTCATAGCTGTAGGAGCCAGTGACTCGGGACGTTGCCCCGTGTCCCTAATAAGAAGAAGAAGAAGAAACGCGCGGGATAGTAATAAGTGACTCGGGGCTACGCCCCGAGTCACTGGCTCCTGCAGCTATGAAATAGCTGTAGGAGCCAGTGACTCGGGACGTTGCCCCGTGTCCCTAATAAGAAGAAGAAGAAGAAACGCGCGGGATAGTAATAAGTGACTCGGGGCTACGCCCCGAGTCACTGGCTCCTGCAGCTATTTCATAGCTGTAGGAGCCAGTGACTCGGGACGTTGCCCCGTGTCCCTAATAAGAAGAAACACGCGGGATAGTAATAAGTGACTCGGGGCTACGCCCGAGTCACTGGCAGCTATTTCATAGCTGTAGGAGCCAGTGACTCGGGACGTTGCCCCGTGTCCCTAATAATAATAATAATAATACGCCCCGAGTCACTGGCTCCTGCAGCTCTGCTGCAGTGCCTCCTGCAGCCTCCTGCAGCTATGAAATAGCTGTAGGAGCCAGTGACTCGGGACGTTGCCCCGTGTCCCTAATAAGAAGAAACGCGCGGGATAGTAATATCCCGCGCGTTGACTCGGGACGTTGGGACGTTGCCCCCGACTCGGGACGTTGCCCCGTGTCCCTAATAAATTTAACACACCAATGATCTCTCATCGATACATCTACTCTGACTGTGAACTTCATCAACAGCCTCCTTCTTTAATTGACTGAAGAAACACATTTCAGAGACTTCTACTGTGTGAGCAGCTACGCCCCGAGTCACTGGCTCCTGCAGCTATGAGCAGCTCTAGAACAGCAGTTTGTGGTTAAGCTCAACAGGGCGTAGCCCCCGAGTCACTTATTACTATCCCGCGTGACTCGGGACGTTGCCCCGTGTCCCTAATAAATTTAACACACCAATGATCTCTCATCGATACATCTACTCTGACTGTGAACTTCATCAACAGCCTCCTTCTTTAATTGACTGAAGAAACACATTTCAGAGACTTCTACTGTGTGAGCAGCTACGCCCCGAGTCACTGGCTCCTGCAGCTATGAAATAGCTGTAGGAGCCAGTGACTCGGGACGTTGCCCCGTGTCCCTAATAAGAAGAAGAAGAAGAAGAAGAAACGCGCGGGATAGTAATAAGTGACTCGGAGCGTGCCCCGTGTCCCTAATAATAAGAAGAAACGCGCGGGATAGTAATAAGTGACTCGGGGCTGCGCCCCGTGTCCCTAATAATAAGAAGAAGAAACGCGCGGGATAGTAATAAGTGACTCGGGGCAACGTCCCGAGTCACTGGCTCCTACAGCTATTTCATAGCTGCAGGAGCCAGTGACTCGGGGCGTAGCCCCGTGTCCCTAATAATAATAAGAAGAAGAAGAAACGCGCGGGATAGTAATAAGTGACTATCGTCCCGAGTCACTGGCTCCTGCAGCTATGAAATAGCTGTAGGAGCCAGTGACTCGGGACGTTGCCCCGTGTCCCTAATAAATTTAACACACCAATGATCTCTCATCGATACATCTACTCTGACTGTGAACTTCATCAACAGCCTCCTTCTTTAATTGACTGAAGAAACACATTTCAGAGACTTCTACTGTGTGAGCAGCTCTAGAACAGCAGTTTGTGGTTAAGCTCAACAGTCACTGATGAGGGAGAGGAACACGTCCTGGATTTACTTTCAACATTGAAATTTTACCCAGTCTTTAAACTGCCGGCTTTATGCAACCTCCTGCATGGTGCATTAACAGGCAGCCACCAGCGGCTATTGAGGCCGATGTACAAATGTTTTATGTTGCAGTGCTTCTAACAGCCACTAATACAGATGCTGAACAACTTTGATGTCACCAGGAAAATGTAAAAGTGTACAAGTCTTTGGTTTTGGCTACTCAACATTGCAGCAGTAGTGAGAATAAAACTAGCAATAAGGACATTATAATGTCAGAAGTATACTAATATAAATAATACAAATAAATAAATGAATAAAAGTAAAAATAAAGCGCTGTTAAATGCGCAAATACTCATATGTCAGACAGACAGGGAACAGGCCTTTAGTGTCTGTTGTTGATGAGTCTGTGTATAGATGTCTTATTAGCTGTGCTGCAATAATTTGTTCAAGTAATAAGATACTATGGCATAAACATACAAGAGGCTTTGCCCCTTGCCCTGCATGTTACCTTGAGATTAGACAGTCCTTTAGCTGCTGTGAGGAGCTGGGCCCCCTGCAGAGAGGAGGAGAGAGAGAGCGGTGGATAAAGAGGGATTATACTGAGACTTCATGTCATATTGTCAAGTTTACACATGCATACATACGTACGTCACAATTCTCTGCGCAGTAGACAAAATGCAGCATTTCAACACGATTCACATATTCACAGAACAAACTAGAACAAACTCATGTAAATAAAGATCAGTACGTTTTGCAAAACAGAAATGCACCATGCACAACATCTACCACTAGATGGCAGCAGAGCACAGCTGCTGATCTTATTGGAGCTGAGAGACAAGTCACTGCAACAATCCAAAATCCACAATCCAGTACATTGTGCACAACATATATTTGCAGATTTTCTACCATACCACCCATTCAATTCAGTGTGCTATTATAACCAACCAGCAGATTTTGTTGAGATTTATAATTTGTGACAGTAAACATTGTGCTCACTTTGTCAAAGCTATGTTTTTGTACTGTGGAAGTCACAAGCTGCTTTGGTGCATTTTGGGAAAAACTTGTTTGCTGCCACCACTAAATTCATGAGCTTTGCTGTTGAAAGACACGACAAACAACACGCAGACATGGATGATGACGGTGAATATGATTGTTTGAGTCACTTCATGTGCTGCAAACTGTTGCTGTTCGGCTGTTTTGGGCGCTGACGTCAAAACAGTCCCTGACTCTCCATTACTACATGACAAACTCATAACTTTAAAGGAGACATTGAAAGTAAATCAATATAAAAAAAGATTTACAAGATTTAATAAAGTGGTTGGCAATAATAAGTGTAGTGTATATCATTTGTGCTTAATGAAGAGAACGCACATCCTTTAATAACTGTGTGTTTGCTTGAGTCCTCTCTGTGAGAGTTTTCAGACATTATGATTGACAATTTGCAGTAGGGGACATTTTGTCTGGCCCTCACTTGTCCAAAAGGTTGAACAAAGGTTAAGAATTTTCAAGTTTAAAGGGCAACTCCAGCACTTTTACACATTAAGTGAGTTTACAGGGAGAACTACTGCATATGTGGAAAAAAGAAACCACTCCTCATCTCTGACTGAGGTCAGAAACGTGAGGCTACATTAGCCACTACTAGCATACCACACCCAACTCTCCAACCAAACTGTCCATGGCCGAGTTGCATCCTGGGTAAAGTAGGTGCCCCTTTTTGACAAGGAAGAAGAATGTGTGAAATAATAAGGATGGTATCGCCGGTTCTGCGGCATTGATTTGAACCCTTTTTTTAAAAAGCTGTGCATATTGAGTCTTGAGTCTACAGTTTTACAGGAGCTTCAGATCGGTGTAGTACTCTTTTATGGTTTGAATTAGGTGTAGCTCAGGCTCATGGTTGAGGTAAGGCAGGTAGGTGTGATGCTGAGGGTCGTACTTACCAGGCTGTCGTTGCTCTGAGGCAGGACGATAGTCTTCTCCAGGCTGCTCAGGACAATCTTCCACAAATCCTTCAGGATCCTCTTCAGCACCGTCTTCTCACAGATGTCCGCAAAGATACTGAGACTGGATCACACACAAACACCAAAAATGTGATCTAAAACTTGCTGAGTCAGTGTTCCACCAGTCCTTCCATAATACGCTTTTTCTTTTTAATTAGTCTCCTAAGTGTTGTACAAAAGAGTGAACATGATGACATTACAAGGGGTATGTACATTGAACACAATGAAATAGGCTTTTTGTGCCAGATTTTAATATGTTAGAGGGATGTAAAATCTGTGTACATGTACCGTATGTATTCTGAATGTTTGATGTGTGTGTCAGATGTTATTTAATCGATGTTGTTAATTAAAGAAAAATAACAATATATATTTTTTATGATATGCTTTCTCTTGGATATCACACGGTAGCCTCATACATTCAGATATAAAAAAAAAAAAAAAGAGCCACACTGGTACAGTCGTCCGCCGGCAGCTTACGACAGGAGCCACTGTGCCATGCTTCGACTTACTTCCCATCCAGGAACTCCATGAGGGGCCTCAGTATGGCGTCAGCATCTGCCTCTGCGGTGTTGTGGTTGGGTGGGCCTTTGATCTGGTAGAGGATCTCAGCCATTTGACGCATGCAGCCGTTAATACGAGTCTGGAAACTGGAGGGAGAGGCGACAGAGACAAACTTCCGCACGGCTGGTGGAGGCTTGTTCATACGTATTGGAATACTGTATGTGTGTGCACCTGTGTGTGTGTTTGTGTTACCTCCTGGCAAATATGGTGCTGAAGTTGTCGAGAACGGTGTTGAGCTTCACCTGCAGCTCATTGAGGATGTCAGCTGCCTCTGTATCCAGCTACAACACATACACAAATCAACAGGAGGAGAAAGGTGATAACAGGTTATTTAAAGCCTTTACAGTCACTACATTGTCACCATCTGGGTGCTCTGAAGGCAGATTTAGTCTTTTTTTTTTCTTTTTTGTGTGTGTTGTATCTCTCTTTTTGTCTTTCCATCTCACCTTTTCTCTCACAATTAAGGAAACCATCCCTATTAAAACAAACACCCAAAAACATGTAAATACAGCTCAGAACAAGCACTGATTTAATTTTAATGTGGGAGCAGTCAGCCAAAATAAAAAATTTACAGTTCTGTTTTATCTCACATACTAGGTCCTTCACCTATACAGCATTTGCACAATCCTGTGAATATGTCGCCTTTCATATGAACAAGAAAAAGAAAGTTTGCCCATATTAATATTGAAAAAAATACTGAAAACTATGATTAACTATCTTAAGTGCGATAAACAAATGAAAAATCATATTAAACACAAGCATAATGTCAAATGTGAATAAATCCAGGTGTTTAAATACATGCAAAGAGACAAGCGGGGGCAGCAAAAACAGATCAGGAGCCTCATTTATCAACTGCGTAAGCACAACACTGTGCGTTTGCTCATTTCCACACATCAGATTCATCAAGAGGATCTGTTAAAGACGTTCAACTGTTTGATTAAAAAATGATCTATTACATCTGGGTACGGTTCTTTATACTGAAAAGAATTCTGTTACAGAGTTAAACATTTTTTGTGTGCCTTCATTTTGGCTGAGCCAAACCTCATTTAGCACTTCCTCAACCTTATCGTCAGTAAAGATTGTCTTCTTTATCTTCCTCAGTTGCTACAGTTTCCCTACAACAAGCTGTCCTCCGTAAAGGGATGTTGGTCATCATTGATGACGTTTTTAAGGCATGCATGCTCAGATGGGTGCACAACAGGTGGGCTTTATTCTTGCCCATTGCATGCAGGTTGGTTTTTGTCTGCATGTGAGTTGAAGAGTGTCCAACAAACTCACAGAGAAGTACCAAAATCACTAGCAACATATTTTTGGCTTCTCTTTGGATGTTTGAGCAGATCTGTGCACACATTTTGCAGCACAATAAATATGTATGAAGTAGATTCGAATGGCTGTTGAAAAGGAAAACACTGTACAGCATGTGTACATTATCTCTGGTGCAGGAATAAATATTTCAAGTGTGTAGACGAGGTGAGCGGGTTTGTGTAACACCACATTCATTTCTAAGTGTCTGTGAGTGAGACACTGTGAACACAATGAGCGTATGAGTCAGAGATACACACAGTGGCAGTTTGTGTGTGCAGTGACGCTGCTGGATGACAAATGTATACAGATCAGTCACAGGAAAGAAATGCTGACTAAAATGCAAATCTCAAAGGTCGTGACTAAGCAACATTTCAACTGAGAAGAGTTTGTAGATATAAAGGGAGAAACAGATGATGAGCTCATTCATGCTGCTTTAAACACACTGAGCAGTGCCTGAAAAGAGCGCTTCAAGCTGTAAAGAGCACACTGTTCCCTTAAGCCCAAGCTCAAGTTCTTCCAAAACACACCACAAGACAGAAGTAAAAATGTATCTTTTTAAATGAAGCGGGAGGCTGTCACTATACCCCCAGTTACCAGACTTCTTGAGAGTAGAAAGCTGAATTAGGTGAACATAATAACATATAATAAACCTGGTGGGAAGCAGGCAGGCTGGTGTTCAAAGTAGAAATAAGGAGGAAGTCACTCAAGAGGTGATCTAAAATTAGCTGGCTTTTACACAAAAAGGCTTTAAGAGCTGGCGTGGTGCATTTTTAAAACATTTTTTGTTACATTTGTGAAATTATCTTCACATCCTGACAGAAATCAATAAATCAAATGTTCTGACAAAAAAGGAAAAATCAGTCTGGTATCTGTGGCTGTTGAAGGCCTGTAAAAAGTCTATCCAATCACTTCATTCAGCCCGAAGCAAATGACTGGATGGTCTACCTGCCTGTCTGCACCTGCTAACCTGCGCACACTCTGCCTTCCTTTGCACACTCTGTTTTCCTTTGCACACTCTGCCTACCTGTGAACACTCTCCATTACGAACATGCTAGCTTGACAGCTGTGAGTTCAACCAAAAGCCATGATGTTTTCTTACATGTGAATGAGACATGAGGTGGCTGAATAGGGTCACCGATGACAATGATGCACTGCGCCCCCTGAGCCAGCAGTCTCTCACTGTGGCATAACAGAGTTATTTATTTATTCAAAGAACTGGTCTTCTCATCACTACTCCTCTCCCCAGTGCTCTCTCCTGGACTCGTCCTCCAGCTGTACTCAGGCAGTGTGTTTTGCACCAGGGAACCTGAACCTGGCTTTGATGCAGAATTCCCGACAAAATTTGTCTGATGACAAAGTCTAAACTGTTGTGATAATTACGGTTAACTTTAAGAGGTCAGGCTCAGCTGCAGAGCACTCTCAGTTCTGGCAGGCATTTGATGCTCAGGTTGTCTGAGGCCAAAATGCACTGCAGGCAGTCCTCAGGCCTTTGTGCTAATGGCTTCATCGTGTTGTAAGAGACACACAGGGCTTTTTGTTTATGGGCATGTAGTAGTAGCAGTGTATCTGGCCTCTGGGCAATTCAGGCACGATGATTCTGATAGTAAAATAAGTCTACCGTTAATTGTTCCAGCTGAGTAAATGCAGGATGTCTGGGTTTGTGTGTTTGCTCTCTTTGAAGTGGTTTCAGACAACTCAATCCATCAAGTATAGATGTCAAATTTCTGTATCTCTTATGACACTGTTTCAGCCAATATTGAAGTGTGATTGCATTTTTCAGTTTGAGTAAATGAGAATGGTTTTGAGTAGTTTGCATTTATACTCAAGTAAAGGTAAATACACAGAAATAACAGCAACTTCTTGAGTCCAATCAAGCAAAGTGCTGCTAAACCAGGAACGGACGGCTTTCGGCTAAGAAAGATTTTTCAATATAACGCGTGACTCTACGAACTAGAGGTTTCATGGTCCAAAATAATAATGTCTAATCAAGCAGAATAACTGGAAACACCTGTGTGGGACTCGATTGCCAACATGCTGCAGTCATGCAAAACTGAGAAAATGGTAAGAGCCATTAACGGTAGGTGTTATATAGGATTGTAATTAAATGCTACTGCCTATGCAGGGGGAGTATGAGATATCGTACCTCAGAAATCCTTCATATAAGTCAGAGGCTGATATAAACACATTCTGCCCCTCAGCTCCTCGTAATCACTTTCTTAACGACATGAAGTGAACATAGCATGGGCTATCACAGACCTTCAATAATCAATTATTTTGTTTGTCAGTCACTTTACAGAAAGTGTAAAGTTGCAAAGTGCAGCTTTGTGTGGTTGTCCAGCCTGTAGGATAAACTGCCCTTGAGGAGCTTGGTAAAAGACCTCCAATAAACCTGTAAAATACAGCCTGAAGCTCATTAATATGCTGGACCTCTAGCATGCACTGCATGTCACACCGGCCAAGTGGCTAGACGATCGCAAGATAAGGCATCCTTAAGTGTCTTTGTAGAAAGTGTGCCATCAATAACTGTGCAACTATGTTATTAGACAGAGGACGTTGGGCAAACTGCCATAACATATTATTGGAGTAAAGGAAGGCCATGACTTTCAAGGGACGGCGTTTTAGTATCTTGGAATTTAACTGGGAAATGTTGCAGGGAGCGAAGTGAAAGGCTGAACTGTCCACGCTGCCCCTTCAGACCAAGCCTGCTGTTGGTTTGAATCCAAAAATGAAATGAGCAGCTGTGTTTTTTTGAAATGCCTGTGTCGAGCACAGTCGAACACCTTTATAGGCATTTGGAGGTGAGTGTGTGAGGCGTCCTTGAGAGATGAATGAAATGATCGCACGCTCACTGTAACCCAAAAATTATAGCAACTAACACCGAACAGTTTTGGAAATATGCCTGTTGCCTGTTGGAAATAAGACAGTATCAACTGAATCTCTCTGAAATCACAACAGCGAATGGTCCGGCATGTGTTAGCCTAGCTTTGCACAGAACGTGAGAGAGGAGAGAAGTATTACTGGGCAGACATAATCTTATCGTCAGTCTTTTCTGACATTTGTAGCTACCATGATATCTTAATGCTAGTGAGGTATATGATCAGATCAATCAAATATCAAATATATGTCAGATTAAGCATGATCAGAGGTAAACTGATGTCTGGAATAGAGACCACTCTTAGTTGTGTGGGACAATGCCCAGAGCATGATCTGGTCTTTAAAATGGGAAAGGTATGGGTGGAGTTAGACAAACCGTCATGCTATATATTGTGTTGTCTGTATGTTAAGGGCAGAGTCTCTTCAACTCAAGCTTCAACTCAATGACCGGAGTTCTTCCTACACCACATCATCATACCACTGCTTGGCAGGACCTGGCTGATAAACTTCATTAGCATTTTAACATTAGGAAGGTGTAGAAAAAAATAGAGTAGATCCAAATGAATGCCAACATTAAACGTTGATGTGCTGTTAAAGATTAGCTTGTTGTATCTGGTGATTTTATGTCTGTCAATGAAGCACCGGTACCTTTTCATCCTGAGTGTGAAGGAGTTAAAAAAAATACTAATCATCAAAAATACATCCTATTTGATGCGAGTGTTACTCCCCGCATTAAACTACCAGGCTCTGTTGTCGAACTTTTCAAAAATTAACTTCAGAGGTACAATAAATCCTCAGTTCACTTGGTATAATTCTTTAAGATTTCAAGGCGGCGGGAGAAGTAAAGTGATGTGAGTGAGATTGACGAAGAACTGCTTTTAAGAGAAAAAGACGCACACACACACACACACAGGCCGCATGGACACACTCTCCGCACTAGAATCACAGCCTGAAATTAGAAGTGTCCTTTACAAGTAATAAGTGTTTGTCCAACTCTCTTATCGCTCTCTACCACCCAACTGTACCTTCTTTGTAGCGGCTGTGGCTTCAGTCTTCTCGGAAAGACAGAAAGGAAAAAATGAGAAGAGACACAAAAGGAAAAAAGAAAAAGTCACACAATACAGTGAAGGATACTGATGATTAAAACAAACTATAATATACACAGACACAGGGTTGTACATTATGGTATACAGCAGGTGGAAATAGCATCAGGGTTTATTTTGGGTGGGTTTTTGTGATATTGTCTGGTGGATTGGGTAATGGCGAGTGGGTGATTTTAATAAAAGCTTTTGTTTATTGCCTCTGCTTTATTGAGCTGCTACAAGACAAAAGAGAAAACTGACATCACCTGTAGAGATGTTCCACTGCTGCACATTCACTTCAGCCCAAACAGGACTTATTGGGAAGATCGTCTCATTTATACAATGAAACATCAGATACTTGCAGCAGATGTTTTCCATTACACTGACTACATGGAAGGCAAAATCATGGCCCTATAAGATTTGTGATATTGTTTTTACCGATGCAGCTGAAACATGAGCATCATTGTTCATATACTGTGCTGGGCACTTTGTGTCTGCCTGCAAGAATAAAAAGAATAAGGACTACACACCAGATGACAGCTCTTGCACATACAAGTGTGTCGTTAAAAACAAGCATATCACCAAACTAAAATTTAGAAAATATTAAACAATACTTATTTGGTACAAGTGCAAACACAAAAAGTACATACAAATATATAAGATATTAGAGATGTACCCAAACAGCTGCTTAGTCTGCTTATGCCTTGGACTACCTGCTGTATTAATTTTAACTGTCAGACATTAATGTCTATTGTACCATAGCCAACAGGCTAATAGCATAAATTCAGGAGTTGCATTCAAGAGGAGGATCAGAGGGAAAAGCTCTACAGAGGAAGAAGTGAGACAATGTTATTAGCCAAACAAACCTTGTTTACTTCCTCCTTTGACTGGTGAGAAAAAAGACAAAGTAAAACATTAGACAGCTGTCCTCTATGATCATGTTTTTCCACCTTTTTCAGTGTGTTCCCTACAAATCTTCTGAGGGAAATGATAAGCCAATAAGTTTATAGTGAAAGAGTCTGAATGAAATTTAACACAAACAAAATGAAACAACTGCGCTCAAAAACAAACCAAAGCTTAACTACGGGAAAGAAAAAAAATCAGGTGTTGTGGCAAATGGAAATGACAAAACAGTCAGACTTGGAACCTGAACTTGCACCTGAGCCGCTGAGATGCGGTCACACTTCTCTATCTTGAATACAGGACAAAAGATTCATATTGTGGGACCTTTAAGGGCTGTCAATAAAGCTTTATACCCTTATTTGTACTCCTCTGCGCTGGTTAATCACAAAAAACTAAAGGAAGGAGGATTATCTGCATTTAAGCACCCACCTGTTTGCTCTTATTGTCCTCCTTGGGGCAATGACAAGAAAGGAAATGTTCAAAAAGAAAGCCAACACCATTTATTTCTATATTCTCACAAACAAACCCCTTCTATTGAGCTAGCTTTAACAAATCAAATCAAACTAAACTGCAATAATGGCGTGTACAGTGAAGTCAATAAGCAAGTGCATTCGGAATAAATAAAAGGTCAGAGGTTCAGGGGATATTACACAGGAAGGAGAGCAAATCTGAGAGGGTTTGGGGAAAACAAATATGTATTAGAAAAGCTGAACTGAGCAGACACAGGAGGTGAAAGGCAGAGAGATGACAAACAAACCAACCTGTTTCTCTTTGTCTTTCTTTTCAGTCTGCAAAGACACACATTTGTCAGTGAGCTCCACTCACCCCATGTCGAGACCACGAGTGTCACGTCAGCGTCACGCTCATGTGATGACGCCGTTCACGTGACACTGAAGCGGCTGTTACCATTTCAAAGCGTCAAGCAGCGCAGAAGCAGCCAAACTTTCTGTGCAATTTTAATTTCACACTGACCCTGATGGTGAAGTCACCTTTTTTCATATTTTAACCTAATTGCATAGCCACAGGCTGCTGCTAACAGAAGCAGTGGGTCAGAAGATATCCTTCGTCTAATGACATATATGACATATCCTTGTTTTTTGCAGTGGTCTCCATTTTAGGAGGCCTGCTGCTACACTGCTAATTTACCAACTTTGTGTGTCATGGGCAGAGCCAGCTGTAAACAGAAGACTCGCTTTGTAAACTGTAGTCAACACATGAAGTTCGAAATAACAAATAGCCTCGGTTGCTAAATAAATACATTTACTCAGTGGCTTTTTACTGGGCATCAACCTCGTGTTTCGGTACATATTGTTGAAAAAACAGACCGCCGCATACGACCCGTGAGCCCGCACTGCAGCGCTGCAGACAGCCGCTTAGATTACAATAAGAGCCGTTCAGCCACTTGAGACGAGCCTGTAAAACACGCGTCTGATACACTTGCGGTCTAGACAATGGGGTCAGATACAAGGCACCAGTACAAACACATGTTCCCACAAAACAACATTCACACATCAGAACAGACACACTCCTTTTGGCACTCTTATTAAGTTCACCCTCCCTGTTAGCCTAGAGTCCCTGCAGACAGCGACTCACAGATTAATAAAACTTGTTGTTGCCTTCAGGTGAGACACTCCTCGGACCAGTTTTGCTCAGGTTTTATATGCAACTTGGAGGTTCAAACCCCCGTCTGAGGGGTGATAAAAACAAATCCAGAGTGCAAGGTGTTTCTCTGCACAAAGCACACACAGGACTTACCCCTTCAGATAGTGTCTGGACAAACATTATCAGACAAGATTTCTACCACTTTCGACCGCATTAGGATTATTAGCACCAGGCACGCTGATAGCCGACTCCCACTCCTTAACACACTTAAACATCTAGAGCTCTGAAGAGTCTGCAGTCCATCCTTCCTATCGCCAATTCATTTCACAAATGACTTGCTGCCTGTGTGGTGATGTGAAAACAGCTGACGGGAAACCTGCAGACTCCTGTTCCTTCAGGGCTCATAATTGGACCCCAGCAGTCTGGAGCCGACTGAGAACTCCTCTGGACAAAAACAAATTATTGACGAGTGACAGTTTGCACATCATGTTGTCAGAGATGAAGACAAATACATCTGTCCATCCCTCACCTTCACCGCCTGCTATTTCTCTGTCAGACTATTGGTTATTTCAGTACTGTGGGAACTATCAGGAGCACTTTTTAACTGCTTTGCTCTCACAATGGGGTCCTCGTCATTACTAACTCTAACTGCCATCCTGAGGAGGGAGCACACACGCTGCTCTCTCCTCCTCCGACTGACTGTAACGTAACAGTTCATTTTTATAACATCCTGCACAAAATGCCAGCTCAATACAACACTTTTCTATTTTCTTTAAATTAAAAAACACTTGCTTAAACTTGCAATAATTTGATGATTTTTTCTAGCCACTTGGGGGCAGAGGAATTTTGCAATTTGTACTTTTTCTGTCCTTTTGCTGCTGTAACAATCAAACTTTGCCTCTGAGGGACCAATAGAGGATTATCTTTTCTTAAACTTGTTAGGAAACAGTTGCTTATCTACACATCTAACTTTTCCGGCCACCTTTCTGGCCACCTGATGAATGTATCTCCAATATTCACTCTGTTTTAGCTCTGCTTTTGGTCTCTATCAAGTCTGGAGGGAAATGCCTTTTGTTGCCAAATGCTCCACTATGTTCACCAGCTTGTGTCCAACTGTGTCTCTCTGCTGTTTGCTGCTGAGCAGGTTGTGAGGAGTGGGCTTTTAGAGCTCATTTGCTGCAAACAGCTGCCTGCTGCTGCCGAATATGACACTTTGAGAGCGGTGAGAGTTAACCAAAAAGTTAAAGTTGTGTGCCGGATAGCTAAATGATGAGAAAGCTCAGAAAAGCTGAGGGTCATCACTACAAGCAACACCTTTTGCACTGTCACATTGTTTTCACATTGACATGTCACCCATTCAGACAATTCAATCCATTCAACACACACGTGCTTAAAAAACACAACTAGTTTGCACGCACTGAGCTTGGTTGCAAACACACCTTCTCCTTCTTGGAGTGAGACTAGGAAGATGTGAAAAGAGGGAAAAAAAACACAAATGACATAAATGTTAATAAAAAAAGAAACACAGCAAAATGTTCATCATCAACATAAAAGGGTACATGAAGGCACTTGATGCCTGATGCCTCACCTTTTCCTCATCAAGCTTTTGAACAAAGAAAGGAATGAAACAAAAGACATTAATAGAGAAAAAGACAGAAAAAGATGGAAAACAACAAACAAGGCTTGAGGACAACAATAAGTTAATGGCGATGAAATGACGGGAAAAAAATTGTGGAAACATGAGCACATAAGATATACGTGGTCAGACACACTCAACCCAAGACACAGCTGTACGAGAGAAGAGCAAAGTGAATGGAGGATCTAGTCGACGGCATGTGAGGATTTCAGTCAGCTCTGAGGTGACAGCCAACAGGAGAGGAGAGGTTAGTTGTGGAAATGTCGGAGGAACCTATTATAAAGAGAGCAAACCTTCTCCTGCTCCTCCTCACTGTCATAGGCTGAGGACTCGTCCTACAGGAGGACAGATGGTGAACAACTGTTTTCAGCACAACACGGACACAAACTAAAACATCTTCTTCCAGCAAAATTCACCAAAGCAACAGCAGAACTCTAACAGAACTCTAATTTCTGAAGACTGTTCCAGTTTAAAGATATTCCACCACATTTTGCCAATGTGTCTCGGAAGCACCTCCCTTTGACGAGACCCGCTGTCAAGAGTTCTCAATGGCTGTGGGAGCTCAGCAGTTTCTGTTTAGTGAGGTAAAAATATCTCAAATTTCTGTTCACCACTTCAACCAGATTTTCAATCTTCTTAATAGCAAGGGCCCCGTAGCACGCAGCACCCGAAGCATCTTTTTAGTGCTGCTAGCTGTAATATGAGATATCTAATGGAACAGGATGCTAATCTGCTTAGTTATGTGCTGTTGCTGATAAAAGCTGGACTTTTTCCATTAGAAAACTGGGATTGAAAAGAACAGTGACAGAGCCCAGGGATGATGTCCAGGGTGCATTTGATTTCAATCAACGTAAGTCAATGCCAATACAACTCCCACAGTTTCACTCACTCACTGAATCAGCTTCGTCCAATATTCTACTGAAAATCAGCCACTGAAGCTACACCAGAAGTTATTTCTATACCATGCATCTTATCAGTGTGAAAAACAAAATGAAACAACGGTGTGTCACCCCACAAAGAGAGACACCTTAGATTCACTGTATTAGAGCTGAAGTTTTCAAAGTTACCTCAGATAGCCTGTTAGTGTCACGTCAAGCAGCCTTGTGCCGCTTCTAAGATAATCAAACTCAAAACAAACCAAAACTTCTTTTCTAATTCACTACTGAGTGGGTAGCTGAGGCTTACAGTTTAATATCCTATTAATATTCTACTACATTTTGGCAAAAACGGAGCATAAACATACACAGGTGAGTGTAGTTCAAAAACACAGCACAACAACACACACACTGTACAAAGTCCTGGTTGCACAAAGGCCTGGTTTTAAGCACGTTAACAAACTGTCACTGGGCCTGACCAACTAACCTTTGTCTCCTTGTCTTTGTTGTCAACCTAAGGACAAACGGGACAGGTGAAAACAGGGCGGATATGAAAGGACAGGACAGGAAAAGCAGGACAGCATTAGCAATCATGCCTATTTGAAAAAATAACTATGTTGTTTTCTTATGAGGCATATCTTAAAATCCAAAATATTTCAGAGCTTCATAACTGGTAAAACCAGCCATCAACAGCTGTATGATTGAGGCAATGCATGACAGCAAAAAACATTTAAAACAGAGACAGAGACTGCAGGAAACTTTTTATCAGACTAATGAAGTGGAACTGTACTGCTGAACAGACTGGACAGACACATTGCTTTTGTTATTTGTGAGGACACTGCATTGGCTTCAATTTACTACCTGAAAGCTTACCCAAACCTCAATCATAATAACCAAGACTTAACCCTAAGATAAGTGATCTACCTAGTGGGGACCTGCTTTTTGCCCCCAGAAGGGAGCTGAGTCCCCACGATGGGACTATTTGAACAAGTTTGTCCTCACAGTCTTCTTAATAGTGTAGTGCACCCTCACCTTTGTAACTGCAAGGACCTTCATTGAGATAGTGCATTATCTCAACTCTAAACTTAAACTTAACCATTACAAGCACATGTCTATATCCAGCCTTTAATCTACAGTTCACCTCCGTCTCTGACCTCCACCGTAACAACTGATCTCTACTCAACATTTTCATCGAACCCTTCGCAGCAGCCCTGCATCCAAACATCTAATTAGAAGGAATCAGCCGACGCACAGCATAAGATCAGCCACTTTGCAGATGACATATTGCTGTTCCTACAAAACCCTGCCTCATCACTACTATAAAACACTTAACTACTTACTTTCCAAAAATATCTTCACTGTCAGGTCTAATTGGTCCTATCGAAGCCAGAAAAGAATGCAAAGCACCTTGCCGGTAGCTCTTAAAGGACTGGTTCACAGTTTTTCAAGTCTGGTACACTGGAACAGGTTTGTAATCATTCTTCTTGTTCATACTGGCCATTAGTAGATTCTTTCCAAAAGCGATTTCAATTTAAGTGATTGGAGACAAAATCCACAGTCCTATCTCTGTGCAAAAATACACTCTAGAGTTTATCTGAGGCTTACGTGAGGCTTCAGTGCATATCTTCCAAAGTTACTGTGTTTTATGTACAAAATTCCTTGTTTTTGTTAGTATTCTATGACTGCAGTGCAACAAGGAAACACTGGCCCGGCTACCTGGCCCAGACAGCCATGCTATAAATTCGCCCTTACTTTCACTCATTAATAATCTGAGCACAAATAAAAGAAAAGTACAAAGCAGGCTCACTACTCAAAAAACACTGAAACTTGGGGTGCATCCAGGGTTCTTGTCACAGTCATTAAGAATCTTGGGGTTCCTCTGTATAAACAGCACCTTTATGAAGTAGCCTACAGGGAATATTGTATGAAAAACACCTCTATTGTTCTACACAGCCTGTTTACAGGAGTATGGAGTATTTATGACACTGAAGATAATGTCACATGAAAGAGAAAGAATACATTTTTGCACATGCTTAAATACTTGCTTGCACTCCACTGCTTTCAGACCAATTTTCATAACAGAATGCACACACTATATACTGTATACACAATACCTTCAGACAGAAAATGTCCTCCCCTGCAAGGGTCCCAGTGACAACAAGAGAACATCACATTTAGCAGGCTCATAGAGTATCTTCACTTTAACATCCCACTTAACATCTGTTACAACAACAGTATCTTTGGCCATTAACCAGCATGGCCCAGACTCTGCCACACTTTCTTCACCCTCTGCTCCAAATCTGACTTTTCCTCTCCTCTCTGACATCCCACAGACTCCCCACACTCAGCTGCCACACTAAGCCATTTCAAGAAAACATTTAGTGGTGGCTAAAACAACATTTTTATGCACTATCAAATTCAATTATCTGGCAGCCCTCTGTCTAGTCTATTAAGCACTCACAAGAGGAGGGAAGCTGCGTTAGCACCCTGCTGTAAATGTGTTAAGAGCATCGCTAGCATGAGGCTTTATGGACATTTTGGCATGGAGGGATTTATCAAGTGTGTTTAGGGAGAAGCAGATGGGGAGTTCAAAAGGGTTACAGCTGCTTGATAATAGGCAAAAATCATTCATAAATGTATCTAAAGTGTTTCCCTGTGATTTTAAAGCATGTGACATAGAGGGTCTTGAGTCTGCAGGTTTTTATTTTATCTTTAGTCTTGTAGTAAAAGCTCCAAGCTGCATGCAACACATCACTAAAATCCAGATTTAGAAGGTTCAATGACTGAGACCTTGACAAAGAATCTGAAAATGTGTGATTATCCATATCCATGCAAAATCATTTGGTGCGTACATGACTGATATTGCCACTTGTGCTACTTTTGTGTGCTCTGTTTTAAGGATTTTTATAGTCTTCTTTGTGTATGCCATCTCTCAAGGCAGAAGACGTGACCAAAAAAGTGTTTGGGAAAGGAAATAAATGAGTTGGCCTCTTCTCTCCCTTCACATCTACATTTAATGTTGTCAGCCACAGCAAGTTCCAACATCACTCTCACATAATGCTGTCAACTCAAACAATATTCACGCAGTAAGAGACTAATGTATGACAAGGAATGATTCAGTTGTGAATTTCTAACTTTAACTTCAAATGACAATGACTGCAAATGATTTTGATTGCACTCTAAAAATCAGAGTACTTTCAAAGTGCCTGTAAGTAAGACATAAAACCTCTCTACAAACAGAGATGTTCAATGACCACCTGAGAGGTGCAGTGATAGTACTGGGCAGCTCGCATGTATCAGTCTATTTTACTGACTTTAACAAGGTGAATAAATATTTAACAGAGTTGTGAAAACTCCAGTTTCTACGTTCTTTACAAATACTGACATTAAATATGACATAAAATAGCCAAGATGACAGGATCTTACCTCAGATCCCTCTGAGTCTGAGCAACCAGACTGATGTTCAAATGGACAAAACAGAAAGAAAAGAAAATGAGACAAAAATGACAAGAAAAAAAGAATAAATGATATTTAAGTAAATTATATGGAATGAAAACCCAGATGGAATGACTCAGAGTCCCACTCTCACCTTGGAGTCCTCCCTCCCCCCACACAAATGACAATTATTTTAAAATACAAAGACAAGGTTCATTAGCAAAAAAGTGATTTTTGTGTTTTGCTGGCAGCTTTGCTTTGTCGATGCAGCCTACCCACCATGTTATCCTCCCCTTCATTGTCACTGATGGCCTGGTGGAGATGGTAAGGAAAATATAAACAGGCAAATTATATAAAATGTACTGCAAAGAAAATGTGATTATATAAAGAAAAGAAACAAATGCGTTAGAGAAGTCTTATAAGGAACCAATGCTCTGCTGAGTGTACTGCAGTCGTCAGCGTCATTCTCACATTATGCTGGTGTTCAATAAGAAAAATACTAAATGAGACACTAATCTATGATAATGATAGCTGCAACTAATTTCCAATGACAGTCATTATAGATGGCTTTGCATGCACAACAGGGCCCAAACAGAAAACAACCTTGGTTCAGGTTGTTAGGTACACCTGTGTGTCACAACCAGTATAAAACAGCTAAAAAGTAGTTTCATCCACACCGATCAATGAGGTTTGCGATTGTTGACCCACCTCCTCATCAAAGTCCTCAGGTTCCTCCTCATTCTCAAGCTTTTGGAAAGAAGCAGCACCGTAGTAGAAAGCAAAGTATTTTTTACATTGTAACAGGCGTCAAAGAAAAGCAAAGTTCATTTCTGGGAATGAAAACGGAGTCAAGGGAGGAGGAGGAGGAGGATGAGGAGGAGGAGGAGTTGATCTCTTGTTTATAAAAAATTGGGATCAATTGGGATCAACCTAGAAATAGATGCACACACTACTGGGTAAAAAGAGGTTTGACAGCTTGCAGGGGGTTCAGGGTGAGTTTTTGCTCTAATGAACTGTTTATTGTGGATGTTTGTGTTCCAGGAGCAACAAGGGAAAGGGAGCGAGGGAAAACGTAGAAACCTAGACATACCCTCTCCTCCTCAGCAGTTAGCTGTGGAGAGAAAGACACACACTCAATCTCACGTTACTTAAATGAACTCGCAGCCCATGTGTACACATGCACACACATGCTGTGGCTCAGGAGGTAAAGCAGGTCGCCCACCAATCAGAAGGTCAGTGGTTCAATCTCCAGCTCATCCAGTCTGCATGTTGAAGCGTCCTTCAGTGTGATGAGCGATACCTAACACCAAATTGCTCCTTGTCAGTGTGTGTGAATGGGTGAAAGCTGGCATGTGTCATAAAGCTCTTTGAGTGGTCAGTAGACTAGAAGAGTGCTATATAAATGCAGTCCATTTACCATTATACATTCGCTCTTTTTCTGAACACCTGCTGCGCTTTTATCTGCAATCCGACGTCCAAAATAATCTGAGCTGTTATATAGAGCTTTCTCCACTATTAATATCCCAAAAATATATCAGCCAGACTACTTTCAAGCAAGACTGAGCAGTGACGTGAACGTCGCAGGAGAAATACGAGAGGGGAAAGTTCTCGAAAGGCTGTCACTGAAGACAAATACATACTGTAGATTTATTCCCACAAGAAAACACAGAGTTTCTAACCGTGGTTTTCTAAATGTTGCATACGAAACCCTCTTCTTCTTTTTCCAAGTTTCCTCCTTTTCTAAAGCTTTGAAACATGTCAACTAGTCTTACAGGTTCAGCACAAACACAGAAAAAATAGATTCCTGCATGCATATAAAATCCAAGTCTGCTGCTTCTCGTTGCACCGACTGATGAACCCAAATACATATAAAGTGCTTCCATTACAGTAATTAGGTCACACCTGGAGGATGGTAAGTTGACCCAAATAGGTTGTCTATATACTGGATCATACCAATGCCAATGAGAAAAAAAGGTGAAGGGTATATTTTGTGTGCAGGAATTTGTCTCCAGTCTGTGAATTCATTGGCTGGAGCTTTTCCTGCACCATTTCAAACGGCACCAACATGCATCACCTGTTTGCAACATCTTTCTGATCGCAACACCTTGTTTACAACAGCCAAAAACATCTGTTTCCATCCACACAGCAATTCTACACAGCAGAAAACACCACAGTTTCCCAAACATCCATCAGTACATCACTGCATTTTGCTCCATTAAACATATTCAACGTTCAGTTTTTCTCCTTTATATTCTCAGTGATTTACATGGACGCAGAACCGCATTCATTTCCTCAGTATTGGCTACCAGGATGTTTTTCTTTAGCAGGGATAAATGTGTCACTGATAAGTTTTCTTCTCTCTGGCATAAATGCACTGACACAGAATTCTACAGTTGGGCAATTGGTCGAACATATCAACTATCGGTAATTAGCTGAATCCATACCAGTTTTTGTTTTTTTGGGGGATGATTTTTGATTTTTGTCATTTTATTTAACTTACTGGTCTGCCTCCAAAAAAAACGAGTGAGAGCCGCTTCTCAGTGACAGATTCAGGCCAGTAATGGCAGAAAAGCAGTGGGAAACAATGGTTTGTAGAGCCAGCATATTTTCACATCTAACACGGTGAATTAGGGGTTTATTTCTGAGAACATATCAGCAAAGGCCGGTTTTTGGGCAGATCCACCATCAGGTGGAAAATCTTAACACATCTCTCAACCGTACTACAGACCAATGAGGTTCATGGTGCCTTCGTTCGCCGTACACGACAAGCTTGCACACTTATTTGATGTTTTTTGTTGCTTTTTGTATTCTTGAAAACAGTTTGAACAGAATGCTTTTTAAAACATGCCCTGGTCTCTCTAGTCAACTCAACTTCCAAAACACTGCAAGTTGTCATGTCAACCTTTTGACTTTGAACCAGTGAGGAAGACCTCATCAGTGAAATCACTGGCAGCAGGTTGAAATGAAAAACTCAGATCTCAGTGGCAGATGATTAAAAACCAATGGTGCAGGAGAAGCAGTAGGTGTGTGTGTGGGAACATCTGTTAATGCTCACCTGTTTTGCTCCCATTGACTCAAACATCTTCTCTAATAGGACCCTCATCTGCTGGACGTTGTTCATCAGCACACAGGGCTGGAGGAAGATAGATGAGGGGAACCGCAGGTGCAAGTGGACAAAAAAGAATGAGGGAGACAGAAAGTCAAGTAAAGAAGGAAAAGTCAAGAAAGTCAAAGAAAGTACAAATACCAGAGCAAATGAATGAATGTCGGGCAAGAAAAAAACAGGCAATGACAGGAAGATTAACAAAGAAACAAAGAGAAAACAACAGAGATATAAAGAGTTTGAGAAGTGGGCAGCAGCAGCTAAAATATTAATCCACTCCACAGAGAGGGCACTCGCTTTCAAAGCACTCGGTCTCTCTCTAAATCAGAGATGAGCTCAGAGCGAAGTGGTTTGGCTGCAGAGAGGCGATGCAGCAGTACTCACTATCTTCTCCTTCTCACAGTAGGAGGGAAAGCTCTTGGCCAGCAGGGCACAGTACTGCAGCAGCACTTTGGTGATTGTCTGTGGAAACAGGATAACACACACGTAGGACATCTGTGTGAACTTCCGGAGTTGTGAATCTGAACACTGGAATTTACTTCTTTAGTTTGGTCAGGTGAGGACACTCATGTTTGAACTCATGCGGCATGAAATATTCACTCCGTGAGGACGTGCATCTGTCTTCTTGCTGCAGGCAGTTTATCAGAAGTGAAGATGTCCTGTAATCAAAGGGTTTGTTGTGTCTTTGGAGGAAAATCAGTCTGAGTCAAGTCTCACGTTTGACCATGACATGCTGTTTATATATCATTTTTCCCTTTTCTCCATGCAGGCCTAATAATAAAATATGTAAGGTGTGTGGTTTTGCACGGCACATCTAACTCTTGAGACCTGAATGTTTTTGCTTTCAAGATTCAAATGCGTCAAATCTTAGTGGAGTCAGGTCTCAATTCTACAGCTGTGGTCACAAATCTAAGCTAGCTACCATAAAAGTGAAGGACCAATGATTATCAGATGGATATTATGTCTAATGGGAGTTGCTCATGGTTAGAAAACTAGCAGAACAAATCAAGCAAATCAGTCTTTTTAGATGGCAGCCGAGTCCAGTATGTTGAGCCCGAGTTACAAGGGATGAAAGTGGATTTGTTGGGAGCGACAGTGATTTCAGAAAACACCAAGCATTATGTGTTTGTTGATCTGGCAACTTATCTTAGGTGTTATGTGCTAATTTTTGTTTTTGCAATGACCCTCCAGCCAATCGCAGACTGTAGGCGGCACTAAAGGAACAGGTTTTTCCTTCGATCTGTCTTGATGAACAGTTTGTCTAAGCACTGTCTTCTAGGGCCCTATGAAATGCAATTGAATATTTCATAGAATCAGTCAATTCATGTGGTGGATGAACAAAATTTCAACAATTCAATGTAAATATACTCAAAATGTAATGAATGTCAATGAGTTTGATGTAACACGACATTATTGTTCATCAAACAGATCTTTTGCAGGTTGGCCTCCATATGCAGCTCGAACACACGGGCAATTCGGTGTGACGGAGGCTGTGTTCACTCCTTCTTGTTTACAATGCTTGACCAGAGACAGACATAGCTTTTTCATTTTTTCCAACAGAATATCTGACTCCTCACGTACAGCCACGCTTGAACAAACTTTCTCTCTCTCTCTTAGGACCTCTTTGACATTACTCTGTGTGTGTGTGTGTCACCAAAACACAGCAGCAGCATGTTCATTTGGCTCAGGCGCTAAGAAAGTTTTTATTTTATTTATTTAGAATGGTTTCTGCAATATTCCACATTTAATAGTTCACTCTATGCATCAAACTCAAGTTTCTCGTTAAGTTGTTTTGTACTGCTGTGTTGTGTCTCTTTCTGTTCCTGTGAGCGTTTCATCGTCCTCCCACCTTGCAGCTGCAGTGAGTGACTGGTTGCAGCTGTTTTCGATCATCTCACCAGGGCCTGGAGCTTAAAAGATGAGGAAGGAGGTACAAATGGGGCCAGTGGGCCACCCAGCAGTTAAGTCTGCATATTGGCGCTTTAGCCTGCCAGGTGTTAGCCACTTCATAGTATGTAAGTGTGTTTTGCTGGGCTCTGGTGGGAGACGCACCCTTGCTCCCTTTTGGGCCCATTTTTTAAACAAATAAATCCTTAGTTTAGTTTGTCTTGTACTTTAGTTTCCTTGCTTCTATTCCCTGGGTTTAGTTTTTATGTCACACCCATCATCCTCTGCAATTTCTCAGGGATGTAACATTGAATTCTTCTACCTGTGCACAAATTTTGTACCAAACAATTTATACATCTGTGACTTAGGTGTGTAACTCTGAACTGGATAAAATGATTGAGCTTTGTGACTTTGGGTACTGTGTTATCTCCTACACAGTTATTATCCTGGGCTTTTTACTCATTACATTAAGATTTACCCAGAATATTGCAAAAAGCAGGAATCCACCGGCAATTGGAGATCCCGGACAAGACTGGCAAGTGGATCAGAGGGGTCAATTGGATGCTGCAAAGTCTGCAAAGCGGCACTATAAAGCAATGTCTGTCGAGCAGTTATCTCATATTTTACATGAGGATACACATACATGTAAATGCCTCAAGCATGGGCATTTTAAGTTAACATTTCTAGCTGATAACTTGACCTGCATGTCAAATCAGATGATGTGTGTACCTCAAAAAGCGCCCATATTCATAAATCATAAATAAACCTCAGCTTTACACTATTCAGGACATTGACAGCTGGTTGCAGTGATGTGCTGTATAAGGAAAGCACTGCACCAGCAAAAGAGTGAGCGCAAAAAGGTTTCAGAAACTTCCAAGAAAAAGTATTTGTGAATGTTTAATGAAGTAGGAAATCCATCTGACGTGTTTGTTAGGCCTTCAGGTTACACACATCGTTTCGGTGAGAAACGATGAATGTCATGTTTGTTTACAATAAAAAACTCCACAGGCGACTTTGAAATAATTCAGCAAGTTAATTCATCTGTCAAAATGACAAAAACTGCGCCTGTCTCGGGCTCACTGTGAGAGATTTCCCTACTTTCTGCTGAGTCAGCCAGATGGCTCTCTCACACTCATGCATTAAACATGTGGCATGATAGCTGCTTGCATTGCTTAGTATGTTTTCCTCTGGCTGTACGACTCTGCCTCTCCCTTTGCCCCTCTCTGGTTTCCGCTGCTGTGTGTCTATACTGTCATCTCACACTTGAAAATGAACCATAACTGTGCCGGCCCGGAGGCAGAAGAGTCGGAGAAAAAGGGCAAGAGATGGAAAGAAAAAGGAGCTGGAGGGTGACAAAGAGGCAGAACAGAGAGTGAAGTGTACGGAGAGAATGTGGAAATAAAGGCAGATATCAATGGAAAAGTATAAACAAGATGGAGAGTGGATGGATGAAAGAGATGGCAGGGCGGTAGATGAGAAGATGAAAACCAAACTAAAGCTTAGACAGGGAGCAGATGAAAAGGCAGAGAAAGAGAGAGAGATTAGCATGAGTGGAGTGAAAATGAAAAGGCAGCGGAGGGCTGGGGACAGAGAGATGGACAGCACAGAGTGATGGCTTACATTAGCCATTCTTTATTTAATGAGTCCCTTATTGATTGAGCCATAACACCACACACACACACACGTGCGCGTGCAAATGTAAGTGCACACACGTCTTCTGCAGAGAAAGATTTGTTAGATTTAATGGCTGTGCCTAAAAGCCTTACATTACATTTGAAGAAAAAATATGATATCAGCGGTTCAATGACAAAACACGGCACTGTATATGTTTTGCTAACAAATGCATGAAAATCATCAGTCAAAGGCACAAAAGATTCAAGAGAGATGTGTAAGCAAAGCTCCTGAGATGACTCACGATTTAAAGCTGCACCAGGAAAGAATTCTGATGGATCTCATCTGTGCCTCTATGATGAAAAACACTTTATCGCCACTTATTAGGCAACCATGTATTTGTGCTATAGTTTCATCACAGACAGTAAACTCCATGTATGCAGGAAGGGATGAATTACAACATATGGTGTCCTACACAAAAGCAAGCTGGTAAAGAAAGAGTTCGGCAAATGTTGTGGGTCTTCCGCTGTCGCCAGAGGAACTCCAGATAACTGTATCTGGGCCAGGACTTTCATTGTTCACAGTCCAATTAGCAACTTGAGACGTGAAGAGGACAGCTCATCTCTATCAACAGATATCTTTATACTATTGCTGTGTAATGAAATAAAGCCAGTAAAAAGCTAAATCACTGTCAGATGATAGCCAGTGGATTCTGAGATTTGACTTTGCCCAGCGCATACAACCAAAGCCTGCTTAAACGTGAGGAAACACCTGCAGGTTATTCATTCATATGCAGATATTGCTTTGCATAGATTGGGCTGCAACTGACAGTTATTTTCATTATCGATTAATCTGCTGATTAGTTGCTTGATTAATTGACAAATGCTCGGTTGTATAAAATGAGACAAAACAGTGAAAACTGGCATCACAATCCTCTAAATCCAAGTGGATGTCTTCAAATTTGTCTAAAACGCAAAGATATTGAAATTATTATAACGAGAGAAAAGGAAAAGCAGTAAATTTGACTAGCTGGAGCATACAAATATTTGGTATTTTGGCTTGATAAATTATTTATATTTGGCTCTCGTGCTGTGATGCACAGTTTTCGTTCATTATATGTCTGAAGACGTCTGCCCGGCTAATGTAGACCCCACAGAGGCAAAGGAGAAGATATTTTTTGTTAATTGGGTGACCCGACCTATCAACAGTCTGTTTTGAAAAGCTATTTGATGAGCTCATAATGTACATGAGTGACATGGCAGCCTGCATCTCACCTTGGCGAAGCGGCGGTTATATTGGCCCACCACGTTGGGGTCGGGGCAGTCCAGCTTCTTGATGATCTCAAAGCTCTGGTTGAGCTGAGTGAAGATGTCCACCACCGAGCTGGAGAACAGAGCATGCTCAGACGTCTGCTGGAACTGCAGGTGGAGGGACGACAAGGCGAATTGCAAAATGTTAGATGACTGGTGCTCACTTCTTTAATCACAACAGCAGAGTCACTCTCCATCTTCAGTCTGCCGCTGCATTTTCAAGACGTTCTTTTTCTTCTTACCAACTCATACGTCCTCTCTACTTCTCCACTTTCCTGTGTCCACTGTTCCTGGCTGTTGTCGTGTAATTACTCTACAGATTTCAGGGCACTCTGCCCATTCCAATCATTATCATTCACTTGAAATGTTGGTCCTGGTCTGGGAATAGAGGGGTTATTGAGCCGTGGCACTAATCATATGTTCCGGATAAATTCATCAGCTTAATAGCTAAATTGTAAATGTAAATGGTGCCCAGAGGGTTAGTGTGGTAGTTTGTGGTAGTCAAGAGAACCATGCCACATATTTCCCAAGTGACTGAGCCCTGCTCTTGGATCCAGTGGTCTCTCTTACTCTTCAAAACTTACAGTGTTTGGATCCATAATTCGTTCTTTAAGAGCTTAAGGAGGCGGACAAGCACTTAACAGTTCCTCAATAAAATCTGCCTCTAATGGAGTTAAACTACTACTCTCTGCTTAAGAGAGCAGAGAGGTCGAGAATATGTGTGCTGCCTAAAATAATATCTGCTTACTCTCTGTCAGCCAGTTTACAGAAGCATCCTTCCAGCAGCAAAGCAAAGAGTTTTGGGCTTAAATATTTGACTCAATGTAAACTGAGTAAAAAGTTGTGACAAACCAGTACAGAATATGGAATTAGGGAAATCTGGCTGTTAACGGGTTATTCACCCAGTGCTTTCCTCACTCTTTTGCTGCCACCACTGTTGCTGTTGTTCATATACAATCTCTAGAGCCCCACCTCCACCCAGATGGAGCTCTGAGTCTATCATCCCCTCCCATTCCAGAGCGGTGTACGTATTAGACATTTACATGACACATTATTCCATGTGAGCATTCCTTTGTAATGTGAACGCACCATTTCTTCAGTTTGACTCATGACCAATGTGAGCAAATATAAAATGATGTGTGATCTGTGACAACTTTCCAGATCAGTAAAATCCTTCCTCCCAACATTATAAACTGCTGTGTTTTGCTGACTGATGAGCCTTCACAAAGACCAAAGGAAGCGAAACCATCTAAAGGCCGCCAAACAACAAAGAAGCATCCGTCCTCCCACACCTTCTTCAAGGAAAATATTATGTGTCATTAAGTTTTTACATCAGTAAGGGTTCGATGATGCAGAACCAGATTGGCCCGTGTTCCCACTGTGCAGTAAAAAGTAGGACTTCTCTAATGACCAATAAACACATTTGGAGAGCCTCAAACCTATACTTGCAACAGTCAAAGTGTTCAGTGCCAGCCTCGGCCTACAAGCCTCTCAAAAAACTCCCAGAGCAACACAGTTCTCTGAGGACAAGGTGCAGCTTCGGGACCATCAGGAGGTCGAGAGACAACACTTGTCCATCAGTCTGGAAATCCGGGAGCGGCTGGCCGAAAGCAGAGCTCAGCTACACCTGAATGAATCGAAGCCCACTACAAAGGGTCATGAGGCTGAAGCCGTCTTTCACTATCATTTCATATTAATCTTACTGCACAGTTGCGCTAAGGCTCCTGTCCTGCAATATAATCAACAGCTCAGAAAAATATGGCCTCAACAGGGTAAACAGCTGTTTCATAACACCAGATTTGGTTCTGCTGTACAGGCACCAAGTCTTTAGGAAAAAGCCGCACCGCAAGCAGGAACTGCTACGGAGTTTAAATGTCAACATACAGCAGAGTTTTTTTGATAGCAGTGAAACTGCTTTCATGTAATTGTTTATTTGTATCCTGATCTTTTCAGGATGTGAGTCCCCCTCCATTACTTCTCATGTCCCCTGTCCAATTTCCTTTCCCGTTGTAAGCAGCATTGGCAAATAAAAATACGAGTTAGGATTTATTACCTTTATGCAAGATTTGCAATTCATAACAGCTCAGATCACAAACATAATGTCTCATCTAGACTCATTAGTAAGTTTGCAAATTGCTTCCTGTTTGCTTAAATTAAATTCTGGTTTCTGGTGAGAGAATTTCTTTGTCCACAGGAAATAAGAGATTGAAACTTCATATTCAAATTGGTAATCAAAAGCATGTTTGACACAGTCACTGACTGTTGAAGTGAATGACATTCAAACAGCAGTATTTCTAACCACCTTGTTATTTGAACATAACATCTATGTGCTCCCTTTAACACTCACTTTAATACTGTGCCTGTCCTTTAATACTCATGGAGACATGCACATGGCTTTACTGAGACGGTGTGATGTGTAGGAAGGTTCATTGTATTGCACTGTAACCCTCCAGAGGGAGAGGCCTGAGGTGAAGATGCTGTGTGAGGTGAAAGGGACAGACGCATGCTGGTGCTGTAAAAACTAGAAGATATTTACTGTGGTTTGACCCTCGGTGCATGCTTTCTTCTCTGAGTCATAACCCAGTCAAATCTGAACGTAGTGCAAACATTTTCAAAGTAATCCATTGGCAGTCTTCTGTACATCTATGGGTGCATTGCATACAGGAGCTGCTGATTGTTAAAACATCTGAATAATCCCATAGCAACATTTTACTCCAAGATTATATCTCCCAGAATTATAGGTCCAAAATTTAGAGCATGATGAAATTGGTAAGTTTTTAGATTTGCTTCTCTTTTATTTATATCTTTTTGAGCCACTGCCATTAGTTTTGTGTTTTTTGCTGGCAAGAAACATACATAATTGACAGCTGTGATGCGTTGCCTAGTAACACCCAGATGTCAAACATTGCCACAAAAGATAGTTCATCCCACTGTTGAGATGCCCAATAAATTGCTGCAGACTGTGCTGCACATAGCTTTTTTGAAACCTAATTTTCACTTGGAGTTTTGTATTATTCTTTTTTTTCTTAGATGGTGAAAGTATGGATAGATGCATGCCAAGCTGAAAGTCACGGAATGAACACAAGCCCCTCCACATTCTCGTTTCTGCGACTCACCCCTTCTCTCTTGTCTCTCTCCAGCGCCCCATGCATGAACTCCATCGACACCTCCTCGTTCTCAGCCAGCCAGGCCAGGACAAACTGGAGAAACCACCTGGAACAATAACAAGACACGGACGCGGAGCTATGTTATTGACCTTCCTTTGTTGAACCATAAAGCTGACGCAAAGTAAAGTATATTGAAATTAGTGCAGGTTCGACAAAGAGAAACCAAATGTTTTGAAGTTTTGTTCTAAAGCTTGTAGATTTAGAAACATATTTTAAATTCCTTCTTCAAAATGGATCTTTTCTGTTCTTTTAATTTCTGTCGTTGTTGCCATTGTCTGAAATGGTTTTCCCTTGAAAAGCATCAATCAATAAAATGTATAGCCATTAATACCATTGCATCCTAACCAAGTGAGGAGTGCTTTTACAGTGTGTGTGTGTGTGTGTGTGTGTGTGTGTGTGTGTGTTTCATTGTGTACGCAACAACATAAACAAAATCTCAATGGAAAGGCAGAAATTATCAATCAATCTAAACTCCCTTTTGTCTGGAGGAGACAGGAGAAGAGTGAGATAATGAGTGAGTAAAAAGTGTGTGTGTATGTGTGTGTATGTGTGTGTGTGTTTGTGTGTGTGTGTGTGTGTGTGTGTGTGCATGTCTTACGCAGGGTACTCGGGCACAGTGTCTGCAAAGGCGGGTAGGTCCTTAACATACTCATTATAAAGCCACTTGACCTTGAAGTGCAGGTTCATGTAGTCAGCGGTCTTACAGAGCTTATGCTTCTCGTGTTCTGTGAAAACCACAAACACTGAATTAAACAAGCACACAACAACGATTTATTGCCTATTTACACTCACTTGCTGAAGATTTTTTAATCCTGTAACTCTAAAGTAGTAAAATCCATCCATTCATCATTCATCTAAGTTGTAACTACTTTCTAGGCAGCATTACATCAAACATAAGTTCCTCAAACTTGCAAGAGAGTCAGACAAATAATACACTCCTGCAGTAGAGTAACACGGTGACTTGCTTGGGCCAATTTTGAAAAAGCTTCAACACAGTGATGAGATTCTTCACTTTCATCAAAATCCAATCAGTGTTCGCTGTATGACATGACCCAACAAACAGACAAATGAATGGAGGAACAAGCTCAGTCCTGATTTCATTTTGAGCCTCAATTACGGGATCAGTCCAATATTACAAACAAACAGCAGCAAGAAGTGGAAGACTCAGTGCCACAGTGCACCAAGGTACTAGTCAAAATATGTCTGTAGCTCTAAAATGACACTATATCATGGAAAGATGTTGAGGGATTTGTAATATACTAACATATTTACTGTAATATCACTTACGATGATGAGGGTGTATTCCTGTTTCCTGTTCATGTCTTACATTAAGTTATTGAAAATAGTGTCAAATGCGGCAAAGTAGACATACATTTTCCCACTAGCAAAACAAACATTTTCCTACAGATCAGAGGTTCCCAACTCTTAAATAATTTGCAAATGGGCTGCAAGGAAACATATATTACCTTGTTTTATGTCTGAGCACTACCTCAGTACTGCTGAGAGGTCTTTCTGCATTTCTTTAGATTTGTTTTATTATTATTTTTGGTAAGCAACCACTAAGAAATAAAAATGTATTTTGTTTTCATGCTCACCCATTTGTTGTCAATCTCCCTCTTTTTCTCTCTCTATTCTTATTTCCAAATAAAGGCATCATATAAAAATGGTCCACCGTGCAAGGAAGGTTGGGAATCTCTGCTATTGATGACTAATTGCAAATACACACACACACACGCACACACACACGCACACACACACGCACGCACGCACACACACACACACAGTCTTACCAGCGTAGAAATCAACTTTGCGGATGCGAAATGTGGTGGGAGCTGAGATGGCAACAGAATTACAAAACAAACCAATCGTAGTTCAGAGAAAGCAGAGAAACAAGTTTGATAAAGCAGTGACTGAGATGAGATTGGCTTTAGAGATGGAAAAATGTGAGAACACAATGCTTGCTGGAGGGTGGACTAGGCACAGAAAAACAAGTCTAGAAATGGGTCTCCTGAAGGGCTGGTCAGCAGTCAAATTTGTGATTTGAGGGCAAACAAAACACTTTTGGACAGGGTGCTGACTCAGCTACAAAACTCAACATCTCTATAGGTTTTAATGTTGTTATAAGCAGACTTGACATCACTACAACTAAAACAACTCAAGCTAAGGAGGATAGGAGGGCACTATAGTTTCTACAGTTTCTACAGGCCAAATATGAGATACAGTCCAAACCATCAGTTTCTCCAGAGTTAGAAACTGTATTAACAGCTCCATAACCTGTATAAAACAGTCTCTGTGGACTGAAGGGAGCCTGGTTGCTGAAGCCCAGTGGATAGCTGTCAGTTAAAGCAGCCATGCCCATAATCAATATCATAACTTTATGCCATAATACAATTTATGCAAATGAGTTCATGAGTTCAGAATTACCCCCTGTACAGTTGTTATGAACAGGGAAATTAGTTGTAGAGACCAAAACTGACTTTTAAATAACATTTAAATATGGGGGTCTATGGGGACTGACTTGGTTTGGAGACAGCCTCAAGTGGCCAGTCATTGAACTGCAGTTTGGCTTCATTTTTCAGGTTGCTGCTTGATCTGTTCTCATCATGACTCACAGACTGTAACAGTATTTTCTTGTGGCAGTAGATTGAGAGCAGTCCCAAATACTGAATAAAAAAACGTCAGTTTTTTAAAAATTATTATTTTTGCTATCAGCGTCCTACATGGATCCACTAACAGCTACGAGCGGGCATTGCTCAGATGTGACGACAATGTGACCGTTCATTGAAATACAACAATGGCGGCTCCTAAAGAGGTTAGCACAGATGCTGCTTTAGCAGTTATTTCAGAACTGGAGAGTATTTCTTCACTGAAAGAACAGCACTGAAGGCTTTTCTCCATGGAAAAGATGTTTCCAAACAGTTTCCATGAACGTCTTCCCAGATGGTTCTGTGCTACAAACCATCTGGCACGTCAGACTATAGTTTAGATTCTCTGACTCTAATTTGTGATCCAGCATCGACAAACAGGCAACAATACAGCAGCTGTCCCCATGCTGACTCCTCTGACTGAGTACTGTCATCAGCTACATCATGTTTATCTATAATCTCACCATTGTTCCAGCGGTAGTGGTCAATTTTATGCAAAACTGAAAGAGATGGCAGCAAAGAGAAGACAGAAAGTTGATGGAAAAACTGCAAGACTGAGTCGATACTTTTTCTCTCTCCAACACACAGACACACACAGACACACACAAACACACACATACACAAAAGCTGTATACAGACACATGCAGTCTTACCCTCCAGGCCATATTTCATGTCCTGAGCGAACAGCATCCACATGACCTCAGCGCTGACTTTACCCACACTGAGTTCCTGAGGAAACCTGAAGGGCCAGAAGAAGTCAGGGCAAGAACAAGGACAGCAGTAAAGAGTATAAGCTACTGTGCTAGTGGTTATGTCTGTATGCTAATATTCTGCTTGGTATTCAGCTTGTTAACGGATGCTTTGAGTGCATTTGATCAAAAGGAATGAAAACATGTAAACACACACGAACTGAGCATAAATGCACAAACATGCAATCAAGCAGAAGCGCACAGACACACAAACACTCGCTTACACACACAGAAACACACACACACACACTCGCTTACACACACAGAAACACACACACACAGTCATTTGGGGTCATTTCAGACCTCTGAAGCTCGAAACAAATAAAACAAATTGATATTAGTCTGTTTTAAGACAATATGTTGTTAGCTTACTGGTACAGTAGTAATGCCATCAAAGGGAAACTTCTTACAGCAACAAGGTTAAAGAATATGCCACTGGTGATCTACTTTCTGTCACGAAATGACATTAAGTATAAATAAATGTAAAAAAATCTGATTTAATTATGAAAACATCCAAAAATAAACTGCAGAGACCTGGTGAAAGACAGAACAGAACTGAGTACTAACTGGTTAATGATGGGTGTGTAGGAGTTCTTGTCCTCCTCAATGATGGAGACGATGAGTGTGATTAGTTTAGGCCAAAAGTCCAGATTTTGGATGCTCGGGCCCTGCTCCTCCTGCTGGCTCTCCTCTTTCTTCTCCTCCTCTTCCTCCTCCTCATCCTCGTCTTCCTCTTCATCGCCGTCCTCCTCCTCTCCTTCGGCCTTTTCCTTCTTCTTCTTTTTCTTCTCTGGCTCGGGCTACGGGAGGGAAAAAGGCACGAGGACGAACATATGCAAGAATTGAGTTTATGTGTTTACACGGCCATGAGAGGTTGAATTCAAAAGCAGACGTCCAGCACTCTCAAAAATAAACACATGCTGTTCTGAAATGAGCGGCGGCACACAACAAGTGTCAGTGCTCAACAGTTTCTGTGAATGATGTGCACCGAATAATTTATAACAAGAATTACAATATTATTAATTCGCTGTGGTGAGAGGATTTTTTTTTCTAATGTTCTGGCTCCGTGTTTATGTGACAAGCTTCTGATAGCTCTGAGACTTTTCTTGATTATCATGCAAAGCATTGTCAATTTATACTGAAAACAGGCTGGCTTAATGAGTTTAGACACATTAAGACGTGAATCTTTATGGGCACAGTTAAAAATATTCAGTGTTCTGGAGACAATTCTGCGGCTGATGGAGACTCAGTTAATTAGTGCACCAATTAAAGATAATCCAGTCTGCGCTGTGTGTGCTGAGATTAATCTGAGCAATGGGAGGAGATTAAGCAAAAAGCAAGATTCAAATCCTGTTTTTGCTTGACTTATAAACTCCAAAAAGGACAAGGGCTTTGTC